>NW_024429188.1:19787379-22187379 GCF_017639785.1 Mesocricetus auratus | reverse complement strand
ATCCTCATGTGCCTTCAATACACAGCCATTTTCCCATGTTAAAGAAGACAAACTCCAGGCTTCTTTTGTATCTTTTCCATCTCTAAGGCTTTGCAGATGGGTAGCATGGGGACCACAAAATACAATTTGATAACTTTAATAACCCTTTTTTTCCCATTCTGGCAGGGGCCAGAGTAGCAAATGGACCATTAAGTGATCTTTAATTTCATATATTAATGGTTCCCTGTGAACATCCTTTCAAATAGTACCTTTTCTGGGAATCAAGACTACAGGTCTCCCTGTAACATTGAATAAAGTTAAGAGAAGAGATGAAAGGAGCCTTGCTTAGATTGTTTGCTTTTTAAACTCCAGCCCTCTAGCATGACGGCCAAGCAACTCATATTCCCCAGGAAGGGAAATTTACAGCACCAAATGAAGGAAGCAAATTTCCATATCTCAAGGGCTCTTTAACATATGTGTGTATGTGTGTGGAGTCCATATATGTACATGTGCATGCACATGTGGAGGTCAGAGGTCAATGTCTGGTTTCCTCTTCAGTTGTGTTCCACCTTCATTTTTAAACACTGTCCGTAAAC
This sequence comes from Mesocricetus auratus, assembly GCF_017639785.1. Taxonomy (NCBI): domain Eukaryota; kingdom Metazoa; phylum Chordata; class Mammalia; order Rodentia; family Cricetidae; genus Mesocricetus; species Mesocricetus auratus. The sequence continues at coordinate 22,186,804 of NW_024429188.1, read as the reverse complement.
AGATTAGAGCTCACCAATACGGTAAGGTTGGTTGGTCAGCAAGCTCCAAGGATCTGCCTGACTCTACCTCTGCACTATGACTGGAGGTGTGTGTTACCTCCAACTCCAACACCCAGTTTTTTATGGGGGTGCTAGAAATCTAAACTCAGGTCCCCATGTTTGTATGCCAAGCACTTTGGCAATGTGGTACCTCTCTAGTCCCCTGAAAGAGATTACTTATACCATGTGGTCTCTTTGTTCTAAGCCAAGGGTGCTAGTCTAGTGGAAAAAGAGGTCAGTTGTTTAAGACTTGGGACATGTGAAATGGTTCAGTGAGTAGGGAAGATTTCTGCTGAGCCTGGCAATCTGAGCTAAATTCCAGGAGCTCACATGGTAGAAAGAAAAAACTGACTCCCATAGGTCAGCTCCCAAACATACCCACACCCAGAAAATAAATAAATAAATAAATCAAAACCCTAAAAAATTAAATTTTAGTTTAATTATATTGGGAACTTTCCTGAATCCACAATTACAAATAATGGGTCCTGATTTCCTAACTGAGAGAAATGTGACAACTTTTTGGCCTCCATTACTATATGTTACAGTTTATAATTTGATACCGAATGTATTACTTCTGTACATTAATTGCATATGCTTTTTGTACCAGATACTGGATGGTGGGTGGAAATGTCATTATCAGGGTAGATATGCTCTTTGTCTTCAAAAAGCCTGTTTATAAATAAACAGAGAAATAAATATTGTATTATGATATTGATATTAATGAGACAAAGACAAATATATTTCACAAGAACATCAAAAATCTTCTTTATAGTAAGGCTCAAGAAAAAAATGGTTTCCCAGGAAACTGAAATGAGAAACAATGGATAGATGCAATTTTAAAAAGTCATACTTTAGTAATTAACTCAAGTTTCTTGAGTGCCTACTTTTGGGTACTTTGGGAGTAAAATGAGTGAGATACAACCCTGGAAATAACTCACTAGGAGAACAAATTAAGTTCCACGAGGAATCAGCATAAAATAATGTAGTGAACACAATTGTCAAAATTTGTCCAGTGTCTTTTATAAACTCTGAGAACTGGGTAGTGCTCTAAGACTGTCAGAAAGGGGTAGTGACACTTGGGTGAATCTCTTCGAGTTTCCCAGGCAAAGGCACAGCATAAAAGACATGGGAAAAGGCCAAGTGGAGTAAACTGCTCTACAATCCAAGTATGAGGTACAAGGTAGGGAGTAGGAAGAAATAAAGGTAGAGATTAGTCAAGGAAATCTGACACCAACCTCCTAGCCAACAGTGTAGACTGCCGAATAGGAGACAAGTAATGCAACTTGGAAAGACATTGGGCCCTGAAAGAAATATTATCAATATTTAGGAAGTCTGGTGGGCTTTAATTGGCAGATGATATCAGAAGGATAGCCCCAGTTAGGGCTCAGAAATTAAGAGATAATCCAGGGCTAGTACTGTGAGCAGGTTTCTATTCCCTGATTAAAGAAAAGAGGCCTTGAGTAAGCTCCAGCAAACAAGAAATAAGGTGAAAGCAGCTGAAATAATATGAAGTGAGCAAGTGTCAAAACGATCAGAAAATGATGAGTTCGAATAAAAGATTATTTTTTCCAAGATTACTGCTAATTCACTTGCACTCTAAATGACCTTATCTAAAATGAAGGTTTGTACAGCTGCCAGATTGCCCTCCAACTAGCAGGCATCATGAAGAGACCTCATTTCCTATCCCTTACTCCTTAGCAGGGGGTTACTGAGCAATGTTCTGCAGGAGATTTGCAAATTGATTTTTCCCCACCTATTACTCATCAGTGCTAATACCTTCCTGTACCATGTCGACGTCATACTAAATTTGACAGGCCTAAAGGAATCAGAGCAGCAATTCTCAAGCCCCACTGTACAGCAGAATTACAAGAAAACCAAGAGAAAAAGAGAGAGAGAAAGAGAGAACAAAATCAAAACCTGACCCTATCATCTGACTCCCTGAGATTCAGACTGGGACTATAAACATCAAGATGTTTTATAACTTCTGGTTGATTCTATTGCACTTCTATAGTAGAGGATCACTATGGAATATGAACCCAAATGGCCCTGGAAAAGAGAGACTTTACTGATGTTTTCTAGTCTTTACCATCAAAGTCCTGCAGAGCCTAAGTGAAGTGTGGTAACCACCCTTTTGCATTGGAAAGTAGCAAAATGAATTCAATTTATGCACTAACCTTCTTCCCAGCTCCTGGTGTAACCTAGTAAATGAAGAGACAGCTGGGAAGTGAAATGGACACGGTTTTCATTACTAGGAGTCTCAGTTCTCTTCTCACTGTACCTTGTGAGTCTAATGAAGCAAGCTGTGCCATCTTGGCAGTTCCACACTGACTTTAGCACTGAAAATAATCATTGGGGTAAAATGTAATTGTGACATGGAAGGAACTAAACTTTCATAAGAAAATACATAAACACATTATGGCAGGAAATGTTGGAGCTACAGATAAGTTTGATGTCAGTGAGGATGTTGAGAGATGATGTATATGCTCACATGATAAGAATAAAATGCTCTCCAAAGGACTGAATACTCACATGTCAGGGAAAAGACTCTGCCATGATAAAGAACTTAAGAATTCTAAGTCTAGGCTGACTTTGACCCAATATTAAATCAAAGTGTAAGAGGTAAAATATAGGAAGCGTTATATATACCAAACCTTGTGTAAAATATCTATTCTCATAACACACCTAGAAGGTGGATATTACTAATACACTGTTATTGATAAGTACCTAGAAATCCCATGTAACTAAAGGAACCAAAACCCATGGCTTAAAAAAATACTTGGTAGTCAAAAGTGGGTAACTGAGAACTCAAATGCCCAAGTTGATAGTGTAGGTTCCCATCTGTTTGTTTACTCTTTCTCTACTTCTGCTCACTCACTTATAAAATAAAGCCAGCAATAACTTCTCCCTTATCAAATTCTGAGAGAATTTAATTAGTTAACATGTATGAATCACTTTTAATACTAAGACCGGTAAGACTTAGAAGAGTGAGCATTAGGTATAATTTCTATGGCCTGAAAATTAGGTGTGATTACTCTGGTTTGCTGTCCAAAAGATAGCCAGAAAAGGGATTTTTCTTCAGGAGGAAGGCATAACTATAGCTACAAATGAGAGAAATAATGAAAAGTGGCCCAGAAACTGAAGAAATGCTAGAGAATTGAAATAACCAAGAACTTGATAAATGGTGAAAACTGAGAAATAATATTCATTGCCCCAAACCTCTGTGGTACAAACCCCAGTTGTAGGAGCAGTCCTTTACTAGATGCATCCAAAAAGAATAAGCATGGGTCTGGAACAAGAATCCAGCTGGTTATCAATGGTGCCATATTTAGAAGAATCAAAGATGAGGCCAGTGTCCTGTAACACAAATAATAAAAACCCAGAGACATATATTGGGGTTCAAGTTGAAGATCAGAAAAGCAAAGCAGCCAGCCACTAGGGAGTTTTTGCCACTACCAAGGTTCAGACCAAAAGGGGAGATCCTATCTTCAGTATGACTGAAGACTGTGCTGCTCCTCAGATTGCACTGCTCTCCACCAAAACCTCAGACTGCAATGACTTCGTGTCTCCTCCTACCTTAAATTCCTCTCTCCACCCAGCCATATTACTCCTGTCTCCTCTCTAGTGCTGAGATTACAGGCATGTCATCCCAAGTGCTGGGATCAAAGGGATGAGCTTTATTTCTCTTTTAGACTGATTCACTCTCATGTAACCCAGGATGGCCTTGAACTCACAGAGATCAATCTGCCTCTGTCTCCTGAGTCCTGGTATTAAAGGTGTATATCTCCACTGTCTGACCTCTATGTCTGTGGCTGGCTTTGTACTCTGATCTTCAGACAAGATTTATTTGTTATATCATAAACAAAATATCACTACAGTACGTAGGTAACACAGAGAACAGACATCAGGAATGCTAGTGCCCAGACAACACTGAGAACTGAACCTTCAAGAAAGAACTCCCTGTATTTCCTAGGCACCTGTTTATGTCCAAGGGCCTAAGTGAAAAGCCAATGTCTTATTGCCCAAACTGACATAAATACTCTAAAGTCAGCCAAAACATTGTTCTTCAGAGGGAAGCAACTGAATCCTTTCGCTGCTGAAGTCAATCCTCCTTCATTTGGCCACTGTGAAAGAGGATTTCCCAAGGACAAGGCTACCTGGCCAAAGCCCAGCAGTACATGTGAAAATGGAATGTCAGTAGTGATTTTCAAAGAAAATAGCATTTACCTGAAACTGGCACCAGAAGCTATAGAGAATCTAAATAAAGAAATTGAGGAAGTTGTCAAGTAAGCACCAAGCTTAGCTGTTCTTACTGGGGAATAATAGGTATAAAAAACAGATAAATCCTAGGTAAGAAAAATAAGTAAACTTCACATATTCTTTTTATAAACTAAGCCAACATTGATATAAAAACCCAATAAAGATTACACAAAAAGGAAAACTAGACATGCTTTAGTATGAAAAATGTTAGAACAAAAAAGTGTATGACATTGAGCAAACTAATTCTTTATTACTCAAGGTTTTTTATCATTGGGATATGGAAGAATCTATTAAAATAATATACCATACTAACTAAAAAAGTACTTTCTATGTGCTGGCTACTGTGGCTTTACATATATCCAGTATTTGATACTTGATTGAACTCTGTGAGGTAGACTCTATTGTGTAAGTTACAGGCAAGAAAACAAAGGAATAGAGAGCTTCAGTAATTTCTCCAAGATGGCACAGTAAGAGAGTAGCTAAGTTAAAATTTGAATATAGGCAAGGCTCAGAGACTATACATTTTTCCAAGATGTCATAATGAATCTTGCTCAAATAAATAAGAATGTCAAAAATCATCTAAATACATGCTGAAAGACATTTGATGAAATTATCCTCCATAAATAATACCATAGCTACTTTTATTATATATCTAATAAAATACTCAATAATATATAATATTATAAAACTAAAATATATAATTAAATATTATATATTATAATAGCATATATAATGTCAAATTTACCATTTCTACTATTTCTAGTGTATAAATCAATGGCTTAAGTACATTCACAGTGTTTTACAGTCTTTATCACCATCAATCTCAGTTTCATGGATGAAAATGAAACCACCCTCTTATGTGTTAGTGTTGAAAATATGAACTGGTCATCCTTCATAGAGCTACCCTGGCAATATTTGCCTAAATTACAAATTTGCATGTCTGCTGACCCAACAACCTAATATTAGGAAATTTATCTTACAGAAATTTGTATTTATTGTGGCATGTGTGTTTACAAAAGATGGTAAACACTTGGAATGCTCAAGGAGGCATGGGTTAAATCAGTTAAGATGCATTCATACAAAGCAATACTGCATAGGTGTAAAATAAATACAGCATCTCTTCAAGGTAATTCTCTGGAAAGTTTGTCAGTACATGGTATTAAATACAAAAATACTACCATTTAATGAGTAAATACTATAAAGGAAATAATATAGCAGATAATACTGGCTAGTGTGTGTGTGTGTGTGTGTGTGTGTGTGTGTGTGTGTGAGTGTGTGTGTTAGTATAATCCTAAATTAACTCTGACTGGATGTACATGACCAAAACAGCATTTAGCTCAGGGAGGATAACAAAGTGGCAGAAACAATAATGAAAGTGATAAATTATTAGAGCTCAAGGACTGCAAGGATGAAAGAGAAAGGAACTGTGAGAAGCAGTGTAGTGATGCTTTTAAAGCTCTGAGAGCAAGTGATTGGAAATTCATAATCTATGCTTAACCATACTACAAGTGTAAGAATAAAATACATTTTTAGACATGCAAAATATAGATACTTTGCATATGTATGTATGAAATGCCTTACAAAACTTATTTTAGCACACAGAGAATATTATATGAGAAAATCTGACAGAAGAAACAATGGTGGTTGAGCACAATCTGATGGAAGCATGGGAATTTAACCCTTAGGAGATTCTCTTGAGTTTCCCTTAGAAGCCCTCTGTAGTGAATAATGTTTATATAGATAGAATTCTATGCAGGCTATTTTATTACTTTAGAATTAATCTGAAGGCAAAGCCAAAGACCAATGCAGCTACAACATAAAATCAAATAAATCTGCATTTTGTGAAAACAAAAATATAACAAAATTGAATGATATCAGGTGTTATGAACAAGCCAAATTTCTCATGTTTAGAATGGAACATTAGCTTAGTCTACACAAGACAAGTAAATAAAGGAATACAATTATATGCTTAGTCTTTAAATAATGCTATCAAACATCAGAAAAACATTTTTTAAAAAGGAATCAGCTCAAAATATTTATCTCTGGGGAAAGACTGGAGAAAGGAACAAAGGGAAATACTTTTAGTTTTCCTTGTAAATTCTTTCCATTTTTCTTAATTTTTATTCTACACAGCTATTTTTTACGTGTACATTAGTATGCATCACCATAGAAGCCAGAAAGAACATCAGATCCCCTGAAGTTTAGAGTTATAAGTCACCCAACAGGGGCACAGAGAATGAAATATCTGTCCTCTGAAAGAGCAGCAAGCACTCTACTATTGATCCATCCCTCCAGCCCCTAAATCTTAAAATAGCATGCAAAAGATGAAAATAGAGTAGGGAGCAGGAATAACTTGCCCAACATAGTGCACACAGAACCATATTCCAACCCAGATTTATCAAAGTACAAATTGCTGTTGTCACATGTATGTATTTATCAGGATCCCTTGTAGGCTTGCTGCAACACAAGAGCTTATCTTTCTTTCCCCAGAAAGTATGACTCACTATACTTTGAGAACTTGCATATATCAGTAATTACATGGTAGTGATGTTCCTGGTCCAGGAGCCACACTGTGGAAACCACATGTGACACCCACATCACTCCCATTTTTCAAGTAAAGAATTTGGAACCAGTTATTATTTTTTTATGTAACATGAGTTTTGACCACAGTTAATTAGCTATTGTCTTTTGTGGTGTGGAAAAGCAAATATAGATTTGTTTTTGCATTTGTGCTCCCAAAGACACCAGAAAATACATCTTTTGAATCAGCTCGTGGTTTCAATGATTTCCTCCATTAGGAAAAGCTGGTTTATCTCCAACTTCCCTCAGTTTCTCCATTGCCCTTTATAGGATATGTAACTGCTAAGTCCATGAGTGAGCCCTTACCTAGCAGATCAAAGGTAAAAAGAAATACATTATCTCAGGATTAGTGTGTGTTGGTGAAAAACTTAGAATCTGGCAAGTAGTGTCTACCATGTTGCAATAGAAATCTCTGGGCAATCTTCATAGCTCATCGAGTGGATAGGAGAAGGCCTCTGTCCAAGGAATTGCTTTGATAATTTAATTCAAATGATGGAAAACCTTGGTGTTATCATGCTAGTCTTGCAAAAAAGCAGACAAATATATCTGCCTTAGCCATTCGTCCTTCTCTTATGTCCCTATAGTTCTCCTTTAATAATGAGCTGTTTGTTTACTGGCTTTTTCATCATGTATCTCAACACCTTTCTGTGGGAAAATATCACCCTTTATAACAGCTCACATCAGAAAAGTAAACGCTTTCATCGGCAACCGAATATGCTGTAAATTACTAATTTAGAGGCCTTCCATCTAAAAGAGGAGCATGTAAAATGTTGCTGGCACTTTAGTTAAGATTAGTTCTGCACATTTAGTCTGATTAGCACAAAGTGCTTCACAAACATTCAGACATGGAATGCCAATGAATCAATTGCGCTATAGGAGCAAATCCCTTTAGAAGGTGCATTAGTTTCCTTGAACCACTAGGTTACCAATTAGCAACAGACTGCCTCTTTGTATTTACTAGTGGTCCAAGGGAGATAATGCCATCCCTGAGGTGTTTAGTACATTTCCATGGTAAGAGCCAACAAATCATCATCATTGTTGCTTATTAAATTTATAAAATTGTCTCTTTCCTAGCCTTTCCTATTAGGAGCCAGGGCAAAACTGAAAGCATTTGCAGCTAAATAAATTGGAGTCACAAAATGTAATTGGTATATTTTTTGTAGTCTATTAGTTAAAAGTGATGCTAGCTGCAGATGATAGATTAAGTATAATTGCTCCAATGCTATAGAGATCCTTGATCAGAAATTTACATTCTAAAAGAGCTGTTCCTAATCAACAGGTGCTTGTCATCTCTGGTGCTTAATTTTGTGTGTTAACTAAGCAAGACAATAGTAGCCAGCTATATGGCCAAACTGTAGTACAGACACTACAACAGGATTTTTAAATTAGTGTATCTTTGGCTAAGGTAAGCTACCCTCCATAATGTGAATGTATCTTATTCAATTAACTGGAGGTGTTGAGAAGGGACTGAAGTCTCAGGTGAAAGGCAGGGTTTCGTTGAAGACATCCTTCAGATCTGAGCTACAACATCAGTTCTTCCCTAGAACTCCAGCCTGTGGGCTGCTTTTCAAGTTTCAAATCTATCTCTTTTACTTACTTACTTATTTGCTTATTTATTTACTATAATTGTCTGATCTCTCTCTCTACTATGAATTATATATTGCAAGTTTACCACATGCACACAAACCTATATCCATCCTATCAGTTGTTTTTCAAGAACAAGAGAGACTCTTTCCCTTAGGCAACTTTCCCACTTTCAGGAAATGACTCTCAAGGTTTCTGTGGTCATCACCTCCATTTGTGAAGGAAAAACAGAGCAAGAAGGAGCCCACAGAGAAATTGTTCCTGTTCCACTGCCTAGAAGTTATTCACATAGGCAAAGGGGCCAAGAAACACAGTTTAATTGAGTCCCTAGGGAATAAATGAAGACATGTAATTTGAAGAGGAAGATCTACCTCTGCTTGGCTTGCGAGCTATCATCTTTTCGTGTGTGTGTGTGTGTGTGTGTGTGTGTGTGTGTGTGTGTGTGTGTGTAGCTCTGGCTGTCCTGGCACTCACTCTGTAGACTGGGTTGGCTTCAAACTCACAGGGATCCGCTTGCCTTTGTCTCCCAAGTGCTGGGATTTAAGGTGGGTCCTAACACTTCCTGTTGCTTGCTATAGTTTTATAAATGAGCCATCCCAACATACCAAATGAATGTTATTTAAAGACAAATGGTTCTAAACAGACCACCAAATTCACCACTTTGGACCGGAGAAGTCTGTTCTCTGAACTAGAGAAGTCCTTCAAAGTGTAGTTGGGCTGTCATTTCCCCATGTTATCCACCTATATGACACAAGTTGTTATTTGTCATTCATCACACACAATCTAGTCTCCAAAACCCAGATAGACTTCTTGAAGGAAAATAAGAATATCCTCATCTTTGTTTTCTACAAGTTAAGGTACTCTTTTTTTCCTTATCAGTATGTAAACCATTTGTCTATGCAACTAGCTACAATATAAATACATAGAAATAATTCCACCCATGTTTTATAAATAATTGGCAGGTGAATGAATACAAATATTCCTTAAATTTGCTTTATACTTAGAACCCAGTAAGAATTCTAAAATATCTATAACAGTTATTTCCTTTTATGGAGAATGAAATAAATCATTTTTTCAAAAGACATTGCACTTAGTCAATAGAGTTCATAAAAGAATTAAAATCTTATCTGGCCTAATAATGAAGATCTGCAGTCCCAGTTACTCTGGAGGTTGATGTACGAAGATCACAATTTCAAGGACTGCCTGGGCAGTTTAGTGAGACTCTGTCTCAAAAGTAAAAGTAAAAAGATGGCCAGAGATAGAGCTCAATGCTGGAGGACTTAACATGTCTTGCTCAAGGCCCTCAGTTCAGTCCCCGTTATTGAAAGGAGGGTGGGAAGGAAGGAAGGAAGGGTAGGAAGGGAGGGAAGGAGGAAGTCTGAATTCCATGACCAATTACTATGACACAGAGATTCTAGACAGAAAATAAAAAATAAAAACACACCAATTTATATCCCTATATAAACAACCATTACCTAATTATATGTTACATAATAATTTTTCTTCCTTTTTAAAATTTAAGTTAGAAACAAGCTTGCTTCACATGTCAATCCCAGCTCCCTCTCCCTCCCCTCCTCCCATGCCCTCCTCACCAAGGCCTCCAGTCCCCCACTCAAATCTCCACTCCAATCCCCAGGGAGGGTGAGGCCCTCCATAGAGGATCTCCTGTCTGTTCTTTCATTCAGGGCAGGGCCTAGGCCCTTCTCCAAGAGTCCAGGCTGAGAGAGCATCCCTCATTGTGGGTTGGGCACCCAAAGTCCATTTGTATGCCAGGGATAAATACTACCCAATGCTTCCCTTCGATAGCTCAGCTGGTAGAGCAGAGGACTGTAGTATGTGTTACATAATCATTTAAGTATTAGTTGATGGTTGCTACTTATAACTTTCTTTAAATAGTTTTATATATGAGTACATATCAAAACAGGCTTATTTATATCTCCATATCCCTAAAAGTCCTTCTGTATCTTTACATACACAACTTTTCACTCATGATCTATTTTGTATTGTCTTTCTTTGATACTGACTTCTTGCTCCCGTTGTACCCTAATCCCATATCCCTGCCCCCAATTTTCTCTCTCTAGATGTACATACAACTTCTTACCTAGCAGGGATAAGAGACCATGAAAGACAGAGAGTGATGCCCTCTCAAATGCACACCATCCAGCAGAAGTCATGGCCTAACCCTTCAGACTACTCAATTCAATCATGGTTTTTGTTTTCCTCAATTCCTAGTGCAATATTTTGTTTTACCATTGAGAGGGAATGGGTTAACAAAAAGAGCCTTTGTCAGTGATACGGGTATGTTCAATCAAATTGTCAGGCACTTGTTTGTGTTCACCCATGTGTTTTACTGCCAAAGAGTAGTGATGGCAGTAACAGCATTTTTAAGAGTTTTAATATGATCCAGGTGTTGACAAAAAGCCCACTCTCTTGGGATTACCCAACAGCGGGTGCTTACTGAGTGGAAATGGAAGAACATTTCCTAAGGAAGAAGATAGAATGGAAATCATGACTTTGGCCTAATTGAAGTAATACTCAAGGGTCCTTAAATATGTAGAGGTAACCAGAGTATTCCATAAAATGTATGAATATGGCACGAGACATTTTTAATTTCTTTACAGAATACTGTCACATCTGTCAGATACTACATGAACTATTATTTTGATATAATTCAGGTTCATCATTAGATTGTGCATTCCATTCAATGACATATTTGGTGAGGCTAAAGGTACAATGGTTGCTATGATACATTCCTCCTCCCTTAAGTTGTTGCTTCATGGCCATAGTGTTGCAAAAGTGGTGAACATACAATACTGAAAAGCCATGCTCTAAGTTGGTAGTTAAATCAGTTTTCAAGTTTTAATTCAATGTTTACTCATTTGACAGCAGATAAATTGTGACTCAATAAAACACTGTAAAATAAAAGTGCTGAATGAAAATCAATGTGAAGTAAGAAATTAGGATGGTAGGTCCAATTTGATTCCAATGATAGAGAAAGTCTTCAATGCCCAATAGCCACTCACAGTCATCTATTCTAAGCTATTACAATATAAACACAAGCTATTGGGGTGTGCCTCCTTAATCCACTGAACTAGTAAGTGCTTTTCTGTCTCTGTGAACAAATCACTGAGAAACCAAAAGCAGTGTGAACAGAAAAAATTGAAAAGCTTTGTGGACAGCACACTTCTGAAGAGAAGAAAGAAATAAGAAAGCATGGGTGTTTTCTACAAGTACTCACTCCCTGTGCTCCTCTGATGACTCCCTTACTCCAGAAGCCATCAGCCTTGAGGATCCAACAGACATGCTCAGAAACCAATTCAGTGACTTAGTTTATACCCATTGACACATTTATAACAGAAGAATTTATAAAGGCTGGTTTCACTGATGACTTCCTTTTGCAAATAAACACAAGCAACCAAAATAAAAAGTCTCCAGGTTTCAAGTTTCATATCTCTAGTCAAAACCAACTCAATGCCTTCATATCACCTTCCCAGCAGTATTAAAGGAGCAGTGTGCTCTGTAGCTTTTGTTGATTGGTCTTCATTCCTTTTCTCTAGTGTTGGTTTCCCAGATGCCACACTCAATACCTAAGAACACCAGCACTAGCCCATTCAGATTCCTTAACATTCCATAGTTGTGATCCTCTTTCTTCTAGGGATCCAGTTCTTTTGAAACAAGAGCACAGTGGGATTTGTATTACAGAGAATTGCAGATATGGGTTCTGTATCTGGCACTTTTCCTAGGATTTCAGAAAACTAGACTTTTAAAACCATTGTATTGCAACTTAAGCACAAGGACTTGACACTAATCCCCGGAACCCATGTCAAAAATAGTCAGGCACATTGCATGCACACTGGCAAGGCAGAGACAGGCAGATCCCTGGGGCTTGCTGGCCAGTCAGCCTAGCCTATTTGATGAGTTCCAGTTTAGTGAGGGACTGTCTCTCAAGAAAAGATGGATGGCACCTGAGGAATAATACATAAAATTGTGTTCTGGCCTCAACACACACACACACACACACATATATATATAGTATGTGTGTCATATTATATATATATATCATATAATGTATATATCATATATGTAAGTACATATAAACAATAATAAGTAACTAAAATATTCTATTAATTCAAGGCCTAATGAGGTTGATACATAGGCAAGTTTTAAAGAGGTAAAGTCCTAGTGATAATGACTCTATTAATTTTGTCAAAAGATGGAAAGAAAAGAGTGAAAGAAGAAAACATTGAAAAAAGACTTGATTTCCATTAAGCAGGGGAAATTATTGACTTCTTCAAGAAACGGCAAAGAATTTGCTAACAAAGGGAGATACTGAATGTTAGAAATGAAAGGAGTTATATAGAATTTCTAGTATGTTTCTTTTTCCAGATTACAAAATTGACATTGGAAGAACAATTGAAGAAACATGATATATAAAATAAAACATGAGCTTTAGCATCAAGAAACAGCAGAAGGGTATTTATATGTATGAACAGAGTTTCTTTTTATTCTTGTTTTAATGTTCTTGACCAATCCTTGAAAAAGAAATCACTTACTCTGTTACACACACACACACACACACACACACACACACACACACACACACACACATGCAAGCAGGGGGTGGGATATCCTTTTCATAATCTACAGAGTGATCACTGATTTCTTATTTTTTAGCTATGCTACTTTAGGAAATAGCACACCCACAAGATTCAAACTCTTCTTTTTGGTTATTAATATATTTAGGGACCTGATTGTTGCTTCAATGACAGGCTTTTATAATACCATTAAAGACCTATAGTCTCCAACTCAGACAGATTTGGGCAGCCATTCAATCATCCTTTCCTTACCTGTGATACAAGTCCATGGCGACAGCTGGTTATATCAGTCTTAAGGACAAGTAAGTCTAACATTCATTCTTAAGTATCTGTGCTGCTACACTGTTGTATGCTTCTCTCTCTCTCTCTCTCTCTCTCTCTCTCTCTCTCTCTCTCTCTCTCTCTCTCTCTCTGTGTGTGTGTGTGTGTGTGTGTGAGTGAGTGTGCATGTGCGTGTGTGTGTGTAATAGAGTGAATAATTCCCTATGGTGGGGTTGTTGAAAGATATTAAAACATTTAAAAAACTCCTATTGTATAACTCCCACTAATGATAGCCTCAAGGCTTTCTTTTTCTTCACCCAGGACTTTTAGTAGAAGAATATCTACTTACTGACTTCATTTTCTCTTGTTATCCACTCCTCAGTGTATCAAAATTAATTTGAACCACCGCTCTCCACTTTCCTTTAAGTTTTCTTATTCCATCAAGTTGTTTTCTTATTCCATCAAGTTGTTTTCTTTCATAATCCAATGGGCCCTTCTCTATTCTTGCCTTCTCAATCTCTCTCTCTCTCTCTCTCTCTCTTTCTGTGTGTGTGTGTGTGTGTGTGTGTGTGTGTGTGTGGTACACTTGCATATGCACACACATGAAGAGATGAAGAGATCAGGTGTTGATGCCAGTTGTCTTCCTAGATGACTCTCTACCTAATACTGAGGCAGTATTTCTTGCTGAACCTGGAGCAGGGTGGACAATAAGGTTGCAGGAATTTTCTATCTTTGCTTAGTACACACAGGGATTATAGTCAGGCCACCATACTTGGCTTTTTAAATGGCAGAGTTCTGGAGAGCTGAACTCAGGTCTACATGCTTCTGTGGCAAACATTTTATTCACTGAGCCATCTCCCTAACCATGACTAGTTTTTAAATTATAGAAGCCTTCCACTTGTTCAAAAGCTCCCTCCTTGAAACCTTAATTTCTGTGCATAGCATGTTATATTTTGATATTTTTCTTTGCCTTAGCCTTCTGATTCCTCTTTGATTATCTTTGTCATAGCTTCTCTTCTTGGGGCCCTCTAACATTGTTATTCCCTGAGGTTTTTCAGTGGCACAATGGTGCATGGCTCTCTTTGTTCTTTGAAGAGATCTTTAAAAGTATAGGTTTGGCTGCATTTTTCTTGACTTCAAACCTTTCAATCTTTTGCTAGGATGGATTCCAAATTCCTTAGTATGGAATTCAAGAGTATTTATCATTCAGTTTCTGTTTTTATCTCCAGCCTCATTTCTCATCACTCTGAATTTGGCAATTTCATGCTGTATTCGAACAGACTTAATTTTAATTTTCAAATGTATCTTGCTCTCTCATTTAACTCATGGCCTATTCTGACCTTGGAATCCTTCTCTTACTCTGTTACCTGACTCAAAGGTCTTTCCTGTCTCCACCCAAAGCAGTGTTAAGTGTTGCACCCAAGTAAACCTAAGAAACACTATATTTATTTCTATACAGCACTTATTTAATGTATTGTAATTCTAAATATACATACTTATCTGTCTCAAGAGAATGAGTTATAAACAAAAGGAATCATATTTTACTAACCTATTCCCAGTACCCTACAAACAACCTGGCTTAGCCAGCATAAGATAAGTTATGCTACAGTGTAAAATACTACCCCTCAAAGCTCAGTGGCTCCACAAAGAAAAAAGTTATTTCTTACTGTCACAAGAATCTGACATAGGTCAAAATCCTTTATATTGAAGTTCCTCCATGTGGTGACTCAGAAATCAAGCTTTTGTTTATTGACCTTGGCATTTCAACATATTTCCCTCTGGGCCCCAAGATGAATCTAATGGTGAAACACTGACTTTTAAATGCTTTAGCATAAAAATTGTAACTATTACTTCACTAACAGTGAACTGGCTAGGAATAATTTCATGAATCCAATTTAACTGCAAAGGATGCTGGAAAATAAAGAGATCGCATGGCTTGGGTGGTGAGCACTAATGATTTAACCAATGGAATAGTAAACCAGTAAGCCCCAATAAGAACAGTAGAAATGTATACCTTGATTCACTTATCAGATAATAAAATTATTGTAGGTACATTTTTAAAAGATGGGGAGCTTGTGTTTTGTTTGAGCCACTCAGGAATATATATATATATATATATATTTATTTATATATATTTCAACATTACCCCAGCCACTAATTTTCTGCTTCAGGATTTTTGTTATTGTTGTTGTTCCCCCTTGGTTTCCATCTGAAACTGGAGGGGGAAAATAAATAAATCTCACCCATCTGAAAACATATGTCTACACTACTAGGCTTCTGGGGTTCAAATAAGTACAACCTATAACACTTTGTCATCATTATCAGCAGTCAGTGCTGCAGGTACAGACAGCAAACACTAAGGAGATGCCCCTATAAGTGCTCTTTCTCTGTTACCTGACTCAAAGGTCTTTCCTGTCTCCACCCAAAGCACTCCTCATCACTCCTCATCATCAGCTTAGCACAGACTCCTATCATTCACTCTTCATATCACAGCCTATAATTGTAAACAGTCAAAATCAAAATCAGTCCTAAGCAGAACATAAAAATTATTACAAGAATTCCATAAAATAGTAGACCAAATAATAAATGTGCCAAACTCTTTGTGTTCACTTTATTAACCCCTTCCCTTCCTTCTAGCCATCAGTCCACACTTGCCTGTAACTTCCATTATCCCTCCATATTGTTTACATTTTCCCCAGTGATATTTGCCTGCAATGATAAACTGCTAGAAAGAATAGCAGTGATGGTATTATTAGGGACAAAAATGTTATTATTATACAAAATGGCATGATCAATCAAGTACGACAAAGCACAAAGGGGATAGGATATACCCATTAAAAACACATCAAGGCTAGGGTTACGATTCAACTGGCAAACTGCCTGCTATGTAAGTATGAGGACCTGTGTTGGGATTCTCAGCATCCTAGAACCTTCATCCAGTGACTGATGGAAGCAGAGACAGATACCCACAGCTAAACACTGAACTGAACCCATGGAACCTAGTGTCAGAGATAGAGGAGTGATGAGCAAAGGGGTCAAGACCATGCTGGTGAAACCAACAAAGACAGCTGACCAGATAAGAGGGAGCTCTTGAATCCCAGACTGATGCCTGAGAGGACAACAGGGGACTGATCCAGACTCCATGAATGTAGTCTCAGTGAGGAGGTCACAGAAATCACTGGGGCCTTGGGTAGTAGATCAGTGTTTATCATGTATATGAATGATCTTTGGGAGCCCATTCCAAATAGAGGGATGCTGTCTCAGCCTGGACACATGGGGAAGGGCCTAGGTCCTGCCCTGGATGAAATGATAGACTTTGGAGATCCTCCCAAGGATGGCCTCACCCTCCTTGGGGAATGGTGTGGGGAATGGGTGGGGGCTGGAGGGGCTGGTGGAGGGACAAGGGAGGAGTGGTGGGAGAGGGAGCTGGGATTGACATGTGAAGCATTCATGTTTCTAATTTAAATAAAATATTTTAAAAATGTGTGCTTGAAAAGAGCATTTAAAAAAGTAGTCATGACTGTGTCCTCAAATAATTTCCACTTGTCATTGTTATGTTAAGTCAAGGATTTTCACTGCCTTGTTATTGAGGAATTAAGGTTCAGTGAAAAATGATTGGTATGTATGTAATTCTGTTTGTAATTTTTAAAGGAAAGAAAAGCTTATTTGGGTTCACAAATCTATGGTTGTTATAGTAAGTTTGTCACCTGGAAAGATTGTCTCAGTGTTGGATTACCTAGGTTATGTTTGGCTGTGTTTATATCTGTGGAGGATTGTTTTAATTCTTAACTGATGGTGGAACTCCCCATAACTGTAGGTAGTACCAGTCTCTCTATTCAGGGGGTCATGGACTCTGTAACAGCCAACAAAGCTCTCAACATATTAAATGTGAATAAATGAATTTCTTTCTGATTCTAAAAAAACAAAAGAAAGAAAGAAAAAAACTCTAATCCCAGCACTGGGAGGTAGAAATAAGAAGATCTTAGGACCTTTTTGTGGCAGTCAATCCAGTGAATCAGTGAGATTCAGGTTCAGTATGTGACCCTGTCTCAAAAAATGAAGCAAATTTATCTGTTGGGGCTGGGCTCACCATGATCCATGATCTCTGCATTATGACCAGTTGTTTTCAATAATGGTCTTCATTTGTTGTAAAAGAAACTTCTTTGATGAGGGGGAGAGAGGTACATGTATCTATTGCTATTATGGTGCATTTTAGAATGTATGTACTCCTTTACCTCTACTTACTGGCATTCGTGGTGCTATAAGTTCTATGCATACTACTGAGGTGGGGGAGATAATCTTTAATATCACATAACTGCAAACCCTGCAACCTACCACAGTGACCTGCCTGGAAGGTACACTGTTATAACAGTGGTGTAAATGTTATAGGAGTAAACAACTACACTTAGTGAATTTAGGTCTGCTCCAAAAGATGAAATCCTTACCTGACACTGCTAAAGTGACCAAGAAACTGAGACTAGGTAGTTAACGAGCCTAAGGAAAAACCTACGTTTACTATTCTGCTAAAAGTACATAGCAATAAAATGATTCCTAGTGGCATACTGAGATACCCATAGATCACTCAATACACATCAGAGAAATTTCTTCTTGTAGTGTATAGGAACTAACACAGAGACAACTGGACAATGCGCCTATGATGAGTGCCTTTGGAATATTCAGTCCTAAACAGGATGTCCTCATTAAACCCTTCCCCTCAGGGCTCAATGATAAGAGCCAGATGTTATGGATGACTCCAAGAAAACAGTGTCTTCCAGACACAATAGGGCTAGTTTACATATGAACTCACAGTGACTATGGCAGCACATACAAGGTTTCTATAGGTCCAAGCTAGAGAAGATCCCATCACTGAGAGGGGGAAGTGGACAAAGGGTTTCACCTATAACCAAGAAGCTATCTGCAATTGACACCCACAGCAAAGGGAAAATCAGTTTTCTCCCAAGGAGAGTCACTGGGTATATCAACCACACTCTAGAGCAGGCCCCTACACAGTAGTAGCTGCCCAATACAAAAGGAATTCAATGGTGTGTGTCTGTGTCTGTGTCTGTGTCTGTGTCTGTGTCTGTGTCTGTGTCTGTGTCTGTGTCTGTGTCTGTGTCTGTGTCTGTGTCTGTGTGTGTGTGTGTCTGTGTCTGTGTGTATACTTTTTGTTTCATTCTGTCTTGTTTTGACTTTTTTGTCTTATCAGTCTCTTGCTTGTTTGTTTCCATTTTAATCTTGTTTTTCTGTGTGTTTTTGTTTTTTGAAAGAGAAAACATAACATAAGATGGGCAGGAGAATAGGAAGGATCTGGGAAAAAGAGAAAATTGATGAAGATATATTGATTGAAAATACTTTAAATAAAAAATATGTATTTAAAAGGAAAACAACAGAATTATGCTGTTCATATAAAGTGAGAACAAAGTTTTCCTCTAAGATCTATGACCTCACTAGACACAGGTATATGGTTAGGTATCTAGTACCAGTATGACACCCTAAAAAGATTTGAACAATAACAATAGCAATAGTCATACTTATGTCTAGGCAAAAAATTAAGGGCAACTAAAGACTGTTGAGAGGGGGAGAATCAGCCTCTCCTAGACAGGAGCCTCTTAATTGATTATCCTTTACAAAGTGGTTAGCCCTCAAATCATATACACAAAAGCCACACTAAATGAATTCAGTGGGTTGTATTTATATAATTATATATTTAGTGTATGTGAGTTTGTGTTGTGTGTGTGTGTTTGTATAACAATACTAATCAAAGAAAAAGAGGCCATCACTTTCAGAGGGACTAAAGGGGGGGGCACTAGGAATGTTTGGAGGAATGGGACATGGGAAAGCCAGGAGGGAAAAAAGGAAAAGGGGGGAAGTTATTTAATTATATTTTAATCTAAAATCTAATTAAAAATAAATCACAGAGCAATAGAAGAAGACACTCAACATTGACCTCTGGCCTCCGCATGTACATATACATTCACAGGCAAACTCACCTACACACATGTGTACATACCTGCATATATTGTATACACATGCAAAAGGCATCAAGACTACTTAATCTTAACACCAACATGTATACACTTCAGTATAGGCCTTTGTAATACAGTTAACAATAACTCACAGAATTAAATCACTATTTATACTCATGTTTTTAGCAATGGGCTTGAATCCAGATTTCACACATGCTAAGGGAGCACTCAACTTGTGAGTTATACACCAGCCCTCAACTTAGAAATTTTAACAGTCCCACCTAGAACCCATAGGTAAAGCAAATAAAAAGTGAACATAATCAAATTCATAAACTCATACACTACATACACTTATACAACTACAATTATGCAAGGCTTCACCAGTTTGACTAGTATTTGGTCAAACCTGAAAGGAGTTATTATAGAATAAACCTCTGCAACACAAGAATCATGCCTGTTGTGGGGAGTTGAGAGGGTTTCTCCGTGTAGCTTTGAAGCCTGTCCAGAAACTCACTCTGTAGACCAGGCTGGTCTCAAACTCACAGAGATCTGCCTGCCACCTACCTCCCAAGTACTGAGATTAAAGGTCAATACCACCACCGCCTGGCTTTTTCGTGTCTTAACTCTTATAAACAAAATGGAATTAGTATTCTCTTTTACTTATTACTTATATGCTTAAAATGTCATATCTAATAGTGGATCAATGAATTCATTTCTTTACTTTATTAACTACTGGATCTCTCCTTACTACTCTGCACATATGAGAGATGAAATACACTATGTATTGGTTTACTAGAGATGCTATAACAAACTACCACAGATTGTGTGCATTAAACAGCAGAAATGTATTCTTGCATGTTTCTGGAAGCACAGATCTATTCAACTATTCATCTAACTGTTTTAAAAGTCTTAATAACTGTTTTTGTTCATAAAATTAATAGCTTTCACAATTATCAATTATTATCCCAGCACTGATTTGTTTCAATAATAAATATGCAATTGCAACCTAACCAACTGTTAGAACACAGTGTGTAAAGTACATAAGCATACTTTCCCTCCAAATTTATGTCAATAGTTTACCTTTATTAAGATTAATTTTTATTATTTTTAACTATCTGTAAGTGTGTGTGCCTGCATGTGGACATGTGCATATGAGTGCTTTATGTCCATGGTGGCCAGAGATGTCAGATCTCATTGAGCTGAAGTTACAGACAGTTCTGAGTCTCTTGATGTGGGTGCTGGGAACTGAACTCAGGTCATCTGGAAGAGCAGCGAGGCTCCAAGCCACCAACCCATCTCTCCAGGCCCCCCTTTCCTATATTTTAATGAGATCACTTTTAAAAAACTTTTTATTGATTCTTTGTGGATGCCATGTTATTTATCCTGATCCCATTCTCCCCATCCCATCCCTTTGTATCTTCCCTCTGCCCTTGCAACTACCCCCTCCAAATAAAATAAAATAAAATAAAATGCAATTTAAAAGAAAAAGTCTGAGCATGGAAACTATAATATAACAAACAAACCGAGTCACACAGTATATGCTTTAGTCCATACATCTTTACTTGCAAGTGTTCATTGCAATGAGTCACTGATCTGGTTCAAGGCCTCTGGCTTCTGCTGCACTATTGATACTGGGCTCTCACTGGGACTCCTCTTGGATATTCTGTTGTTACCCTGTGTCATGGAGACCTCTGATGCTTTGGATTTGCAAGAATGGCCCCTTCACATGCTCCATAGCATAGTCCATAGATGGGTGGAATCTGGGGTGTGCCTACTCATAGGCCTGGTTCTGGACCTGGGTGGTAGCTGTGTTGGTCAACATTCCAGCTTTCCCTCATTCTCACCACCAGGGCCAGATCTCCAGAACTGCCCCAGCTAGCTCTCCCAATGCAGCCTGCAGCAAGGGGCAAGGCCATTTCTCCTGGACAGCCCAGGAGAATTAGCTGGTTCATCTGCACCCATAACAACAGGGCCAGCTCTACTGTGTTGCCCAGGCAGCTGCAAGCCCCACTCTTCTGATTGCTGCTGCTGATGAGGGGCAGCACCAGCTCTCCTGCTCTCATGACCCTGAGGCCAGAAGAGAAAACTTAAAAAGATTCAAATGACACACTAAATTTATATTATAAATGCTATTGTACATATTAGACGTGCTGCTGAGCCATGTAATCAGAAACTGTTTATTTCAAAATTCAGAAGTCATCATTAGACAGTCATTCCACTACTTGGATTTCTCACAGGCTGAGGTCAGACCTGAAACTGAACAAGGGTTCATGGAAGGAAGTCGACTTTGGTTCATGTGAAGAACATATTTAATTTTATATAAAGTAAGCAGGAAACACATCCTTTGTCATCATATGAGGAGTGAAATTTGACCATGGTCTAGGGAAAACAAAAAATCTTAATATCCTACATTCTATTTTCTCTAATTACAGCACTGAAAAATCAGGCATGAATAGCAAAAGATACTTTAAAACATTCCATTTATTTGAGCTTTGATAAAATATCAGTAGGCTCTCAAAAGAAAACAAATAGACAGGAGTGTGGGAGACAGATTTGTGGGGATGGGGATAAATGGACAGTGGTGGTAGGAAGGCAGAGAATGTAAATGATCATGGCATGCATGTACAGAATAGTACAGATAAAATATACTATTCTGTGAAAAAAAACCAGCTAACAAATGCAAGCCAGTATTTATGAGACATGAATGAGAAAGGAAGGAGAGAGAAATAATAAGAAGGAGGGAAATAAACTAGAAAGAGATTAAACATAAATACCCAATTGGATTCCACTTAGATTTTGCCAAAAGGAGGTACTTCCAGCAGACTGGAAAGCAGGAAGTATGCCCAAACCAAGGTCTTTGGAAATGCCTTCATGGCTATATTGGGACGTACATATGTAGCCCACTTGGACCCTTCCAGACACTGTTGTAACCTGTTTTTCTGTATAAATCCTTCTCTGCTGTGCCAAAGTAGTTTTTGTTATCTTGACCTGATACTGATACCAAAGAAGAAGCTTATAAAGCACTTGCATGTCAGTGTTTATCTTGTGTAGCTGACTCTGGTGGTCATCATATGACCTATAAAATAGCTTAATATGCTTTCATGTCAGAAGCTTATGACTGTTTACACTGCTACTGTATAAATGCACAGTTCCTACAGTATTGGGGCCTGATTACAGCAATGCCATCCACGATTCTGTGTTGCTGCATAGATTTGCACACTGCTATCTATCTACACTTATGTGTTTTAACATGCAGTATATCTTTCCATTGTTCCTCCATTTATTTTACAAAGAAGAAGAAATTAAGGCATCAAAAATTATGTATGATAAAGGTAAAGAGAGACTATTAAAGTCCTGAAGTAATGAGTGAAGATAAGCCATTCAAATGTCAACATGGCTATTGAAAACTCAAAATAAGAGCAGAGCAGGCCAAGCTCTGTCAGTCACATTTGCATTATATTAAATTTCATGCCTTTAAATCTTCCACATACTCTGTAGTGTCCACTGAAAATCATAAAATATCTACCCCTCAGATATCCAAAATTACACTGATGTGATATTGTATACAGTGTTCAACAGATGTTCTGTTAAATATGTTTTAAGGTAATTAACACCCATATCTATCTCAAATTTCAAATTCTATGAAGTTATCCACTGAGAATTAAAAGTTTTTTATACTTTTTTGTCTTTTTCTATTTTTAAGTTTAAATTAGAAACAAGGTTGCTTCTCATGTCAATCGAAGCTCCCTCTCCCTCTCCCTCCTCTCTTCCCACGCCCTCCCACCAACTCCCCATCCCCCAATCCCCACTCCTTTTCCCAGGAAGGGTGCGGCCCTCCATGGAGGGTGTCCATAGTTTGTCATTTCATCTGAGGGCAGGGCCTAGGCCCTCCCCCAAGAGTCCAGGCTGAGAGATCATCTCTCATTGTGGGATGGCTACCCAAAGTCCATTTGTATGCCAGGGATAAATACTGATCTACAACCCAAGGCTCAAAAGATTGCCTAGGCCTCCTCACTGACACCCACATTCAGAAGGTCTGGATCAGTCCCATGCTGGATTCTCAGCCATCAGTCTGTGATTCAAGAGTTCCCCCTTGTTCAGGTCAGCTGTTTCTGGGGGTTAAACAAGCCCAGTCTTGACCCCCTATGCTCATCAGTCCTCCCTCTCTGTCACTGAGTTCCTTGAGCTCAATTCAGTGTTTAACTGTGGGTGTCTGCCTCTGCTTCCATCAGTCATTGGTTGAAGGTTCTGTTTGCCAGACTCTGGCAGTGGGTTTGTAGGCTGTCCATATGTTTGGTGTGTGGCCATTTACTGGGAACACACCCTTAATGAGAAGTGATTCTCTCACTCCCAGAAGCTAGGATGTCTGCTTTCCTCTTTGCTGTTCAATATAGCACTGAAGTCTTAGCTAGATAAATAAACAAATGAAGGATATCAAGGTGATACAAATAGGATAGGGTGAAGTCAAAGTATCCTCATTTTCAGATGATGCGATTCTATACTTAAAAGATCCTAAAGAATCATACTGAAAGAAAAATAAAGAAATTGGGGTAACAGTACCATCCATAGTAGCCTCAAAAAATCTTGGAATAAATCTAACCCAGAAAGTGAAAAAGTTGTACAATGAAAATTTTAAGACACTGGAAAAAGAAATTAAAGGTGATTCTAAAAGACAGAAAGACCTTGAATGGTCATGGGTTGGCAGGATTAATTTTGTAAACATGACTTCTTTACCAAAGGAAATCTATAGATTCAACATAATGCTTCACAGAAACTGAAAAGAGAATTTACAGCGTCATATGGAAACACACACACACACATACATATATGTATAAACACACACACAAACACACACAAAAAAACAGGATAGCTGAAACAATCCTGAATAATAAAAGAAATGATATATACATCACATCACAACCCCCAGTTTCAAGTGATACTACACAGCTATGGTAATAAAAACAGCATAGTATTGATTAAAAACCCAGACACATTGATCAATCAAATTGAATTGAAGATCCATCCATAAATCCACACATCTATGGACACCTGATTTTTTTATAAAGAAGCCAAAATTACCCACTGGGAAAAAAGATAATATCTTCAACAAATTGTGATGGACAGTGTGTAGAAGAATGAAACTAGATCCTTATCTATTATTTTTTATAAAACTCAACTCCAAATAGACCAAAGACCTTGATGTAAGACCTGATACCCTGAATTTGATAGAGGAAAGAAAGGTGGTGACTACCTTTGGACTCATTGGCACATGAAGGGACTTCCTGATGATTGTTAATGCACAGGCATTAAGACCAAGAATCATTAAATAGGATTAAGCTAAAAAGGTTCTGTACAGCAAAGGACACCATTGCTTGCATTAAGAAGCAGTCTGCAGAATGAAGAAAAATCCTTACAAGCTATACATTTGATAGTTACTATCAAGAATAAACAAAGAATTTTTAAAAACACAAACAACCACAAACCAGTCCAGCATAGTGGTGCATGCTTTTAATCCCAGTACCCTTAAGCTAAGACAAATGGATCCCTGAATTTTAGTCCAGCCTAGTATACACAGTGAGTTCAAGATTAGCCAGAGCTACACAATGAGACTCTGTCTAAAAACAAACAAATGAAAATAAGTAAGAAGCCAAACGAAGAAAATCAAAACCCTAAACATCAAAAAACAAAAACTAAAACCAATCAACCCAATTTAAAACTGTGGCATGGAACTAAACAGAGTTCATAAAAATGAAATAAAAATGGCTCAGAAATATTCCTAATGTTCGATGTTCTTAGTCACCAGGGAAATACAAATTAAAACTACTTTGAGATTTCATCTTATACCAGTCATGCTAAGGTCAATAAAACAAATGACAACACATGCTGGCAAGGATGTGGGGTAAGGGAATACTCATCCACTGTGTTGGGAGTGCAAATTCATACAGCTACTAAGGAAATCATTGTGGAAGTTCCTCAGAAAGATGGGAATCAATCTACCTCAAGATCCAGTTATACCACTCTTGTACATATAACCAAAGGACACTATATCCTAGTATAGAGCTACTTGCTCATTCATGTTAATTGCTGCTCTATTCATAATAGCCAGAAATTGTAAACAACATAGATATCTGCGAAGTGATGAATGGGTAATGAAAATACAGTATATTTACACAATGAACTACTATTCAGTTGTTAATGCACTCTCATTCTGGATGCTTGAGGGAGGGTCTAGGCCTTGCCCTGGTTAAAGGACAGACTATGGACACCCCAAGGAGGGCCTCACCCTCCCTAGGAAATGAGAGGGTACTGGGGGGTTGGTGGGAGGGCATGGGAGGAGGGGAGGGAAAGGGAGACGGACCTGGAATTGACATGTGAAGCAACATTGTTTTAATTTAAATTTAAATCTAAAAATAAAAATAATAAAAAAGAACAATGAGATTGTGAACCATAGCTAAATGGATGAAACTTGAAACAATCATTCTGAATGATGCAACTCAGATAAAAAAGACAAACATCATATGCTTTCTTTCATCTGTAGATGCTATCTTTGAATCTTCTGATATGTGTGTTTCACTTGGAATACCCATAGAGGTCAAGAAATTAGTAACTGATCATGGGCAGGAGCTTTCAAAGGTGGACACATAGAAACCAATGATATAAAGTGTTAAAGGGAAATAATAGAAACAGAATGTTTTCAATGGGATGGGAGATGAGATGTTAGGGTAAAGGATAGAATACAGAGAGGGATAAATAATACTAAAGACATTTTGAAAAAAAGTCATATGGAATTCTGCAAGTACAGGTACATACACACACACACACATTCACATAAATAAAAGAGTTGAAATGGAGTTAACCAGTAACAGGGTGATAATGTCCCTATGAGATATCACAAGCTAATTAATAAATAAATACCTCAGATCCAGGAATGGGTTACCATTTTTGGTATTGTTAACAAGTGATATCCTACAGATGCCCTCCAAAACTTAACAGTTAGAATCTATTGCTGAGGATACCAATTTGAGTCTTAGAACATGGAGAAATCAAGGTGGCTCTAATCCTAAAGCATTCTACTAGAGAAGACTGATCATCAGTCTCACCTAGTTGTGAACCCTGAAAGCACTGTTTTTAAAAATAAATGTTGATACTATGTTACTTGGTACACAAAAGGTTTGTAACCATTATCTTCACTGTCAGTTCTGCCCTTTAGCATAGTAAGTCAGTCACTTAGTATTTCTCATGGAAGTTTTATAGACTGTCTTCTGTTTGTAAGGAATTATTCAGTCAGTCAATCTCTCTTTCCTTTATTAGTACTCTGACTATTTTCTATAAAATTTAGGCTATGAAGCCTATGAAAATATAGTTATTAAGAAAGTGTGAAAGAAGACATGTTAGTAAAATGCATTCAGTTTGTGACTAGGACTTCAAGTAACTTAGGAACTGATAATATAGGTTAGCCAGATGAGCAAAACAATAGTCATGTCCAAAGGGGCCATTCATACAAGTTGAAGTTCAGGATTTATGTATAAATAAGTAATTTTGTAAGTTGAATCATATGAGGGAGGCACTATATGAAAGAATCCATGCCATGAACAATGGTGCCATGAACAATGATTAAAGCTATAAATAAAGGACTAATACAGACACAGGGGGCAGTGTAACTAGCACAATGTGTATGTGGGCTATAAACAATTGATAAATGAATGAATGAACCTATGCATATATGACAGGATCCACCTGATGCTAAGATTGAAGCCTTAAAATCATACTAATGTTCTCTAGAGTTCAGCACATGGGTCAAGAAAGGAACCTTTATATACTGATGATGGGAATTTACTGTTACTAGTTCAGTCACTATGTAGAAGTTAACGTATTACAAAGATACTTGTGTATCAATGCCTACAGCAACTAAACTAGGAACCAACAAAGGAATGTAGAAAACAAAGTCAATGACAAAATATATGTAACTGGAGGTAGTCTTACTAAGTAAATTATGTCAGTCTCAGAAAGATAGGTATACATTTTATTTCATTTGTGGTTCTTAGATTTTATATAGATGCATAAAATCATAATATATATATTAAAGTATAAGCAAAGCTGTCTAAGAAAATAGAGTTGAATAGCATGCAGGGGAAGACGGGAGAAAAGAGTAGAGATTCTGGGTAAATGTGCTCAATATACAATTTATAATTGTGTGAATGCACCCTTATGTAGCAAAGTACCATGTACAATTAAAAAATTAAAGGAAGTGGCATTTGGCCCTAGAAAAGGGTGCCTTAAATATCATAGTGAAAAATAACCACGATACAGATTCTTGGCCTATTTCAGAGCCTAGGATGATGGTTAGAGCATCAACAATTTTAATATTATGGTAATTCAGGATGTCACAGACTTCATATGACAACTATTAACCTGAAAGCAGGATCAGACCTGTAAATAGGATGGTATGTTAAAACCAAAAAAGACATCACTGGTGTACACTTAAGACCAATCTAGCAGACAGACAGACTCAGCCAGCCCTCCAATGATTTTATGAAGTAGATAGATGAAGATGTCACCGAAAAGGCTTGAAGGGGAAAGAAAAAAGGTAACAACACAAAAACACCATCTTTTACTCAAACTTTCATCAACTACTTCAAACCATAAGAACAGTCATGTCATTATTTCATCAGTCCAGGACCAGAAGCCAGGAAGAATGAATCTTCCTCCAAGCACTAGTCCTATAGCACTCTAGGGTGCTACACAGGCCTCTTACCAGAATCCAGGGGAGAACTGTTTATGAAGAGGAGCTCACATTGCGATCACCAAGTTATTTTTTAAATCATTTTTATTTTAAAACAATCTTTTCTCATTTTACATAGGAACTCAAGTTTCTATTCCATCCTATCCTCCTGCTCCCCCCTATCATTCTCTCACCCCACCCCACCCCTACACCACCCCACCCTCCACTCCATAGAGAGGGTAAGTCTTCCCATGAGGAGTCAAGGAAGTCTGGCACATCACTTTGAGGCAGGACCAAGGCCTCCCCCTGTATCTAGGCTGTGCAAGGTATACCTCCAAAGAGAATGGGTTCCCAAAAGCCAGTTCAGTATCCCCCAAATTGTCTTTACCCCTTTTCTCATATTATTACTCCTCCCTCTCTTTGACTGGACAGTGCATAGCTGTGAATCTATGCATCTGCTTCCATCAGTTGCTGAATGAAGTCTCTATGATTATAATTAAGGTAGCCATCGATCTGATTTCAGGGGAAGGCCAGTTCAGGCACCCTCTCCACTAATGCTTAGGGTCTTTGCTGAGGTCATCCTTGTGGATTCCTGGCAATTTCCTTAATGGTGGGTTTCTCGCTAGCCCCACAATGACTCCTTCAATCAAGATATCTCTTTCCTTGTTCTCCCTCTCTGTCCTTACCCCATCTCAACAATTCCATTCCCTCATGCTTTTCTCCACCCACCGCCTCGCCCCCTGCACACACACCCAATTTTCTCAGATTTTTTTCTATTTCCCCTTCCAAGGGGAAACCATGTATTTCTCTCTTAGGGTTCTCCTTGTTACCTAGCTTCTCTGGGGTCATGGACTACAGCCTGGCTATCTTTTGCTTTATATCTAATATCCACTTATGAGTGAGTACATACCATGTTGTTTTTCTGGGTCTGGGTTATCTCACTCAGGATGGGTTTATCTAGTTCTATCCATTTGCCTGAAAATTTCAAGACGTCATTGGTTTTTTTAAACACCGAGTAGTACTTCATTGTGTAAATGCACCATATTTTCTTTATCCATTCTTCAGTTGAGGGGCATCTAGGTTGTTTCCAGATTCTGGCTATTACAAAGAATGCTGCTATGAATACAGATGAGCAAATGACCTTGTGGTACAAGTATGCATCCTTTGTATATATGCCCAAGAGTGGTATTGCTGGGACTTGAGAAAGATTGATTCACAATTTTCTGAGAAACCACCATACATACTGATTTCCAAAGTGGCTGTACAAGTTTGCACTCCCACCAGCAATGGAGGAGTGTTCCCCTTACTCTCTCTTCCTATAAAAATTAGGTTTGATCAAAAAAGGGTGTAAAACACAGCTTAATAACAGTCTGTCTAGATGCATTCATTGTGTATGATGGAGGGGCGTGGCTTGTCCTACTCCTGCTTACTGATCCACATCTGCTAGGAGGTGGATAGCAAGGACAAGATGGAGCCACCAATCCACTTAGTACTTGTGCTCATGAGGAGCAATTATCTTGATCTTCATGATGCTTAGAAGCAGAGGAGTGATCTCCTTCTGCATCTGATCAGAGATGCCCGGTGCCTCCAGAGATGTGGTGCCACTACAGATGTGGTGCCACCAGACAGCACTTTGCTGTTATAGAGGTGGATATTGACATCTCACTTTATGATGGAACTGAATGTAGCTTCATGCCTGCACAGGATTCCATGCCCAGGAAGGAAGACTGGAGGAGAGCCTCAGGGCAACAGAACCACTCATTGCCAATAGTGATGACTTGGCCATCAGTCAGCTGGTTGTTCCATACCAGGGAGGAAGAGGATGCAACAACGGCCATCTCTTGCTCAAAGTCTAAGGCATCATAGCACAGCTTATTCTTGATGTCAAGCCCAATTTCCCACAGGCTGTGATGGTGAAACTGTACCCAAGCTCAGTCAGAATCCTCATGAGGTAGTCTGTCAGGCCCTAACCAGTCATGTCCAGATGCAGGATGGCATGGGGAGAGCTTGGCCCTCGTAGATGGGCACAGTGTGTAAAAGCCTGTCTCTGAAGTCCAACACAATTGATTGTGGCATGACCAGAGGTGAACAGGAGCAACATGGCTTAGACTGCTACATACATGACTGGGGTGTTCAAGGTCTCAAACAATCTGGGTCGTCTTTTCACAGTCGGACTTGGGGATCAAGGGGGCCTCAGTGAGCACCATGGGGGTGATCCTCAGGGGCTGTGCACAGATTGTTATAGAAGATGTGATGCAAGATCTTCTCCAGTTGGTGACAATGCTGTGCTAGACGAGATACATCAGAATGAGGATGCTTCTCTTGTTCTGGACCTAGTTGCCCAGGTAGGGGTCTTTCTGGCCCAAGCTCAACGTCATGGCCAGGTACCTTGAATAGCCTACAATGGAGAAGAAGTTGACCCAGGGAGCATCATTACCTGTAAAGCTGGTTTTGCACATGCCAGAACCATTGTCTACACAATAAGATGCAGGGACATTGCATCATTCATGACTGAACTGGAGGCAGGTGTGGACCTGCAGCAGACTAGTTGCCAGAGGCCTGTGCTTTCAAGTAGACACAGACTTGACCAAGAGCTAAGTCTTAATTTCAGCTTAACTATTTACTGATACTGGGAAATCTGCAAGCTAGTAGATTTGTCTGAAGTATACCTTACTATAAAACAGGTATCCAATTCTTGAACGATACCTCCATGATTCAATACTTCAAAAGAAGTTGTTTTAATTATGTATATTCTGTATTATCTATCTGCGTGTGGGTGTGTACACCTGAGTGCAGGAGCCTGTGGAGGCCAGAAGAAGGTGTGTGATTCCCTAGAATTAGAGTTACAAGCAGTTGTGAACTGTCCAACATGGGTGCTAGAAATTGAACTCATCCCCTATAAGAGCAGTATATGCTCTTAACTACTGAGCCATCTTCCCAGCCCTTAGATTCAGTAATTTGTAAAAAATAGTACTGTATATGCAGTATTTTCACTAACTTTGACAGTATGTTATCAGCACTATTATTTATTTTGGTTATTAAACTTTTCATTGCACAGATGAAGATAAGTTCTTCTAGTAGACTACTTTCCTTGTGAAGAGGAGTTTATGATGAAGCAATTTAACTTTATTTAGGGTTAGCTACCATCTTGATTTGCCTAAGGCAGAAGAAGATATCAACTATGGGACTTTCAGTGATGAGATCAATAATACCTTAGGTAAGCCAGACATCTCTGCCATATATCCACCATGATATTTGGTAAATTCTCAGGAATTCTAAAATTAATTAATTTTTCTTCCTCACCTCAGTTTTAACTGTTTCAGCCTACTTAAGCAGACAGACAAATCATAGAAAACTGTGATTAATAACAATAATACTTTATAGCATTTCCTGTTATAAAACAAACATTCCACTATTTATGACATGTTCACTTTATTTTTATTAAAGTGGTAATCTTTGTGATGATGGATTGTTAAGATGTGGTACTTTCAATCAGATAGTTCAAATAACGGTTTGCTCTGGAAGTTCAAGGATTATGTTAATTGTTTGCAAACTATAAGGCTTACTGTAAAAACAAAGTCCCAAAGCAACATAAGAATGAATTTTTAAAAAAAGAAATATGAGTTATTGTGACTTTTTGTATAATGTAGACTTCAGAGTTTCTTGTCTCTTAAGCACCTTCTTTCTCCTCCAAGAATACATTCCTTAAAATTTTCAAACTAGTTAGGCAATTTGGGATTCCTCTGGGATTTTGATGCCAAAGCTCCACTGACATTTTGAGGAGATAATGGGTATAATTACTTTGCCTGTAGCAATACCGCTGCCTTTAAAATAAAAGCCTCAGGAGTTTTAATGTATTAGATTACATTCTATTCAAAGGGACAGGATTTATTATACAGAAAAAATGTACTAAGAGAAAACTGATCTTGCTTCCGGAAGTCTTTATTTTTCAAACACAGATTTTAAAACTATTACCACAGATTTTTTAAAAAATGTATTCCTCTTTCATTTTAAAAAAAGTCAAGTTCCTCTGGTGTGTCAACATACAATTTTGATTTTCTTCCTTCAGTGAGTCACTAACCTTGCTCCTTTGGCAAGACGGTGAATAAAATGCTCCTTTGGACTCTGAGTCACAGGTGATGAATAATAGCAGAAAGACCAGTGTTTTCTCACTGTGACCAATGTTTTAACTGCTGCACAGAAGAGAGGCCAAAAAGGATGACAAGTGTGGCCTGTAAGATCAAGCTTCCCATACAGAACAAAAAAGCAGAACTGAGTGCCTCCAAGGGAGTCATCATGGTACATTTTTTTAAATGGCACAGTCTATGTGTATTTTAGTACAGAATAAAGAGGACTTGGCCTTAAGAATAAGTTGACTCTAGTGACTAGCATGCAGAATGGTGTGAAATGCTCCAGAAAGAGTCAGAAAAGAAACACGACAGATGTAGGAACTTCTTATACATTTACCTACGTGGTATTTGTCTCAGGTCTTAGAATCACTCAAAACACAAGTATAAGAGCCCTAGTGTCTATTCCAAACTTCTTCCTACTACAAAACACGCTGAAATGCTATCATGGGCATTCTTTTTCTGTGCAAGTATTTGTTGGTAAAATTTAAATATATCCTCAAAAGTTTATGACTTAAACTATTAGTTGCTATGAGAATTTATGTACCAGAACTGAAAGGATTCTTGTCAATTACATTATTGATTTTTTCTAATGATTAAACTGAGCAGTTTTGATGATAGAGAAAGAAGATCTGAATATAGAGATAGGACTTTTGTTTGTTTCATTCGTTAGTTGGTATTACAGTCATGGAAAGAAAACCCAAGCCTCTCCACATTATAGGCAAAAGGTCTTCCCCCAAGTCACATTCATGCCCCGAGTCATAGAGCTCTAATACTTTCCTTTCTCAGACACAGGAAGATAAGTCACTATGAGCACAAAAACAGTACCACACTAACTGAGCCTTTCCCAAAATTTCATCTAAGATCAGTCCTTAGCCTCATTCAGCAGAAAATAGACGGTAAATAAATAATGTAAAGAAGCCAGTGATGGCAGCCACGCAGGCTTCCTCCCATCCAGATGGGATTAGGCATGAGAAGAGGCCCAAGGGACCTCTGGTGGGAAAGGCTTTCACATCCATCTGTCCTGCAGTTCTGAGACTGGTACATCTAGTGCTCTGAGTTGATTCTGTCCATTCTCTGACTGTAGGCTTGATTCCTCCTTACATAAGCTTTCTAGCACTTTATCCTTATATTAGTAGACAAAGGTATATCTACTAATGTACTAGGGAAAGAAGGAAAATAACAAAAGGAAGTCATTAGTCTGTCCCCGCTGCTGTATGAGATGCACTATGGATACACAGCTCCATCATCACAAGGACCAATACAATACAAAGCAATGCCTGCATGAAGAAATTGAGGCTCAGAGAAGTTAAGGGTTTCCCCCAGTTCACAGAATTAATCATGGAAAGAGCTAGGCTATGCATCCAAGGCTAATTCCAAACCTGATTTTCTTGATGCCATATGCATTAACAAAATTAGGATCCTCATTTCTAAAAATAAGTCTCTATTTGTTCCCTCCAAATTCTGTTAAACAGATAGTACATCATTATCTTTCTATTGATAGATGAAGGTCTTCAATTGACAATATTCACTGCATGCCAGAGACATGACATGCTATACTAGATAGAAGGATATTCTAAGATAATGACATTCAAAGATGTAGCCTCGACTAGTAAACTTTACAAGTCATTTAAACTTTCTCTAGCATTCACTGATTATCAGAAAAGGTAGAATAACAATATTGTAAATTAGGGGGAAAGTGCATATAAATCACTCTGCAAACTGAACACCATGGTGGAAAACGAAAATAATAGCAAAATTGAAATGAAGTATACAGTCCAAATGTCCATCAGCTAGTGAGCAGGGAAATAGACCATTTTGAAATCATCCCATAATATAATGTAAAACAAATAAAAAGAGCAAACTACTGATGTGTACAACAAGGACAAATCTCAAATGCATGATGTTCAGTGAAAGAAACCGGAATCTGAAGGCTATATCCTGCATGGTTCCATTTATATGACATTCTGGAAAAGGCAAGCTGTCAAGACAGAAAACAGATTAGTGTTTGCCAGGGATGTGAGGGTAGCTGGAAAGGGCTGAATACAAAAGGGCATGAAAGAACTTTGGAGGATGGTAGACATGTTCTCCATCTTAAATGCAGTGCCAGTTACAAGGCTGTATGTGTTTGTCAAGATACACAGTACTGGTCACATTAAAAGGTAAACTGAATCTCAACAAACCAAACTTAAGAAATAAAAAGTAAAAATGGGTGCCAAACAATTATAACTAGTCATAAAATTCTTGTTCAATTTCTTTGAGTGGCCATTTACATCCTAATGCCCTAGTTATTTTAGTTCCTTTGAAAGAAACATTTTCTATGGGTTGTACAGCATCTTTATGATCATGAATGATTAATATGGCCTCCTGCTCAAAGATCCCTGCAGATGCGTTGTTGATGAGAACCACGTTCCAGGTCAGTTTCTTTTTAAAGCAATATCCTTTTGGCAAGGGGCATGCTTTTACTTTAGGCTTCGAAATTGTTCTGAGCTGAACTGCTTTCCAAATGCAGGAATCGGCCAGACAGCCTGCACCTCCTGGCACCTTATAATATGGGAAGACCTGACCTTGTTATCTCCTGAAGAGAATATCCAAGAGCTCAGCCATAATTACCAGACTCAGGAGTCTGGCTTGCCCTTTCTTAATGCTAAGCAGGCTGCTGCAGAATCAGAAGATAAGCCTATAGAGGTTTTTACTATTTGAAATGG
The DNA here is from genome assembly GCF_017639785.1 of Mesocricetus auratus. NCBI lineage: Eukaryota > Metazoa > Chordata > Mammalia > Rodentia > Cricetidae > Mesocricetus > Mesocricetus auratus. Next base: position 22,151,965 of record NW_024429188.1, on the reverse strand, counting down.
CAAAAAAAAAATTTCCAGGGTAAGCATTCAACTGACATTAGCGGGGCTTCCCATCTCAAAATCAATTTGCAAAATTTTAGTTTTGAAAGGCAAAAGCAAAAGGGATAAGTGCTCGGGTTTTGTTGTTGTTGCTGTTTGTTTGTTTTCAATAGGACTGCATTGATTTTCTGATCTAAGAGATTTATTTAAAAAGAACCCATGTACTCTGACTGGGGACTTCCACTTTTGTTTGAACTTGGGAAAACTATTTCAACTTTTCTACATGATTTGTTTTTGAAAGTCTTGACAATGGCAATAATTGAAGGGACATGTCTAAAATCCACAAGACACAGCCTTAAATGAAATAGTTGGTATTCTTATTACAACTGTGATCTGTACTTTTTTTTCCTAGTGAGACAAGGAAATGAGATGGTTGGAACTTAAAATATTTAGCCAGAAAGCTTCAATCTTGAACAAACCTTTGTGCCCTCTGATTAGCAATTAGAACAATCTTGCATGGAAGACAAACTTCCTTTTACTTTATCATTTTTAAAAATCTTTTAAAATACACAGGCTCTGCATTTGCCTACTTTTTTGCATGTTAACTTCTTGTGGGAGTGAGCCCCATTTACTGTAGTTGAGAAAACTCCTCTTTCATTCCTGTGGAATGCTTTTCAAATAATTTTGCTAATTCCCCCAGCCACATTCCATGCAACCGACAATCTCCAAAACTCAAAGCATCCATCATAGCCTTTGGCAGGCACACAGGAAGCTTTAAGATTCATCCAAGCATTGAGACAGTGTTTCCACTTTGGTGAAATGACTGATTGGATGGATTAAATGTGCTTCTGAAGTCAATTCCAAACATCTATAAAAGGGGGAGGGCTAGTTAAATATAGTCATCAAACAGTGATATGTAACACATGAAGCACCTGTATTATACATTCTTTTCAAAGAAGCTGTGAACTCTGGAATTTTCTATAAATGAGTGAAAACAGAAAAGATATAAGTATCCACTGATGAAACAAAATTAGCAAGTTATAAAACATCAACTAAAAGAGATGTTACGTGATTGTTTAAAATTATCATAAAATAAAATAAAGGCAAAAGAAAAAGAAAAAATAATAACTGTTAGGCAACCTTTAGAAACACATAACGATTTTCTTCTAATACAAGAGAAAATTGTTTAGGTAGTACATGAACTACAATTATAATCCTGTAAAATATTTAATTATGAATAATATGAATCTAAAAAATATACAGAAATTGTAATATGGCTGTTCAAATGGGGGATATATGACTAACTCCTGATTTTTGATTCAGTAATGCGTTTATAGCCCCATTCAATTTAAAGAATATTTTTAATCTACACTGTTCTTATTGGAGATAGAAATATGAATCGTGACTTTTATGTGAGGCATTCTGATCACCATGAATTCAATTCAAGCTGCAGTGTTGCCTAGCAACAGGCTAACTTTTCTGCAGTAAAATTCCCTAGTAGCAGCAACCTATGAAGTATCTCCCAAGGAATTCCCTACCTTAAGTGCACCTCATACACTTATTATTTCATCTTCATATTTCACTGCTTTGAGAGGACTTCATAATGTAATCATGTGGAAATATTAAAATTGAAAGTGATGAATGTTAAAATCCACACCCCTAAATATTCACCTCTCTGCCTAGAAGGAAAATAGAGTATAGATGTCTCTGATTTTCTGCCAAGTTTTAATAGACACTGAATTAAAAATAACAAGAAACAAGCTGGTTAGAGCTTTGATTTATAAATGATGGATATTAGGTTGACACAGTCTAATCAGATGTGATGTTTCTCTTCCTAATTGATAATTTTTATTCAAAAATATTATACTAATGACAGAAGAGTGATCCTGATATGTTATACAACCCTGTGATTTTTAGCTTATTTACAGAGTAATGCCATCATCATGACAATCAACTTCAGAAACTATTCATCATCCCCAAACGAAATCCTTGCTCCATTAGCCTGTAACTCTCCATTTCTCCCACAAACTTCCTATCAAGAAGCCACTGATCTTTAAGGAATTGCCTAATCTATAAACTTTATATTAATGGAATGATATAATATGTGGCCTGATGGGGGAAGTTCTTCTATGTTTCTCTTGATAAATAAAACAGTTGGTCAATAAGGCATAAAAGATAGACAGGACTAGGAGATGAGGAGAATTTTGGGAAAGGTAGGCAGAGACACATACCATATGAGATTCGGAAAAGAGGACATGTCAGGCATTCTCTGGTAAGCCAAAACCACATGGAAATACATAGATTAATAGAAATGGGCTAATAATTAAGACAGAGCTAGCCAATAAGAAGCCCAAGCCACAAGCCAACAGTTTTTATAACTAATATAGGGTCCATGTGTTTATTTAGGGCTGTAGTGGCTGTGGCCTAGGCAGGACCAGGCTGGAAAGAACCTCCACAACAGTGGCCCCTTATATCTAGCTTCTTTAACTTAGCGTATGCAAAGTCTAGCCATGAGGTAGCACCTTCAGTACCACATTCCTTTTTATGGCCACATAGTATTTCATTGCATATGTATGAAAGACTGTATTTTCCAGTCATCTATTGATGGATATTTGGACTATTTTCACATTTGGACTATTATGACTAATGCTGTATAAACACTGATGTATACATTTTTTGTGTGAACAGAATGTATCATTTCTTTCAGAAATATTCCTAGAAGTGGAAATTTTGGTTCATCTTGGTAACTCTGATTAACATTTTGAGGAAATGCCAAACTGTTTTCCAAAGTGGCTTTACCATTTCATATCTTTGCCAAAAGTACATAAGGGTGCCAACTTCCCACATTCTTACCAAACACTTGCTCTTGTTTGTCTTTTTGAACACAGGCATCTATCAGTAATTGTGAAGAATTTTTCTCATGATCTGAATTCCCATTTTCTTGATGACTAATGATCCTGAGCATTTTGTCATGTGTTTATTGGCCATTCGTATATCAAATATCGGATTCTTGTCCCGTTTCTACACTAGGTTATTTGTTTCCTTCTGATGACTTGCTTTTTTCTTTCCCTTTTATTCTTGTGATATTGAGATTCATTGTAGAGATGTGTTGACATCAAGACCTTCACAAGCCCCAAAACACTCAGGCCCAAACAGTTATCACTGGCTAGGAAAGAGAGGGGAGGGCAGTCACCATGAATCAGTGTCAGGGAAAGGAGACACACCAGGCCCTAGGGAATTTTACTGCAGAACAAGCTCAGATCTGTCTGCTATCCTCACATCACCCCTGACATGAGAATCCTGCTCTTCTGCCTCCATAGAGCAGAATGCCTGCTCTTTCTCTAAAACAGCACTTAGGGTATACAGGGAAACTTTGTGCTACAAAAAGTAAAATAATCCATGACTAATGCCTACCATATTATCTCCACCACAATAGCTGGTTTTCATTCCTCTGTGCTACTAATTATTTACTATCTGCTCCAGGGAAGTTCAAAGAACAGAAAACAAATGAATGGAACATCTTAATTTAAGTTAGAGAGGATTAGCACAGGAATCCATAATTTCTGCCTTTGCTTTTCCTGATTTTGTTCAGCACATATCTAATACCTACTGTTCTCAGTATTTCACAAGTCTTAATTTAATGCTCATAGTAGTTTTCTTAAGTATGCAACATTATTATATTCATTTTACAGATTAAGGAAACAAAGCATAGAAAGGGAAAATAACCTACCATAGTTCAGTGGCTGGTAAATGGTAAAGCTAGATTTTTTTTACTAACCTGGACTCTATTCTATGTTTTCAATTGCCATATGGCACTCCCTAGAAAATTTTGTTGTAATACATATCCATTAAAGGAGAGTAAAGAGGAGAGAAGGACATATTGAGCTCACTTCATGTAAAAATATGTCTTTACAACAGGTAGATCTAAAAAAAGCCAATAACAACAACTTATTCCAAACACTTTTTCAGTAAATTAAATCATTAAGCATGATATTTAGTCTGAAATTCTAAAGGAATCCTGCCATAAATTCACTCCTCCAAGTAGAATACTGTAGTCATGCAATATTAAATTGTTTTCCTATATGTGAGCATTGCTACCCTGAAGAAAAGTCACCCACTTATTGTTGATAAAGTAGTAGTCCCTAACTCATTTTACACATGGCCAGCTTTTTCAAAATGTTGAATGGCATTGACTGGATCTATTGAATTAATTAATGTGCAGCTCACAGCGCTGAAAGATGCTTGCCCAAAGCAGACCTCTCACAGAGAGAAAACCCATCCAGGCATTCAGCTCCTAGAGACAAGCAGTGTCCTTGCTCCACCCCTATCCCCAGAGAACTGCTATTTCTTTTATATCTCTGTCATCCAAAGCTGGTACAAAAAGCAAAGCACATTTACAAATTTGGAGACAACATTTCCAACTCTTTATATGGGTGCTTCTTTCCCCACAGCCACCTACTGCTCTCTCCCTCACCAAACTTCCACCTTGTATCTTCTGACACTCTTTCTATACTAAAGGATTTCTCTTTATCCCCAATCTTTTTCTCTGGTCAAATCTGGCTCTTTGTTCCTTGAAGGCTTACCATCTCCTTCATTATTCCCCTTACTACCATTCTTCTTAAAATACTCATCCACATTCATACAAAACTTGCTAAAATCCCGAGGTACTTGACCCAGGGCACTGTTTCCAATGTGCCATGTGTCTGTGACACTTTTCACTCCTGATAATTTGGAGTAGAAACCTAGTAACAAGGATTTGAAGTAACAAGGATGTAACACAAATATAGATGTCCCCAAAGTATGGAGTTGGACAAAGGCAGGCATTGTGCTTGTCCACAGTAATTATAGCCTGGGTACATTTGTTTTCTCACCCAAGGGGGAGAGACAGAGACAGAGACAGAGAGACAGAGAGAGATAGACAGACAGAGACACAGAGAGAGGAAGGCATGCACACACACAAATGCTTGTTCCAGGGGACAAGCATGGAACCTTGTGTAGTCTACAATAAGATGAATAAGAGAACATTTAAATTTTCCCATACCATCTCATTTATCCTGCCACTTACCTCTGTCCTTTGTCCATCTCTGTGTCCAGGAGCTCACCATCCACCAAATTTTTAGTCTTCTTAGTTCCCGTGTTTGCTTCTCCAAGTACCTTCTTCCCTTTAACAAAACCACAAAATAACTGCCATTGTCACACTGTACCCTAGAATTGTTACCACCAGGAGCTATATAAAAAAGATTCACCTATCCTTTTTCCTCCCCTATTCAATGACCCTCAGTACACGATACTTGTTCTGTCGTCATTTACCTTCTCTTTTATTTTGTTCCAGTTCTTTTCAGCTCACTTCCATCCTTTACTTGTCATCAGTTAAGTTACTTGTTTGCCAGTATAATTTGCTGTTTGGTTATTCCATTCACTGCAAAATGCAGACCCCTATCTTTCTTTTGTACCTTTTCAACAGAACCCATGCCATCTCATCTATCCATCTTCTCATTCAACTCTTTTCCACTAGCAACTAGAATAACAGCCTCTCAGTAACTGAATTACTCTCTGGATAACATCTACATTCTTCATATGATCTTAAAGTTCTTCCTAATCTGGTCCCTTCTTGTATTTCCAGGCTTTCTTTTCAACAAAAACACATTCCACAAGATACACTCTCTGTTAAGTTTCCAACTATATGCACTGTCCCTAAGCACTTACCAGGTCTCTCTCACTCATTCTCCCTTTGTCTTTTATTCTATACACCTAGATAACTATCCTCTCTCATATCCCACAGAATGATTTTCTTAACCATCTCCCACATTGCAAACTATGGCAACTTTCACCATAAAAAATGCAATCAATCATTTCCTTACCAACATCACTACTATAGAGTTAATAAACTTAAAAATTCTGTCTCATTTGTTATTCCTTCCACAGGGTCTAATTAGTCTCTGGCACATAGTAGAAACTCGAAAATATGTGAATGAGTCGTTAAATGAAGAAAGAACTTAGTTTGGGGGAGTTATGATATGAAACTCGGTGCTTCTTGGTAATAGGGTTGGTAGAAACTTCTTTATTATCATTTTGAACCACTTCAAAAAGTAGCACTGACTAATGCAGCTACAGAGTTGCCATGGCAGATATTGACAGTCAACTATTCAAAGTCTACCAACTTTTGATTTAAGTATCAAGTAAGAGATTCAGTCTGACCTTTTCTGGCTATATAAACATGGACACATTTGGAGAGTTAGCAGCTCTTCAGGGGCAGTTCTCAGCTAAGGAAAAATGGAGGGTGATGGATAGATATTCCTTCACTTGTATGGAATAATTTTGAGGTCTACGTCTATATAGTCTCCTAGATGTCCCTCACAGGCTGACCCCACTTTCTCACAGCAGTAACTCATTTACAAACACAGATTCTATTGGCCTCATTCTATTCCTCATCCTTGATGTAAACTACTGAACCAAATTCTTCACAGGCTTTGCTTCTGAGGAAGACATTGACATAATTCTATCTGTTCTTCAACTCTAATTTAACAGCCCAAGCATAGAAACAAACTGTAACTAACCACCTGAAACAGATACAGCTTTTATACCTAAAAGTTTTCCTCTATGCTTATAACCATCTGTTCTTCATTTTTTCATATTCATTAATGAAAACTGAATCAACATATTGCTGTTATTACCTTAGTCATAAAAATAAGTGTAATGATGAACTATAAGATTAACTGAGGATTTTGGGCAAGAGATGGCTCAGTGATTAAGATAGCACTGGCTGCTCTTCTAGAGAACCTAGGTTTGGTTCCTACCACCCATACAGTATCTCACAGTTGTGTGCAACTCCAGGTCCAAGGGATGTAATATCCTCTTCCGGTCTCCTCAGGCACCAGACACACATGGTATACAGACATTCTTATGAGGAAAACAACCATAGAATATGAATACCTGAATGGCAATACCTTTACTTATGCACACGCAACATGCTTTTAAAAAAGTAAATGAGAGAGATAATTGCCATTAACTAGCAATACCTGAGCATTTACTATGTGGTAAATTATTGTCTAGATTGATTCATTATTCCATCTACTACATTCATCTATTCAACTCTTTCCTTTTCAGTGCCTATACCTGTGATTCTCCATTTTGTCAAATGTACCCTGATTTTGTGTAGCATTCCTTGGGCCCTGGCAAGCAGAGGGACAGGATAAATCCACAGTCTGTAATTCAGAGCAGTGATTCCTCCAGAAAGCCTAGGGTAACCCAGCTGAGGTCCACATGAGCATTGTGGTCAAAATACCAAGTCCAAAATCAAGCAGGGGACTCAAACCTCAGACCACCAGGAACATGCCTATAGTGAAGCATGCTGGATTTATGACTCAAGTCAATGAGAGAAAAGATACACCCTAGGGAACTATGGGGCACCTCATAAAGAGAATTTAACAAAGGTTTGTCTCTGGATATGGGTTATGTTGGATGTTTGGGGGAGAATTTAATGAAGTAGGGTTTTGCTCTATGTTGGGTGTTCTTGGGAAACAGGAGTAATTCCATGATTGGAATGCTCAGTAAATACAGAAGGAGAGAAGACCAAGATAAGGCAAAAAGACTGTGATTGCTAAAGTATGAATAGTTATAATATTCACTGGGAGAGAAATATGTTCAAGCATTCCTGCGGTTTGAACAGTCCATTTTCTGTACTCTAATGTGGTTTTGATCCATTACAGCCAATAGGTCAGACTCACTCTCAAGGACATGATGTGCTCATAGCAACACTAAAAACCAGATGATGGAGCCAGACTAACTTCCGGAAGGCAACTATATCATGTACACCTAAAATTCATTAAGATCATAGATGTACCTCTTGAGAGCATACAATTTTAGTAGGCATTTTTAAACAAGGGGATATGGTATTCTACATTTTGAATTGTTTCATATTTCTGTATCAGCACATATGTATACCACAACTTAAGCCAGATTGCAATCTAAATAAGATCATATTGTGTGAATGCATTGCATTTTCAACTGTCTATTAAATAGGCATTTATTTTATTTACAAATATTTTATCAGAGAGGATGAACTAGAAAAATTACAATAGTTAATAGCAGCCTCAAGAGGTACTTTGGCACTTTACACTGCCACCAACAGTAGTCTGGATGCCAAATTCCCCACTCCATCCCAAGTACTATTACCACTTCTCACTGCTTCTTGACCCTTTTTGTTTGCTGCTCATGCCTAAAGATATCTCTATCTCAGTCTCAGAAATTGAAATTCTAGACTCAACTTTCTTAAAGTCTTCAATCACCCCTCCTACTCAGCAAATCGCTTTTTATGCTCTAAGGAGGTGGGACTAGCCCAGCAATTCCTGCCTTAGCAACTTTATCTCTCTTTTTCTTCATTTATCTTCTGCTTGTCAGACTAAATCACAAATGAAACCATGTCTTCTACCCTGACAAGATCAACACTTTTATGGTTCTGGCAGGCCTTTTTGTTTTCTTTTGTTTTTCTGAGTCATAATAACCTCCTCCTAACTACTCTTCCCAGGTCTTTCTTAGCAAATCTAGCTTTTATGTGACGAATAAGAATATGCCAACCTCCAGCCGGGCGGTGGTGGCGCACACCTTTAATCCCAGCACTCGGGAGGCTGAGGCAGGCGGATCTCTGTGAGTTTCAAGGCCAGGCTGGACCGACAGCCTCCAAAACCATACAGAGAAACCCTGTCTCGTAAAACCAAAAAAATAAAAAATAAAAAAATAGAATATGCCAACCTCCTATTCTGAATGACTATAGAGGAGAATCCAAGCAGCTCTCCTGCTCCTTTCTTTGTATTTAATACTTATGCCCATCCCTTACTCTGGAATATAATTCCTCCTGCTTCCTCAGGTTGAAGCATTCCTCAGGTTCCTCCTGAAACTGTCCAAAGTACCCAAGTAAAACTGATGAATTCTTATGTTCCCATAGACATGCATTTCTGCTTTCCTTTAGGCCACTTGCCCTATTACACTGTCAGTATTCAATGTATGCATACAAGCAGCACTACAAAGCTAAGATTTGTTGCTTTTAGCTCAAAACAATGAGTGTTATGTATCATAGCACTTGACACCAGGAGACTACATAAAAATCCCTTCCAATCTGGCAGCACTCAGGAGACAGAAGCAGGAAGATCTCTGTGAGTTCAAGGCCAGTCTGGTCTACATAGTGAGTTCCAGGACAGCCAGGTCCATGTAGAAAGACCCTGTTTCCAAAACTAAAATAAAAACAAACAAATGTTCTGTAATGATTTTTATCAGAGTTACAAAAGTTAAAAAGAACATTTGTTCAATTAAAAAACTAGATGTAAGAGGTTTATTTAGTAAAAACACAAAGAAGGAATTGCTTTATGAAAAAACAAAACTAGTTATTTCATGGCTTTAAAATTTTTTTGTATAACTTATAAAAAATAATATTCATCTCCTACCATCTCCATCATGATACACTGTTTTGCTTCCAAATTTCATAAATAGGATATTCATTTTAAAAAGTATGGGTTACCAAAAATAAGCATGTCACAATTCTCAGCCTTGTAGCCACTTGACCTCCAGGGAAGCCTCAGCCATAGATAGCTTAGTTAACATTATCAGGGAGGGGGATTAATAAAATGCTGACTTTCACTTTTTATTGAATTGGTTCTTTGGCAATTTTATACATTTCTATAATGAACTCCTCTTACTTTTTTCCTCCCCCATCTTCTTTAGTTTCTCTGCCATCCCTATCAACCATCCCCTCACATGCACCCTAATAGTCCCTTTCCAAGATTCATGACTTTGGGGTTTGTTTCGTGACCCATTTCATTTAACTGGATTCTCTGTGTGACCACTATATTGGGATTACCCAGTGTACTCTGGAGAGTCACTAGCGAATATACAGCCCAAGACAACGACTACCCTTTCCTGAATTAACCATTTGAAAACAGATCAGCAGTGAGGGATAGCAGACCTTAAATTCCCCCACCATCCCCATGTCACTGTTGATGGGTTCATTCTTGTACAGATCCAGTGCAGTCATAAAAAGAGAATTACACAAAGAATGCTATAAAGGCAACACCAAGTACACGAGCTGTTTCTCATGTGACCCTGTAGAGTGACTTTCATGACCTGTTCACTTAAAACTGCTATGCACATATTCCGCTGTATAACACATTATAATACTCACATCTCAACTGTGAATGTTATCTCAAGGAATGGAGTAGAACACAGAATTGTGTTCTTACAGGCAGTACCCGGCTCTGCTCCGGCCTTTCAAAATTTGAGTCAGGCTTCGAAAGCTTTTCCTTAAGACCAAAATGTTCATCAAGGAATTCATAGGGAATCATGGCATAAAGTCCAAGGTTTGGCTTTAGTGCACCAATAGGCAAAATACCAGAAGAAAAAGAAACAAGCAAGCCAACACAGAGCAGGCTACTTGGAAACGTCAGTGTCTATTAAGATTTATTACCCAACGAGGAGCTTGTGGAAAGAAGGAAGCAATATCTTCTTAGAGGTAAGTTTCAAGGACTATCATCAAAGAAAATAAATCACAAAGAGAAAAACCATCTCTAGAGATAGTCAAGAAAATGCCTTCTAGTAACATGATCATTTCATCAGTGACAATGCTTTCCCTTCATGGAAGCTGAGTGAAGAAACCTCACGTCCACCCAAAATTAAAGCTTAGATTAAAAATGTCAATAAAAATTGCTATGTGTAACACTGAAATTGTGCTCAAAATACAGTGTGTGGCTATTACTAACAATAGGAGAGATATGCATAGCTTCAGAAGACTTGGTGTTGCTATCCATGTTTAAGATGATACTTTGAAAACTATTTCAGTTATTGATTATTGTCATTTGAAATAAAATACTTTTGGCAGACATTACTGATTGCCTACAAAAATTTCTGATTTCATCTTTGCTAAGAAAATCTCAGATTCCTGTATCTAGGTGCCGCCAAGAAATTAATGTCTCAAATGTGGGAATAAAGCATAGCAATGATTACCTTCTTGCTATGCCTGACGAGATTCAACCAAGAGTATCTACTTATTCAGGGAATTACTGTTTCCCCTAAATTCTGAACACTTATTGGCTACCTGGCTTTCCATTCGCAGACATCTAACTCTACACTGCTGCTAGCTGCTCTCTAGCTCCTTAGCTGTGACATTGCAGCCTTAGAAGCCCTCATTTATATTAGTGCCATTTCAACAGAAGTGACTTTGCCGAGCACTTTCTTTTGGTAGTTCAGAGTTTGCAGATGTAAATTATATTGTACTCTGTAATAAACTTAATTACAGAAGCTTCTGATAACTGTGATTTACTTCTCAAGACTGACAGAATTCTTTGTATTTCCTAGCAATGGACATACATTCTGATTAAACAATGAATCTACTCTATATTTTTGGGAGTTATGAACCTGAAAGTATCAAGCAATTTTAAGCAGTGCCTCAGTGAAATATACACAGATGTGAAAAATGTCTTAGAAAAAAATCATTCAATCCTGCTATTATTCACAGGTGAAGAAACCGAAGTTCAGGGAAATTTTGCCATTGACCATATGTGCTCACATGTTTTGTTTTATACTAGTTTAAAAAAAAGAAAGCAATTTTAGTGACTGGAGTCATGCTCAATGGTTAGGAGCACTGACTGCTCTCATAAAGGACCAGGGTTCAATTCCCAACACCTAGACTGTGTTCAAAACTGCTGTAACTGCAGTTCCAGGGGATCTGAAGCCCTCTCCTGGCCTCTATGATCAGTAAATGCACATAGTTCACAAATATATACCCAGGAAAAACACTCAAACACATAAAATCTTTAGGAGATTTTAGGGATAGTTTAATGATAAGAAGACAGGATGAGACAGGGAAATGCCACAAGTTTGAAGTCAGCTGTCTTCAACTCATTTAGTAAATTCCAGGCCAACCTGGGCTACCTAGAAAGACCCTATCTCAACCCCCAACCCTGCATTAAACTCAAGAAAGCAAACAAAAACTATAAGATACCTCTAAGGATTTAACTGTCACTAAAACCCTGATTCACTCTCTGAAGATTTCCAAAGACTTTTAAGAAAAAATTGAGTTGCACTAAGGACAACGAAGAAATCAGTCTAGGAACTACAATGGTGACATTAGTCTATGGACTATCAAGTATTTCATACATGCAGATATGACTGTTTAATCTGATTGACACTGGCCTTCATTTAAGTCCTGATAAGAAAGCATTGGAAATGTGTTTCAGAGCTGGGGATGGGCCAGTGGTTAAGAGCACTTGTTGCTCTTGCAAAGTGCACAGGCCTAGTTCCCATAACCTACAAGGTGGTTCACAACCATAATAACTCTAGTTTTATGTAATCCTATGCTCTCTTCTGACTTCCTTGGAATCAAGGCATGTATGTAGTGAACATATATATATAGGCAAATCACTCATACTCATAAAATAGACATTTTTTTGATTTTATGAGACAGGGTTTCTCTGTATGGTTTTGGAGGCTGTCGGTCCAGCCTGGCCTCGAACTCACAGAGATCCGCCTGCCTCTGCCTCCTGAATGCTGGGATTAAAGGCGTGCACCACCACCGCCCGGCAAAATAGGCATTCTTTAAAAAGAAACATATACTCCAGTAAAATATAATCCAAATGTCATGTCATTTGCCAGTGGCTATTTTCCTAGTGGCACCAAACTCAGTAACAGAAATAATATGAACATAACTCTCTGTCTCAATCTTACACTATTCACTTAACAGCTAAGGGTCAGCTACTCAACCTCCTACCCAGTTAACACCACCATTACAAATATACACATTCCTTTGCAAAGGATGATAAATGTTTTAAACATATATGAGTAACATATTCTTAATAGCCTTGTTGTATCCTACAAGAAACATTTTATCACTACAGAGTATTAAAATACAGTCAGAGGTTGGATAAATGGCTCAGGAGTTTTGAACACTGGCTGCTCTTCCAGAGGACTGGGATTCAATTCCAAGCACCCATATGGCTGCTCATAATCATCTGAAATTCCAGTCCTAGGGCATCAAATGTCGTCTTGTGTCCTCCAAGAGTACAGCATGCATGTGGTACACAGGCTTACATACAGACAAAACATGGACACACACACACACACACACACACAGAGAAAGAAGAGAGAAAATCAGTATGTGATTATATTTAAGGGCTATAAACTAGGGTCCTTATATTGACTTTTATTTGGACAAATTAAATGTAACATAATATATACATATATATTTGTGGAATATAATATTTGAAATTTGAGTAATATGCCATGAATTATCTAGAAATGTAAAGCAAAAGAACATTAGAAGTCAGCTAGGCCATGTTTATAGTGTGGTCCCTGAAACAATAGCTCTGAAATCACCTGGGAGCTTGTTGTCAACCCTATTCTAGGAGTGTTAAGTCAGTATTCTGTTTATCAAGATCATTCAGATGATGCATTTGAAGGTTTGAGAAACACCAGTCAGGATGACTTCCTTTAGTTAATTGAGATTCAGTGATAATAAATTATCGTTTGACCTTTTAGACTTCATGTGTTTTAAACAAATTTCAGAAAGAGGGCTGACAAGATGGCTCAGAGGTTAAGGGTGCTTGCTACCTGGACCAGTGACTGGAGTTGGAGCCTCTGAACTCATATGGTGGAATGAGAGAACGGCTCTGTAAATTGTTCTCTGCCTTTCATGTGCACTCTCATGTGCACATACACACAGGCACAAGAATAAAATGTAATTTAAAAATTTAAAGAATGAATTCCAGAAAAGGGGACTCCATTAAGATGAAGCATAACACAAAGTTTCCTAGAAATAAAATATTAATGGAAATTATAAAAAAATAAGTGTAAACTCAAGCATCAAATTTGTTATTCTTTGTCAGAAGAACAGATTTTTAAATTTTCTTTCTCATTTACTTATGTGCATATGTATGTGCCCATGTGAGGTTTTGTACAGTGTGTGTCTGTGAATGCCCATAGAGGTCTAAAGATGGCATAGAATCCCCTGGAACTGGAGCTACAGGCAGTTGTAAGCTATCACGTGGGTGCTGGGAATGGAGTCCAGGTCTTATGAAAGAGCAGGAAGTGCTTTTAACTCCCTGAGCAGCTTCTCCAAACCAATGGGATTGTTCTTTATTTCTTATTGTCAGTTTAAATATAGCCAACTGTAACTAGAATATGCTTAAAATAATTCTTGCTTTTCACTCATAGAGTATATGTATCAATAATGTAGAAGTTTAGATCACGAACTTCTGCATGCAATAAATGAAATTTTATGTTTCTATAATTAAAATTAACTTCTACTTTTGTCTCACCAAAACTTTGTTGTTGGGTAAGTTGGCATCCCTGTACTTTCTTCGAGGTTATGTCAACATTTTTTATGGATATTCCAATATTAATACATTCAGAGGCAGAAGGACTAATGGTCTGCCTTTCATGGGGCACTCAGAAATATTTGTTATTTTGTTCTCGGATATGATCCGATTGGGTCATAGCTTAACATCAAGGTAAGTCCTTATTAGTCTGTCTACCACTTTTTTCACCACTGGGACCATGCTTGGGGACATATTAATTCCAAATCTAAATCCCGCCTTACACAGCAGTTACAAACTCCAGATAGGTATACAATGCATGAAGTAGGAAGTAGCAACCTAGGGAATTCAAAGTCTGTATAATGGAAACAGCCATTACTTAGCTCCTCTAGCTCATTTCAGCCCTAGAATAGCAACATGGAGGGTTATTTACCAGCCAGTAGTGGTCTGTATAGTCTGTTACTTCAGAGAAAGCTTGTATCACTCACCTTCATACCCTATATAGTACCTGGTATCCAGTCTCTCACATATTTGTATATACTTGACAAATATATAGTGGCTAAGTGGCCACTATGTCTTAGGCATAAGAAAAAGAGCTTCTGCCACAAAAGAACTTGTATCATTAGGTGACTGAAAATGGACATTAGGTAAGTAACAAATAAACAAATGGGGTAAGTATATCTTTTACGTGAAATGAAGGTGCATATTATCACAGTTAGTAAAAATGTAATGTGAACTTGTGAATCTGACTTGCCAGAAGTTCCAATGTTTCAATGTATATGATCTGAGTAAACCCAATTCAGGTCATATACTGATACCCACTAATTTCATTGCAGACTAAAGAGCTCATGGGAATAATTCTGTAAGTACATAGGACAGTGGTATTTTTGAGCATTTTTCTGTTCATTTCGCATAAATTCTTGTCAGCTCAATATGCAAAAAATTAGGGTAGTAGAATAGTAGAAATTCTAGCAGTCACATCTACCTTGTAGTTCTCCCAAACAGGGTAACCTAATATTTCTCTTGTGGCCCTCTTAGGTTCATAATATTTTCCATCCACTCTCACTCTTAATAAAAAATTTGATTCATTCCTAAAGAGAAACAAGGCTAGGAGAAGAACAAGTGACAGTCACTAATCAAAATTCAATAATACTTGGTCACAATATCATGAAGTTATGGTATGCTATTCCCAGTACTTTTCACTACTCAGAGGTTTGCCCTTCACCCATAAACATTATCAATAATATCCTGCAAAGTATAAGAAGCAGTACAAATTCAGCTTTGAAATAGAAGCCCCAAAGTCCTTAGCAGGCTTAAAAGCCAAATCATTTTCAAGTTGCAATCATGGTTCCTAGACATGGACTGGGATAATCCCATGTAGTGTTTCAGCTTGTTTTACTGATGATAAGACAGGCATAGCTTCCATTTCAAAAGTAATAGTAACAAAATTGCTAAATTATTCCATTTTGTTTTCAGACAGCTTGAAAAATACAGACTTGGCTCATCTAAAGCAATTGGCATTGCATTTATGTGTATGGAAAAAGTATAAGTAGATTTAGGAAAGGAGTCAGAAAAAATAAATTTTTCTTTCATATACAACCCTAGTTTGAGCAAATATCCAGGGAAAGCTCTAGATAAAATAATAAATTTTGTGGAAATGTTTTTGAGATAGTCTCATGTTTACTATAAGCGTTTTTTGTTTTTCTTTATTTTATCTTATATTTGCTTTCTATCTCTCCAAAGACTGGGAGTCAAGTCATGGATCTCATTTCTGAAAATCACAATGAAAATGTATGCCAATCACCAAGAAAGGACTGAGTTTGCTGTTGTGGGATATTTGTACACTGTGAAGATACCACACAGTGTGATTGGTGTTTTAACAAAGAGCTGAATAGTCAATAGCTAAGCAGGAGGTATAGGTGGGACTTCTGTGTAGAGAGAAAGGAAGTAGGAAATGAATTTAGGTGCACATTAGATGTCAAGGAGGCATGGAGGGATGGATATACAGGATGAAAAATAGGAAAAATGTCATGAGGCAAAACATAGATTAATATAAATTAAGTTATAAGAGCTAAGGCCATGTTAGTATTTGCGAGCAGTCTGGAGGGACAGAGAAAAACTTGCCACAGCTGGCTACTTTAGAAGGAATAGCACTCCAAAAGGAGTCTCACAAAAAAGTCCTACAACACTCAAAATCATGTACAGGCTAGAAACTGGAGCTGATTATATTATACCCATAATCTACATGCTCAGTAGGAAGATAAGGGCTGGAGTGAAAAGTCTTCTTCAACTACATAATATGACACAGTCTCCAAAAACAAATCATGAAGAATAATGGAAACAAGCCAGACATGATAGTGTAGGTCTGTAATTCAAGAACTTGAGAAGTGTAAACAGGAGGGTCAGGAATTCAAGGTCCACTTCAACTACATAGCAAGTTTGAAGTCAGCCTGATCTACATGAGATCCTGTCTTAAAAATTAAAATAAAATAAAATAAAATGAGAATAAGGAGGTAAGTCAGTCAGTAAAATGCTTATAGTATGAGCATGAGGACTTGAATTTTGATTCCCAGCATCCAAATAAGAAGCTAAGTGTGATGGCACATACCTATAATCCTAACAGGAATAATGCAGTCAGGATAATCCCTGGAGCTCACTGTCTCCCTAGTTTTGCTGACTCAGTGAGCTCCATGTTTGCCAAGAAATACTGTATCAAAAAGTATGCCATCCAATGTCAACATCTGAACTGCACAGACATAAATGTGTGTACACACACCATATGCACACACACATACAAAATAAAACAAGGAAATGAAAACAATGTTTATAAACTAAGCATTTATTTTCTGCCTTGTATATACCAAGCACTGAACCATGGTAAACCAAACAATGCCTAATCTTCACTAACACAAAAGTGAATAAAATAAAGTAGACTAAAGATCATTGTCTACTCAGAGGCTGCCTTTGAGTAAAACAATAGCTGAAACAAGATGTCGAGTAAGCCATATACAACTGAATATCTGAGATGAAGTACATTCAGGATAGAAATAGAAATGTATAAAATGTCCCTGAGCTAGAAAATAATTACATAAACAGGTATCAATATGGAAGTCATGACTAGATGTAAATAATGGATGGGATACATCATTGATAAAGGAAGCCAGGTGGTGATGACACAGGCCTCTAATACCAGTACTTGGAAGGCAGAGGCAGGCAGATCTCTGAGTTCAAGGCCAGCCTAGTTTACATAGTAAGTTCCAGGACAACGAGGCTACACAGAGAAATCCTATACAGAAAAAAAAGAAATGGAAAAAAGGAAGTATAATCTGAAAACAAGTGACATGGGTCCATATGGACCACAGCAACGAGTATGGATATAAAGTATGATAAGAAGTCAATATAGGGAAGTGACCAGGAGCCTTCAGAGAGAGCTGGGCCACTTCTGCCCACACTCAGGGCAGAGGTCAGAGGTGAGCACCAGGTCCCCATCTTAGACATAATTTCCTCCTGCTCACCCTCTCTCGGAGCCCCTGGATTGGGGACTGCAGGCAGGTCGACTCCCCCTCACACCCCTGCCACTGGACGGACAACCAAGCAACCACCATAAGGGAACCATGGTTGCCTACCCACCAGGAGAGGAAGGGACTCTTTCTACACCCACTGGAAGAAGTGATGGGGAAAAGGCAATATAAGAACACAGTCAGCAACAGAAAAACAAATATGACACCACCAAAGTCTAGAGATTCTACACCAGTAAGACCTGAACACCCCAATGCAGATGGAGCAGAAGGGAATGACCTTAAAAACACCTTCATGAAAATGATAGAGGCCCTCAAAGAGGATGTGAAAAAAAATCCCTTAAAGAAATGGAAGAAAAAATTCCAAAAAATCGAAGAAAGAGAGGAAAACACGAAGCAAAAATTACAAGAAACAATTCAAACAATGCAAGGATTGAAAGCTGACATGGAGAAAAAAACACAGTCTGAAGGAATGCTGGAAATCGAAAAACTGGGGGAATGGACAGGTACTACAGATGCAAACATAACCAACAGAATAAAAGAGATGGAAGAGAGAATCTCAGGTGTTGAAGACACACTAGGAGAAATAGATTCATCAATCAAGAAAATCTGAAGTCCAAGAAATCCCTAACACAAAATATCCAGGAATTATGGGACACAGTTAAAAGACCAAACCTAAGAATAATAGGTATAGAAGAAAGTGAAGGCACCCAACTCAAAGGGACAGAAAACGTATTCAACAAAATCATAGAAGGAAACTTTCCCAACCTAAAGAAGGGCATGCCAATGAAGTTACAAGAAGCTTACAGAACACTAAATAGAGTGGATCACAAAAAAAGTCCCATTGCCACATAATAATCAAGACCTCAAACATACAGAATAAGGAAAGAATACTTAGAGCAGCTAAGGAAAAAGGTCAAATAACATATTAAAGGCAAACCTATAAGAATTACACCCGACTTCTCCATGGAAACTCTGAAAACCAGAAGGTCCTGGATAGATATTCTATCAACACTAAGAGACTACGGATGCCAGCCCAAACTACTACCCAGCAATTGCCACACACAAGATAAAATACCTTGGTGTAACGCTAACCAAACAAGTGAAAGACCTATATCGCAAGAACTTTGAGTCTTTAAAGAAAGACATTAAAGAAGACACCAGAAAATGGAAAGATCTCCCATGCTCTTGGATAGGTAGGATCAATGTGGTAAAAATGACAATCCTGGCAAAAGCAATCTACAGACTCAATGCAATCCCCATCAAAATCCCAGAACAATTCTTCACAGACCTTGAAAGAACAATTCTCAACTTCGTATGGCAAAGCAAAAGTCCCACGATAGCCAAGACAACCCTGCTCAACAAAGCAACATCTGGAGGCATCACCATTCCTGACATCAAGCTCTATTGTAAAGCTATAGTCCTGAAAACAGCTTGGTATTGGCACAAAAATAGACAGGTAGACCAGTGGAATTGAATTGAACACTCTGACATTAATCCACAAACCTATAAACATCTGATCTTTGACAAAGAAGCTAAAAATATACAATGGAAAAAAGATAGCATCTTCAACAAATGGTGCTGGCATAACTGGATGTTGGCACATAGAAGACTGCAGATAGATCCATGCCTATCGCCATGCACAAAACTTAAGTCTGAATGGATCAAAGACCTCAACATATATCCAAAACACTGAACCTGTTAGAAGAGAAAGTGGGAGGTACCCTTTAATGAATTGGTACGGGACTGAACCTAACACCAGTAGCACAAACACTGAGGTCGACAATTAATAAATGGGACCTCCTGAAACTGAGAAGCTTCTTTAAGGCAAAGGAAACAGTCAGCAAGACAAAAAGGCAACCAACAGATTGGGAAAAGATACTCACTAACCCCACATCTAGCAGAGGGCTGATCTCCAAAATTTACAAAGAACTCAAGAAGCTATTCTTCAAAACACCAAAGGACCCAATTAAAAAGTGGGGGACTGAACTAAATAGAGAATTCTAAATAGAGGAGTCGAAAATGGCTGAGAGACACTTGAGAAAGTGCTCAACATCCCTAGCCATCCAGGAAATGCAAATCAAAACAAATCTGAGATACCATCTTACTCCAGTCAGAATGACTAAAATCAAAAACACCAATGACAGTTTATACTGGAGAGGATGTGGAGAAAGGGGAACACTCCTTCACTGCTGGTGGGAGTGTCAACTCATACAACCATTTTGGAAATCATATGGAGATTCCTCAGGAAAATGGGAATCTGTCTACCACACGACCCAGCAATTCCCCTCTTAGGCATATACCCAAAAGATGCTCATTCACACAACAAGAATTCTGTTCCACTATGTTTATAGCAGCATTATTTGTAAATAGCTAGATCCTGGAAGCAACTTAGATGTCCCACAATATAAGAGTGGATAGAGAAAATGTGGTACATTTATACAATGGAGTACTACTCAGCGGAAAACACAAAGGAATCTTGAAATTTGCAGGCAAATGGATGGCACTAGAAGAAACCATCCTAAGTGAGGTAACCCAGTCACAAAAAGACAAACATGGTATGTACTCACTCATATATGGATTTTAGACATGGATCAGGGGAGTGTCAGCCTACAATCCCAGGGCCAGTGAGTCTTGGAAACAGGGAGGTTCCCAAGAGATGTGCATTATACCCCAGAGAAGTGGAAAGAGGCAAGATCTCCTGAAGAGATTGGGAACATGGGGGGAGAAGAAAGGGAACAGGAAAAAGAGAGGGGGATAAGAGGAGGGTAGAAGAAGACATGGGGGAGCAGGAAGGTTGTTTCAGGGTAAGAATAGAGGAGACCAGGATGAGAGATACCATAATAGTTGGAGTCATTATAGCTTTGAGGAGAGAGTTGACACCAGTGAGATACCCAGAGATGTACAAGGATAACACCAACTAGAAAACTAAGTAATAGCGGATAGACTACATTAATAGCCCCTACCTGATGATAAGGTTGGTGACTACTTTATGTGACATCCTAGAACCTTCATCCTGTGACTGATAGAAGCAGAGACACATTCTCCTAACTAAACATGGAACTGACCCCCTGGAACCCAGTAACAGAGTTGGAGGAGTGGTGAGCAAGGTGGTCAAGACCGTGCTGGTGAAACCCACAAAGACAGCTGACTGGACAATGGGGAGCTCTTGAACACCAGACTGATGACTAAGAGGTCAACAGGGTACTTATCCAGACTCCATGAATGTAGTGTCAGTGAGGAGGCCTCAGACATCTCTGGGGCTTTGGGTAGTAGATTAGTGTTCACCATGGTATACAAATGAACTTTGGGAGCCCATTCCACATGGAGGGATTCTCTCTCAGCCTAGACACATGGGGAAAGGCCTAGGTCCTGCCCTGGATGAAATGACAGACTCTGGCAATCCCCCCAAGGAGGGCCTTACCCTCCCTGAGGAATGATGTGTGGATTGGGCTGAGGGTGGGGGGGCTGGTGGAGGGAGAAGGGGGGCACCGGTATAGACATTTAAAGCATGAATGTTTCTAATTTCAATAAAAAACATACAAAAAAGAAGTCAATGTAGGGCATTTACTGATGGGGTCATAGGATCCTATATCAGAAAAGATTCTCCGTGTCTTTTCATGTAGAATAGACTAGCAAACTGTGTGTCTAATTTACCATTTAGGAGCCTACTTCAGCAGTTCAGAGAGGAGATAGATGATAGTAGCTTGGACCAGAAAGGTTAATGTTGTCTTGTTTTAATGTAATCACAGTTAATATTTATGGAGCAATCACTGGATAAGTGTTTGCAAACGTTTTCCTCATAACCAGATGGCAGAGTAACCATCATTAGCCCTTTACATTAGTCAGACTTTCATTGCTGTGAAGGAGATCTGAGAAAGGAAGTTTAAAATGAAGGAAAATTTATTTTGGCTCATGGTTTCAAACCTATCTCTATGAGCTTCTGGCTCTGAAGCAAGACAGAATATAAAGGTGGCTTTAAAAGATCAGTAAAACAAAGCATCTTACCTCATGGCATACAGGAAACAGAGGCAGTATCTTAGTTATTTTTCTGTTATTGTGATAAAATGTACAGATACAGTAACTTAAGGAGAAAGGGTTTATTGTGGCTTATAGTTTCAGAGGGATAGAATCTATCATGGTGGGGAAGACATGGCAGCAAGAGTCTAGCAACCAGGAAGCAGAGAGAGAACTGAAAGGGAGACCAGGCCATAAATCCTCACGATCCACACCCAGTGGCATACTTCCTCCCAGCAAGGCTCTGCCTCTTAAAGGTTGCATACCAGATGGTGACCAAGTGTTCAAACACATGATCCAACATTTCGCATTCAAACCTCACTAAAAAGGAGCCAGAATAAGATCAAATCGCTAAGGATATGACCTCAGTGATCTAGTTCCTCTAAATAGACCCCATCTCCTAAAGTTGCCAACACTTCCCCATACAGTGGGAAAAAATCTTTGTAACATATGAACCCTTGTTGGGATACCCTTCATATCCAAAGGTAACATAATCTATCTACTAAAGAATCTGAAATTTTCTCTCTTATAGAACCCAGGACAAAAAAAGCTGAAATTTAAAGAAAGTCAAGTATCACATACAAGGAAATAAAGGTAATAAATAATAGTCACCTAGCTCATAAAAATTTATCTAGCTTAAGGCTCAGAACTATTTTACCTCTCCCAAAAAACTATAGGCCACAATTATTGGTGTTAGGCTAATATTTTAGACAAAGCTATTATATTCAAGGTAAGACAATTAAGATCAGGCAAAGCTATGTTTAGGATGTTTTAGGATAGACTTTTTAATGGTGGAAGACTCTAGAACAAGAGATTCTTAGATTCACACAGAATAAGATTTTGGAGGTCATGCATTTAAGTGAATATCACCATTAGATCATATTCTTGACCTTTTGTCCATGAAGGAAGTTTGTACAAATTATTTTGTTTTGACTCTAAATGTATTGGTAGATACAGTATAAATTTTTATAATAAAAGGTGAAGGTGGAATGGACTGACACATGTTTTCTTGGTGGGTTGGCTTTGAAAGCCTGAGTGAGGACTGACTTTGGGAGAACCAGCAGCTGACATGGCTGTTTCCCACCAAGTGAGAGTTTAATAAACAAAATCACAATTGGCCCCAGCTTGGTGTTAGTGTTTTTGAGAATGACATCCAAGATGGTATAATCGCTGTGGAGAAAATCACAGCTTGCTTTGCAGTTGGAAATTGCTAGGTCGGTGGCAGCTGTTGCTCACTCATGGTTGAACTGCTCTGTCATTAGATTTCAGAATAGGGTAACACAAAGGGAGAGGATGGTGCCATCAACTTCCTAGGCTATTGAACAAATAAGAGCTTAGAGAAATCTTATTTACAGTCAATCAACTACTTACATGTGGTCAGCACTATGTTAAATCCCTTAAAAACCACAGTAGGGTAATGGAGGGAAAGCATGTCACTCTTGTTACCTTCAAGGAGCTTACAAGAGTGGTAACATTCAAGAGAAATTACAGATACAAAAATATGCCAATTATCAATATTTTACCCCTCAGTTACAAAGTCACAGTTTCATCTTCATTTGTTATACTAGAGCTGGAACCTGTGTAAACATTTCTTCTTTGCCAGCTTGTTGAGTGTTTGAATTTGTCAGTCAAAGACAAGGGGCTCATCTTCCTAATGTGTTTTCTATTTCTTCCTCACTTCTTCAGTAAATAACAGACGATAATACAAAGATCCCCCTTAGGGGTTCACCCCTTAATGGGGCAGTGCGCCTGCAATGGGATTCCCAGCTAGTTTCAACAATATCCCCATAAGCAGCTTCATTTAGAGGACAGCTTCCCAAAGTTCTTCAGTAGTACTCATGATCAATTTCTCTGAGTCTCACCAGAAATCCAATGGGAAGTCTTCTCAATAAGGATAATTGATACCTGAGCTGATGACTACCTGTTGACCAGACCTGCCTGTAACATTTACATGAAATTGTCCACCATATAATGAACCAGGATCACAGCCTTTCCAGCCATATCTGAATCTCAGCCTTGGTGGGAACTGATGGAAGTTTAATGTCTGTTTCTGCCTTAGGTAATTTGCTTTAGCCCAGAACCAACACTGAACCATTTTTTCTGACTGGGGTTAGGAGGGGTGGTCTTACTGCATAGCCCTGGCTGACCTGGAACTCACACAGATTTGCCTCCCAGATTCTAGGATTAAATGTGTCTACCACCATGCCTGGCTATCCTTTTTATTTTTTAGGATCAGACTTTATAGTCCTTAGTAGATAATCCTGAGTTATTAGTTAGTAATATTTGACATTTAACTATGCTTGTTATAATTTACTGTATGGCTTTGGTAGGGAGATGATAAAAATGCCTTAGGAATTCCTTAAAAAGCAGAGCTTAATGTGGATCCTTGAGTCCAGAAAGACTTTCATGAAGAACTATAACCTGAAGTGGACCCAGGCTATGGCAAAAAAAAATCTAAATCCTAAGTGTGTATAAGTTTATGTGTGGGAAAAAGACAGACAGACAGAGACAGAGATGACAGATAGATACAGACATAGGCAAAGATAGGTATATGAATAAAGTGACAGAAAGAGACAAAGATTAGGTAAAGGGTCAGATTAATTCATTCTTAGAGAGGTGAAAAGTAATTTGTTGTTTCTTTGTTTTGTCTTTGTTTAGTTTCTCTGTGTATTCCTGGCTGTCCTGGAACTTGTTCTGTAGACCAGGTTGGCCTTGAACTCACAGATATTTGCCTGCCTTTGCATCACAGGTTCTGGGATTAAAGGCGTGGACCACCACTGCCTGGTTTATAAGAAGCAATTTTACTGGGGGAAACTAGATTAAAATTAACTAAGCACTTAACTCAAGAAATAGTCACTAAGTATCTCCATTATGGCAAGTTCAAGGTACAAGTTTCCAGCAGAGCAGGAGACAGGCAATGTCACCTAGAGGGGCTTCTATCCTAGTGGAAGTCAGAAGCCATGGCAGAAAAATGACAATAAACATAAACATTCCGAACATATTTCTAGGGTTTAGCAAAGGGAATGAAAATGGGGGAAAAAGTAAGAGTGGATATTGTTGCCTTCTGAAACAAATTACCATACACAGTAGCTTTAGATAACACAAATTTATGACCTGAGAGTTCAGGGGCCAGCACTCCTGCATTTAACGCCAGCAGGACTGCATTTCTGCTACAGGCTCTAAAGGAGAATCATTTCCTTACATCTCTAAGCTGTTAGAGGACACATTCATTCCCTCCCTTATGGTCTTTTCTCCATCTTCAAAGCTACTAAAGTGGCATCTTCAAAGACCCCTCTCCTCTGATCCCTGTCAGTTGTCCTTTTATTCTAATCCTCTTGCTTCCCTCTTATAAAAATCCTACCATTGTGTAAAGCCCACATAGTCTCATATAATTGTTCACATTAAAGAACCTTAATCACACCTTCAAATTAAATTTCAACATGTAAGGGAATGTATTAAGTGGTTCTAAAGACTAGAAATGTAGACTTGCTTAGATGGCCATGACTTGCCTGACACAGGATGGCTGTAACTGTAAACTTAAGATCACAATAAGTCTCATTTTAATAGGTAAAATTTGAACTAAAGTTGAAAGTGACTTATTAACATACACTTATTGGGAGTGTTCTGGAAATAATAGCCAGTGCAAAGGTCCTGGGGCTGATAGGTTCTTATTGTGTTCAAAAGAACAAAGAAGCTACCACAGCTAGCATGGTGAATAGAGAGGGTACCAGAAGATAAAGGCAAAATGCAGGCAGGTGAGGCAGGTCAATTGGAGTCAATGACTGAAGTTGAGACATTGATCCACTTTAAATGTTAAAGGTTTACTCTACTGGTCAAAATGAGAATAGAATATAAGGGGTAATCAACTTTAAAGTTGGTCAAGACGCTTTATTGAAAATGCTGAGCTCAATCTGTGCTCAACAATAATGAAGGCTACCAGCCATTCACTGTGGACATGCAAGGAATGAAAACACAGTTAGAAACTCTTGAACATAGTACTTTCCACCCCTGTAATGGTTTTCTGCAATGTTAGATTGAAAGAGCATATTTCATATATTTTATGAAGACTCATAAAAGATTGTCAGCAGGTCAGAGATATGTTAATGCATCTAAAGCTAGCATTTCTTTGAGGCAGCAATAAGAAAGGCTGCCGCCCTGCACTAAAATTCGGGTATATGCATTTTTCATATTCTCACTACTTCTTGCTATGCACTTGCACTTGGTAGGACTTGAAATGTCTAACACGTGCATGCCTTGTGATAATGATTTCTCGGCTGTTGCTGCTTTATTTTTAATTGCTAACACCTGACAGTTCAGATGGTTCCCTTTCCTCAATCAACCTGATGCTATTTAAAAATAGGAAGATGGCACATGTGGGTAGGAAACAGGCTTTTCATCTAGTTTCAAGCTGATCCTTACAGTGCCCCTGTCTCTTGTGCCTCTGAGGGTTTGATCTTTCCCCCATGGCTTTGCAAACCTGAGAACTGTATTTGTCAAGCACTCAGGACACCCAGTCCTAAAGAAGCAAGATCAGGCTAGTTCACCCACGTGCTAATTAATTGAATTGAAGGGAGGATTGTGACAGTCAGTTTTCCACAGAGCAAACTTACTCCTGACACTAACTGCCTGAGAAGTTAGCATAAGCAATCATATTAATGAAAAATTAAATTTTCTTCTATTTCAGCACAACAGACACTGTTACAGACAAATTTTGATTAGTTTATTCAACAAATAATTATGAAGCACCTGATTTAGGCCAGAAATTGCCCTTGGCACTTGGAAAACATCAAGAAGAAAGCTTCTTACATCATGTATTTGGGAGGTGAAAATAATAGATTTCCTGATTGCTTGGAAAAGAATCTCCAATCTTCAGGAATGAATTCTCCAGGAAGATAATCCAGTCAAGGCAATGCCATTTGCTCCTCTAAGTTGTCTCCTCTAGCAAGTTCATTGCATGCAACAGCTTTGTATTGGTGTCACATGAATTGAAGGGCTGTAATGAAGGTGCATAGGTCAATGTGTGTGGGGGGTCTGACTGTAGCCTTGTGAATTGGGATCAAGAATCTTGACGAAGGAGGATATGCCCAGGAAACAAAGTATTCCTACCCAAGCAATTCTTATGAATATAGGAGAAACTATAGGCATCCTACAAAATTGAGATGAGAACCTGAGAAAGTTTACATGCTAACAATAACAACAACAAAAGCAATCAAAAAAGCTAAAGGATCCCAGTCCTAATAAGTAGATATATAATATAACTCCTGCTCCTAAAGCTTGAGAAACATTGCAGAAGATGTGGTAAAAAGATTGTAAGAGTCATAGAATCAGGAAGTTTGCTATAAGACTGTGTTTCCTAGCAGTGTCAGAAGCTATACAAAGAAGTCTCAGCAACATGATTGTTCAATGAGTGGAAAAGAATACCACCAATAGACAGACCAAAGTGAACAGGGAAATACCATAAGGCTTCAGCTTTACAAAAGAACTACAGGCAACTAAGGAATGCTGAGAACAGGAGAAATAGTCTACCCCATGAAAGATCACACCAGCTGATTATACAGTATCATTTGGTCAGCCCTGTAACATATATTCAAGCAACATTATATAGACTGAGCAGGTTGTATTTAGGAGTGTGTGTGTGTGTGTGTGTGTGTGTGTAACAACAATTAATAAAAAATAGGCCATGAATTTGAAAGAGAGCAAGGAGGAGTATATTTGAGGTTTCATAGAGTGGAAAGAAAAGGTGGAAATATCACAATTATAACTTTAAAAATAAAAGAAAAAATATTTTAAAAACAAGATTTATAAATATCCAAGTACACAGAATGTATTGTCTCTTATTAAATAATTGTAACCATAATTATTATAAATTTGGATACATCTAAGCATATTAAAATCCCTTATCACCGGGCGGTAATGGCGCATGCCTTTAATCCCAGCACTTGGGAGGCAGAGGCAGGCGAATCTCTGTGAGTTCGAGGCCGGGCTGGACCGATAGCCTCCAAAACAATACAGAGAAACCCTGTCTTGTAAAAACCAAAAAAATCCCTTATCTTTGAATATAGGTACTCAGATTGTTGTCATTCAATAAATTAGAAATTTGAGCCCTCAATTGAACAACGCATATAACAAGAGAGGTCTTAAACCTGGGTAGCTTTGACCCCATGAAAGGTACTCCACCTGGGCAGAGAGTCAACAAAGGATATAACTATGTATGATAACTGTTTAATATATCATATTTCTAGGTTAGCCATTAGACATGCATATATTTATCTGTTGTAGGTTTTGATGGCTTTCAACATATTTTTCTTCTTGCTTGTAAAACTCTCTGGGTATATTAAATATAAACAACATGGGAAGACAAGGGGAATGGTTTTTTCTCTGCTTGTTCATTGCTTCAGCAATATCTAGAACCACCTTGAGCATATATGAGGTGCTCACCATTAATTTCTTGAGTGAACCATCTGACTCTCTGGCTGCTTAGAGATGTCTACAAAATCCAAGCCTTGACTGAATGATGACACAGATGGTCCTCAGTGGTGACTTTTTCCTCATTTGGGGAGATGCTAACATAAAACTGGATACTCAGAAGCCATGCTACCTATGTTTTCGTTTGGTGACCCCTTTTTGCCTAAGAAATTTTTATGTGTCCTAGGGTTTATAGGTACACAAAACAGGTATACAAATCAAACAAAAATAATACACAATAAAGAAATTTATTTTTAAGAAAATTCTCAAAATGTCCTTGAACCCCATAGCTCCTACAATCCTTACTCCCTCTCTTCAGCAGGATTCCCCGAGCTCAGCCTAATGTTTGGCTGTGGGTCTGAATCTCTTTCCATAAGTTACTGGATGAAGACTCTCTGGTGACAATTGGGATAGTAACCAATTTGATTACAGGAAATGACCAGTTAAAGGAAGAGAGATAGAAAATTCCTGCAATACATAACATAAACTACTCTCAATTCTGAGTCAAAGTGCTTCAGGTAGCATCCATTGGAATTGTGCTGCATGAAAAAATTTGAAATAGTGTTCAGAACCAAAGCTAAGGTCAATGTATCCACTATAGCTGGGAGTCTTAGGTGGAATCCTTATACATTTGTGGGAGTTTCCCTGGCATCAAGTTTCACAAGAAAATCCACAGGAAAAAAATAACTTGACTCACAGAAATTCACAGTCTGAACCAACAATCAGGAAGCCTGCACAGGACTAATCTAAGCTCTCTAAATATATGTGACAGTTGTGTAGTTGTTCTATTTGTGGAACTCCCAACAATGAGAGCAGGGCCTGCCCCTAATGCTTTGGCTGGCTCTTGGGAACCTATACCTCACACTGGATTGCTTTGGAAAGCCTAAATACAAAGGGGGGTGCTTACTATTACAGCAACTTGATATGCCATGTTTTGTTGACACCCATTGGAGGCCTGCCCTTTTTTGAACAGAAACATAGGAGGAATGAATAGAGGGAAAAGGCAGAGGGGGATATTGGGGTGAGGGGATGGGTAGAGAAGTGGGAGGAGAAAGTGCAGCCAGGATGTAAAATAATTAAATAAAAATAATTCTTTAATATACACATAATTTTACCATTTATTACAGATGAAAGAAAACATAACATAAACTACTCTCAATTCTGAGTCTAAGTGCTTCAGGCAGCATCCATTGGCATTGTGTGGCATGAAAGTTTGAACCAGTGTTCAGAACCAAAGCTAAGGTCAAGTTACATGGTTTAATATAGGCGAGTGCCACCAGAAGCACCTCAGATCCATTAAGGGTTTGAGTTTGAATTAAACTTTGGTTGCTACTCATTCAGAATCCTTATACTGTTTTCATTTTTGTGGTCCTTACATTGAGTTACGCATTCTCATATGAGGAAACTTCCATCCCTACTTTGTCTTTTCACATCTATCCTAATTCTTGCTGATGTCCTTTGGGAGAATATTTTGTGACCCGCACATGCTTGGCTCTTGAGTTGACTTCCTTTTTAATTCCCTTTGAAGTCTAGCATCCTGATTGGCTATTCCTCTTGCTACAATCCCTATCTCATCTCAACCCTTCCTGAAATTTCCTGAGTACCATGGCTACCAGTAGGGCCAGGCCCCTTTAATGTAGCCTTGTCTCTATTTCAAGAACATTACCCTACCCTGGCCTTTGCCATGGCTTTACCTTCTGAATGCCTGGTTCTACCTGGGTGACCTTTGCAAACTACACTTCTGAGGAGGAGTGATTTTTTGTGTATTTGCCTGTTTTAAAACATAGAAAAACATGCACCATGTACTAATAATGAGCTCATAGGAGGATAAGTTTTCCAAAACTGACCACAGCACTTTTACTCAGACCAGCAAGGTGCAATGTTGGTCTTTTTTACACTACTATGCCCAAGGCTCACCAGCATCTATTGCCACTGCCACTTACCCCATTATGTTGCCTTTACTCCTAATGTTCAGCAGGGCCAGGCAAGAGAATTTGGAAAGATTTTTAATTTTTTACTCTGAAACTTCCACTTTAGAGACTCTGATTGAAAGGGATGGTTCTTATCTCTTGTGTTTTGTGAAATGGGTTCAGAAGCAGGTTGCAATGATTGCCATTCATTAGTTTAACTATTACTAGTGTTCATTATTATTTCTATGGAAAAAGCATAATTAAAATGACAGCAGTAGCCAGGCATAGTGACATAATACCAGCACTCATGATGCTGAGGTAGGAGAATCACAACTTTGAGACCAGCCTAGGGCTACACAGTGATACCTTGTCTAAAACAAAAAAGGGAAAGAAAGAAAAAGGAAGGAAGGAAGAAAAAGGAAGGAACGAATGAACGAAGGAGGAAATGGGACACCAGTTCCGTCTACTATAATGTCAAATGGACATGTCAGAAAAGAAATGAAATGACAGACAGACAGATGGAAGGACTTCTAAGATTACCTTTGAGAGTATTTTATTTGACTAACAGTGCTTTCCGGGAAGGTTAATTAAATACAGTGAATCCTGGGGCTCAAAAGCTGAAAGTCAAATGCAATTCAATGTTTCATAAGAGACTACTTAAATTGAAACAGTGGCAAAATTATCTAGAAACTCATGTTGAAACTTCAAGGTGATATGTTCTTCATTTTGATGATACAACATACAGTCCGTTTCAGCATACCATTCCTCATTTATGGATGCCAGAATCTCCCCGAGTCACTTCAGGAAGGCAATTTAAGATGAAATTTATTTCGATGGCCTTTTCGATGTGGTTGTGTCTAATAATGATAATGGCAGTGTATGGAAGCTGGCACAGTAGACGTGTGTATGATGCTGGAGACGAAGGCCCCAGAATTCATAAGAAAATGCTCATTATCCTTCAGCACCAGCAGATAACATTGAAATGTATTCCTACTGGTGGCTTACAGCCTTAAACATTCGACCACTTTCAAGGCTCACACATTAAAGTAATTTGGAAATCACTCAATTCAGAAGGGCACAAGTATATTTTTGTTTTCTAGTTAGGGAGCCAGAGTCCTGTATCTGCCTCAATCTTTCCTAGTATATCAGTCTCTCTGGGACTGCTGGAGTTTTAGTAGGCAGCATCAGGCTAAATCTAGGGAGGGTCAACATATGCTTTCTGGAAGAAGGAAGCAGCAGTGATGTTATTTTGCAAGGAATAGTGGCTACACCTCTTCCACAAGTTCATGTAACTTACACACACTATCAATTGGTCCCCTTGTAGAAGAGTGAGATAGCCTTTCTTCTTTAGGATGAGGGCAAAATAAGAAAGGAAGCAAAAATCAAAATCAAGCACTCACTGATGACTTAAATGTCTCTGGGAAACTGTAAAAGAAGGCCCCATCCTTGGCTGCTCCCATTTGAGTTCTGCTAGAATCATACTTTTCAGTATCCTAGTCTACCCATCCAATTTATTTAATAAGGAAATGCATCTAATTAAACAAGCATGGCCTTCTCTTCTAACAGTTTTCAACTTTACTCTAACTTCTTTTTTTTCAATCTCAGCCTGTGGAAGTCAGCTAAATATGCAGATTAGAGTAACCATATTTAGATTTATGCAAATATATAATGTAGAGAAGTAGGAATTACAAAATGATATCAGTGAATAGCAAGTGTTGCTCTTCTCTGCAAATTACAAAGAATATAGAACATTCTTTGGTACCTTCTCAAACCATTTATACTCTCCATTCTTAACTTTTAATTTACAAATATAACACAAATTATTAACCAAAGCATCAACTTAATAAAAAGATTCTATCTCATAGAATGAGATCATTTGCAAATCTATAAATAAACTTAATGACATATAAATTAATGAAAGGGAGAAATAGCTTCTCCCTTCAGTTACCTTTAGCCTATATTAGGTCCATTGATGGATTAAAAGGTGGCCCACATACCATGTCTGCTAGGGACAAAGAAAACAAACAAACTAGTACTTCTCCAATTTTATCTTACATATACAACACCCAGAGACTGTATTAAAACGCAGATTTGGGATCATCAAGGCAGAGGTAGAACCTGAGACTCTTCTTTTCTAACCAGCTCCAAAGGATGCTACTGTCCTGAGGACCCAGTGCAGAGAAGCCTCAATGCTTTAAGAAGGTTCGGTCCATGCCCAAGTTTTCTGTTGCAATATGATCTTTTGACTCAAATACATTTTGATTGTTGTGGTGCACTTTTGTAATTCTCTTCAGTCACGTAAAACAGGTTTTCTGTCTTGGAAATGTCAACTGAAAGAATATTTGTACATTAGCTCACTCTTTTTTCCCTCTCATTCAAACAACAACTGTTGCTGTGCCCCTTGGGCCATACAAAGGAGGCAACAAAACAGAGAAAAAGCTGGGTGTTTCATAGAGTGAAGGGTTTTTCCGTATTGTTCCAAGTCACAAGCTGCAGCAACCAAAGGCAAGTCTACCTATTGTCAAATGCCCTCTAGGACACTGAGAACTTAATCTCATAGAGAAGTACTGTTACACAATAGTAGCGTGTTTATCATGTGCTATAAGGATTCTAACTACTTAAATATGTTCACACATCTAATTCTTAGTACAACAACACAAGGCAAATACTGTTGTTTATTCTATAAGTGGATTCAAAAGTTTGAAACTCTTAAAGCAAGTAGGTAAAAAGAGCCAAGAGTCACATCCAGACATCATCATTGCTGAACCTGTGCTTGTAACCAGTTTAGGAAACATTCAGTAAACTTCAATAATAGTACTTCAAAGGGATTTATTTTCAATGTGAATAAAATTAATAATGCTGCTGAAAAATACAATTACATATTAACTTAATCACTGGACACCAAATCATTACTATTTAGGAATTTATACAGAAAATAAAGACCATGTGCTAAAACTAATCTATGTCTTGTCTTGCTTCTAATGCTCTTCCAGGTCAGTGGGAAGAAAGGATAGGCACACCTTATTCAAGTGAGATCACTCCCCTTGCTCAGCCCATAGATTCCTTAGTTATCCTCCCTCTTCTTACTGCTAGTGGCACATGCACAGCGGACGCTGAGTCAAAATAAAGAGAGATTGCATTCTAGGACTACAATATGATGGTCCAAAGAGTTCAGAAAAAGACAAAATTGATCGATGTACTATCTTTGCATGATAAAAACCCTGCATGGTAAGCTTCAGATGACCAGGAAATGATTTATTCACCTGCTTCTGCATACTCTAAGCAGAGCATCGCATTTGTACTCATCAACAAAATGAAGTAGTAATAGCTGGAAGACTCAGGGGCAGCAAAATGGATAATGTGATATTATAGGATATTAAGGAATTTTGAGGGCAAGAATATCTGTATTTCTTTAGTATGGTTTCCTATTTTGATGGAAATTTGGTATATCTTTTATTTCAGTCCATTGAATCCACTTAGTGCTGCCAGTATGTGCATAGATGTGAGGACATCCACTGGAGTTACCTATAGGCAACCAACCAAATGCCACATCTCCAAAGAAAAGTTGCCAATAGTTTCTCAGGAGTGTGGCATTGTAAGATTCTCTTCCATTCATGCTGGGATTTTGGCTGGCTGGATCTTATGCAGATCTTTAACTGATGATTTGGGTTCATACTACCCAAAGAAAAAGTCCCATGTCAACCTGATAACTTTGGATAATGACTTGATACAATGACTTTTCTAAATATTTATATTTTTCATCATACCATTAGCATACATGGTGATTTGTTTTACACATTAACCCCTCAAGACTGAATCTCTGAAAGCTTTATTTGTGAAAGAAAAACTTTATCTACTTTCTCTAACTAAAAGAACGGAAAGCGATAGCTAGATTTACAATCACCAAAGTGTGAAACTGAATTCCAAATTCCAAGTATACTTTGATGGCCTGAAACTTTATGAAAATGAATCTGCATTTGTCATTCAGCCTTCTTTGCTACTGTCAATAGTGTGAATTGGGAGCTCCAAAGATAAGCTATTGAACTGCAGAGCAACACAATAAGAAAAGTAAGATAGTGACAGTTATTTACAAAAATTATTGCACAATAATCTTCTGCATATTCAAAACGACCTGTCAGTTTGTGAAGAGCTTCTTTCTGTTATGAAACTAAAACTAACTTAATCATCAAAATCGTTTCGAAGATTCAAAGTTGAATGCTACCCAGTATCTCCCCAAGTGAAATATAAGACCTGACACTTCATATTTTTTGCAGAAGTTAAAGTATCTACTTTGCAGTTTGAAATCAAAATAAACACGAAGGTAATTAACTATAGGTATTTCAAATTTGCATCTTCCTCATGAATGGGGTAAAATATAATCCTCACCACTGCAACTCTATTTACCTTTTATTTAAGTAAAAATAAAGAAAAATTGACTGTACATATTTGTTGTACTTCCTAAATTTATCTGCTTGGTCTGTAGTGGCCCTTAAGTATACGACTCTATCATAAGTACCCACCAAAAGGTGATTGACTTGAATATATTACAAACACACCTGATGCTATGCACTGGAATTTTCTTTGCCAATCTACAAGGGAGACAGGCAGAAGGATTTCTTTGCCAGTCTACAAGGGAGAGTTTTTGAACAAAAAAGAATGGGATTTCATTCACATTTTGAAGAGCCATTCTGGTCAGTGCATAGAACAAATGAACAAACAAAAACAAATAATTAGAATTTGTAAGTATGGCTGCAGAAACCTCACTTTGCAATAAAGAATGGGAGTATGATCTAGAAAGGCAGAAGTGGAGTGATAAATAGCTAAATAGGGATTGCAATAGGGAAGCCAGGTCACAGGACTGCTGATGGGTTGCAGGTGGAATGTGAAAGAGAGAAGTATGGATAGCATTTAAGTTTAGGACTAAAGAGCCAAGGATAATGGCGCTTTTATTTAATACTTGAGAAAAATAGAGCCAAGTGTATGTGATGCACATCTATATTCTCTAGAGAGGCTGAAACAAATTGGATCATGAAGCCAGTCTATATAGCAAGAAAAGCATAAGCAACAGAAGAGAAAAAGTGATAAATTGTATTTGTCAACATTTTTGAAGACTTCAAAGGAAACTGGCCCATGGAGAGAAAGTTCTTGGTAAGTGCAGTTTAAGTGCCACAATACAAACTAAAAGGAAGTGGTTTTGAGCTAAGGAAGCAAAGATAAGCAGAAACTGACATTTTGGAGAGGTTTGCCTTAAAGAGTAATAGAGAAGTGAAGTAGAATAATAGTAGCTCTAGTGGGGGCTATTTACTAATGTTGTGGTTTGTTTGGCTCTTGGAAGTGAACCCCAGTTGAAGCTGGAGATAGGATTTTATGTCAAGCAATACTCACTAACTAGAACAAATAAAAAGCTGAGCACAGTCAGTCGATGGTTATGCACATCTTTGATCCCAGCACTCAGCAGGCACAGACAGGTGGATCTCTGAGTTCGAGATCAGCTTGGTCTACAGAGTGAGTTCCAGGATAGCCAGGGCTACACAGAAAAATCCTATCTCAGAAACAAAGGTGAGCACATTGAAAAGAAAACAAAACCACCAAAAAAACTAGAAGGAATTGTGAACTAAGCCTTCCAATTAGTGATAGGATTAAAGCCTTTCAACATTTCACATGAAACAGACACATTGAAAACTTGAAAATTTCTCAGAGAAGAATACAAAGATGAGAAGCTTTAGCAAACAAACAATAGAGAATAAAAAGGAGAAATAACTAATGAGATGTCCAGAGGCCTACAAGAATGACACCAACTGGCAATCTAACCAATAGTGGAGAGGCTACCTTAAATACCCTTCCCTATAATGTGACTGACAACTTCCTTGTATGCCATCCTAGAGCCTTCATCCAGTGGCTGAAGGAAGCAGAGGCAGATACTCACAGCTAAACACTGAACTAAACCCCTGGGACCCAGTAGCAGAGAGGGAGGAGTGATGAGCAAAGGGGTTTTGACTTGGCAGGTGAAACCCACAGAATAACAAGAGGGAGCTCATAGACCTGAGACTGATAGCTGAGAGGCCAGCATGGGACTGATCCAGACCCCCTGAACGTGGGTGTTAGTGAGGAGGCCTAGGCCCTGCCCCAGATCATATGACAGACTTTCCTTGGAGAGTGGAGTGGGGATTGGAGAAGGGGTTGGGAGGGGGTTGAAGGGGGTCTGAGAATGAAGACACAACATAAGCAAACTTTATGGGACACTTTGAAAGCAGTGCTGAGAGGAAAGTTCGTAGCACTAAGTGCCAACATGAAGAAACTGGAGAACAGTCATACTAGAGAATTAATAGTACAGCTGAATGTCCTAGAACAAAAAGAAATAAACTCACCCAGGAGGAGCAGATGCCAGGAAATAATCAATTGAGGGCTGAAATCAATCAAGTAGAAACCAGGAAAACATTGAGAAGAATCAATGAAACAAAGAGTTGGTTCTTTGAGAAAATCAACAAAATAGACAAACCTCTGTCCAAACTAACCAAAAGACAGAGAGACAGAATGCTAATTAACAAAATCAGAAATGAAAAAGGGGACATAACAACGGACCCTGAGGAAATCCAGGGCATACTTTGAAAATCTGTACTCCACAAAATTCGAAAATTTAAAGGAAATGGACAATTTCCTGGATAGATATCACTTGCCAACATTAAATCAAAAGCAGATAAACAATCTAAACAGACCTATAACCGCTAATGAAATAGAAGCAGTCATCAAAAGTCTCCCAAACAAAAAAAGCCCAGGCCCAGATGGCTTCAGTGCATAATTCTACCAGAAATGCAAAGAAATGCTAATTCCAATACTCCTCAAAGTATTCCACACAATAGAAGCAGGAGGCTTACTGCCAAACTCTTTTTACGAGGCTACAATTACCTTGATACCCAAGCCAAACAAAGACAAAACTAAGAAAGAGAACTATAGACCAATTTCTCTCATGAATATTGATGCAAAAATACTCAATAAAATACTTGCAAACCGGATTCAAGAACACATCAGAAAAATCATCCACCATGATCAAGTAGGCTTCATCCCAGGAATGCAGGGATGGTTCAACATTAGAAAATCTATCAATGTAATCCACCATATAAACAAACTGTGAAAGAAAAACCACATGATCATCTCCCTAGATGCTGAAAAAGCCTTAGACAAAATCCAGCACCCCTTCATGATAAAGGTCCTAGAGAGATCAGGGATAACAGGAACATACCTGAATATAATAAAAGCAATATACAGTAAACCAGCAGCTAACATCAAACTAAATGGAGAGAAACTCAAAGCAATTCCTCTAAAATCAGTAACAAGACAAGGCTTTCCACTCTCTCCATATCTCTTCAATATTGTACTTGAATTTCTAGCTACAGCAAAAAGACAACAAAAGGAGATAAAGGGGATACAAATAGGAAAAGAAGTCAAACTTTCACTATTTGCAGATAATACGATAGTTTACATAAGTGACCCAAAAAACTCCACAAGGGAACTCCTAGAGCTGATAAACACCTTCAGCAATGTGGCAGTATGTAAGGTAAACTCAAAAAAATCAGTGGCCCTATTATATGCAGATGATGAAGTGACTGGGAAAGAAATCAGAGAAACATCACCCTTTACAATAGCCATAAACAGCATCAAATATCTGAGGATAATGTTAACCAAGGAAGTGAAAGACCTGTATATCAAGATCTTTGAGCCTTTAAAGAAAGAAATCAAAGAGGATACCAGAAAATGGAAAGATCTCCCATGCTCTTGGATTGGTAGGATCAACATAATAAAAAAGGCAATCTTGCCAAAAGCAGTCTACAGATTCAATGCAATCCCTACCAACATTCCATCACAATTATTCAAGGACATGGAAAGAACAATAATCAAGTTTATATGGAAAAACAAAAGGCCCAGGATAGCCACAACAACCCTATACAATAAAGGAACTTCAGGAGGAATCACCATATCTGACTTCAAGCTCTATTATAGAGCTATAGTCCTGGAAACAGCTTGGTATTGGCACAAAAATAGGCAGGTAGACCAATGGAACTGAATTGAAAACCCTGATTTTAACCCACACACCTATGAACACTTGATTTTTGACAAAGAAGCTAAAACTATACAATGGAAAAATGAAAGCATCTTCAACAAATGGTGCTGGCATAACTGGGTATTAGTATGCAGAAGACTGCAGATAGATGCATGTTTATCGCCTTGTACAAAACTTAAGTCCAAATGGATCAAAATCTCAACATAAATCCAGCCACATTGAAACTTTTAGAAGAGAAAGTGGGAGATACTCTTCAACAAGTTGGTACAGGAGACCACTTCCTGAACATAACACCAGTGGCACAAACACTGAGATCGACAATTAACAAATGGGACCTCCTGAAACTGAAAAGCTTCTGTAAGGCAAAGGACACAGTCAACAAGACAAAAGGCAGTCCACAGAATGGGAAAAGATATTCACTAACCCCACATCTGACAGAGGGCTAATCTCCAAAATTTACAAAGAACTCAAGAAGCAAGTCTTCAAAACACCAAAGGATCCAATTAAGAGGTGGGGTACATAACTAAATAGAGAATTCTCAATAGAGGAGGCTAAAATGGCCAAGAGACACTTAAAGTGCTCAACATCCTTAGCCATCAGGAAAATGCAAATCAAAACATCTCTGAGATACCATCTTTCTCCTGTCAGAATGGCTAAAATCAAAAACACTGCAAACAGTTTATGCTGGAGAGGATGTGGAGAGAGGGGAACACTCCTCCACTGCTGGTGGGAGTGCCAACTCGTACAGCCACTTCGGAAAGCAGTATGGAGATTCCTCAGGAAAATGGGAATCAATCTACCACAAGACCCAGCAATTCCACTCTTAGGCATATATCCAAATGGGGCAAATTCATACAACAAGGGCATCTGCTCCACTATGTTCATAGCAGCATTATTTGTAATAGCCAGAACCTGGAAGCAACCTAGATGCCCCTCATATGAAGAGTGGATAAAGAAAATGTGGTACATTTACAAAATGGAGTATTACTCAGCAGAAAAAAAAATGGAATCTTGAAATTCGCAGGTAAATGGATAGCAGTGGAAGAAACCATCCTGAGTGAGGTAATCCATTCGCAAAAACACAAACATGGTATGTACTCACTCATATATGGATTTTAGACATGGATCAGGATAGTGCCAGTCTGCACTTCCACTGATAGAGAGTCTGGGAAACAGGAAAGAACCTAAAAGATATGCATAGTATCCAAGAGAAGAGGAATGAGGCAAGATCCTCTGAACAGATGGGGAACACGGCGAGGGGTGGGGGGGAGTGGGAGCTGGGAAGAAGAGAGGGGGAGAAGAGGAAGAGAGAGTAGGTCATGGGGGAACAGGAAGGTTGAGTGGGGGGTAGAATAGGGGGAAGAGGGAATCATAGGTTAAAAGACAGATAAGGCACCAGTGTGACCTCTAATGATCTAAAGGGATGACACCAATTAGCAAGCTAAGCAATAGTGGAGAGACCACCTGGAATGCCCATTCCTGATAATGAACTTGATTTCTATAAACATCGGGGAGCCTTCATCCAGTGACTGATGGAAGCAGAGGCAAACACCCACAGTTATACACTGAACTGAACCCAAGGAACCCAGAGACAGAGAGAGGAGCGATGAGCAAATTGGCAAAGAATGGGCTGGCAAAACCAGCAGAGACAGCTGATCTGAACTGAGGAGGGCTCTTGGACCACAGACCGACAGCGGGGAGGCCAGCATGGGACTGATCCGGACCCCCCAAATGTGAGTGTCAGTGAGGAGGCCTGGGCAACCTATGGGGCCCTGAGCAGTGGATCAGTGTTTATCCCTAAATACAAACAGACATCGTGTGTCCATAGCACAAAGAGGGATGCTCTCTCATCCTGGACTCTTGGGGGAGTGCCTGGACCCTCCTCTGAGTGAAATGACAGACTCTAGATATCCCCTATGTGGAAGGAATTGGCAATACGGTGGGAGTCTGGGGGGGATGTAGAGGTGTGGGAGGAGTGGAGGGAGAGGGAACTGGGATTGGCATGTAAAACAAGCTATTTAAAATTAAAATAAAAAATAAAAACATGTATCTGATTTGTATTTGGAGAAAGGTTTACATTTAAACACTATCATTTTGTTGGCCCTGCCACTGACTAGGGAATCAACTTAGCAATCTTCACTCTACTTCCTCTCCTCCAATTCCAACTCGCCAGCAGTCTTAGCCCCAGCTTTATAGCAGACCAACTGCTGGAGCCTCTCGTTTCTTTCAGCCCCCATTCTCAGGAGATGTTCCCTTATGTCGTTTCTTCTTCACCCCATCACTTTGTCTCAGGCCCAACACCAAAAGCACTCTTTCCCTGGAAACCTACAGGCTATACCACAGGCCAGGGAAACAGAAACTTCACTTTTTTTCCTGTACTTCAATTCCAATCTCCCACCTCCTGGTCTCAACCCCAGCCTTGTGGTAGACCACCTGTCTTCTCTCTCTTCCTCTATTCTCTGGTGACTCCACAGATTTACAAGGCAACATGTGGACCCTCTCAGCAACCCCCATGCCCACCCTTCTAGTCCATCCCCATTCCTAAGCTTCAGCTCCCAATACCTAGAAGCAAGTTATACCAAGATTCACCAGTGGTCATAGCTGGCAGGGTCTTGGAAGCACTACAGACAAGGCCACACACAGCCACTA
Organism: Mesocricetus auratus; assembly: GCF_017639785.1. Taxonomy (NCBI): domain Eukaryota; kingdom Metazoa; phylum Chordata; class Mammalia; order Rodentia; family Cricetidae; genus Mesocricetus; species Mesocricetus auratus. The sequence continues at coordinate 22,111,071 of NW_024429188.1, read as the reverse complement.
CATGCTCCTAAAGATTCAAAGAAAGCAACAAAAAAACAAGAAATAGAAAATCTACCCAACAAAGACAGTTCCTGATATCAGCACCTAGAATTACACTCATTCCAAGCCCAGATGTCTAGATATCAGCTAAAAATCAAGGTCAAAAATAAACAAGACTATATGTCTCCAGTAGAGCCCAGCAACCTTACAGAGGATGTGAATAAATCCATTAATGAAATCTATGAAAACACAGTCAGATGAAAGAAAACTGTTCAAGATCTGAAAGTGGGAATAGAAGAAACAAAGAAAGCCCAAACTGAGGTATTGCAGGAAATGGAAAACTTAGGAACTCAAACAGGAACCTCAGAGGCAACGTAATAGAGATGGAGGAAAAGACAAGATAGTCTTCAATTAAAGAAAATGTTAAATTAAAAAAATCAGGCACATAACATCCATAAAATCAGGGACACTGTGAAAAGACAAAAATCTACAAATAATAGGAATGAAGGAAGGAAAAGAAATCCAGGTCAAACGCACAGAAAATATTTTTAACAAAACCATAGAAGAAAATGTCCTTAATTTTCTTCTTAAAAAGAAAGTATCCATCAAGGTACAAAAAGCATACAGAACATCAAATAGACTGGACCAGAACCATGACATACAGTAATCAAAACACTAAATGTACAGGACAAAGAAAGAATTTTAAAAGCTTAAAGTGAAAAAACAAGTGACTCTTAAATCAAGAAGTATATAGACAGGTGCTTTTAAAACTCTAAGAGACCTAAGATGTCAGGCCAGACTGCTGCATCTACCTACAATCTGAATTACCACCAGTGTTAGGTATGTAGAAAGAGACTTGGGGGGGAGGGTTGGATATCCCTAGGAAAGAGGCATAGAATATAGTTATTGATGCACAAGGGAGGGGGGACTGGAACAGTAGGATCAAATGAGGAGAAGGAGAGAAGTGGAGGAATAAGTAGAAGGGCACCTAAAAATAAGGGCCATTTAAAGTTCTTATGGAAACTTAATACACAAGAAGCTTCCAAAATGTATACATATATAATGGTAATCTAAATGAAATTGCCAAACAACAGAGAGATGAAGCCCCTGCACATATCTCATCACCAAATGAAGCCTCCAGTTCAGGGAATAGGTTACATCTAATTGAGTTGTTGGCCAAGGGGGGACCTCATAGGAACCCACAAATAAACCAGGCTACTGTTTGCTCTCCACCAACTAATGGTAGTTCCTATTGCTGAATACAACATCCATACAACTCATAGAACTTGTCAAAATCAAGCTGGTGCCTACCTAGAACTATCACCCCTACTGACTCTTCTATATAATAATGAAAGGTACTCTGTGCACTACAAAATTAAAAAAATAGCCACCAATTCAGCTACAAACCATTCCATACATGAGTGATGTGCATCCAAGAAGAGCTAGTGCAACAGTGGCATAAAGCTTGTCAGATAAACCAAGCAATATCTTATTGGATTTAAGCCCCACTTAAAAGATGTGAAACCCATCCCCAACACTGCTTGGGTGCTAAGAACCTGAAATTACATAGGGCAGAGAGCTAGGGTAAAATCAAATACTACTGCTCTGCTAACAAAATATAGCAATAAAATGATTCTTAATGACATTTTTCTATGCTCATAGATCAGTGTCTTGCTCAGCCATCATCAGAGAAGCTTCCTCCTGCAGTAAATGGTAGCAAATACAGAGATTCACAGCTGGAAAATGTGCAGAGTGAGAGACCTTGGAACCCTCAGTCATAAATGGGATGTCTCCATCAAATGCTTCCAATCAGGGCTCAAGGAACCCTGTGGAAGAGGAGGCAGAAAAAGTATAAGGGTCAAAAGGGATGCAGAATACTAAGGAAAAAGGCCTTATAAACATAACAGGATCAATGCATATAGGAAGTCACAGAGAGTACGGCAGCATGCATAGGCCTGCACTGGCCTGGCCAGATGGGGTCCTGGTGCTGAGAAAGGAAGTGGACATAGGCCCCATATCTAATCCAGAAGCAATCTGCAATTGACAACTGCTAACAAATGAAAATTAATTCTCTCCAAAAGAGTCTCACTGGGTATACATGCCCCTCTTATGGACAGGCTCCATGCCCAGCAGTAGATGGACAACACAAAAGAACTCAGTTGCATTTTTAAGGTTCTTTAGCTCATAATGCTTGTCAAGGTTTTTTATGTTTTACTTTGATTTTTTTCCCTACAAGTTCTTTGCATATATATTATGGTTTCCAGTTTTGTGTATATATGGGATTTCTATGTGTGCAAATGTGCGTGTCTCTATGTATATGTTTCTTGAGCTTTTTCTTTGGCTCTTTCTCTTCTGTTTTTTTCATTGTTGTTTTGTCCTATTCTAGTTTATTTTTATGTTAGGTTATTTTATTATTATCATCATCATTATTTTAGATGCCTGTTTGTATTCTAATGAGAGAGATAAAGAAAGAGTGTGGATTTGGATGGGTGGGGAAGTGGCGAAAATCCTGGAGGAGTTGGAGGATGGGAACTGTAATCAAAATATATTATGTCTATAATATATTTTCAACAAAATAAGTATATAAAAACAATAATTAAGAGTTGGGCATCGTGGCACACACCTTTAATCCCAGAATTCTGCAGAGGCAGATGCAAGTAGATCTCTGTTATTTCAAGACCAGCCTAGTCTGGACATCCAGGGTTACATAACAGAGAGACTGTTTTTTTTTTAAATCATTAAAATAATGAAAGAAAAAAACAGCATAATAGCATAAATGTCAATAGATAAAATTTTCTGAGAAAAATATGTGCAAGAAAGATGTTGGCTGATATCTGTAAAAATTATGATGTCTTAAAGTTGTTAACAAATACAAGTAGTAATAATTATGGCTACTTATGAAAAAGGTGGAGCAAGGCAGCTGAGTAGGCTCGCCAATCTTTCCCCCCACAGATACCAAATAGAGTAGCTATTATATACTTAAAACTATCAGAACAAAAAGAGTCAGGGAAGCTAGTCATGGTGGTAGAGATCTATAATCCCAGCCACTTGGGAGGTTGAGGTAGGAGGATCACAAGTTTAAGGCCTTTGTGGGTTGCAGAGTGAGTTTAAGGCTAGTCTTGAAAATTAGTGAGATCATCTCAAAAATAAAAGTTTTTTAAAAAGCCTTTACATATAGCTCAGTGATAGACTGCTTATCTGAAGTCCTAGGCTCAGTCCTCAGCAAAAGAAAGGAAATCGGGGCTAGGGAAATGGCTTATTTGGCAAAGTGCTTGCTATGCAAGTATCTAGCACTTGAGGTCAAGTACCCTGAGCTCAAACAGAGCAGGGTGCTGTAGCACTCCTCTGTAACCCCGTCACTGGGGAGTTAAAGTGAGTTCCAGGTTCACTTAAAGACTCTGTCTCAAAAATCAAATTGCTGATTGAGAAAGACACTAACACCAACTTTTTTTTTTTTTTTTTTTTTGGTTTTTACGAGACAAGGTTTCTCTGTATTGTTTTGGAGGCGGTCGATCCAGCCTGGCCTCGAACTCACAGAGATCCGCCTGCCTCTGCCTCCCGAGTGCTGGGATTAAAGGCGTGGGCCACCACCGCCCGGCTCACTAACACCAACTTTTGACCTCCACAGTCAAGTAAAAAAAATTAAAAAGCAAGGAAATCACTGAGCTCTCTTTTAGCATAATAGAATGAAAAGATGCATTAAAGAAGGAAAGAAAGAAAGTTACTGTGGAATCCTCCCCTCAGTCTCAAGCAGCACACAGAGAAATCCCTTGCTTCAGAAAGGGAGAGAAAATTAAATCCAGGCCTTCTATGTGAAACCCAGTGCCATGCCTGGTAAGATGAAATCCAGTGCTGAGCAAACCTCCAAAACTCTTTCCCCAAGCCAGCACCTGTCAGCGGAGCCATGGGAACTCCGTTAAAACACCCCCTTCAAAGAGCTAGTACTTTGAAAATATTAAAACCCTTCCTGAACTAAGAAAAGGAGAAGGATCATTAAAATGAACCAAATCAAAGATAAAACGGGAGCATTTCAAAAAAACCATAAAATTACAGAAGATGAAGAAATTGGCAACCCGAAGGAACCAAAACCAAATAACAAGACTAAGTCAGTAACCAGAAGTTTCTCATCAAAGCAAAGCCTATAAGCAGATAGCTTCTCTTTTGGCTCTCCCAAACACTTAAAAATATCTAATACCAATCCTCCCTATATTTCAAAAATAGAGGAGGTAGGAATTATTCCAGACACATTCTACAAGGCCAGCATTGTACTAACACACAAACCATGTAAAGCACAACAAAAGAGAGAGTTAAAGGCCAATATTCTTGATACAGATACCGAGTTTCTTAAGAAAATACTATCAAACCAAATACCACAGTATATTTAAAAGATTACTCATCATGACCAAGTGGTGCTCATCCTATGGATGCAAGGATAGTTCAATATACATAAATCAATAAACATGATACACCATATCAATAAAATGAAAGACATACCAATAATATTATGCTTTGCAAGAATCCTGCGTCAACCTTCATCAATTCATTCTTTTCCATATTAAAGGGAATAGCCTCTAGGATAACTCAGAGGATATAGCTGTGTGTTGAGTAAAGCCTGCTGCAGAAAATAACTATATCTCAACATTGTCTGCTCCTTAGTCTTTGAATTCCTTCTTGTATACCACATCAAGAAATTTTGACATCCCAACTTTAATTTAAATAAGATACCTTTGAGTATAAATTTTAGTCCAACAACTGCAAATAGAGCCAGCTGCTTGAATCCAAAATACGTGGCAAGTCCAGGCTTCTTAATTAGTCAAGTCCATTTTTCTTTGATGTTTGGGTTGTGTTTGTCATTTTGATTATTGTTCTGACTTCAGTCATCTTATTAAATAAAGGCTTTTGGGAATCCAAAAGGAATCTGAGAGATGCTATATATCTTCCACCATCCCTTAGGTCTCCTTTGACACCAAATATTTTTCAAAACCCTATAACTACTAATAAATTAGATAAAAATGACAAATTCTTTGAAAGATACAAACTATAAAAGATGACTCAAAAAGAAATAGAATTATCTGAGTAGACACAACTTATAAAAAGATTGAATTGAAACAAGACATGGAGGCTCATTCCTGTATCTCCAATACTAGGACAGCCTAAACAAGATCACCACAAGTTTGAGGACAGCCTTGGCTTCATAGTGAGTCCAAAGCTAGCCTGAACTACAGATTAAGAACCTGTCGCAAAATATCACTGAAAACAAAGAGTAACATGGTGATTAAAATTCTACATACATTACATCAAAAATGTGAACACATTTTAATAGCAGTATTATCCACAGTAACAGAAAAAAAGTAGCAACAACCTAAAGTCCATGGGGTCATAAAATGTAACTTAGCTAGACATTGTAAGATGATTTAGCATAAACAGGAATGGGATGTTGATATACTATAACATAGATTAACCTGAAAATATTCCACTAAGTGAAAGAAACTATACTCAAAATGCTATATGTTAAATAGTTCTAAGTGTATGAAATGTCCAGGAAAGTTAACTCTGTACAATGGCAGCTGAGGACTGGAAGACTCTGGAAGGAATGATGATTGTCTGCTAAATATGTGAGGATTTTATTTATAGTGAGGAAATGTTCTAAAATCGATTTTAGCAATGGATTTACAACTTTGTGTTACACAAAATTATGCATACTGATGAAACTGATAACTAAGGGAATGTGAAATTTGCATGAAACACAAGACTCTTTGATATAAATATTGTATTAAAGATTAAATCATCCAGGTCTCAGAGACCATTAATTTGAGCAGTACCAGAAAATTTTCAATACCAGATGTATAAAAGATTAGCAATTTTAAAATACAATCTTAACTGGTTATTCAAGTTGCTATTATTATTAAAGTTATATAACTTCATCATGTGTTAAATATAGATTAGTGAGAAAATGCTTTAAATCACATGTGATAACACTACTCAAAAATAATAATGAGGCTATTTTATCACTTTTTCTATGCTGTGATAAATATGCAGGCACATAAGATCACAGAATATGTAGTGGTTTCTGAATTAAATATTCTTGTAACAATCATGTGAAAAAATTTCATATCAATAAATATACAATTTTGTCATCATCATCACCATCATCATTATTATTATTATTTGTAGTCATTTTTGACACTACTTAGGCTATGTCCCAAACATTTAAAATATTTTCTTTTGCATAACAATACAAAATATTCTCCATAAGCATCTTAATCCATGCATTGAATTGAGATAATGATTAGAAGTAGAAATTTTCAGCTAAATATTATGTATATAGGTTTGCTGTATATTTTTGTGTTTCTCACTGGAATTATCTACAGAAATCATTAGTATGTATTCCACTATCTCATGCAAAATTATGGGTTAACAATCTTTTTAATCCTTGCTAGGTAAAGATACCTCATGATTTTTGATGTACATTTAATTCACAGTTTTAACCTTTCAAATGTCTTTACTAATAAGGTTAACACTCACAGCCTTAATCCATTTTTATTAGTTTCTTTCCCTTTTTGATTTATAACAATTCTTTAAATGTAAAGAATATCAACCTTTACTCTGTCAAGAGTGTTTCAAATATATTTTTATACTTTCACAGATATGATATTTTGAAAATAGAAATAAACTTTAAAAAGATATCTGTTCATGCATGTCTACTGTGATATTCACACATGTCTGCTGTGGCACTATTCACAATACATAAACTATATAACTATCCTAAGGATATATCAACAGATGAATGGATAAATAAAAAGCACTGGGAGTTTTATTCATACATTAAGATTTTTTACATTTAAATTAGAAACAGGTTTGCTTTACATGTCAATCCCAGTTTCCTCTCCCTCTCCTCCACCCCTATGTCTGGGGTCCATGTTCAGGTCAACTGTTTCTGTGGGTTTCTCCAGCATGGTCTTGACCCCGTTGCTCATCACTCCTCCCTCTCTGCAACAGGATTCCAGGAGTTCAGCTCAGTGTTTAGCTGTGGGTGTCTGCTTCTGCTTCCATCAGCTACTGGATGAAGGCTCTATGATGTCTATGATGGCATACCAAGGTAGTCATCAATCTCATTATAGGGGAAGATGAATTTAAGATAGCCTCTCCACTGTTGCTTAGATTATTAGTTGGAGCCATCCTTGTAGATCTCTGGACATTTCCCAAGTGCCCGATTTCTCTTCAAACCTATAGTGCCTCCCTCTGTTATGGTATATCTTTTCTTGCTCTCTCTGTTCTTCTCCTGACTCAGTCTTCCTGCTCCCTCATGTCCTCCTCTCCCCTCCTTTTCTCCCCTCCTCTTTTCCTCACTCCCTCTCCCCTCCCCACATGTTCCCAATTAGCTAAGAAGATCTTGTCCCTTTCTCCTTCTCTGGGGGACCATATATGTCTCTCTTAGGGTCCTCCTTTTTTCCTAGTTTATCTGACATTGTGGATTGTAGGCTGCTAATCCTTTGCTCTATGTCTACAATCCACATATGAGTGAGTACACACCATGTTTGTATTTTTGTGACTGGGTTACCTCACTCAGGATGGAGACAATAAAGAAATACAAACTGAGAGATGAAGGACATTATGATTTAAAGAAAATGTTGATTACAAGAAAATATATGAACCAGAGATCATCATGTTAAGTGAAATAAGCTAGACACACAAAGATATATATTGAATGTTTTCTTTCATGTGTAGAGTCTAGGGTTATGGAAAAGATGAAAAAATGGGGGACTTAAGTGAGAAGTGGACCAATGGGAGCAGATATTTGGATGGGAAGTGCTTTTTAAGCATTATCTCAACACCAAACTCAGAAGGAAAAGACAAGGAAAGAGGTTTATATGAGATGATACTTTTTGTAGCTCTATTATTTTGGTAGTTTATACTAATTTCATAATATACATACTGAATATACTGTATAGGGAACAAGATCCCTGTAACATCAACCTTAGAATAGCTTAAGCCAATTTTAATCAATTTCACTTCCATGATATGGTTCAACAAAGGACTCATATAAGTTCTATACCAGATTCATAGCAGCATTCTTGTATATATTAAGTATGAACTAATTCATTTCACTATATTTTCATGCACATATTTGATCATTTTGAACTGTGTCCCTGTCCACCTCCCTACTCCTATTGGTCATCTTTGCTGAATAGTCTCAGAACCCAGTCCTTCCTGAGGGAAAGCAAAGATTGGCTGTTTCTACCTCTACTTTGTCTGTGGTTTGTTATAGTGGTACACACAAACAGGTGGCTCAAGCCCTGTCTTATTTAGGGTTTCTATTGCTATGATAAAACACTGACAAAAAGGAAATTGAGGAAGGGTTTACTTTTTCTTACATCTCTTGGGTCACACAATCCATCATTGAAGGAAGTCAAGGCCAGAGCTGACTCAGATATGGAAAAATGCTGCTTAGTGTCTTGCTCCCCATGGTTTTCTCAGCCTGCTTCCTTATACCATCCAGGATCACCTACCCAGTATAACGCCTCCCACAATGGATTGCCCCTTTCACATCAAACATCAAGAAAATACACCATAGGCTTGCCTACAAGCCAGTCTTATGGTGGCATTTTCTACGGGTACACTTCTGAGTCTTCCAATTTCTCAGATTCTGAAAGGCTTAAGACTGATGCTGCCAAGATCCTTTGGTCATCATGTTCACAGAAGCCAGCCTGTACACTCAGGCACTCTGGATGTCGGTTTGAATGCAAGATGACAACCATATTTCATAACTTTGGTCATGGCTCATGAGAGCAAGGCTTACCAAAATCTGCTGAAATGACTTTATACAGGACTCTGATGTGAGGACAAGAGCATAATCAAAGAAGAAATAAGGCATGTAAGTTACTACCTGCCTGCCTGGCCCTAGGCCTGTGTATAGGAATGAGCTGCCAACCATCTGCTTGGAATGGCCAGGCAGCCATTATATAATGAAATATATTTCCTCACAGGCCAATCTGGTGGGGACATTTTTCTCAATTGAGCTTCCCTCTTCTCAGATAACTCTAGCCAGTTAAAGTTTTAAAAAACCAGTCAAGACAGGTCCCCCAACAAACTACATGATTTAGAGATTATGTCGTTGTTGTTGTTTTAACCATTAATCATACTCTTCCTAGTACACATTTCATCCAGCAAGCCATGGGTACCTGGATCAAGACATGATCAAATATGAGCCACCATGATGACTATACCCAGACTCACTGTTCTTCCTCATGCCCTTGTTGAGCCTTGGCTTTCCATGTCTTCCACTGTAGAAGGCAAAGTGGTTCCAATGTTCTGGAGCCCCTGGCCTGAGATAGTCTTGTCCTCAGTCTTACTCTTTATAACACTCCTAACAACTATGTCAGCCACACTAGCATTCTCACTGCTTCCTGAATATCTTGGGTTTGTATGTATTTTTCTCCTCAAGTCATTTTTACTGGTCATTCCCTCTTCGTGGAATTTTTATCCTATAAACATGAATATTGATAACTTACTAAATTTCTGGGTTATGTTAAATGTCACCTTTTAAAGGTTGTCTGTCCAAACTACCTGTTATGGACTAGATTGTTGAATTATTTCCTCTTCCTACAAGGAGGCAAAGAAGGATGGGTGTTTTTATAAGAGGAAAAGATGTTTGTGGTGGAACACACCAGTGGAATACACCAAAGGCAGAAGAGAAAGCCAGCTGAGTTAGAAGAAGAAGAGAACCCAACATGCATTCATTAAAGAACACATGGAGCGGGGCAGCAATCTACCAACTAGTAAGATAGACACCCTACACACCACCAGAAGCTGAGTTTTCTGGAACTTAGATCATGGGAGTCTAGCATTTACAGCAGTGAGAAAATGAGTCATTGAGTCCATGGTTATTTTCTATGGTATCCTGTACAAGTTAACATGCCACTGCATTTATAGGTTATCGTCATTCCCCATTTGGTCTGTACTGCTAAATACCCTTGCCTTTTCTACTGTAGTCTTTAATACCTTGTAAAAATATTAAAGTTACTTTCATGTTATTCTATTTTACATTGTCTACCTTCTCCAGCGGAATATGAACTTGGTAAGTGCAATAATTTATGTTGCATTCATTCACCAGTAGAGCCACAATATAGAGAAATGTACTGGGATCCTCAATAAATATCTATGTGGTAAATTAATAAGCCATAGCCAGTTCCTCCTTCCTCTAGGTAAACTGTCTCTTGGTAGCCCTACTCCAATCAATGTTATGGCACCTTGGCAAATCCTTGATGTCACTATTTGTTCTTATACCTATCAGGGCATTGCAATAGATGTTAATGTGGGCATGAGGGACTGCTCTCCTGGGAACATCTTAATTTCAAGTCCTACTTATCCAGGACATGTGGAGTTTGTTATGGTTTGAATCTGCCACAGCCTTATGGTTGGAATACTGGGTCCCCAGATGGTGCTGCTATTTTGGGAAGTTAGAGCATTTTTAAGAGTTGGAGAGCTTAGTTGGTAGAAGTGGGTCACTAGAAGAGACCCTTTGAGGGTTATACTTGGTTGACCATTTGTTCTTGCCCCTTGATGCCTGTGCTTTGGTTTACAATGTAAACAATGTCTGCCACATGTTCCCACCATGAACAGAGATGCCCCACCATACTTTCACCTCCATGGTAGACAAGAATTCTCTGAAACCATGAGCCAAAACAAACCTTAAGTTATTTCATTCACTTATTGTGATCACAGCAACCCAAAAGAACTAATAGAGTATTTTAATTTGGGGTTCTTTCAAAGCAGAACATGAAATAATGATGCAGATTCTGTTGGCACATTTTATAGGTAATAGCAGGGGTTAGATGTAAAAGAGCAGTCAAAGTAAGGCAGGGAAAGGGAAGGCCCAAGTTATATGTTGAACTGAGTGTGAGCAACAGGAGAGCACTCCTACTAGAGCCCACTAAAAATGATGATTGTGCCTTAGAACTATTCCTTCATATAAGAGGAATCACTTAGGGGCCCTCCCTTGTTCTCCTTCATTGAAAAGTTGCACCAAAACATGCTAATTCTCATACCTACTCCATACTCTACTCCCAGGGTACTGTATATGCAGGCTAGAACAATGCAAGTCATAACTTGGAAAACTCTTACAGTATTCACAGGAAATGGCCAACACAACTACAGATAAAGTCACAGGGAGGATAAAAAAGAGTGGACCAAAAAAGCATCTTTGTTATCATAGGTAACACTTTTAAGAACCACTTTTGAATCTCTTGATTTAAGTATTTCATCTCCTATTTCTAAGCTTTCATCTTTCTTTTTCCATACTCAAATGTACTTAATTGTGCTGAACACTTCAATTAAAAACTGTAGGGGAAAAGGGTCCAGTCAAAGAAACACACCCTGAGCAGAGCCAAAGAAACACACTTTGGCCCTGCAACCAGAACCAAATAAATGTAGCGTGACCCTGAAACCAGTACCAAAGAAGCACACTTTGTCCCTGGAATCGGAGCCAAAGAAATACACCTTGGCCCTAAAACTAGAGCCAAAATACTAAAAGGGACCAGAGAAAGAAACACACTTTGGCCCTGAAACCAGAACAAAATCTGACCCTAACTCTGTGGAGAAAACCAATCAATCCCTGAACAGGAAGTCTAGCCAATCTGAGCTCAGAATTGAAATCTGACCAATCCCTACCCTGGGAAACTCTGCCCCTAAGAGACCCTATATAAACCCTGTGTCTGTTCAGCTTGTAACTGATCGTGCTACCTGGATGTCCTCTGCCACTCTGGCAGAGGGCAGCCACTCTCTTGGATTCTTCCCTCCCAATAAATCCCTTAAATGAGGTTTGGGTGAAGACCTCCTTTCACCAGAGCAGAAAGACGACCCTGGGTAGAGCAGAGAAGAGCAGGACTGTAACACTTTCTGCTGGGGTAAACCTTCCCCTGGCAAACTGAAGTTGTTACACTCTCCAGCAGAATGGAGCCAAACTGTAACAACTCTGCCAAGGAAGCCCTCTCCTGCCCAAGCACAGCTGATAGACTGGAGAAGCCTTTCCCTGAAGCAGAGCTGTAAGCTGCTATGCTTTCTGTAATCTGTGGTATTCCTTGGCTCCCAATTTCCAGAATACCTTTCCATCCAAGCTGTAACACTCAGTATTCTTTAGCTCCAGAGTACCATAATCCATCCCTGTCCATCACATTGGATCCATCCAAATGCTTACAAAAACAACTGTAGTATTCCATAGACAGAAGTTGGGTTGCTGGTTTTAATTCACCTTTATTTTCAAGAGCAGTGTCAACTCTTAGAGTGTGAGAATTCTCCCTCCCCCACTGTGGCCTTTCCCTTCCTATAAATTTCAGTGTGTAGGTAAAAGCATTACCTATAATCACTGCTCTTCTTGGGGTAAGATAGGTATATTATTTCAGTAGGAGATAGGTATGATATTTCAGTAGGAACTGCTGCCTGTCATAACCGACTCCCCTGAGAATCTCCTCAGGCAACTTACCCTTCTCATTGATTAATTAAAACTGTCACACCAAGTCAGCTAAATGGTACAGTATCCAGGAACAATGATGATTTGCTCAGAGACAAAGCTATCTCCAAAGGGGGATTTTATCTAAGACACAGTGTTCATCCCCCCCAACCCCCAGGAAATCACAACTGAATCTCACATTTTCAGGATCCAACAGCAAGTTGAATGAATAGGTATCTGTCTGTTTAGCTACCTCACATCCATTGACATCTCTGCTGTAGAAAAGGAGCTGTTCTTCACTCCTCTTGAATCCAGTCAAGTATCTGGTTGCTGTGACCTCCAAAGAATGTTAAAAATGGTGCTATAGCATTCTTTTCTTTTCCTCCTATTTGTTGTTTTATTTGAGATAGCATCTGACAGCGTAGCTGAGAGTGGTCTCTAACTCATAAACCTCCTGCCTCTATCTTCTGATGGTTTAGAGGAGAGATCTGTGTGTTCAGTCCACACATTGTGGTGCTTTACTGGTTAAAAACTGGTATTTCCATTCTTCATACTTTGCTCTCTAGTCTAGGAAATCCGAAAGAAAAAAAAAAGTAACTCTAGTTTCTTTTACTTTCAATCCCTAGGTCAGATCACCAACCTTTGTTTTCCAAGGGAATTTACTGTTTTCCACAGATACATAAACCCAGCCACCCTGGAGGCCTGCCTCATTCTCTTAGCACTAAGCATGAGTCTCAGGAAGGCAGTCACCCTTCTCTCACCTATCGGAGAAAGATTTAATGTGCCAGATCAGAGGCTTGTCCAGGCAAGTAAAGTAGAGCATTTGAAAAAAGAACTAATTTGTACACGCTATTTTCTTATGCCCTTACCTTAAATGCATGCCATTACTTTAAAAAAAAGGGGGTGGGGCATGCATGGGTTACAACACAATGTCAACCAGAGAAGCACAATTAACCAAGTAGGGAAAATATAATTCAAGATAACTATTCTAGCACCTTCCCAAAATAAAAGCAGGATTGGAAAGCATATTTCTGTTTTGGAGGCTCTACTTCAGAGCATCACACCCCAAAGCAAAGCTGAGCACCTGAAACACATCTAGGGTTCCTAAATCTCATACTGTAGGGTCTGTGGTCTCTTATTTAAGTAGGGTCCAACTTATACCCAGAAAGTGGGCAAATGTCCATATTGAGAGCTGGGCTGCAATAGAAAATCCTTATCCTATACACAAACACAAAGCACACAGTGTCTAAAACCTGAAGTTCTGTTTAAGGTTTATCCTTTGGAACAAGGGCATGTTTACCTTTAAAAAACTAAGATCTTATAACTCAGTGATAAGAACAGGTCTTGCAAAGTGACCACCAACATCCATTTGTTTTCTTTTTCTTTTTTATTATAAAACTCCAGTTCAGGATAAAAAGCAAAGTTCCCAGATTCCATTTCATCTAGAGGTATCATATGGCCCAGGTCAACCTGTTGAGGGTCTCTGGGGGCCCCCTGGGTCAAAGTCAGAGCGGGTGGAGTGCACTGTCAGCCCATCCCGCAGCCTCCCCTAAACGGGAAACAGTCAGGCACAACAGGCAGTCAGGTCAAAATGAGGACTCCTTTATTTGTTAACAGTGCATCTTCCTAAAGGAAAAAAACCGCAGGGCAGGAAAAGTATTACCCAATAATTTTAAAAGTCTCGCTGTGATGTATCTAGTGTCCTATCACAGTCTGTGAGTGTGATGACCTCATCCAGTGTGACTTTGTACAGCCAATCGTTTTTCTGAGTAAACACTAGAAGCCTCGCCTCTGTAGCTTCCTTTTAGTGTAATCTTATAATGTTGCCGGTTGGTCAACTTTGGGTCACTTCTTTTTGTGGCGGACAGTTGTCAGGTTGGATCACTCCTCTTCCTGCCAGACATGATCTGTGATCCTCCACATCAACCTAGTGGAAATGACTGGGGTGGGATGCCCAGAAAACTTACTAAAAGGCGCCTGCTTCTAAAAGCAATTGTGAGTCTGAAGAGATGACCCAGTGGTCAAAAACACTTGCTGCTCTTGCGGAGGGCCTAGATTCAGTTTCCAGAATCCACATAGTAACTCACAAACAATCATAACTCTAATTCCAGGGGTTCCAAACCCTCTTCTGATTTCTGTGGGCACCAGGCACGCACACATACATGTAGACAAAATATACAGATAAAATAAAATAAATGCAATGGTACTTCCCTCATCCATTCTTCATTTGTGGGAGATAACAAAATTTGTGAAGTCCCAACAATTGTCTTTCAAACCCAAGGAAGAGATCTATGTCACGCAAGAGAGACAGAAGAAACCTAATTTCCCACAAAGACAGTATGCTAACCTCTTCCAGAAGAATGACAAACACCCTCTTGGTTAAGCCAAACCCTCTAACCCAGGTTTCTGCTTGAAGAAGTCCAGGGAAATCCCCGAGGAATACAAAAGTATAATAAATGCATGCAATACTGAAAAATCATCCATGGGTGGGTTTTCAAATGAGCAAGACAGTACAGAGTTGCTATGGATTGTAAGAACTGAACAGAAGAAAGGAGTCTCTGAAAGACAAAATCATGAAAGTGGGAAATGTAGGACCTTAAATGCCAGCTCAACATAAAGACCTTTTCTCAGATTTTACCCTGCATCTAAACTAAACAAATAGAAAACTAGTTTCATGACTCCTTTAAGTGGAAGAAAAGAAAATATTTCTTTATACTTTCTTTATGAAATAATATGTTCAACATGCTGAATCATAAGGGAAAATTTTTTCTGGGACATATCTAGGTGAGTCACAATTCTAGTTATGAAGCTTTCACAAACAACAAAGAAGGCCAAAGGTTTGCCTGAATGATGGCTCCACAGGAACTGGTGGGGGGCATGAGTTCACTGATTAAAATGAACACTGGATTGCTGCTTTTATTCTTCTGAAATACAGCTGTCATTTGCTGGACATCAGCAGTGCATAAGTTGGAACAAACATTATCTAAGACCACTTGAAATTCTTACAAATAGCTTTTTTATCTAAGAGCTTAGATGTCAAATTACTTAGAAGAAAAAATGGCTCAATTTTAACCTTTAATCTAAAATGTCTTTGTTTCTTTCATGAAGCATGCATAAAATCAAGGATAGGCCAGCATTCAAAACGACGAGAGTTTTCTTTAAAATGGAATGATACTATACTGTTTGCCATTTCTCTTTTAGGATACATAAACCATAAGTATGTTCTTATGGAATATCACCAACAAATTATTGGGTAAAAATTTGGTAAGTCATGATTTTTTACCTAAATCCCACAAAGAAAAAATTATCCATTGTATGCCACTGGAGCACCAGAACTCTCCTCAAACTTTAATGTGCAATAAGAATTACCTGGAAGTTTTTTTTAAACTACAGGCTCTAGCATAGCAGATGTCACCTGAAATTCTGCATTTCTAATAAGCTCCAAGGTGATGACAATGAAGATGGTCCATGACTCACAACTCCGCTAACCAAAGAGGAGAGAATGGGTCAACTGGGCTGCTCATCAGGAGCATTTAAGGCTCTTAAAAAGTCTTGGGCTGCATCCCAGGCCTACAGAATCAGAATCTCCAGGAATGAGGTACAGGAGTTTGTATTATTAACCATCTCCCCAGGCAATTTCTATTCAGCCGTGAGATGCACCTGTCTGCAATGATCAGAGCAGCAGGGCTCAAAGAATAGCTGTTCACCCCCTAACTCGGAATCGCCTGAGGAACCCAAGGACCACACAAATACCTCTCTGCAAATACCTCCCTTCTGCTGCCTGGGCAGTAGGCAGTGGGGTGGAGGAAGTAGAAAAAAATAAGGTGACTGTATAAAATGAGAAACTGACGTCGCTTCAACTCCCACCTGGCAGGAATAGAGAGGGCCAATTCTCCTAGAAGTGACAGCATGGAACTTGCCTCCCACTGCCTGACCACCTGCACCTCCTTCCTTCTCTTCCTCCCTCTGGCAACCGTGACAGCCAAAGCTGCCCCTCCAAAACTGCTGGGGGCCCTGGTGAAAGAAAAGTAAGGAAACACAGAAATTGGAAAGTGGGAGGGAAAAAATAAATTTATGGGAATTATAAACAGCCATTGGCTTCTGTTCATACTCTGTTCAACCCAATGGAAATAAATGTCTATAAATGTCTGTACCTGCTGAAATAACAACATTGTTTTGATTAAAAGCATGCAATTCCATTAGAAAAAACTACATCTATGTGCAGAACAGGGCATGGAAAGCTGACAATTATCTTAATCCCTAAATGATAGAAGATTGAATCATATTTACTTTGTTATAGTATTCCATGTTGTTGGGAGTTTCTCATCAATAAAGATTATGATTTATAATCAGAAGTAACAATGAAACCACTTTTACCTTGGAAAGCCAAAACAAAAGACTGCAGTACTAAAACTACAAGTGACAGATGAACAAGGATTTCATAACTTCATTCCCAGAGCTCAGGAAATCAGTAGTCAGAACATGGACTCTGTGCATTGCAAAGATATGTAACTAGAGAAAAGATGCAAAGTTTGTCTTTTTAGATCTTGGTTATTTCACTCAGGATGATTGTTTCTAGCTCCATCTAGTTTACCTGTAAATTCTATAATTTCCTTTTTGTAACAGCTACATAGTATCTCACTTTGTAAATGTACCACATCCTTATTATTCATTCATCACTTGATGGGCAAGACTATTTCCAACTTTTCTGGCTATTACTAATAGAGCAACAATGGAACAAGTATCCTGTAGTAGGATGTAGAGTCCTTTGGGTATATTCCCAAGAGTGGGATAGCTGGATCTTGAATTAGATCTATTTCCAAATTCCTCAGGAACTGCCACACTAATTCCATATTGGCTTTTCAATTTTGCACACCTATCGGCAGTGGATAAGTGTTCCTCTTATACCACAATCATGCCAACGTGAGCTATCGTTTTTTTTTATTAATCTTGGCCACTGTGACTGGTCTAAGATGAAGTTTCAAAGTAGTTTTTATTTGCATTTCCTTGATGGCTGAGGATGTTGAATGTTTCTCAGTCATTTGTTTAATATTTTGAAAACTCTCTTTTTAGTCCTATACCCCATTTATTGTGAGTTCGAGACCAGCCTGGTCAACAAGAGCTAGTTCCAGGACAGCCTCCAAAGCCACAGAGAAACCCTGTCTCGAAAAACCAAAAACCAAAACAAAACAAAACAAATCAAGTGTGTAAATCCATTTCTAGTATAGACCTTTGAAGTAGGAAGACACATGCCCTTGATATGGATCTTGAGGTGAGAAAACACCCTTTCTTTGGGGGGGGGGTTCAAGACAGGGTTTCTCTATATTGTTTTGAAGGCTGTCCTGGAGCTTGTTCCATAGACCAGGCTGGCCTCGAACTCACAGAGATCTACCTGCCTCTGCCTCACGGGTGCTGGGATTAAAGGCATGTGCCACCAAAGCCCGGTGGGAAAAACACACTTTTAACTGGGCCACACCTTCTAGTAGAAGCCTACATAAGGACATAGAAGAAGGAAGCATTTGGTCTTTGCCTGTTTGCCCTCACTGTGCCAGCAAGTCCATTCCTTCACTGGCATTGAAACCTATTTCTTCAGGATTCCAGTGTCTATGGAAAACGAAATAAAAATTCCAGCCTCGCATTGCGGCTTCCATCCCAGCTGTGGTGGGAGCCAAGGCACCCTAGTCTCCTGCTCCACCCATGGGAGTAGATAAACCAAGGCCCATTCCCGGGCCAACTGACTGTGTTTGGGGTTTGTCAGTGCTGCTTCCATCTGAGCGGCAGGAGCCAACACACCCCAGCATCATAGTCTCCTGCTCCACCCACAAGACTAAGCCTATCAGAGCCTGTCTCCAGGCCACACTCCTGTGCCTGGGGTCTACGACTCGGGCTCCCAATCATCTCGGCAGGATCCAAAGCAGCCCAGCATCCTAGCCCATTTCTCCACCCAGTAGACCAAGAAGTGAAAAGCTACCAGAGCATTAGACTTGCCTACACCCACCAGAAGGGAACCCTGGTCCTGCACCCACAAGGAGAGGAAGAAGCACCTTATGGAACCCACTGCAAGAACAGATGGGAAGGAGACAATATAAAAACACAAGAAGCAACAGAAAAACCAATATGACACCGCCAGGGTCCCGAGACCCTACACCAGAAAGACTTGAACACCCAAACACAAATGAAGCAGAAAAGAATGACATTAAAAACAACTTCATAAAAATTACAGAGGCCCTCAAAGAGTATATGAGAAAATCCCTTAGGGAGATGGAAAAAAGAACTATCCAAAAAATGCAGGAAATGGAAGAAAAGACAGAGCAAAAATTGCAAGAAACAGGACAATGGCCAAAATCTAAAATAGAAACAATAAAAAAGTCTGAAGGAGTGCTGGAAATAGAAAAGGTGGGCAAATGGTCAGGTACTACAGATGCAATCGTCACCAACAGAATACAAGGGATGGAAGAGAGAATCTCAGGTGTTGAAGATATACTAGGAGAATTAGATTCATCAACCAAAGAAAATTTTAAGTCCAACAAATCCCTAACACAAAATATCCAGGAAATATGGGACACCATGAAAAGACAAAACCTAAGAATAATAGGTATAGAAAAAGGTGAAGAACCCCACCTCAAAGGGGCAGAAAACATATTCAACAAAATAATAGAAGAAAACTTTCCCAACCTAAAGAAAGACAGGCCAATGAAGGTGGAAGACGCTTACAGAAAACCAAATAGAGTGGAGAAAAAAATCCCCTCAACACATAATAATCAAGACCCCAAACATACATAATAAAGAAAGAATATTAAGAGCAGCTAGGTAAAAAGGCCAAGTAACATATAAAGGCAAACCTATCAGAATTACACCTGATTTCTCCATGGAAACTCTGAAAGCCCAGAAGGTCCTGGATAGATATCCTACCAACATTAAGAGACCAAGGATGCTGGCCAAGACTACTATGCCCAGCGAAGCTTTCAATTAATATAGATGGAGAAAACAATATATTTCATGACAAAACCAGATTTAAACAACACATATCCACTAACGCAGCCCTACAGAAGATTCTGGAAGGAAAACTTCAACCCAAGGAAGTTAACTACAACCAGAAAAACATAGGCAATAGATAATCCCACTTTACCAACAGGCAAAAGAAAAAGTGGTGGAAATACACATACAATTCCACCAACAACCATTCCAAATCAAACGAGAATGAGCTATCAGGAAGGCTAATAGAATGTATTCAAAGACAGAATTCATCATTCTGCCACATACAAGAAACACAACTCAGCTTCAAAGACAGATGATGTTTCAGAATAAAGGGTTGGGAAAAGGTTTTCCAATCAAATGGACCCAAGAAACAAGTGGGGTAGCAATCCTAATATCTAATAAATTGGACTTTAAACTAAAATCAATCAAAAGAGATGAAGGATGTCACTTCATACTCATCATAGGAGTAATCCACCAAGATGAAGTCTCAATTCTGAATAACTATGTCCCAAATACAAAGGCATCCCACATTTGTAAAAGAAACATTACTAAAAGTCAAAGCACATATAAAACCTCACACAATTATAGAGGGAGACTTCAACACCCCACTCTCACCACTAGACAAGACTACCAGACAGAAACTTAACAAGGAAACAAAGGAACTAATAGAAGTTATGAGCCAATTGGGTTTAACAGTCATCTATAGAACATTCCATCCAATCACAAAAGAATATTCCTACTTCTCAGGTTTGAGGAGAGAGCTGACACTAGTGAGATTTCCAGAGTTCTATAAGTAGAGGTTGGTGGAGGGACAATGAGGAGGGGTGGGAGAGGGAGCTGGGTTTGACATGTGAAGCATGCATGTTTCTAATTTAAATAAAAACATATATTAAAAGAAAGAATTTCAGCCTCATGGTGTAAGCAACTTCTGAATTCTGTGGACTGAGCAACTTCTGGATTCTTGAACTATCTGTTCATAGACAGCCATCATTGGACTAGCTGGATCAAAGCCTGTAAGTCATTTTAGATAGTGTGATGACTATCATTGGTTATTAACTTGATTACATTTGGAATGAACTATAAACCAGAAATATAGGGCACAGTTGTAATCTGGATCTTGAGGTAAGAAGACAACATGCCTTTGATCCAGCTCTTTTGATATATATATATATATATATATATATATATATATATAGAGAGAGAGAGAGAGAGAGAGAGAGAGAGATCCTATAAGCTCTGTGACTAGAGAACCCATACTAATACAGATAGGTAGATAGATGGATAGAGAGATAATAGATAGATTGATAGATTGTAGATAGATTATAGAATAATTATATAGTTTCTGTTTCCCTAATAACTCTGACTAATAAAGTATGAAATTAATTAATAAATGGGACCTCCTGAAACTGAGGAACTCCTGCAGGGCAAAGGACACAGTCAACAAGACAAAATGACAGTCCACAGAATAGGAAAATATATTCACTAACCCCAAATCTGACAGAGGGCTGATTTCCAAAATGTACAAAGAACTCAAGAAGCAATTCTCCAGGACACCAAAGGATCAATTTAAAAAATGGGGTACAGAACTAAATAGGGAATTCTCAATAGAGGAGTCCAAAATGGCCAAGAGACTCTTGAGAAAGTGCTCAACATCTTTAGCCGTTAGGGAAATGCAAATCAAAACAACTCTGAGATACCATATCACTCCAGTCCGAATGGCTAAAATCAAAACCACTAATGACAGTTTATGCTGGAGATGATGTGGAGAAAGGGGTACACTCCTCAACTGCTGGTGGGAATGCCAACTTGTGGAACCACTTTGGAGATCAGTATGGAGGTTCGTCAGAAAAATGGAAATCAGTCTACCACAAGATCCAGCAATCCCACTCTTAGGCATATACCCAAAAGATGTACCCTCATACAATAAGGACATCTGCTCAACTATGTTCATAGCAGCATGATTTGTAATAGCTAGAACCTGGAAAGAACCTCAACTGAAGAGTGGATAGAGAAAATGTGGTATGGAATCTTGAAATTTACAGCCAAATGGGTGGCACTGGAAGAAACCATCCTGAGTGAGGTAACCAAGTCACAAAAAGACAAGCATGGTATGTACTCACTCATATATGGATTTTAGACATGGAGCAAGGCATTGCCAGCCCACAAACCCACCGCCAAGCCTACAATCCCACCGCCAGAGCGTCTGAGGTGCAGGGAGGACCCTAAGAGAGATATGCATGGTAACCCAGAGAAGGGTTAATGGATGTGATCTCCTAATTGGATTGGGGGGAAGAGGGGAAGTGTATAAGGAGATGGGAGAAAAGAGGAGGGGAGAGGAGGACATGGGAGAGCAGGAAGGTTGAGCCAGGGTAAGAATAAAGGAGAAAATGATGGGAGATACCATAAAAGAGGGAGCCAGTAAAAGTTGGAGGAGAGATCTGGCCCTAGTGAGATTGTCACAGATCTACAAGAATTACACAAACTGTCATTAAGTTTGCCTTAAATGCCCTCCCATAATGAGAATGATGACTACCTTATATGCCATCCTAGAACTCTTATCCAGTGGCTGATGGAGACAGAGGCAGACACTCACAGCTGTGAACCGACTTGAAATCCTGGAACCCAGTTGCAAAGAAGAGTGATGACCAAAGGAATCAGGATTGGTTTGGTGAAACCCACAGAGGCAGCTGGCCTAAACAAGGGGGAACACATGGCCCCCAGACTGATGACTGAAGGGCCAGCATGGGACTCATCCAGACACCCTCCCACTGAAGCTGGGTGACAGAGGGGAGGCCTTGGCAATCTGTGGGACCTTGGAAAGTGGATCAGTATTTATTCCTGGCATACAGAAGGACTCTGGGAACCCATACCACGTGGAGGGATGCTCTCTCAGCCTGGACACATGAGGAAGAACCTGGGACATTCCCGGGATGATGTGACAGACTCTGGAAATCCCTCATGGAGGCCCTTGCCCTCCCTGGGGAGTGGAAGGGGGATGGAGTGAGGGTGAGAGGTTGGGAGGATTTGGGGATGGGGGAGGAGGGGAGGGAGAGGGAACATGCGTAAAAAGTTAAATAATATATATGTACATATATATATATAAAGAAAGAAAAACAAAAAATCGTTTAAAAACAAAACCAGACAATTAAAAATGATATGTACCTATGTGAACCCACAACAAATATCAAGTCCTGACTCCTCTCAGAGAGTGCCATTTGGTAAATAAGTACAAGATAGATTCCAAATGTATGCTCTTGTGTCCAAAGCTGGTGTGTTTAATGTGTTGAAGGAGAAAAACTTATACATATTAATTCGCATTCATCAAGTAGATTTGGAGAGATGTATGCACCAAAGACATCATTTACAGATGATTATAATGCTTTAGAAACATGATATTCTATCAGGTATAAGGATGAGATGAGCCATAGTATGGCAGTAAACTGAGCAACTAAAGCTAGATCCTCAAGAAAGGCACCATTCCTAAGTACTTTGGGGCTTGTTCCTTGTGCTACTGAGACTAAAACAGAATCACTACATGTAAATAAATGTAATGGAAAATAGGCATGGCATTGTTGTCTCTGTAGAAACTTTAGAGTGTTCTATATAGCAAATGAAAGAAAGATCAGCCCAGGAAGAGAAGAAATCTGGGTAAACAGAGTCTGCTTACACGGCAGTGTCTTGAGTTAAGTAGACTTTTTCTATCTCCTGTTGACTTTAAGTACAGTCATGCAAAATAGCAAACAATGTTTGCATGTTAGCCCCAGTCTCCTGCACAAAGCATAAGGCATTGAGAAAAGCAGATAAAGCCATCTGGGAGGTAGGGAAATTAATGAAGGTTAATAACTCCCTGGATTTTGAAATCTAAATCAGTAAATTTCCTTAAAGTCCCAAGCTTCTGAACTTGTACTTCCCCACCCACCACCAAAAGTTTTTTTAATTTCTTGTATCTATCACTATCTATAACTCAAGCTTCAACATGAAACACTAGTTCATGAAATAACAAATTTGAACTTGAAATACTAAAGCAGAAATTCTTACACCATTGTGAGGACAATTCTCATCAGTAATAGAGATGGGCAGGAATGAAGAAGGTGTTGTAGAATATTACTTTAAGGTGTGTTACATTTGTTTGTGCTTTGAAACATTTGTTTAATGATGCAAAGATGTGTTGCATTCTTTTACGTCAAATTTATTTAGCTCTGTGAAGCTATGATTCTTTGCCTGTCTAAAACACCGGATGGTCTAATAAAGAGCTGAACAGCCAATCATGAAGCAGGAGAAAAGATAGGAATGGTTTTCAGGAAGAGAGAATAAATGCAGAAATCTGGGAGGAAAAGATAAAGGAGCAAGAAAAGGAGGAGTCCAGGGGTGAGCCATCCATCCAGATTCGAAATAAAAAGGAAAGAAAAGATATATAGATATATGACAAAGATAAAAGGCAGAGGCAAAAGGTAGATGAGATAATTTTTAAAAAGCTGGCTGGAAATAAGATAAGCTAAAGCCAGGTATTCATAAGAAAGAATAAGTCTCCATGTGTGATACATCTGGGAGCTGCGTGATAGGCCACTCAAAGAGTAAAAACCAACTACAGAATGAGTTTCAGCATTGGAACAGAGATACTCTTTGGTCTAAGACAATCTCAGGCATTGTCATCAAAGACAAAAGAGAAAAAAGCCCATTCTCCATCTCATTTCTCATGAGTTCTGTTCCAGTCACTGTGTTGCCTTCCAAGAAACAGGAAGATCAAAAAGAGCCATGTGACTTAGAGATGGAAATGAGACTGGAAAACAGAAATGATAAAAGAGGGCAAAGGAGACAAGTGTTTGTGTATGTCACAGGTGTGGGCCCTGTGGCCACCTCTGAGCCTAATATTTCTATTCCCTTTCCAGGATATTTAGCAGATAGAGAGTTTCCAGAGTGATTACTGTGCCTAAGGCCACTTTTGCTAGTAGAAATATAGGGTTTACTATTTTCTTTGCAGTGACTTTGAAAATATGTGTGATAAAGCATCAATAGCTGAAATCAAAAGAAGCATCTCAAGGCAAGGATGAGTGATCAAAAATGGGAGATGAAAAATAGCCACAGCCTTATTTGTCAGCATTGTTAATTACACTTGAATACCATTTTAGCTTGAAAGGATGCTACTCTTGGAGGCTTTGACAGGTGTGATTAATCTGTATCTCTCAGGATCCTAGGCTTTAAACACCTAAGCAAGACCCCCAAAGAAGCCACTAGTACAGAACTAACTCTATAGGCACTGTCAACCTGAATATTGCTATGGAAAGAAGTCATTCTAGACCAGTGGTTCTCAACCTTCCTAATGCTATGACCTTTTAATACAGTTCCTCATGTTGTGCTGACCCCCAACCATTAAATTATTTTCATTGCTACTTCATGATTTACTAGTTATGAATCATACTGTAAATATTTGATATGCAGTTCCAAAGGGGTCACTACCCACAGGTTAAGGACCACTGTTCTAGATCAATATTTTGATCTTTCTTCTTTTTCAAAACAATCAGATAAAATCCCAGAGAAGATGCAGAAGAGAGCTGGTACGTTGGCAACTAACTACATGAAAAGCCAAAGCTTTACCAAATTCCTTCCAACACACAGTGCATACAATATGCATGTTTAAAATCAACCTGCATTACACATTATTGTTGTTCATCAATCATGGTCCAAACTTCTGATATCAAAAGGCATTGACACCCTGATCACCCAAAGTGTAGCCTGTACCAGCAGCAGTAGTAGCAGCATCTAGGGGCTTGATGGGAGTACACAATGAGTCTCTGGCTCTAGCCCAGACCAATTGAACCAGAATCTGATTTGAACAAGAATCCCAGGTGATCTTGTACTTCTAGGTTTGAGAATGCAGCTCCAGATCCTCTCTGAAGGAGGTCACTCACATCACATTCTAATCTTAGTAAGAAGCAGGTTTAGAAGGGAAAACTCAACCAGGCTGCAAATACTAACCTAGAAAATGTGAAGTGTTTTATAAATATTGAAGATAGCCAGCCAAAAACTGTTCATAAAGGCTAATACACACTGTTCTAAGGTGCAATGGTAGTTGAGACGAAGCAATTTTAACAATGAACTTGAATATTTCAACACAACCAAACATAGAACGCCATATCCATTCCTTTCATGCTTTTAGTCTCTGTAAAATAACACATGGTTCTTTTGGCAGAGTTGGCTACCAGATTTGCAGTGGGAATTAGACAAGAACATCTTCTTTTCCTTCAAGATGCAAGGATGGGGCCTGAAGCAAACAGGAGGGAGCACTTCTGAGGCCACAAGTTAGCAAAACAACACACAGAAGGGATGCCAAAATCTGAATGCCAGAGGGAACCTAAGGGAACAGAGCTACAGGAAGGGGGAGGGTGTGATACAATGCCAGGTAACTGGCATTAGAAAGGAACATGGCAGTAAGATATTATTGAATTTAGTTTTAATTGACAAAGAATAATTGCACATATTCACTATATATAATATGATGTTGTAGACTAGGTATACATTGTGGAATGGCTAAATCAAGCTGATAAATAAAGATTATCACCTCATAAATACATTTTTGTGTGTATGGTGAGAATACATAAACCAACTCTGGAATTTTCAAATATATAATATATTCACTCTTTTTTCCCTCAATATATGTTTTTATTTAAATTAGAAATATGAATGATTCACATACCAACCCCAGCTCCCTCTTCCACCCCTCATCACTTGTCCCTCCACCAGTCTCCCAGCCCCCCACCCAATCCCCACATCATTCCCCAGGGAGAGTGAGGCCCTCCTTGGGGGGATTTCCAAAGTCTGTCATTTCATCCAGGGCAGGACCTAGGACCTTCCCCATGTGTCCAGGCTGAGAGAGCATCCCTCTATTTGGAATGGGCTCCCAAAGATCATTCATACACCATGGTAAACACTAATCTACTACCCAAGGCCCCAGTGATTTCTGTGGCCTCCTCACTGGCACTATATTCATGGAGCCTGGATCAGTCCCCTGTTGGCCCCTCAGCCATCAGTCTGGGATTCAAGAGCTTCCCCTTATCCGGTCAGCTGTCTCTGTGGGTTTCATCATCATGGTCTTGACCCCTTTGCTCATCACTCCTCCATCTCTGTCACTAGGTTCCAGGAGTTCAGTTCAGTGTTTAGCTGTGGGTATCTGTCTCTGCTTCCATCAAGCCTGGATGAAGGTTCTAGGATGGCATATTGGGTAGTCATCAACCCTATCATCAAGGAGGGGCTATTAATGGTGTTATCCTTGTAGAACTCTGGAGATCTGACTAGTGTCAGCTCTATCCTCAAGCCTATAATGACTCGATTTATTATGGTATCTCTCATCCTGCTCTCCTCTATTCTTACCTCGACTCAAACTTCGTACACTCCCATGCCTTCTTTTCCCCTGCTCTTATCCACCTATCTTTTTCTTGGTTCCCTCTTCCATCTCCCGATGTTCCCAGTCTTCTCAGAAGATCTTTTCTTTTTCCACTTCTCTGGGGTATCATACATCTCTCTTGGAAACTTCCTTGTTTCCCAGACTCACTGGCACTGGAATTGAAGGCTGGCTCTCCCCTGATCCATATCTAAAATCTATATATGAGTGAGTACATACCATGTTTGTCTTTTTGTGTCTGGGTTACCTCACTCAGGATGGTTTCCTCTAGTGCCATCCATTTGCCTGCAAATTTCAAGATTCCATTGTTTTTTTCCGCTGAGTAGTACTCCATTGTGTAAATGTACCACATTTTCTCTATCCACTCTTCAGTTGAGGGGCATCTAGGTTGCTTCCAGGATCTAGCTATTTACAAATAATGCTGCTATGAACATAGTGTAACAGACATCCTTATTGTGTGAATGGGCATCTTTTGGTTATATGCCTAAGAGTGGAATCGCTGGGTCTTGTGGGAGACTGAGTCCAATTTACCTGAGGAATCTCCATACTGATTTTAATAGTGGCTGTAAGAGTTGGCACTCCCACCAGCAGTGGAGGAGTGTTCCCCTTTCTCCACATCCTCTGCAGCACAAACTGTCATTGGTGTATTTGATTTTAGCCATTCTGACAGGAGTAAGATGATATCTCAGAATTGATTTGATTTGCATTTCATTAATGGCTAATGATGATGAGCACTTTCTCAAGTGTCTCTCAGCCATTGTTGGATTTTGTCAAAGGCTTTTTCAGCATCTAGTGAGATGATCATGTGATTATTGTTTTTCAGCTTGTTTATATGGTGGATTACGTTGATGGATTTTCATATGTTGAACCATCCCTGCATCCCTGGGATGAAACCTACTTGATCGTGGTGAATGATTGTTTTGATGTGTTCTTGGATCCGATTTGCCAGTATTTTATTGAGTATTTTTGTATAGATGTTCATGAGGGATATTGGTCTGAAGTTCTCTTTCTTAGTTGTGTCTTTGTGTAGCTTGGGGATCAAGGTTATTGAAGCCTCATAGAAAGAGTTTGGCAAAGACCCTTCTGCTTCTATTGTGTGGAATTTCTGGTAGAATTCTGCACTGAGGCCATCTGGACCTGGACTTTTTTTGGTTGGGAGACTTTTTATGACTGCTTCCATTTCCATAGGGGTTATAGGTCTATTTAAATTGCTTATCTGTTCTTGATTTAGTTTTGGCAAGTGATAGCTATCCAGGAAGTCGTCCATTTCCTTTAAATTTTCAAATTTTGTGGAGTACAGGTTTTCAAAGTATGACCTAATGATTCTCTGGATTTCCTCAGAGTCCGTTGTTATGTCCCCCTTTTCATTTCTGATTTTGTTAATTTGCATGTTCACTCTCTGCTGTTTGGTAAGTTTGGACAAAGGTTTGTCTATCTTGTTGATTTTCTCAAAGAACCAACTCTTTGTTGAATTGATTCTTTGTATTGTTTTCCTAGTTTCTACTTTATTGATTTCAGCCCTTAATTTGATTATTTCCAGGCGTCTAACTCCTCCTGGGGGGAGTTTGCTTCTTTGTGTTCTAGAGCTTTCAGCTGTGCTGTTAATTCTCTAGTATAACTCTTCTCCAGTTTCTTCATGTGGGCACTTAATGCTATGAACTTCCCCCCGTAGCACTGCTTTCAAAGTGTCCCATAGGTTTGGGTATGTTGTGTCTTCATTCTCATTGAATTCTAGGAAGCCTTTAATTTCTTTTTTTATTTCTTCTTTGACCCAGGAATGGTGCAGTTGTGCATTATTCAATTTCCATGAGTTTGTAGGTTTTCTGCAATTTGTGTTGTTGTTGAATTCTAATTTTAAAGCATGGTGGTCTGATAAGATGCATGGAGTTATTCCAACTTTTTTGTAGCTGCTGAGGTTTGATATGTTGCCAAGTATGTGGTCGACTTTTGAGAAGGTTCCATGTGGTGGTGAGAAGAAGGTATATTCTTTTTTATGTGGATGAAATGTTCTATAGATGTCTGTTAATCCCAGTTGGGTCATTACTTCTATTAGACCCTTTGCTTCTTTGTTGAGTTTCTGTCTGGTATTCCTGTCTAGCGGTGAGAGCGGTGTGTTGAATTCTCCCACTATAAGTATGTGGGGCTTTATATGTGATTTAAGTTTTAGTAATGTTTCTTTTACAAATGTGGATGCCTTTGTATTTTGGGTATAGATGTTCAGGATAGACACTTCATCTTGGTGAATTTCACCTGTGATGAGTATGTAATGACCTCTTTCATCTCTTTTGATTGATTTTATTTTAAAGTCTAGCTTGTTAGATATTAGGATTGCTACCCCTGCTTGTTTCTTGGGTCCATTTGATTGGAAGATTTTTTTCCCAACCTTTAACTCTCAGGAGTGGTGCAATTGAGCATTATTCAATTTCCATGAGTTTGCAGGGTTTCTGCAATTTGCATTGTTATTGAATTCAAACATTAATGCATGGTGGTCTGGTAAGATACACAGAGATATTCCAATTTTTTGTACCTGTTGAAGTTTGCTATGTTGTCAAGTATGTGGTTGATTTTTGAGAAGGTTCCGTTTGGAGCTGAGAAGAAGTTATATTCTTTTGTGTTTGGATGGAATGTTCTATAGATATCTGTTAATCCCAATTGGGTCATAACTTCTATTAGGTCCTTCATATCCTTGTTAAGTTTCTGTCTGTGGTCCTGTCTAGTGGTGAGAGTGGGGTGTTGAAGTCTCCCACTACAAGTGTGTGAGGTTTTATATGTGCTTTGAGTTTTAGTAATGTTTCTTTTATGAATGTGGATGACTTTGTATTTGGGGCATAGATGTTCATAATTGAGACTCCATCTTGGTTGATTTCTGCTGTGATGAGTATGAAGTGACCTCCTTCATCTATTTTAATTGATTTCAGTTTAAAGTCTAATTTGTTAAGATAATAGGGTTGCTACCCCTGCTTGTTTCTTAGGTCCATTTGATTGGAAAATCTTTTCCCAACTCTTTACTCTGAAATAACGTCTGTCTGTGAAGCTGGGGTGTGTTTTTTGTATGCAGTAGAAGGATGGATTCTGTCCTCAAATCCATTCTGTTAACCTGTGTCTTTTTATGGGTGAGTTAAGACCATTAATATTGAGGGAAAGTAATGACCATTGACATCTCATTCTTGTTTGTTTAGGAATGGTTGGTGGTGGTGGAATTGTATGTGTATTTCCACCACTTTGTCTTTTGCCTGTTGGTAAAGTGGGATTATCTATTACCTATGTTTTTCTGGTTGTAGTTAACTTCCTTGGGTTGAAGTTTTCCTTCCAGAATCTTCTGTAGGGCTGCGTTAGTGGTTATGTATTGTTTAAATCTGGTTTTGTCATAAATATCTTGTTTTCTCCATCTATATTAATTGAAAGCTTCGCTGGGTATAGTAGTCTTGGCCGGCATCCGTGGACTCTTAATGTTGGTAGAATATCTATCCAGGACCTTCTGGGCTTTCATAATTTCCATGGAGAAGTCAGGTGTAATTCTGATAGGTTTGCCTTTATATGTAACTTGGCCTTTTTCCCTAGCAGTTCTTAATATTCTTTCCTTATTCTGTGTGTTTGGGGTCTTGATTATTATGTGTCGAGGGGATTTTTGGGGGTCCACTCTATTTGGTGTTCTGTAAGCTTCTTGTACCTTCATTGGCATGTCTTTCTTTAGGTTGGGAAAGTTTTCTTCTATTATTTTGTTGAATATGTTTTCTGCCCCTTTGAGGTGGGTTTCACCTTCTTCCATACCTATTATTCTTAAGTTTGGTCTTTTCGCAGTGTCCAATATTTCCTGGATATTTTGTGTTACGGATTTGTTGGACTTAAATTTTTCTTTGGTCGATGAATCTAATTCTCCTAGTGTATCTTCAACACCTGAGATTCTCTCTTCCATCTTTTGTATTCTGTTGGTGATGCTTGCATCTGTAGTGCCTGACTGTTTGCCCAGCTTTTCCATTTCCATCATTCCTTCAGACTGTTTTTTATTGTTTCTATTTCAGATTTCAGCCCTTGCACTGTTTGAATTGTTTCTTGCAATTTTTGTGTTTTCTTTTGCTCCATTTCTTGAATTTTTTGGATTCTTTTTTCTTCCATCTTGTTAAGGGAGTTTTTTCATATCCTCTTAGATGGCCTCTATCATTTCCATGAAGTTGTTTTTTTATGTCATTCTCTTCTAGTTCATTTGTGTTGGGGTGTTCCAGTCTTGTTGGTGTAGGGTCTCTGGACTCTGGAGGTATCATATTGGTTTTTCTGTTGCTTCTCGTGTTTTTATATTGTCTCCTTCCCATCCATTCTTGTAGTGGGTTCCAGAGGGCACCTCTTCCTCTCCTGATGGGTGTGGGACCAGGGTTCCCTTCTTTTGGGTGTAGGCAAGTCCTCTGTTCTGGTAGCTCTCCACTTCCTGGTCTCATGGGTAGAAAAATGGACTAGGATGCTGTGGTGCTTTGGATCCCACTGGAATGAACGGGAATCCCAGGCACAGGAGTATGGCCTGTAGACAGGCCCTGATAATTTTAGTCAAGTGGGTGGAGCAGGAGACTAGGATGCTAGTGTGAGTTTGCTGCTGCCTCTGGGATGAAAGACGTAGCTGTAGACCCCAAGCACAGGCAGCCAGTCTAGTCCTGGTTCCGTGGGTGGAGCAGGAAACTATGGTACTTGGCTCCTGCTGCCTCTGCTGGGGTGGAAGCCTCAGTGGCAGAGCCCAGACCCAGACAGGCAGTCCGGAAACAGAATATATTTACTCTTAACTATAGTTGTTTCCAGTTATTGAGCTTATTCTAACTGAAATTCTATAAACTATGTCAAGCATCATCTGAATCTTTATATAACCCACCCCCAGGATCACTGCTCTACTCACTATTTTCATAAATATGTTGAACATGCAAGTGAGAGCATGAGGAATTTGCCTTTTGTGCCTAGTTTATTTACTTAGCAGTGTTTTATGTTCTCCCAGTTATCTTGTTGCTTTAAATGGCAGGATTTCATATTCTAGAGCAGCAGTTCTCAACCCAAGGGCATGACCACTTTGGAAGGCTGAATATCCTGCACATCAGATATTTCCATTATATTTATAACAGTAGCAAAATTACAGTTATGAAGTAGCAACAAAATAATTTTGTGATTGGGGATCATCAGAACATGGGGAACTATACAAAAGTGTTGCAGCATTGGGAAAATTGAGAACCACTGATCTAGATTATTATGTAAATAATATTGTATAGTGTTGCAGCTTCTTTGTTCTTCTGTTGATCAATATTTGTGTTCCTTCTACATCTTGGCTATTGTGAATATTATTGAAAACATCCTGGAGTACAAATATATTTTCCGCCTTTGTATATATCCCTTGGAGTGGGAATACTGAGTCACATGTCAATCCTAGTTTTAATTTTTATGGAGATGCCGTATGTTGTTCTGTTTTTAAATAATGGCTATCCTGGAAATGAAGCTTGATACAGAACTAAAAGTGAGACTAGCAAATTATCTTGGAGCAGAATAAGTGGATATTTCTAGATTGAAATAATAATCTTCATTATTAAGTAGCAAGGCTACAGAGCCAGGGAAAGATTCATAACGGAGTAAAATCATGAAAAGAATTGAAAACATATGGAGATAAATTAACCCGACATCTCTGGACAGCCTGGAAGTATCTAAAAGGTTAAAGAGGGATGCAATCTTGAACAGCACAATTCAAGGCCAAATGCTGTGAGTAGACCCTAACCTCATCAGTAGAACCAATATTTTTCTGCTTGCAGCTTAGCCCTGCAATCTGCCTTTTCTTCCTCCTCATTCTCCTCTTTCCCACATTCAAACCCCTAGTTTAATATTGTTCAATGGATTCTTTTGAATCTTCAGGTAGCAACCAATCTGTCATCTTCTTCTAGACCAAAAGCAGTGATGATGTTATCTGTTCTATCTATACTCAAGGCCACTTTTATATACCTGACAATCCACAGGTATAAGAAAAAAGGACTTGAGTAAGTAGATAAAGGGCTTAAAATTAGATTATCTCAAATATTCAAACTTTAGTGATCAAGATATTAATAACTAACAGCAATTCTATGGACAAGGAAGATGATTCATTAATGAGGTTTTAATTTGTGTTGGGCCCAATATCAAATTTTCTGTTGTATTTTTAATACTTATAATTCCCAAGATAACTATCCTACCTCTTTTGGTTCTCTTTTATGCTACTCACATACCTACCAACTACCCCTAGCTGTTTTAAGAGCCTCAAATCCTAAGAGAACAGAATTGGCTAGAAAAAACAGTCCACTACTTGAATTCAGAGGGTAAATGGGTTTGTATCAATGGCAAATGTTAGTTTTCATTGTGGATGGGCAAATTTAACCACTGACATTGAACCATAAGTTTGGAGATGGGAAAAGGAGAAAAAAATGCTCTCTCACTGCTTTTCCGATATCCATCATCTCCATATGGCTTGTTTGGCACACACAGATGATCCTGGTGACAATGAAAACCTGAGCTCTGTGGCTTACACTGCCAAATATTACAGCTCCCACTTAATGTTCATCCTCTGCATTGCTTATCAAATTAGATATGGTAATTACATGTTGCAAGCAGGGGAGCTACAGTGTGAAGTATACTTAGATGCTAATCACTCTTCTGGGAAATCCCTTTGAACAATACATCTAAGCCTCCTCTCACCTCTGGCTTAGAGGCTGGGCATAGGTTCTTTTGTCATACCAACATTTTATCCTTAATTTCCAGATGTTTGTGATAATTCAGAGTGTTTCTTAAAAGAGGAAACATAGCAAAAGGCTAATCTCCATGGAACCGGGAAAACTGTTTTCCATTTTACCACACTTAGATTGGCATTATCTTTGCTGACAAAAAAAGCTTAAGATGAGTGGGACATGGGAGGAGCTTCAAAGGTTCCCATGTTTTAATTTCCCATTCAGTCTTCTGAGACTCTGCTATATCCGTACTCTAGGCCAATTCCAGCTATTTCCATTTCTGTTCCCAAGAGATTGCTTCCCTTACACAGTTAATTGCTACAGATTTATTGAGCACCTATTATAAACCTGTAAGTATACTGCAAAAAATGAATCCTATCCTCAAAGCAGTCACAGGAAGATGGAGAATAGTGATACATGAAAAAAAGTGTTCTAAACAACAGGGTAGCTCCGACAATCCTTATATAGCACTATATCACAGAAACAGCAAGAAGGGGGGACTCCAGAAATGCAGACACACATATGCATGCACATGTGTCCACATACATGCATGTGTGTTTTTTAAAACAGAGGTATAGAGAACACAGTTGGTAGCCATCCGAATCTTCTGGAACTCCTTCTGTATTTGCATGAACATCAATTTTAGATTGTCTTCACTCCTAGCATCTAGTCCTTGGTCTCTTTTCTGAAAAACAGCTCTCAGGCTGCAGAGGAAGGCCATTTTGTGCACTTCTACACAGCACTGAAGTGTCTGGTGGCTTGCTCCCCCAGAAACAGCTCTTATGCCATATAGGTATTAATCTCCTTCATCCCTAATCAACACAGCTGTGATGTGGTATAGTGGTATATACCCTGTCTCCAAAAGTCCCCTATGCAGTGAAGCTGAAGTACCTAACACCATAATGATATCACATTTCTGCTTGGCCTCTTTGCCCTACCATCTCTCTTTCCTACTCTCCTATTGATTTTCCATGAGAACACCTACAGATAAGTTACTTGTACATGAACTCTTATATTAAGGCCAGCTTCTGGGTTGCCCAAATGAAGGCAGAGAAAGACAAGGAGAGAAATCTTCTTTGAGACCTCATCTATGCCAGGTCCAGAGAGATTGGGGGGGAAATCTAGCAAAAAGTCTCCTCTTAGCGGTGGTAGGGGAAGTAAAAAGACAGTGTTCTGGACAGATATTTCAGACAGCATGAACAGAGGCATACTCATGTGTGATATACTGGAATACAGAGAAATGCAAGCACATCTCAGAACAATGAATTTATTAGCCATGCATGCCAATAACACAGATCAGAATTTGGGACACTTGTGCTAGGGCCAGCTAGAAGCCTGTTGTTAATGTGTGATACAATTGATCAGGTCTTGTTGTTTGGAATTGGCCATGGTGTGTATAATTATACCATAGAAACCCTAAAATTGAGAGGCTTTGGGGGTTGTTTGTAGACCTGGTTTAACAACAAACCACTTTGCCATGCAAAGAAGTTTGCTTCTTTTCCCATAAGCAAAATGGGATGAACATTGACTGTTCATCAAAGTAGATTTATAGAGCTCAATATGCATTTTTATATTCAACCAGCCTGTAGTGGTATGGAGGAAGACAAGTACATGAACTAAGGTAGGTTGGTGGAGCAGACAAGGAACAATAGAAAGTTGCTGAGTTTGTCAGATTGGAAGTGAAGATTGATGGACAGGTTGACTGAGTAGACAGTTATACAAACCACCAGCAGAGCAGAAAGTACTGAAGAAAACATAAGTTTGAGTGATATCACCCATGTGCCTGGTTGCTTAAGACTCAGGGTTAAGTTCTAGCCAGGTGCTGCTGGAAAAAAATCCATTCTCTCTTCATGCTGTGGTAATGTTTATCACCTGTGTTCTAAAGGCCATTCCACCAGTTTCTATTTGTACTCATGGGTCTTTAGACATCAAGGAGGACATCACTTCTAAAGGTAGAGCTGCTCTGGCCAGCCTTAGCTGTCAGAGGCCATACATCATTCTACTTTTGTTTCTCTTCCTGGCATTTAACCAAACATTCCAGAATGTTACTAATAACATTCTTCGTGGAATCACACATTGTGTCCTTTGTTAATGCCCATCCTTTCCCAAGATTTACATTAGGTCACTGAGTCAGTGTGTTTATTCTTCACCTCTGCCCTCTCTCAGGGGACCTCCCAGCTTTCCAAATAGCTACCCCAATAGAATAGCAGTCTTGACTTCCTCCCTTTAGGGAAGGAGATGATGATCCCGGTATCTGAAGAATTAATCTCAGGATCCCAAATGTCTCTCCTACTGCCTTCATGGAACCTGGGAGAGCTGAGAAAACTAAGATTGTTGGAGGTGAACCTTAAACTCAGTTTCACAAAGAATCTCTGACTTTCCCCAATCCCTTCACTTCACATTGCAAATTCTGAACTGTTGCTTGTAGATACACACTTCAACTGTACCTTATGCATTTCTCAGTAAGGCTCAAATCAAATGACATATTAGAGTTGCTGAATTCCTGAAACTTTACCACCTCCAGGTCCCCACATCAACAGAGTTATGAATGGCAAACCAAGCCCAGACATTATAAGAATAAATATTTAAGGCAAACTCTAATGCCTGCCTACCATAATATGATTATCAAACAATGTCTGGAACCTGCCTGAAGTGTATGTTGTTATATTTAAGCATGGAGTAGATCAAATTTCCTAAAGTAAGACAGTCTCTGCAGGTTATCATTTGTTATACATAATTTTAAAATGCATTTGCAATTTTCTATATGTACACAAGAAAATAATTTCAGCAATAACTTAATTGTAGATTCAAATTTTATCCTCAGTATCCCTTTTCAAAGTAATGTTGATATATAGTCAGTTCATAAAATGCTTTGTCATCCAGAAAGGTTTTTTATTCAAAACCCCAAAATCTCTACACTA
Source organism: Mesocricetus auratus (assembly GCF_017639785.1). Classification (NCBI taxonomy): domain Eukaryota; kingdom Metazoa; phylum Chordata; class Mammalia; order Rodentia; family Cricetidae; genus Mesocricetus; species Mesocricetus auratus. Next base: position 22,074,630 of record NW_024429188.1, on the reverse strand, counting down.
ATCATATTTATGTAGAGACTTTTTCAATTTGGATGTCCACATTGTCTTTCAACATCTTGGAAAACTGTTAAAGGGAAAAATATTGAACAGCTAGCTAACTTTCACTAAGCAGGCATTTTTTATTTTCATCTCTATACTCAGTTCAGAAATAACTAGATTATTTTACCAATGTTTCTCAATACTTTCACATAGGAGCTAAGACAAATTACAGAATATTTCATTTCAGAGTGGTTCTTTTGGAGTTTAGTTGTGTAGAAGAGATTTATTTATAAAACAATACAAATGGAGACTGCACAAGGAGTATGGTTACATGGCAATAAAGAAATTCACTTAAACGTGAAAACTTTAATATATTTAACATTTTCTACTTTACTATTATATTAATTTCTAGAGTTTCCAAAAGATTTTTACTTAATTTATGTGTATATTTGTGGGTCTATGACACACATGTGGGAGTGTCTGAAGAAACAAGAAGACAGCATTAGATCCCCTGCAACTAGAGTTCCGGGCAGCTGTAAGCTACCATGTGGATGCTGAGAGCAGAACTTGAGTCCTCTGAAAGGACATGAAGTACTCTTAATCAGTGGCCATCTCTCCAGCTCCATAGACTATTTAAATGTGAGAAGACAAGGATTGGAATGATTCTCAAAACTAATAGTTGAATATTTGAGTTTAAGTTAAAACAACTTACTAATCAAGGGAAAGTCCATTCAACCATCAGTTTAATAAAGCTTACATTAAATGAAATAAGTTATTTCACAACCACACTGTATATACTAGCTAAATGAAGATGGGAGATTTCTCTTATTCAAAAATAAGATGAAAAATACTAATCAAAACTAATTCGTACCTAAGATGAATCGTGTCACATGAGGTATTACATCTTAATTATTCTAACATGAAGAATATTTGAAGAAAAGAAGTAGCTATGATAGGATGAAAATACCATGACCTTCTGAGAAAACAGATGGGCTTAAGAGCTGGCACATTAGAAGCAGACACCCACAGCTAAACACAGAGCTGAACTCCTGGAATCCAGTTGCAGAGAGGGAGGAGTGATGAGCAAAGGGGTCAAGACCAAGCTGGAGAGACCCACAGAAACAGCTGACCTGAACAAGGGGGAGCTCATGGACCCCAGACTGACAGCTGGGAAACCAGCATAGGATAGGACCGGCCTAGACCCCCTGAACATGGATGTCAGTTAGGAAGTCTTGGCAATCTATGGGGCCTCTGGTAGTGGATCAGTATTTATCCCTATTATACAAATGGAATTGGGAGCCCATTCCACATAGAGGGATACTCTCTCAGTCTAGACACATGGGGCATGCCTTAGGCCCTGTTCCAAATGATAAAACAGACTTTGAAGATTCCCCCATAGGAGCCCTCATCTTTCCTGGGGAGAAGAAAGGAGATGGGATGGAGGCTGGTGGGGGGCAGGGGAGGAGGGAAGAGAGAGGGAACTGAGACTTACATGTAAAACAAATTTGTTTCTAATTTAAATTTTAAAAAGGAAAAAAGAATTGGCACATTTATATTTCAAAAATTATTAAAATTATTAATATTGATAATTTACTTTAATTCTTCATACATAAAGGGTATTTATTTTATGTGTATAAGTGTTTAGTTTGTGTGTAAATGTGTTACATGTGTGTGCCTGATGCCCACAGAGACCAGAGGGTGTAGGATCTCCTGAAACTGGAGTTATGGATGATCATGAGATGCCTGAGCCAGAGACAAAAGACTTCATTACTTATAATATAGGATACAACATGAGCTTTGTGAGGTCATAGGCTATCTTTGATATCTACATCCCATGGTGGTGATACAGAGCAGTCCCAATGGATGCTAGGCACACAGTGGGTCTGAAAGGCTTCAGTTTTATTAATCTTCCTTCCACTTTTAAAGGTTACTAGAAAAGTTGCCTGACCTTTGTCCCAGAAAAAAATTTATGTAAGAAAATAGATCTGCTCTCTGTGCTTGAATGGAAACATTATCTCTGTATTCCAAGACTATGTAACTCAACATCCTTGGATATATGGTTGTAATCTATGTTTTCCAGGATAGAAACACCAAACTTGCATCATCTTTAATTATCTTTAATTATCTTCTATACCTTTTGTTTCATTTCTCAACTCCCAAACAAGTTCAGCCCGCCACCAAAACTTCAGCAGACTCCCCAGGCACAGGCCCAATGCACACCTATTGAACAAACAGACACCATAGGCACAGTTACAGCCCACACCATCCAGAAGAACAGGAGGACACACTGGATCTAAGCACTCAAATCCACACAACCCTCAGCGGAAACAACCTGACTAGACTTGAAGACCTGCCAATCGCCAGAACCCTTGGCCATTCAGGCCAGAGGACAATAAAGGAAACAGATAATAAAGGGCCAAACACCCATCCAACAAAGACAACACAAGAACCAACACATGTACCTATAATCATCCGAAACCCATGTAAGTAAGTACCAGTGTAAGAATACATTCAACAGGGCCCGCCCACACAGGAAAGGCATCAGTCCTTCCAGACTCCAACCCCCAGTGTCGCCAGCTTCAGGTGAGCTTGGGTCCCCCTAGTAGCAGCCAGCTTCAGGTGAGCTTGGGTCCCCCTAGTAGCATTCCCCTGTCCATCACCCACTCCCTCAATCTTCTGGGGCTGCTCTGGGTAGCCAGAGGACCCGCCCACACAGGAAAGGCATCAGTCCTTCCAGACCCCATGTTCCGGAGTCCCCAGCTTCAGACCCCATCCTCCAGCGTCCCCAGCTTCAGCTTCAGGAAAGAAGGAGACCAGTGGAGACAGAATGACCCCACCTGCACCCACTGGGAGAAGAGATGGGAAGAAGACAGAATAAGAGATCACTCAGCAGTAGAAAGACCAGAATCTAGAGACTCAACGCCAGCAAGACCTGAAAAGCACACATTGACAAAGCAGAAGAGACAGACCTTAAAAAGTATTTTATGAAGATGATAGAGACCCCCAAAGAGGAAACAAGAAAATCCCTTAAAGAAATAGAAGAAAAAACAAACAAACAAAATCCATGAAATTATTTTATGAAGATGATAGAGACCCCCAAAGAGGAAACAAGAAAATCCCTTAAAGAAATAGAAGAAAAAACAAACAAACAAAATCCATGAAATGGGGGAAAGGCAAACCAAAAAATTCAAGAAATAAACAAATCTCTCAAAGAATCTAAAGAGTACCAAGAAAAAAACAACCAAAAATATTAAGGAAACAACTCAAACAGATTGAAAGCTGAAATAGAAACAATAAAGAAAACACAGAATGAGGGGATCTCCCATGCTCTTGGATTGGTAGGATCAACATAATAAAAATGGTGATCTTGCCAAAAGCAGTCTACAGATTCAATGCAATCCCTATCCAAATTCCAGCACAACTCATCACAGACCTTGAAAGAACAATAATCAACTTTATCAAAAGACCCAGGATAGCCAAAACAACCTTATACAATAAAGGAACTTCAGGAGGCTTCACCCTACCTGACTTCAAGCTCTATTATAGAGCTATAGTCCTGAAAACGGCTTGGTATTGGCACAAAAATATACAGGTAGACCAATGGAACCGAATTGAAAACCCTGATTTTAACCCACACACCTATGAACACTTGATTTTTGACAAAGAAGCTAAAATTATACAATGGAAAAAAGAAAGCATCTTCAACAAATGGTGCTGGCATAACTGGGTGTTGACATGCAGAAGACTGCAAATAGATCCATGTCTATTGCCTTGCACAAAACTTAAGTCCAAATGGATCAAAGACCTCAACATAAATACAACCACACTGAAACTCTTAGACGAGAAAGTGGGAGATATTCTTCAATGAGATGGTACAGGAAACCCCTTCCTTAACTTAACACCAGTAGCACAGACACTGAGATTGACAATTAACAAATGGGATCTACTGAAACTAAGAAGCTTCTGTAAGGCAAAGGACACAGTCAACAAGACAAAAAGGCAGTCCACAGAATGGGAAAAGATATTCATTAACCCCACATCTGACAGAGGGCTAATCTCCAAAATTTACAAAGAACTCAAGAAGCAAGTCTCCAAAAACACCAAAGGATACAATTAAAAAGTGGGGTACAGAACTAAATAGAGAATTCTCAATAGTGGAGTCTAAAATGGCTGAGAGACAATTTGAGAAAGTGCTCAACATCCTTAGCCATCCGGAAATGAAAATCAAAACAACTCTGAGATACCATCTTACTCCTGTCAGAATGGCTAAAATCAAAAACGTGGAAGACAATTTATGCTGGAGAGGATTTGGAGAGAGGGGAACACTCCTACATTGCTGGTGGGAGTGCCAACTTATACACTCACTTTGGAAATCATTATTGAGATTCCTCAGGAAAATGGGAATCAATCCACCACACTATCCAGCAATTCCACTCTTATGCATATATCCAAAAGATGCAAACTCATACAAAAAGGACATCTGCTCCACTATGTTCATAGCAGCATTATTTGTAATACCCAGAACCTGGAAGTAACCTAGATGCCCCTCAACTGAAGAGTGGATGGAGAAAATGTGGTACATTTACACAATGGAGTACTACTCAGAAGAAAAAAACAATGAAATCTTGAAATTTGCAGGCAAATGGATAGCACTAGAAGAAGCCATCCTGAGTGGGGTAACCCAGTCACAAAAAGATAAACATGGTATGTACTCACTCATATATGGATTTTAGACATGGATCAGGATAGTGCCAGTCTGCACTTCCACTGACAGTCTGGGACAGGAAAGAACCTAAGAGAGATATGCATGGTACCCCAGAGAAGAGGAATGAGGCAAGATCTTCTGAACAGACTGGGAACATGGCGAGGGGTGGGGGGAGTGGGAGCTGGGAAGAAGAGAGGAGGAAGAGAGAGTAGGTCATGGGGGAACAGGAAAGTTGAGTGGGGGGGTAGAATAGGGGAAGAACAGGATGAGAAATACTATAAAAGAGGGAGTCATATGTTAGAAGACAGATCTGGCACCAGTGAGACTTCTAGTGATCTAAAGGGATGACACTAACTGGCAAGCTGAGCAATAGTGGAGAGACAACCTTAAATGCCCATTCCTGATAATGAACTTGATGTCTACACTATATGCCATCCTAGAACCTTCATCCAGTGACTGATGGAAGCAGAGGCAAACACCCACAGTTAAACAATGAACTGAACCCATGGAACCCAGTGGCAGAGAGAGAGGAGCGATGAGCAAATTGGTAAAGAATGGGCTGGTAAAACCAGCAGAGACAGCTGATCTGAACAGGAGAGAGCTTTTGGACCCCAGACCAACAGCTGGGAGGCCAGCATGGGACTGATCCAGACCCCCTGAGTGTGAGAGTCAGTGAGGAGACCTGGGCAACCTATGGAGCCCTGGACAGTAGATCTGTCTTTACCCCTGGCATACAAATGGACTTTGTGTGTCCATAACACAAAGAGGGATGCTCTCTCAGCCTCGAATCTTAGGGGAGTGCCTGGACCCTGCCTTGAGTGAAATGACAGACTCTGGATATCCCCTATGTGGAAGGAAGTGGGGATAGGGTGGGAGGCTGGGGAGTATTGTGCAGGTGTGTGGGAGGAGGGAAGGGAGAGGGAACTGGTATTGACATGTGAAGCAAGCTATTTAAATTTAAAGTAATAAAAATAATTTTAAAAAAGAATACATTCAACAACAGAAAGGGCAATATGGTACCACCAGAACACAGTGACCCTAAAACAGCAAGACCTGAAAATTCCAACACAGCTAAAGCAGAAGAAAATGTTCTTATAAACATCTTTATGGAGATGATAGGGGCCTCAAAGAGGAAATGAACAATTGCCTTAAAGAAATCAAGGAAAATAAAAACAAAAAATAGAAGCCAAGAAAAAACAATCAAACAGGTAAAGGAAATGGTTCAAGAACTGAAGATAGAAATAGAAGCAATAAAGAAAATACAAACAGTGGGATATCTGGAAATAGAAACAGTCATTTAAAAGTCTCTTAAACAAACAAGCAAACAAACAAAAAAGCCCAGGGCTGGTGGTTTCAGCACAGAATTATACAAGAATGTCAAAGAAGAGCTAATACCAATACTCCTCAAATTGTTCCACACAATAGAAACAGAAGGAACATTGCCAAATTCTTTTTTTATGAGACTACAGTTACCCTGATACCTAAACCATACAAAGATGCAAAAAAGAAAGAGAATTATAGACCAATCATAAATTTTAATGCAAAAGAATACTCAATAAAATACTGGCAAACCAAATTCAAGAACACATCAAAAAATCATCCACCATTATCAAGTAGGCTTCATCACAGAGATTCAGGGATGGTTCACATATGAACATCTGTCAATGTAATCCACCATATAAACAGACTGAAAGAAAAACCACATAATCATCTCATTAGATGCAGAAATATTCTTTGACAAAAACCAACACTCCTGAATATAACAGCAGTAACACAGAAACCAAGATCAACAATTAATAAATGTGACCTCCTGACGCTGAGAAGCTTCTGTAAGGAACAGGACAAAATCAATAGGACAAAATAGCAACCTATAGAATAGGAAAAGATCTTCACCAACCCCACATTCAACAGAGTGCTGATCTCCAAGATATATAAAGAAATAAGGATACTAGGTATCAATATGCCAAATAATCCAATTAAAAATGGGATAGAGATCTAAACAGAAAATTTTCAAAAGAAGAATCTTAAATGGCCAGACAACACTTAAAATATCCTTTAACATCCTTAGCTATCAGGGAAGTGCAAATCAAAATGACTCTGAGATACCATCTTACACCTGTCATAATGGTTAAGATCCAAAACATTAACGACAACTTATGTTAGAGAGGATGTGGGAGTACAAACTTGTATAGTCATTTTGGAAATCAATATTGAAGTTTCTCAAACAATTGGAAATCAATCTACCTCAAGACCCAGGTATGCCAATCTTGGGCATATACCTAAAGGAAGCTCAATCATACCACAAGGAGACTTGCTCAACTATGTTCATAGCTGCCTTGTTCGTAATAGCTGAACCCAGAAACCATCTAGATGGCCCTCAAATGAAGAGCAGATAAAGAAAATGTGGTACATTTATACAATGGAGTATTACTCAGCTGTAAAAAATGTCATTAAATTTGAAGGCAAATGGATGGAACCAGAAAAAAAATCATCTTTAATGAGGTAACCTAGACCCAGAAAGACAAAGTATGTACTCACTCGTAAGTGGATACTAGATGTAAAGGATAACCAGGCCACAAGTACAGCTCCAGGGACAGTAGGTAACAAGGAGTACCAAAAGAGGGATACATTGATTTCCCTGGGAAGAGGAAACAGAAGAGATCTCTTAAGTAATCTGGGGGTAGGGGTGTGGGAGATGGGAACATAAGGGATTAGGTTGGGAGGATTGGGAGCTGGGTGGAGGGGGAGGGTAATAAAAAAGATGTCTTGATAGTGGGGGCCATTATGGGGTTAGAGAGAAATCTGGTGTCAGGGAAACTCCCAGTAATCCACAAGATAACCCCAGCAAAGACTTCTCCTAGCAACAGTGGAGAGGATGCCTGAAGTGGCCCAGATTAGTGACTGCCCTATTTGTCATCAGATAGCCTTTATCTAGTAACTGATGGAAGCATATGCAGAAATCCATAGACAAACACTGAGTCAAGTTCCAGGAGTCCAGTCAAAAAGAGGAAAGAGGGATTATATGAGTTAGGGCTTCAAGGTCATGTACCCACAGAAACAGTTGACCTGAGTTCTTGGGAGCAAACCAACCCTGTACCAACAGCTAAGAGCCTGCCTGGGACCAACCTAGGCCCTCTGCATGTGTGTGACAGTTGTATAGCTTGGTCTGTTTATGCGGCTCCTAACAGTAAGATAAGGACCTGTCCCTGGCACTTGAACTGGCTTTTGGGAACATATTCCCCATGCTGGGTTGCCTTGCCCAGCCTTGATGCAGGGGGAGGAGATTGGTCCTGCCTCAACTTGATGTGTCATGTTTTGTTGACTCCCATGAGAAGCCTGCCACTTTCTGAATGGAGACAGAGGAGGAGAGGGTGGGTGAAGGGTAGATGTGTGGTAGTGGAGGGGGATAGGATGGAGGGGAAATGGGGAAACTGCTATCAGGATGTAAAATAAATGAAAATTGTTAATTAATAAATGAAAAGCCTGCATAATGACAATACCAGTTGACTGGGGGAGTTTCACAAGTCCCTACCCCTAGATGAAGATCTACAGGCAACCAATGATCACTTACAGAAGGATAATCAGTTTCCTATCCAAAGAGGTCATCCCTAAGCACTTTTGTACACACACACACACACACACACACACACACACACACACACACACACACCACAGTGTGTAACAATAATAATTTTAAAAGAAGAAAGAGGTCATGAATTTGAGAGGCAGCCAGGGGATTATGGGAGGAGTTAGAAGAGAGAGACAGAGGGGTAGAGATAGTGTAAATACAGTACTCAGTATGAAATTCTTTTAAAACATTGACTTTAAAGAGGCTTTCTTAAAGGTTCCCCACAAAGATGGATAATGCTTCTTACAAAAGTCATATGTTATCAAATAAAATGTTCAGTGTCCTCTGTGGGATACACCCTGTCTAATTGTTATGAAAGGGGTGTCACAGAGACTTTCCCCCAAATCTGTGGCCATTGTTATTGGTAACCCACTAGGACTCAATGGTAAAACATTATTGCTAAAGATATTACATATTTAGTTAATTAATAACTAATCTCAAACCTGTCAGGAAACTTCCTTTATAATGATTAAGTTTCATAATGCCAGAAGTTGCAGACTAAGTCATTAACAGTCTTACTTAGCTATGACTCTTGTGAGCTACAGTTACAAACAGTCTTGTAAGATGTGCCCACTGGTGCAATACTGGCGATAATGTTGAGGAGAAAACCAATTGTTTTCTGATTGGGTTTGTAGCCTATTCCACAAAAATGGACTTATGCTTGAAACTATAAACGTCACCAAAAACCTGTGATTGAAGATATCATTGGCCCTACTACTTTTATTTTGCTAAAGGGATATTGTATCAAACTGACTCCTAAATAAATGACTATATTTACACCCATAAACTAGTGCAACTCTCACCCCTCATCACAGAAGCTTCTTTATTGGCAAAATGGTAGTTAATACAGAGACTTACAACTGGCCAAGATGCAGACAATAAGTAACTGTGGAGTTCAGAAATCGAAATTGGACATTTATGTCACAACCAATCCTGCCAGGGCTTAGACCATTGTAAAAGAGGGGAAAGAATGATGGTAAGAGCCAGAGGTAGTAGATGTATGCAGTGAAACAGTATTAGCTAGACATGAAAGAGGCTGTTCCACACATGAACTCATAGAAGCTGTGGAGTCTTGTATACGATCAAACCAGTCAACACTCCATCATAGACAGAAGAGGTGTGTGGGGTGCCACATCTAAATGAGGAATGAATGACAGTTGATGGTCACTGGAAGAGGGAGAGTCAGTTTTCTTCAATGGTGTAGCCCATGGTACATAGCCCATGCTCTACTGGATGGCATCCTACACCGATGCACATGTAAGCAGTACTAATTGGACTCAGGGCTATAAAAGGGAATAGAGGAAATATTGAAGCATGAAGTTGAGAGAGGGATGTGGGGGTGTCTAGGAGGAGTGGGAGGCAGAGCTTCTGGTGACTATGAACTAAATACATTATATTCATGTATGAAGGTACAAAAATAATTTTAAATGTTTTCTTAAAAGTTCCCTTGAAGGTTGTAATCAGCAACTATAGGCACTTGTGTGGAGTGCTCGTTCTCAGCTGTAGTCACACGTTAGAATCATCTAAGCAGTAGTTAAAAGGACTTAAATGTGAGTCCTAACCCAGAGAATCTCAATTAATTGATGTAGAAAAATACTTAGTTCTCTGAACTGGTAGGGGGAAAAGATTAAATCTCCCCAGGAAATTGCTAAAATGTAGCTATTCTGAGAACCACTGATCTGGCCTTGATCTTAAAGTGTATTTCTCCTACTAGATACTTAAGCACCACCACCAAATTTGTTCAAAGGGTAGACCCTTAGACTTCACAACACAAAATTTGTAGCTTGACAAAATGCCCCATCCCCATGTTTCATAGGAAACTCAAAACTTGAGGCATTATGCTTTAAAATGTCACGCTACTAGAGTGAGGACCAAGGACCAGATTCTTTACCAAAGAAGAGCAGAGTGTTCTCTCAGAGAATTTTAGGCATCAGACAGAAGGTATGAAGCATTTTGGTAAAAGAAGGGTTTCCCCAGCCTTCTGAGTCATGTCCCAGAAGCAGTCACCTACTCCTCCTACTCCTAATCCTAAGAACATTCTGGTGTTATTAAATGTCAGCTGCAGATATACATCTGGCTGTGAATCAGCCAAGGAGAAAACAGACACTGTGGATGGCTGTTGCTGGTGTTTATGCTTCCTGGAAATGACTGGCAGAGTTCAGGAAGTAGAAGTGCTGTCAAAATGACCTGTGAGTATTGTGGCCATGCCTTGAGTAGCCCCATGACCTGGGCACATACCAAATACTATGAATTCAGACACCAAAAGCAATTCCTAATTTTATGAGCTTATTACTAATGCAGGCTCTAAGCATCACCCAGACCCGCTGAGTCAGGGTCTACGTTGTAACAAAATACTCAGATGAGTCATATACTAGTAGAAGTTTAAGAACAATGACTTAGAACATTAACTTCCAATCCTGAGTGCTTATTTGAGCCTTATAGGAAGGTTTCAAGCTTACTAATGTCTATATCCCACCCCAATAATTAAACCAATCTCTGGGATGGGACCTTAGCATTTGTGAACAGTCACATGGGTGAACTGTGGATCATTGCCCTGAATACTATCACTTCTTACCTTCTTAGTTGTGTCAAAATTTTATCTCCTATTAGTTCTTCCAAAAACAGTCTGTGTGGCCTTGAATAAGGTACTTACTGAGCTTTGAGTTTTCTCTCATTATCATGTGTACTCTTGGTGCCTCTGAACGTGTTGTGTGACAAAAGGAAATAAGTTACCAATTGCTCCAGTTTTAACTCTCAAATTCCCTTATCCCTGAACATATTTAGTTAAATAAAACAGATGGCTAATAACCCTCAGAGTATCAGTTAATAAGACATTCCTAGGGGGCTTTTTTTGTAAGACAGTATAACTAGGCAGCCCAAGCTGGCCTGAAACTCACCATGTAGCTCAGGCTGGTCTCAAATTTATGGTCCTACCACTTTGACCTCCAATGTTAGGATTACAGGTTTGTATCACCTAGCCTGGCTTCATAGAAGGCTTCTCTAATGTAACATTGGTCCTAACTCCTAAGGAAGGCCTTTCTAAGGAAAATTCCAACTGGCCAACCAAATATGAGACCCAAAGAATAAAAGTAGAGAATCTAGCAGTTATTCCTGGACCAGAATATACCAGTGTTAAGACTCTTGTAGAAATCTGATGAGTTTGTAGAAACTTTGTAGAAGGCATGTTTTAAAGATAGAAGCACCTAGAAGTCAAGGACATTAACAGCATGCTTCACTGGTAGGAAATTGTAGAACATACATACACAAACCTGTAAATAAATCTTCCAGTTTCACAGGGGAAAAGGCCATAAGCTTCCCAATTTTAAAGCATGCCTCCAAGTTTCATGAGATCATAATCTGACAGGTACTGCTTGCTTCTGAGGCTTTCAAGGAAGAGTGTGTGTCTGCATAGAAAGGATACAAACTTTTCAACTGGAGAGAAAATATCTTTAGGTGAATTGTTAGCACTGTTGTAATCTTTCCTACCCATTCTTCCTTGCTCTTTATCTCCCTTCATCCCCAGGTTGAAACTGACTCTGTTCTCTGGCAATAAATATTAATACATGACAAAAAACAGCTTAAGGAAGGGCTTAGTTTTGACTCACAGTTTGAAGATATAATCCATCATGGTAAGGAAGGTATGGAATGGAATTGGAAGCCACTGATACATTGCATCTACAGTCAGGAAGCAGAGAGCTACAAATGCTGGTATTGTGTTCTTTCTCTTTGTTATTAAGTCCAGGACCCTGGCCTATAATGTTGTGCTGTCAACACTCAGAGTGGGTCTTACCACCTCAGTTAAACTTCATTTCAAACACCTTGACAGTCATGCCCAGAGGCGTGTCTCCTTGGTGATCCTAAATTTGTATTCATCACAATATATAACTGTTAAGAGAAGCTTTCCTTGAGAGGAGCCTTCCCGCCAGCCTGGTTCCAGAGCCGCTTCAGTCCCAAATAAACACACAAGAGGCTATATTCATTATGAAGCTGTTGGCCTTGCTTGTCTCTTACTGGCTAGCTCTGCTTTAAGTAATTACCCCATAATTGTTAATCTAAGTATGTCTCTTACCGGAGAATAGTTCTGGGCTCCTACCCCCATGGCGGTTACATGTTGACTCTCTTGTGTTTCTCCTCCCAGAATCCTCCTGGACTCCTAGCCCCACCTATCTAGATTCCTATTGGCCAGCAGTAATTTATTAACATATACACAGGACTTCCCCAACATCTCCTCTTTTCTGTTTAAACAAAAAGAAAGGTCTTAACTTTAACATAGTCAAATTGTATATGACAGAACAGTTATCAAGTAAGAACACAGTTACAACATTTTGTCTATTAACATTTAGCAAGATCTAAAGAAAATATCATCCATCCCATCCTTGTGAGTCTAAAGTTCTATATGTAGCTTATCTCTTATCATAACTAAGGAAAACTATAATTATAACTATCTGTCTTCAACTCCATCAAAGACCACAGAAGGATAATATATAAACACTAGGATTGACAGAGGTATCTTACTGCCTGGACAGTCACCCGAAGTTCCTCTGTAATGTTGGGGCATCCATCTTCAGCCCATAGGCCACAATGTGTCTGGAACACTTCTCAGCAAAGCAAGAAATTTCAAACTGTCCATCTGCATTGGCAGTCTGTCAGTCATTTGTCTTTGTCCTGCAGGACGTTTCCTAGACTCTTCCATGAAGCAGGAACCCTGTAAGACTGAGTTCAGCAGTCACTTTTCTGTGGGTCCTGCATGTCCAGATTATACAACAACAGTCAAACAGTCTAGGCAAGAGCAGTTTCTTGCCCAAATGGCTAATATTGCCACGTTGAAAGCAAACTCCATAATGAGTTTATTCGATGCCCATTTTCCTCTCAGACATAATTGGTGCTGCCAGGAGTAGACATTTCTCATTGTCAAGAAAAACCCTAAACTATTTAAAATGCCATTTTCTGATGGTCTTTGAGAGATTTGAAGACTATCTGTCTCAAATACATCTCTATATATCTAGAAAACCTAACTTACCTAACTATAAGATCTGACTCTTATAAGTAACTATCTATAACCTGTATTCAATTATGCATTACGTTTTAAAAGATCAGTATAAGCACAATACTTAATCAAGAGGAGAAATATACATATCACAAATTTGATCTTGAATTTGTATCAATAAATGAAAAACAATACCCATACCATAATTCCCCTTTTTACCATTAAAAGGAGATTGGTTGTGATCATTAACCAATTATAAACAATCCCATTTAAATGAAAACAAAGATTTATAAACAAGATGGGAATTGGGACGTCGCTCATTCCAAACTGCTTCCTGCTGGAAGGGGGCGCTGTTCATACCATGGGGATCATGACAAAACTCAGAAACCTGTGTAAGTCCATATTTTCGGGGTCTGTAAAGCTGCATCATCTTAGCTGTTTCGATTGTTGGAACACCTGGTCCACTGCTTCCGGGGGTCTTGGTTCGTCAAACCACAGAAGCCTGGAAGAAATCCTCAGCTTTTTATGTTCTGTGGAAACATAAATTAAAACTCCTTTTCCGAGTAACATATCCTTATACTTAAATTTTGAAGTCAAGGCATTTTCAAAAGATAGAAGTTGGATTAATTCAGCAGCATTTATAATCAAGTGTACTTTAGCAGCTGTTCCTTCCTTAGCAATCAAAAAACTGAAAAACACAATAGCATACAGTATCCAGACTCTCTGTGTATTTTCCATCTTTACGTGGCTTATTTATTTATTATTACTTTATTTCTTTCACTTTTATTTCTTTTTCTCTGAGACAGGGTTTCTCTTTGGAAATCCTGCCTGCCTCTGCCTCTGGAGCAATTCCTACCAGCGTGCGCCACCACAACGCCAGCTTTTGTATTTATTTACCACTTTGCCGTTTCATTTTCTCTCTCAATCTCACGTATATTTTTAAACACACTGTAAACCTTTGGAGATTTTCTTCATCCAAGTCTGACTTTACTGTAAATCTTTATGTTTTTCTGACCACATGTCTTATCTGTAAAACCGCGGCTGTTTTAAACTGCCAGTTTTTCCATCAAGATGGCGGGCGTAAGCGTGACTCCAGCTTACCGCCTCAGTCCATGCTGACATCCAGCAAAAGCTGCCACTTCCAGCTGTACGTACACACCTTTCAATCGTTAGCAGAGTCTCTTAAAACAACCTTGTTGGTTTTTTTTTTCTTTTTCTTTTTATGTAGAGTCAGGAAGACTCCAGTAAGCGAGCCGCGTGAATCTCGGCTTGTCGCTAGCAAAACAGAGCACACCTGAGAAAAATGCTGCTACCAAAAATCTGTGCTTCTCTCCGTTCTTCTGTTTCTAAAATTCCTTTAAAGCTTTTGTCATTCTGCGTGGAAATTCATGATCCTACTCCTGATCACCATTATGTTAAGAGAAGCTTTCCTTGAGAGGAGCCTTCCCGCCAGCCTGGTTCCAGAGCCGCTTCAATCCCAAATAAACACACAAGAGGCTATATTCATTATGAAGCTGTTGGCCTTGCTTGTCTCTTACTGGCTAGCTCTGCTTTAAGTAATTACCCCATAATTGTTAATCTAAGTATGTCTCTTACAGGAGAATAGTTCTGGGCTCCTACCCCCATGGCGGTTACATGTTGACTCTCTTGTGTTTCTCCTCCCAGAATCCTCCTGGACTCCTAGCCCCACCTATCTAGATTCCTATTGGCCAGCAGTAATTTATTAACATATACACAGGACTTCCCCAACATCTCCTCTTTTCTGTTTAAACAAAAAGAAAGGTCTTAACTTTAACATAGTCAAATTGTATATGACAGAACAGTTATCAAGTAAGAACACAGTTACAACATTTTGTCTATTAACATTTAGCAAGATCTAAAGAAAATATCATCCATCCCATCCTTGTGAGTCTAAAGTTCTATATGTAGCTTATCTCTTATCATAACTAAGGAAAACTATAATTATAACTATCTGTCTTCAACTCCATCAAAGACCACAGAAGGATAATATATAAACACTAGGATTGACAGAGGTATTTTACTGCCTGGACAGTCACCCGAAGTTCCTCTGTAATGTTGGGGCATCCATCTTCAGCCCATAGGCCACAATGTGTCTGGAACACTTCTCAGCAAAGCAAGAAATTTCAAACTGTCCATCTGCATTGGCAGTCTGTCAGTCATTTGTCTTTGTCCTGCAGGACGTTTCCTAGACTCTTCCATGAAGCAGGAACCCTGTAAGACTGAGTTCAGCAGTCACTTTTCTGTGGGTCCTGCATGTCCAGATTATACAACAACAGTCAAACAGTCTAGGCAAGAGCAGTTTCTTGCCCAAATGGCTAATATTGCCACGTTGAAAGCAAACTCCATAATGAGTTTATTCGATGCCCATTTTCCTCTCAGACATAATTGGTGCTGCCAGGAGTAGACATTTCTCATTGTCAAGAAAAACCCTAAACCATTTAAAATGCCATTTTCTGATGGTCTTTGAGAGATTTGAAGACTATCTGTCTCAAATACATCTCTATATATCTAGAAAACCTAACTTACCTAACTATAAGATCTGACTCTTATAAGTAACTATCTATAGCCTGTATTCAATTATGCATTACGTTTTAAAAGATCAGTATAAGCACAATACTTAATCAAGAGGAGAAATATACATATCACAAATTTGATCTTGAATTTGTATCAATAAATGAAAAACAATACCCATACCATAATTCCCCTTTTTACCATTAAAAGGAGATTGGTTGTGATCATTAACCAATTATAAACAATCCCATTTAAATGAAAACAAAGATTTATAAACAAGATGGGAATTGGGACGTCGCTCATTCCAAACTGCTTCCTGCTGGAAGGGGGTGCTGTTCATACCATGGGGATCATGACAAAACTCAGAAACCTGTGTAAGTCCATATTTTCGGGGTCTGTAAAGCTGCATCATCTTAGCTGTTTCGATTGTTGGAACACCTGGTCCACTGCTTCCGGGGGTCTTGGTTCATCAAACCACAGAAGCCTGGAAGAAATCCTCAGCTTTTTATGTTCTGTGGAAACATAAATTAAAACTCCTTTTCCGAGTAACATATCCTTATACTTAAATTTTGAAGTCAAGGCATTTTCAAAAGATAGAAGTTGGATTAATTCAGCAGCATTTATAATCAAGTGTACTTTAGCAGCTGTTCCTTCCTTAGCAATCAAAAAACTGAAAAACACAATAGCATACAGTATCCAGACTCTCTGTGTATTTTCCATCTTTACGTGGCTTATTTATTTATTATTACTTTATTTCTTTCACTTTTATTTCTTTTTCTCTGAGACAGGGTTTCTCTTTGGAAATCCGCCTGCCTCTGCCTCTGGAGCAATTCCTACCGGCGTGCGCCACCACAACGCCAGCTTTTGTATTTATTTACCACTTTGCCGTTTCATTTTCTCTCTCAATCTCACGTATATTTTTAAACACACTGTAAACCTTTGGAGATTTTCTTCATCCAAGTCTGACTTTACTGTAAATCTTTATGTTTTTCTGACCACATGTCTTATCTGTAAAACCGCGGCTGTTTTAAACTGCCAGTTTTTCCATCAAGATGGCGGGCGTAAGCGTGACTCCAGCTTACCGCCTCAGTCCATGCTGACATCCAGCAAAAGCTGCCACTTCCAGCTGTACGTACACACCTTTCAATCGTTAGCAGAGTCTCTTAAAACAACCTTGTTGGTTTTTTTTTTCTTTTTCTTTTTATGTAGAGTCAGGAAGACTCCAGTAAGCGAGCCGCGTGAATCTCGGCTTGTCGCTAGCAAAACAGAGCACACCTGAGAAAAATGCTGCTACCAAAAATCTGTGCTTCTCTCCGTTCTTCTGTTTCTAAAATTCCTTTAAAGCTTTTGTCATTCTGCGTGGAAATTCATGATCCTACTCCTGATCACCATTATGTTAAGAGAAGCTTTCCTTGAGAGGAGCCTTCCCGCCAGCCTGGTTCCAGAGCCGCTTCAATCCCAAATAAACACACAAGAGGCTATATTCATTATGAAGCTGTTGGCCTTGCTTGTCTCTTACTGGCTAGCTCTGCTTTAAGTAATTACCCCATAATTGTTAATCTAAGTATGTCTCTTACCGGAGAATAGTTCTGGGCTCCTACCCCCATGGCGGTTACATGTTGACTCTCTTGTGTTTCTCCTCCCAGAATCCTCCTGGACTCCTAGCCCCACCTATCTAGATTCCTATTGGCCAGCAGTAATTTATTGACAAATGCACAGGACTTCCCCCAACATATAACAATGTGTTTTCACAAATAATCACTTTTACAGAAAAATCATTGCAGGATTTATCAATAGGATTGTAATTTATCAAAAGCATGTTCATTTTTTATTACTGAATAACATCCATGTGTACCATAATTTGTTTTATCTATTTGCCTGTTACTGGACATTTGCATTGATTCCAGACTCTCTATCACAAGTAAAATTCTTATGAAAATTTGCACACAGTTTTTACATGGAAAAAGTTCTCTGAGTAAATACTTAAGGGTAGAATGGCTGAATCACATGGCGCCTATAATTTAACAAATCTAGGGATCAAACTACTCACAGTGGTTGTAAAGGTTTACATTCCCATCATCAGTATAAGAGGTTTCTGCCTTTCTGTGTTCTTGACAACACTAAACATGGTCGATTTACTCATAACCAGCCTACCTAGGCAGTAGAATTGTCTCATATTTTAAATTTGGTTTGCCCTGCATAATGTCATGTGCTTGTTTTCCACTCAGTGTTTTTATAAGACTTGTTTTGATTATTTTAATTATATGTAGGTTTGTGCATGTAGAAATGCATATATCAGTGCAGTGCCCACAAGGTCAAAAGCATTAGATCCTCTGGAACAACAGTTACATATAGTCAGGAACCATTTGACATAGGTGCTAAGAACTGAACTTGGATCCTCTAGAAGAACAGAAGTGTTCTTAACCACTGATCCATCTCCCCAGCCCTCATTATGTTCTTGGTGAAGTATTTGTTCAAGATCTTTACCAATTTTCATGGAGTTATCCTATTTCTGACTTTGTTTTTGGGTCTCTATATCTTCTAGATACAAAATACTTTATCAGATAAAAACTATGCAAATATTTTCCATCTGCATCTTGATTTTTCATTCTCTAATAGTATCTTTCAAAGGAACAGGGTTTTTAATTTAGATGAAATCCAATACTTCTTACAATGAAGTAATCAAGACAATATGATATTGCTTTCAAGATAGGCAAATAGATCAATGGAACAAAATAGAGAGTCCAGAAATAAACCACATGAGCAACTGATTATGACAAATGTGCAAAAAAACTATTCTTTTTCTGGAATGATTATATATCCACAGTCAAAAGAAATGAATTTTAATCCATAATTTATACCATATGTAAAAACTATCTCAAGATAGATCACAGATCTAAGTGTAAGATATAAAATTCTCAAAGTTCTAAAGGGAAATGATCAAGAAATTCGTTCTGACCTTGATTTAAGCAGCTATCTTAGGTATAACATCAAAAGTATACTCCTGAAGAGAAAAAAAGATTGATTTCCACACTTTTATATTTAAAAGAAAGCTGAAGTGCATCACCCCAAATGTGTCATTCTACACATGTGCAATGACATGTAAAAGCTGAACTGCCGGAATTGCAACCAATCTTTAAATAAGTACTCAGTAATAGCAAGCCTAGGCATCTTCTTCCAGATAAATCCATGTTAACATGGCTCCTACGTTGCTGAGTGTAGAGCAATGCACCTGAACAATCAGCTAAACAGGTGGTAGAAATCTGGAACCTGTTATAAAAGATGAGACATTCTCAACAAACTTGCAAACAGAATCCAAGAACACATCAAAAAGATTATTCAGCAAGATCAAGCAGGCTTCATCCCAGGAAGGCAGGGTGGTTTAACATATGTAAGTTGATAAATGTAACCCATCATATAAACAAACTGAAAGTCAAAAAACTATGATGATCTCATTAGATTTAGAAAAGCCTTTTGACAAAATCCGACCCCTTCACAATTAAAGTCCTAGAGAGATTAGGGATACAGGGATATGCCTAATCATAAAAAAGGCAGTTTACAGCAAGCCCATAGGCAAAATCAACTTAAATTGAGAGAAATTCAAAGCAATTCCTCCAAAGTCAAGAACAAGACAAAGTTGTCCACTCTCTCCATGGGTATTCAATAAAAGCACTTGAAGTTCTAGCTAGAGCCATAAGACAACTGAAGAAGATCAAAGGGAATACAAATTGGAAAGGAAGAAGTCAAAGTATCCATTTGCAGATGATATTATAGTTTACGTAGGTGACCCTAAAAATTCCAAAGCGAAACTCCTATAGCTGTTGAATATTTTCCACATAGTATCTGGGTACAAAATTAACTCACAAAAATCTTAGTTAGGGTATCTATTGCTGCAATGAAACACCATCACCAAAAATCAAATTAGGGAAGAAAGTGTTTATTTGACTTACACTTTCATGTTGCTGTTCAGCATTGAAGGAAATAAGGATAGGAACTCATAAGACAGGAGCCTGGAGTCAGGAGCTGATGCAGAGCCTATGGAAAGGTAGTACTTACTGGCTTGCATCCCCAGGCTTGCCCAGCCTGCTTTCTTATAGAACCCAGGAACACCAGCCCAAGGATGGCACCACCCACTAAGGACTGAGCCCTTCCCACTGATCACTAATTAAGAAAATGTCTTACAGATGGATCTTATGGAGGCATTTCCTCAGCTGAGGCTCTTTCCTCTCTAATGATTCCAGCTTGTGTCAAGTTGACACTGCAAGCCAGCCAGTACAGCTTTCTATAAATAAAAGACAAATTAACTTAGAAGGAAATCAAAGAACCAATACCCTTCAAAATAACCTCAAAAAACAAACAAACAAACAATATATATATACATATATATATATATTGAAATAACTTTAACCAAGCAAGCAAGTGAAATATTTGTATGATAAAAATTTTAGGACATTAAGGAAAGAAATTTTAAAAAGCTATCTGAACATGGAAAGATTTCCCATGTTCATGATTCAGTAGGATTAACATAGTAAAATGGCCATCCTACCAAAATCAATCTACAGATTCAATGCAACCCCACCAAAATCCCAACATAATTCTTAATAAAGCTTGAAAGAATAATTTTCAGCTTCAGATGGAAAAATCAAAAAATCCACCCAGGGTAATTAAAGCAATCCTGAATAATAAAAGAACTGCTTGAGGTGTCACCATCCTTTACCTCAACTTGTACTGCAGAGCTATAGTAATAAAAACAGCATGATATTGGCACAAAACCAGGCACATTCATCAATGGAATTCTTTTGAAGAACCACATGTAAACCCACATACCTATGAACACCTGATTTTTATAAAGGAGCCAAAAATCCACATGAGAAAAAAAGACAGCAACTTCAACAAATGGTTCTGCATGTAGAAGAATGCAAATAGATACATACTTCCCTGCACAAATCTCAATTCCAAATGGATCAAAGACCTCAACATAAAACTAGATATAATGAACCTGATATAAGAGAAAGTGGGAAATAATCACCAACATATTGGCACAGGAGACAACTTCCATGAACAGAACACCAGTAGCACAGGCACTAAGATCAACAATTAATAAATGAGACCTCCTGAAACTGAAAAGTTTCTGTAAGGCAAAGGACACCATTAATAGGACAAAGCATCAGCCTACAGAATAGGAAAATATTTTACCAACTACACATCTGATAGGAGGATAGTATCCAAAATTTATAAAGAACTTAAAAGACTGTACATCAAGAAAACAAATAATTCAATCAAAAATGAGGTACAGATTAAAACAGATTTCTCAAAAGAGGAAAAGCAAATGGCTGAGAAGCACCTTAAAATGTTCAACATACTTTGTCACCAGGATGGGATGTGGGGGGAAAATCAGGATTTATTATGTGTGAAAAAAACTATTTTCAAAGAAAGGGAAAAAGTTATCTAAGGTGTCTACAATAAAGGAGATAATAGGATTAGTTAAAAACAGATAAGAGGAGCACAAAGCTATTTGAGATGGGTGATATATATTCTTATTACCTTGGCTTTGGTGACATATCATGGATATGTGGGTATATCCAACATAATTTAAATGTACATATTAAATACAGCCATTTTAAATTCATCAATTATAGTTTAATAAAGTTTAGAAATTTTCAAAAACAGAAAAGAAAAAAAGCTAAGATATAGGTATAGAAGTCTACTCTCATGAACGACTGATAAATGGCAAAGCCAACATTCTTCTTGGGGATGCTACTAAAAAGTGGAGTTACCATCAAACCAGAAAGAATAGACAAAAAATGATCTTAATCCTGCACCACAATAAATTGTTCCTGAAAAATGTTAAAGCATGAGACCACGTCTGATCTTGGATTTTTTTTACTAAATCCCACAACACTTAACAGGTAGAAAAGTAGAATAGTAGAGACTGAACAATACTATATCCTCCTGTAACCTACCAGATACCCACATTTTGAAATGCCAAGAGAACCATGAACACTCATTAGCTATAGTTTTTTCATTTGAAAAATAGTTTGTGATTAGTAGATGCTATCATAAATGATCACTTTGTTTTTAAAGATGGTGCTTGTCTATGACTTGCCTATAGTTAAGAGAGCTAAGGTTTTATGAAGATCTGTTACCACAAAAATCCCAAAAGAGCAGTCCATGTTAGTTACAAATATGTAAGAAACTAATTCATTTTAAATCTTTCACAGTTTATGTTGGGTTTTGAGCAAAAGTTCCATGTTAGTCCCAGACATCTCCCTCTCTATCTCCCTCCTCTTTTCTCTTGAGACTAGATTCCTCCTCTTATTTAGTCTCTTTGCCTGCCAACCCCACCTATCCCTATACTGCCTAGCTATTGGCCTTCAGCTTTTTATTAAACCAATCAGGTGCCCTAGGCAGGCAAAGCAACACATCTTTACATTGTTAAACAAATGCAGCATAAACAAATGTAACATATCTATACACAGTTAAAGTAATATTCCACAACAGACTGGTATGTGCAGGTAACTACAGTGGGTGTGAGTTAATGATTACAGTGGTTGTATAGAGTTCAAGGAAAACCATTCATAGCCCTTCACCTATCTTCTGGCTCTTACATACTTCCCTCTATCTTCACAATGTTCCTTCAGCATTTGATGGAGTGGTATAAGTGACTTGTTTAGGACTGGGACCACATTCCTTGCTTGTTTTCTGTGTCTTAGGAAGCCATGGGTCTCTTCTACATTCATCACTATTCATTGTGTGGAGAGGCTTTTCTGATAAGAACAAGAAACTACTTTTGCCTATGGCTTTATATATAGGTATTTAGAAGACAGTTTGTTATGTCAATGTAATCCTTTGAAACATGGGGGAAGATTAGACACAGAGGAGCATATAGTAAGAATGTCATATAAATGCTATATAAAAACTGGATTCACGCTGCCCTAAGTTAAGGAAGTTAGAAGTAAAGCAGAGTGTAAGTGTGCCCTTCTTCAGTTCCTTTAACAGACATATGGCCCCTGTTCACACCTTGATCTCAGGTTTCTGTCTTCCTTAACTGTGAAATTGTTCAGTTGTTCATATCGTAGTACTTGGTTATGGTAGCACTAGAAAACTAGTGTCGGATTGTAATAATTCTGATAACCTCATTCTTATCAGCTATGATACATTAACTTCTTGGTATGACCAAATGTCAATAAGAATGTCATTTTATTTTGCTACATTTCCATCTAGGAATTGTTAGGTTCTATTCCTAGTAAATCTTCATCTTCAAAACTGTTTAAACCTCCTGGTTTGGACATAATACGCAGATAGTATTGACTACACTCTAAATTTTCAATAACTGCTTACTGCTATCTGCCATGGTCATACCCTCACCATATGACAAAGACTGAAAACTCCCTGCCCACATTAAGAGACAAAGTAAGAAAGACTCAAGGCCCAAGCTGCCATCAAGCGGAAATCTAACTGGAGTCATAGCAAAAATACAAATTTATTGTGGGGACTAACGGAAGGCCTGAGTGTGTGAAGGCCTGGGTGGCTGTGTAGTGTTGACACGAGCTGATCATATCAAGGACCATAGCTTCAGAGCCATGGGAAAATTATAAAGTCTTCCTTCTAGGGTGAGGCTCAGAGGTATGGAAAAGGCTTCCTGTGGTCTGTGTGTGGATGCTGATAGTGTATGCAGAAAATATTCACCAGAGCTTTCTCCCCAAACCCCGGATATTTACAGCCTAAAGACTGCTCCTCTGTGGAAACTGTTCCTAGTGAGATTAGCTAAACCCTTCTCCTTCTTCATTCAGATGTATATAATAACCCCACCTCCTTGTTCAACAGTATATAACAAACAGCTGAGGCACTGTGATTTCTCCATCAGAGAGAACAGTCCACCCAACCCAAGCTTTCCTGTGTCTGTATGTTTATCTTTTTTTCATTCCCTTGCCACTCCAGTCAGTTCCATCTCCTGAGCCATGCTGGATGTGACAGTCTATTCTCCAACTTTAGCATTACCACACAATTAGTGACTTCTGGATCAAAGATACTTTGTTACAGTCCTAAAATCAAATCCAGGGGATTCCAATCCAAATGAAATCAATTCAAATAATTCTATCGTGAAATAAGCAACCTTAAGGCCTGTCCATAGCACGTCAAAATAATTCAATTTTATAGCTATTTATACCTACCATCCAGAACCCATTATTTTATGTGATATCATAATTTTAGATTTATTTTAAGAACTATCTCAGCCAGATATTTTAAAGTGAAGTCTGGATAACAATCTTGTGTGGTGATATCCTCCAGATTTTCAGGAAAATATGCATAAAGATACAAAATACACACAATATAGATGACTAAAATTGGAGGAATCTCACTGCTGCAGTAAGAACAAACCAGATGGACTGTGAAAGGGAAAGAAAGACCAAAGAAGATGCATCCTCTCCCTCATAGTTTGGTTCAACCTGCCTGGTATGTGATGATATCTGTGACAACCTTTCTTTGGAATGAGCATTGAGAGTAATCTCTGGACTTCTCTACAGTTCAAGGAGCCAACTATTAGATATTTCCACAATGGTTATGTTTTGGGATTGTTCTGTGAATTAGTGGACCAGTAATAAGCCACTCCCAAGCCAAGCCCATCTATTATTATTTCTGACCTTTTTGACATAATACGAGGAGGTCAGGGTGGTACTTGAGGTTCTAAAACATCAGTTCCAACAAGCACAAGCACACTGTATCCAACCACTGTGCAACAGTCTGAGTATTCTCCTTTCTCTTTGCATTGCTACTCGAGGAAATATTACTGAAGTACTAGAGTGAATAAAAAGGAGGGTTGCTCCTGAAGACATTTGTAATGATAGTGTAAGGTTCTTCCTCATGGGTACCATGTCTTCAGTTAATTTGTTCTGGGTATAAGAACTAGGTTGAAGTTCTCTCTGTCTCTGTCTTTCCATCTCTCTCTGTGTGTCTCTGTGTCTCTGTGTCTCTCCCTCCCTCCCTCCCTCCCTCCCTCCCTCCCTCCCTCCCTCTCTCTCTCTCTCTCTCTCTCTCTCTCTCTCTCTCTCTCTCTCTCTCTCTCTCTCTCTCTCTCTCTGTGTGGTGATGGGGCTCAACTCCATGTCCTTGCACTTGTTTGGCAAATGCTCACCTGAGCTTGGGTCGTGAAACTGGTTACAGAATTTTGATTTTCCATTAAGTCACGTATCTCAGTCTTCTCATTACCCATTCTTGATTTCTTTTGATAATGTATTTTAAGTGATATCCAGGTTGCCCATCTGTATTGCCTCTAAAATACTATGACTTGTTAAGTATCCTCAGAAACCCTAACAAGTCAGAGTCTTCTGGCTATGATCATTATGTCTACCTTACTTCTAATGATCCAGCATTGCTATCTGTTATACTGGGATTACATTAGACCCATTACTGCTAAGAATCTAGCTCTGTAATAACATTTCATAGATCAACTCTGGTCTACGGAGAACAGCCAATATTAACTTTTCAGTGAAGTTGCTTCCCCTGCCCAGTACAATTATTATTTTGGAAAAATAAACCCTTCCCAAGGAACATAGACAATTGGTGGGGTTTATTATACAAAGGAGTCATTTCAGCATGCCCTTTTCTGGGAGACCCTTCACTCATTCTAAAGTCTTTGTTGGCAATCCTGGTATCTGTACTTCACCTAATATTAACCATTTCTTTTTATTTTAGTTCCAAGAACTATCCAAGGAACACATTTTTAAAAACATACATCAAGGAATTGAAATAAGCAGAATTATAAGATGGCTCCCAAGATGCCCCCCACCCATAATATACTGAAATGAAGGCAGGAGTTCTTAATTTATTGGATTCTCAGTCCTCTAATATGACAAAGATGAAGTGCTTTTACAGCCATAGAATTTAACTTCAGTCAGTTGGCTTTTTGTGGTAATCAAAAGGAAAATGATACTGGGATCAGGCAAGCGACATAAAAGAGGAAAGTCATCAAAGCTGCAGTTATTCTCTTTGGCACCTGAAAGAAGCAAGCTGCTGTGTTCTAGAGAGGTCATAGTGGAAATAGTGTTGAAGAACAGTGGCAAGCTCTATGGTCTGAAACCCCCAACCCTATAGCTGTAAGGGTAGTCCCAGCTAGTATGCTTAGAAAATGACCTCAAGCATCACATGAAACTGGTCCACATGTCACTGATTTCATTTGAGCCACCCTTCAACATCGGAACAAATCGGTGTTGAGTTTCTAGGTGCCTTATCATTGTTACCCAGCAATAATGAGTTATTAAAACTGGCAGGTTTCTCTTAATACATTTCCCTATATCTTGCCTTCTTGGAATAACAGCTTTAGGAGCACTTCTAAGTATGCTCTCTTGGTAACTTCTAGAACAGGTTAGTAAATCTTGCAAATCCTATAAGCATACAGTCCTCTTGTCCTTACAAACACTCGACTCTGCTCCTCCTCCTCAGGTCATGATGAGAGATTTCATTGCTAGCTCTTGTTCTGAGGGTGCTTAAGATTGGTAGACACCCATCAATTTGTAAGATGTGTGTTTCACATGAATGTATTCACTGTGAACTGTCAGCAGGGACACCTCCCACAGCTATGGAATAGATGCATCCCCTGGCAAAAGAGATCTATGGGAGGGCACACCCATGACACCCCCTCTACAGCCCCTTTGTAAGCACAGCTTTGAGTATTGAAAATCACCTCTCACCCCATCTCCAATTGCCCTAACTATCTGTGACCACATAGATCCTTGCTATGCTTCAAGCAGTGCAATATTGTACTATCAAGTCCCTAGGGCTTTCCACTTCCTGCTCCCTTTGGGAGGAATGTTTCTCCTGTAATTTTGATATGACTGTCTCCTTATATCTTCCTGGCCACTCACTACATTATAAATTGCTAGTCATGCTCCCTCATTTCTAAGCCTAGGAACTCGTTTTGGCTCTATTTGCTCCTATATAACTTGAGTCAATGCTTTTGGTTACAGATACTCAATAAATGTTTGATAAAGTAATTAATTGACCAATCAATGAATACAATTTAAAGAAATGATAAGAAGAGAACGTTCTTGTTACAAATTACTCCAAAGTTTGAAGCAGTGGTTCGCAGATGAGCATGGAGCAGTATGGCCAGGAAGCCTTGTTAAATCTCTCCTCACTGCCCTTCTCTACCAGTGTTTCTGGTCTGTAAATCAGGCAGCTTGACTCCAAATTTGCATTTCTAACAAGCCCTTAGGTGATGCTGATGCTCTCAACTCAAGGACCAAACTGAAAATCACTGGGGTGAAGACACACGGATAGAATACATACTGCAAAGTAACCTAATAAGTCCCACAATTTTCTTACAACTTAAAAAATTCCCAAGTGGGAATTAATAAGTAAAAATATTTCTCAATTTTTTTCTTTGGAAGAACATAATCATATTTTAAAGTTACTTTAACTTTTTTATATATGGTTTATAGTAATTGGATCAAAAGATGAATGATTTAAAATCTTAATTACAAGTTGTATGATAGAATGATAAATAGCCAGTAAATTATTTAGAAAGGCTTAATATTATGCAAAAGGTTTTATATCTTAATGTTAAACAAAAAAGTAAATTTGAATATATGCCTACTTTAATTCCAACTGTATTAAGTGAGCATAAAATTATTAGAAAGAATTACATCTATAATAACGATGATTTTCTTTTAGGTAATGAATTATTGAAAGAGACAGTGTTTCTATTTTTTATGACCTTCAAATATTTTTATAATAAGTATGTGTTAGGATGGGAGTTATAGCTTACCTAGCCTGTGCAAGGCCATGAGTTCCTTCCCCAGCATTGAAAATAAATTAATAGCCAGAAAGATAAAAATATGCTGTTATTTTCAAAGTTAAGACATATTTTTAGGGAGCCCTAAAAGAATAAAGAGGCAAAAATGTAAGTCAAGAAGATAGATGCAAATCTAATGCTGAAATTGACATAATAAGTATTCGTTTGCTCCAAATTGTCAACTTACTAAAATTAACATATTCATAAGTATCCAAAAGATTTGTTCAACAAATCATCTTTAACTACCTTTATGAATGAACATTAAATATTTTATTTCCACCCCAAAAACAGTATTTTAAGGAAGAGCATTAATTCATTCTTTTGGAATTATTTTCATAATTCCAAACCATAAAAATCTACATACAGAGTTGTTAAAAATAAAACACAAACACCTTAATTAGGATCACATTTGCAAAACCCTCTTGTTGATTTTCCATTCAAGGACTTTGTGAAAATAATGTTAGTCGTGTACAAAATGAAAGGAACTAGAAGGCTAATTAGTACGAATTCTGTTTTTCTCTAGGTTGAATATGAGGTGGCTTGTTTTAAAGCAATCCAAAAGAAAGCCACAATGTTATGAAGGCTATCTTTCTGTAATAATTCTTTTTCAGAAGATTGTTTCCTAGGGTAAACACAAATGAGTAGTACCTAGAGGAAAGTATCACATCTTGATTTTAGAAATTAAAATGAACAAACTAAGTTTGATTGCGGATCAAAAACATTAGAATTATAAATGTGGAACTTCTATCTTTGAAACATGTAAATATTCTATAAAACAGAATTAAACATAATAACAATTCTGAAAATATCTAAAGTAAAATGGCACAAAGGAATATAACTATGTATCAAGTTGTTCTCTACAGTGGACAGATCAGAATTCTTCCAAGTTATTTTAACACACGATAATTTTACCCTACATCTCTATTGGGATGTATAACCAAAAAACAGTTAAATTATATACAGTTTCAATTATATAACCAATATATCACTTTTCACTATAACTATGCCTCAGACATCAAACTAAATATACTGGTAAGTATTCATTATTTATCTAAATATCCAGTTTTACAGGGTGTACTTTGTTAACTGGATAAATTCGTTAAAGAATGCACAAGACTTTTCTGTCCCATTTTTGTAACTTCCAGTGAGTCTATAATCATTTTAAAATCACCTTTAAGTGAAAGAGTACAGTTGTTTGGAAAGTAGTGCCTCGTGGAATTGAATGCAGGCCATCTGAAACTGCCTAGAGCTGAGGACAAGCATTGAAAAACAAAACATTTCTTGAAACAAGGCCTCGGGTAACCCAAGTTGGTCTTGAACTTGCTATGATCCTCATGCCTTCACCTCTCAGCACTCAGATTACACCTGGTTTCAGGCCATGCTGGGGGCTTCTTGCAAACTAAAAGCACATTCTACCAACTGAGCAACAGCCCTAGCTAAAAAGATAAAGGCAAAGAGGCAAAAGTGCTAGGGTAAGACACAAAATCATTTAAGGGCAATGTGAGTTGAAGACTTAAAAACAAAACTTCCTTAAATGTGGGTTGTGTTATTGGTAATTCACTGAGGTTACAACGGAAGTAGGAGAGGAAGCCCCTTCCCTGTCCACAGTACTGTACCAAAAGCAAAGAGACTTTTTAACCCAATACAAATATATTAATAATTTAGATTCTGCCTGGAACTGTTATCAAATAGATGACTTGGTCATTTTCTTTTCCTTTAGAAAATCTTGCAGACCTGTGACTGTATGAAAGGCACTTACAGCACATTCAAATGTGAAAGTTGGGGATGGTAGAAAAAAAATCATGGGGAAACAAATGTCATTCTTATCATTAATCTATTTTTTCTTCCATTGAAACATTTTTTAAAGAATGTCAAGCTGTTTACTCTGAGTTATTCAACAGGAAACTGAAATGGGTAAGAAAGAAAAAATATCAGTGCCATCACTCCTAATCTCAGTCACATTTTCAATTGGGGAGGGGGATTGAAGAATTAACTTTCTTCTTTGGGGGAGGGAATTAAGGTAAGAAGGAGAGAGTACTATGAGAGTGAGCAAAAATATCACAGCAGCAGAACACATGGTGAGTGGGTAGAGTGGGAGAACACTACAGAAATGGATATGCATGACCTCACTATGAGCAGCCCTAAAATAGCCTGGAAAGATGGGAGGATTGACAGCTTATTCAACACTGTGTGTCCAGATGCACAGAGCAGACCAACAGCTCAATAATCATTCCTGGCCTGTCAGCTTCATTGAAGACAAGTGCTTAAAGCTCAAGATAGTTTTGTTCAGAGAACCAAGTGTATGCTTTTAAAGTGAATTTTTCCACTTAGCAACATGCCTGAAGCAGATTTTTCATCCTGAAGCCAACACAGTCACATCCCATATGCAATATATGGGTACTACTTTGGAGAAAAACTACCAGCTATCAAGAGGAGTTTTGGGTTTTCATGATGAGCATCGTAGATTACAGATTTACAGATCAAAGAATGCATGCCTGACTTTTGACAAGCTTCTTTTCAATTTGGAGGGAAGACAAAAATCACACAAATTTGCAAAATTTCATTTAAGAGCTTTGAAAAGTTGAAAATTGCCATCTTTACAAGCACTTGTTCTACACATTCAAGTTCGCAGGGGTTCTCTAGTTTACCATTTGATCCATACAATAGCTCTTGAAGGAGGTGTACTTCAGCACTGGAGATGCAAGCAAAATACCATCTCAGGGGGGAACTCATGAAGCCCTGCCTCTGACTGAGGAGCTACTGGCAGTTAACAGCAGCCAGGAAAGAAAGAATCATTCCTTGGGAGTATGGCCACATACTTCCATGGAAGATCCCCCCACCTATGGGCAGTAGCAAATGGACTGGATGGATTATTTAACAACAAGAATAATAATTAGAAGAAAACATTAAGCTGGGAGGTGGAAGTAGGGGGAATATCTAGGGAAAGCTGAAGGGATAAAATGGGGGTGGTTATGAATCTATTTTATAAAATATATTATATATGAAATCCTAAAGGAGTAAAAAGTGTTCTTAAGAACTACTTCAAATAGTAACATTTCGCTTCATTTGTTGACAGAGATGTGGAAACTAATTGACATCCTTAAAGGCATATTCGTAACCCCAGAAATACATTCCTCAAGATTTTGGTCCACAGTAGCTGCTAAGCAAGTGTCATTGAAGGCACGGGGTGCTGATGTATTAATAAGTGTTGAAGATGAATAAACCACATGAATTGCATGTCACTCAATGTACTACCAATGAACTCAAAGCATGACACAAGTAGCAGTTCAGAAAACAGAATGAGTAAACTAGCAGAAGATAATATCGAAGTGCTTGTTACATGTCAGCTATTATTCTAAGCCCTTTACACTTCTTTCCTTATATAAATCTCATGAGAACTTTGCTATTATTACAATTTTTTATAAAAGCTAAACTGAACCAAACTATCCCACATATTTATAGCATACCATCTTTTCATTATTCACCCAGTAAAGCATAAAGCTTATGGTTACTTCAGAAATCTAGAGGAAGGGATTTCCTCAGGCTGGTATTCACAGGCCAAAGAAAGAAAGATGAAGGGAGGAAGGAAGGAAGAAGGGAAGGAAGGAAGGGAAAGAGGTGTGGGAGGGAGGGAAGGAAGAAAGAGAAGGAGGAAGGAAGGAAGAAAGGAAGGACAAAAAGAAAGAAATAAACAAACAAACAAAGAACAGACAACTGTCAGTTTTGAAAAAGTGATGCATTCCAGGGCAGTGTGGAAAATGAGCCAATGCACAGAGAAAGAAAAATCACAAAAGGAATGTATGTTAGTGAGGAACCATAACACCAGCGACTGTAACCAACAGACCACAAGATCTTCACGGCTTTATGTGTCAATTCCTTGTCCATGTGACAGCCAAAAAAATGTGTTCTTGACTTTAGTGTTGCCTTCAGACATTGAGACTCCTTCCATCCCTTTTTACTTGTCCCAGTGCCTTGGGGTATACTGATAAATGCTCTGAACCTCACTGGGAGACAAAGGGAGAGAGAACATGAAGAAGAATTCTAGAAAATGTTCTATTCCAAATGTAGTATCTGCTCACTTTGTTTCTACCCTATATCCACTTCCCTTACTATGGATTTGAAAAACTGAGAACAATGTCTTAAAATGCAAGCCAGCAGTGTGCCTGGAAAAAGGAGATGTGACAGTCTCAGTTACAGCATGCACAGTGGAATTGATGCCGTCTGCCATAGAAAGCCCTTATTGTTCTCTTACAATTGGGTCTCAGATGTCGTTTATCATTGACCATGATAGTGAGAGCTGACTGAAAGGGTAGTAATCAAACATAATATCCCCCTAGTATTAGCAACCACCTCTGGTCTGTTCTGTGAGTGCCTGCCTTTCTCCAGCACTGCATTCTCATTTGGGGACATGGAACTTTTTAAAGCGATGTAATGAGCATGCAAAAATCATCTAGCTGAGGGAACCATGCATAACTCCTAAGAGGAAAACTGTCAGGAAAGGGAAAGGCGCATGGAAACTCAACCACAGGAAAGAACGTTTCTTTTAAATCTACGATAGGAGAGGGAAATAATGGAAGAGGTAAGATTCAATCAGAAGTATTTAGAGGAAGTATAGAGCACAGGAGGATGAGAGAGAGGCTAAGAATGTGTCAGGGTTCTGTGACACTGGGAACATATTCTGGATCCTGTGCATGCTACACAACCACTCTGCCACTGAGCTGCATCTTCAGCCCCAAAAACATTTTTTGCAAGAGATGAGTGTAAAGCATGAGTAAATGAAAACTGGACAGAGAGCTAAAAATAAATTTGTCCATTACCACCAAAATAAGGTAATGAGTTCTAATACAAGTATGATTTCTGGGGATATTTAAATTAGTTTTGTGAAAAAATATTGTTCAGTTCCAGATCATAAACCTTCATGCATCTCAAAAGAACAATCTAAGGCATTCCTTTAAACTTCCAGAAGATAAGAGTACTACTTAATCTAGTAAGACCCAAATTGCTGTCTATATCTGCTGACCTCATCCTCTACCATCACTCTGCAGATGTAGTTTCTCTCCTCACCACACTGAAATTTTTTATCCTCTACCTTGAAAGGTGGTCTGTCACCTCTCCATCCTTAAACTTATTGTCTTCTGGGCTACACTTAAAGCAGTTGATCACTCTCCTTATATAAGTTCCTCCCTTGGTTTCAGTGACGTGATGCTTTGTCTAGCCCTGGTTCCTTCTCCAAAAGAGTCCTCTTCTTTTTTATTTGGATGGGCTCAGGCACTCATTATGGTTTTATTAAATACCACTTGTATTTATTCTATTTCTCAAAGTAGTCTCTCTGTCTCCATCTCTGTCTCTCTCTCTGTCTCTCTCTGTCTCTGTGTGTGTGTGTGTGTGTGTGTTGCACATGACTGTGCAAGCTCATACAGAAATCAAAGCAGGGTGTTATGTGTCATTATCTATTATTTTCTGCCTTACTGCCTTGAGACAATATCACATTGAAAACTCACCATTTCAGCTAACCTGGTTGACCAGTGAGCTCTCAGAGTCTTCCTGCTCCTACCTCCCAACCCTCCAAAACTCTCCCGAATTATCACCCCCTCACCCCTGTTCATGCT
Organism: Mesocricetus auratus; assembly: GCF_017639785.1. Taxonomy (NCBI): domain Eukaryota; kingdom Metazoa; phylum Chordata; class Mammalia; order Rodentia; family Cricetidae; genus Mesocricetus; species Mesocricetus auratus. The sequence continues at coordinate 22,041,396 of NW_024429188.1, read as the reverse complement.
ATAGTTACAGCCATGTATATCCAAGCCTGGCTTTTTGTATGGGTGCTGGGGGTTCAAATATAGGCCCTTGTGCTTACAGAGCAAGCACTTTTATCGATGGAGCCATTTCCCCCAGACCAATAGTTAAGAGGTCCTCTAAATTACTGATGTATTTGCAAACAGCTCTCCCTTCTCCATGAAACCAGTTTCTCTATGCACATTTGTCATCTTAAAAGATGACATCATTAGTCACTTAGTCAATAAACCCAATCTTTAGGGTTACTCAAGTTTCCTTTCTATCTAAGATCCTACAGTGAATCCTATCAGCTCCAAACTGGACCACTCCCATTACTGACACTGTTTCTATTGAGACCACATCATCAACTCCCACCATCAATATCACCTTTCACCATCAAAACCTATTTTTCCAAGCAATGGATTTTAATTACATTTGGGAAATATAATTAATAATAATTACATTATTACAACTACAAAATATTAATTACAATTACATTAGAATAAAGAACTCTAATTTCATTTGGAAAAAATAGAAGTGATTTTAAAGCTCAGGGCATTCTTCCAAATTCTAAGTAGTTTAATAAAAATTATTTCTATTCTTTAAAGGTTACATATTTTGTCTTTTTACTCATTTGACCTCATAATGCCCTAAGTATAACATACTGTCACTTATTCTCCAGTCCACACAGATAAATAGTATCATCAGTCAGAAAACTCTTTCAGATGGGTTTCTCTTGCTAGGATCTTGAATGGTAGAGAATAACTCTTTAATTTTTAAAAACTACTTTTCATTCATTAAATCAGAAAAATCCATAAACTAAGTCAGACACTGTGCATCATTTAAACCCTCCACAAATTTGCATTGTCCTTAAATCCAAACTTGTAAGCATCCCTGTTTTCTCTACCACTCTAAGCACATTCCATAGAAGAAATCCATACCCTACCATAACATGATCAGGCCAAACTGGCCTTCTTCCTATTCCCAAGCAAATCAGTTGCCACACCTTTTCCAAACTTGCTCCTATTGCTGTTTATATTGCTGCTGATATTTACTGGAGCCTTAGGTAACCCACCTACTCACAAGGTAAAGGTTTCTTTATTTGTAATTTGTCCTTTTCACTAGATTATAAGGCACACAAGGACAGAGACTAAATCTGGGTTGTTTGGTGTTGGCTTTTTTTGTGCAGCATATTGACATGATGCTCAACACACATTTGTTAAGTGAATGATTTTTTTTGTTTGTTTGTTTTTACGAGACAGGGTTTCTCTGTATTGTTTTGGAGGCTATCCGTCCAGCCCAACCTCGAACTCACAGAGATCCGCCTGCCTCTGCCTCCCAAGTGCTGGGATTAAAGGCGTGCGCCACCACCGCCCGGCTTAAGTGAATGATTTTTAAGTAGCCATTTTCAGACAATAAGAGTGGTAAAATGGGTCTCTTTTGTTACCAAAATCTTCCACCAGTACTGGCTGTCTGCGGAGGTGTCTGAAATCTGTTGAGACATCATGAAAGAGAAGAGCATAGCAGAGCCAGCAGAACTCTAGGCTGTTGCCAGGCTGTGGTAGGACAAAGGAAAGTCCAAATAGCAACATTTAGATGTAAAGGAAGGACAGAAGCACCAATAATCGGAGGGAATCACAAAATAAAAGTTTTAGAAGCACTGTGTTTGGTTCTTGCTTCCCAGCCCACAGCAACCCAAGTGTGGTCATCCCACTCCCAGGCTTCTATTTCCAGGTCATAAGAATAGAGCAAATTTTAGAGTATTACAGACTTTCACAGGAAAGAGGGAAGATTACCTAAAAATATTTTCACCTTTGCCAAGAACTGCTTCCAAACTCAAACCCTGCCCCATTTCCCCCCTTTTCCTTCTTCACTACTAGCTACCCCCTCACTGCACCTCATACAGCTGGTACCATAAGAATTAGCTCACATGTCCTAAGTAATTTCAGCTCTTCACACAGAAGTGTTCCAAAAATAAAAAGAAGGTGCTAAATTGTTACAAGTTGCTTCTACCAGAATTATTGTTGAGAGTTTCTATTTTTCTATTTTAAGTTTTTACCCTTATGTTTTGTGGAAGATAATGCCAAAGCATGTGATATTCCACCATATGAATAGTTCTCAAATAAAAGACACAAAGCTAGTGTTATCCAGAGCCACAATTTCTATTTTCTCATGAAACTATGCACCAACCTAAAAGAAAAATCAGAATGTTTTTCTTTGTTCCTGGACTCTAATAGGCAGAATGTGAACTTTCTGCAATATGCAGGTCTTATGTCTTATATTTGCATTCCAATTCAGGTAACATTTACTGGGGACCCACAGTATGTCAAGTATATTGACATCTGCTTTCTCATATACCTTATTTAATCTTTGTCAGTATCCTATAAGCACAGTATCATTGAACAATTTTAGAAAGGAAAAATGTAAAATCAGAGTTAAAGTCATGACCTTCTTTTAGAAAGGTCATGATGTTTAATATGGCATATGGGTAGAATAATCTCCCTCCCACAGATATCCATACTTTAGCCCTTAGAATGAATATGTGAAAGTGTTACAGCAATTTTAAAACCAACTTTGTACACGTGTGACTAAGGATTATTCACATGATCCCACTATATCTATAAAGGCCTTACATAAAAGGTAAACCAGATTCCTTTGCTCATCACTCCTCTTTGCAACTGGGTTCCAGGAGTTCAGTTCGGTTTTCACCTGTGGGTGTCGGCCTCTACACCCGGCTGGCAAAACCCACAGAGGCAGATGACCTAAACAAGAGGGAACGAATGGACCCCAGACTGATGACTGAGAGGCCATGTATGTGTCTCTTAGGGTCCTTCTTATTTCCTTGCTTCCCTGGCAGTGTGGATTGTAAGCTAGTAAGCCCTATTCTATGTCTAAAATGCATATATGAGTGAGCACATATCATCTTTGTCTTTTTGTGAATGGATTACCTCACTCAGGATGATTTCTACTACTGCCATCCATTTGCCAGCAAATTTCAAGATTCCATTGTTTTTTCCCCACTGAGTAGTACTCCATTTTGTAAATGTACCACATTTTCCCTATCCACTCTTCAGTTGAGGGGCATTTAGGTTGCATCCAGGTTCCTGCTATTACAAATAATTCTGCTATGAACATAGTTAAACAGATGTCCCTGTTGTTTGAATGTGCATCTTTTGGGTATAAGCCTAAGAGTGGAATTACTGGATCTTGTGGTAGACTGATAACCATTTTCCTGGAAAATTAACCATACTAATTTCCAAAGTGACTATATGAGTTTGCACTCCATTCAGCAGTGGAGTAGTGTCCCCCTTTCTCTACATCCTGCCCAGCATAAACTGTCATTGGTGCCTTTGATTTTAGACATTCTGACAGGAGCAAGATGGTATCTCAGAGTTGTTTTGATTTACATTTCCCTGATGACTAAGGAGCACTTTCTTATGTGCCTTTCAGTCATTTTAGATTCCTCTATTGAGAAATCTCTATTTAGTTCTGTACCCCAATTTAAAATTGGATTATTTGGTGTTTTGGTGACTAGCTTCTTGAGTTCTTTGTATATTTTGGAAATCAGTCCTCTGTCAGATGTGGGGTTGGTGAAGATCTTTTCCCATTCTTTGGGCTGCCATTTGTCTTGTTGACTGTGGCCTTTGCCTTGCAGAATCTTCCCAGTTTCAGGAGGTCCCATTTATTAATTGTCAATCTCAGTGTCTGTGCTACTGGTGTTATGTTCAGGAAGCTGTCTCCTGTACCAATTCATTCAAGGGTACCTCCTACATTCTCTTCTGAGAGGTTCAGTGTGGCTGGATTTATGTTGAGGTCTTTGATCCTCAACTTTAGACTTAAGTTTTGTGCATGGCAATAGATAATGGTCTATCTGCAATATTCTACATGTCTGCATCCAGTTGTGCCAGCACCATTTGTTGAAGATGATTGCATTTTCCATTGTATAATTTTATCTTCTTTGTCAAAGATCAGGTGTTCTTAGGTCTGTGGGTTAATATTACGGTTTTCAATCGATTCCATTGGTCTACCTGTCTATTTTTGTGCCAGTACCTAGCTGTTTTCAGGACTATAGCTCTATAATAGAGTTTGAAATCAGGGATAGTGATGCCGCCAGAAATTCCTTTATTGTACAGGGTTGTTTTGGCTATCCTGGGTCTTTTGTTTTACCACATAAAGTTGAGTCTTGTTCTTTCAAGGTCTGTGAAGAATTGTGCTGGGATTTTCAATCTATAGATTGCCTTTGGCAAGATTGCCATTTTTACTACATTGATTCTACCTATCAAAGAGCATGGGAGATCTTTCCATTTTCTAGCATCTTCTTTAATTTCTTTCTTTAGAGACTCAAAGTTCTTGTTATACAGGTCTTTTACGTGTTTGGTTAGCATTACCCCCAAGGAATTTTATGTTGTTTGTGGCAATTGTAAAGGGTGATGTTTCTCTAATTTCCTTCTCAGCCCATTTATTGTCTGTATATAGTGGGGCTACTCATATTTTTGTGTTATTCTTATATCGACCTCTTTGCTGAAGATATTTATCAGCTGTAGGAGTTCTCTGGGAGAGTTTTTCCAGTCATTTGTGCAAACCATAATATCATCTGCAAATAGTGTAAGTTTGATTTGTTCCTTTCCAATTTGTATTCCTTTGATCTCCTTTTTTGTGTTATTGCTCTAGCTAGAAATTCAAGTACAATACTGAAGAGGTATGAAGAGAATGGACAGTCTTGTCTTGTTCCTGATTTTAGAGGAATCACATTGAGTTTCTCTTCATTTAGTTTGATGTTGGCTGTTGGTTTGCTTTATATTGCTTTTATTATGTTCAGGTATGTTTGTTATCCCTGATCTCTCCAAGACTTTTATCATGAAGGGGTGTTGGATTTTGTCAAAGGCTTTTTCAGCATCTAGTGAGATTATCTTGTGATTTTTCTTTTTCAGTTTCTTTATATGGTGGATTACACTGATGAATTTTTGAATTTTGGTCCATCCCTGCATCCCTGGGATGAAGCCTACATGATCATGGTGAATGATTTTTCTAATGTGTTCTTGGATTCGGGTTGCCAGTATTTTATTTAGTATTTTTGCATCAGTGTTCATGAGGGATATTGGTCTGTACATCTCTTTCTTAGTTGTGTCTTTGTGTGGCTTGGGGACCAAGATTATTGAAACTTCATAAAAAGTAGTTTGGCAAAGACCCTTCTGCTTCTATTGTGTGGAATACATCGGGGAGAATTGGTATTAGCTGTTCTTTGAAATTCTGGTGGAATTCTGCACTGAAACCATCTGGCCATGGGCTTTTTTTTTCATTGGGAGAATTTTGATGACTGCTTCTAATTCATTAGGGGCTATAGATATGTTTAAATTGATTATCTGTTATTGATTTAATTTTGGTAAGTGATATCTATCCAGAAAATTGTCCATATCCTTTAGATTTTCGAATTTTGGGGAGTACAAGTTTTCTAACTATGACCTGATGATTCTTTGGATTTCCTCAGTGTCTGTTGTTATGTCCCCCTTTTCATTTCTGATTTTGTTAATTTGCATGTTCACACTCTGCCTTTTGGTAAGTTTGGATAAATGTTTGTCTATCTTGTTGATTTTCTTGCTGAACCAACTCTTTGTTACATTGATTCACTCTATTGTTTTCCTAGTTTCTACTTTATTGATTTCAGCCTTCAATTTGATTATTTCGTGGTGTCTACTCCTCCAGAATGAGTTTGCTTCTTTTTGTTCTAGAGCTTTTAGTTGTGCTATTAATTCTGTAGTGTAACCATTCTCCAGTTTCTTCATGTGGGCGCTTAGTACTGTGAACTTTCCTCTTAACACTGCTTTCAAAGTGTCCCATTAAGTTTGTATATGTTGTGTATTCATTCTCATTGAATTCCAGGAAGTCTTTAATTTCTTTTTTTTATTTCTTCTTTGACCCAGGAATGTTGCAATTGTGCATTTTTCACTTTCCATATGTTTTTAGGTTTTCTGCAATTTGTGCTGCTGCTGATTTCTACCTTAGAAGCAAGGTGGTCTGATAAGATACAGGTGGTTATTCCAATTATATTGTACCTGTTGAGGTTTGCTATGTTGCCAAGTATGTGGTCAATTTTGGAGAAGGTTCCATGTGGCACTGAGAAGAAGGTATATTCTTTTGTGTTTGGATGGAATGTTCTGTAGATATCTGTTAATCCCAATTGGGTCACAATTTCTATTAGTTCCTTTGTTTCTTTGTTAAGTTTCTGTCTGGTTGTCCTGTCTAGTGGTGACAGTGGGGTGTTGAAGTCTCCCACTATAAGTGTGTGAGGTTTAATATGTGATTTGAGTTTTAGTAATGTATCTTTTACAAACGTGGATGCCTTTGTATTGGGGGGCATAGATGTTCAGAATTGAGACTTCATCTTGATGGATTTCTCCTTTGATGAATATGAAATTACTTCTTTCATCACTTTTGATTGTTTTTAAAGTCTAATTTGTTAGATATTAGGATTGCTACACCCACTTGTTTCTTGTGTCCATTTGATTGGACAATCTTTTCCCAAGCCTTAACTCTGAGGTACTGTCTTCTTTCAAGTTGAGGTGTGTTTCTTGTATGCAACAGAAGGATGGATTCTGTCTTCAAATACTTTCTGTTACTCTGTGTCTTTTTATAGGAGAGTTAAGACCATTAATATTGAGGGATACTAATGACCATTGATTGTTCATTCTTGTTTGTTTTGGATTTGTTCGTGGTGGTGTTATTGTGTGTGGATTTACACCCCTTTTTTCTTTTGGGTGTTGATAAAGTGGGATTATCTATTGCCTATGTTTTTGTGAGTGTAGTTAACTTCCTTGGATTGGAGTTTTCCTTCCAGAACTTTCTGTAGGGCTGAATTAGTGGATACGTATTGTGTAAATTGGTTTTGTCATGGAATACCTTCTTTTCTCCATCTATAGTGATTTAAAGCTTTGCTGTGTATAATAGTCTGGGCTGACATCCATGGTCTCTTAGTGTTGGTAGACCATGTATCCAGGGCCTCTGGCTTTCAGAGTTTCCATGGAAAAGTCAGGTGTAATTCTGATAGGCTTGTTTTTATATGTTACTTGGTGTTTTCCCTTTGCTGTTCTTAATAGTCTTTCTTTATTCTGTATACTTGGTGTTTTGATTATTGTGTGGTGAAGGGACTTTTGAAAATGCGTTTGTGTTTTACACTCCTGTTATTGATTTACACTACTTACCCTTCTTCAAACCATGTGTAAATGGTGTAAGACTATAAATAAATTAATATATAGTATATTGGACTGCATTCTAACTTTAATACTTTAGATACCTTGATGGACATTCAAGTTTTGCAAGAACAATGTCACTCATGTGCTGTAAAACAGTAGACTAGCAAGCCTCCAATACAGAGGCAGGCTGGAGAGGTGAAGAGAGCACACATTTAATAACAAGATCCTGAGGATAAGCACAGAGAAAATGGCATCTACACAGTAGGAGAGACTTTTTCAGGTAGCACTCAGGCCAGAAGATGTACATTTCCTGCTGACATCCAGAATGTGCTAAAAATATTTGTGAAGAACTATGGATATCTAATATGAACAAAGGCTTAAAGCAGAAATAAAACTCAGGGCTCCATATTTTAAATTTCTGAACTTTGAACAATTCATATAGCAGCTTAGAAGCAACTAGGGTTAATACTAGACCTAGTTTGGGGAATTGATCAATCTGTGATATCATTAAACACAATAGAGAGTAAAAAGCAATAGACATCAACCAAGCAATACCATGGAAGGAAACAGCTGAACAGACAAAGAAAAAATCCAGAGATGTTTCAAGTGGTTATTCTTAGGTAAAGCCTTTAGCAATGCCTGAAAAAAGAGTAACTAGAAAGTAATCACACAGTCAAATCATGCTTGTAGCTGTGTGTATACTTTAGCTGATCCTGCTTCAATTCAAGAACACTTACTGAATACTTTTTATGCTAAATACTGCACCAACTACCTGAAATCAAAAGATGAGTGGCAGGCATATAGGCTGAGCCACAGTGAAGTTCATATTATTATAAAGAAAACAGACAAATAAACAAATAATTATAAGACTTTGTGAGAGTCTCTCCAGATCCTGTATCTGAAACTTAGAAGGCAAACATGAAAGGAAGTATAAAGAAAGATAAAATAGAACATAAGATATGAAGAGAAGGCATAATGTTTGAGTCAGAAAAGGGACAAAAGAAAACTCCAAGCAGCAGACAGAACATAGGAAAAAACATGGACACATGAAGTTGTGTATGTGATCCATATGAAAATGCAAAATCAAGGGAGGGATGGAGAGAAATTAGGTTGCTCAGGAAAGAGTTGGCATGATCATGTTTTTCCCTTTCATATTTTCCTTTTGGGAAAACAGATCACAAAGTTGTTTCAGACCAACAAACCTGCTATGAGTAATCAAGAAAGGCTAGGGGAAACAACAAAAAAGCCACCTTAACCTGAATGAATCATTGAATTACCAAGGCATTAAGAATCTGCAGAGTTGAGATCCAGAAAATGGAATCCAGGAGATTTGGGTCAGGCATTGGGGAATATTTGTATCATGGAGGTGATTGCCAATAACAAAAGTGAATGCAGCAGAGAATGGAGGGATGCCTCAGGAGTTAAGAGCTCTGGCTGCTCTTCCCGAGGTTCTGAGATCTCTTCCTAGCACCCACATGACAACTCACAACCATCTGTGTTTGTAGTCCCATGGGATCTGATGCCCTCTTCTGGTATGCAGATGTACATGCTGAGAAAACATATCATATACATAAAATACACAAATAAATAAATCTATTTTTAAAGAGGCTGAAATGCTAAGCATAATGTAGTATAAAAAGAAGAAAAGAATGAATTCAGGCCTTTAAGGAAAAGAGACCTAGTAATTATCCCAAGATCACAGTCAATACCACACAAAATTTAAGGTTCTGGGCAGGAGGGAAACTGGAAATAAAACAGTCTTCAAAAAAAAAGAAAGATTAAAACCCAACTTTAGTTCATCTCAGTTCCTGACTGGACAAAATGATTATATAATCCTCTTTCCTAGGTTTCTAACAAATCCAAAAATAAATCCTCTCCAGAAAAAGTTTATGTGGCGTAGACCATCAAAACATTTATAAAACAATTTTTAAGGAAACTATCTAGCACTCAGTGGAAACTCACTGGGCCTAAAAGGAGAAGCCCAGTAACTGAAACTCAAGTTTATAAGAATTACAGCAATAAAGGAACTTGTAGAGAATCCAGAGGATAGAGTGAACCGGTGCATATTTAAATGACCATGGTAGTTAAATCACAAGTGGAGAAGTATTTCAAAGTGGGAATTACAGAGAAAAAAACATTTCCATCAATAAAAGAGCAAGAAATCTCCACATAAGGGAAAATATACTCCAATTGATATACATGCTAATAAAATATTCAAATGATGTGTATGCCTCCTTCCCTCCCCCCATCTCTCTCTTTGAGTATGTGCTCCTGCCTGTCTGTCTGTGTATGTCTGTGTGACTGTGTGTGTCACTATGTGTGTGCCTCTGTGTGTGTCTGTGGGGGTGGGTTGTGTGTGAGAGTGTGTGTGTTTGTATGTCTGTATGTATCTCTGTGTGTGGGTGTATCTGTGTGTGGGTATGTATTTTGAGGGTAAACCCAGGGCCGCATGAATACTAGACAAACACTCTACAACTGAGCCAAGTCCTCAGACTTTGATGAATATTTTTGAAGAAATAAAACATACCTGACAGAAGAGAACTAGCCTTGAACACATTGACAGAGGAGACAACTGAACAGAACACCAATCTTGCCGGCACTAAGATCAACAAGTAAGATGGGATCTTATGAAACAGAAAAGCTTCTATAAGGTAAAGGACATTGTCAATAGGACAAAACAACAGCATACAGAATGGGAAAAGATCTTCACTAACCCAACATCTGACAGAGAGCTGATATCCAAAATATATAAAGAACTCAAGAAACTAGACATCAAAAAATCCCAAATAATCCAATTAAAAATGTGGTACAGATCAAAACAGACAATTCTCAACAGAAGAATATCAAATGACCAAAAGACTCTTTAAAAAGATGCACAACGATTTTAGACATAGATCTGGGAACTGCCATTATACAATCCCATGGCCAGAGAGTCTGGGAAACAGAACCTTCATCTAATGGCTGAGGGAAGAAGAGGCAGACTCCCACAGCTAAACACTGAGTGGAACTCAAGAAACCCAGTGACCGAGAGGAAGGACTGATGAGCAAAGGGATTAAGACTGGGCTGGTTTAACCTCCAGAAACAGCTGACCTGACAAAAGTTAACTCTTGAATCCCAGACTGATGGCTGGGAATCCAGCATGGGACTGATCACGACCCCCTGAATGTGGGTGTCAGTGAAGAGGCCTAGGTAATCTATTGAGCCTTGGGTAGTAGATCAGTATTTATCCCGGGTATACAAAAGGACTTTGGGCTCCCATCCAACAATGAGAGATGCACTCTCACCCTGGACTCTTGGGGAAGGGTCTAGGCCCTGCCCTGGATGAAATGACAGACTATGGACGCCCCCATGGAGGCCCTCATCCTCTCTGCAGAAATGAGAGGGTATTGTTGGCTAGATGGGAGGGCGTGGGAGGAGGGGTGGGAAAGGGAGAGGGACCTGGGATTGACATGTGAAGCAACCTTGTTTCTAATTTAAAAATAAAAATAAAGATGTGCAGCGTCCTTGGCTATCAGGGAAATGCAAATCAAAAGGACTCTGAGATTCCATTTTACACCAGAATGGCTAAGATAAAAAACACTTACAAGAGCCTATGGTGGAGAGGATGTGGCATTAGGGGAACACTCCTCCATTGCTGGCAGGAGTACAAAGGTGTACAGCCAGCCACTATGGAAATCAGTATGACGGTTTGTCAGAAAATTGGGAATCAATCTACCTCAAGACCCAGCAATACCACTCTTGGGCGTATACCCTAAAGATGCACACTTACAAAACAAAGGCATTTGTTCAACTATGTTCATAACAGAGTTATATGTAATAGTCAGAACCTGGAATCAACCTAGATGCCCCTCAACCAAAGAATGGAAGAAGAAAATGTGGTATATTTCCACAATGGAGTATTAATCAGCAATTTAAAAATTGACATCAGGAAATGTGAAGGCAAGGGAATGGAGCCAGAAAAAAACATCCTGAGTGAAGTAGCCCAGTCCCAGAAAGATAAACATGGTGCGTGCTCACTGGTAAGTGGATATCATCTGGAAAATAAAAGATCACAATGCTTCAATCAAGAAACTGTTACCAGAGGGACTAGGTAACATGGAGGGTTCAATGTGGAATACACAGATCTCCCTGGGAAAGGGAAATAGAAGAGATTTCATGAGTGAACTGAGGGCAGATGGGTATGGAAATATGAATGATCAGGTTGGGGGTTGGGGTGAAAGGGGAAATCACTGAAAGATGGCTGCAAAGAGAGGAAGCATATCAGGGTCAGATAGGAACCTGACACAAGGGAAAATCCCAGGAAGCTACAAGGATGACCCCAGCTAAGACTCCTAGTAATAAAAGATACTATAGCCTGAACTGATCATCTCCTGTGACTAGGCAAGAGTTCCAGTGGAGGGACTGAGACATCAACCCAGCCACGTAACCTTCAACCTATAGTATATTCTGCTATGGGATGTGCTGGGGTAAGGGTGGCCTAGATATTAAGTGACCAAACAATGACTGATCCAGTCCTAAACCCATGCCTTGAGAGTAAGCCCACCCCTGACACTGCTCTGAGAGTCATGGCCCCCAGGCTGGATGGCCCAGCAACATAGAATAGAAACAAACACAATTGAAGAAAAAATTTCCAATGTAATGATGCCTAACAATATTATGCTATACTCATATATTGATGTGTAGCACAATTATCATCACAGAGGCTTCATCCAGCAACTGGTGGAAACAGAGACAGAGACTTAAAGCCAAACATTAGGCTGAGTTTGATGAATCCTGCTGAAGAAGGGGGAGTAACTGTAGGAGTCAGAGGTGGTCAAGAACATTACCAAAAAACCCACAGAAACAACTAACCTTGGTGGATAGGGGCTCAAAGACACTGAACTGACAACCAAGAAGCCTGCATTGGACTTGCCTAACCCCTCTACATATATGGAACAGTTAAGTAGCTTGGTCTTCTTGTGGGACTCCTAACAATGGGAACAGGGCTCTAACTGTTTTTGCTGGCTTCTGGGACCCTACTCCTCAGGCTGCATCAACTTGCCCAGTTTTAGTCTCATTACAACTTACTATGCCATGCTTTGTTGATATCCATGGAAGGCCTGGCCTTTCCTAAACAGAAAAGGAAGAGTAGATTGGCAGGGGGGACTTGGAGGAGGGGAGAGAGAGGAAACTGTGACTAGGATGTAAAATAAATTAATTAATTAAAAGAAATAAGAAAGAGAAAGAAAAAAAGAGCCTTCTATAAATCCATTTAAAAAGGCAACACAAAAGAAAAATGGGTCAAAGACTTGAAAGATATTTTCAAAAAATAGATATCCAGATAATTAATGGGCATAAGATGTTATGGCATATTATTTACAGTAGGATTCTAGATAAATATTTAAAATGAATTAACTCCATCCATGCACAGTGATATGAATGAGTTTCAAAATATAATGCGAATGAAAAAAATCACACTCCAAAGAATATATATTCATACAAAGTCCAGGAAAATTGAACCTATGGTGTCAAAAGTTAGGATATTGGTTATCTTTTTATATGTTTTTATTTAAATTAGAAACAAACTTGTTTAACATGTCAATCACAGTTCCCTCACTCTCCCTTCCTCCCCTAACCCCACAAACATCCTATCCCATTCCTTCATTTACTCCCCAAGGAGGGTGAGGCCTTCCATGGGGGATCTTCAAAGTCTGTCATATCATTTGGAGCAGGGCTTAGGCCCTCCCCCACATATCTAGGCTGAGAGAGTATCCATCTGTGTAGAATGGGCTCCCAAAGTCTATTTGTAAACTATGGATAAATACTTATCCACTACCAGAGGCCTCATAGATTGCCAAGATCTCCTCACTGACACCCACGTTCAGGTGGTCTAGATCGGTCCTATGCTGGTTTTCCAGCCATCAGTCTGGGATCCATGACCTCCCCCTTGTTCAGGTCAGCTGTTTCTATGGGTTTCACCAGATATTGCTTGTCTTAACAAGAGGAGTAGGTGAATAGACACTTCTCTCTCAGGTACTGGTAATATTTTGATCTCTTGATAAAGTTGGTAATCACTTATGAGTTTATTTACCCTGAAAATTCACTGAGTTGCACCCTTTTTTTGGTTCTTCAAGACAGGGTTTCTCTGTATTGTTTTTGGGGGCTGTCCTGTAACTAGCTCTGTAGACCAGGCTGGCATTGAACTCACAGAGATCCTCCTGCCTCTGCCTCTCAAGTGCTGGGATTAAAGTCATGCACCACCAACGCCCGGCCACACTTTTTTTAAAAGGGTAATTTTTATTTATTTCTATTAATTTTTATTTTACATACCAATCCCAGCTTCCTCTCTTCCTCTGCCCAAACCAACCTCCTATCCCAATCCTTTTCTGCTCCCCAGGGAGGGTGAGGCTTTCCATGGGGGATCTTCAAAGGCTGTCATATCATTTAGAGCAGGGCCTAGGCCCTCCCTCCTTGGAGAATGGGCTCCTAAAATCCATTCATGCACTAGGGATAAATACTGGTCCCACTGCAAGAAGCCCCATAGACTGTCTGGGTCCCCCAACTGACACCCACGTTTGGGTGGCCTGGTAGAAGGGTAATTTTTAAAAACTATATTTCTAAGTACAGCAACAATAATATTAAAATAATCAAATTCAGCAAATTATTTAAAATTTTAGAATTACAAGTGTGTCAATATTAACATTCGATGTGTATGCATATCACTACTTTCAATCATTTAAAATTATAATTAATTTAAATTTCTTTCTTTATTGATTTCTGAATTTAACTTTACTTCAAGAACTACAGCAATTTAAAGATAGCTATTTCAAATTTGTAACCAGGATGTTAACTATGAGGGCATACTAAAAACTCAGAAATAGAAGATTTATCTAAATTTGTTGGAGTTCTGAGTTTAAAGCAATTTTTTCAGAAGCCAAGCTTAACATGTTGAAGCAAACTGTTTCAACATTCCTGACTTTGAAATTTAGATGAGGAGTGTTGAAGCACAGAATTTACAAAGTAAATAATAAATCTTTTAGACATCTGATTCAAGATAATTGAGTGGATACAGATTTACCTCTTTCTTCCAAAATTCAGTGAACAAGATATATCAAAATAAAGCATTCCACAGCCTGTGGGGAGCCTGTGATGGCTGTCAACAACAGACCTAAAAAGAAAGAAATATCTGGTAGCTATAACTTCAATCAGATTATACCAACGGTAGCATCAGAAAGAGAGGAGCAGCACAGAAACCCTTTAGAGGAGCAGCAAACACAAAGGTCTTGCAAGATTTTCCCCAGGAGAAGCTCAGCATAGCCACAAATTCAGAAGCAATGTGGCTGAAACTGACCGTGGGCATTCAGCTAAGGATACTGGAGTTGGTGACTAAGTGAATTTTATTCTTCTGTTCAGAGTGCTATCTTTGACCTACACAAGACTCGGTTCTTTCAGTATTTTATTTCGTTTATTAACTTAGTCTCATTGTCCATGTCCATTAACACATCCTCCTTAATTTTTCCACTGAACATAGTTTTCCAGATATCTGAGTGGTTGAGAGCAATTTGACAGATATTGAGCATCACTAACAGAGGATTCTGTAGTTGCACCTGCAAACTCTAACCTGTTTCTTCAAATATGGTTTCCCTTACTTCAATTACCAGATATCATAACCTCCTGACAACTTCTCAGGGCTGCCACACCAGAACTGGGCTCATATTGTGTACAGATGGTTAATTTGGCTAAAAGCAGCCACAACATCCCACACTCCATACTTTCTCCAGCAATATATAAAAGAACCTTCCCACCCACACACAAAGACTCGATCTTACTCACTTCTCTAATGTCTGCATGTACGACATGGACAAAATGCTATCTCTAACTACTAATAAGTCAAACCATGGCTTTGTATTTTTATTAGAATCTTATGCTTTCTTCTTGTACAAATTATTACCTCATTTAACCTTGGCTATATTTGTACCAGGGTACCCATTTCCTTACTGATTTATAGGAGTACTATTTTCTCCTCATTCTATCATCTAATTGTGTAATTTGGTCATATTTTCTTCACTGAATACAACTGAGTGTTTTGGTTTTCTTGATTTATTTAATGTACCTCATCCTCTTCAGTCAAAATGAAATCCCTGTCATTATGCTCTATTAACCTCATGGCTTTGTCTTTTTACATTTATTTGCTTACTGTTTCTGAATCTGGGATCCCCTTTTGAAGATGGTTTTAAGTAGGGCCTTGGCTTCCTTTTCTTTATATATATAATTGATTAGTAGTTCCAATATCATTTGTTAATTAGTCTAAACTTTCACTTGGATTTCTAGTAACTCTTTCAGCATAAAAATTCTCATATAGACAAGGTTTGTCATTGAGTTCTTGGTTCCATTCCATTAGTTATGTCTTCTTCAACTAGTTACTTACACATATCTTTCTCACCCTAACTTTGTATCAAGCTTCAATATCTGATGTGTCATCCTTTTTATTCTTTCTTAAAAACTGACTTAGCTCTTTTCAGAATTTTATTCTTCCATAGTGACTTGGTTTTAATTTGTATGCATTTTTAAAGAGACAGTCTCTATGGGAGACTCAAAGTTTCTTGTCCCCACAGAGCACTAGGGTGCCATGAATGTTAAATGCACAGGGGCCTCTCCTCAAAACTCTCCTCAAAGGAAGAATTACATGTTTTCTGCCCACAAGGTTTAAAGTGGATATTGTTAATGACCTAGTGACCCATTTGCTATTTGTGAAGGCAGACCTCACCCACTTTGTGCTATAGAAGTAGAATTCACTCAGAATGTTTATCCAATACTCTTTCCTCCCTAGACCATTATCTTTAGATCCCAGTTAATAGAACCCATCCTTAGGTGGGGATGTCACAAGTACTTCATAGCCTACTGACCTCTATGCTATCTCAGTTAGAGACCACACTAGTTTCCAGACCCTTTGACTATCCAACCAATCTCCATGGTCACGTGTACTTTGTAAAGGCGTTTCTAAGTAGTTACACCTTAAGCTTTATTGTGCACCAGGAATTAGAATGATTGTTGCCTGGAAACCTAGAATGGGAGTGATTGTTACCTGGAAACTTTTCCCCAAAGTGTACTGTGTTTTAAATATGCTGACAATGAACCTCCTGCCATCAGACTTTCTGAATTTGGTCCAAGTGACGAAGTTAATCTAACCCGACTTTTCATTCTCATCTCTTCATGATTGTCTTCACTGCCTGGACACGTGAAGGGTTCCCCTCAAGTTTCATTATGTTGCTCAGGCTATGTCCATGCAAGCCTCCTATTTTAACCTCCCAAGTACATGGATTTATAGGCACATGCCACCTCACACAGTTACCAAATATTTTTAAACATCCTAATAGGCTTGATATTTTGATTCAGCATCATAATGAATGTATATAAACAATAATTTCCATCATATACAAATGATACCATTTCTCTTAAACATATTCAGGACTTTCATGGCATGTGAAAGCACATATAGGCAATATGGAAGCAATGTTCTAAAAGGAAGGAATATTTCCTCACTTACTGTGGACCTTCTTTTCTGTGTTTTAAAGGAGATTTAATTTTTTCTATCAAGGGGTACTATAGCTAATTCTGGGGTACTTTAGAGCATGGAGTCAGCAGATGTTTTCTATAAAGACCTAGGCAACCAATAATTCAGGCTTTGTGAGCCATATAGATACTGTTAGAACTATCAAGGTTTGCTATTGATACATACAATCAACTATCGATAATCTATAACTGGTGAAACTGTACTCTAATAATTTTATTTATAAAAAAAGGTAGTTAGCTGATGTGGGACCATAAACGATTTATATTTACCAACCCCAGCTTTATTGGGGTTAATAAACCTCTTCGGTTACTTGGTTTGCTGTGCCTTCTTGATTTTTTTGTTAAATTTAACTTTGGTCTTACTATTATGAATGATATCATGGAAAAAATAATAATACCTTGTTTGCAGCTGATGCTAGTGGAGAGAAATGAATACTATTGATTTCACGACTTGATTTTGTGTTTGGTAATCTTGTTTCTTGATTCTATTGGGTTTTTTTTTCAGCTAGGTAGTTATACCTTCTATGTATAATGATAGCCTCATTACTTGCACTTCAATTTTTATAATCTTATTTGCTTTTATTTCTTTATAATTTCATTGGGGAGTTGCAGTCCACACTAGCTATAAGGGAGGAATCATTGGTCTTAAAAATTTCTCCAAGGTTTCACAATTAACTCTAATGTTCAGATCAGATATTTGGTATAAAATTTTCCCACAATAAGAAAAGAAATTATTTCATCATTACTTTGTGAATATTTACACCATTATAAAAGATTTTGAATTATTCAATGCATCTTCTGGATCAACTGAGAGAATATACTTTTCCTCCAGGAGAATTTTGTCCTCTGCCTTCATAGCAGTATTGGGCCTGTTAATAATTTTTCTTTTCATATGTTGTTCATGTCATGTTAGAAACCAGAGATTGGGAGTATCACAACATTTAATAGACATATTTTCCATCTTGTAGAGCACACATCTGAGACATAAATTAATCATTCCTTCAGTGTTTGGTAGAAAATACTTATAAAAATATAGGGTTCATAGAAAGTCAAAGAAGTTTGCATTGTTGTAAAATGTAATAGTTCTGGTTCATTTTCATTACCTTCTATTTTTCATTGAAGTAAAATTAACAAGTAGATATTGTATATGTTTCAGGTAACATTTTGGTACACCTTACAAAATGATTCTCCCATGAAACTAACCTATTCATCACTTCACGTATTCATATTTTTATGAATGTGAATTTTTAAGAATGCTTAAGATAACTTCTCTTAGCAAATTTGAAGTATTCCAAACAGTATTCTAGGCCATAGTAAGCATGCTATACATGACAGTCCCAGAACTTATTCACTCTGAATTACAGAAGCTTTGTCTTACTTGCAATTTTGCAAATGAACCTGGAAAACATGCTAAGTGAAGTGACCCAGGCACAGAAAGACAAATACTGCATTACCTCAATTGTATTTGGAATCTAAAAACAACGAATTCAGAGTAACAAACGGTAGGATAGTAGATACAAGGGACTAGAGCCGGAGAAATAGGGAAAGGCTAGCTAAGGTTATCAACACTTCCGCCAATATCTAATTTTAATCATACATCTCTCTATATAGCCCAGGCTGGTCTAAAACTCACTACCTTCCTGCCTCAGCCTCCCTAGCACTAGGACTATTGGCATATGCCACACTTCACCCAGCTCCAACTTAATTGAATTTTTGCATTTCAAAATAACTCCAGAAAATATTCTAGTCATCTAGGTTTTTAGCTTAATTAAATATTCATTATGCTCTTCAGTCACTATATTGTCTGTATTTTTAAATCTTCTTGAAAGTGTAGCTTAATTCATTTCTACATTTCTTGTTTCTTGATGAATGCATTAAGTCATAAAATTCCCTTTAAATGAGGACAGTGCCTCTGTGTCCCACAAAATTTGACAAGCAGTATTTCCATTGTAATTTCATTGACTGCTTAGCTTAGTAGCCAAAGAAGCTTTTAGTATTGAAATGCATTTTCATGTCTCACAGGAATTTTTGAAAATTCTGTTCATTTATATTCTAATCTTATTATACCATAGTAAAAGAACATAAGTATTCAATATTGATACCGTGGATTTTATAGAGGCTTCCTTTGTGATCAATCACATGTCAACGATTAGAAAAAGTGGCCCCAGCTGGGTGTTGGGGGCACATGTCTGTAATCCCAGCACTCAGGAGGCAGAGGCAGGCAGATCTCTGTGAGTATGAGGCCAGCCTGGTCTACAGAGCAATTTCCAAGACAGGCTCCAAAGCAATAGAGAAAAATCCTGTCTTGAAAAACCAAAGAAAAGAAATCACAGAGAAACCCTGTGTCAAAAAGCCAAAAAAGTAAATAAATTAAAAAGAAAAGAACGCGTGGCTCCAAAGGAATGTAATGAACTTATGTGAATATCTAACAGCTAAGTATTGTTTGTATATTCAGAGCTCCCATGTTTGTTTTTGATTGCTTGCTCAATCACTTTTAGGAAGAGATATGTTAAAGCACCCAGATAAATTATTGGTGAACAATTCTAAGATAAACTTAAATAAATTCAAAACTGACATTGATCTATTGATTAAACTTTTATGGAATACTTCATTTTCCTTCTGTGATGCTGTGAGTAGATATTCTGTTATGAAGCTATATTATTAGACACATGCATATTAATAATTTTTACTCCACTGTAATATTTGCTTGCATACAAAGATTTTTTTAGCTGTTATGAGACTTCTGACTTTAATTCAACCTTCTCAGATATTAAGACTCCTTCTCTCGCTGGCATGTTGATATATTTCTATAACCCCAATACTCAGAAGGCAGAAGAGGGAGAGCCAGGAATTCAAGGTGAGACCCTGCATCCAAAAACCAAAAGCAAAAAGGAGATCTCCTCTATATTCTGTTGATTCACATATAAGTTTATCTTTTCTTCATTTGTTTTCAACTTTTCTGTACTCTTATGTTTTATTTAAATCTAATTCAGTTTTAATCGAATTTTGTTTAGTCTTTATTTTAATTTTCTCTGACTATTAATAATGAGATTTAAAATTTTACTGTAGTTACTCTTTGTATTGGTTACTTTTCTGTTTCTGTGATATAATACTGTGACTAAGGTGACCTATAAAGAAGGAATTTAATTGGACTTATGGCTTTAAATGGTTAGAGTTCACAATGGCAAAGTGAAAGCATTCTGGAAGATACAGATAATGGCTCACATCTTAAAACCTCAAGTACAAGGCAGAAAGTACACTGCTCATGACATGGGCTTTTGAAACCTCAAAGACTACCCCCTTAATTATACACCTGCTCCAGTAAGGTCATACCACTAAATCTTTCCCAAACCGTTCCACCAACTGGGGAGCAAATACTCAAACATATGAACCCATGAGGTCATTCTCACTCAAACTACCACACTCCTATATTAAGACATATTTCTAAATTAATAAAATCCAAAGATTTTAATGTTTGAAATTTTCATAGTGAAATATAATATTTTAAATGCTAAAACACTTGGTAATTATAAAAACAGCACATGAAAAAGAGACAAAAAACAGTTTAAAGAAAAAGAGCCCAGCACCCGGGAGGCAGAGGCAGGCGGATCTCTGTGAGTTCGAGGTCGGGCTGGACTGATAGCCTTCAAAACAATACAGAGAAACCCTGTCTCATAAAAACCAAAAAAGAAAAAAGAAAAAGAAAAAGAGAAAATGTTATTTCTGTTACCACAGTTCACATTATTTATATACTCTCCTTCCTGTTTTGTCTTCCCTGCTTACCAATGATAGGCCAAGTTTCTTCTGAAGGAGAGACAGATATAACAATTATGTATCTTTCAATCACTTGGCCAAGATAGTTCTCAAAGTGGAAGTAAAGCTGAACACACATTCAGAGAGTTTTGATTCTTGAAAATAGAGACCTCTGACTGGCTAGCTTCAGGGCTTCTCTCTCCCTCCCCCTCTCTCTTCCTCCCCGTCTTTCTCCCTTTCTCCCTTCCCCTTTCTATTCATAAATACTGGAGACATAGTAGGACATGCATGATCTAATAAGTACAGGGGAGAGTATTAGGAGCAGAAACATTCAGTTGGAGGTAGGAGTGGAGAAATAGAGTAAGAGTTAAAAAAACTAATGATACTTTCAAAGTCAGTTCAAAACATAATTTGAGAGGGGTGGAGAAGTGCCTTGGTCCTGCCTCAATGAGATGATGAGACAGACTTATTAGACTTCCTAGGGGAGGCCTTAGCTTCTCCAAGGAGCAGATAGGAGGTGGGGGGAGAGTGGAGGAAGCAGGAAGAGAGGAGGGAGGAAAAACTGGAATAGGAATGTAAAAAAATAAGTTAATAAAAAATAAAAAGCATAATTTGAGAAAACAAGTCTGCAAATCTGCACATAGGCACACTGCATAGGTAGATAATGCTCCTTCTAGGATCCATAACTTATTACATGAAAATCCCAGGTATGGAATGCATCCATACTAGTTGATATTTAGACCCAAAGCTCCCTAACCCAAAAATATACAAGCTATTACCATTGCTTTTCCCCCCATAAGAATGAAATGATAAGACCCTATTTCTGAAGCTACCACACACTTGGGTTGCAGCACACAACAACAAGTTCAAATAAAGGTGGGAGTTTCCTCCCTGCCAGCCAATTTTCGTGGTGACAGAAAGTAATATGTAGGCTACCAGGAAAGAATGTCTTCAGTCCTGCCTAGCTGCTGACTTCACAAGCTACAGCAACAAATTGCATACCAAGATTGGCAATATTACTAAGAGAGTAACCAACTACTTTCTGATTTGATTCCACAGGAGGAAACTCATGCATGATACTATTATAAACCTAATCAAGAGACAGTGATTTGGGAAGCCATGGGTCCTGGGAGGCAACTGGCTACTTATTGTTGTTTGTTTGTTTGTTGCTAAATGGTTATGTCAAACATCCTTCTAAATCAGTGGTTCTCAACTTGTGAGTTGCAAGTTGAGAATGACCCTTTCACTTGGGCTGCATATAAGATACTTACAATATGATTTGTAACAGTAGGAAAATTACAGTTATGAAATAACAATGAAATGATTTTATGGTTGGGGGGAGTCACCACAACATGAGGAACTGTATTAAGGGGTTGCAGCTTTGGAAAGGTTGAGAAGCACTATTGTAAATGCATATGTGCTGCTTTCAGCCTTCATCAAAGAAGCTTCTTTTTGCAGTGTCGGCTAATGAAGACTCACAACTGATGTAAGCGCTAAGAAAAGGTTGCTGGTTAGCGTCCTGTCCTAAATGAGGACATCTATATCATTCACTGCAAGTATTGGAGACCTTTACAGAAGAGGGAGTGAAAAGAATGTAAACCACAAAATAGGAAAGAGTGTAGAAAATACTGTATTCTGGACATGATGTGAGACTTGTGCTCATGAACTTTTGGTATCAGGGTTTACCTGTAGAAGACCGGGCTCATCAGTAATCCATCATGCACGCAGGAGGGCTTAGGAGCAGCCCCCAACCCTGGGCTACTCTGGGAAGTTCATGGTTATTGGAGTGCAATATCATTTTTTTCAGTGGGGCAGCCAGTGATAGGTTGTTGATGCTCCAGTAAATAACCTGCCACCCACACCCATGCATGCAGCCCCAAATAAACTCAGTGGGTCCACAAAAAAGAAAGAAGCAAAATAGTAAGGAAACTTGGGAAGAAGGGTTTCAGTGGGAAAGGGAGGAGGATTTTACAGGATAATGGGGTGAAATGACCAATATTCATTATATTTATGTATTAAATTATTAACTTTTTCGATTTTTCTATTATTGAAAATAGATTTTATGCAATGTAATCTAATTATGCTTCCCCTCCCCAAACCTCTCCCATGTCCCTCCCACCTCCCCTCCCAACCAAATCCACACATTTTTCTCTCTTTTGTTAGAATAAAAAGCAAGCAACTAAAGAATAATAATAAAATTAAATAAAATAAAAACAGACTAATTGGAATAGGAAAAATAAACAAACAGAAAACAGAAGAAAAATAGCCAAAAATGCACAAGAAACACATGTAGAAGTAGAGGCACATTCACACACAGAGAAATTCCATAAAAACACAAAACAAAAATTATAATATATATACAAAGGAACTGTAAGGGGGAATGCCCTAACACAGCATTATGACTTAAAGAGCCTCCAAAGATGCCACTGAGTTTGTTTTGTGTTGGTCATCAGCTAATGTGCATGGGCCTGCCCTAAATTAGGTTTGTATACCTAATGACACTAATTTTTCCTTTGCAATTGGTTATCAACTGGAGATCTATTCTGGATTAGGGTCGAGTCATGTGTTCACTTCACCCCTTAGAGTTGAGACTCCATCAGGCCCAGACCCATACAAACCTGTTCATGCTGTCATAGTCTGTGTGAGGTCATATTGTAACAGCCCTACTTTGTTTAGAAGGTCTTGTTTTCTTAGTGTTCTCCATCCTTTCTGCCTCTTACACTCTTTCTGCCTCCTCTTTCACAGGGTTCCTTGAGACCTGAGTGGAAGGATTTGATTAATACACCCCATTTATGACGGAGTGTTCCAAGTTCTCTCACTCAGCACATTGTCCAGCTGTGACTCTCTGTATTTGTTCTCATCTACTGCAGGAGGAAGCCTCTCTGATGATGGTTGAGCAAGACACTGATCTATGAGCATAGAAGAATGTCCTTAAGAGTCATCTTATCGCCACATTCTCTTAGCAAAGCAGTAGTATTTGATTTTACCCTAGCTATCTGCCCTATGTAATTTCAGGTTCTTGTTGGGGATGGGTTCCACATCTTTTTTTAACTCTTTTTATTTTTAAATATAAATTAAAAACAAGGTTGCTTCACATGTCAATCCCAGCTCCCTCCCCTTCTCCCTCCCCCCCTCCCACACCCTCTCACCTAGGCCCCCAGTCCCCACTCTTTCCCCAGGAAGAGTGAGGCCCTCCATGGGGGTGTCCATAGTCTGTCATTTCATCCAGAGCAGGGCCTAGGCCTTCCCCAAAGAGTCCAGGCTGAGATAGAATCTCTCATAATGGGATAGGCACTCAAAGTCCATTTGTATGTCAGGGATAAATATTGATCTACTACCCAAGGCCCCGTAGATTGCCTAGGCCTCCTCACTGACGCCCACATTCAGGGGGGTCTGGATCAGTCCCATGCTGGATTCCCAGACAACAGTCTGGAGTTCAAGAGCTCCCCCTTGTTCAGGTTAGCTGTTTCTGTGGGTTAAATAAGTCCAATATTGACCCCTATGCTCACCTGTCCTCCCTCTCTGACACCGGGTTCCTTGAATTAAGCTCAGTGTTTAGCTGTGGGTGTCTGTCTCTGCTTCCATCAATCATTGGTTAAGGTTCTGTTTCCCAGACTCTCTATCATTGGAAGTGCAGACTGGCACTCTCCTGATCCATGTCTAAAATCCATATATGAGTGAGTACATGCCATGTTTCTCTTTTTGTGAATGGGTTACCGCACTCAGGATGGATTCTTCTAGTGCCATCCATTTGCTTGCAAATTTCAAGATTTCACTATTTTTTCCGCTGAATAGTACTCCATTGTGTAAATGTACCACATTTTCTCTATCCACTCTTCAGTTGAGGGGCATCTAAGTTGCTTCCAGGTTCTGGCTATTACAAATAATGCTGCTATGAAATTAGTGGTACAGACATCTTTGTTGTATGAATGTCCATCTTTTGGGTATATGCCTAAGTGTGGAATTGCTGGGTCTTGTGTTAGACTGAGTCCCATTTTCCTGAGGAATCTTCATACTGATTTCAAAAGTGTCTGTACCAGTTGACACTCCCACCAGCAGTGGAGGAGTGTTCCCCTTCCTCCACATCCCCTCCAACATAAACTGTCATTGGTGTTTTTGATTTTAGCCATTCTGACAGGAGTAAGATGGTATCTCAGAGTTGTTTTGATTTGTATTTCCTTGATGGCTAAGGATGTTGAGCACTTTCTCAAGTGTCTCTCAGTCATTTTAGGCTCCTCTGTTAAGAATTCTCTATTTAGTTTTATAGCCCACTTTTTAATTGGATCCTTTGGTGTTTTGGAGACATGCTTCTTGAGTTCTTTGTAAATTTTAGAAATCAGCCCTCTGTCAGTTGTGGAGTCAGTGAATATCTTTTCCCAATCTGTGGGCTGTCTTCTTGTCTTGTTGACTGTGTCCTTTGCCTTACAGAAGCTTCTCAGTTTCAGGAGCTCCCGTGTATTAATTGTTGACCTCAGTGTTTGTGCTACTGGAGTTATATGTTCAGGAAGCTGTCTCCTGTACCAATTTGTTCAAGAGTACCTCCCACTTTCTCTTCTAAGAAGTTCAGTGTGGCTGATTTATGTTGAGGTCTTTGATCCATTTGGACTTAAGTTTTGTGCATGGCGATAGATATGGATTGATCCGCATTCTTCTACATGTCAGCCTCCAGTTATGCCACACCATTTGTTGAAGATGCTTTCTTTTTCCATTGTATAATTTTAGCTTCTTTGTCGAAGATCAGATGTTAATACATATGTGGGTTAATATCAGGGTGTTCAATTCGATTCCATTGGTCTACCTGTCTGTTTTGGGGGTTCCACATCTTTTAAGTGGGCCTTAAACCCAATAAGATATTGGTTGGTTACTCCTACAAACTTTATGCCACTATTGTACTAGCTCATCTCGCATGTAGGTAACCATTATAGATCAAAGGATTTGTGGCTGATTTTCTATTTACAATTCTCCTTTTGAAGCATGTAGAGTACCTTCTAAAACCATCAACAATAGTCAGTAGGGCTAAAGGCTCTAGGTAAGCACCAGCTCAACTTCTCTGTGTTCAATTATTTATAAAGGTGTTATCTTCAGCAATAGGGCCTTAATGTCAGTTTGTGAAGAACAACTAATAGCATTATTAATAGCCTGGTTTGTTTGGGGGTTCCTATGGGACCCCTTTAGCCAACAACTCGATTAAATATAACCCATTCCCAGAACTGGAGGCTTTAATAGGCAACAAGAGATTTCAACTTGGAGCTCTGTATCCTTATTATTTTGCAATTACATCAAGATTTTTCTACATGTATGTATATATTTTAGGAAGTTTCTACTATATCAGGTTTCCATAAGACCCCTCAAATGACCACTAGCTTTCTTTGTCCCCCCTGTTATTACCCCTCTGTCCTCACCCTCCTGATTTGATCCCATCATTCCAGTCTACCCTGTCCTTGTGCATCCATAACTCTTTTCTATATACACTCCTAGGGAGAAGGGTTGAATCTCCCTAGTCTAGTGGTTCTCAACCTGTTGATCATGACCCCTTTGGGGGTTGCATAGCAGGTATTTACAATTCATAACAGTAGCAAAATTATAGTTATAAAGCAATAACAAATAATTTTGTGGTTGGGGGTCACCACAACATGAACTATATATTAAAGGACTGAAGGTTGAGAACCACTGCCCTAGTCTGTCACCCTTACTTCTGTGATAATATGGAATGTAGCTTGCTTATTGAAAGCTTAACAGCTAACATCCACATATAATCAAATACATAACATTTTTGTCTTTCTGAGATTTGCATAACTCACTCAAGAAGATTTTCTTCTAGCTCCATCATTTACCTGCCAATTTCATGATTTCATTTTTTAGTGGCTGAGTAATACTTCATTGTGTAAATATGCCACATTTTCTTTATCCATTCATCACTTGATGAGCATCTAGGCTGTTTCCAGTTACAAGCTACTATGAAAAGAGCAGTAATGAACATAGTTGAGTAAGTGTATCTGTAGTAGGTTGTAAATCCTTTGAGTATATGTCCAAGAGTGGTAAAGCTGGATCTCGAGGTAGATCAATTTCCAGTTTCCTGAGGAACCACCATATCAATAGCCATAGTGGCTGTACAAGTTTGCACGCCCACTAGCAATGGATAACTTGTTCCCCCTTTTCCCACATCCTCACCAGCATGAGGTGGCATTTGTTTTATTGATCTAAGCCATTCTGACAGGCATAAGATAAAATATCAAATTAATTTTGATTTGCATTACAATGGTGACTAAATGTGTTGAACATTTCTTTAAGTGATCCTCAACCATTTGTACTAACTCTTTTGTAAATTCTGTTTAGACCAGAACCCCATTTTTACATTTAGTTCTTTGATTTTTTTTGTCCTTTTCCTGGGTCTTTATATAGTTTAGATAATAGCCCTCTATCAGTTATGTTGTTGGGGAAAAAACTTTTCTCATTTTTCAGCCTGCTGCTTTGGTGAGCTTTGCCATACAGAAGCTTCTCAATTTCATTAGGTCCCATTTATTGATTGCTTTTTTTCATGCCTATGCTATTGGTGTTCTGATCAGAAAGTCTTTTCCTGTGCTATTGAGTTCAAGACTGTTGATAAGTGTTACCTATAGAGAAAATTATCCATTTCTTTAGGATGTTCCAATTTGGTGGAGTACAGGTTTTTATGCGCCTCTGGATTTCCTCATTGTCCGCTGAAATGTCACTTTTATCATCTCTAATTTTGTTAATTTGCATCCTCTCTCTTTCTCTCCTCTCTCTCTCTCTCTCTCTCTCTCTCTCTCTCTTTCTCTCTCTCTCTCTTTCTCTCTCTCTCTCTCTCTCTCTCTCTCTGATTCTAGCTAATTTGGCTAAAGTTTTGTGAATCTCATTGGTTTTCTCAAAAAACTAATTTTTGTTTCATTGATTCTTTGTAATTTTGTGTTTGATTCTATTTTACTTGATTCAGCCCGGAGTTTGATTATTTCAGGTCATCTACTCCTTTGGGGTGTTACTTTTTTGTTCTGAAGCGTTCAGGTGTGAAATTAAGCTACTTATCTCTCCATTTTTATAGGCACTTAGTGCTATGAACTTGCCTTTTAGACCACCTTCAATGTGTTCCATAAGTTTGGGGATACTGCATATCCATTTTCATCGAATTCCACAAAGTCTTTAATTTCTTTATGTCTTTATCCACTTTTCATTCAGTAGGGAGTTGTTCATTTTCCATGATTTTGTAATTTTTCTGCTGTTTCTGTTGTTGATATCCAGCTTTAATCTGTGGTGGTCAAATAGGATGTGGGGTATTATTTCAATTTTCTCTTATTTGTTGAGACTTTCTTTGTGTCTGAGTACATAGTCAGTTTTGGAGGAAGTTCCATGAACTACTAAGGAGAAGGTATATTCTTTTACGTTTGGTGAAGTGTTCTATATCTGTTATGTCTATTTGGTTTAAGACATCATTTATCTCTAGCATTCCTGTTTAGTTTTTGTCTAAATGGCCTGTATATTGGATGGCAACAGTGGGGTCTTGAAGTCACTCTGTATCAGTGTGTGAGGGTCAATATGTGTAGTACTGTTTCCTTTATGAACTTGTGTACCCTTATGTTTGGTATGTATATGTTTACAATTCCAATATTCTTTTTATGTATTTTTCCTTTGATGAATATATAATTGTCTTTCTCTTTGGATTAGTTTTGGTTTGAAGTCTATTTTTTCTGAAATTAAGATAGATACATCATCTTGGTTATTGGGTACATTTGCTTGGAATATCTTTTTCTATTTCTTTACCCTGAGGTGGTGTCTATCCTTGATGTTGATATGACGTTCTTCAAAGCAGCAGCAGGATTTTCTGATCCATTCTTCTAGTCTGTGTCTTTTTATTGGGGAAATGAGACCATTGATGTTGAGAGTTATCAATGAGCAGTGTTTGTTGACTCCCATTTTTGGTATGGATTTTTCCTCCTCTTTTGATTTTCTGGTCTGAGATTATTTATTACATGTGGTTTTTTTTTGAGTGGATAACCACTTACAGTTGAAGTTTTCTTTCTAGTGTCGTCTGTAGAGATGGATTTGCAAATACTGCTTAAATGTGATTTTATCATGGAATGTCTTTCTCTCTCCATCTTTAATGACTGAATGGTTTGCTGGATATAAGGTCTGGGTTGGTGTCAGTGGTCTCTTAAAGTTGGTATAACATCTGCCCAGACCCTTTTGGCTTTTAGAGAACTTGGGTATTACTCTAATTGGTGTGCCTTTATATATTTCTTGGTCTCTTTCCCCCTGCAGCTTTTAATATTTTTTCTTTGTGCTGTATGTTTAGTGTTTTGGTCCAATCTATTTGGTATTATGTATGCTTCTCTCTCTTGATGGGCATCTTCTCCTTTAGATTAGAGAAATTTTTCCTATGATTTTGTTGAAAATATTTTCTGGGTCTTTCACTCGAGTTTCTTGCACTTCCTCTATTCTTATTATTCATACATTTGCTCTTTCCCTGGTGTCCCAAATTTCCCAGATTGCCAAGAGTCTTTTAGAGTTATTTTCTTTGACTGAAGTGTCCATTTCTTCTGTCTTGTCTTAAATGCTTGAGATTCTCTCTTCCACAGTGTGTATTCTGTTGGTGAAGCTTGCCTGTGAGGTCCTGTATTTCCAGTTTTACCCCAGTTTTGGTTTTCTTTGTTAATTCTATTTAACTATCATGTCTTGAGCTCTTTTCTTCATTTTATTCCACTTGTGTTTTCATAGTTTTCAGTAACTTATTTATTCATATTTTCTTTAAGGACATTGAACATATTCATAATAGCTATTTTGAAGTCCTTGTCTTGTACTTCTGCTTCATTTCTCAGAGCCTACTGTAGTAGTGTTGTTGACATATTAACTGTAATTTTATTCTAATGTCTACATCTGGGTTTGGGACTATTATAATTCTAGGTGCTGATATCTGTTCTTGTCTTTTTGGTGAGTGTTTTGTTCCTTGGTTTCTGTTGCCCTCTCTGGTTCTTAAAAGAGTGTGGTGGCTATAGGTTGCCTGGTAGGGTCCCAGATAGAAGGTGTTTCTAGATATTCTGAGCTGACATTTAGTAATGGGGATAGGCTAGAAAGGGGGCTTAGAGAGACCATAGGAGGGAGGAAATCTTGATATGCCATGAGGACCTCCATGTCTGCTAGGAATGGGGGCAAAGGAAAAAAAACACAGCAGTTGGTCTACTAAAAAGCTGGGGATGAAGGGTTGTCCAAAGTTTTTTAAACTATGTATAGGATTTATAAGGGCCACTGAGAACATCATTCTCCCCTCTTCCCCTCTCAGTTTCCAAGCTGGTAGAGTATTTAAGAAGCTCTATACTTCAGTATGACTTCTTTAGATATTTAAAGAATGGATTTAGAAAGATTAAAGGAGTTGTCTTGTAGAATGGTAACAAATGGTTCTGTGGTTTCCAAACCACTGGTTCATATAGTATTCTTTGTATAAAATCATCAAGAGAGACATAAACAACTAGATCCCAGATTTGATCCATTCTTAATATACATGCCAAGAAAGAGTAGCTGGTATACAAGGAATATGACACACTGTTTAAAATAACTTTATGCTTGATGAATAAAATAGCCACAAAAGAAAGACAGCAAATTAAACAATGTATACATGAAACAGTTATAGGAATAGATGGCATATTGAGTGCAATCAAAGACATACGGAAAGTTATTTGATATATGAAACAGGAAAAAGGAGACTTGAAAAGGGATCAAGAAAAATATCATCATAGCAGTAAAATCTTTTGGACACAGCCAAAGACCAAATTACTGGGCTAAAAACTGGAATGGAGGGCTCTTTACATTTTATTTAAATTAGCAACAAGCTTGCTTTACCTGTCAAATCTAGCTCCCTCTCCCTTCCTTCCACACCCGATCCCCCTCCCATCCCTCCCAGTCCCCCACCCAATCCCCACTCCATTCCCCTGGAGAGGAGTGAGGCCCTCCATGGGGATATCCAGAGTCTGTCATTTTGTTCAGGGCAAAGCCTAGGCCCTTCCCTAGGATTCCAGGCTGAGAGAGTATCCCTCATTGTGGGAGGGGCACCCAAAGTCCATTTGTTTGCCCGGGATAAATACCGATCTACTGCCAAAAGGCCCCATATATTGGCCAGGCCTCCTTGATGACAACCACATTCAGGGGGTCTGGATCAGTCCCATGCTGGCCTCCCAGCCATCAGTCAGGGGTCCAAGAGCTCCCCCTTGTTCAGGTCAGCAGTTTCTGTGGGTTTCACCAGCCCAGTCTTGACTCCTTTGCTTATCACTCCTCCCTCTCTGTCACTGGGTTCCAGGAGTTCAGTTCAGTGTTTAGCTGTGGGTGTCTGCCTCTGCTTCCATCAGTCACTGGATGAAGGTTCTAGGATAAGGTAGTTGTCAAACTCATTATCAGGGATGGGCATTTAAGGTAGTCTCTCCACTATTGCTTTGTTTGCCAGTTGGTGTCATACTTGTAGATCCCTGGTAATCTCACTAGTGCCAGATCTCTCCTAAGACCTATAATGACTGCCTCTATTATGGTATCTCTCATCCTGCTCTCCTCTATTCTTCCCACAACTCATCCTTCCTGCTTCCCCCATGTCCTTCTCCCCCCTCCTCTTCTCCCCCTTACTTTTTCTCAGCTCCCTCTCACCTCCCCCCATGCTCCCAATATGCTCAGAGATCTTGCCTCATTCCACCTTCTCTGGGGTACCATGCATATCTCTCCTAGGGTCCTTCCTGTTTCCCAGACTCTCTGGCTGTGGGATTGTAGACTGGCACACCCCTGATCAATGTCTAAAATTCATATATGAGTGAGTACATACCATGTTTGTCTTTTTGTGACTGGGTTACCTCACTCAGGATGGTTTCTTCTAGTGCCATTCTTTTGCCTGCAAATTTTAAGATTCCATTGGGTTTTTTTTCTGCTGAATAGTACTCCATTGTGTAAATGTAGGGTTTTTATGATAAGAAAAGAGGAAAAGATACAGAAAGTAAAATGTAAAACAAAGCCAAGTCATATGGAAAATTTCCTCCAAAGAGGGGAAAATGCCTCCAGGGTTTTGCAAATAAAGTTTTATTGAAACGCAATAACAATCATTGTCATCCTGCAATTGAATTGTTGTGACAAAGTATATTTGGCCTACAAAGTCTAAATTATTTATTATCTCACCTTACTCCTATATTAATATAACTCCACACATAGATGGCATGAGAGAGAAAAATAATAATATGGGCATGTAAGAAGAGAAAGAAGGAGAATTTCATGGAATTTGCTGGGTATTAACAATTCTAAAAACCCTAGGTCCACTAAGGTCATCTGCCCTAAATATTAAAAGATATCCATCTCATCTAAAAGAAATGTGGAAGCCCCATCCAAATTTTCAATACTTGTTTATGAAACATTTCTGTTGCAGTCAATTGCAGTTGCATGTGGTAACATATTGTTTTCCAGGCATATAATCTGGTATCTGAGTTCTAAAGTTATCTCAGTGCTGAAGCGTCTATTTGCTTGAGCTCACTTTTAGGATAATGCAGCAAAGCAGTATTATGGTTTGGATACAGTTTGTTTCTTGTGTTTGGACCTTAGTCCTTGATGTGGTTATATGATAGATGATGAGATCTTTAAAGAGTTGGGTCTAATAAGAAGTCCTTTTCTTCTCAAAGTATCAAGACTTCAGAAGGGACTAGAGCACTACTCATCAGATTCCAAGTTAGTTCTTCAGAGTGCAAGTTGTTACAAATTCCTGAACCTGGGCCCTGAATCTGTATAGAAATACCTGTATTATCATATGGTCCTTCTTTCTCACACAGACACCCATACTTGTACTGCCACCTTCACCAGTGCTGAGGTGATGACAGTCACATGTCTTCAAACCGCCAAAATGCAAACTGAGTAAACCTCTGTTTTTTTTTTAACAAATCACTCTGTTTCTAGTATATCATTATAGTAATGAAAATAGACTAAAGCATTCGGTGAGCTTGAAAAGGGCTGGGAACTGAGGAGGAAAAAGAAATGGGGTTATAGAAAAGAGGGATGATGGGAAGCCAAATCATGGAGAGAAATCATGAGAACTTAGGATCTACAAGCTCATCATATGGATTGGGGGAGGAAGTTGAAGGTAGGCTTGATTTAGCCATGAATGTTCTGTACTGTCCCAAACTATCTTCTGTGTAAAGTGCACGCACGAGGCATTATGCTTTAAGTGTTTTAACATGATAAATCAGTATTAGGGATCTTTGTCTCCATGCTCTACCAGAAGAGGCACCAAATGTTAAACAAAACCTGCCATTGTTGCCCCATTGAAATATGTGCCTTGATCTGACTTTTTCACCTACTATAAAACCCACAAAGCCAGAAGTTCTTTACTAATTGCTGAACATTCAGATTTCATCCATTTAGACTTCTAAGTGGTTTAAATTTGTGGGTTTGTTATGTTGTTGCTTTAGTTATACAGTGCCTTATAAAAAACCCTTAGAACACATAACTGCCGCATGTGGAACCACAGAGGTGACAAGAAGATATCTTGAAAGACAGTTTTGAAAATCATAGCTCCTTAAATATATGGTTCTGGATAATAACAGACCCCAAAGCTATGTATTAGGGCACATATTTGGGAAGCTTTTGATGTTTTAGGAAAATGATGCTCAAAAATCAATTAAAGTCTGTCATTTTTTCCTAAGAAGAATAAATCGCTGTGAGTGCATAAGTGCTTCTAAATCAGTCACTTTCCTTTTATCTGAATGCATGAAAGTGCCTTCCATTATATTTGGGAACTTAGTCTAGCAACTGTCAAGTACTTTTGTAACATGAAAAATGAAAGACCCAGAGACTGGTATCAGGGTTCACATTTCAAGCTGAATATCAGAAAAGCAAAGCAGCCGGCTGCTAGCCTCTTACCTTTACCTCTACCTCAGGCCGAATGATCTGGTCCTGTCTCCTCGAGCTCTCACCAAGCCTCAAACTATAACCTCTCCTTGGCATGGCTGGAGAATGAATGCCCCATACTGAATACTTGCTCCTGTCTTTTATACCCCTCTACTGTTAGATTTAAAGGAGCGGGCCCTGTTACTCTTTTTTTTTTTTTTTTTTTTTTTTGGTTTTATGAGACAGGGTTTCTCTGTATTGTTTTGGAGGCTATCGGTCCAGCCCGGCCTCGAACTCACAGAGACCCGCCTGCCTCTGCCTCCTGAGTGCTGGGATTAAAGGCGTGCACCACCACCACCCAGCTCTGTTACTCTTTTAGACTGATTCAATCTTGTGTACATCTGGGTAGCCTTGAACTCACGGAGATCTGTCTACCTCTTGAGTCCTAGGATTAAAGATGTGCACCTCCTAGCTTCTGGCTACTGGGATTAAAGGTGTATACACACTACCTGATCTCTATAGCTTGAGGCTTTAATAAATCATTAATAATATATCACTACACACTTTTTGGCTATAGCAGAATTTTAAGGCAACTGGAAGACAGTGTCAATGAGTGGCACACAGTTAACTGTCACTGCACTCAGAGGGGTCTTCCAGCCTCTCTAATGCCTTCCAACACTTTCTAGACTCCTAGAAGATTGTTCAAGATTTTGGCACACTACAAATTTCCCCAAGTTTAACTTTGACTACATTTTTTCTGACATTGATTTTGTGGTCAAGATTGAAGGGTGTGTGTGTGTGTGTGTGTGTGTGTGTGTGTGTGTGTGTGTGTGCTTTAAAGAAAAGAAATATTGAATTTTGACTGAGGCATCATGCCTGAAAGTGG
Source organism: Mesocricetus auratus (assembly GCF_017639785.1). Classification (NCBI taxonomy): domain Eukaryota; kingdom Metazoa; phylum Chordata; class Mammalia; order Rodentia; family Cricetidae; genus Mesocricetus; species Mesocricetus auratus. Next base: position 22,007,164 of record NW_024429188.1, on the reverse strand, counting down.
TCAGTACAGAGTTCCTATGATCATCCTTCTGTTGCGCCTATAAGATGAAAAGAAAACCAGACTGAGTTATTTCCAAGTTTCCAGGTGGGAATAACATGTTACTACAGATGTGCAATAGCATCTCACACTGGAATCAGAAAAAATTAATCTGCAATTGTTTATAGCTTCCTTCAGCATAATATTTAGTAACCTAGGATCTGGAAAGGTTCATTTACACATCACTTTGGGAAAAAGTCATTTTATTTTCAGAGCAAAGGCTCAGAAATGAAGGAAGGGAGGAAGGGATGGATGGATGGAGGGAGGGAGGGAGGGAGGGAGGGAGAATGGAAAGGAAAAGAAAGAAACTAAGTTTTTTAAATGCTAACTCTAGGTCCCAGGGTTTTACAAGTATCACTTCTTAGGTATTATTTATGGCATAAATTTTTTTCTACCAAGGTCTGTTTTAACTTTAAGGAGGAGGATGAGTGCTTGCTTTCAGTTTAATGTAAATTTCCTTCCCAATTATAGAGACTTTGTCCCATGGCTGAGCTGACATGCTGACTCATTTCACCAAGTGTCTTAAACCAGAGCATTTTCTCTCCTCTCCTCCCTCCCCCCCCCCCTCTCTCTCTCTCTCTCTCTCTCTCTCTCTCTCTCTCTCTTTCTCTCCCTACCTCCCTCCCACCCTCTCCTTTTCTCTCACTCTACTTCCTCTCCTCCCTCTCCCTTTCTCTGTCTCCCTCTGCTTCTCCCCCTCTCTCATTCTTTCTTGTTCTCTCAATCTTCCTCTCTCTCCCCATCCCTTGAGCCCTAGAGATCCAGAAAGAATTCATCCATGCCACAATAAGTTAACGAGATAGTCAAGCAAAGTTCAGAGCAAGCTTTCCCACCCCCGGCTGGCAGTCAGCCACTCCATTCTGCCAACACTCAAAGTTGCCTTCGCAGAAAATCTATTCCAAAGCTGGCACTTTACCTCAGGAGAATTTAGTCAAAGCATTTGGCAGTCAGATTGTCTAAAACACAAGGTTAAGAGCCTTAAAATAGCCACTCTATTCCAATACTGTCTTTAAATTAAGAAACATAATTATTAAAGGATTCTGCCACAGTTGGACATGAAAACCATACCCTTCAATGCAGTGGCTATACAAGGGAGCTTTTGCTCCTGATAAATGAACATATATTTCATAAGAATGCATACATTTCCTATGCTGAGAGGAATATGGAGATAAACAAAATACAGTCAAAAGGCTTAAAATTGAATTAGACAAAGAAAGCATAAACGCATAAAAACAAAACCATTTACTAAATTAGCATACAAGGTTTAGATTGCAGCAGCATTAATAAGTCCATATGCTCAATGCCCTGTTTGCACAATGTGAAAATGTTAACTGTGTTCCAAAAGAGAGTTGGCGTCTGCTACAGACACGGAAATTTCATACATCACATGTATACAGGCTAACAGACCTTCAGCATCTGCACACATTTCGAGCAAGGAAAAGAATATAGACGTCTCCCAAAAGCTTGTCCTCTTGCCCTTCCAGTTATTGGTGACTTCTAAGGGTAGTGCCTCTCCTGCCTTTTGTCACCACGGATTCATCTGGCCTATTTTTGTACTCTGTCAGTAGAGCCATGGAGAACGTGTTTTCCTTGTCTCTGGACTCTTTAGTTTGAAAGAGTTAGTTAAATCACCATGTATAGTTCTTAGTCACCTTCATTACTCTGTAATATTGCACTGTGTATGTGTTATAAGATGCACTCCTCCACTTCAAGACTGATGGACATCTGGATAAGATAAGCAGTGGTGTCATGAACACTCCACTTTATGATATGTAATGGTGTACACATTTCTCTTGGGAACATCCATCTGAGCAGAATTACTAGGACACAAGTAGGCATACACTCAGCATTACCAGAGATTGCCAAAAGAGTGTTGTACCCTTAGACCCTGACACCAGCAGCATATGAGCATTCTTGCCAGCTCATGTCTGCCAGATTTAAATTATTTTCTCAAGGACAACCTCCTGATAATATATTCATAGAGGAGAGAATGGCTTCAAGCAGAGGCTAACAGAGATTCAGTGCACAACATCCAGTTGGCTGTAAAATATATTCCACAATAAACAGCACCTTAGGATTGTGGGACCTCCCTGTTTGTCTCCAGAAGTATAATCCTCACTTTTTCCCAGTACCTGACCTTTCACTAGACCATAAGGCTAGCCACATGGACATAAAATAATCTTCATGCTGACAAAGAAATTTATTTTATGTCTCCTACAGCAAATACTTAAATCAACAGACAAGAAAATACCTTTACCATTAAAGGGATCAGATAGCAGAGACATGATTTTTCCCTAAGGCTGACTCTATCAAGGACAGATACAGGGATAATCTATCTATCTATCTATCTATCTATCTATCTATCTATCTATCATCAATCTATCATCTGTCTATCTAACACACAGGGTCTTACAATGAGCCAATCCCTGTTCTAAACCGTATACAAACATTGACATGTGATTCTTTTTTAGGGAGGGGGTTTGAGACAATGTTTTTCTGTGGCTTTGGAGGCTGTCCTGGAACTAGATCTTGAAGACCAGGCTGGTCTCTAACTCACAGAGATCAGCCTACCTCTGCCTCCTGAGTGCTGGGATTAAAGGCGTGCACCACCACTCCCTGGTGACATATGATTCTTATAATGATGCATTTGATGAGAAATATCCTAATGTTACAGATAAGGAAACTGAGACCAGAGAAGTTGACTGATATCATAGATCTTTTAAACAGAAGTGCAAGGAGTCGAGTTCAGGAAGTTGGCTACATAATCTATGTTCTTGATCTCACATGATGCTGAGTTTGTTTGAAATCTAGGGATTTTAATAACTACTTATATAAGCCAATTTCTTATGTTTCTTTTTATTTTGCTCTCACTGCTACCAATTTGTTTATTTATATGCCCCAATCTAAAACAACTTCTTTTGTATTTTTTCTAAAACAACTTCTTAACACAACCAAATTGGATCCAAATTAAAAATAGTAAAATTTTAGACCATAGTTTAGTAAAATATCTACTAATGATATTTTACTTTAAAGGGGGAAAGAAGAATTGTAGGAGCCAGAGGAGTCAAGGACACCAGGAGAACATGACCAACATAATCAACTAAGCAGGGCTCATAGGGGCTCACCCAGACTTAAGCAACAATCAAATAGCCTGGATAGTTATGAGCCAAGTCCTCTGCACATACGTTATGGCTGTATAGTTTTGTGTTCTTGTGAGACTCATAACACTCAGATGGGCAGTGTCTCTGATCCTTTTGGCTGCTTTTGGAACCCTTTTCCTCTTACTGGGTTGCCTCATCTAGCCTTGATATGAGGGTATGTGCCTAATCTTATTGCATCCTGTTATGCTGTGTTTGACTGATGTCACTGGGAGACCTGGTCTTTTTTGAAGGGAAACAGAGGAGCTGTGCATCTGGGGTAAAGAGGAGATAGGGGGGCTAGGAATAGGGGAGAGAGGAGAGGCTGCAGTCAGGATGCATTGTATGAGAGAATAAAGAAAAAAACAAAATTTACACAGCAGGTAGAAGTGCTTGCTGTGCAAGCCTCGTGACCTGAATTAGATCCCCAGAACCCACAATAGAGAAGAGAACTGACTCCCAAAATGTTGTCCTCTGACCTCCACATGCATGCCATGGATCGTACACATGTGCATGAACACACACAGAGAGAGAGAGAGAGAGAGAGAGAGAGAGATAAAGAAATAGTAATAATAAACTTTTAAAAATATTTACATACAAATATAATAGAACAAGTTATAGATGGTATGAAATACTGCTCTCTTTCCAAACTCAGATCCAGAAATAATTGGTGTTAGACAGGTTTATATAACTGTGTATCAGTGTCTCTCATGTTACTATAGTTTTTTTTGACAACACCATCTTCATTTTTTTCTGGGATAAATGGCATAGCACATCTTTTTATTTCATGTATGATGAGATCAGTGGGAAGCTTATCACAAGTTAAAAGTACCTCTTTATGCAACGTTTTTAGGTTTCATTCAACCTATGGGTTTTATATCACCACTTTTTCAATGTAGCATCTTAAGACATTGCTCTTTCTAGCAGTGGCTAAAAGATTTGTTTACTATAATATCAAATTATTGCTATGTAATCATGACCTCAGTGATCATTGCTAACTTTCTGTTATATGTCTTTGCTTTCATTTTCTCTAATTTGTCAAAAGGCTTGCATAAATATACCAAATTAATATTGATTCAGTTTCTTTAAAATGTTCCTCCCAAATAGTAGTTTATTATTCAAACTAAAGTAGTTAATACTTTATAAAGACTCAAATGGAGGGCAGCAATTCTTCCTGGCATACAGGATAATCATGTAGAAAGGAAATAACTCTCTTTCTCTTTCCTTCTACATAGCCATGCATGACACTGTCTATGTCTGCTCTCAATTTGTTGTGCCTAGCTAAATAAAAAATGTGTGTTAGTGAACCAAATTTTTAATTCATCTTTCTCTTAAAAATTGTCTTTTTTCTTCCCTGCTACACTTAGCCCAACCCTTCTCCCCAGCATGGCTGCCACTACCTAAGTTGACTAGAGGTAGTTCTCCATTTTAAAGTAGTTGACCAGAAGTCAAGGAAATAACAAGCATAATAACAAAGACTGATACTAACATCAACAAAGACAGCCATTGGTTGAGTCCAAACGTTGTGTTAGGCAATAGAACATGCCCTTTATTCTTCATAATGGTTATGTTGTAAGTAGGCTATTACCTTCATGTCACAAATAAACAGAATGAAGCTCAAAGAACTTGAAAGTGTGCCCAAGATCATGGAACTATGAAGCTGATTGTATTAACCAGCTTCCAGACTCCAAAGCCCATATTTTGTACCCTGACATCTTCCCGACTTGTGTTTAGACTGGACAACTCTAATGAAATCATTGGGTTTACTATATAAATATAAATTTCAAAATACATTGTAAATTCAAATGCAGATAATGGGGGATATTTTCCCATACATAGACACAAAAAGTCCTCGGTGCCTCAGTAATTCTGTAGTCAGAGAGATACAACTAGTTTTCAAAGACTGGATACCTTGAGCAGAACACAAATGAACTGATTTTTTCTGAGCAGTATGTCCCATGCTGAGCTAAAGATAGGTTTGGAAAATTCACATCCCAAGTGGAGGCTGTGTGCATAGCGGCTGAGCAGCACATGGAGCTTCTGGGGGCTTCTGTTCAAACTGCCGAGCTCCTACGGAAATGGTGTTGGAAGAACTCAGAAATTATGTAAAGGGGGAGAATGAGAGCAGTGCTGATCCTCTGAATTTATTGATGTAAATTTCCAGCTGGACAAAAGAAAGGCTACCAAACATTCAGTGCTTTAGTAAATGTCCCAGGCTTTGGAGGTAGAAGATACAAGTTAGTTCTGCCACTATATCTATGGCACTGAGCACTATGAAAATTAGCAACAGTCATAATTTCTAATTCATTGTGTTCTTGTGAGAAATACTCTAGCATATACCAATAATATTTTCAGTACATCCTTACTTGTAGGAATCACTTCATAAATAAACATCATTACTATTTTTTGCTTACTATAATATATTCATTCTATGTTATATGCCCCTTCAGCCCAAGATTAAGTCACTGGAGTAGTTCTTCCTCTTGGTAGTTAAAAGAGATGATGATACCCAGGAAATGACAGGACAAAGGCCCAAGGCCATGTATGGGCACAACATCCTCTCTTTTCCTATGCTCAATGCTTCTGAGTTGGTTTTGCCGCAAGTAAACTATGCTCAGCATGTTCAAGGCCAAAATTCATATAAGCATCATAAATAACATCTTCCAGATAAAATAGGAAATAGATAAAAGGGTCTAGTAGCGTGTTAAGTCAAGCCATGGGAAATGCAACTAAATTTGTTATTCTTCGCATCCTACATGCACACAAATGCCGCATACCTGCCACACAGCAGCTCTGAAGCTGGCACACTGATTGTAGTGGTAAAGTCTCTATCACAGTCAATCATCCTGAAAGGATGTAGTTTGACCTGGCCAGCTTTAAAATGTGTGAAGGAAGTTTTTAGACAAACAGAAATATAATAAGACCCCATATACCCAGCATCCAGTTTAAAAAGCTATTAACTCTAACGGAATGTGATTCTGATATGCCCATATCATTTACTACCCCGACTTTAGTTTACACAAATCCCAGACTTCATATTATCATGTCCATAAGTATTTAGTCACATGACTACAAACTATGATTTTTGTTATGATATTAACCATACTTTTTTCAGTCTGAAGGATACCTATTCAGCAACAGTGATATGTTTTAGAATTGTACCATGGAATGAAAAAGCAAATTCCTCAGTGTTTCCAAAATTCCAGGCATGTTACTCTTTGAGATTCAAGGACAATAAGTCAGTATTCCCAGAAATTCTCAGAAATTTCAAAATTATGATTATTTTAAACAAACTTCTAATAAAGGAAACTATTAGCAGAGCACACAGAAAGTCCACAGAATGGGAAAAATCTTTATGTTCTACATTTCGGGCAACAGAATAATATTCAGAATTTGCAAAGAACTATAAAAATTAAATACCAAGGAAATAAAACTGCAAACATCAAATGGGCTAAAAGATTGAATAGACAGTTTTCAAAAAATGAAAGAAGCACAAGTAGCCAATAACTACTATTAAAAATGTTCAGCATCCCTAGTCATCTTGGAAATACAAATTGAAACTGCCTTGAGATACGATTTTACCCTAGCCAGAATGACCATCATCAAGAAATCCAATGACAAATGTCGAAGAGAATGTGGAGATAAAGGAACACTTATTCACCACTGGTGACAGTGTAGTATAGCCATTGAGGAAAATAATTTGGAAGCTCCTCGAAAATTAAAAATATAACTACCATATATTCCAAGTATTTCATCACTGGACATATAAACCGAGAATCCCATACCCCACCATAGAGATATTTACACGCCCATGTACACTGTTACTTCATTCACTATGGCAAGGAAATGGAAGTAATTTAGCCTCTGTAAACAGATGAATGGATAATGAACATCTGGTACATATATAAAATAAAACACTAGTCAACTCTAAAGCAAAATGCCATCACAAAAATCAAAGGGAAACATTAGAACATATATTATTAAGCAAGATCACTCAGTCTCAGATTTGAAAAATATGGTGCAGGTTCTCCCTTATATACAGATTCTAGCCCATAGTGTGTGTGTGTGTGTGTGTGTGTGTGCGTGTGTGTGTGTGTGTGTGTAAACAAATCTTATGAGTGTATTTTAAAAGGAGATCAAACAAGGGTGATAAAAATAAAGCAATCACTTTATTTTTAGTTTGCATATATTTTATAATTAGTTTGAAAATACACTATACTTTATGGAAGGTCTTTGAATGCTCTCTCAAAATATAACAGATTTTCAATGCAAAATGCTTAAATAATGACAGTGTCCACAAGGGACTATTACCTAACAAGTAGGATTTAAATTTTTATTAATTTATTTATGTATTTTACATCCATGCCACAGTCTCCCTCCACCAGCAGCTCCTCTTGACCCACTCCTCCTCTTTATTTTCTCTAAAGGGGGCAGGTTCCCAAGGAACAGGTTCCCAAGAGCCACTCAAAGCACCAGAGACTGCCTAGCTCGCATTGCCAGAAGTCCCACAAATAGACCAAGCAGCGGGCATAGGTGAGTCCCATGGAGGCACCCTGGTTGTTGGTTCAGACTCTGAGTTCTCATGAGCCAGGCTAGCCATTTCTGTGGGTTTTCTTCCAATATCACTGACACTTCTGGCTCCTAAAATCCCTCTCCATCTCTTCAGCAGGACTTCCAGTGCTCTACACAATGTTTGGCCCTGGGTCTCTGAGTATGTCTCCATCAGTCACTGGATAAGGCTCTCCACTGATAACCGGGGTAGTTACCACAGTATATTTAATTTTAAACATTTTTTATTGTTTGAATATTCCTGTATGCTGTGGTTCTTTGTAAGCACTACTAAACTTAGTGTCCTTTTATTATAAACAATACTTTATTTAACTGTCATACCATTATTACTATTAAAAATAAGAATTCTCTCTCAATATTATTAACTATCTTGTCAGCACTTAAATTCCTTTAAACTGTTTTTCTCACAATTTGTTTGAGTTGAATTCATATTCTAAAATTATTTGATATGTTCTCTAAGACTCTGATAATGCCCAGCTTCTAATTCTGTATCATCTGTTTGCCTGAATGGCTATTTGTAGCCCCACTGCAATTTTATTGTTAAAGAAGGCATTTTGTTTGTTTACTTAAATCTTTTCAGGGTGATTAAATATTATGGAGAATTTTCTAGCCCATATCACTGCATAATTTCATTCTTTGTGTCTCTGTGACATTACTTTGCATGTGCCCAGGTGCCCTGTGCACCCCTATAAATATATATGATTGATCACAGTCTATTTTGACAAGACAACTTCATAGATAGCATTTTGTATTTCTGTGAGGAGGCATATAATATCTGGCTGTCTTGCTTTTTGAAATGGTAGTCACTGATGATTATTTTCTAGATTAATTCTGTGTGCATATGTATGTTTAAGTGGGTATACATGTGTGGATACAGGTACATGTGTATGCATATATGTAAAGACCAGAGAGCAACAAGAGGTTTCATTCCTCCTCAATTGCCATCTAGCTTGTTTGGGAACAGGATCTCTCATGGGCCTAGAACTCTCTGAATATGATAGGCTAGATGATTGGGAAGCCTGGGAGATCTTCCTGTCCCTAGTTCCCTAGCTCTGGGATTACAAGCACATACCACTATAGCCAGCTTTTTAAACATAGGTTCTGATGGATTAAACCTGGGTTCTCACAAGCACTTTACACACTAAGCTATCACCTTAGTACCAGGTTCCATCTTTGAGACAAGATTTTACAATGACTGAGCTCAACCTTTTTTAGAAGCTAGATTTGATTTTTTAGGAATTGGACAACTATGATAAGGATCTAGACAATTTAGAAAAGATTTTATATTTTGTGCTCTTCTTTGTTTCAGCGTTGAGTCTATGGTGTCTGTGACATCACAAGCACTCCTAGACTGTTGATCAAATTGAACTGGAAATCCAGCATTTTCCCTAAATGTAATTTATACAAAGAAGTACATACTTTTCTACCATCATTATTAGCACTTATAATGTCAAGGACCTCATCACTAGCCCAACACCTAAGCTGTCTGTTCTTTTTAATTTGCTCATAAAATTCTCCTCATATTTATAAAAGAAGGAATTCATATGCCTGAACCTGAATAACTGCAAAAGCTAACATTAGTTTAATACTTACATGGCATCCACTTAAATTTCCTCATTAAGTATACAGGTATAACTTTCCCATTGGTATTAGCTGGACAATGTGTGCAAATTATGTTCCTGCTTGCCCAATTGAGCATTTAGAATGTTATCATTTTTCCCTCTATAAAGAGGGAAAATAATTTAGGCTCATATAACATAGAAAGATTAGGCAGGTCTGTTCTACTTTTGAAACAGTTTTCTGTAACAGTCCCTTAGCCCATGATTCACGCTAACCTCTCTCTTAACCTTGACAGATTCAGATAGTAGGAACAAAACAGTCTTTGTTATAAGACTTGGACTTGTGCACAACTTGTGCATGCTTTCATAACTATTATGAATTCATATGTGCCCCTGCCCAACTGTGTCTGGAAAACATCATTTCCTTGTAGTCATCCACCACCTCTGGTTCTTATACTCTTTCCACTCCCTCTTTCTCAGTGATTCCTGAGTCTTGGAAGGAAGGACTGTGATGCAGATGTCCCACTTGGGGCTAAATATCCTGAGGATCCTGAGCATCAGAGTCTTATTCTCAACACATTGACACAGTAGGTTGTGAGTCTCTGTGTTAATCACCATCTACTACAAACAGAAGCTTCTGTGATGATGGTTAAGGGATGCAGTAATCTGTGGATAACTCATTTAGGGGCCCATTTACTACTACGTCTGTTCAAGCCAGACCAAATTCCAGCATACAAAGGGCATTGAACAAGAAGTTCCACCCCCTAGCTGAGGACCTCTATTGGCAATTCATACCCATAGAGACAGGGAGAGTCAGTTTTCTTTAAGAGTGTAGCCCCTCCCTGGTAAGTCCACTACACTCCAGTGGAAGACCAGATATCCAAGAATGTATAGGCAGCACAAATTGGACTTGATGGTATTTTTCTAAAGTTGGGCAAATAATAAGGGGGTATATCTGGGAGGAGTTGGGGGAAGATGAGCAAATACGATCAAAACACTCTGTAGAAAAATTTCAAAGAATTAACTTTAAAAGGAAACAGCCTTCAGCAGAAGTTGACAAAGACACTACTAGACAAAGAAATGATCCTGGCTCACACTTTGTAACTTTGGTTTAGCTGTGGTCTTTCACTATCAAAGTCCTCCCAAAGTGATTAGCTCTATTCTCTCCCTTTCCCGATCCTGCACACTCTTCAGTTTCCATACCCATCCCAATCCACCAGCTGTTCCTGCTTACCAACATGTCAAACCAAATAAGTTTTTCTCGATCTTCATCTCACCTGATGGTTCTGCAGTTTTCCTACTGACCAGATGCCCTTCCCCTTTTCAACACCTGAGTCTCCACACTCTGCTTCTCCTTCCACCTCTCACACCACTTCTAATTCTCATTTGGTATTTTCACTTCCCTCGAGAGTATTGAGAGCAACGGGGTTTTACTTTTGTCTTGACCTCTTCTTTTCTTCCTTATGCTCTTTCCCAAGAATTTGATCACCATGCTTTTGGAGGAGGCAACTGAATCGACCTTACTTCCTCTATCCTTGTGTGAGGGTTGAGAGCAACAACTTCAGTGACACACTGGGATAGCCACAAAATACTGAGCAAGGAGCCTACATATAAATCAAACTCTTAACCACTCCTGCCCTATCTTCTGCTGCTTCCCTCCATAAGCCTGTGGAAACTCAAATCCTGCTCCCCTAGTTATCTTATTGTTCCTTCCTTCCATCTCTTATACTCAATTGAGCATGAAGTGCTACCAAATTCATATTCCAGAGATCTTGCAAAGTCACCCCCTTGTGCCCCTTTGACTCTTTCTTGGTGTGGTTTATATTGGGATATAAACAACTTAGTTTCTGCTGTACCAATTGGGTCAGTTCTGAAGTGTAGATTGTTCCCTAGAAAATGTGTTTCATGTACTGTTTTCCTTTCCCAAACTGCTTTTTCTCTACTCTACAGGTATATTCACAGTATTGGAATTCTAATCCTTGTTTCTGTGTCTTCTGGGGAATCCTGCCTTAGTGGGATTAAGCTTCTGCTTTGAAATCAACATATGATTTTCTGTACACAGAACACACTGTCATGCCATGCAGAGCTAGGTTTGGAGTTAGATACTTCCACTTTCATGCTTTCAAATCTAAGTCAAATTCTTTAACCTTTCTAAGTTTCCATTTGAATTTCAGCCTTTGAAATAGAGCCAAGGCATTCTTAATACAAAAGTTTATAGCTGTAGGTGTTCATCTTAAAATATCTGAGAGATCTCAGGTAAATAACTTAATGATGTAGCTCAGAGCTCTAGAAGGGTAAGAAGCAGTTGACCTAAAAGAAGCAAAAGTCAAGAAAATTGTGTGTGTGTGTGTGTGTGTGTGTGTGTGTGTGTGATACAAACTTCAAAAACAGTACATTGAATTGATCAGAAAATGGGAACTGGTTCTTTGAAAAGACTAGCAAGAGTGACCAATCCTAGCCAAACTCTCCAAAAAGCTAGACTAGACCTAAGCCAATAAAAGGAAGTTGTTACTATAGACTCAAATGAAATCCAAAAGAATTGTCAGACATGGGTAAATTTCTAATTTACATGATCTACTGAAATTAAAGCCAGAAGATACAAACAAAAGAAACAGACACATAGCAAACAATAAGATAGAAACACCAATTAAAAGTATCCCAAGAAAGAAAAGTCCAGGACCAGATAGGTTGATTGCTGAATTTTATAAAACTTTGAAGAAAGATCTAGGACTAATACCTGTTGTGGAATATTTGTTTAAATATGTAAAGATGTGTTGCATTTGCTTAATTATGTAAAGATGTGTTACTGTTTTACATTGCCTACCTAAGGCACCTGATTGGTCTAATAGAAAGCTGAATGACAAATAGCAAGGGAGGAAGTATTGGTGGGTCTTCTGGTCAGGGAGAGTAAATAGGAGGAGGAATTTAGACTGGTCTCTCTCCCTCTCAGTCTCCCTCCTCTCTCTCTCTCTCTCTCTCTCTCTCTCTCTCTCTCTCTCTCTCTCTCTCTCTCTCTCCTTTTCTCTCATATGAACAGCCCCTAGCTTAGAATTGTTAACAATAGATATCTAAATAGAAGTAAGTATGAATAGAGTCCAGGAAACTAGAAAGGGGCCCTTGAAATGTGAGGGAAGAATGCTTTAAGGGAGGGGAAGGAATAATACTAAAGTGGAAGAGGAAATACTGGGTGTGGAAAGGGTACAGCAGGAAAAGGGAGAAACATCAGAGAAATGAACCAAAGGTGTATGTATATAATTTATGTATGTAATTGCCACAGGAAACCTGTTACTCTGCAAACTCATTATTTTTAATGAGGTACAAACTGATACCTAGTCACTGGGTTGGTAGGATAAGTACCTGCCACATTGCCTGACTTATAACAAATTTAAGTTGTTGGTTACTATTGCTGATCACTGGTTATGACTCATTCCCCCTCCTAAATATGCATAGCCTTCCTTGCGCCTGAGTAATCACAACAATGTGGCAGCAATTAGCATCTTCCTAAGAAACACTCTCCTGAAAGACTTTCAATGGCTTCAGTTTCTACAGACTGCAGAAACCAATGTCCAACATCCTCTGAGATGTGGACCTACTATCCCTTTCCAGTCCAAGGAAAGGTTCTCTGGTGTTCCCAGCAGCAGAAAAGAGTTAAACTGTGAGAAGCTTAGCTAGTATGTGAGAAAAGTTAAGCTGAAGGGCAGAAAGAGAAGCAATCTGGGCAAAACAATATTTTACTAAGGAAAAAAGAAAAAGAAATAAGCAACCAGGTGAAGAAGAGTGGAATTGTAAAAGTAGAGTCAGAAGTGGTCCAATAGATGGGGCGGAGGAAGTCAGGAAGCATCTTAGGGCAAAATCAAACATGGATTTAACGACAGGGCTCTGCTCATTTCCATGCCCATTACCTAGCTCTGCATACAGTTTCTCCAATCTTAATATTCTACAGCAGACCCAACAGAATGCCCCTAAGTTGGGTACGTGTTCTTACTTCTATTTTAAGCTTTTAATCTCAATTGTTAACAACACCATTAAATATAAAACTTCCTTTCAGAGCTCCTTAGAAATGTGTTACATAAATGCTGCATATTTCCCCTCTTCTTCTCCAGCTTCTAAAAATAGGACCTGTGATGCTGGCTCTGTTCACTGTGCTGGCTCCCACTTGCACACCTATCATGTTCAGAGTCCAAGTGGGACAGATCGCTTTTGCAGGCGTTTCTTTTCTGTGTCTCCATTTCTTCTTGCACATACAGCATATTTTGTTAAATAAAGTTTAATGCTCCTGAAGAAATGACACTCTGCCACAGGAATGAGAAGGCTACAGATAATCCTTTTTCTCTTCAAATTCTTACAGTTGCCCCAAGAGACATCTGTAGGGTACACAGAAGAACTCTACTACAAACATTTAGAAGGGTAGAAAAAGCACACTAAAATTCAGTGATTGGGACTATTTATTCAAGAGCTGAAGTTCCTTTGAGCTGATCACTGTGACAGGCATTTCACATGCTGGACTAAATTCAGTTATTCCATCAGTCCAATGACTAGGTATCAGTTCATGCCTTCATATGCAAATTTAATTTTAGGTAGGTTAAAAAGCTTCACCGAAACAAGAAAGCAGAATAGTGGCAGTGCCCGGTTTCAGACCTAGATCTTCATGACATCATAGCCCATGTTCTGTGTGCAGAAAAAGCACATGTTGATTTTGAAACAGAAGCCTAATCTCTGTGTCATAGTCAGGGTTCTCTAGAAGATGCACAAACAAAAATCGGAATCTGACCCTATGTGCATACCAACAGACGACAGAAGAGGAAAGCAAGACAGGGCATATCTTCCAGGCCAGCCTGAGAGACCACATGGTATACAACTCAGAATCTACCCAAGTATTCCAGCAAAAAAATAAGACTTGTTTTTTTCCCACCCACACAGAGACTTGCCAGTAGTTGAAAGCTGCTTTGTTGTGGTAAGAGAAATCATTAAATGACACACTTGGAACTTGCCCTGATTGTGAACTACCCATATTCCTCAGAGCCAATTTAGGCAGAGTCACGGGTGTTTAAAGAAGGTAGCCTGCCTGGATGCAGTAAATTAAAATGAGTACTGGGGCAGTAAGCAGGATGTCAGGGCTTTCTTTACGTATGCATATGGTCAGAGAGCTAAAAACAGAAAGCCCCGCCCCTGGAATACATGTGTTCAATCAGGCCACTCCACCCTGAGAGCTAAGTTTAGCAGATCCATGTGGTGTTGGTATTGACTCTCCTGGTTTTGTCAGTAAGTCTTTTCTCCCTTCAGTTGAGCAATAAGAACTGAAGGTGACATAGAAATGATAGAGGAAGGAATATTTTCAGGGTCACACAGTAAATAAAAGGCAGATCTATGGTCTATGCATGAAGTTTCTGTTGCTGTTGTTATTTTGATCATTTTGTGTCATGTTTTGTTTTCTCTTGCCTGGACAATGAAAGGTTCTTCATGCTGCCCCTGAGGCTGCAAAGACATGCCAACAGCCTCAGAATTTCACCTTTATGAGATTATTTTCCAAAACAGGATAGTGTCTCTTGGGAAGGGGGGGTGATCCCCTTACATCTCTTCCAAATTTTGGAAATTCTGAGGTCCTTCAGTTAGTAAGCATATACTCCAAAGAGCTAAATACTATATCATTGGAGTTAAAAAATCTTTAATCAACTGTAAGGCTTGGATCTTTTAGCACTGATGACAAATATTAACAGTACCAATAGAATGAAGAGACTTAGTAATCAAAAGCCCTGCTTGGAACACAGTGGTACAGGACTGTAGTCACAGCATTCAATAGGGAGGGCCATTAAGGCCATGCTGGGCTATGAAGCAAAAACCCTGTCTCAAAAAAAAATCGAAAGCTTTTCCATAGCACACAGCAGTACCTATCTAGGATTCCCCAGAGGGAATTACTCAGAGGGTAATTGCTATACAAACACTAAGGGAATTATTGTTAAATAGTAACACTGTTTTCAGAACCATGAAATATAGAGTACGTTGGGGATTTCTGAAATATCACAATATCCTGAACAATGTTTTCTTGGTTGTTGAATGCTGCCGTGTTCTTGGAAAGAAATCAAATAAACAATGTCATCTACATTTATTCTTGAGAGAAGGGTGGCTTGTCAGATTGGAAGAAATCAAGTCATCATTCACAGCTTGTAAAACTGAAGAAAGGGCAGGGAAGGAAGGAATTTAGGGATCTTCAGCTAGCTAAATCAGCCAGGATTAGGCCCAGGTATCCCAGGACCGCAGGGCTGTAGCTTTTCCATTCACCCCATCCAATGGTATCTTTCCATCCACTGCTCCCTTGAACCATTACAAATAGCCACAAGCCCTAGCACTAATGCAGGTCTAGACACGATCTAATGGCCCACTGTTCTAACAGTTATCAGAAACATTTGTCTCCCAAACATTTAAGATGGTATTATAATAGGTTTTTCCTTTTTTTAATGTCGTTTCTCCGAAAGAAGCAATAAGCCTAAGCTCCAGGCTTTTCTGCTTCATCATTATATAATACTTGTCTGGGACTGCAAATCACTCACAGAAGGACAAAACTCGGGGGAAGAAAGGGTGGGTGGGAATCTTTTGTGCTTTCTTGAGCAACGGGAGGCGATTTGTCATTTTAGGAAAACTGGAGCCTGTGTTCTCAGATTCGTGCACGACCCAGCCTGTTTGACTCTATTGAAAACTTGTGGTTTCTGAGCCCATCCCTGAATTGGGGGTAGAACACACGGGTAGCAGACAGACCTGTTTTTCTCCCTTTCCTTCTACCCAAGTAAGAGAACAAGCTAATAATAAACCAAAGTTCTAGAACTTGAATTTGAACTGAAAATACCTCAGAATAAAACCTGTTTCTTCCATCCCGCAAATCAGCCAGAGCAGAGACCCAAGTGCATTTTCTGTGAACGCACGCCCCCTGCGGGTAAATTTTGATAATGACTGACTCTTGGGAGAAGTAAACAAAATTACCATACCAAAAAGAATTTTTTATTGTCGGGGAGAAGATCTATAGAGAACGCATTAATGTAACTTTCTAGTCTTAAAGTTGGCGGTTATGGAGAACCCGCAGAGAGTTGCCTTAGTTCTCAAGGAGACTTTCACAAGGGAAATTCTTGGGGAGCTCTCCAAATACCTTGTTGCTGAACGTATTTGTAGAATGTGAAAATAAAGCATCTCTCAACGGACAGTAAAAATTTTGGGCGATTTATATTAAACTCCTACCAAAACAGCCCCAAACAGCATACAGTTCCCTCAATTTGGGAAGATGAACGAAAAGCATTCCAGAGCAAATGAAGTTAACTGGGAGGTTGGAAAGGACAAATAAAGTCAACTAGAAGGAGGCTTCTTTCTCACATTTGTAGTTCGGGTTGGCCTAGAAACTCACTCTATAGCCCAGGCTTGGGGAACGCTACCGCCAGTCCTCCTGCCCCAGACTCATGAGTGCTGGAATTACAATCTTGAGCCACTACTTGTAGCTTTAGAGATACTTTTAAAATATTTTGACTCAAAATCAATGCGATGTGTTGTTTAAATACAGCACACCTGAAACTTATCCGCCTACTTTTTGCCTCCTTGTAAGAAGCCCTGACATGTGCTGCCCATCTTTACTGAAATACTTCGTTTGAAAGGTCGTTCAGTTCTTCTATTAGGCATTCGGCTCAGCTTGATTCCAGTCTGTCTCCTGCTCCCGTTTGATAAGCAGTGCATGCCAATGATCTATGGTTAGCTGATGGTGGCGACTGTTTTTCCTCCCTAATGCCCTTCCCGGCTTTTCTTTCTCCCACCTCGCCACCCACACACTCCTCTTATTTGGACCACGTCAACTGCCTCCATCACTCATCCAGATCATTCCTGGCCTCACTGTGCACCCACGTTTTATCCCATTAGGGGGTCTCAATTTAACCCCTTGTCCACAGGAGAAAGACAAAATCTACTCAACTGGGGGAGTCTAGCACTCACGGGGACTGTGCACAGGTTTTGCAGTTCCCACCCACCCCTTGTCCGCAGGAGAAAGACAAAATCTACTCAACTGGGGGAGTCTAGCACTCACAGGGACTGTGCACAGGTTTTGCAGTTCCCACCCAGAAACTAATCAGGCTGGAGCCCATCAGCAAACAGATCACATTACATAAGGCAGCTGGAAGGCGGCTTGGAGGCAGGGAAGGCAGATCACAAAGCTGCTGCTTCACCCACGTGCAGGAGAATCTTCCATCAGCCCCTTGGGAGAAGCAACCCCAGACGTCTGTAGTTAGCAGCGTACATTTTGTGCCCGCCAGCGAGCACACAGGTATAGAGTACAACTTGCTATGCCTCATGTCCGTGTACCCTCAAATCAAAATACTCAGCAGAGTTCATGTTGCCCCCGGGGAAAACAGAAACAAGCTTTACTTCTTTGAAATTCCTTCAACTCTTTATTAAGGCTCATACTGAGCAGAGGATGGCTTTTGTTTTATTATCTGGGCAGCATGCATTTAGTGACTAGTGGGCAGAGAAGGACAACCATGGTGTCACAAAAGAGGATAACCCAAATTCTCCCTTCCTGCTCCTTAGATGAGCCTTCTCACTTGGCTGCTCAGTGGGAAGAAAAGAAAGCATGGGGAGGTGGGGGATTGAATTCAGCTGCCATTACCTGATTCCAACCACACTGGAAGAAGTCTAATTTTCAAGCACAAATTTGGTTTGAGCAGTGAGTGGGCAATTAGAAACCTCCTCCACCCAGAAAGAAATCGTGATAAGGGAGACATTTCTTAAAAGGAGGGGGAGAGGCTGGAATCGAAATCCGTTTTCATCACTCCTGATTTGTGCAGATCTTAAGTAGGTCGTTGCACTTCTGCACTTCGGCTGTGTTTTGCCTTCGATGGATGCGCATTCAGCCTGAGGCAGTGATGATAACCGTGGTTAAGCAGCGCTTCCAGAAGAAAAAAAAATGTTTTGTTGTTGTTGTTTCTCTACCAAGACAGCAAATGCTTGTTTAGCATGCAAGAAAACTCCTCCCACTTGGGAGGTCAAATTTATGTTATACGGTCTTTTGTTAGATGGTTAAGATTGCACTGCATTGTAGAGAGGACGTTAGTCGAATTCTAAAAGAGAAAGAGGACAGAGGATGCTCGACATAGGGAAGGGTGGGAGGCAGAAAGGAAGGGGAGGGAGGGTGAAAGAGTCCAGGAATGCTTAAGCATATTAAAGAGAATAAGAAAAGGCTGTATGGATCCATTGTTCACAATAGAAAGGGCTAGATAAATCTAGCAATTTGAGGAGTCACTGGGGCATCTAGATTAGGTATATTCCAGCTATCTACATCCCACCCCACTGGGCATATCTGCGGACAAGAATGTAATGGGAAGTGTGACTGATAGGGGAATCACAGAGAACAAAGGCTGAGGACCCTGGTGGTGAAGAGGGTTCCTTTTTCTCAAAGGAGAATGAAGTGAATCCATTCGTTCTAAATGAAAGATGCCAAGTATATATGTGAAGATGGACTATAGAAATTCTCCAAAGCGGATCTTAAACACCGTGATTACGTCATTGCCTATAGACCTGCAGTTCACTCCTATTAGACTAAACAATATAAGAAAACAATCTTTATGAATAATTCATGGGATCTCTATGTGGCAGTTACACACTGTAGAACTGAGGCCCTACATCTCTCCAAGGAAGCCTCGGAGCAATTTCTTACATAAGTGTGGTATGGTAGCAGCTGACTTTAGGTTCAGTGACAATGTTTTCAGCCTATTTGATTGATAATGTGTAAAATCTTTAGCAACAACTTTGAAACACTTAATTCTGAATTGTGTTCAGTGTGCAACGTTCTGGACCTCTTGGTCAGTTGCCTCTGCTGTAGCTGTCACTATTAATGCTAAGGATAATAATATTTTGTTGGTGCAATGAGGTTTATAATAAAGGAGACAAAAGGAAATACTTTGTGCGCCACCAGTTTTTGAGAATTGATTTTTATTAAAGCTTTGCTGCCATCTAGTGAGGGATTTGGAAAACTGCCTGATTTAGACAAAAAGTTTCCACTGCATTTTTAAATATGATTGCAAATGTTCAGAGAGCTAGCAACCAAAATATTAATGCTACGATGTTAAACATTCCAATAATAGGAATATAATCATAATTTAACAATTTCCCAATATATTGTACAACTCAGCAGCTTAAAATTGACAAAAGAGCAAGGTCCTGGTGTCGAGGCAGAGGCAGGCCGATCTCTTTGAGTTCGAGGCCAGCCTGGTCTACAAGAGCTAATTCCAGGACAGCCTCCAAAGCCACACAGAAACTTGTCTCGAACCTCGGCCCCCCCAATGACAAATGAATATGATGTAATAACCCAAACCATAATTATAGTTAAGCTTTATGCAATACCCACCCCATTTATATAAACCTACCCTGCGCCTGACATGAATTGGTACAATGGGGAAAGCCTCTGCAAGTGGGAACAGCTATCATAAGCTATGGCTGCAATTAACTGTCCATATGCTTTCTCCAGAGTAAACAAATGGGTTCACTGTAGGTCCCCATATGTGTTTTTAGGGGATTTTTGAGAATTTGTTAACCTTCAAGTGTTAACATTATCATTTAGCAAATAACTGAAGTTAGTGAGCATTGAAGTAGTTGATACAATCGAGTACTATACTATAACCAGCAGCCCAGGTGATAACTTGTGAGTTTTTTTCTGCATGTTCCAGTTTACTAAGAGAGATGAGAGTACAGTGTGTGGAATCATTTCTTTTCTGTTCTCCTCAAAACCCAATTACCCTCTTTTTGATGTTGAACTCTGGATTTCTACAAAGGAACCTATGTCACCTTTCATGTCAGTGATTCATATGAGCTGACCCCACCCCAGGCTAGCCAAAAAAAGAGTAAATTCTCCTTCTCATAGTAACAATAATTTAGTTAGGGGTGCACTTATGATTAGACCTGGTCAAGAAAACCACACTGAAAGTTGTGTTGATTTTGTTGTTGTTGTTGTTGTTTGGTGGTGGTGGTGGTGGTGGTGGTGGTGGTACCATTTCAAAGGGTATTTTGAATAACCTGATATTGACTGACTTTTTCTTGGGAAGCATGAACAAACATGTGGCTGTCTCCTGATTGTACCTTTATGAAATCTTATCTCTCTGGGTTTGCTCTGGCTTGAAGTGGAACTGTCTGTCTCCATTTGTTATGGAAAAGTACTAATCCCATGCCTGCCTAACTGAGAATCCCCACCAGAGATTCAGTACTCCATTTGCTCATCTTCCTCTGCAAAGTTGTGTTCTTGGAGGGATTCCCTTTCCTATTATCCCTGTATTTTACTTGTTATTTTTTAATATTTTATTTGTGTGTATGTATGTGTATGCATATGTATGTTCACACATGTATATGTGTTGCCATGTGTGCCATAATACCCATGTGGAAGTTAAGAGGACAACTTGCAGGTGTCTGTCTTTCCTTCCATTATATGGGTCCTGGGGATAGAATTCAGGTCATCAGATTTGGAAGCAAGTGCCTTTAGCCACTAAACCATCTCTCCAGGCAAACAGCATTGTTTGTTTGTTTGTTTGTTTGTTTCTTTGTTTGTTTGAGACAGGGTTTCTCTGTGTAACCCTGACTATCCTGGAACTCACAGAGATCTGCCTGCCCCTGCCTCCTGAGTGTTGGGATTAAAGGTATGTATATATTACCTCTGTATTTTAAAGGATACTTTATATTTAATACACTAACTCTTGACTTTTTATTCAAGTTCTTAAGATTGCCTAGGACAGGACATTGTAAGAATTCTGTTTAATTTTATTCAGTAATCATAAAGATATTTGAGAGTAATCTGTAATTGGTATCTTCATCCTTTATTTAATTCTTTTTTCTTTTTATTTAATTTAAATTAGAAACAAGTTTGATTCACATGTCAAACCCAGCTCCCTCTCCCTCCCCTCCTCTCCTATCCCCTTTCAACCCTCCCCCAATCCCTCCTCCAATCCTGTTCCACTCGCCAAGGAGGGTGAGTCCCTTCTTGGGGAATCTCGAAAGTCTGACAAATAATCTGGGGCAGGACCTAGGCCCTCCCTCATGTGTCTAGGTAGAGACACCATCCATCCATGTGGAATAGCTCCCAAAGTCCATCTGGATATCAGGGCTACATAATGATATATTTATTACCTGAGGCCCCAAAGAATGCTGAGGACTCCTCACTGACAACCACGTTCAGGAGGTCTGGATCAGTCCTATGCTGGCCTCTCAGCTATCAGTCTGGGGTCTATAAGCTCCCCCTTGTTCAGGTCAGCAGTTTCTGTGGGTTTCACCTGCCAAGTCATAATCCCTTTGCTCATCACTTCTCCCTCTCTACAGCTGGGTTCCAGGAGTTCAGTTCAGTGTTCAGCTGTGGGTGTCTGCCTCTGCTTCCTTCAGCCACTGGAGGAAGGCTCTAGGATGGCATGTAAGGTACTCATCAATCTCATTATAGGGGAAGGGCATTTAAGGTAGCCTCTCCAGTATTGGTTAGATTGCCAGCTGGTGTTATCCTTGTAGTCCTCTGGACATCTCACTAGTACCAGATCTCTCTTCAAACCTATAATGGCTCCTTCTATTATGGTATCTCTCATTCTTCTCTCCTCTATTCTTCCCCCTACTCAACTATCCTGCTCCCCCATGCCTTCCTTTCCCCTTCTTTTCACCCCTCTCTTTCTCTCATCTTAAGAAATTTTCTTATGTATTTTTGTCCTTCAAATAAGAAAAATGAGCTACATTGATACTACCTATCCAAGAGCATGGGATGGGAGAGCTTTCCATTTTCTGGTGTCTTCTTTGATTTCGTTCTTTAAAGACTCAAAGTTCTTGCGATACAGGTCTTTCACTTGTTTGGTTAGCATTACCCCAAGGTATTTTATGTTGTGTGTCACAATTGTAACGGGTGATATTTCTCTGATTTCTTTCTCAGCCCTCTTATCTTCTGTATATAGTACGGCTACTAATTTTCTTGAGTTGATCTTGTATCCTGCCACTTTGATGAAGGTGTTAATAAGCTGTAAGAGTTCCCTGGTAGCATTCTCTAGGTCACTTATGTAAACTATCATATCATCTGCAAATAGTGAAAGTTTTACCTCTTCCTTTCCAATTTGTATCCCCTTGATCTCCTTTTGTTGTCTTATTGCTCTAGCTAGAACTTGGAGTACAATATTGAAGAGGTATGGGGGGAGGGGACAGCCTTGTCTTGTTCCTGACTTTAGCTGAGTAATACTCCATTGTGTAAATATACCACATTTTCTGTATCCACTCTTAGGTTGAGAGGCATCTAGGTTGCTTCCAGGTTCTGGCTATTACAAATAATGCTGCTATGAACATAGTGAAACAGATGTCCTTGTTGTATGAATGGGAATCTATTGGGTATATATCTCAGAGTAGAATTGCTGGATAGTGTGGTAGACTGATTCCCATTTCCCAGAGGAATCTCCATACTGATTTCAAAAGTGGCTGTACAAGTTTGCACTCCCACCAGCAATGGTCGAGTCTTCACATCCTCTCCAGCATAGGCTGTCATTGGTGTTTTTTGATTTTAGCCATTCTGACAGGAGTAAGATGATATCTCAGTGTTGTTTTGATTTGCATTTCCCTAATGGCTAAGGATGTTGAGCACTTTCTCAAGTGTCTTTCAGCCATTTTAGTCTCCTCTATTGAGAATTCTCTATTTAGTTCAGTCCCCCACTTTTTAATTGGGTACTTTGGTGTTTTGGAGAATAGCTTCTTGAATTGTTTGTAAATTTTGGCGAGGTCCTCTGTCAGATGTGGGGTTACTGAATATCTTCTCCCAATGTATGTCTTGCTGACTGGTCATTTGCCTTACAGAAGCTTCTCAGCTTCAGGATGTCCCATTTATGAATTGTTGATATCAGTGTTTGTGCTACTGGTGTTATGTTCAGGAACACCAATTCTTTCAAGGGTACCTCCCACTTTCTCTTCTAAGAGGTTCAGTGTGGCTGGATTTATGTTGAGGTCTTTGATACATTTGGACTTAAGTTTTGTGCATGGTAATAGACATGGGATTATTTGTAGTCTTCTACATGCCAATATCCAGTTATGCCAGCACCATTTGTTGAAGATGCTATCTTTTTTCCATTGTATAATTTTAGCTTCTTTGTTGAAAATCAGCTGTTCATAGGTTTGTGGATTAAACTTAGAGTGTTCAATTCGGTTCCATTGGTCTACCTGTCTACTTTTGTGCCAATACCAAGCTGTTTTCAGGACTATAGCTCTATAATAGAGCTTGAAGTCAGGGATGGTGATGCCTCCAGATGTTGCTTTGTTGAGTACGGTTGTTTTGGCTATCCTGGGTCTTTTGTTTTGCCATATAAAGTTGAGAATTGTTCTTTCAAGGTCTGTGAAGAATTGTGCTGGAATTGTTATGGGTATTGCATTGAGTCTGTAGATTGCTTTTGGCAGGATTGCAACGGACACTGAGGAAATCCAGAGAATCATCAGGTCATACTTTGAAAACCTGTACTCCACAAAATTTGAAAATTTAAAGGAAATGGAAGACTTCATGGATAGATATCACCTGCCAAAATTAAATCAAGAACAGATAAGCAATTTAAATAGACCTATAACACCTAAGGAAATAGAAGCAGTCATCAAAAGTCTCCCAACCAAAAAAAGCCCAGGGCCAGATGGCTTCAGTGAAGAATTTTACCAGAAATTCAAAGAACAGCTTATACCAATTCTCCTCAAAGTATTCCATGCAATAGAAGCAGAAGAGTCTTTGCCAAACTCTTTTTACAAGGCTTCAATAACGTTGATACCCAAGTCACACAAAGACACAACTAAGAAAGAGAACTTCAGACCCATTTCCCTCATGAACATTGATGCAAAAATACTCAACAAAATACTGGCAAATAGGATCCAAGAATACATCAGAAAGCTCATCCACCATGATCATGTAGGCTTCATTCCAGGGATGCAGGGATGGTTCTACATGTGAAAAATCTATCAATGTAATCCACCATATAAACAAGCTGAAAAACAAAAATCACATGATCATCTCACTAGATGCTGAAAAAGCCTTTGACAATATCCAACACCCCTTCATGTTAAAGGTTTTGGAGAGATCTGGGATAACAGGAACATACCTAAACATAATAAAAGCTATATACAGCAAACCAAGAGATATGCAATGTACCCCCAGAGAAGTGGAAAGTGGCAAGATCTCCTGAGCAGATTGGGAACATGGGGGGAGAGGAGAGGCAACCAGGAAAAAGAGAGGGGGATAAGAGGAGGGTAGAAGAAGACATGGGGGAGCAGGAAGGTTGAGTTGGGGTAAGAATAGAGGAGACCAGGATGAGAGATACCATAATAGTTGGAGAGAGCTTTGAGGAGAGCTGACACCAGTGAGATTTCCAGAGATCTACAAGGATAACACCAACTGGAAGACTAAGTAATACTGGAGAGACTACATTAACAATCCCTACCTAATGATAAGGTTGATAACTTCCTTATATGACTTCTAGAACCTTCATCCAGTGACTGATGGAAGCAGAGACAGATACTCACAGCTAAACACTGATCTGGCCCCCTGGAACCCAGTGACAGAGATGGAGGAGTGATGAGCAAAGGGATCAAGACCATGATTGTGAAACCCACAAAGACAGCTGACTGGACAAGGGGGAGCTCTTGAACCACAGACTGATAGCTAAGAGGCCAACAGGGGACTGATCCAAACTCCATGAATGTAGTGTCAGTGAGGAGGCCTTAGAAATCTCTGGGGCCTTGGGTAGTAGATTAGTGTTCACCATGGCACACAAATGAACTTTAGGAGCCCATTCCACATGGAGGGATGCTCTCTCAGCCTGGACACATGGGGAAGGGCCTAGGTCCTGCCCTGGATGCAATGACAGACTATGGAGATCGCCCCAAGGAGGGCCTCACCCTCCCTGGGGAATGATGTGGGGATTGGGCTGGGGGTGGGGGTGGGGGAGGAGCTTCGAGGGAGAAGAGGGGGGGGGAGCTGGAATTGACATTTGAAGCATGCATGTTTCTAATTTAAATTAAAAAACGGAAAAAAACCCTTCCAGTTAACTGACTGATCTTGCCATTCCCTCTAATAGGAAAAATAAAAAGGGTAACCTTAACCCATGCTAGAAAATTCCTATGACACCCACAGAAAACTCAGCTTCAATCTATTGAGTTGTATGCTTTCAAACACATGCATACAAACAACACAGACTCAGTAATTTGTATTTAAACACATAAATATACATTTATGAATATAAATTGTATTTATGTATTAGTTAAACACCAAGAGACCATAAATTTGAGAGTAAGAATTATGGGATGGGTTGGAGGGAGTAGAGGGAGGGGGGGAAGGGATATGACTACATTTTAATAAAAAATAAAAACAAACAAAAAATAAGAAAAATGAAGCCTCGAACTGTATTTCACAGTCCTTTGTTTGCAAAATATTTTTGGCTACAAATTAATTGATAGAAAATAACTTGATTGGAAATATTTGAATTGAATATAATTAGTTAAAGCAACAAATTAGTTAAAAATTAAACTGAATATTCCGAGTTTGTTTTGCAGATACTGATAACTTTTTGTACAATTGAAGAAATGTTTACAAAATGGAAATAGAATGTTAAATGAAACAAATATTAGTGTCTTCCTCTAGAGAGAATATAATAGCATGAGACAGACTGGCAATCCTTTAAGCACTTTTGTTGTTTTTATTTTATAATTTATGTGTATGGGTGTTTTGCCTACATGTATGTATGTGCCCCACATGCTTGCAGTGCATGAGAAATCCAGAAGATGGTGTTGGATCACCTGGAACTGGTGTTATGACAATTGTGAGCCACCATGGATGGGTGATGGGAATCGAACCCAGATCTTCTGGAAGAGCAGCCAGTGATCTTAACTACTGAGCTATCTCTTCAGCCCCGTGAAATCCTTCAATTGGTTTAAAGACTACTTAGCTATTTCCTCTCCTGAAATTGGAGTCTTCATATGCACATCACTCTTCTGTTTCTTATTTAGAGTTCATTCTCATCTACTTATTCACCTCGTGCTGTTTTATAAATGCCTTGATGGATTATCACAGTTGCCTGCAGCTCTATGTGAATTACTTGAAAGCAACTTAGCGAAAGAATTAACATTTCCAGTTCATAATTTAGAATTTTCATGCAACCTAGAGTAATTGCATACGTTTTGAAGACATTTGTAAAAGTCATTTACCTACTTTCTCATTGCCCTTTGAAAATTGGTCATCCACCATCACTTAATCTACTTGATGTGTTTTTACTATCTTTGTACAAGTACTTGCATTTCAAGCTTTCACAGCTGTATTTGACATTACATGGTCAGCTTTTATAGGATGCTTGGTGTCAAACTGATGCTGTGTGGTAGCAAGGACCAGGGATGGGAATGCTTAACATTGCTGACCTGAAGGAGGATCACACGGCTGTTTGTTTGCTGTTGGTTAGGAGACAGAAATCTCTTCACAGTTTTAAAAGAAGAGCAAGAGAAACTAGATCTAAATATTTAAGTATTGATCTCATATGACTGTAATGGGCTTTGAGCTATCAGCAATCAATGAAGCTACTTGTGGTTTGGGCTCATTACAAAATAAATAAATAAACCCTCAAATGTCTTTCCTTGAAAATCACTTTTCCAGCTGACAGATGATACCTCTACTCACAGTTGGGCACTCAGTTAGTTAGAAATTTTAATAACTAAAAGGGTAAAAATTGCTTCAATTTTGAAAAATGTACAAAAAATGCTTAAAAGTACATGAAAGACAGCAAGAATCACCCCATGCTATTTATTATAATTATTCAAATATTTAATAAATGAAAAGTCAAGCATGAAAAAATGTTGATTTCAACATTTTTCTTTTAACTTTTTGTTTTTGTTTTGTTCTGTTTTGAGGCAGGGTTTCTTTGAGTAGTCCTGGCTGTGCTGCAACTAGCTCTGTAGGCCAGAGTGGTCTTGAGATCACAGAGATCCACCTGCCTCTGCCTCCCAAGTGTTGGGATTAAAGGTGTGTGCCACCATGTCCAACCCCAATTTCTGCAACTTTTATTCAGCAAAATGGCCTGGGACTGCCTAATGGCAGCAAACAGCTATGTGTTATAATAATTTTTCACATCCCACATGCTTAGACACTCTTCCCATTGGAAAGTGAGGACCTACATTCATTCTTTTGAATCCTGGCAGGCCTGTAGTCACAGCAGATGGGAGACCATGTGACTCCTGATGCTAGGTCATAAAAGGTGGTACAACTTCCCACCTGGTCCTCTTAAATTACTCATTCTTGAAACCTTTCCCCAAGTCTGGGTATTTCCGGTGTACACCATCACACTCAGCAACCTCAGCCTTTCACTGCTCCCACTGAAGCCCCATGTATCACAGTGTCACCTCTGCTGTGCCCCACCCAATTTCTTGGCCCACAGAATCATTGAGCATCATAAAATGGTTGTTTACACCATTATAGGTGGTGATGACTTTACCAATTACAAATTGGTAAATAATCAGAACATGGAAGCCGGAGAGATGGCTCAGCATAAGAGCATGGGCTGCTCTTCCAGAAGATCTGGGTTTGATTTCCATGATCCATGGTGGCTTAAAACCATCTGCAACTTCCAGTTCCAGGGAATCTGATGTCCTCTCCTGGCCTCCATGGGCACCAGGCACACAAGTACTACACAGACATACACTGAGGCAAAACACCAATACACATCAAATCAGTTAAAAAATATCCAGACTCCCAAATGGAAAGCAGGAGAAGGAAACTCTATCCAAATAGAAATTCAAGCAGCATAATATTTTGTTTGTCTGGAAGGAAAGATGGACTGTACACAAACTCCATGGCAGTGTTTAAATATGTGTATGGATAAACAGGACCTGAAGGGGGACACACTTGGAAGGTAATGACAAGGTTCTAAAGAAAGGATATATCAAGGAACTTCTGTGAAGATGCTAAGAAAAATTTCCATAAAGCATAAATGGTCACCAGAAGGTGCTTTGTGAAGTCACTTCTCTGATGGTGTCAGCCAGTCACCTTTCTCTGCTTCAGCTGGCTCAGAGGACCATGGTGATCAGCCTGCATGGAGACTATCTGTAGGATTAGCAAGAGTGACCTGTCTGTCATCCAAAGCACCCTGTTTTCTGGGAAGCGTTTTTTGTTCTGCAACCCTTCCAGCTTGCTTCTTTTTTAAGCAATCAGTTACTTGTTAAAGGGAGGTGGGTAGGCACTCTCCTGATTATATTTAGATGCAATCGTATGAAATCATCCAGGTCCAACCATTTTGACTTACAAGAATAGCAATTTCATGTGGTTCAACCCGAACCAGTTGACTTCTTTTCAAGGTAGACAAATAGAAAAAGAATTTAATCAAGGTAGTTTATTGATCTTCATACATGACCAGTAAGATCAATTTAAGAGCTAAAGCATGAAGTTATTATTCCATGAAAAATGCTTCATTATATAAAAATACTAACGTCAGGCGATCCTTCATTAAAGCTTAGCAATGTAGGAGGAATGTGAAGAATGAAGGGAGAAGAGGATAAGATGACTAGTAGAATTAAAAGGGAATCAAATTCTGCCATCAGAAAAGCCATGTCTGATTGTTCTACTAAATTTAGACAGTGAAGTGCATAATAAACCCTTCCCCATCTGAGTCACAGGTAGGATGGAAGGCAGAGGTTGCAAATATTATGTTTCATTTCTTTCCTGCAATTTATCACTGAATGCAATGCAAGGTGATTAGAAGAAAATAAAACTTTAATTTGAGTCATCTACAGATAGAAGTAAATATGAAATGTCTTCATGTACTTTGTTGCACTTTTACAAACAACAAACAAATAAGAGAAGCCATTAAAGTATGCCTGGAAATATTTCACAGCAATACACCAAATGCCAAGCACAAAGCAGAACAGAGGGAGGAGATACTCAAAGAAATCCACACATTACTGCCATATTATCCTAATTTCTGATTCAAAATTCAAATAGTATGTATTAGCAAATTCTAGAACAGGCATATCCAACTCACAGCCCACTTGGCTGCATGCAGTTCAGTATAGCTATGAATGCATGTATTCCCACACAAAATCATAAACTGAATTAAAACATGGGCAATATAAACTATATCAATGACACCATGTCACATTGTCAAAATGTTTTCTAGAATCTAGACACTTATGGAGCAACAGTAAACGAAACAAAGAGGAACTCCTCAAAGACCTAGGTTTCTAGAATCCAAAACTAGACAAAAATGAAAATATACCCTGATTATAAAGTGTGATAAAATACCATCAGTCCTGGAGGAAATTAAAGAGCAAGATAAAATAAAAGGAGTTCCAAGATTAGGCATAGCAGAGGACAGGTTGTAACGTATATCATGTGTAAACAGGGTGGTCTCACTAGAGAAATTTAAGCAAAGACATGAGGGATGCAAGAGAGTTAGCAGCAATTATCTTAGGAGCCAAGAGGAAGAGCTAGTGCACAGGCCCTAGGACAAAGGCACTGATGTTTTCTTTGAACAGCAGGGATGACAGCATAGTTGGAGTGGAGAGAGCAAGGGGAAGAAACAAGGTAGAGAAAGCAAACTAGAAGGTGAACCAGAGAACGGGGATTCGGGTCATAGAGAGCTCTTTTGCTCAGAGTAGGGGTGAGTCCCAGCAGTATGAGCCTCACTTCACCCTCCAGTCCTGCCACACAAACTCAGTAGCAGTCTGATATTAACAAGAGCCCCCAAGGGATTGTGAAAATTTGAACACTGCTGAGGTGGAACCTTTATGGTCTTTTCAGCACCAGGGTTTTGATTAGGGTAAATAGGATGACATTGCATAGGGCAGAGCAGAGTTACAGGATCTACTTTACATTGAGAAGGTGCGCCTGACTTGGTACTGTCTCTCAGTAAGTGTATGCTTGCCTATCATGCACAAATCCCAGGGTTCCACCCCCAGTATTCTATAAACTTGGTATAGTGGTCTTCCCCTGTAACCCTGGCACCTGGAATGTGGAGGTAGGAGTATGAGCAGTTAAAGGTCATCTTTGTCTACATAGCAAGTTGTAAGCCAGCCTGGGCTACATGAGACCTTACTCAAAAACAATTTTAAAGAAGCATTGTGGGCTTCAAAGGATTTTTAGGATAGAGGAGGCAAGGCAATCAAGAGCCAGGGATGATGAGCCTTGAGTAAATTGTAACTCCATCTCTAGTACAGTTCAAGCAAATGGACCAATTTCACAGTAAGGGGTTAGAAAATGCTTTCAAAGAAAGATCCTTCAAACCACTGTTTTGTTTGTTTTGTATTTATTTGTGTCCATAGTGGAGGTATTTCATAAGGACATTTTCATTAATGTATACATTGTATATTGAGCACACTCTCTGTAGCATGCTACTCCCTTCAGTTCCCCCCTTCCCTCCCATTGTTCCCACGGACAGTTTTGCTTTTACTTTCATACCATATGTACATTAATATATCTATAAATAAATCTAGGATCCACAAGTGAGAAAAACATGCAATATTTGTCTTTCTGAGTCTGGCTTAACTTGTACGACATGATTCTCTCCAGTTGGGTTTATTTCCCTATGAACAATATAGCTACATTCTTCTTTGTTGCTGAAAAATGATGTATATGTATCCTGCATTTTCTTTATCCATTTTCCTCAAACCATTTAGCTTAACAAGGGTACACCACCGCCATTCCCATTATGACCACAAGAGTCTCCAAGAAAGATGTCTGCCCTGGATATGGTGGGAGAAGTAGTTAAGCTGGGTATGTGGAAAGTGGAAAATGGGGGAAAAGGAATCTTGGAAAGAAACTTAATTATATTTGAAGACACAGGTGTGAGGACATACTCTGAACAAAGTGGACATAGGGAGAGAGAACTGCCAAGGAAAGAGATTAAAGAATACCCAGCTCCTAAATTGGGGTCAAGACCATGCTGGGGAAACCCACAGAAACAGCTGACCTGAACAAGTGGGAGCTCACAGACCCCAGTCTGACAGCTGGACAACCAGCATAGGATGAAACCAGGCCCCATGAATATTGGGGGCCTTGGACAGTCTATGGGGCTGCTGGCAGTGGAATGAACTGGCTTTTGTGCTCCCATTGCCTATGGAGAGTTACTTTCTCAGCCTAGATACATGGGGGAGAGCCTAGGTCCTGTCCCAAATGATGATCCCCCATGGGAGGCCTCACCTTCTCTGTGGAGTGGATGAGGATATGGTGAGGGACATGGAAGGATGGGAGGGAGAGGGAACTGGGATTGGTATGTAAAATAAGATTATTTTAAATTTAAATTTAAAAACTAATTTAAAATCTAAAAGAAAAGATTTAGAAAACATATTTACAAATCTAAAAAAGGTCCCTTGTGTGCTCCCTTAAAAGTTTTCTTCGGTGCTTGATACTCTTCCAAAAGACCCAAGTCACCACATCTGGCACACACAATGGCCTGAAACTCCAGTTCCAGGGGAATCTATGTCCTCTTCTGGCATCCACAGGTACTGCACTCATATGCATGTGTCCCCTCACAGATATGTACACATATTTACATAAATAAAAACAAAATTTTTAAGAGTTTATGCCAGGTGAGAGTAAAATGTACATTCTGGAAAGAGCATCTAGGAAACAATTGGAGGATAGATTTTTTCAGAAAGGGCTGCATCTGTAAGTCAGCCCAGCCTACACCATGATTTCCAAACTACCCAGATCTCCCTAGGGAGACTTTTTTTTTTATAAAAAGTGAAGGGTGTAGGCAAGGCAGGGGAGGGGGCAGTGTTGCTGGGTCTGAAGACAAGAAGAACAGCCCTGAGTCAAAACAGCACAAGAGTATTCTTTAAGGGACTCAAAGTCCAAAAGTGGCAGGCAGAAAGAAACATTTGAACCCTAAGAACTTTATAATTAGGCAAGTTCCAAAGTTCCTGAGCCTCAGTTATTCTTCCATGTGAGTGGGTATTTCCCATTTCCTCCATGAGATCTCAGTGTGCTACTTAGAGAACCAAATAAGGTTGTCTGTATATGGCAAGCAGTCAACAAATTGCCTTTTGAAGCATTCCAAGTGATCTTTATTCGCAGCCAAGGTTACGAAGTACTGGTACCATTCAGCTGCCTTATCTCTGCACAAAAACCTGGAAGCCCATACACCAAAAATGATGGTTCAAGGACATACTTTGTACTTAGTAAAAAAAAAAAAAAAAAGGAACTCTGTGGTATCAAGGGGAAGGGTGCCATCTGCAAACTGTGAGACTGAATGCGGTACAACTCAACAACAGCCCCCGCATTATCAGGTTGTTAGGAAGATGCAATAGATCAATGTGCACAGACAGCTCATCCCAGTGCCAGGCACCATCGAGTGTAGCAATTAAAGGTTAGCTATTTCTCTTAGCTATGCCTGGACTCTCAGGCCAGCATTCTTTCTATATCTGTGGCAGGTTGTATGAAACCTCTTCTGAATTGTATTCTGTTTGCCTCATCCTTTGTGCTCCACATGGGAATAGGTGTTTAGATACTGAACTGCAAAACAAAATAAACACAAGAGCTGGCTCACTCTGATTCTCTCTGCTGGATGATGACAGCAGAAGTTTGAATCAACAGAACCAAATATATCTTTTGTACCAAAGGGATGTATTCAAGCACAGGTCCCTGCCAGGTGCTGTTTGTACTATCACTGGATTCCTGATGTCACTGTTTTCCTATGTGCAATCAGTAGTCGACACCCAAACCTCTGAAAGAAAGGGAGCATTTTTAGAGCACTATTAGCTATCTCTCTGGTATGCGCTGTAAGTGTAATATAAGTGGGACCTTTATTACATCAACTTCTTCTTACTGTCTCATGCATCTTCCTGAAGGAAAACATGCTGGAAAGAGCCATGTGGGCAGGCTTTTCATCTTGGTTATCTGTTAAAAGACAACTCTTGTGTTATTATGTATTACCTGAAATTCATGTGTTATTGCAGAAGTGTCCTTCTCCAGGGAAGGGTCTGAGTAGAGTTTGGAGCTGAAGTGCTTTTTAGTTGTTTGCACAAATGAGGCAAGATGTTAATAAACTTGCTTCTTTCAGGAAAGTTGTCCTGGTAATTTCTTTGGAGTGCCTCTGAAAAGCCAGATCCTAATTAGTCACCATAGGTCATCTTTTGCTTGTTTCACATAGAGCACAGGGCTTTTAAATTTGAGCATGAGAGGGAAAACATTCTCTTTGGTATGTATGAAATTCTAATTGCTATCAGAAGCAAGGTAGCTATATATAATTGCCAAAGCCCAAACAAGATGATTTGGAAGGTGCTTCAATTAGAGTTTTTTTTTGCATTGTATCTTCTTGTGAAACTGAAAATATCAACCACTGAAAATTCTCTGTAGATAAGCTTTTCTTGCATTTTGTTAAATTTTTAAAATATTTTATTACTTTAATTTTAAATAGCTTGCTTCACATGTCAATCCAAATTCCCTCTCCCTCTCCTCCTCCTTCTCCCCCAACCATACCCCCCAGCCTCCCACCATATCCCCACTTCCTTCCACATAGGGGATATCCGGAGTCTGTCATTTCACAAAGAATGGAATTGCTGGGTCTTGTGGTAGATTGATTCCCATTTTCCTGAGGAATCTCCATACTGATTTCCAGAGTGGGTGTAGGAGTTGGCACTCCCACCAGCAGTGGAGGGGTGTTCCCCTCTCTCCACATCCTCTCCAGCATAAATTGTCTTCGGTGTGTTTGATTTTAGCCATTCTGACAGGAGTAAGATGGTATCTCAGAGTTGTTTTGATTTACATTTCCCTGATGGCTAAGGATGTTGAGCACTTTCTCAAGTGTCTCTCAGCCATTTTAGTCTCCTCTATTGAGAATTCTCTATTTAGTTCAGTCCCCCACTTTTTAATTGGGTCCTTTGGTGTTTTGGAGAATAGCTTCTTGAGTTGCTTGTAAATTTTGGATATCAGCCCTCTGTCAGATGTGGGGTTACTGAATACCTTTCCCATTCTGTGAACTGACTTTTTGACTTGTTGACTGTGTCCTTTGCCTTACAGAAGCTTCTTAGTTTCAGGAGGTCCCATTTATTAATTGTTGATCTCACTGTCTGTGCTACTGTTGTTATGTTCAGGAAGCAGTTTCCTGTACCAATTCGTTCAAGGGTACCACCCACTTTCTCTTCTAAGAGGTTCAGTGTGGCTGGATTTATGTTGAGGTCTTTGATCCATTTGGACTTAAGTTTTGTGCATAGCGATAGACATGGATCTATCTGCAGTCTTCTACATGCCAGTATCCAGTTATGCCAGCACCATTTGTTGAAGATGATTTCTTTTTTCCATTGTATATTTTTAGCTTCTTTGTCTAAGGTCAGATGTTCTTACATGCATGGGTTAATATCAGGGTGTTCAATTCAATTCCATTGGTCTACCTGTCTATTTTTGTGCCAATACCAAACTGTTTTCAGGACTACAGCTCTATAATAGAGCTTGAGGTCAGGGATGGTGATGCCTCCAGATGTTGCTTTGTTGAGTAAAGTTGTTTTGGCTATCTTGGGTATTTTGTTTTTCCATACAAAATTGATTATTTTTCTTTCAAGGTCTGTGAAGAATTGTGCTGGCATTTTACTGGGGATTGCATTGAATCTGTAAATTGCTTTTGGCAGGGTTGCCATTTTTACTACATTGATGCTACCTATCGAAGAGTATGGGAGATCTTTCCATTTTCTGAGGGCTTCTTTAATTTCTTTTTTTATTTTAAATAGCTTGTTTTACATGTCAATCCCAGTTCCCTCTCCCTCCCATCCTCCCGCACCCCCACCATCCCCTCATCCCCCCACCCTATTGCCAATTCCTTCCACATAGGGGATATCCAGAGTCCGTCACTTCACTCAGACCCAGCAATTCCACTCTTAAGCATATATCCAAAAGAGGCAAATTCATACAACAAGGTCATCTGCTCCACTATGTTCATAGCAGCATTATTTATAATAGCCAGAACCTGGAAGCAACCTAGGTGCCCCTCAACTGAACAGTGGATAGAGAAAATGTGGTACATTTACACAATGGAGCATTACTCAGCAGAAAAAAACAATGGAATCTTGAAATTCGCAGGTAAATGGATAGCACTGGAAGAAACCATCCTGAATGAGGTAACCCAGTCACAAAAAGACAAACATGGTATGCACTCACTCATATATGGATTTTAGACATGGATCAGGAGAGTGCCAGTCTGCACTTCCAATGACAGAGAGTCTGGGAAACAGGAAAGAACATAAAAGATATGCATGGTACCCAAGAGAAGAGAAATGAGGCAAGATCCTCTGAACAGATGGGGAACACGGCGAGGGGTGGAGGGAGCTGGGAAATAGAGAGGGGGGGAAGAGGAAGAAAGAGTAGGTCATGAGGGAACAGGAAGGTTGACTGGGGGGTAGGATAGGGGGGAAGAGGAAATCATAGGTTAGAAGACAGATCAGGCACCAGTATGACCTCTAGTGATCTAAAGGGATGACACCAATTGGCAAGCTAAGCAATAGTGTAGAGACCACCCCAAATGCCCATTCCTGATAATGAACTTGATGTCTATAACCATCCTGGAGCCTTCATCCAGTGACTGATGGAAGCAGAGGCAAACATCCACAGTTAAACACTGAACTGAACCCAAGGAACCCAGCAACAGAGAGAGAGGAGCGATGAGCAAATTGGCAAAGAATGGGCTGGCAAAACCAGTAGAGACAGCTGATCTGAACAGGAGCGAGCTCTTGGACCCCAGACCGACAGCTGGGAGGCCAGCATGGGACTGATTCAGAACCCCTGAATGTGAGTCTCAGTGAGGAGGCCTGGGCAACCTATGGTGTCCTGAGCAGTAGATCAGTGTTTATCCCTCGAATACTGAAGGATATCGTGTGTCCATGACATGGGGAGGGATGCTCTCTCAGCCTGGACTCTTAGGGGAGTGCCTGGACCCTACCTTGAGTGAAATGACAGACTCTAGATATCCCCTATGTTGAAGGAATTGGCAATAGGGTGGGAGGATGGGGGGATGGGGGGTGCGGGAGGAGGGGAGGGAGAGGGAACTGGGATTGACATGTAAAACAAGAGAAAAATAAATTTATATAAAAAATCAGTGGCCCTATTATATACAGATGATAAAGTGGCTGAGAAAGAAATCAGAGAAACATCACCCTTTACAATAGCCATAAACAGCATCAAATATCTGGAGATAATGTTAACCAAAGAAGTGAAAGACCTGTATATTAAGAACTTTGAGTCTCTAACGTCAAGACTCTTATAGATCAGCATTGTAGGCTCAAGACTCAGAAAGATAACTTTGTTAATTTGGTGACTGCAAGGGAAGTTGACACAAACTAGGGAAATACCAGTGAAAATGCTTAAACTTAAAGGTTATCAATACATTGTGATTAAGCAAATTTTCACATTTATAGAAAAGCTCCATAGTTATTTTACCGGATAGAAGTTAGATGAGGCTTAAAATTCCAACTCAAGATCATCCGACCTCTCTGGAAAAGCAAACAAAATTTGCTCCTATTGCATAAGTAATTGGGGTGGGGGAAAGAGTAAACACCATATTAGAACTAAGTTCCTGTTGTTCTCATGTGAGTCACACTTACTTGAGGACAGGAAATGTTCATTTCAATCACTGTGACTCTCATGGTAGTAGTAAGAACCAAATGAGTAAGCATTTGGAGGAGTTTGCCTGAAGCTCATCTGTTCTCATATTGCTCACATTTTTACAAAATATAATGGTGAAGTTAGCAAGCCTCTCTGTAGTGTATCCTGAGCTGCTCCTTCCTGTAGCATATCCTTTGTTGTTATGTGGCTTTGAGTTTCTCCAAAAAGACTATTATGTCACTTCCTTTGATCAAAAGAATGGACAGAAGCATCCAGGTGTGAGTTTGAGACCTGCATGTTTCCTCTTGCTCTTCTGTGACTCCTCTATCCTGTTAGAAGGATGTGTCTAGCTATGAGACACACAGAGCTGAGCCTCCCTAACACAGCCCCACCTAGATCAACCCCTAGCCAACCACAGACTTGTAAGCATAACAAACCACTGCTGTCTTAAACCACATCTAGGGTGGATTGTAAGGCAGCAGTAGTTAACTCCCATACTATACATTTCTGACCTTCTCTTCCCTGGGCTAGTAATCTATAAATACCTAAAATACCGGGCTCGTTTAATTTCAATAATGGAGAATATGTTATCAAACTATTACCTCACCAATAGATTATTTCTCTATGATACATCAAAAATAATCCATTAATTGATGTGGACTTGATGCTCTGCTCAGTGCAGATATGCAGAGTTGTATACAATGTACTTTGCAGTGTCTCAGACACTTGTAACTAAAAACTGGAAAGTCAACTATGAAGGCCAGTCAACCAGGAAATGATAAACTTTCTCTTTTTGAGATCCACTTTACTAAAGCCAGATATTGTGATGTGTTTGTCTTTATTTGAATGCTGAATCAAATGGGTCAAGGACTCAATCTTGGTGACTCAAATTCAGGAAGTTCCTCTTGTCTTAATTTTCTATGGAGGGTGACTGGTCTGATGCAGATGGGTGACTTGTGAGGGGATGGAAAACTCCCAATGCCTGGAAGCCTCTCAGTATGGATGGGTGCTAGAGAGATTTTTGTTCTGGAGATGGGCACTGTCATCATAGACACATAAGGGTGTGGTCCCAGAGAATAGAGCCACTTGGTAAAGTACAAAGGGCTACAGTGTAACAGAGAGAGATCAAAGGAACAGAAAGTAAAAGGTAAATTCCAAAATGGCAGCTGAGACAACAATTGGAGTGTTCCCAGAAAAGCTGTGTTAGTTCATGTACTTGTTTGGATGGGTTTGGCACCAAGTGAGATTTTCTGCTTTGTAAGGGTTTTGTGCTGTGAAGCCTTTCAGTTTGCTATGTTCTGCAGTTCCCTTTCTACAACATCAAGGGCCAGGAAAAGCTGGGAAAGAAAGAACCACTAGCTTAGTGGTGGCATCCTGCTCTGCACAGGAAGCCCCCATGTTTCTCAGGAGCCTCTTTGAGCACATGGAAACCTCCTTCAGGGGACACCTGGAAGTTGGGTGGAAAAAATTTTGTAAGGTTCTCACCTGGATCCTGAGACTTCTAGCACCTAGGGTTCTGCTATGTCCCATCAAAGGGAGTCCTTGGCCTCTTTGCCTGCTTGTCAATCCACACAGGGCGTTCTGACCCATCCAAACAGTAACAAGGGATGATTCATCAGTAGGCTGCC
Organism: Mesocricetus auratus; assembly: GCF_017639785.1. NCBI lineage: Eukaryota > Metazoa > Chordata > Mammalia > Rodentia > Cricetidae > Mesocricetus > Mesocricetus auratus. The sequence continues at coordinate 21,968,673 of NW_024429188.1, read as the reverse complement.
TCTGAATCATGGCTCAGTCCTGATGTGGAGGGGCAGAGTGAATACAGCACTTGAAAATTAATGTGAATTAGGATGCATTGGGGATTTATATTTACATTTTAGTGTAATTGACTCAATGTTAGCCTCCTTTGAGCTCAATAAAATGACAACAGGACATTCAAAGTCACTCTGATTGATGACTTCATTCCTGATTCAGATTCAGCCTCAATGTCCATCATGTTTGGTACTGAACTTTAATTTCAAATGAGTTGCTGGTCTTAAGTAATGACTAACTCAACTGATGCGATTCCATAATTCATGATGTTCCAAACCCTTCAAAAATTAGTGCTATTGACCATTTTATTTGCTTTTAGAGAAAGGAGCATTATCTTCTCTTGCCATCATCTTCTCTAATGACTGCTAATTCTGACATAATGGTGTTCTAACTAGTACATCTTGTCCTGCTGCCTTGGTAGCTATATACCTACTATTCTCCAGCTTCTTTCCCAAGGTAAGATGGACAAACAGAAGTACTATCCTGTGAGCACCTATGCCATTTCTTTAAAGCAATTTGTTCTAGCTCTTTCTTTACTGTATATATATCTATGAGAATCAGAAGGCTATTTGCTTAATATTGTTGAACAATTACATGTCAAGTGATGTCATTTAATTCTTCCAACAACCATATTAGCATTCTTGTTGTTCAAATGAGGAAGTTGAATCAGCATTTCAACAAGATTCAATAACTCACCTGCAATAATATAGTTACTGAGTCATGAAGCCAGATTTTTTTAATTCAAACAGGATAACTTCAGGATGTCTACTTTCACCTCTTACGCTACTAACTTCCCTAAATGTAAAAATCTATTATCCAATCCCATATCCCAGCCAACATAGGCAAATGACACTTTTGGGGGGTGATACTGTAGACAGAACCTTGGGCCTTCCATATGCTAGGTCTACCAGTGAACAATATCCCCAGCCATGTTTATAACTTACTATTTTGAGACATGGTCTCTCTAAGGTGCATAATTTTGTAGTTCAGGCAGCTTTTGAACTTTTAATCTCTGCATCTTAGCTCTCCAAGTACCTATGCTACCAAGCTTGGATGAAAATTATATCTAATAGAAAAATAACTTAAATATGGAGGCCTTATTTCTGACTCATTGTAGGATGGTTAGAATTAGGAGTTTTTGGTTTAGAGGTGCTTATTTTATTCTGTTTTGTTGTTTTTAATCAGTGTGTGTGTGTGTGTGTGTGTGTGTGTGTGTGTTGCCTTTAGGTAAGTCTGTGTATTAATGCCTGGCACCTTCAGAGGCCAGAATAAGTCAGATGACTGGACTGGAGTTAGAAATGGTTGTAGGCTGTCATGTATGTGCTTAGAATCTACTTGCAGTCCTCTGGAAGAGCAGTATTCTCAACTGTTGAGCCATCTCTCTAACCCTAGGTAGGGAAATCTTTAAATGCCATAAATAAACTCAACTTTTTTTTCTTTTTAACTAATATTTATTCTTGTCAATATTTACAGTTTGGAGTATAATTGTGGGCACTGTACCTTTATTTTGGTGAACTACAATTGCATTTTGTACTATATATGTCTTGGGAAATTGAGGTTCCTGTGTTAACACTATACCTTTTTTAAAACAGCATTTTCCTATTTCATAAACAAGCTTCAACTTCTCCTTCCTAATGTTCTTCCTTGTGGTTTTATCTAGTAGCAATCAATTAAGAATAACATCAATAAAGGCTTACCAAAGGGAGAAAGAAAACCAAATTGTTATACCAGGAAATACTTTACTGTAGGTGAAGCCCTGCCAACATTTACTATTGTAGGAAAACAAAGAAAGTTCTTGGTTCAATAGACTTTAGACTCTGACTTTTATTTTTGTTTTCATTTATTTTGAAGTTTGCAACCGAACTTAGCACTCAGATTTTCCTTATTGTTCTCAACTTGCCTAGAATAAGGGAAGATTATTTTAGTGGCAAGCTAAGTATGTCTTTCAATTTATATTCATTGGTTCTTCTAAAATGAGTACAGAATTCTCTGTAGTGTTCAACAAGCAAAAGAGTTATTGAAGCAGGACCAATTCAGAACCTTCCTTCCTTCCTTTGATTACAGCTTGTGTTTCTGTTGTTGTTGCTATTTGTTTGTTTGCTTGTGTGTTTTTCAGAAGAAACTTTAACATTTGCTTCCAGGGCTTCTCTGGGAGCAACCAAATCTTCTGAACTAATTAAAACAACAGCAATTCTTATGCATAAATCTGTTCCATTGCTGGCTTTTGTTTCCAGAAAACAAAACAAAATTGATGCTCTAAAGCAGCCCTGGTGCCTCATTCCTATAATCCCAGTACTCCAGAGGCTGAGGCAGATGAATTGCCAGGAATAAGGTCAAGGCCAACCTGGGGTATAGCATGATTCCAGGCCATTTGTGTTACAGAGGGAGACCATGTCTCAAAAATGCAAAAAAACGACAGGAAATAAAGATCCTATGAATACTAACAGATTTGTTCACTGGGGACACAGTGACTCTGAGGAGCACCAAAGATGGAAACAGTAGGAATTCCAGGGCTTTGCCCATTGAACCCTTCACAGGCCCTTTCTTCCTTCTCCACCCATCAACAGATCCTCACAGGCAGATTAACAGTTAAATGGAGAATATTATAAGTCATTTATTTGTATAGATTATCAGTTTTTCTCTCTGTCAGAAAAATATAGTACAGAAAAATCTCTACATTGCCGTGTTTTAAATACATCCTTAAAATCCACATTTTCTGAAAATTCAAAAGTGTTGCCTCTATACACACACACACACAGGCACTCACGCACGCACACACGCGCACGCACAAACGCACCCAGCTTAATCTACATAGTGAATTCCAGGATATCTAGGACTACATAGAGACATTATGTCTCAAATGAAAACCAAATGAATTTCTTACACACCTATATTATTCAGATATGTGGTGTGTGTATACATACATATAGAAACTTCCATTGTGTGCATGTATGTATATATACATATATATATGACAAATATATTACTTGTTTTATTATTTTGTGTGTATGAATGGTTTGCCTATATGTATGTCTGTACCTGGTGCCCAAGGAAATGGTGAGCCACCATATAGGTGCTGAGAATGGAACCCTGGTCCTTTGCAAGAACAAGTGCTCTTAACCAATGACCCAACTCTCAAGCATGAAAGTTTTCAGTAATGAACACAGTCAAGACAATAGTATAACAAGCTCTCAGGTACCCAATACCCTTCTTTAAGTACCAACATTTTGATAGTGTTGTTCAATCTATTCACCTATTTCTATTTTGTTTTGATTTCTTTTTCCAACCCCTTGACCTGTATCTCCAATGCAATGGGTTTTTTGGTTGGTTGGTTGGTTGGTTGGTTGGTTGGTTTTTGTTTGGGTTTGGTTTGGTTTGGTTTGGTTTGATTTGGTGTTTTGAGACAGGGTTTCTCTGTGTAACAGCCCTGGCTGTCCAGGAACTAGCTCTGTAGACCAGGCTGACCTGGAACTCATAGAGATCCTTCTGCCTCTCCCTCCTGAGTGCTGGGATTAAAGGCGTGACAGTAGGTTTTATTTAAAAATATTTTTAAATTCTTTAAAAATTTCATCCGAAGTGGTGGTGGCACACGCCTTTAATCCCAGCACTCAAGAAGCAGAAGCAGGTGGATCTCTGTGTGTTCAAGACCAGTCCGGTCTACAGAGTGAGTTCCAGAACAGCCAGAGCTGTTACACAGAGAAACCCTGTCTCAGAAAAACAATCCATACATCTATACTATGTATTTTGATCTTGTCCACCTCCAACTACTTCCTTCCTACTCCCTCCAGGACACATGAACCCATCTCCCCCCACTTCATATTCTCTTTTATTGTTATTAATATTACTATCATCATCATCATTAATAGCCTCTGAGCCAATTAGTGTTGACCACCAGTAAATGGATGTGGGGCTACTGGATGTTTAATGCAGTATTTTAAAATAACTCCTAGACAGAAAATTGCACTAGAAATACTGAAGTATGTATCCCTATCTAGTAAGGATATTTTAAACGTAATCACTGTCATTGACATACCTGGTAAACTTTAAAATCTAATTTTAATTTTTTAATTTAATTTAATAAATTTAATTAATTTTAATATTTTAATTTCATAAAATACCATAATGGATCTTAGTGTTTATTTCATTGTCAGCATTTCTGCACTGTCTCTGTTGAGAATATATTTGGTCCAGCAAGGACCTATGTCAATCCTAGCAGAAAATGGCACTCTCAGATTAGGATAGATCAAGGAAGGTTTGTTCAGAAAGACACTATAACAGCATGGGTAACATGTGAGGGGAGTCCCAGAAGGTAGAAAAATGGACCTTAGCTAACATCAGCAGAGTTCTTGATACCAAGAGGTAGAATAAAGGCAGGAGGCCTAAATCAAGGTTACCAGCCCTGAAAAGAAAGAGTATGCGGAGACTAGTTCCTATGGAGCTTATTAATTTCATCACTCATTTTAACAGCACGTCCTCTCATAATTTAATTTTTAAAGCACACTTTACTTCTGAAATATCGAGATATGCACCTCAGCCTAGACTCAAAAGGAAGTCTATTTCTTGTGCCTGGCCTAGGCAGTGTTTGAACTCATGATCTTCCTGCCTCAACCTTCCAAATAACCTTATAGGTTGTCCATATAGAAAGATCTAGCCAACCCAAGGTGGCCTCACAGGGCAGAAGCCAGTAGAACACTCAAGCCATCTGCTTTTCCCCTCTGATTTCCTGCAAGGGCTGTCCATAACCAAATCCAATCAGAAGGCAAAGAGTGGAGACTGAAAGCACAATTCACACAAGTCAGCTTCCCAGAGGAAAAACCTGGAGGCCTAGAAGAGAAAATAGGATCAAATGAGACCCACACAGTGAATTTCGTTGATGTGTTTCATTTTTTTTGAGGCAGGGTCTCTCCACATGGCCCTGACTGTCCTGGTATTTACTATATAGACCAGGTTGGCCTTAAACTCATAGGGATCCATCTACTTCTGCCTCCCAAGGGTTAAAGGTATTTGTCACATTGCCCGGCTAGTTGATGTGTTTCTTGACATTCTTTTTTTTTCTGAGACAGGGTTTCTCTGTGTAACTTTGAGGCCTATCCTGGAACTCACTCTGTTGACCTGACTGGCCTCAAACTCACAGAGATCTGCCTGCCTCTACCTCTTCTTGACTTTTCAAGATAGGCTTTCTCTGTGAAACAGTCCTGGCTGTCTTAGAACTTACTCTGAATCACTCTGTAGACCAGACTCACAAAGATCCACCTGACTCTGCTGGGATTAAAAGAGTGCACCACCACCACCCGGCTGTTTCTTGACACTCTTATCGAAAGTCCTACATTTAAGATATTCCTTTATTGACTATATAATTCCTATGTAATAGTAAATGCATTACTTTACACTATTTTGTTGAGATCTGGGATTGTCATATACTTCTTCGTTCTCTCATTACTAAGCTGTTCTTTGCAGATGGTAGCTACTCAAAAAAAGGGTGTTGATGAATACAGTAGTAATTGAAGCAAGGACATGGTTTCACAACCACATTTCCAATGATTCTTGCTTTATCACCACCACCATGTTAGACTAGAAGCAAATATCTCTATCTTAAAGGTGAAGATTAAAATTTTCTCTGTAAGCCATATGCGGTGGCACACACTTTTTTTTTAATTCCAGCACTTGGGAGGCAGAGGCAGGAAGATCATTGGGAGTTCAAGGCCAGCTTGGTCTACAGAGTGAGTTCCAGAATGTCTAGGGCTACATAGAGATACCATGTCTCAAAAAAAGACCCTAAAATAAATTTCTTGTACATCTATATTATTCTCTATCCCTTCTTTCCTCTGCACCTCCCCCATTCCTGCCCTGCCTTTCTTCCTCTCACTCATCTTCTTCATTCCTATCCCAGCCAGACTTCCTAAATGAGGACTGGCAGCTTCCATTTTTCCACCTCCCATTCACTTCCTCAACCCACTGCCATCTGGCTTCTTCCACCACTATAACAAAAAATCTGCTGGCAGAGGTCACCTAATACCGCATAAATGCCAACTAAGATGGACAGTTACCAACTCTTTTTGCATCTCATTTCCATAGCATTTGATGTTGTTACCTCCTTCCTCATTCAGGGAATTCTCTCCTTTACCTCGGGTTTTAGAGCAGTTTTCTCCCATGGCCCTCTCTCTGATCTTTCCGGGTTTCTGCCATAGTTTTCTCTTCTGCCACCCATACTCAGATTGTTGTTATAGGATCAGATTTCATACTTAGATGTTTCAATTTTTATTTTCTCATATAAACCCTGAGATGAGGATTAAGGGTTGCATTCAAACTGTTCACTGAGGAGATGAATTCAGTAGGAATGACAAGAAGAAAAACAGGGAAGGGTAAACTATAAAGAAAGTGTGCTATCAGGTCACATCTTAGCTTATTTTCTATTGCTGAGATAAAACACAATGACCAAGGCAACTTATAAAAGAAAGAATTTGATTTGGCTTGTTTCAAAGGGTTAGAGTCTGTGATGGCGAAGGAAAGGAACAGCTGAGAGCTCACAACTTGATACACAACCATGAGGTAGAGGAAAAGAACACACTAGGAATTGGAACAAGTCTTTAGAAACCTCAAAGCCCACCCTAAGTGACAAACCTATTCCAACAAGTCCACACCTCTAAATCTTTCCTGAATAGTTCCACTAACTGAGGATCAAGTATTCAAATACATGAGCCTCTAGAGAGGGGGACGTCTTTTCTCATTCAAACCACCACAGACTGATTACCATTCAGAGAGCTGGTGTGTAAGCCCATTGTAGAATATCAGTCTCATGATTATGTTGCTTGTGGTACAAACGAGCAAAGGTGATTATCCACCAACACCATCAGTCAGTAGTGGAGGGCTGCTCTAGGAAGTACGTGGAGTTACATTAATTCCCTGGTCTGTAACAGCCTGCTATAGGCAAAGAATCACTGGTGCAGATGCTAAGGAGTGAGGGATGTGAGCAATTCCACAACCCTGCCTTCTTCCCTCATCAATTTAACCATTATCCCTGTGTCACTCTCATCAATGATAAGATTAATAAATAGCTAATATTTATATACTAGATCAGGTTTTTTGCCTCTATTCCTTCACCTATTCCCTCACTTAATCCCTACTATAGACTATTATCACTCACATTTTATTTATGTCTTTTTTGTTCCCATTTTATTGAGACAAAAAACTTGAGAACCAGAGAGATTGAATGACTTGAGCCAACTTGCATATGTTGGTTTTCTGCACGTGCAATCCAGATTTCTCCTCCTCACTCCAGTCTGGGATTATCATTTGTTAGTTTGGTGTCCTTTCCAGGTTTCTAGCAGCATCTGAAATGAAGTGGTAAAAATGAACTAGGCATGAGATCTAAAGAAACCTTAATACCTTATCTTTTTCCTTCTTGTCGGTTTTTTTAAAATCTTGACTTTAATAATAATTTTTATGCTGGGCAGGGATGGTTTTGAAATATATATATATATATATATGTATGTATATATATATATATATATATATATATATATATATATATATATGTCCGGCATGATCTCACTTGTACATGAAACTTAAAAAGCTAAACTCATAGAATTATAATGTAATGATAGTTTGATCAGTGTAGGGGAGGAGATGCAAAAAAGTACAAAAAAATGAGTCAGTTCAAGAGATCTATTGTGCAATGTATATTGTAGTCTCGAAAATTATGAGAGTGGATTTTCAGTGATTTCACCAAAAATATGACGGATATGTGAGACAGTTCATATGCTAATTAGTTTTATTTAACCACCCACTATCTGCATATTTGAAAGACATGTCTATTTGAAACACAGATATATATTTCAAAACATACCCAGTAAATATATGCAATCTAATCAGCCAATTTTAAAAATAGTTACCTGTGTATAGTGAGTGACACATGTGTGTAATCCCAGCATTTTGGAGGCTCAGAGAGGAGGAATTATTTGCCGATTCAAGTCCAGTTAGGGTTACATAGTGAAGTCAAGTCCAGCCATGGACCTTGTTTCAAAAATAATTGAATTCAAAGATATACCCCAGTAACTGACACTAAAAACTTCTTGTCATATTGAAATTGATTCATTAATTAGTACCTTACAAGTGCAGTCACCAATAAAGTTACTTTATTATGTGCTATATACATGATTATTACATATAATTACAAATACATATAATTACTGGTGTTTCCTTAATATCTCTATATCCCTGTCCTATTCACAGTTGTATAGAGTAAGTACTTACACACGGGATCCTACTAGGTGCCTTTGGCACCAGGTCATTGCCTAGTAAGAAATAAAAATTAAAACATACATGCACACAAAGCTTGCTTGTGTGTGGAAAGCATGGGACTGACCCAGACCCCCTGAATGTGGGTGTCAGTGAGGAGGCCTAGGTAATCTATGGGGCCTTGGGTAGTATTTATCCCTGGCATACAAATAGACTTTGAGTGTCCATGCCACAATATGGGAGGCTCTCTCAGCCAGGACTCTTGGGGGAGGGCCTAGGCCTTGCCCTGGATGAAATGACAGTCACTGGAGATCCACCATGGAGGGCATCACCCTCTCTGGGGATGAGAGTGGAGATTGGGTGGGGGACTGGAGGACCTAGTGGGGAGGGCAGGGAGGAGTGGAGGGATAAGGAGCTGGGATTGACATGTGAAACAAGATTGTTTCTAACCTAAATAAAAAAATAATAATTAAAATAAACAAAGCTTGCATGTGAATTTTAATAGCTATAGTCATAATAGTCCCCAAGATGTCTATAAGCAAGTAAACAGATAAACCAAATGTCCACACAAATGGGATTTGACTCAATATAAAAGTAATAGCCAAGAGCATGGACAGATTTCAGAAACAACATGGTAGGTAGGATTTAGACGCCAGAGAGAAAAATTCACATATGGCAAAACTCCAATTACATGAAATTCTAGAAAACTAAAATTAATATGTGATGAAAGGTAGATTAGTGCTTGCCTGGGGCCAGGTGTTGGGAAAAGCTCCAGTGTCAAGAGTTATAAGAATATATTCCAGGATAATAAAGATGTTCTTTACTCTGAGTGGTGTTAGTTACAAGGGAGCACACATTTTAGATTATTTTTTAAACTATTTATTTTGAGGGGGGAAAGAGTGTGTGCCATAGATCTTGTTTGGAAATCAGAGGACAATTGAAGAGACTAGGGGTAAAACTCAGGTTGAAAAGTTCATAAACAAGCACCTTTACCTGATAAGCCATCTCACTCATAATACTGTACAGTTTAAATGGCTGTAGTTTAATGTATGCAAATTCTGCACCAACAAGTTTGTATTAAAACTAATACTGACAATGCTCTCTGTTATATTTTCTGGTTTATCATAATAATAAAAAACATAATTTAAAAATAACTTAGTTCCACTACATTTCTTCCTTATGAACCCATACTCAGACCTAGGGTTTCCTACATCATTTCTAAGATTGCATAGATTATTGTCTAAGTACATTTTTGAACATCTCTGAAAATCAATGTCAAGGTCATCCAGTCATAATATGTGAAAGCTATCTCCTTCCTCCTCTTGAACATGGCTCTCTACTTTGGCATCTCAGCTCTCTGTGACTGTTTATCTTTGCCAATCTCCCACCCAAAAGAGGTAAACAATAATTCTTTCATCATCTAATTTGTGAGATCTCTTAGTTCCCTGGGTTGTAATTCACCCAATTTAGGAGGATGGAAACTTACTCAGAGCTATTTCATGCTCTTTCATCTTGACTTTCATTTGCAAAAGGACTTCTGAGTCAGGGATATTGTGGGAGAATTTAGACTGCAATTCTAGAAGCCATTCGATGCTTGTGAGCCATTATGTTAGCCTGTGTCAGGATGTCTGGCTCCGAGGCTGATGTGGGCTCTGTCTGAGTACCTTTCCACGTGAGCGCACCACAATTTCCTGCCTGAGAGTCCAATATTGATCTGCTCAGACCACTAAAGGATTTTTACTCTCCTTCACTACTTTGGTGACAGGAGACAAGGTTACTTATACCTTTTGTCTTGTATAATACATGCTATACTTGGCATTCTATGTTCAAAGTTGCTGAAAAGATGCATCCTCTCTAGGCAAAAGCATCTCAAGTTTGGAGTAGGGAGAGTTAGGTGACAGTCTGTGTTCTGAGCCTTGGAGCCTCAGAGCCTCTAGTTTGCTTCTCTCAGCCTTTGTTGGCCTGTTGCTAGGCAAGGGAGAGAACAGAGTGGAGTGTCTTATGTCAGTGCCAGGGAACTATGAGTCAAGGAATGAAATTTAGGTGCCCTGGTATGCGAGGTATGCACTGCCTGCTTTCCCTGTTCAGAACACAGGTATTAAAAACAAAACTGGCTTTGGTAAAGGACACCAGGGGAGAAGAAATCCTTTGTGCTTTGGATGCAGATCTTGGAACTGGGACCTTCTTGTCAGTGGATCACATAACAAAAGGGAATACTTACCAAAATCTCATCAAAACATAACGGTGCTCTGAGAGGGCTCCGAGTATTTCTATTAGGAAACTTATTTAGACTACTAGAATACACAAACCCCCTAACAATAATCCTATAATACCCTCAAAGCCTAAAATGTACTAAAAAGAATGGAATGTTTTAAAGGCTCCTGTCTCGGATTTCCAAATGCTATTTGCTGAGGCAGATCTCACTATACAGCCCAGGCTGGCTAGAAACCCATGATCCTCCCACCTCAGCCTCCTGGTTGCTGGGATTAAAGGCATGTGCCCCAACACTTGCCAAATTCTTTCTTTCTGAAGAGCACTGTGAGTGTTAGATTGACTCAGGGGTCAGCAGAGATGTTTACAGAAATATAATCTGCAGGGCTGAAGAGATGGCTCATGATTAAGAATGCTTAATGCTGTTCCAGATCTCAGCTGCCTGAAATATCACCTCCAGGGGAATCTGATGACCTCTCCTGGCCTCCTAGGGCATGCCAAAACACAAATGTGCTTTGTGCATGCACACCCAACACACGTGCGCGCTCTCTCTCGCGCGCGCACACACACACACACACACACACACACACACACACCTTTTTTGTAAAAATATCCAATCTTAAACCCAGTGATGGTGGCACATGCTTTTAATCCTAGCATAAGGAGGCAGAGGCAGGTGGATCTCTGTGAGTTCAAGGCCAGCCTGGTCCACAGAGAGAGTTCCAGAACAGCCAGGGGTAACACAGAGAAACCCTGTCTCAAAAAAATCCAATCTGTGATCCAACTTAATACAAAATCCCTGGTGCCTGCCTTCCACCCCTGTGCATAGATAGCTCTTGCCTGCAGAGATAACCAACTCTTCTGAGTCTGGTCGTTCTTTGTTGGAATCATTCCTTTTCACCCTGGATCGAATTCCCTCCTTGGTAACTTGTATGCATCAACCTCATTCCTGCCTTGTAAGTCAATACAGAATAAAAACATATCCCTTTGAGTCTGATAGTCCTTTAAATATTTCAAGAGGGCAATTCTGCTTATCATTAGTTTCTAATTTTCTGTCAGAGATTTCCTAGTTCCTTCATTCCTTGCTCCCTGGTTGTTTTCAGTTTCTGTGCTGGATGAATTCAAAGTAACCAATAATATTCTTCATGTTGATTCACCCCTTAAGTGCAGTGTTACTTACGGATGAGATGGCACATAGCACACACATGGTCAGACATTTCCCACTTCCATTAGAGCTGCTCTGGCCTAATTGTTTGTTCACCACAACAGGTATGCGATTCACAGAAACACTGTTCTTTAGGCATGGGAAACTTTCTGAAGCCTATTCAAATGTATAGATCTATATTAATCATTGAGCAAAACTATCATCAAAGCATGTTTGTTCCTTAACATTCAGAGACAGGCCACTCTGGTCCTATAACGTGATACAGAATAAGAATAATAGAAATGTCAAAGCATAAAGAATTCCAAAATTGTAGGATGACATCTAAGTCGCCTGAGTATATTTCAGGAATATTGGAGCACAGCATGTATTGCTGAAGGCCAATGACAGGGAGGACATTTCAAGGACTCTTGATAACTTCGTAGTTTTCCTAGCATGTTCTCTGTCAGATCACTCAATGTGATTGCAGCGGCACTGATGTGGAATATTTGTCCCTAAAGTTGGAAGTTATATTATGTCATTAGACTTGTTAGAGTTTTTTTAAATCAAGGTACATATTAGTTTTGATAGTCCCAATCCCCTTGTTAAGTCAGCGCATTTGCCATGTTCTTGCTTTCTAATGCACGGCACTAACACAGAGACCAGTCTTGGTGGAGCAAATGCTCCTCACTAAATAAACTTCACTCCACAAGAAACTATAACCTAAAGGGTGATTCCCTCTGCTGCATCCAAGTCTCCTCTTCTTTATGGTCTGATAATTGTTTAGTTCTCCACTTAGAAATCATGAAAGTGATCCCACTGGGGTCTCTGTGTTGGAATTTGTAATGTTGGTTTTGGTTAGTGGAGAGAAGGTCATTGTGAAAATGTAGTTTGATTTCATCCTTAAATAGCCTTAGCCTCTACTTAAGCCTGAGAAATAAGTGTGCACTGACAACACAGCAAGACAGAACTCTATTCAAGGTTGTAGTTGTTAATGGCTAAGATTCAAATACATTTGTTCTAGAGTTTAGAGTCATAGTTCTAGACAAGAACTATACATTTTATTACTACCTCTCCCAAATGTAAAGAATAGGTCCAAAGTCTCTCTTTAGACCATAGAATTTTATAGATATACAGATGGGTATGCATTTTCATTGTTTTGCCCTATATTGATAGTTGCCCAGCCCTTCTTCCTGCTTGACTACTAACAGAAACCTGATATTTTTGAGATTTGCAATGTGTCCCATTAAAAATGTCACTTCAAGTTATTATAATTTTCAAACTTAAACTTTTAGGTTCACCTACAAAGTATTAAGTTTCATTGCATATAGTCGTACATATATATGGTAGTTTGGATTTTTGGCCCTCATAGGCTCACATGGAGTGGCACTATTAGGAGGCATGGCCTTTTTGGAGGAAATATGTCACTGGAGGTGTTATCTGAGGTTTCAAATGATCGAGCCAGGCTCAGTGTCTCTTGGCTCTTTCTGTTGCCTGTTGATCCAGATGTTGAACTGTTGGCTCTTTCTCCAACACCATGTCTATATGTGTGTCACCATGCTTTCTGTCATGATGATAATGGGCTAAACTTCTGAACTTGTAAGCCAGCCCCAATTAAATATTTTCCTTTGTAAGATTTGCTTTGGTTATGGTGTCTCTTCATGACAATAGAACACTGACTAAGACAGTGTGTTTATACTTATACTTAGTTCTAATTATCTTCAGAAAAATTAAAACTGGAACTACCAAAATGATCTAGCAATGTCATTTGAGTATAGATCCAAAGGACATTAAATCTGTATGTTGAAGATAAAGACTTATCCCATATTGATTACATCACTGTAAACCATACCCATGAGATAGAGTCAACCCACATATGCAGTAGTATATGAATAAAGAAAATATGGTCTGTACACATAATAGAATACTATTGCAAAATTTAAAACAAAGAAATTCAGTCACTCTGAACAATGCGGATGAACACATATGGCATTATGCTAAGTAAAATAAGCTGTAAGTATAATTTAACAACATTGTAAAAGCAAAGGGTAGAATGGGATGATGGGAGTTGCAGTGGGAGGGATAAGACTAGATGATGGCCAAACTGCATAAAATTGAAGTTAGAGGGAATAAATTCAACAGATTTATTATACAACACAGTGTCTATAGTTAATAAAGTATTCTTTAAAATACTGAGTAGATTTTTAATCTTACACACACACACTCACGTATCATACACTCTCACAAATACAAATAAGAATAAGAATGTGAGAAGAAAGGGAAGTATCTGGAAGAGGACATGCGCCAGAGAGACAGGAGAGGAAGATCTAGAAGGATGGTAGGGGGATAAACAAGTAGAATGTATAGGGGGCTGTAGAGGTGGCTTAGTGGCTAAGTACTTTTTGCTCTTGCAGAGGACCCAGGTTCAGTTCCCAGTACCCACATGGTGGCTCCGAACCATCTTTCAGTCCATATCCAGAGGATCTTATGACAAGCATAAAAAAGGATTCCTGTGCCCCAATCAAGTATTTATGAGATCACCTACAATAGTGAGGCTTCCAAAGAGTGACTGGTAGAAAACAGCAACCTAGGAAGGGGAAAACCTCACTTTTCTTCTTCCTTTGCCCTTTCCCTTCCTTGACTGCGGCCATAATGCCTACAGGCAGAGCAACAGTCTTGAACCCTTCAAGAAGAAAGCCACAGCCCACAGATGACAAAGATGTAAGATATCTGTGTCTTTGGTGGCACTGTGATCCCTAGACTTCATCTTAATTATTGGGAATTGTTGATGTTTTTTTCTTTTGACTGGTTGACTGGTTTGAAACAGGCTCTTGCTATATAGCCAGGCTGGCCTCAAACTCATGCATTTCTCTTTCCTAGTCTTCTCAGTATTAGGATTACCAGCAACATACCACCAGGTCTGGCTAGAATGTTTTTCTTTTAGGTATTTAAGTGACATTACATGCAGGTCAACATATACCCAAATGATACTACTGTTTTTCTTTTGTTTCCCTTCAGCTGCTCTGTAAGGTCCAGAGCACAGTAAAAAATAATGAATCTGAGGCCTTCCTTTAGGAATTCACATCATAGCTATTCATGGGATATTATAAATTAAGGGGCTTGCCCTATGTCCTTTGTATTTCCTCTGTCACCTCACCCCAAAATCCAATTGTGTGTCCTGCCCTGCTACTCCAGAGCTCTGTGTGCTTAATGGGGTTAGAGTAAAGAGAGGGAAGTAGTAATTGTCAAACAGAAGATGTTGCTCCATAACCTGGGGAGTGTCCTAAATAGCATCTAGATTTCAGCCATCTTGAATTTTGGAAAAGAATTATTTCCATAAGATTTGCTTCAAAATTTCTTTTCCTGGAGGGCTAGCCTTGGATGATTTTATGCATTTCTTTTCAGATGGAGCTAAGTCAAACTTATGTGCATGTTCCTCGGTTCTAGGAAGAATAAGCATATTCTTCTTTGAAACACAGGGGAAATAGCACATTAAAATGTGTATCAAATATGTAGACGAAATCTACGTGCATAGCACAAAATAAAGCTCCCAGAGTGACGCACAAGCATGCCCCTCCTATGAGAGGGAATATTTATAAATCCCAAACTGAGATTTATACACCTTGCAAACAAACTGCTACAGGAGATGAATAATCCTTAAAGTGGCATCTGAAAGCAAACTGCTGTTCATTATCGTCTGTAAAGATGTTTTCTTGGACTGGTGAGATGACTCAGAGGTTGAGAGAGCTTGCTGCTAAGGCTGACAATTTCAGTTTCCTCCCTGAAATGCACCCCCCTTGGTAGAAAGAAAGAACCAAGTCTAGAAAGTTTTCCTCTGACACATGCACCATGAAACTCACATGCCTACAGACACATATTGCACTCTCTCAAATACATGCACAAATAATAATAATGTTTTAATGGTTTATTGCTTTATAGCTAATGAACAAATAAAACACACATGAATATTTCCTGAAAATTGTTTGCTCTCATATTGTAATAATAACAGGTTAATGAAATAGTGAAGACAGAGAAAAAAAACAAATTCCCAGAAGTTGGCCCCTCTTGTTTTTCACACAGGGAATTTATTTACTGGATCCCAATCAAGAAATATCTTTTCCCAGTAAGGAATGAAATAAAATGCAGTCATTCCTTATTACCCATGGGGTTCTAGGACTCCCTATCTTTCACAAATACCAAACTCTATGGATGCTGATTCCAGGTACAATAGCAGATTAGAGATTGCTTCTCTGTGAGTGAGTGAGTGAGTGAGTGAAGGACAATATCAGAATGAGAGAAATATGCTACACCCCAAAGTGAGAAACTCACAAAGAAAGTGAAAAAAGGTAGCAAACGGGTGCAGAAACAAAGATGCATGGCCTAAAGGCTGAACACAGCCTTAGTTGCACCATTCCCGGTGGAGAGGGAACTCAGAAGCCACTTCCAAAAGGTAAGCTCCATGCCCAGGACAAGCTCAAGGCCCTCACAAGTCCCAGGTCTAGCTCTGGGTTTTCATGAACTAGTGATTCCTCTGGTGAACAGAGCAGCAGTACTGAGAAAGAGAAATCCATTTAGGCTACTCTGTGACTAAGATGGAGTGGCCAGCTGCCATCTTGAGAGGTCATCTGTTGTCAAAAACTGAGCCACTCCAAGGGCCTGAGATAGAAAACATGTAAGGGCCAGGGAGCCTCAATTTAATCAGCCATAGCTCCTCAGTAAAGGATGGCCCAGAGTGGTGGCAGGGGCTTCATCTCAGGCTGGTAAGTGAGTATATTTGGAGAACGCATTTGGAATGGAGACCCAAAACAGACCTCAACAACAGAAAATTGCCCCAGAGTTTGAAAGGACTGAGCCTGAGGAGAACAGAAGAATCAAATTCTGGAGCTAACTCCCATAAAGCCTGAGACTTGATACCCACAGCAGTGTCCTTAATACTCAAGAGATTTTAAAATCGCTGTAGCAGTCTCAGTGCTGAGATTTCTTCCCTCAGCTCCAACACTCCTGGGAGTCACATCCCAGCTGATACATCGACTTGAAGGGTTAACATCTGCCTAGTCTCAACTGTGAGAAATTGCCCAACCCACAGGATGCAGAGTTAAATTTGGCCAGTAGAGGCCCCTGGTACCCAAAGAAGGAAATTACCAAGGTAAACTAGCTGGCTTCAGACACTCGTCCAATACAGCATAAATAATAGAAAGAACCAGAATCCACAGGGTCCAATTTCAGTCTCCAATTTTTCTCCAATTTTCAAGAACACATTTCTCTCCTTTCAGTTTTTTCTTTTTCTTTTATCCCAGAGATTCTTTTTTTCCTTTAGCCTTAGCAGCAAGATTTTAAAACCATTTTGCAAGCCTTTAGCCTCAGCGCTCAGGAGGCAGGAGAAGGCATATATCCGAGTTTGTTACGGCTGCATAATAAAACCCTGTCCAAAATAATTGTTGTTATTCTCTTTCATATATCTATCCAATTTAGTTTATACATTTTCCCACTGTTGAGCAATATTTTTCTTCTTTAGTTTCTCTTTGATTTTTTGGCCTCTTTGTTTCCTCTACCAGCCCTGCTACCCACTTACCCACCTCCCATCCAGCTCCACCAAGACTCAGAGGATGTCAAGGAAGACTAGAAGAAAAGAATGTAAGAGCTGGAGGATGGGGGCGGGATGAGGTAAATTGCTGTCTTCTGAACTGGACAAGACAATTTCACTCAGGAACTCTCAGTAACTGCCATTACCCACATATAAGATCAAGTCGTCAGCCAAAATTCCTACATAGCTGGGAGAGGTACTCTCCAGGCCACGACCCTAGGGAAGAGCTATTGGCACTTGTTAGCTGATGGTGGAGGGAGAATCATTATTTTTGAGGGTATTCTCCTTGGTAGCTTTTTCAAGTTCCAGTGGATGATCCCACATATCCGTATACATATGGGCAACACTAATTGAACTTAGAGGATAATTTTTTAAAAGGAGGAAAAAGTGTGAAGTTGGAGAGGGACGTGTTCGGGTACATGAAGGAAATGAGGGATGGATATGATTATATTACATTGTATACATATATGAAATTCTCAAGAATAAATAAAAATATGTTTAAAAAGAAAATCCTGCTCTTGAGGGAGGAGAATGAGAGAAGATAATTAATTGTGTTCTCAAGTAAAAATCATTATAGACATGTATGAAGCTGTCAGAGACTTAAAGGATAAAAAAAGAGTAGCCTCCTCAACAATATACCTGAAAATCTTCATCAGAAAACAGTCTTAGGCATATAACACTCTTGGGTGTATACCCAAAGTACTCTAAGCCAACATAGCACATAGATACTTACACATCCATGTTTATTGATGAACTATTCACTATAACCAGGAAATGGGACCAACACACATTGATGTCTGTCAACAGATTAATGGATAAAGAAAATATAGTAAATGTGCCCAGTGGAATATATGCAACTATAAAGATAAAACAAAATCGTAACTTTACAGGAAAATGGGCGGAACTGGAGATCATTATATTAAATGAAACAACACAGATATGTATATTTCCTACATGTGGAATATAAAATTTAAATTGTGTGTGTGTGTGTGTGTATGTGTGTGTGTGTGTGTGTGTGTGTGTGTGTGTTTGCATACGTGGGCAGGTCAAAAAACTAGAAAGAGGATTGAGAGAGGGGAAGAAAAATTAATGGAGTTTGGGTAATAGAGAGGAATACATGTGATGAGACGGCAGAAGAGAGCACTGGGGAAGCAAACTCCCTGGAAGGGGCAGCAGGGATCAGAGAGGGCAGCAGGGAAGGGTGATGACTAAAAGCAAAGTATAATGACATACATGTATGAGGGTGCTGCAATGAAATCCATTATTTTGCATGTTAACCTAAAAATTTTAATTTAAAAAACTCTATGGATCTTAATTCCTACATATAAAAAGATAAATTTGCACATAACTTATACATGCTATGATAGTTAGTCTTAATTTGCAACTTCACACAACTGAGATTCACCTGGAAAGAGTCACAAAGAGGGATTGACTAGATCAGGATGGCCTGAGGCATGTCTGGAAGATTGTTTTGGTTGCCTTAATTGATGTGGGTGGCACCATTCCATGTGTTGGAGCTCTGGAACTTGTAAGAGTAGAGAAAGGTAAGCACTAAGCATTCAAGCAGACACTTCTCTCTCTGCTCTTAACTGTGGCTATAACTAGCTGCTCAAGTACATGCCTCCGTTAATTTCTCTGCTACAGTGAATGGACTGTGACCTGCAAAAGTGAGCTAAAATAAAATAAACCCTTTCTCCTCTAAGTTGCTTTTTGTCTGGGCATTGCATCACAATAGAAACAAAACTAGGGCACACAGTCACCTGCACACCTTTAATCATCTCCAGATTACTTCTAATACCTAATATAAAGTCTATACATCACTTCATTCCTGTAGATTCAGTGCAGTCCTTGGTGAATGGCAAATTCATGTTTTCTTTTTGGGGAATTTTTAAAAAATATTTTCAATCCAGTGTTGGATGAATCAGATAAGAAAGATATAGATGGCTATAGTCCCCTCTTCTCTGCTGTTTCAATACCTCCTGCACATATTAAAATGCACAGTGACAGAAAATTTCCTGTCAGAGCAGAGCAACCTAAGCAGGGTAGTCCGAATTCCTCACACCTCTCTTTCATCTTGTCACCACTGAAAGTCTCTCCCACCTTTAAGTTAATTTTGAAAAAAGCATTCTTATGATTTTACATCCACTCTAATCTGCAAGGAACAGTGTTTCTTCGATTAGAAAAGTAAATAT
Organism: Mesocricetus auratus; assembly: GCF_017639785.1. Taxonomy (NCBI): domain Eukaryota; kingdom Metazoa; phylum Chordata; class Mammalia; order Rodentia; family Cricetidae; genus Mesocricetus; species Mesocricetus auratus. The sequence goes on along the minus strand of NW_024429188.1, from coordinate 21,949,273 downwards.
AATTGTGCTAGAACTCTGCAAGATGGTAGACTAGGGGAAACTAGGGAAGAGGCACAGTGGAGCTCTCTGTTATTCTTCAAAACTGCATATGAATGTGCAATTATCTCAAAATAACTCAGAGATTTTAATAATTTAAGGTTATCACTTCCTTGCATGTAAGGGACTGAGGCAAGGCCAAATAGCATTTATAAAAGATTGGGGAGAATTGCAGACCTTGAGGACAGCTGGCCAGAGGGAATCTTGTGCATGCATGGAGGAAACTTACTGGCCTTACAACTGCATTCATCTTGGGTATTTGGCCTTACTAACACTTTCAAAGAAAGCATTTTCGGCTGTTTATGGATTCTTTATGGCATTTGGGGAGAAGATAATTGAGGAACCTTTAGGCCAGGCTCTCCAGATCCTTACCCCCAAGTTAAGCCAGTTCTGCGCTACTGCCCTTAACCGAACCTCTTACCTGGCATGGACCAGCTAACAGGATGCTGGCTCAGGAATCAGATAAAAAGGCTTCAATGGTAGCCTGACTCCACCATACATTCATGGACAGACTTGTCCAAACCCACCTCATCGAGCCTCTGTTTTACCACCACCAAAAGAAGTGAGTATAATGTGAGAATCCCATGAGAACACAACAGAGGGGAATGGACAGGCGCTGTATGCTTCTGCTGTAGCATGCAAATTCACTTGAACTGCATCAAAACACACATGGTGAATCTCTCTCCCTATTCTTTCCCCCAAGGAAGTTGTAAAGTTAACACAGCTCCTGCCTCTTTAATGCAGGCCCCATAATGAGATCTATAATATTGATTACAAAGAGCTTTCAGTGGATATTTTAAGCCTTAGCTAAAGAGGATATTACTTTGATAATTTTTGTGCTGAAACACCACGCATCATTTTTTAAGGAAGCAAAAAGGCTTGCTTCTCCACTGCCTTGAGACCTTTGACTGCTGCAAGAGCTAGCATCAGAGGCACCAGCTGGGTCTCAGGGCTCTGTTGGCAGAACTCACAAAATGTCAGTACCCATCGTCTTTTGGGAACTCTTAAGAACTGACTGCAGAGATAGCTCAGTCTTTTCCAGAAATGACTGCCCCCTACTGCTTTATTGATCCCTGCCAGGTATTGCACTTTTGATCCTTTTGCTTGCTGTGGCTGATTCTCTGAGTTGCAGTAGAGATCTGTTATACTGAATTGTCCAACTGGCAGACTTCCTGATTCCACTCCCAACCCCTCCCTAGTTTGCTTTGAGCTGACTCTGAAACAGATCTCGAAAAGAAATGATTGCTCTTGCTGCATTAATAGCACTTCTATAATTCCTGGTGTTTCGAGATTAAATTAGCCATTTTGCCAGCCTTGTGTGCTAAGAACACTGCATTTTTGAAAACCAACATCTCATCATGCTGAGAACCATCCGAAAAATGTTGGGTAAATCTGTGCCAGGCCCAAGTATTGATCTTTGGGGTCAGGGAAGGATGTGACAAAAGAAACATAGAGGCAAGTCAGAGAAACAAGAATCAAGAAGGTAAAGAACACCCTTCAGTCTCTCTGGGTGACAATGTTGTTGTGAGGTCCTTAACAGTATAGGGATTCATCTTAAGCTCTGATGATTTTCTTAAGATTCTCCATGACCACCATGGAAGAAATCTTATAAACAAAAAAGGAGAAAAAATCTCTAATTTCCAACTTCATTTACGAGTAATCCACTTTGAATAAAGCTTTTTTTGTTTCCAAAAGTTGATTTAATTTACAATAAGCAGTTCATTTGATACTTTGCTCACTGATGTCACCATCTGCCCTGGATTAGTGGGACACCTTAATGACAGACCTCCTAGGAAGAGTTACTAGTAACCTTGGTGTAGAACATGAGTCAGCAAACAAATACCCACTACCGGTTTCATTCAGTTCAATGGTTGTATATTTTCAAATGTTTTGTAAAAATTAAAAAGAGAATAATGTATTTTGTGACATATGGAAATAAATTAAATTAAAATTCAAAAATTGTTTTGTCGACAGCCATGCCCATTCTTATATTTTGTTGATGTCTATTTTCACACTAAAATAAGAACATTGAGTATTTGTAGCTGAGATCATGCAGTTCAAAAAGCCCAAATATTATTATCTGGCCCTTGACAAATAATTATTACTCTTTCTCAACCCCATTACAGTCCAATAGAACTTTTCCCAATAGTAGAAGTATTCTATAATCTATACTGTCTAACCTAATGACCATTAGCCACATATGCTATTTAAGTTTAAATTAATTAAAATCAAATAAAATTAAGAACTCCCCAGTGCCTCTAGCCACATTTCAAATGCTCCGGGCTCATACACAACTAGTAGCTGTCACATTAAACATAAGCCCAGAATAATAAATTAATCTCTATAAAGGAGACCTCTATTGTTTGTTCTGAGGAATATATAGACTTCTGTCATTGCTTCCTCCTTCCTTGCCTAACTTTTTGTGGGTAATTAATCTGTTTCATTTACACTCAAAGGAAAACTTTTCCTAGTCTATGTATTCTTGTTTTGCTTGCTTCCTTGCTCCTTCCTCATGCATTCCAGGCTGCCCTACCTAGCTGAAAATTGTCTTGAACTCCAGATCTTCCTGCCCTCCCTCCCAAGTGCTGGTATTATAGGCATGTGCCATTATACCCAGCCTTAGCCTAAGCCCACCCTGAGACAAAGATTTGGAAACTGATCTCAGGGAGCAAAAGAACAAGAGTAGGTCAATTAGATAAAGAGGCTAAGAAAGCTAATTAACGGTGTGTTAGCAAGTATATTGGTTATTTTTCATCACTGCAAAATACCTGATGCTTAATGAAGGAAGGATTTGTTTTTGGCTCACAGTTTGAGAGAATACAGTCCATCATGGTGGCAAAAGCAGGGCAGCAGGAATGTAACACACTTGTCACATTGCATCTGAGGTCAGGAAGCAGAGAAATAAATACTAGTGCTTTCTTCTTCTGCCCTGTTTTTTATTCAGCCTAGAATCACAAACCATGGGGTGAGACTGCTCATACTCAAGGTAGTTTTTCCCCTCTCAGTTAAAAATCATTGGGAATAACCTCATAGCTATATCAAGAGGCATATCTCCTAGGTTATTCCATAGCCAGTCAAGTTAACAATGAATATTAACCATCATAGTAAGCTAGCAACCTTTATGAGTAACTGAAATTCAGTCCTTCTGGGGAACCTCTAGGGAAACTGTGACTTGATTCTCCTCAGAAAGCTAGAAGAATATGGGATACTTATACATAGTCTCCCCAATGTGCATACTTTAAAGACTATATCTGGAGGCAATAACTCTTTAGTCCTTTATATTAAATATACCGTTATGACATAGAACCACACCTAGGAAAGAGTCACAGGAGTTCATGGTAAGCAGCCCATAATAAGTAGTGGTAATACCAAAGATTTATGGGAATGGCACCTGTTACATTAAGGAACTGAAAAACATAACACAGGAAACTCAAATTACTGGCTCTTTGTTTTTGTAATACCATTGTTAAAAGGCTAATTAGGAGCGGGGCGGTGGTGGCACACACCTTTAGTTCCAGCACTTGGGAGGCCGAGGCAGGGGGATCTCTGTGAGTTCGAGACCAGCCTGGTCTACAGGAGCTAGTTCCAGGACAGCCTCCAAAGCCTCAAAGAAGCCCTGTCTCGAAAAACCAAAAAAGGGGGGCTAATTAGATAAAGCCGGTGGCTGAAACTAAGGCTTGGGCATCTTTGTGAAGGACTTAAATAAGTATCCCTTACAAGTGACCATATACACATTTTAGCCAATGTTGTTACTGTGTATCTTGCTGTGGCCCCATGGAAATATTCCACTGTCCCATCAAGCCCAACACATGTTCTAGCTTTGACAACTAGACATTGACTGACCATTGAACTATGGTTTTGGAACATTCAAGAAGTTAGTTATCAAATGATTGCCTCAAGATAAGTAAGCATAAAGTGAGAACGAGAAACCAAACATAAACATGACCAAGACACTGGCAAACTGATAAGGATTCGAACATCAATCTGACTGTGCTGGAGATGTTCCAAACAAGCTTCAGGTGCCTGCTGGAGCTTCTGCTGTCATTTCTATGGGCTGCGTTTGAAATGTTGTCACTCTAAAGGAGGATATACAAGTGAGTCTTAGAACATTTCAGGGCAGCAGAACCCAGCATCTAATTGATGTTATGAAACACAGAAGCATACTGTATATCACAAAGTCTCTGGGGATGCCACACAAAACTTCAATGCTGAATACCAGCTTCATTTTGGAGGGGATCAGTCAAGATCAGATGTTTCAAATTACGTTGAGTTTTTAACCTTCTCTTAAAACATACATTTTCCAAACTTTCTAAACATAGGTGTTTTTCATTAGAAACCATCTTTTTTTTTAATTTAAGAGGTTTCCACCCCCCACTCCTGCTGCATCTCTGTAACCAATTGAAATTAGGTCTTTTCCTATCTTCTTTCTTTCTGACATTTGGCAGCTGCCCATGCCCCAACTAAGGCTTTGAGCCTTAGAGCCTCGTGTCTGAAATCCCCTTCTGGGGAGTCAACCATCTGTAGAACTGTGCCACCAAAACATAACTCCACAGAATCATCTCCACAGATTTTCAAGTAGATTTGAATAATTATAACAGCCACACAGAAGTGTCCCTGATTGTCATTTGTGCCACCAAAGCAAAACACCATAGACTGGGTAAACTTAGTAAATATTAAATTATTTCTCATGGCTGTGACAGCTAGAAGTCCAAACTTAAGACACTGGCAGATTTGGTGGCTGATGAGGACCCCCTTTCTGCTCCATAGATGGCAACTTCTTAAGTCCTGAACATAAGAGAGACAAGGCAGCTATTTTATAAGGTCACTAGTCCCATTCATGATGGCTGTACCCCATAATATAGTTACTGCCCAAAGAGCCCCCATGCCCTCATGAATGAGACTGTCTCATATAAGAGAGCTGCCTCCCACTACTATGTCATTGATGATTAGATTTCAACATATAAACATAAGGAATGATACAAATATTTAGAGGATAGTGTTTGTATGTGTTCTGTACTGGTTAGAACAAGCATACGTGTTATACTAAATACCATAATCTAAATGGTTTACAATGTGATCTATTCATCAGTCATACAAAACATTTAGAATGGGAGCTTCTAGACCTACAGTCAGTCAAGACCCCACGGCTGAGGAAAATGCTGAAATCTTGAACATGTGGCTTCTGAGATGACTAAACACAAATTCAGTCAACTAATGGCAGAGAGGGATGCAACATGGGGACAGAGCTGGAGAGAATGCTGTCATAGAAGATTTTGAAGAGGCCAGGCCTAAAATTGGCACTTACATCACACACATTCCACTGGGCAGGATTCAGTCACATGGCATCCTCTAATAGTAGCATAGACTAAAATATTTAGTCTAAACAGATATCAGGAGAAAACAGTTGGCTGCATGGCTAGTTCACTTCTGCCACAGATATCACAGGAGGACCATCTCTTTACTTCTCTCCTAATGGCCTTTTCCCATACAACTGAGGTGTGGAAAGGCGTCTCTGTTCCACTGACTGTGGAAATACATGACGAGTGGACCACATTAAAAGCCTTTTTGCTTGCATGCTTGCTGCTGCTTTTGCTGCTGCTGCTGCTGCTGCTGCTGTTTAAACCTGATGACTCCTATGATATTTGAACTGGTCTTGAAAATAGAGGAATGATGAGGGCCAGAAGGCAAAAGATGGGAGCCTGAATCGTGGCACTACCTCCAGAGCTGGGTCTGTAATAGTGTACTGGCAGACAAAGATTGAGGACACTTGTGAATCTGACACTTCAAGACTCTAGTATAGGTACTTGCTGACCCTGGTGTCCTTGAGAGGATTAGAATCCTGTATAAAATGACCTGCTCCATTGATAATGCATCTGCCATGCCAGAGACGGCAGCAAAATACATTCTTCAGAGGGCATAAGCAGCAAATTCTTTTTTCATCTCCTATGATACAGAGTAGGAGTGCTGTAAATGCCAAGCAATATGGATTTTTAGAACGATGACTCACCATTTCTTTTTTTTTCAAGGCAATTATTCATCCAGTCTGAATCCCTTCAAGTTGAGCCAGTAAGTCTGACATACAGACGAAGAGAATGGCTAAAATACCCGGAAGCCAAAAGATTGATTTAGGTCAAATAATAGGGCCAGGGCAAATGACTTTTAGAATTTGTGCATCTGTTTTGATAAGGGAAATGAAAATCAAAACTCAAGGAGTGAGCTTGTTGGCTGGGGTAACCCTTGGTTACAATAATCTTGTAACAAAGGGCTATTATTGTGAAAGTGGGAGCTAGTGTATGCTTCACTTTTTTATTTTTTTGGCCTCAAGAAGTAGGTATCTGTTTCATATAAAATGCCTCCTTTGCTCAGTTACAGAGAAAGAGATTTAGTTTACAGGCAGCAAGATCATAAACATTAAGTCTACATGTCATTTAAGAAAATTGATCCCCACAAGTCCTGTCTTGGAAAGTCCTCCACATTATAGATTCCCCTCCCATAGTGCAATTCCCATATAGGTTTTGTGCCTCCAGATTTTCCTGAATTGAGCTGCCACCTTTTGCCTCCCAAAATATCATTTCAAACTTTGTCAATTCTCTCAGCTTCCCAAAGTGTACAGAAAACACCCTTACTGCCCTCTGCACACCTTTTATCTATTGAAGAGAAAAGGCTGTGTTGCCTAGCATACATGAACCCTTGGGTTCAATCTCCAGCATCACATAAAATGGGCCAGGTGGTACACACCTGTAATCCCAGAATTTAGAAGGTAGAAGCCGGTCAAATAGGGAGACAGGAAGATCAGAAGTCCAAGGTCATTGTCAGCTACATGAGTTGGGAGTCCTGAGCTACAAAAGACCCTAGGATTGCTTCCACTTTTCAACTACACACACACACACACACACACACACACACACACACACACACACACACACACACACACACACACACACACACCTTGATACTGGACTGGAAGAAGAGAAACAAAGCTTGCATCTTATAGCCCTTACTGAGGCAGCCCTGATTTCCAACACCGGTACATGCTAGACAACCGGAACAAAATATCAGAATCACTGCCTTGCATAGATGTTTGAATCCACAAGCCTAGACACAGGTCAGGTCATGAAGAGTCACTGTGCTCCCTTGGGCAGGAGAAAATATATCTTGCTGTGGGTTGGAAGCTCTGTAACACTCTTACATACCTGGTAATCCGGAGTTTTGCAGCCATCACACCAGAGTTCGGCTACCTATTTTCTTTTCTACCCTAAGTACTATGAACTTGGACCCATGTGACATAATTCCTCTGGGCCTCTGTGTTGTCTCCCAAAAAGGAAAGGATGGTTCAACTGACTCTTAAATTACAATTTGAAGGGTCCATACTATGGATGATCCATGGATTACTTCTCATTCTGTAACAAATGCTAACTGCATTCAGCGTTTACTTCAAATAACTTAATGGGGTAGATATTCATTATCCAAAAGATACTGATTAATACCCCACTTCTCCATGCAGACTTTGTGTATGTGTGTGTGTTGTATGTATGTATGTATATGTGTGTATATAGAAACATCAAACACAATAAAATCAAAACATCATTTGCTCAGAGTTTCAAAATCAAAATTTCTATGTTCCTTTATTATGCCTAACTGACACTCAATGGATTAGGCTTTGTTTTATTTTAATAAACAGATAAGAAGTAACTTTTCCTAAATGTGGTACTAAGTGCATCTGCCTGTAAATTCTAATATTGCCTTTGACTAAACGATTTTTCTCTATCCTGCCCTCTCCTCATAGTTAGGGCAGGAATTATCTTCATTTAGATTCTTTGATGAAAAGCTTGCTGAATGCCATTCAAACGAAGAACTCAGGTGGTTCCAAGTCCCCTAGACTCACCACCCAAACTGACTACATCACATGAATTTCACAAAGACTGGAGATGACTGAGACTATTGCAGTTGTAATGTTCAGAAACTGGGATTAATCTATTGAAGAACTATTTAAGAGCTTCCATAGAGATATTGATATTTGAGCAAATAATTATGAGAGTAAGACAAGAGTAGAATAAAGGTTCACCACAGAACTATAGCATGAGAAAACCAGCACAGTACTTATGTGAAGTGCTGAGATATGTGATGGGGATCTAGAGCAGTGCTTTCCTGATGTTCTCACACTATTTTTTATATTTGTATCCAGCTCTCATAGCATATCCAATCACAAATATCTTCTCCTGTGATCTGTCCTTGAAGAATCCCTCCCATTGAATACCCCCTTTCCTATTGTCTCTATCTGGCTAATATCTGTGCAACTTTTAAGACATTGGGTATTTTAAAGCACTTGTTCAAGGTAACATATAGAAAACTCCTCAAATAAATGTGTCACTCAAGAATTAGAACAGCGTTTTAACTTCCAGAATTCCTGTCAGGCTCACTTGAAGCCCTGCTGCCTCCAAACATGCATTATCTCAGCACCAGGAATTCATTTTGCCTGGTTTGGGATTGTAAGTGAAGGAAAGCACTCGGTGTGTTCTCTCTTGCATCTGGCTTCTTTCACTCATCATTTTGTTTATGAGACCCATCTATGCTGTTGTGTCTGCTTGCAGCCCATTCTCATCTCTGTGTAGTATTCCATGGTGTAAATAGACTGCCCTATATTTATCTAACCAGCTATCATCAGACAGTATTTAGATAGTTTCCGGTTGGAGCTTTTATGAAGAGTGCTGTGATCTGTACTTGCATTTTAATGTTCGTTTGTTAGTCATTTATTTATTTTGTTAGTAAAACTGCTTTCCCCCAAAGAATGCCTTTAGCTATGTTTTTAATTCCAAACTGATCTGCACATTGTCTTATACTCGTTGGGATAATTAGAGCTGGATCAGTGAGGTCAAAAATGGCAGATCAATTATCAAAGGATTGGTGAGTCAAACCAACGTCCTGTGACACACAGCATTTACAAGTTGAAGCAAACAAGCACAATTTTCCACCCCAGACATCCTAACACGCAGTTTCCTGTAATAAACATTCATGGTCTCAGGGTTACAAGCCATCAGCCTTTAGAGTTATCAAAACAAACCCTGCAGTACTATAGAAATGCTCTTTGCCCTTTTAAAGTTCACAGTCTTAGAAATTCAACTTTATAATGATGATATGTTAGAAGACATAAAGCTTTAGTTTGAATGTTGTGAAAACTGTAATGTAAATATTGGCTAAACTTCCTCTCCTTATCTGTCTAAGCAAAGGGCAATGGTTAATTCAGCATTTTACACTGTCAAAAGTGCTTGTGTCAACATCTTGAAATGCCTCCCACATGTTTCCTCAAATTCTACTATTTGAGACTTACAGATTTTGGTTTTAATGTCAATCTTAATTGTGGGTTAATCAAAGATGCTTGATACTTACTCTTTTCATTTTGAAGAATATATGTATGCATATATATATATATACAAGGAGGTATAAATTCATCTCATAAGCATGACTGAAACTTACACAGAACTGAACTGAGACAAACAGCATTTCAGAATAAACATTAAAGGTAAAGAGATGACTGAATGTTCCAGAAGTTTCTGTGTATTCTTTCCTTCACAAATCCATATTTTGGAGATGTGAATGAAAAGATGGTATGATTAACTCCTATTTGACTGTTAAACTGAGGAGGCATCATGCATTACCCTGAGATATTTCAAGCAGGGGCCTAACACAGATACAGAAGAAAGGGAAGGAAAACAAGAGGGAGAGTATAAGGAATATTTCTCTCACATGTTGAATCACAGCGTGCAGCTAAACAAGTCTTTGTCAATAAGCAAAGCAAGAAAAAAGGCACAGTGATAGCATCTCAAGCTAACAGAGGAAAGAGGAAAAATCTCTAACAGCAGATAAAGATTTTGGTAGCATGTGTGTGTGCAGTGGGCATGGGAATTGATGCTCTCTTGTGACAATCTGGGTGTGGTGGGGCACATCTGTACCCAGCATTTAGGAAGTGCCATCAGAAGCACACCCAGAAGTGCACTCCACTAATCTTAGCTCACTCTTTCTTTTTTCTATATTTTCTTACTTTTACCTTATTTTCTGAATCGGGGTCTCTTGTTGTCCTGGAAATCACTATGCAGACCAGGCTGATCTTGAACTCACAGAGTTCTGCCTGCCTCTGCCTCCCAAGGGCTGATATTAAAGGGGTACAGCACTATAAGCAGCTTTCCTAGCTGTTTCTTAATCTAGTCAAGTTGACAATCAAGACTAAACAGCACAATCACTGAGCAAAGTTAGAAAATGCCTAAGAAAATGGAAGCCGAATGAACAAAGTGAGCCCTGAGTGCATCTGATGCTCTACTCAGTTCTCCCTTGACTATGATGTTCATCTTCCCCTTATTCTGCAAGTATTTCTTGAGAATCTCCTAATCCCAGCATTGATATAGTTCTGGAGCCATGGAAGTGAAAAGATAAAGCCTGTGTCCTCATAAAACTTGCTGGCTAATGAGACACACAAGTGATTTAGAAGTGTAGTTGGTTGTCTGCAATAGGACCAACCAGGGAAATCTTTCTGCAAAAGAACCATATAGTGCAGGGACATGGCAGAAATTATGTGAGCTAGACAAGGGTCTTAACCAGAGTTGAGTTTCTGTTCAGCACAAGCAGAAGAGTCTAAAAACATCTACAAGTATCCTTTGTGAAAATTTCAAGTCTCTTGCAGTTGTATTTGCATAGACTTCATGTTGCTCCAGTGACTAAGGGAGTTTTCTTTCTGTGCCTAGGCTCACTGTGAGGACTAACAGGCTGGGAAACTGCCTGTGCGTTTTACCTAATTGGTAAGGTCTGAGTGTGTAGAGGGAAATAAGCTGGCCTGGGAGCATTTCCTCTCTGCTAATGAAACTTTCTTTCCTATTTCAGTAATAAACTCAGTTTTTTGTTGCTTTTTGGGGGGGTGTAAAGACAGGGTTTCTCTGTGGCTTTGGAGGCTATCCTGAAACTATCTCTTGTAGACCAGACCGGTCTTGAACTCATAGAAATCCGCCTGCCTCTGCCTCCCGAGTGCTGGGACTAAAGGTGTGCACCACCACCGCCCAACTTAAATTCAGTTTTTTTTTCTTTTTCTTTTAGAAGGGCACATCAATATCTTCTTGTTTTATTCTTTTTTTATTTTCCAGTTTAAATTTAGATAAGAAACGAGGTTGCTTCACAAGTCAGTTCCAGGTCCCTCTCCCATTCCCTCTCCTCCTCCCGTGCCCTCCCCCCAACCCCCCCCCGTTATCCCCTCATTCCCCCAGGGAGGGTGAGGCCCTCCATGGGGGTGTCCATAGTCTGTCATTTCATATAGGGCAGGGCCTAGACCCTTCCCCAAGAGTTCAGGGTGAGAGTGCACCTCACATTGTTCTATGGGAGTCCAAAGTCCGTGTGTATACTTGGGATGGGTACTGATCTGCTGCCCAAGGCTCAATAGATTCCCTAGGCCTCCTCACTGACACCCAAATTCAGGGGGTCTTGATCAGTCCCATGCTGGATTCCCAGGCTGATGCCTGGGTTTCAAGAGTTAACCTTTGTCTAGTCAGCTGTTTCTGGGGGTTAAACCAGCCCAGTCTTAATCCCTTTGATCACCAGTTTTTAAATTATCCATTTACAGATCTAAAACATCTGACCTAGTGTTCTAGGGTGTGTTCTTTGTCTTTGTTTTCTTTTGGTTTTTGTTTAAATCAAGTATATTTACATATATTTGCATATAGTAAAACTCGTTGAATGGGTAGAATTTTATGATTTTTAAACAAATACATACAATTATATAATACTAGCTACAATCAACTCAGAAATTTCCATCATCCCAAGTGTCCCTGAGAACATCTTAGATCTTTTTATTTTCCTGTCTTGTTTAAGTATTGGCGAAAGACATGGACATGTAATATAGTTAATACCTGAAAAGTGAAATCGAATTATTTGCTCAAGAGTTTGAATAATAAAGAATAAACAAAGTATAACATGATGTTGTCCACTAAACAAGTATTTTATATTAATTTAGCTATTTCTCTTAGATAACTAGATGGGAAATGGTTAATATTGGAAAATTGTGATCCTTATGTGGATGCTTCAACCTTGGAGGATGTTCCAATTATATTATTCACTGGCACATATTTTTGGGGGGATAGGAAAGGATTTATTTCATCTTGTAACTTTCAGGTCACAATCCGTCAATGAAGGAAATCAGGGCAGGGATGTGCAAACAGAGGTCATGGAGGAATGCTGCTTACTGACTTGCTCCTCGTGCTTGCTCTCTCTGGTTCTTTTATTATCCAGGGCCACTTACACAGGGATGGCACTGCTGCAAATGAGCCAGACCCTTCCACATCAATCATTAATCAAGAAAATGCCCCACAGACTTACCTGCAGGACAATCTTATGAAGGCATTTTCTTTATTAGTATTCTCTTTCCTAGATATGTCTAGGCTTATGCTAAGTTGACAAAAGCCAACTGTCAACTAACACACTAACACAAGGTACATTCTCCATGTTTACATAAATATTTGGAAGTTTTTTTTTATTTTTTCTTTAAATTAGAAACAAGCTTGCTTCACATGTCAATCCCAGATCCCTCTCCCTCCCCTCCTCCCCCGCTCCCCCAACCCCCCACCCAATCTCCACTCTGTTCCCCTGGGAGGGTGAGGCCCTGCATGAGAGATCTCCAGAGTCTGTCATTTCGTTCAGGGCAGGGCCTAGGCCCTCCCCCCTAGAGTCCACCCTGAGAGAGCATCCCTCATTGTGGGATGGGCACCCACAGTCCATTTGTATGCCAGGGATAAATACTGATCTGCTACCCAAGGCCCCATAGATTGCCTAGGCCTCCTCACTGACACCCACATTCAGGGGTTCTGGATCAGTCCCATGCTGATCATCAGTCAGGTCCAAGATCTCCCCCTTGTTCAGGCCAGCTGTCTCTGTGGGTTTCACAAGCCCAGTCTTGACCCCTTTGCTCATCACTCTTCCCTCTCTGTCACTGGGTTCCAGGAATTCAGTTCAGTGTTTAGCTGTGGGTGTCTGCCTCTGTTTCCATCAGTCACTGGATGAAGGTTCTAGGATAGCATACAAGGTAGTTGTCAAACCCATTATCAGGGAGGGGCATTTAAGGTAGTCTTCCCACTATTGCTTAGTTTGACTGGCACATGTTTTTAACAACACCTGAATTGAGTGAGGAAGTGATGGTGCACTTCTTTAATCCTTTAAACTTGGGAGGCAGAGGCAGGCAGAGGCAGGCAGATCTCTGAGTTCCAAGCCAGTCTGGTCTACAGAGTGAGTGCCAGGACAGCCGGAGCTAAACAGAGAAACCCTGTCTTGAACATGAAAAAAGAGAAAAAAAGACAAAGAACGGTGTACTATTTCCTTGCAATAAAATACTCCTTCAGGAATTCTCTTTGTTACAGCAAACTGAAGATGCTAGCTTTAAGATGGGGTGAGGATAATCTTGCTCCTTCCATTATGCCTACTCTCTTCTTCATCCTCTATCAATAACCTCCATTAACTCTCCTGGGATATTTCCATTCTGTTTTCAAAATTGTCAGGTCTCCTCTATCTAGAGAGAAATCATTTAATCTTTCTGTTTTAAATCCAGCCCAGCTGAAGTCTCTGTAGCCAATGTTTGATAGTGCCCATGCAGGTGCCAATTGCTTTGTAATAGTTGTCCCACTTTATTCTCACCAGCATACAGGTAATAGCTTGCAGAAGAAAGAAAATCTACTAGCCTCATTCACAGAGCATCATTGCCATATAACCTGAGAACACTATTCCATTGGATTGTCATAGAAGACCCAGTTTTATTGATGGAGAAACTGAGGATTCCATTCAATGTTACCTTCACTGGATTGCTCTTAACCTTAGCCCCAGCTTTGCAGCAGGCCTAGGCTTCTCTTTTATTCTCCAAACCTTGATCTTTTGATCTTCACTCAAGCATTGCTGAGGCCACAAATGGCAGAACCTCTTGAGCTGACTAGTGAAAATGTCCATTTATTACAGCATCCAAGAGTTATTTCACAGACCCTAGGTGGAAGGTAATGGCAGGCTTCTGAGTTCTGGAGAGGACAGGCATCAGGAGTTTGAAAGCAAGAGGGAAACAGGCCACTTTGGGTGACCCTCTCCTTGAGCTGCATGTTCTCATTTATTTGAGTCTGAGGTCTTTTTTACATAGAACATCTTTAAAATCCAGTGACCATTTTTCCTTAGGGGCTCATGAACTAGTTCATCAGTATCACTTAAGAGCTTATTAAAAATATAGACTCTCAAAAATATAGTCTCTCGGACAGCACTGCAGAACTGCTGAATCCGATTCTGCATTTCTTATGAGATTTCCAGTTACTTCAATTATTTGTGTTTGATAAGTGCTGGCACTGACTTAAAGCACATTTAAGGAAAGCACAATTCGAAGCAGGAGAGCCTGCAACTCCTGAATAAGAATATTAACACAGCCTACCTTTTCACGTGTTTATCAACTGGCACCCACTAACTATTCCCCCAGAATATGAGCTTCAAGATGCAAATAATCTCTTTTGTTATGACTATGTTCCTAGCATCAAGAACCAGTTCTGACTTATGGTAGGGATTCAATTGATACTTGCTGAAAATGCAAAAAAAAAAAAAAACAGCATAAGAAAAGGAGGGGAGGGCCTGGAAGGAGGGGAGGAGGGGAGGGAGAGGGGGCTGGGGTTGACATGTGAAGCAAGCTTGCTTCTAATTTAAATTTAAAAATAAACATTATTTTAAAAAAGAAAGAAAAGGAGGGACACAAGAGGAGCTAGATAGATGGCTCAACAGTTAAGAGCAATTGTTGCTCTTGCAGAGGACCCTGGTTTGGTCCCCAGAACCCACATGGCAGCTCACAACCATCTGTAACTGAAATTGCAAGGGATCTGGCAGCCTTCTCTGGCCTCCACAGACACCAAAAAGGCAAAACACTCATACACATACAATAAAAATAAATAAATCCGGAGCTGGAGAGATGGCTCAGTGGCTGCTCTTCCAGAGGACCTGGGTTATAAGATCCACATGGTGGCTTACAACTGTCTGTAACTCTAGTTCTAGAGGATCTGATGCCCTTTTCTGGCCTCCAAGGATACCAGGCACACAAGTGGTCTACAGACACACATGCATATTTTACATAAACAAATAAATAGTTTAAAAGACAAATGGACATGATACAAGTGATTCTTGTATCTTTGCCATTACACTGTGCCTCTCTTTTTACTGCATTTGAGCTGTTGCACAGTTTAAGGTCCATTTGGTTGAGCAGTAAAATCTATTTCTTGGTCAATTTCTATTCCTCATTAGGTGAATGAACCCACAGAGTAGACCCCTCAGTGAAATTACAGAGGGCCAAAGTTGCCCTAGTGTCATTTCATTTAAGCAAACTGAAAGGGGACAGAGGTTGAAAGACGTCATGGGAGATTTTTGAAGGTCAAGCTTGAAAGCAACAGATAACCTTTTCTGTGGAAGCCAGCCCTCATAGTGGCTCCAATGAGCCTTGCCTGCTGGTGCCTATGAGCACACATGACCTGCTCCTACACTGAATGGGGAAGGCCTATGGAATGAGAAAGATGGCAGAAAGGCTTTCCACAGTTTTGAGCCTTGTAACGGCATGTCGCGTCCAAGGCTGATGAGGATTGTAAATCACTTCCTCTGTTGTCATCTCAGGATCTCTTCATGTAGCTCCACAGGGAGGCTCATGCATTTCCTGAGAATCTGCATATATAAGTCACCTTGGATCTGTATGTTCTAGTTCCACGGAAAACTGCAGAAGACCATGGCTCCTAACCCACACTGTGCCCTCATTTTCAAACAAGATCCTGATATAGGGTCTCTTGCCTAATTAGTAAATTCTTAATGCCTGGATGACCCTCAGAAACTGAGAAAACAGATGCTTTTGTTTTGTTTGTTTGTTTGTTTGTTTGTTTGTTTTTTCAAGGCAAGGTCTCACTATGCAGCCCTGAGTGTCCTAGAACTAGCTGTGTAGACAGGGTGGCTTCGGACTCACAGAGCTCTCTGCCTGTCTCTGTCTCCTGAGTACTGGGATTAAAGGTATGCACCACCATCCTACTGCCCAGCTAAGGATAGATGTTTTGATGTTCAAATCTGGTGAATTTCACGATCATTTGTTACATTTCACTTGTTTAATACATTTCCACTCATTTCATTAAACAAAAATCTGCCACATGGTTATACATAACTTCAAAGAAATCTGGGAAATAAATCCCAGCTCCCAAAGAAGAGAATGTGAATTTTGCTAAGTAGTCACTAGTTTCACTATCAGGGTCTTACTAAGATGTGTATAAAGCCAGGCAGAAATACAATACAGAATATGAGATAGATAGTAGCATAGTTACCAGGTCCACTCACCCATGTTCCCTGCAAAGTCCAGTCACCCTAGAGGGCCATCCCCAGGCCTCCTCCTAGCTTTGCCTGCTTCATGAAATATTCTATGTGCATTCTAGTAAGAAGCCCCTGCCATTGTGTGTGTGTGTGTGTGTGTGTGTGTGTGTGTGTGTGTGTTTCACCTTTGAACTGTTGAAATTTTGGGCTTGTTTTCATCTGTGTGCAGCCATAAATGTCACTAGAACAGAGACAAGAGGCATTATTTGTTAATCATGTATTGTCTTGAGATAACTCTTATATCACTGTCTAAGATGATGATTTAACTTTTCATGTCTGTATAACTTGTCTTCTCAATTATATTTTAAGATCTTGGAAGGCAAAGGCCATTGCAAATAGATGACAGATGACGTGACCATAGTAACTCCATAATCTATCTGTAAAATGATTTATTGAAAGCCACCAAATCTGATCTTAATGGAAGTTGAATCTGAATAGGAACTCATCCCTCTCCCTATATCACTAAAAATATGATGATAACTGTGTACTTTAAATTGTGTGTTGAGCATTGGTTCAAATCAGCAGTAGTGCCTAGCACAAAAAGAGCCAATGTGTTTAATTTGAATATATTTTATCAGCAAGAGCAAATGAGAAATTTGATTAAATTTTGTATAAGAAATACACAGTGATATTCAGAAAAAGATCATGGTGAGAAGAGGTTTTAATCTAGATTTATTTTGTCATTTTTCATTGCCCTGTGGTTTAGCAAACTCTAATCAATTTTAAATTTGAACCACCTCTTCTTGGTTTCAGAAAAGCAATCATAATATTGCCAGAAAATATTATTTCATTTATTCTCATTAACAACCTCTCCTATGATCTATATTAGTCATTAAGAATTATTTCAGGGGCTGTATGTTCATTTTCCATTTGTATCTTCACTTGATGTCAAAAGTAATGACTCGAGAACTGACAAGTAGATATTGCCTTATAATAAATTTATGAAGAGTTTATCAGGCATGTGCACTGCTCTTTGTCAAGCATGTTGTAGCTAAACATAGAAAGCAGACCATTTAAAGTAACAATGCTCATAGTGGGAGTTTTGAACAGTGATCACCGAATACAGCTTTTTGAAAAGGGAAAGATAAAAATCATCCCGTGATCAATTATTTCTACTGACAAATTCTTTGGTGAGAACCTTGATATATTTTGTTCTGAAAAATTAATGCTCTATTTTATGTCATATGTTGAGATTTTTAAAACTTGAAATATTAGAAAAAATTACATTATTTGTACCTGTGTCTTAAATGACTTGTAGTCTTATATGACTTGCAAATCCTTCAAATAGGTTATGTGTGCTATATAAAAAGATTTTCTTTCATAAAAACCCAGGAATTTAGGTTTTAAAATTCTGTGCCATTCAAAATGTGAAAAGGTGAAAAAAAAACAAACAATGACTCTGACCTCCCCCTAATGATGAATGTTATAATGTGGCTTGAGTTACTACATGCTGAAACACATTCTTCTTCTTTGCTGATCTAAATTAAGAAATTGATTTATTTTACAGGTTCCAGAGAAATTTCAATGACTTGGAGCGCTGAGAATACCAGAGATCACTGGTTAAAAGAAAGGGTCCTTTGTCTTATGTCTTCATGTGTTCAGGTCCCAGAGTCCCCAAAGCAATATCAGCTAAGTGTGCCACACTGCTCTTGTAAATAAAACATGGCAAGTTGAAGGCCAGAAAGTGTTTTACCAGGGTACTCAGACTGCTAAAAGTAAGACATGTGATTAACACATATTCTCTGCGCAAATGTGTTCTTTACTTTGATGAGTCAATAGAGTTCTATGGATAATCAAATTTCACAGGTTTCCTTCTAGAGAATTTTTAAAAATATACCCATTATTAGCAAGTAAGCTATTTTTAAAATAATGCCAACACCACAATATTTTTTCAAGAGATTGAGGATCTTTTAGATTTTATATGTACATTTTATTTAAATTAGAAACAATCTTATTTTACACATCAATCCTAGTTCCCTCTCCCTCCCATACACCCAAGGACACCCCATCCCATCCCCCATTCACTCCACAAGGAGGGTGAGGCCTTCTGTGAGGGATCATTAAAATCTGTCAAGTCATTTGGGGCAGGAACTAGGCCCTCCCCTGTGTATCTGGGCTAAGAGAGTATCCCTCCATGGGAAATGGGCTCCTGAAGTCTGTCTGTGCACTAGGGATACATCCTGGTTACATCCCAGAGGCCGCATAGTGCTCCTAACTGACACTCATGTTCAGAGGGCCTGGTTTGGTTCTATGTTGGTTCCCCAGCTGTCAGCCTGGGGTCCATGAATTCCCACTTGCTCAGGTCAGGTGTTTCTGTGGGTTTTCCCAGCTTGGTCTTGACCCCTTTGTTTGTCACTCCTCCCTCTCTGAAACTGGATTCCAGGAGTTTGGCTCAGAGCTTGGCTGTGGATCTCTGCTTCTGCTTCCATCAGCTACTGCATGAAGGCTCTAGGATGATATTTAAGGTAGTCATCATTCTCATTATAGGGGAAGAGCATTTAAGGTAGCCTCTCCACTACTGCTTATGGTCCTAGTTGGGGTCATCCTTTTAGATGTCTGTATAATCCCCTAGTGACATATTTCTCTTTAAACCTATAATGGCTTCCTCTATTGATGTGTCTCTTTTCTTGCTCTCCTCTATTCCTCTCCCCACTCAATTTTCCTGATCCCTTATGTTCTCCTACCCCCTCCTTTTCTCCCCTCCTCTTTCTCCTCCCTCCCTCCCTCCCTCCCTCCCCCCATAGTCCCCATTTGTTCAGAGGCTCTTGTCCCTTTCTGCTTCATTGGGGGATTGTGTATGTCTCTCTTATGGTCCTTCTTGTTTCGTAGCTTCTGTGGAGGTGTGGATTGTAGGCTGATAATCCTACATTATGTGTCATTATGTCTAGAATCCATATATGAGTGAGTACATACCATGTTTGCCGCTTTGTGACTGGGTTACCTCACTTAGGATAGTTTCTTCTAGTTCCATCCATTTGCCTGCAAATTTCAAGATTCTGCTGGGGTTTTTTTCTGCTGAGTAGTACTCCATTGTGTAAACATACCACATTTTCTGTATCCATTCTTGGGTTGAGGGGAATCTAGGTTGCTTCCAGTTCTGGCTATTACAAATAATGCTGCTATGAATATAGTTGAACAGATGTCCTTGTATGAATGCGTATCCTTTAAGTATATGCCTAAGAGTGGAATTGCTGGATCTTGAGGTAGACTGGTTCCCATTTTCCAGAGAAACTGCCATACTGATTTCCAAAGTGACTGTACAAGCTTGCACTCCTACCAGCAATGGTGAAATGTTCCCTTTCTCCACATCATCTCCAAAATAAACTGTCATTGGTGTGTTTTATTTTAGCCATCCTGACAGGTGTAAGATGATATCTCAAAGTTGGATTTTTGTCCTCCCTCTAGCTCTCTCTCTCTCTCTCTCTCTCTCTCTCTCTCTCTCTCTCTCTCTCTCTCTCTCTCTCTCTCTCTCTCTCTCCCCTGGAGGGTGGAGGGGCAAGAAGGAATGGTGACCAATGATGCTGGCTGCTTTTTCTGCCTCCAGGTTTCTCTGTTGGATTCGGTGGCAGGAAAGGTCTGGCAGTTGCAGGTCAGGGGACTCGAAAAGGGAGAGGTGGGCTAGAAGAGGCTCTGGCACTGACCTCTCTACTGGAGGGTGGAGGGCCAAGACAGGAATGGTGATCAATCAATACCACAATATTTTTAATTTGTTCATATCATGTAACTGTATCATAACTGCATCATTAAAAGTTTAGCAGAGACTAGAGTGCTGTATAGAACAAATTTCTAGGACATATCTCATCTAACATTAAATTATGCTTATTGCTTATAGAACAAAAGTTGCAGTAGACTAAAATACAAATATATTAAACTAATGATGTTATTACCGATAAAAACTGATTTAGTGTCAATTAAACATCAAATTATTGTTAGTAAAAACAATATAAATTGGTGGGATTAATTACAGACTCATATAGGAAAGGGTCATCCCAAACTAGAAGTTGGTAAGCATGGCCACTGAAGCTTCTGGCAAGTGCACTTCAGTGATGCCTCAGGCAAATACAACCCTTGCAGTGTGAATAACATGACTGCTTATTTTTAAGGACAACAAGGAAGTGGGAAGCTGAGGTAACCCTAGCCAAGCCCTTGCACAGCTGACTTTATTAAAAAAAGAAGGGCCTGAACAAGGGGGAGCTCTTGGACCCCAGACTGATGGCTGAGAGGCCAGCATGGGACTGATCCAGACCCTGAATATGGGTGTCAGTGAGGAGGCCTAGGTAATCTGTGGGGCCTTGGGTAGTATTTATCGCTGGCATACAAATGGACTTTGACTGCCCATGCCACAATGAGGGATGCTCTCTCAGTCTCAGAACTCTTGTAGGAGGGCATAGGCCCTGCCCTGGATGAAATGACAGACTCTGGAGATCCACCATGGAGGGCCTCACCCTCCCTGGGGTTCGGAGTGGAAATTGGGTGGGGGACTGGGGTGCCTAGGGGAGGATGGGGGAGGGAGGGAGGGAAAGGGATCTGGGATTGACATGTGAAACAAACTTGTTTCTAACTTAAATGAAAAATAAAATAAAGAAGAGGAACAATTTAGAGAAGAAAATAAGGATGGGAGTGAAGGGAGGGAGGGAAGATGGAAGGAAGAAAGGAAGAAAAAGAAAGAAGAAATGAAAGAAAGGTTGATATATTAAATCTCTTCCTGGGCATCTATATAACTGGAAAACCATGGCAGAGCTTTCTATGACCTAATGGTCTCTTTTTCTGCCTTATCCAGGATTGCAACTATCCCTTCCAGACAGCGTATTAGAGAAGAGTTCCAGAATTTTATGGAAAGGAAAATGGTTGGTTCTGGGTTTTAATTATTGTATGCACAATTTAGAACAGTTTCTGAAATTAAAAAATGGTATTGTGAATATTTAAGGTAAACACACACACATATGGATACAGATTTTAATGTGTGTGTTTGGGGGTTATACATGCCACAGTGTATGTGGAGGTCAGAGGACAACCTGTGGGAGTCAGTTTTCTCCTTCCACTGTGTGGGTCCTGTGGATCAAACTCAGGTCATCAGACTTGGCAGCAAGTACCTTTACCCACTGACCCACCTCACTGGGTCAAAAATAGATTTTTAACATAATTAAGCCACTTAGTTATGGGTTCAAATAATCACTTAAAATCACCTAATTCTGAGGTACAGTTGGACATCAAAAGGTTTTACTTATGAGTATTGAAATCATTCATTAGACTATAATAAATTTAGAGGAGAAAATGTGTTCATTTTAGGCTCACTCAAGATAATAACAAGACTCATTTTACAAACATAAAGGCAATATAATAACCATCCAAGGCATTTAACAAGGAGCTTTTTAAGAGTTAGAACATTCAACTGTTAAGTGTATTTTAAATAAAGGCTATATCATGGTTATTTTTGTTAGGGCGCATTGAGAGCTGTTGCTTCTCTATTCTGGAATATGCAAAGCCTCCCACAGAGAACCAGTTTACACACCTGACTCACTTGTAGTTTGCCAGCAAGGCTCTACTTCGTATTATCACATCAAAGAGTAATAAATCAATAAAAAATACTTGCTCCTAACAGTGCTCACTTTTCTTTCTTGAATAAAAAGATAAAGAGCTCGGAGATATAAGGCATGTAACTTCATGTAGTTTCATATGCGCTCAAAATCTAATTAATAATCTCTTAACTACCAAATCACATAGATCAGTTCTTTTCAAACCATGATTGGTATAGACCAGTAATTTTTTAAGATTCATTAAAAATAAGTTATCAGAAAACCATTTTCCAACATAAAATTTATACTTATTATTTGGGAATTTCATATCATGAAGCCCAACCATACTCACAGATAAAAGGTGTTTTAAAGTATCATAAATGCAAGCACACTGGTCACATGATGAGGCAATACTATCAGTATGCCATTAAAGTTTATAGGCCTGGTGAAATGACTCACCAAATAAAAGCACTTACCATCAAACCTGAAAACCTAAGTTGGGTCCCCTGGAACTAAATGGTGGAAGGAGAGAGCTGACTTCTGGAAGTCATCTTCTGACCTCCACACATGTGCAGTGATATAAGTGCACATATACAAACACCCACACACACACACACACACACACACACACACACACACACACAAACTTTTAAAAACATGTCTACATGCCTATTCTCAAAGTCTCTGTTTACGACTAATTGACTGACACTGTATGGTCTGTGACTGGTGCAGGAAGCACATTTTGAGTAATGCTGGTTGGTATAAATCACATACACTATAGCATGCTCTATAGATATGACTATATTTTAATTAAGTCCCTAAATAAGAGAACCATTAATAGTGACTTGGAAGTTATCACCCATTTCCCATTAACTCATACAATATCAGTTAGTATATGCTCAAAATGTGACAAGTCATTCTGCACAGAATCTCCTGTGATTTGAATGCTAACTTCTCTCCTTTGCCTGGGTGTTCCTTTATCCTGCCACAACTAATTCCTTAAATGGCTTAAGATAAGAAATACGGAAGGTGGAATTTGCCTCTGTAAGCTTTACCCCCAACCTTATTTGCAGAAGTAACATGCTGTCTCTTGCACAAATTCAGCTCTGCAGACGTGTCTAGTTTAACATCCATGGTATTTTGAAAACATGACATTTCCAGGGTTCAGCCCCAGACTCTCCTGGGTTATCCTTTCAGTGTCTTCCTCAGAACATTCTGCCATAATGGGAGGGACTTCCTAGAAGCTAGATCTGCTTGAGGTAGAATTTGGTTCTGGCACAAGTCACAATAATATTTCCTGTGCCTCTAGACAAGCTTCTCAAAAAAAAAAACCTGGGGCTCATTTTCTTCATTTGTAAAGATGGAGGTAGTGCTTAGCTCACTAGAGTTTTGGGAGGACTAAATGAAGCAAAGAAATGCATACCTGACACGTGTAGCTGGGACAGACACCATAACATAACTTCTCTTCCATATCTACCTACACTGTGCCCCATTTCCCCTCTCCTCACCCCTAATTTTGCACTCTGCTCCCCTGGCATTTTCCCTCTGGTGCTTTTACTGCTTCTCTCTGCTAAAGAGGAGAATAAATGAGCTCATCAGAGATACACCTTTGCTAAGTACATAGGAAATGCTATGCTAATACAGCTTTGACACCTGGGGGGAAGATGACTCAAATGGGGCACTAAGTGAGAAGGAAAGCTCGGAGGGAAAGAGCTGTTGAAAGCAGCTCTTTCTGAATATGAAAAATGAACACACACAAAAAGAACAGTGAGTGCTCATCCATCTAATGGCACCGTTTTCCCCTCACCCTCCCTTGAACTGCTGACAAGTGTCATTGCCTGAACGGCAGAAATACACTTTCGGAAGAGCATTTGACCCCTGTATTAATTCTTATTCTAAGCTGGGGAAGCATTTGCTTAACTGTGAAACATGAAGACTTTTCTCCCGTGATTTTATAAGATTCCTTTAGTGGGATTTTATGTTTTCTCAGGCTTTTGTTTCTTGTGACGACCTGATTGCTGAGAGTGTGGCTCAGTGCTAAGATGACCTTTAGTTTAAATGTGAGTTTGAAAGAATGCATTTAATACATAAGACTATATGCACTCATAATACCAGTACAGCCTGTTGTATGACGATATTGGTGCTTCCTGGTCAATTGTCTAAGCTGACACTGACAGGCTAAAACCAGTTCAAATGATACTATCTCCTGTCTTGTAGCCTTAATTTGATGCACCCACAAGTCAAAGGTCAGCCAGCTTAAATAAGCACGGATACCACTTAATTAACTTTAGTTATCAAAGTGAGGCAAAGCATTCCTAAAAATTTTCAATTTATAAGTAAATGAAATTGAAACCAAACTTTCTTCCACACTGACGACCTTCCTACTCATGTACCTGTAAACCTGATTCCCTCTTAATACCCCACAGCAGCCTTTCAGCCCTCTACCTTGATCCTCCACTGCATCCAAAAGTGTGGCTACTTCCGTTCACCAACCTGCTCCTTTTGCTTTCTACCATGAAAACCCTTGCTCCTTCCCCTTTGTTCCCATCCCATGACCCCAAGGTGCTAAAACCCACTCTACTCAAGAATTCCAGACCACTGTAGGCAAAATTATTGACATTTTTAAATTGCTGAGAATGTTTGATGAGTGTCTTAGTTGTACTTAGAGTTTGCCTGAAAATAAGAGGAAAGCTGGTCACATAAAACCCTTCCAGTTAACTGACTGATCTTTTTAAGCCCTCTAGTAGGAAAAATAAAAAGAGTAACCTTAACCCATGACAGAATGCCCACAGCTAGAAAATTCCTATGACACCTACAGAAAACTCAGCTCCCATCTATTGAGTTGTATGCTTTCAAACACATGCATACAAACAACACAGACTCAGTAAGTTGTATTTACACACATAAATATACATTTATAAACATAAATTGTATTTATGTATTAGTTAAACACCAAGAGACCATAAATTTGAGAGTAAGAATTATGGGATGGGTTGGAGGGAGTAGAGGGAGGGGGGAAGGGATATAACTACATTTTAATAAAAAATAAAACAACTTTATAAACATCAATTCAGTTTTATTCTCATAGCTACTTAATCAGTTGTGTCAGCCATAAACATATGTGAACTAAAGAAACATAAGTATGATGAAGGGGAAGGAGGCAGAGCTGGGCAGAAAGAGAAGTGAAGTGGCAACAGGATAATCCTGAGAATACTACTTAATGACTCTCTGGTCTACCAAACTCCATCTCAGGGTCTGCTTCCCAAGAAACCCAACCTGCAATAGGAGGCATTATAATACGAAGTGCACAAAAATAAAAATGTTTTGTCCATTCACTTTAAATATGATTCCACCTGAAAAAAGTCAAACTGTAGGCTCAGAAAGGTTTAATCCAAGGTGTCTCCTAAACAAAAGAGTACACGACCCTTTGTGGTGGATAAAAGTATCATTTCCCGTCAATTATACTGATGCTTAGCAGGAAAGATAGGAAAACTGGAACTTTTTTTTTTTTTGGTTTTTACGAGACAGAGTTTCTCTGTATTGTTTTCGAGGCTGTCCGTCCAGCCCAGCCTCGAACTCAGAGAGATCCGCCTGCCTCTGCCTCCCGAGTGCTGGGATTAAAGGCGTGTGCCACCACCGCCCGGCAGAAAACTGGAATTTTTATATGTTGAGATGTCAAATCTTATAGGAAAAGAAGTTCATTGAAGTAAACAAATTTAGATTTAGACTATTTAGACACACCTAGTTAATATTAAGATTCTGATTATATTAGAAATTATAGACTTCAGAAAGAAAAATAGATAAGAAAATACCAGGAATTCAATATTGCAACACAAACCTCTAGATATTTTTGTAGGATAACTAAATTTAGGCAGAGGAAAGATCACTCCTTATTACTGATGAAAAAAGAAATACACTTGACAATAGCTGTGGGTGGACTTGCTACTTGGTCCCCAAGGCATTCAGAATTACAAAAGGAAAATAGTCTTTATTTAAAATTTTCTATAGTGATGACAGCTATAACAGTTGACCTGACACTCTGTTGAAGCGGATTGCTACTGGAAGAGTTTCACCAATGACTAAAATGTTTGTTCAGCTAATAAAATCAGTCAATGTCATATGAATAGTGATAAAATGCCACCAACTGTTCCATTTGTAATGATAGGCAACCAAGGAAAAGAAAATGGAAAAAAACACCATAATGTATCACATGTCAAAAATTATTGACTTCCTTTGCTTTTCTTCATTATGTAGAGACTTCAGATATATTCATTTCCCATATTCTATCAAGGTAAAAAATGACATTGTTACCATTTACAGATATAAAACTATGACCAGCAAAATAATACTATTTATCAAAATCCCACATGAATAGACTTATAAATATGAGAAAGTAACTTATAAATTGACACTCTGTTATGCTGAGGAATCATCACTGAGGAGAAAAAAGCTAACCTTTTCCCCTCCACCCACGAAACCACCCACACCTCTTTTACCAAATCATCAAACCAGAATTATCTTCTATGTCTAGCTTTGATGATTTATCAATAGAGCCACTGAGTCAAGCATCCTTAAATCTTTTCTTGGATGAGTGTGTGTGTGTGTGTGTGTGTGTGTATCTGTATGTGCTTGTGTTCACATGTGTATAAGGGCCAGAGGTTTACATTGGATATCTTCTTTAATCACTCCCCCACCTTAACTTTTGAGACAAGATCTCACTGAACCTAGAGCTTACTAATTTGGCCAGACTGAATGGTTAGCATTCCCCAGACAGCCTCTTATCTCCACCTTCTCAGTTCAGGGGATACAGGACTGTGCTACTAAATCTGGCTATTTTACATTGAGTGCTAGAAATCTGGACTTAGGTCTTCATACTTGCATGGCAAGCACTTTAGTAATTGATCAATCTCCCCAATCTTTTAGATGTGTATTTTTAAGCAATGTTGATGGAAGGATAGAAAGGAATAATTTCTTTAAAAGAAAGCAAGTTCCCACTGGAATAGGGAAATCATGGTGGAAGCAAGAGAAAAATGATGTTAACAACTGTGATGACAACAATTCCCAAAATCCCACTGGGTAACAGTAAGCATCTATTTGGTGCTTATGTCTAAGACAACAGAGGTTAAACTAATCTAGGCTGGGCTTTGGTTGAGTGGCCTTGCTGCTGCTCTCTGCCAGAGGGCTTCCTATTGAAGATATGTTGACTAAAACAGGAGATCTAGTCTGAACTCAAAAAATGTACCTTTGCTCCACAAGTCTCTCATTCTCTTTCTGGAATTAATACACTACCATGGGCGTGTGACTTTCAGGGTATTGGCAGAAATGTAAGAGGACAAGCCTAATCATAAATGTGCTTCTAATTTTGGTTGTTTGACACTTTTTAATAACCTAATGACCAAAGATTATCACATGATCAGACTCAAAATCAAGCATGAGAGTAACATAGTACACTTCTTTACTGGGAAGAATTGCAAAGCTGGAGCTGAGGGGGCTGTGTCAGTGAGTAACAGTGCTTGTTCTGCAATCAAGAGGACCTGAGTTTGAATCACCAGCACCAACATTAAAAAAAAAAACCAGGCATGACTGCACATTCTGTTACCTCCAACATTTGAAGGCAGACACAGACAAATCATAAGAGCTGGTTAGTTAGCTGGGATAGCTGAAATGGTGAGCCTCCATTTTAGTGAGAGAGACACCTAATGTTCTGCTTTTGCAGTGTGAGTACTCACACGCAGGAGGGGGGAACACTGCAAAGTCATATATAGCAGAAATTATGGATACAGAATGGAATGAAAAACATTAGAACTGAAAAACATTAATTCTATATACAATAGGGGAGGAGCAAAGGTGGTGGCTTTGTGATTACACTGCCACATATCCATGGTGATGTAAAGCTATATCCTCCCCAGTTGCACCTACCATCTGGCCCACACTCTATTCTCTAAAATCATGTGACCCAGCATGAGGCTGTGTCCTTTTTCTGAAAGCACCACCATATGGTATAGAGGAGCTCTATTTGAGAGTCACCAGGAAAGGCTTCCAAAGTTATTACTGTATTGTGGTCCACATTGTTACAGTTTTCAACTTTCTCATCAGGTTCTTCAATCCATGCCATCTCCTTTAGCTATCCCTTTCTACTCCCAAATCACCCTTCCAGGTATCATCTCAAACAAATGCAGTATATACGAATCTCAGGACACAAACCCAGGCTACCAATACATTTATTTTCTACGCTAAACTTTATTTCTTTCTTAGGCCTATATTCATTCAATAGTAGAAAATTAATCCTGGTAAATTCAGCACTACTCCTTTCCCAGGGCTGTGTCAAACAGGTAGGATATTTATGCGTCATCTTGTGGTCAGTGAGAGAGCTGGTACGTAATCATAGTGTAGCCCAGGCCTTCTTATGTTTTCACCACTCATGACTCCTTTTCATCCGACAAATTCTTATACCAGGTATATGGGTATGCAAAATAGGTTATACAAATCAAACATTTACTGGTAATAAATCATTAAGAAATATTTGAAATAATCCTGATATACATGTGTCTCTCTCTCTATATGTGTATATATCAATAATTAAAAACTAAAGCAAATTTGTGTACTAATACAACAAATGTACTCACTTACTTTTATATAAAAATAAATCTTGGATGAATATTTGGTATTTCAAAACAGAGTATTATCAATATTTTTCAAATTTGATCAATATTTTATTTTATAAGCATCAGTACTGAGAATACAATTTCACAAAAATACCAAGTACAAAATGGCAGAAATATATTTAGGGCCATGTCAGAAATTGTTGGAAATTCTGTCCTAATACCAAACCAAAAGTCATTAAATGATTTTCTGTGAAAGATAAGTCAGCAACATTTAAAATCTAACATCCTAGCACAATAAAATATAAAGAGATACTAATTTAACACTAACATGCTAAAAATAATGGTAGGAAAATAAAAACTTTGGTTTTCCATATTTAAACATTATGTTTCTTTAAGAACAGAAAACCCAACATGTACAGTGAAAACACTGTAATTCTTATTATAATAATAACCTCAAATTTGACCTGAGATGTTTCAAACACCATTCATTAGTATTCTATGGTATGGCAACATGCATAGTGATTAATATTGTATGTTAGAAGCTAGGCTACAGTGAAGTCATGTGATGCTACACAGGTGAGCACTGCCAAAAACCACCTTGGCTTCATTATATGTTGAAACTCTTTACTGTGAGCAAATTTTTCACAACACTCTTACTCAGTTATGTGACCCCCTATGTTATTGCTACATATTGTTTAGGAATCTGTGCTCTACCAAGACTCAGGGAACATCACAGGAGGGGGGCAGAAAGATTATAAGAGACAAGGCAGAGGCAGGTAGATCTCTGTGAGTTTCAGGCCGACCTGATCTACAGAGCTAGTTCCAGAGGCACCCAGGGCTGTTAGACAGAAAACCCCTGTCTCAAAAAAAAAAACAAATACAAACAAACAAAAAGATTATAAGAACCAAAGAAGGATCAAGAAGTTTGCTATGAGACTGTGCCTCCAAGAAATGTCAGAAGCTACACCTATAAAGTCTCAACAATATAACTGTCCAAACATGTGCAGAACAAGAATGACACCAACAGACATGCTAACATGGACAGGAGAAAGCTCATAAAGCCTCAACCCTAGACAAAGAACTGCAAGCAACTACAGAATGCCGACATCTGGAGAAATAGTCTTCCCCAGGGAAAAGCACATCAATTGGTTTTATAATACCAAATGGTCAGTCCTGAAAATTAAAGAAAAAGGCCAAGAATTGGAAAGATATCAGGTTGGTGTACATGGAAGGGTTTAGAGGAAGGGCAAATGGGAAATAAAACCATAAACATCATGGGTAAATAAATGGGACTAGAACAAAATCATCCTGAGTGAGGTATCCCAGATTCAAAAGGAGAAACATGGTATGTATTCTCTTATATGTGGATATTAACTATGAAGTCAAAGATAACCAAGCCACAATCCATAGAACCACAGAGGTTAGGTACAGAGTAAAGGGTTGCGGTTACATCTAATTAAACTGATAGCCAAAGGTGTTCCATGGGAATCCCCAAACAATCCAGGCTAATGTCAAGACTATAGGTTGCTCTCCAAAACCTGACAACAAGGCCCCATTGCTGAAGACAACACCTACACAACTCAGAGTGGAGGGAGATGTAATTACAGTAAATATTTTAAAAAGAAGCTATGAATGACAGTACTCATCAAATTGTTCCATAAAATAGGAACAAAAGGAACAATGCCTAATTTGCTTTACAAGGTCACAGTTACCCTGATATCCAAACCACATAAAGACCCAACAAAGAAAGATAATTAAATCAATTTCCCTTATGAATACAGATGCAAAATTTCTCACTAAACTACTTGAAAACTGAATCCAAGAACACATCAAAAAGAACATCCACCATTATCAAATAGGCTTTATTCCATAGAGGTAGAGATGGTTCAACATATGTAAACCAAAACATGCAATGCACCATATATACAAATTGAAAGGAAAAATAAAAACCCAAGATCATCTCATTAGATGTACAAAAGGCCTTTGACAAAAAATCCAACACCCCTTCATGATAAAACTCCTGGAGAGATTAAGGATACAAGGGACCGACGTTAACACAATAAGGGCATTATATAGCAAGCCTATAGCCAACATCAAATTAAATGGAGAGGAACTCAAAGCAATTTCACTAAACAAGGCAAGGTTGTCCACTCTCTCCATACCTATTTAATATAATAAATTCTTAGCTAGAGCAATAAGACAGCTGAAGGAGATCAGATGGATACTTATGGAAAGGAAGAAGTCAAGTTATCTTTATTTACACATGATATGATAGTATACATGTGACCCCAAAAATTCTACCAGGGAACTCCTATGCTGATAAACAACAGCAACAATGTGGCTGATAAAAGTAGCTGAATACAAGATTAACTTAAAAAATATCAGTAGCCCTCCTATGTATAAATGATAAACAGACTGATGAAGAAATCAGGGCAATAATGGCTTTCACAATAGCCATAAATAATATAAAATATCTTGGTGTAACTCTAACCAAGCAAGTGAAAAACTTGTATGATAAAAACCTCAAGTCTTTGAAGAAAGAAATTGAAGAAGATATCAGAAAATGGAAAGATCCCCCCATGCTCACAGATCAGTAGGATTCAGTGCAATCCCCATCAAAATTCCAACACAATTCCTCACACAGTTTGAAAGAACAATTTCAATCTCTTATGGAAACACATACAAAAAACAACTAAAACTAGTCTGAACAATAAAAGAATTGCTGTATCACCATCACTGGTTTTAAGTCGTACTGCAGAGCCATAGTAATAAAAACCATGTGATATTGACACAAAAAACCAGACATGTTACTTCACTCAGGGTAGGGCCCAGGCACTCCCCAAGAGTCCAGGCTGAGAGAGCATCCCTCCCCATGTCATGGACACACGATGTCCATCAGTATTCGAGGGATAAACACTGATCCACTGCTCAGGACCCCATAGGTTGCCCAGGCCTCCTCACTGACTCTCACATTCAGGGGGTCTGGATCAGTCCCATGCTGGCCTCCCAGCTGTCTGTCTGGGGTCCAAGAGCTCTCCCCTGTTCGGATCAGCTATCTCTGCTGTTTTTGCCAGCCCATTCTCTGCCAATTTGCTCATCGCTCCTCTCTCTCTGTCGCTGGGTTCCTTGGGTTCAGTTCAGTGTTTAACTGTGGGTGTTTGCCTCTGCTTCCATCAGTCACTGGATGAAGGCTCCGGGATGGTCATAGACATCAAGTTCATTATCAGGAATGGGCATTCGGGATGGTCTCTCCACTATTGCTTAGCTTGCCAATTGGTGTCATCCCTTTAGATCACTAAAGGTCACAATGGTGCCTGATCTGTCTTCTAACCTATGATTCTCTCTACCCCCTATCCTACCCCTCCAGTCAACCTTCCTGTTCCCCCATGACCTACTCTCTCTTCTTCTTCTCCCCCTCTCTATTTCCCAGATCCCCCTCCCCCCACTCCTCGCCGTGTTCCCCATCTGTTCAGAGGATCTTGCCTCATTTCTCTTCTCTTGGGTACCATGCATATCTTTTATGTTCTTTCCTGTTTCCCAGACTCTCTGTCATTGGAAGTGCAGACTGGCACTCTCCTGATCCATGTCTAAAATCCATATATGAGTGAGTGCATACCATGTTTGTCTTTTTGTGACTGGGTTACCTCATTCAGGATGGTTTCTTCCAGTGCTATCCATTTACCTGCGAATTTCAAGATTCCATTGTTTTTTTCTGCTGAGTAATACTCCATTGTGTAAATGTACCACATTTTCTCTATCCACTGTTCAGTTGAGGGGCACCTAGGTTGCTTCCAGGTTCTGGCTATTATAAATAATGCTGCTATGAACATAGTGGAGCAGATGACCTTGTTGTATGAATTTGCCTCTTTTGGATATATGCTTAAGAGTGGAATTGCTGGGTCTGAGTGAAGTGACGGACTCTGGATATCCCCTATGTGGAAGGAATTGGCAATAGGGTGGGGGGATGAGGGGATGGTGGGGGGTGCGGGAGGATGGGAGGGAGAGGGAACTGGGATTGACATGTAAAACAAGCTATTTAAAATAAAAAAAGAAATTAAAGAAGCCCTCAGAAAATGGAAAGATCTCCCATACTCTTCGATAGGTAGCATCAATGTAGTAAAAATGGCAACCCTGCCAAAAGCAATTTACAGATTCAATGCAATCCCCAGTAAAATGCCAGCACAATTCTTCACAGACCTTGAAAGAAAAATAATCAATTTTGTATGGAAAAACAAAATACCCAAGATAGCCAAAACAACTTTACTCAACAAAGCAACATCTGGAGGCATCACCATCCCTGACCTCAAGCTCTATTATAGAGCTATAGTCCTGAAAACAGTTTGGTATTGGCACAAAAATAGACAGGTAGACCAATGGAATTGAATTGAACACCCTGATATTAACCCATGCATGTAAGAACATCTGACCTTAGACAAAGAAGCTAAAAATATACAATGGAAAAAAGAATGCATCTTTAACAAATGGTGCTGGCATAAACTGGATGCTGCCATGTAGAAGAATGCGGATAGATCCATGTCTATCACCATGCACCAAACTTAAATCCAAATGGATCAAAGACCTCAACATAAATCCAGCCACACTGAACCTCTTAGAAGAGAAAGTGGGTGGTACCCTTGAACGAATTGGTACAGGAGACAGCTTCCTGAACATAACACCAGTAGCACAGACAGTAAGGTCAACAATTAATAAATGGGACCTCCTGAAACTGAGACGCTTCCGTGAGGCAAAAGACACAGTCAGCAAGACAAAACGGCAGCCCACAGAATGGGAAAAAACCCAGACACGTTGATCAATGGAATCAAATTTTGAACACCCAGACATAAGTCCACACACAAATGGACACCTGGTTTTTTCTAAAAAGCCAGAAACACACAGAGAAAAGGGCAAAATCTTCAACAAATGGTGCTGGTCAAATTGGATGGCTCTGATGACTGGACTGCACCTACAGCTCACAAGACTTTCAGGGTTTGTTTGCTTGCTTGCTTACTAGTTTTTTGTATTGATGGAGATTGAACCTAGGACCTTGAACATGCTAGGAGAGTGTTCTACTGTTGAGCTACATCCCCAAGCCCCTTCTTACTTTTTAAGATAGAGTCTCATTAGGTTGCCCTGATTGGCCTTGAAATCACTCTGTAGTTTAATCACGCCTTGACTTTGAGATCTTCATTCTTCAACTTCCAAAGCAGGTAGGATAGTAAGCCTCTCCATCAGGGCCCAACAATAGCTTTAGGATCAGTAGGTCAAAGTTTATATCACTGACATAGTTATGGTGCTTTCTTTAACCTTGTTAATCTTTTCAACAGATCAGGGCAGTACCCAGCTGTGTCATACAAGGTTCTACTGCCTTGTCCTCAGTAAGTTTCATACCAAGGACACTTGCTTTCTGTCGGTGTACTCCTCTCACAGTTCTCAAAATTTTCAGTTTATTTCTAACACCTTGTTATGCCAACTCATTTAAGCTTAGTCACATGTCTGAGGTCAGTTTATCTAGGAACAGAATGTAAAATGGGGATTGCCGTGCAAATGATTCACTATAGAACTGTTCTCAAGAGTACACAAGAATAAGAAAGGGAGAGAAATGGAATAAAACAAAGATGCAAAGATGATGTTTCAGGTGCAGTCTAGCCTATCATGATCCCACAAGCAACTCAGAAATGCAAATAGCATAGTTACACTACACTGTGGCAATAGACAGGGTTTTATACTTTTCCCTCATAGCAGTTGGTCCTTGGCTATGGGCAACCCTCAACAGGGAAACACAATCTCCTAGGCATTTCCATGGAAAGCACTCCCAACTAGCTGAGGACATTTCAGAAGAGTGTACAATTATGAGCCATAAACAGCTAGCTCTTACAGTGTATGGCTATAGCCCAGCAAAAGGAAGATGAATGGTATATCTATACGTTTTGAGAACATGTTACCAAGAACCATCCTTTGGGAAGAAAAAAAATGCTGTTCTGCACATGGCCTTCTTCAGATAGAATCTGACCATACTAGTTCACTGTCTCTAAGACTATTTGACCAGTTGCCTGGCATAGCTACCCAGTCAAACAATGTCAATATTGCGGTAAGGTCAAACAAGACATATATCTGTGTCATACCAAGCGACCTGGAAAAAGATAATACTAATGTTTAGCCTCCATCTAGAATAAGAAGCAATAATATACAGGTATTGTCTAAGCTGCTTTATTTTAGCTGAAATTCCATGTGGGCCTTCAATTTATCATCCCTCTGGGAATTTTTTTATTTATATTAGAAACAAACTTATTTTACATGTCATTCCCAGTTCCCTCTCCCTCCCCTCTTCCCCTGCTTCCCACTCACCCCCTATCCCATCCCCTTCTTGAAAAGTCATTTCATGAGGATATTTTGGTTTAAGATATGCTCAGAGCTCTTGAAATCAACTTGGCAGAGTGAATTCGGAACTTTTGTCCCCTCAAATTGATCAAAGATGGCCCATTTCACCTCTATAATAACAAACTATTCTAAAATTCATTTTCCTTTGCTGATAATTTACCTCCCTTAGTTTTTAATTTTACTTTTGATTGTTTAATTCTTTAACAGTTTCATAAAGAATTTTACTCCTTCTCACCCCCTTCTCCCCTCTCTCATTCCAGACCTTTTCCCACTGAAGCCCTTCTTCTCAACAAGCCTGCTTCCTACGCTCATGTCGTGTGTGTGTGTGTGTGTGTGTGTGTGTGTGTGTGTGTGTGTGTGTGTGTGTGTGTAACTCACTGCATTGAAATAGGGTTTCCTGCATGGGTATGGATGGGAGGCTATTTTCATGAGCATAGGCAACTAATCAGTAATTCCATCCCTGAAGAAAGTGACCTCCCTTTCCCCCAGCCACCATTAATGTCAATACTCCCCCAGGGAGAGGTGAGGCCTCATGGGCCCTTTCCTCTTTCCATGATGGAGTGTTGACAGGCCCAATTTTGTGCAGATCTTGTGGATGTAACAACAGCTGCAGTGAGTTCCTCAGTGCATCAATCTTGTCATGTACAGAAGACACTGTTTTATAATAGTTCTCCCCATTTTCCTGTAATGTTCTATAAGCTTGGGTGGGTGTATGATATAGGTGTCACATTTAGGACTGAGCACTCCTCATAAACTTGTTCTCTTAACTTTGATCATTTGTGAGTCTCTGTATTAACCATGGAGGAGGAGGAGGAGGAGGAGGAGGAGGAGGAGAGGAGGAGGAGGAGGAGGAGGAGGAGGAGGAGGAAGAAGAAGAAGAAGAAGAAGAAGAAGAAGAAGAAGAAGAAGAAGAAGAAGAAGAAGAAGAAGAAGAAGAAGAAGAAGAAGAAGAAGAAGAAGAAGAAGAAGAAGAAGCTTCCCTGATGAGGGCTGATAGCTACACTGATCTACAGGTATAAAGATAAATACTTAGACGGTAGTTTGATATTATGCCCCTGTAGTAAAATAATCATAGTAGGCTCTCTCTGCGACCTGTGACCTCATCAGCCACAGGTACTGGGTACAAGTTCCCTCTTGTGGAGCAGGCTTTAAGTCCAATAAGAAAGTAACTGGCTACCCCTCATAACATTCATACCACTGTTTTACCAACAGGCATGTTTTTCCAGTCTTGCTGTTATAGTAGTTCATGAGCTTCACAGATGGCTAACACTGTTGATGACCTTTCTCCTTCAGCAACCAGCATAACTTGCTTCATTATGAAAGCTATCCAGTAGGGAGGAAGCTTCCAGGTCAACACCAGCTTGATTTCTCCATATCCTTTGGCAAAAGTGTGTGTGTGCGTGCATGCGTGCGTGCGTGCGTGTGTGCGTGCGTGCGTGTGTGTGTGTGTGTGATTTCAGCAATAAAATCTTATTATCAAGTTCTGGTGGTGTCTACCCATATAAAAAAATCTATTCATCCCATCTATACAACTTCAGGAAAGGGTTTTGCTTTTATTAAATTTCACCTATCAATTCCTAAAACACGAGAGTATGAGTCACATATGTCTATATACGTACATGTATATATAAATACATGGACAACGGTAGCTAACTTTTTTATACCTCACGAATTTTACTTAATGTGACAAATTTTATTTAACACAAATGAATCAGACATTAGGATAAATGCTAAAATTGCAAAGGAGAATGAGACATAAATGTAACCCTGAAGTTATTCACAGACCCTTGAGAGGCCTAGACCAGATTCAAATACATTATAATAAATCTTTGAACTATGAGAAATAGAACAATTTGTACAGAGTAGTTTAAGAAAATGTGATTGAAATGTCCTTTTATCTGGAGCTTAAAGAAGGAATGCATTTTCTGGTAAACCTGTTGCAGTTAAATAAATATTACAATTAGAATAATCCATGAATTAGTTTTTCAAAATTTAGAGAGGTCACTTCTTTTCGAGACAACTGAGTTCTGAAGCTTCCAACATGAAATCCTAACAAAAATAATAGGAATCAACATTTTGTCATGTAAATCCAAATCTCAGAAAACAGAGAGAGCACTGGATATACTATAAATAGCAATCAAAGAAGAAAATTACATAGATCTTTGTTTTCCATCAAATTATTTTCTTTTTGCATTCATTTCAGCAAACATTTACTGAACACTTAGTATTAGACATGCATGACAGTGATATTTGAGATGCACAAAAATTGTTATGTGCACAGAATCTGAATTTTAGAACCTTATAATACATAACCTTAGACAATGAAAATACTCAAATTTTTAAAGGGAACGTTTACTGTATTGTTCATAGTCTCCTTCACCAAAAACTTTTTTCTATAGTTAAAATTAAAATGAAATAGTTCTGACCACATTTATATAACTAAAGATACAGGAATGAACATTAGTGAATATAAGGAGAAATCCCACCTCAAGGGAGTCTGCTGCCTGAGCAGTTCCAGACTATGGAAGATGGATTAGGCATTGCTGACAACCATGAAATTGATGTAGCTAGAAAATGATTCAAGCATAAGAGTCACAGTCATAGTCATGGGATTTGGAGATAGAAGGAAATCCACTCATCAGAAACAGAAGGCTATTTGTCAAATTTAAATATCTCTTCCTGTACTAATACCATGGGTCAGGATTAATGTACTGGGGTAAATTGGCATACCAATCCACAAGCATAATACAGTCAAGAGCAGGCCACCCATTTGAGTTGCAGTCATTTCAGGACCCCCAATCCTTAACACTCCCCTCTCTCTACCTTACTACAAATCTCAAAAGCAAAGTATGAAATCTTTTTTTTTGCATTTTTATCATTTTTTATTTTAATTTTAAATAGCTTGTTTTACATGTCAATCCCAGTTCCCCCTCCCTCCCCTCCTTCCTCACTCCCCTTCCCCCCCACCCTCCCACCCTATTGCCAAATCCTTCCACATAGGGGATATCTAGAGTCTGTCATTTTACTCTGGGTAGGGTTCAGGCACTCCCCTAAGAGTCCAGGCTGAGAGAGCATCCCTCATTGTGCTATAGGCACACGAAGACTGTTTGTATACCAGGGATACACACTGATCCACAGCTCAGGGCCCCATAGGTTGCCCAGGCCTTCTCGCTGACACTCACATTTGGGGGGTCCAGATCAGTCCCATGCTGGCCTCTCCACTGTCAGTCTGGGATCCAAGAGCTCTCCCCTGTTCAGATCAGCTGTCTCTGCTGGTTTTGCCAGCCCATTCTTTGCCAATTTGCTCATCACTCCTCTCTCTCTGTCACTGGGTTCCTTGGGTTCAGTTCAGTGATTAATTGTGTGTTTGCCTCTGCTTCCATCAGT
The DNA here is from genome assembly GCF_017639785.1 of Mesocricetus auratus. Classification (NCBI taxonomy): domain Eukaryota; kingdom Metazoa; phylum Chordata; class Mammalia; order Rodentia; family Cricetidae; genus Mesocricetus; species Mesocricetus auratus. The sequence continues at coordinate 21,910,968 of NW_024429188.1, read as the reverse complement.
CACAGGATGAAGGCTCCGGGATGGTTATAGACATCAAGTTCATTATCCGGAATGGGCATTCGAGGTGGTCTCTCCACTATTGCTTAGCTTGCCAATTGGTGTTATCCCTTTAGATCACTCGAGGTCGCTCTGGTGCCTGATCTGTAATCGATACTATGATTCCCTCTTCCCCCTATTCTACCCCCACCCCCTCAACTTCCTGTTCCCCCATGACCAACTCTCTTTCTCTTCACCCCCTCTCTTCTTCCAAGGTCCAACTCCCCCCACCGCTCGCCATGTTCCCCATCCATTCAGGGGATCTTGTCTCCATCCTCTTCTCTTGGGTACTATGCATATATGCATATCTTTTAGGTTCTTTCCTGTTTCCCAGACTCTCTATCAGTGGAAGTGCAGACTGGCACTATCCTGATCCATGTCTAAAATCCATATATGAGTGAGTACATACCATGTTTTTTTGCGACTGGGTTATGTCACTCAGGATGGTTTCTTCCAGTGCTATCCATTTACCTGCGAATTTCAAGATTCCATTGTTTTTTTCTTTTTTTAATTTTATTTTCCAGTTTAAATTTAGATAAGAAACAAGGTTGCTTCACAAGTCAGTTCCAGGTCCCTCTCCCATTCCCTCCCTTCATCCCGAGCCCTCCCCCCCCGTTATCCCCTCATTTCCCCAGGGAGGGTGAGGCCCTCCATGGGGGTGTGCATAGTCTGTCATTTCATATAGGGCAGGGCATAGACCCTTCCCCAAGAGTTCGGGGTGAGAGTGCACCTCACATTGTTCTATGTGGGTCCAAAGTCCGTGTGTATACTTGGGATGGGTACTGATCTGCTGCCCAAGGCTCAATAGATTCCCTAGGCCTCCTCACTGACACCCAGATTCAGGGGGTCTTGATCAGTCCCATGCTGGCTTCCCAGGCTAATGCCTGGGATTTAAGAGTTAACCTTTGTCTGGTCAGCTGTTTCTGGGGGTTAAACCAGCCCAGTCTTAATCCCTTTGATCATCAGTCCTCCCTCTCTGTTACTGGCTTTCTTGAGTTCAGCTCAGTACTTAACCAAGGGAGTCTGCCTCTTCTTCGATCAGCCACTAAATAAAGTTTCTGTTTCCCAGACTCTCTGGCCATAGGATTGAAGGCTGGCACTCCCCAGATCTATGTCTAAAATCCATATATGAGAGAGTACATGCCATGTTTCTCTTTTTGTGACTGGGTTACCTCACTCAGGATGGTTTCTTCTAGTGTCATCCATTTGCCTGCGAATCTCATGATTCCATTATTTTTTTCTGCTGAATAGTACTCCATTGTGTAGATGTACCACATTTTCTCTATCCACTCTTCGGGTGAGGGACATCTAGGTTGCTTCCAAGTTCAGGCTATTACAAATAAAGCTGCTATGAACATTGTGGAACAGACATCTTTGTTGTATGAATGGGCATCTTTTGGATATATGCCTAAGAGTGGAGTTGCTGGGTCTTGTGGTAGGTTTATTACCATTATTCTGAGGAATCTCCATACTGATTTCCAAAGTGGCTGAACCAGTTGGCACTCCCACCAGCAATGGAGGAGTGTCCCCCTTTCACCACATCCTCTCCAGCATAAATTGTCATTGGTGTTTTTGATTTTAGCCATTCTGACAGGAGTGAGATGGTATCTGAGAGTTGTTTTGATTTGCATTTCCCGGATGGCTAAGGATGTTGAGCACTTTCTCAAGTGCCTCTCAGCCATTTTAGGCTCCTCTATTGAAAACTCTCTATTTAGTTCTGCAGCCCACTTTTTAATAGGGTCCTTTGGTGTTTTGGAGACTTGCTTCTTGAGTTCTTTGTAAATTTTGGAGATCAACCCTCTGTCAGATGTGGGATTAGTGAATTTTTTCCCATTCTGTGGGCTGCCTTTTTGTCTTGCTGACTGTGTCCTTTGCTTTACAGAAGCTTCTCAGTTTCAGTAGGTCCCATTTATTAATTGTTGATCTCACTGTCTGTGCTACTGGTGTTATGTTCAGGAAGCTGTCTCCTGTACCAATTCGTTCAAGGGTACCACCCACTTTCTCTTCTAAGAGGTTCAGTGTGGCTGGATTTATGTTGAGGTCTTTGATCCATTTGGACTTAAGTTTTGTGCATGGTGATAGACATGGATCGATCTGCATTCTTCTACATGCCAGTCTCCAATTATGCCAGCACCATTTGTTGAAGATGCTTTCTTTATTCCATTGTATATTTTTAGCTTCTTTGTCAAAGATCAGATGTTCGTACGTGTGTGGGTTAATACCCGGATTTTCAATTCGATTCCATTGGTCTACCTGTCTATTTTTGTGCCAATACCAAGCTGTTTTCAGGACTATAGCTCTATAATAGAGCTTGAGGTCAGGGATGGTGATGCCTCCGGACGTTGCCTTGTTGAACAGGGTTGTTTTGGCTATCCTGGGTCTTTTGTTTTTCCATACAAAATTGATTATTGTTCTTTCAAGGGCTGTGAAGAATTGTGCTGGGATTTTAATGGGGATTGCATTGAATCTGTAGATTGCTTTTGGCAGGATTGCCATTTTTACTACATTGATCCTACCTATCCAAGATCATGGGAGGTCTTTCCATTTTCTGAGGGCTTCTTTAATTTCTTTCTTTAAAGATTCAAAGTTCTTACGATACAGGTCTTTCACTTGTTTGGTTAGCGTTACCCCAAGGTATTTTATGTTGTTTGTGGCAATTGTAAAGGGTGATGTTTCTCTGATTTCTCTTTCAGCCCTTTTATCATCTTATATAGTAGGGCTACTGATTTTCTTGAGTTGATCTTGTAGCCTGCCACTTTGCTGAAGGTGTTAATCAGGTGTAAGATTTCCCTGGTAGAGTTCTTTGGGTCATTGATGTAAACTATCATATCGTCTGCAAACAGTGAAAGTTTGACCTCTTCCTTCCCAATTTGTATCCCCTTGATCCCCCTTTGTTGTCGTATGGCAATAGCTAGAACTTCAAGTACCATGTTGAAAAGGTATGGAGAGAGTGGACAGCCTTGTTTTGTTCCTGATTTTTAGAGGAATTGCGTTGAGTTTCTGTCCATTTAGTTTGATGTTGGCTGTTGGTTTACTGTATATAGCTTTTATTATGTTTAAGTATGTCCCTGTTATACCAGATCTTTCCAAGACCTTTATCATGAAGGGGTGTTGGATTTTGTCAAAGGCTTTTTCAGCATCTAGTGAGATGATCATGTGATTTTTGTTTTTCAGCTTGTTTAGATGGTGGATTACGTTGATGGATTTTCGTATGTTGAACCATCCCTGCATCCCTGGGATAAAACCTACTTGATCGTGGTGAATGATTGTTTTGATGTGTTCTTGGATCCGATTTGCCAGTACTTTATTGAGTATTTTTGCATCAATGTTCATGAGGGATATTGGTCTGAAGTTTTCTTTCTTAGTTGTATCTTTGTGTGGCTTGGGGATCAAGGTTATTGAAGCCTCATAGAAAGAGTTTGGCAAAGACCCTTCTGCTTCTATTGTGTGGAACCCTTTGAGAAGAATTGGTATAAGCTGTTCTTTGAATTTCTGGTAGAATTCTGCAGTGAGGCCATCTGGACCTGGGCTTTTTTTGGTTGGGAGACTTTTGATGACAGCTTCTATTTCCATAGGGGTTATAGGTCTATTTAAATTGCTTATCTGTTCTTGATTTAGTTTTGGCAATTGATAGCTGTCCAGGAAGTCATCCATTTCCTTTAAATTTTCGAATTTTGTGGAGTACAGGTTTTCAAAGTATGACCTAATGATTCTCTGGATTTCCTCAGAGTCTGTTGTTATGTCCCCCTTTTCATTTCTGATTTTGTGAATTTGCGTGTTCACTCTCTGCTGTTTGGTAAGTTTGGACAAAGGTTTGTCTATCTTGTTGATTTTCTCAAAGAACCAACTCTTCGTTGCGTTGATTCTTTGTATTGTTTTCCTGGTTTCTACTTTATTGATTTCAGCCCTCAATTTGATTATTTCCTGGCGTCTACTCCTCCTGGGGGAGTGTGCTTCTTTGTGTTCTAGAGCTTTCAGCTGTGATGTTAATTCTCTGGTATAACTGTTCTCCTGTTTCTTCATGTGAGCACTTAGCGCTATGAACTTCCCCCGTAGCACTGCTTTCAAAGTGTCCCATAGGTTTGGGTATGTTGTGTCTTCATTCTCATTGAATTCGAGGAAGTCTTTAATTTCTTTTTTTATTTCCTCTTTGACCCAGGGATGGTGCAGTTGAGCATTATTCAATTTCCATGAGTTTGTAGGTTTTCTGCAATTTGTGTTGTTGTTGAATTCTAATTTTAAAGCATGGTGGTCTGATAAGATGCATGGAGTTATTCCAATGTTTTTGTAGCTGCTGAGGTTTGATATGTTGCCAAGTATGTGGTCGATTTTTGAGAAGGTTCCATGTGGTGGTGAGAAGAAGGTATATTCTTTTTTATGTGGATGAAATGTTCTATAGATATCTGTTAATCCCAGTTGGGTCATTACTTCTATTAGACCTTTTGCTTCTTTGTTGAGTTTCTGTTTGGTATTCCTGTCTAGTGGTGAGAGTGGTGTGTTGAAATCTCCCACTATAACTGTGTGGGGCTTTAGATGAGATTTAAGTTCTAATAATGTTTCTTTAACGAATGTGGATGCCTTTGTATTTGGGGCATAGATGTTCAGGATAGACACTTCATCTTGGTGGGTTTCACCTGTGATGAGTATGTAATGACCTCCTTCATCTCTTTTGATTGATTTTATTTTAAAGTCTAGTTTGTTAGATATTAGGATTGCTACCCCTGCTTGTTTCTTGGGTCCATTTGATTGAAAAATTTTTTCCCAACCTTTAATTCTCAGGTAATGTCTGTCTTTAAGGGTGCGGTGTGTTTCTTGTATGCAGCAGAAGGAAGGGTTCTGTCTTCGAATCCAATCTGCTAGTCTGTGTCTTTTTATGGGTGAGTTAAGGCCATTAACATTGAGGGATATTAATGACCAATGATTGCTCATCCTTCTTCCATTTGCGATGGTTGTTGTTGGTGGAATTATGTGTGGAATTTCACCCCTTTGTTCTTTTGGCTGTTGGTAGAGAGGATTCTCTAATGCTTATGTTTTTCTGGTTGTAGTTAGCTTCCTTGGGTTGGAGTTTTCCTTCCAAAATTTTCTGTAGGGCTGGGTTAGTGGACACATATTGCTTGAATCTAGTTTTGTCATGGAATATCTTGTTTTCTCCGTCTATAGTGATTGAGAGCTTTGCCGGGTATAGTAGTCTGGGCTGGCATCCATGGTCTCTTAGTGTAGGTAGAATATCTATCCAGGACCTTCTGGCTTTCAGCGTTTCCATGGAGAAATCAGGTGTAATTCTGATAGGTCTGCCTTTATATGTTACTTGACCTTTTTCCTTAGCTGCTCTTAATATTCTTTCTTTATTCTGTATGTTTGGGGTCTTGATTATTATGTGGCGAGGGGATTTTTTTGTGGTCCACTCTATTTGGTGTTCTGTAGGCTTCTTGTACCTTCATTGGCATGTCTTTCTTAAGGTTGGGGAAGTTTTCTTCTATGATTTTGTTGAATATGCCTTCTGCCCCTTTGAGGTGGATTTCTTCTCCTTCTTCTATACCTATTATTCTTAGGTTTGGTCTTTTCATGGTGTCCCATATTTCCTGGATGTTTTGTGTTAAGGATTTATTGGATTTAAGGTTTTCTTTGGTTGATAAATCCATTTCTCCTAGCGTATCTTCAACACTTGAGATTCTCTCTTCCATCTCTTCTATTCTGTTGGTAATGCTTGTATTGGTAGTGCCTGACTGTCCAGCTTTTCTATTTTCTGCCTTTCTTCAGATTGTGTTTTTTTAATGACTCTATTTCAGTTTTCAACCCTTGCAGTGTTTGCTTTGCTTCTTGCAATATTCTGTTTATCTGTTCGTCCGTTTGTTGCCTTTTATGAATTTTTTGGTTTGTTCTTTCTTCCATTTCTTGCATTTTTTGGTTTGCTTTTTGTTCCATTTCTCGCATTTTGTGCTTTGTTTCTTCTTCCATTTCCTGCCTTTTTTGGTTTGTTTCTTCTTCCATTTTTTTCATTTTTTGCTTTGTTTTTTCTACCATTTCTTGCATTTTTTTGCTTTGTTTCTTCTTCCATTTCCTGCCTTTTTTGGTATGATTCTTCTTCCAATTCTTGCATTTTTTGCTTTGTTTTTTCTTCCATTTCTTGCATTTTTTGCTTCATTTCTTCTTCCATTTCCTGCCTTTTTTGGTTTGTTTTTTCTTCCAATTCTTGCATTTTTTGGTTTGTTTTTTCTTCCATTTCTTGCATTTTTGGTTTGTTTTTTCTTCCATTTCTTTGAGGGATTTTCCAATATCCTCTTTTAGGGCCTCTATCATTTTCATGAAAGTGCTTTTAAGGTTCTGCTTTGTCCGCATTGGAATGTTGGGGTCTTGCTGGTGTGGAGTCTCTAGAATCTGGCGGTGTCATATTTGTTTTTCGGTTGCTGACTGTGTTTTTGTATTGTCTCTTTCCCATCTCTTCTTCTAGTGGGTGCAGAAAGAGCCCCTTACTGGTCTGGGGACCAGAGTTCCCTTTTTGGTGGGTGCTAGCAAGTCCAATAATCTGGTGGTTCTTCTATTCCTTGTCCGAATGCTGGTCCTGGTCTCCCTGGGTCCTCTGGTTTCCTGGTCTCGTTGGTGGGAGAGAGAAGACTTGGGGTCTGGGTGCTTGGCTCCCGCCGGGATTGGGAGCTCTGTGCAGTTCCCAGGCAATCTGCAGGCACTGGAGCACAGGCCGGGAAGCCTGCCTGTTTACCTGATGCTGCCAGAGGAACAGCTGCTTCCCTGGACTCCCAGCCTCCTCTCCTCAAAGTATGAAATCTTAGATTTACAAAATCATTACAGTTTAAATGGTGAATTCATTCCTGGGACCAATTAAAATTAAAAATTGTTCTGAAAAAACAAAAAGGCCAAGTTACTACCACAATCAACAGTCCTACCCCTAGAGAATGAAATACTTTTCCACAAAGACCTGCACAGAAGCTATACTCACAACTGATTAAATCTGAAAATGACCTAAATGTCATTTAAATACTCCATGGTTATTGATGGTGTGGAATTCTACCCAGGAAGGAAAGGTATTAAACATCAATATAAACGACATTGAAGAGTTTCAACAGTATGTATGAATGTTCAAAGGAGAAAACGAAATTCCACCATGCTAAGTGAAAGAAGTGGCTCTCAAAGGCTGAATCCTGGATAATTCCATGCATGGGAAAAGTCAAAACTGTAGGGATAGAGAACAGACTGGATGATAGCATTCAAGAGTGGGGAATTTTACGAAGAGGCACCCTAATGGGGTGTCTTTGAAGTGACACAACTGTTTCAGGTCTTGATTGTGATGGGTTACACTAACCTGTGTGGAAACTCATATAGCTAGGTACCAAAAGAGGTAAATTTTTTAAATATTAAAATACAATACATTCTAGTCTCATAAAATAACTGCGTATTAAGCTACAATGTGGAGGGGTAATCAGATCCTGCACAGAGAGAAAAATATCTAATTTGTTTTTTAAAAAGTGAGAGGGAAGAAATATTAAAAAGATATTTAAAGCACCTGAAGGTGGATTTGTAGTGAAGGAAACACATAGATTGGGGGGCGTAAAGTGCAAAGAAAAAGAAAAAATGGGGTCTGAGGAACCATGTAATTTTCTGACATCACAGTTTGCTCAAGGACCAATTCAGACTCAGAACCATAACCACACTGTTTCCAAAAGATGGGAAAGTGGGCTGAAGCTCTTTAAAGCAAATGGTGTAGCTCTCAGTTTTTGTTCAAGGGTTAAAATCTGGGTAGGGAAAAGCTGACTCAAAAAGGGAGGTGGGTAAGCAAACTCTGAGAAGAGGACTTGTTTCCCTAAGCATTTCTGTGGGGACTCTTGGAGCACATAGCCCAGGCAAGTTTCTGTACTTTCCAGTGCAGTAAGTATCAAGGTCATCTGCCTGCCAGACAGGGTTGAATATACCTGTGATCCCAGCACTTAGGAGTTAGAGTCAAGGGAATCAGGAATTCACAGCCAACCTGGTTTACATGAGACCCTATCCTCCCCCCCCCAAAAAGGACAGCCAGCAAGATGGCCAAAATCACTTGCTTCCAAGCCCGATGATCTGAGTTCAACCCCTGGGATCCACAAATAAAGGAGAGTACAGATTCCCACAAGTTGTTTTTTGACCTACACACACCCACATATATACAGCCACATAATTAATTAAATAAATAAATTTAAATGTTAAAACCAAGGGGAAAATCACCTGCCTAAACAAATGATACTTTTGCCTTGCAGAATGAACCCAACAGCCTTATTTTGATTATTAGTTCTTCAAATAAGATGACAGGTAGGTAGGTAGATAGATAGATAGATAGATAGATAGATAGATAGATAGATAGATAGATAATAGATACAGACAGACAGGCAGGCAGGCAGGCAGGCATGCAGGCAGGCAGGCAGGCAGGCATCTATATAATGGTATTTGTAAAAATACTTACCTCAAGAAAGACAAATGGTAATCATTAATTAAACAAGTCTTCTATGTTTGAAGGCCCAAAAATGTGTTCTTTGCCTTTTGGAGGATATATTTCTTCCATGGTCAGTCTTAAATTAAGGATTCTTAACCAGAGGCAGGTATGCTCCCCAAGAGACATTTTTTTTAAATTCTAGGAAAATCTTTTGTTTCACAACTGGAGAAGTGGATATGCTATTGGAATCTATTGGGTAGAAACCAAGAGCCCTGCTACACATCTTCCCATGCACAGGATAGCCCTATGACAAAAATGATCCTGTCCTAAATATCAGTAGTGTTAAGGTTGACAACCCTTGTTGTCCTAATAACATATGACATTTTACATTGCCTCATTAACATACCACCTTCTCCTGAAATAATGTTTAATCACTGGAAGTTTTCCTACCACACATGTGACTCGTCTAGGGCTGGACTTGGGTTTCCTGACTTCACAGATGAAGCTACTGATCAACCACAGGAAGCTGTGAGCTAAATGCAGTGGCTCTGACTCGTACACCAAGTCCCTGCAAGACTGTTGCATGCTTATCCACATATGCTAAGTACATTTTCCACATTTGGTAGTTTTTATGGGGCAAATAAAACCCACACTGCTTTCTTGAGATCACACAAAGATCAATCACTGTTCTCCATGGAAACATCACAAAGGAAATGTGCTTGCCCATCAAGGTCAGAGTCTGTTTCTCTGAAGGGACTATTTCTGTTCAAAGGCCAATGACAGGTAAACTTGGAGTTGTTTTCATTGCTCTTGAAAGTTTAAAGAGCACGGATTTTTTTTCAATGTAATATCCAGAAAGTAACTATTAATTTTCATTTCCCTTTTCTGCTATACAACAGAATTCAAACAGCTCCAATAGCATTGCCCAGAATCTTCTGTGCCCCTGCTCGTGTCTTCAGAAGATCCCTCTCTCAAAGCTGGTGCTGTTGTCAATTGGGCAGTGGCAAATTCCTATTCACCTAAATGGAGATTGGTAACATTTCTGTATAATCCAAGACCCAGTGAATAGAAGACAAAAGTAACCCCAAGTCACAGGTCTTCTGGTGGAGGATTCCCCAAGTTACATGTCTTTCGGTGGATGATCAACTGAAACATTACATTTTCACTCATGTTCAGGTAGCCTTCTTATACATTCTGCATCACTGGTGTTTGAGTTTTTCAAACACTTTACTCGCTCTCTCTTTTATCTTGTTTCCCATCCAGGTTTAAAGCCTCTGCATGAAGGCACAGTATGCCACTGTCTTTGTTCCTCATTCTGTTTCTTGAAAGAAAGCAATGAATGGTGTCAAGTCTAAACGGAAGCAAATGTGCCACATCTTGCCCTCGATCTGAGTCTGACATTTCAAAACACCTAATATAAAATGTTACACTAACAGTTGCCATTGCTAAATGCCTAAAGCACTAGATGGATGACTAATAGTCCATTTTTTCCATCTATGTGTTATTATAAATGCAATACATTGGTTGGGGATGGCAAGGACATTTATTCAAAGAACACGTATCCCAATGGCCTAATCTTCCACACATATTTTTTTCCTGTAAAAGGAATAACACTTCATCTTGCGCCTAAGAGCCACCTGATGTGATGAGCTTTGCAAACTGCTGGCATTTGTGCCAAAGTGAAGTTCAATCAGAAAGGGATGATGGTGTAAAACACAGTTCTAGCTGGAAATTATCTTTTTCAAGAATTTGAGGGAGTAGGGTAAGTACTGAAAACTACATGTGTTAAATCAGCAAACAGAAAATCTCCAATTGTATGTTGGATAGCAGGTCCAAATGCTGAAAATATAATTGAAAACATAAAGACAAATACCCCCAAAAGCCTAAAACTAAATAACTTAAGGACATCACAGATGTACATACTCCACTTATTACAAATTCTATATGATGGCGGTTAACCCTCAAATTTAAAATAAAAGACAAATTTCCTTTGGTAAATTCAAAGAATATGATATCATCTGATACCCAGATGACATCAAACACAAATTAAGTGTGGGTTTTTTCAATACATCCACATTTGGCAGCCATATGTGGACAATTTCTAGAATTGTCCCACTTTCAAATATTTTATCATCTTTCCAGATCCAGTGCTGAATTTTAGTTTAGAAAATATGGCCACAGTGTGTTTAGTAAGGGCTGGGTTCTCATCAGGAAGCTGTCTCTGAGTTGCACAGTTGGAATCCATTCCTAGGGAACGATTTCTTGAAATAACGACTGGTACCTTCAGTGAGTTTGTCTTCAGGGAGAAAGGAAACTTTTCTGTGTCTGCTTACATGGGGGATATGTACTTCCCATAAACTATTATACCTCTCATTATTCTTAGGTCTCTGAAAGTGTGAGATGCAGGCAGAGTTCCTGCAAGTGATACCCTTAATCAAATAGCAACAGACCTGAAACAGAACCAACACAATAGTTTTTAAAGAAAAAAAAGTATGGCTTATTTTTACCCTGGTCAGACTCTTGACATTTATGCTGGAATGTATAAAATGAATTTATTTTCCTCTTTAATTAATAGCCCAGTCCTTGGCTCCATATACTCATGGCTATATTAATGCAGGAAGCAAAGAGGATAGGAATTTATAAAGAGGACTGGGATACTTCTGCCCAGTAAATGCACCCAAAACCCTCTGATTTGAAAAAGTGTCTATGTTGCCTCCCCCAAATGATTTGTAGTTCACATGTCTCATATTCTCTTGTCATGTGGACAAATTTCAAAGTTGTCATTGGGTCAATGACAATTTAACAGAGACCAATTTAAGTCCCTTGTTCTGTCTGCATGTATAGATTCCTTTAATTCTCAAATGACTGCCTTCCAAAGCTTCCCTGGTGTGAGTCAGGAGTATCAATGTGCGATGAACAAATTGCATTCATTGGTTAGTGTCAGGAACGGAGATTTAAATTACATGTTGTAACTGGTATTCCTTTCTTTAACCTATTGCTAAATGAACATGAATGATATGACTGTGAAAGTCCTTCCAGACTAGAGCAGAGTAAGGTTTTAAAACTGTCTAGAGCACTGGTGACTTATAAGGTAAGAAGAAAAATTCCCAACACTCAGCAATCCTTGAACTCCTAGAGTTCCTGTTCTCTTGGGGGGTCATGTCACTTCCTGTCTCTTCAATCACATGACAGCTAACATTTCAATGTAAGATCAAAGATGAAATGATTAAATGTCACTCAAGAAGACGAATACAAGAGGAATCAACTCAGGAATGAAGTTAGAAATTGATGACCAAAGCACATGCAAGATGCAAGCTGGGTATCATTTGAGATACTCAAGAAGAGGATGAGAGGAACCCTACCCCAGCCTGTCACAGCCTCTCATGATTCCTCACTCTTATTTTCATGTCTTTTAATGAAAACAGAAAAAGAAGGCAAATAAGTTTCAATTCATAGTCCTACTGATGGAAATTTAGGGCATTTTGCAAACCACCTGCTTAAATTATATCAATGCATTTAAAATGGGAAATGAAGTTTTAATGGAAACAGACTCAGGAATTTCAGCAAGCTACTGAATAGTCCCCAGATGAACTTGACTTTAAACACTCCACTTGATAGATCCTTGATAACATACCCTCTATTCCCAACACATATTTTCTCTGGTGTGTTGAATATTTGGAACCCTTTTTTTCCTTAAAAAACTTACTCATTCAAGAAACATTTGCAGAATTTCTGGTGTCTAATCTGCACTGATTTCTCATAGTACAGGATGCAGTGTAAAAAGTGAATTTCTATTTCAGGCCAAAGAATCACAAAAAATAAACATTTGGTAACATTACTGTTATACACAATAATGGCATTCTTTTAGTGTAAAAGAAAATAAGTACTTTTTAGATATAAAAATTTCAGACTAGTGCTTGCTTCGGCAGCACATATACTAAAATTGGAACGATACAGAGAAGATTAGCATGGCCCCTGCGCAAGGATGACACACAAATTCGTGAAGCGTTCCATATTTTTCAAGCATTACCAACAGAATAGAAGAGATGGAAGAGAGAATCTCAAGTGTTGAAGATACGCTAGGAGAAATGGATTTATCAACCAAAGAAAACCTTAAATCCAATAAATCCTTAACACAAAACATCCAGGAAATATGGGACACCATGAAAAGACCAAACCTAAGAATAATAGGTATAGAAGAAGGAGAAGAAATCCACCTCAAAGGGGCAGAAGGCATATTCAACAAAATCATAGAAGAAAACTTCCCCAACCTTAAGAAAGACATGCCAATGAAGGTACAAGAAGCCTACAGAACACCAAATAGAGTGGACCACAAAAAAATCCCCTCGCCACATAATAATCAAGACCCCAAACATACAGAATAAAGAAAGAATATTAAGAGCAGCTAAGGAAAAAGGTCAAGTAACATATAAAGGCAGACCTATCAGAATTACACCTGATTTCTCCATGGAAACGCTGAAAGCCAGAAGGTCCTGGATAGATATTCTACCTACACTAAGAGACCATGGATGCCAGCCCAGACTACTATACCCGGCAAAGCTCTCAATCACTATAGACGGAGAAAACAAGATATTCCATGACAAAACTAGATTCAAGCAATATGTGTCCACTAACCCAGCCCTACAGAAAATTTTGGAAGGAAAACTCCAACCCAAGGAAGCTAACTACAACCAGAAAAACATAAGCATTAGAGAATCCCTCTCTACCAACAGCCAAAAGAACAAAGGGGTGAAATTCCACACATAATTCCACCAACAACAACCATCGCAAATGGAAGAAGGATGAGCAATCATTGGTCATTAATATCCCTCAATGTTAATGGCCTTAACTCACCCATAAAAAGACACAGACTAGCAGATTGGATTCGAAGACAGAACCCTTCCTTCTGCTGCATACAAGAAACACACCGCACCCTTAAAGACAGACATTACCTGAGAATTAAAGGTTGGGAAAAAATTTTTCAATCAAATGGACCCAAGAAACAAGCAGGGGTAGCAATCCTAATATCTAACAAACTAGACTTTAAAATAAAATCAATCAAAAGAGATGAAGGAGGTCATTACATACTCATCACAGGTGAAACCCACCAAGATGAAGTGTCTATCCTGAACATCTATGCCCCAAATACAAAGGCATCCACATTCGTTAAAGAAACATTATTAGAACTTAAATCTCATCTAAAGCCCCACACAGTTATAGTGGGAGATTTCAACACACTACTCTCACCACTAGACAGGAATACCAAACAGAAACTCAACAAAGAAGCAAAAGGTCTAATAGAAGTAATGACCCAACTGGGATTAACAGATATCTATAGAACATTTCATCCACATAAAAAAGAATATACCTTCTTCTCACCACCACATGGAACCTTCTCAAAAATCGACCACATACTTGGCAACATATCAAACCTCAGCAGCTACAAAAACATTGGAATAACTCCATGCATCTTATCAGACCACCATGCTTTAAAATTAGAATTCAACAACAACACAAATTGCAGAAAACCTACAAACTCATGGAAATTGAATAATGCTCAACTGCACCATCCCTGGGTCAAAGAGGAAATAAAAAAAGAAATTAAAGACTTCCTCGAATTCAATGAGAATGAAGACACAACATACCCAAACCTATGGGACACTTTGAAAGCAGTGCTACGGGGAAGTTCATAGCGCTAAGTGCTCACATGAAGAAACAGGAGAACAGTTATACCAGAGAATTAACATCACAGCTGAAAGCTCTAGAACACAAAGAAGCACACTCCCCCAGGAGGAGTAGACGCCAGGAAATAATCAAATTGAGGGCTGAAATCAATAAAGTAGAAACCAGGAAAACAATACAAAGAATCAACGCAACGAAGAGTTGGTTCTTTGAGAAAATCAACAAGATAGACAAACCTTTGTCCAAACTTACCAAACAGCAGAGAGTGAACACGCAAATTCACAAAATCAGAAATGAAAAGGGGGACATAACAACAGACTCTGAGGAAATCCAGAGAATCATTAGGTCATACTTTGAAAACCTGTACTCCACAAAATTCGAAAATTTAAAGGAAATGGATGACTTCCTGGACAGCTATCAATTGCCAAAACTAAATCAAGAACAGATAAGCAATTTAAATAGACCTATAACCCCTATGGAAATAGAAGCTGTCATCAAAAGTCTCCCAACCAAAAAAACCCCGGTCCAGATGGCCTCACTGCAGAATTCTACCAGAAATTCAAAGAACAGCTTATACCAATTCTTCTCAAAGTGTTCCACACAATAGAAGCAGAAGGGTCTTTGCCAAACTCTTTCTATGAGGCTTCAATAACCTTGATCCCCAAGCCACACAAAGATACAACTAAGAAAGAAAACTTCAGACCAATATCCCTCATGAACATTGATGCAAAAATACTCAATAAAGTACTGGCAAATCGGATCCAAGAACACATCAAAACAATCATTCACCACGATCAAGTAGGTTTCATCCCAGGGATGCAGGGATGGCTCAACATACGAAAATCCATCAACGTAATCCACCAAATAAACAAGCTGAAAAACAAAAATCACATGATCATCTCACTAGATGCTGAAAAAGCCTTTGACAAAATCCAACACCCCTTCATGATAAAGGTCTTGGAGAGATCTGGGATAACAGGGACATACTTAAACATAATAAAAGCTATATACAGTAAACCAACAGCCAACATCAAACTAAATGGACAGAAACTCAACGCAATTCCTCTAAAAATCAGGAACAAAACAAGGCTGTCCACTCTCTCCATACCTTTTCAACATGGTACTTGAAGTTCTAGCTATTGCCATACGACAACAAAGGGGGATCAAGGGGATACAAATTGGGAAGGAAGAGGTCAAACTTTCACTGTTTGCAGACGATATGATAGTTTACATCAATGACCCAAAGAACTCTACCAGGGAAATCTTACAGCTGATTAACACCTTCAGCAAAGTGGCAGGCTACAAGATCAACTCAAGAAAATCAGTAGCCCTACTATATACAGATGATAAAAGGGCTGAAAGAGAAATCAGAGAAACATCACCCTTTACAATTGCCACAAACAACATAAAATACCTTGGGGTAACGCTAACCAAACAAGTGAAAGACCTGTATTGTAAGAACTTTGAATCTTTAAAGAAAGAAATTAAAGAAGCCCTCAGAAAATGGAAAGACCTCCCATGATCTTGGATAGGTAGGATCAATGTAGTAAAAATGGGAATCCTGCCAAAAGCAATCTACAGATTCAATGCAATCCCCATTAAAATCCCAGCACAGTTCTTCACAGACCTTGAAAGAACAATAATCAATTTTGTATGGAAAAACAAAAGACCCAGGATAGCCAAAACAACCCTGTTCAACAAGGCAACGTCCGGAGGCATCACCATCCCTGACCTCAAGCTCTATTATAGAGCTATAGTCCTGAAAACAGCTTGGTATTGGCACAAAAATAGACAGGTAGACCAATGGAATCGAATTGAAAATCCGGGTATTAACCCACACACGTACGAACATCTGATCTTTGACAAAGAAGCTAAAAATATACAATGGAATAAAGAAAGCATCTTTAACAAATGGTGCTGGCATAATTGGAGACTGGCATGTAGAAGAATGCAGATCGACCCATGTCTATCGCCATGCACAAAACTTAAGTCCAAATGGATCAAAGACCTCAACATAAATCCAGCCACACTGAACCTCTTAGAAGAGAAAGTGGGTGGTACCCTTGAACGAATTGGTACAGGAGACAGCTTCCTGAACATAACACCAGTAGCACAGGCAGTGAGATCAACAATTAATAAATGGGACCTACTGAAACTGAGAAGCTTCTGTAAGGCAAAGGACACAGTCAGCAAGACAAAAAGGCAGCCCACAGAATGGGAAAAATATTCACTAATTCCACATCTGACAGAGGGTTGATCTCCAAAATTTACAAAGAACTCAAGAAGCAAGTCTCCAAAACACCAAAGGACCCTATTAAAAAGTGGGCTGCAGAACTAAATAGAGAGTTTTCAATAGAGGAGTCTAAAATGGCTGAGAGGCACTTGAGAAAGTGCTCAACATCCTTAGCCATCCGGGAAATGCAAATCAAAACAACTCTCAGATACCATCTCACCCCTGTCAGAATGGCTAAAATCAAAAACACCAATGACAATTTATGCTGGAGAGGATGTGGTGAAAGGGGGACACTCCTCCATTGCTGGTGGGAGTGCCAACTGGTTCAGCCACTTTGGAAATCAGTGTGGAGATTCCTCAGAAAAATGGGAATAAACCTACCACAAGACCCAGCAACTCCACTCTTAGGCATATATCCAAAAGATGCCCATTCATACAACAAAGATGTCTGTTCCACTATGTTCATAGCAGCTTTATTTGTAATTGCCAGAACTTGGAAGCAACCTAGATGTCCCTCACCTGAAGAGTGGATAGAGAAAATGTGGTACATCTACACAATGGAGTACTATTCGGCAGAAAAATATAATGGAATCATGAGATTCGCAGGCAAATGGATGACACTAGAAGAAACCATCCTGAGTGAGGTAACCCAGTCACAAAAAGAGAAACATGGCATGTACTCTCTCATATATGGATTTTAGACATAGATCTGGGGAGTGCCAGCCTACAATCCTATGGCCAGAGAGTCTGGGAAACAGAAACTTTATTTAGTGGCTGATCGAAGAAGAGGCAGACTCCCTTGGTTAAGTACTGAGCTGAACTCAAGAAAGCCAGTAACAGAGAGGGAGGACTGATGATCAAAGGGATTAAGACTGGGCTGGTTTAACCCCCAGAAACAGCTGACCAGACAAAGGTTAACTCTTGAATCCCAGGCATCAGCCTGGGAATCCAGCATGGGACTGATCAAGACCCCCTGAATCTGGGTGTCAGTGAGGAGGCCTAGGTAATCTATTGAGCCTTGGGCAGCAGATCAGTACCCATCCCAAGTATACACACGGACTTTGGACTCCCATAGAACAATGTGAGGTGCACTCTCACCCTGAACTCTTGGGGAAGGGTCTAGGCCCTGCCCTATATGAAATGACAGACTATGCACACCCCCATGGAGGGCCTCACCCTCCCTGGACAAATGAGGGGATAACGGGAGGGGGAGGGCACGGGAGGAAGGGCGGGAATGGGAGAGGGACCTGGAACTGACTTGTGAAGCAACCTTTTTTCTTATCTAAATTTAAACTGGAAAATAAAATTTAAAAAAAAGAATAATGATACTTCTACATGCCAGAATTTGGGATTCAATAAAATTTTATATGGTAGAAAAAAAATTTCAGACTAAGAAAAAAAGATAATTATAATCCCCCCAAAAAATTAGAAACAGCAATCTTGGTGTGAATTTGATACGTCAGTATGAAGTCATCTGTAAATATCTGTGCACATTTGTGGACATGTTTTCTGGCTCTGTATTAAAATGCCCTAAAAGCAATACTGTCTCAATCACATGTAGCCTTGAAATCTATTTTACCTCTAATGTCTGATTCTCAAAAGAACCAGTGCTCTTTGAAAAAAAAGAAAGACTGATTCATACAATCAGAGTCTGAGACACATTGTGATCCAGAATTATGTATAAGGAATGCTAAATTTATACAATCACCTTTTTATAAACCCCCCAAAAGTAATTGACTTAGGCACAGATTATCAATTGTAATTTTAATAGAATAAAAAAGGTTAAAGGAACAGTTTGTAGGGAACAAAGCTTTCTTACAGAGCCAAAGAATAACCAAGTAGATCACCCTCTGATCCCAAAGAGCAAAGTATAAGTACAAGGCAGAGAGATCAAGCTGTCATTGCCCTAATCCAGGGCTCAGTCTTTGTATCAGTAATGGTAGAATAAGCAACTATCATGTGTCATTTGAGTTGATGCATTATAATGTACCCATCATTCTAGTGACAAATATTTAAGCTTTTATAGCCAAATCTCTGTTTACAAGAAATGCAGCTAAATACACCAAAGGACACCACAAGGAAATAACCACAGAAAGCCAGAAGGTGAAGTATTTTTATGGGCAACTTGTCCACCACTGGGTCATGAAAAAAGAGACAAAGAATAAAAGAAATGGAAAGGATACAGTCACCTGCAATGAGAGGTCTTGGAATAAATTCTTTTTAATTAAAGGACAGCTTGAAAATAGATTAAATTTGTATAATAGGTATATATTAGATCATATAAGTCAATATAAATTTAACTAAAACTGTCTATATAGATAGATAGAAATAGATATATCTTTGCTATGTAGCAGCCTAGCCTGGAATTCATTTTTCAACCCAAGTTGACCTTGAACTCCCAATCCTCGTCCATAGACACAACCCAGGGCTAGGATTACATGAGTGTGCCACCTTGCCCAGTTCCCAAGATATTCTTAAAACATAGACACTTGGTAACTTAGGGTGATGTGTAATGCAAGCCAAGCCTAGAAGTGAGTGTGGTCCATGAATCAGAAATATCAGCATCAGCTTATTAGAAATGTGGTTTCCACCCCATGATCCCTGAATCACGATGTGCATTTCAACCTCTTCCCCTAATGACTTTGTTACACAGTCGAATGCTATTGTAGTACATGTATCTCTCTAAATCAAAAAAAAACACTACAGAAGCCGGGCGGTAGTGGCGCACGCCTTTAATCCCAGCACTCGGGAGGCAGAGGCAGGCGGATTTCTGTGAGTTCGAGGCCGGGCTAGACAGACAGCCTCCAAACAATACAGAGTACAGAGAAACCCTGTCTCGTAAAACCAAAAAAAAAAAAAAAACACTACAGAAAGCATGGCAGAAATATCCTTGATTCTAGCCCCAGACTCTGGTACGAGGACATGCTCCCATTACACCTGCACATGAATTGAGAACGAGCCTCTCTGAACATACAAGTCTAAACCTTCAATTTACCCTCTTCCCTCTATCCAATCCTTCCTGTCTTGTAACTGTTCCTAGCTGTTTGCAAATTTCAACTTTATTGTTGAGCAGGGGATTTTGGTGAGTAGAGATGGTATTATAATTCAGCAGGGCATAGCACTAATCCACTAAATGTACACAATTCTCCCGGGGGTGTGTGGGGGGAAGGTGACTGATTTCTGTTGTGTTATTTCTCTTCCTGTCCAGGTTATGCTCAACCCAGAGTGAGCTATGAAAATCCACTCACCCTACTAGGTATGCTGCTTTACATGGTGTTCCAAAAATTCCCATCAACACAGAACCTCAGAATGTGACCTTGTTTGGAAACAGGATCTTTACAGACATAATTAAAGTTTAAAGACAAGGTTCTACTGCATGAGTGGGACCCAATCCAACAACTAGAGTCATTAGAAAAAGAGAAATTTGAACAGAAGACACATTCACACAAAGAATGGCATGTGTTATGGAGGTAGAAGGAACACTAAGGATTGCCAGCAACCACCATCAGCTAAGCAAAAACAAGGAAGTCTCCTTCTATACAGTCCCTGATTTCCAGATCTGTGAGAATAAATTGCTTGCTGACTTGTTTCAAGTCAACAAGTCCGTCAGTTTGTTACAATGGTCGTAGGAGACTAATGCACCAGGTCTCCTTCTATGCTAAATGTAGAGTGATAATATCATGAGGGGGATTGGCTCATATGATCAAGTGCTTACTTTGTGCAATGTACTGGGCTAAGTATTTTAAAGCAATTGTCTAACTTAGTCTCAAAATGATGCTATAAATTACATAACTGTATTCTCTGTTCCATGGGTTAGAAAACTGAAGATTAGAGAAACCTGTTACCTTGCATAAATGCATAAAGTTAGTAAGTGGCAGTCTGGATTTAATGTATCTGTCTGATTCCACAGCTCATGTATTTAATCACCATGCTATAAAGGTCAAGATGAAAATAAAATCATATTTTGACCAAGATTTTTAATGGTGTTTGTTCCAGGGTCATCCCTCATATGAATTTGTATTATTTCCAAGTCAAAGGGGAGAAAATGTCAAGGCCTTGAAAAGCTAGTGACCTGGAGATATCCAGAAGGCTGCCACAACTGTTGATCTTATCGCAATAACTCTATCAATCAAAGAAGTGTCACTGTCACTATTACACCACTTACTGGCATTTCTCCATTGTTTCTGGATACAGGCTCATATCAGAAGAAAACCTAAAATAGCTTCTAGTCAGGTCTATCCCATTTAAACTCAAAATACTTGTTGTTGTCATTTAATTCTTATTAAGACAGAGATAAAACAAACAATAGCAACAACAAAAAATTCAAAGCATTTATGACTGTTGCCTAAGTGAAAATACACAGATAAGTTTTTGCTTGTAGAAAATTAGACTACTAAAAAACATTATATATAAGTAATTCACAACTCAAATATGTATGTGGTATATTGATGATCTGACTATGAGAATTCAGGGTTTTTAAATTGCTAATTTTCAAAGTTCAAATTTTACTACTATTACCAGTAAAGTTATTTTTACAAGAATCTTAACTTATGAAAATGATTTTGCTAAGATTTGGTTTAATTTGGAGAGGTTTTGTTTTGCTTTCAGTATTAGAGTCCAGGAAATTGGGGGAGATGAGATATAGCCTAAAAGCTAGAAACATTTGGGGTTTCTTAATTTTTTCTTTCCTGAATTATAAATATCTTCCTTATCTACCAGTTCCCAAAGCAGTTCTATTCCATTTTCAATTTCTGTTTTGTGTTCACATAGCCTGGTAAATTAGTCCCCAGTTGGCGTTGTCTGTGGAGCACTAGAGAGAAGAGAAATGTTTGAACAATATTAGAGTAAGTCCCATCTATTTTACAGTGTTATTTCTCTCTTATAGAGAGGTTTAAAGCTTCAAGTCTAATGCTACATTTGGTACAGAAAATAGGCAAAAAAGGCATCACTGTGGCTTTTCAGGTTCCAGTAAGGAAGGACGGTAGTAGGCATGGTCACAGGTGAGGATGTGACGGGGAGTGAGTTTAGATCTGGGATCCAGGCAGGTGACTCTCTCTTGCATCTGGTTAGGTCACAGGGAGCAAGCAGCCTGTGTGGATCTTTAGAGCAGAAACCTGCGGCGGCCATCTGCTTCTTGTGTAAGTGACTTCTCCATGAAATAAGTTATATTTAATATTTGAACCTAGTCCTGTGTCTCTGTGCCTCCGCATCTGGAGCCCAACGTGGGTTTCAAACCCATGCCCCTGGGATTAAGAGTCCCATGCTCTACCAGCTGGGCTACTACTATTGTCTTAACTCTGTAATCTCTAAAATCTAATTTTCCTCATTCTTATTTTCATACATATTGTTACCTTTCCCTATACATTTACCTATGGAAGTTAAGCTTTCTGTGCTGATATTAATGTTTAAGTTCTCCACGGTGAACAAAAAAATTCCTAACAGCAGTCTTTGAACTCTCCGGAAAGAAGATGGTGTCCCACTTCACCAATTCCACTTGATTCAACTTGGTCTCTCTGAACTAACAAACACCACTCTAAAACCAGTTTGGGACTACAAGTCTTAAGACAACTCCAGACTAGTTAGCTGAAATGGTGCACCTTCTTATTACACTCTGGCCAGAGCTTCAGATAAGAACTTCAGTCAAGCATCTCCTGCCACTCAGAGACTAGCTACAAATGTTATGCTAATCCTCTGGAGACTTTTTGTTGCTCTAATTTTTTTCCTACAGGATCCCATGGAGTTATCATCATCCCATTTCAGCAGGAAGTAATCCTAAGAAAACAACACCCCCTTTCCCTACTGTTGGCATTAAGGGATAGTATTCACCTGCATAGGGTTGGTTTTAGTTGTTTAGGGTTGGGTATGGAAGGTGATGCTCAGACCTGGGTATCTCTTTTAAATAAGTTTAGGGTATGGATGGGAAAGGTATGGTTAGGATAAGATATAGGTAGATTAACATATTTTCTAGTGAACTAACTTTAGCAACTGTGAGCTATAGATAATTTAAATTGCTAGATTATTATATGTTGACTGTTTAGGTCTTCTTTCTGTTTAAAATGTTTTGTACACAAATATAAAACTATCTTGATGTATATACATTTTGTATATTGATACAACTTAGGATTTTTTTCATTTTTATTTTTAAATTTAAATTTAAATTAGAAACAAGGTTGCTTCACATGTCATTCCAGGTCCCTCTCCCTTTCTCTTCCCTCCTCCCATGCCCTCCCACCAACTCCCCCCAAAACTCCCTCCTTTCCCCAGGGAGGGTGAGGCCCTCCATGGGGGGTATGCATAGTCTCTCATTTCATCCAGGGCAGAGCCTAGACCCTCCCCCAAAAGTCCAGGGTGAAAGTGCATCTCTCATTGTGGGATGGGCAACCAAAGTCCCTTTGTATGCAAGGGATAAATACTGATCTACTACCCAAGGCCCAATAGATTACCTAGGCCTCCTCACTGACACCCACATTCAGGGAATCTTGATCAGTCCCATTCTGGTCAGCTGTTTCTGGGGGTTGAACCAGCCCAGTCTTAACCCCCTTTGCTCATCAGTCCTCTCTCTCTGTCACTGGGTTCCTTGAGTTCAACTCAGTGTTTAGGTGTGGGAATCTGCCTCTGCTTCCATCAACCATTGGATGAAGGTTCTGTTTCCCAGATTCTCTGGCTGTGGGATTGTAGTTCTTGCCTTTTGCTCTAGTTGCTTCACTAGCAATAGGTCTTAAGTTTGTTTGTTCTTACTGCTCCTTCTCCTAGAGCATACTTGATATTTGCTATCTTTGTATATAGTTTTGTATCAATTCTAAATCTTTTTCTTCAAACTAAAAGGGGAATTGTAGTGAGACATCCACACCACCCTCACATGTAGTGGTGACCACGCCTGTTTGGGCATGGTCACAGGTGACTACATGACAGGAGTGAGTTTAGTTCTGGGGTCCAGGCAGGTGGCTCTCTCTGGCATCCTGTTGGGTCACAGGGAGAAGTCTGTGTGAATCCTTAGAGCAAGAATCTGCAGCAGCCATCTGCTCTTTGTGTAAGTGACTTCTCCCCGAAATAAATTATATTTAACATTTGAACCTATACACATGAATATTTATCCGTGCCTCTGCAAAGGACTGGGATTCTAATATCCTCCACAAAAGAAAAGAAGGATACTCCTCATCACATAGTATTTTGGAGGGACTGCCATAAGGAAGAAAAGGACACCCACTTAGCCAGCTAGATCAGTGAAGATAATCCTGGCAGTCAGTTCAGTGACAGATGCTCTGGCCAGATGGCCCTTTCATTCATTTTACACAAGAGGAAACTGAGGCCCATTCACTGAGAAGACTCAGTAGACAAATATTTATTGAATATTTTGCTTGGGGTACAGATCTAGATTCTCAGTTTAACAATAAAAGTGGAAACAGTCAAATAGATAATTCCTCTAAAGAAAAAACAGAGCTTTATCAAACAACGCAATACACAGAAGAATATGCATATATTATATAGTAAAGGAAATTATGCCACTGGTAGAGACAATTCTCACAAGAACCATAGACTTAACAAAAATCCCAGCACAGTGCATGAGAGCTATCCTTTAAAATGGTAGGTTAGGGTATTTCCATGTAACTTCACAAACAAGATAGGCTGTTGCCCTTTGTTGCCTTTCAGAGGTTAAAGGTCAGCCCTATTCCTAAGGATACCACACACTTAGAACATAGGACTCAGATTATTCAAGCTTGATCTAACCTGAAAGCTTCCTTCTTATGTTTTAGCTTCCATGGTACCAAAAACTACTATGGAATCTGCAATTAGTAGCCTTAGCAAGCTATGACACCTATGAACCATAACAATGACCAAAGTGGTAAAATATCCTTAAACACACAATAAGTAACACTCACATGTCTGTGGTAGTCAACAACTGTCTAGTTAGACTTACAGCCCCCTCAACAGAAAGAAAACCATGCCTGGTACTGGATACCTAGCCAATCTCCTGGGACTAGTAATGTCATGGATCTTCGAAGAGACTCCACCATAGCCATTTTGCTAGCACAATGTAATTCCTAACTATATCTAAATCTTACCCTTATACCCACAGATAAGTGTACCTCTCTCCCCTCATCAAATAAGCGTCTCTTTCCAGCAAATGGAGATCATCACAGCAAACCACAACTAGACATAATGTAAGGATTAACCAGTTGTGTGGAGTTCAGCTGCAGTGGAAACATCTATATC
Organism: Mesocricetus auratus; assembly: GCF_017639785.1. Taxonomy (NCBI): domain Eukaryota; kingdom Metazoa; phylum Chordata; class Mammalia; order Rodentia; family Cricetidae; genus Mesocricetus; species Mesocricetus auratus. The sequence goes on along the minus strand of NW_024429188.1, from coordinate 21,886,387 downwards.
ACAGTTCCTGCATCTATGGTTCAGGAAACATCACAGAAAAGGGAGTTGAAAGATTGAAAGAGCTAGAATTCTGGGAAGACTAGTGTGGAATAGTCTCTCATAGAAATGGCTACATAGCCGGGCAGTGGTGGCGCACGCCTTTAATCCCAGCACTCAGGAGGCAGAGGCAGGCAGATCTCTGTGAGTTCGAGGCCAGGCTGGACCGACAGCCTCCAAAACAATACAGAGAAACCCTGTCTCGTAAAACCAAAAAAAAAAAAAAAGAAAAGAAAAGAAATGGCTACAGACATGCTAACCAGGAAGGGGACAAATTTCACATGATCCCACCACTGGACAAGGAACTACTGACAATTGGTGACTTCTGAGAGAAGAAGAGGTAGCCCTTCCCAGGGATGAGCTCCTCACTGATTTTCCAATATAAAATGGTCAGCTCTAAAGCCGTATACATGCAAACAATAAAAAAGGACTCACCAGGTGTATTCATTTATATATTAATGCATACATATACATATATGTATGAGTGTGACAATGGAAATCAGGGAAGAAAAGGCTATCAATTTTAGAGAGAGGATGACATGAAAGGAGTTAGAGGGAGGGGACTTGGAAGAGTCTGGAGGGAAGAAAGGGGAGAAAGAAAGCGACGTAATTTTATTTTAGTTAAAATGCATATTTTAAAGGCAGAGTAAACAGGATGGTGGGGTTTTGGAATCAATGAAGTCTTCTCTGAGATACCAAACAATTAGGTGTCTGAAGCCTGTGAGGTGGTCAGTCTGTGACTACCCAGGGCAAGTACATTCCGTAGAGAGAACAGAGAATACAAAGGCTCACTTACAGAAAGAACTGTGAGGGTTAAAAAGTAGGGATGCCAATGTGGCTGAGATAAACAGGGTAGTCTGTGAGGTCAGACCTGAAGTGGACATGGGTTGGGAGAAATATGCAGAACTTCAGAGGCCACAATATGAGTTCTGCATTCCATTCACTATGCAACAGGGGAACCGTCATAGATTTGGGACAAGACACAATCTAACAGGCATGTTTGTTTCTTTTTTGTTTGTTTATTCATTTTTTAAATTAAAGTATAATTACATCACTTCCTACCTCCCCTATCGATTAAGAAAGATTCTCATATAGCCTTGGTTGGTCTTGAACTCACTATGTAACCAAGGATGAACTCCTGGTTCTCTTGTCTCTAACTCCCAAGTACTAAAATTACAGGCATGTGCCTCCACATCTTTTTTCTGAGGGGTATTGTGTTGAGAAAAGATTGCAAATAGGATTAAAGTAAAAACAGTGGTGGTATCCAGAACAGAGTTGAATGCAAAGTGGGCCTCTATTGCTGCTGCTGCTGCTGCTAGTAGTGGTGGTGATGATGATGGGGAGAAATAAGGATAAAATTATTTTTCTGAGAGAACTGAATTCTAGAAGAATTGAATATGAATATTACCAGAACTCTAGTTTGGACCTGAATAGCCATGTAGATTACATCCCCATTAATATAAACTATGCAGAGCATACTTTTCTGTAAAGGGTCAAATAATACATAACTTCAGCTTTATAATATCTGTTGTAACCAGCATCCAGACTATAAGTGAATGAATGTGCCTGGGTCTGTCCCAATAAAACTTTATTTAGAAAAAGAGATAGTTTTCCTGGCTTAAATAATAAAGGTTACAAGGATGAAAAAGACTACAAAGATAATTCAGGATGAAATGTAGATGGCCTGTAGCAGATTTTGTTTCCGTAGATAGCCACACCAGCATACTTCTTGCTCTTTTGTGATGAGACTTGCTACTTCTTCCTCAAGAGACTGAGTTTATTTACCCTTTCTTGAATCTAGGCTGACCATTATTTGACCAATGAGATGTTCATTTTGCTTGACTTGCTTGATAAGTGACACAAAGCAGAAGCAGCATTGTGTGCCTCCCAAGAGTAGGCCAGAAGAAGCCTTGAAGCTTCTGCTTTTATCTCTGGAATGTTTACAGTTGAAAACCCAGCTGCTGGGATATAAGGAAACCCAAGCTGCCATAGACTATAAGATGAATAATTGAAATAGTTAAGATTCCAGTCAATGGCCAGCATCAAATGGCGCATAACAACGTGCCATTTTGGAAGTGGTGCCACCCAATTTTAAAGATGATGAATAAATAAATAAATAAAAATTGCTGTACTAAGCCACTATGACTTGGTGTGGATTTTTTTCTCAAGCAATGGATTGGAGGGCAAAAATTACATCAGTCTGCTTTCACTGAATTATACTACAGTGAAAAGTGACTCAAAGTCTGGGTAGCTTGCAACAACAAACCTGTATTTCTTGCTGATTATATGTTGGCTACAAAATACCAGCTCTATTGCATTACTTCTATATTCTTGGACCCAGTTTAAGGCACAGCTCCTGTCCTCAGTATAGTATCAGAAGGGAAAGGGCAATAGCAGAATTGTGGAAAACGTTTTAAAGTATCTGCTCCAATGTACATATGTCACCACCACTCCCATTTCCATACCCAAAGCCTTGCAAGCAAATTTTATAACCATGGATAGTTTGCAACAATACTATTGTTATGGTTTGTGTAAGAAATGTGTCCCACAGACCCACATGTTGAAGTTTCGGTATCCAGATGTGGTGCTATTTGGGGAGATGTTTGAAACTTTAGGACACGAGGCCTGGTGGATGGAAGTAGGTTCCTTGGGGAAGGATGCCTTTGAAGGATATCTTGCCCATAGTCCTTTCCTCTTGCTCCATTTATAGTCTGGCCACCATGAGGTGAACATCTGCCTCCTCCACATGCTCTCATTGCCATGATGGTCTGCATTGCATCAGACTCAGGATATTGAAGCCAACCTACTATAGAATAAAACCTCCAAATTCATGAGCCAAAATAAATCTTTCTTCTTTTTAACTTCTCTATACACTGTATTTGACACAACAGTGAGAAATGTGAATGCAACCATCTATGGCTGAGAGAGAATTAGAAATGCATTCTATATATTGGATTTGAGATGTGTGTTTGACATACATATGGGAACGAGTGGTAAGGGGTTGGCTGTACAAGTCCAGAGTTCAAGACAGAGGCTAAGGCTGATATTCATTTGACAACAAAGAGATCATGAGACTGAGATCATCCAAAGGGGAGATCAGCTAGAAAAGAGGTGAGTCCTGATGACTAAGCACTGTGGCATGCCAAGATTTAATGGTTTTCAAGAGGAAGTCGCGCCAGCAATAAAGACTGAGAAAGGACCACCAGTAGGGAGTGGCAAAGCAGGCAAAAAAAGTCAATAATTCAGCGTATAGTGCTCAGTAGGTGATGCGTACTAAACAGTAGATTTGGCAGTGTCAAAGCCATGGATGAGCTCTGCAAGGGCAGGTTAGGAAACAACTGTCAAGTGAGGAAGTGAAGACAAACACATGCAACATTCTTTGAAGGTATTACTGCCAAGGGGACAAGAGAAATGGGGAAGTAGTTAGAATGGAATGAAAAGTCAAAAAAGAGCCTTAAAACAAAAATAGGATGGGTGGTGCTGTGCCATTTCTCTAAGCACAAAGAACAGAGTCATCAATGACAGTGTAGTGAATGGTTCAGAGAGGTTCACTTTCCATCATCACACATCTGGTACATAGTGAGGATAAGAATTTAGATCTCCTCAAACCTAGTCTGATGTTCTTCAAGCAATTTGGTCTCTCTGTTTGGAGGTTCTAGCAGAGGAGCACAGCTACTTGTACACCCTTGACTGAAGACCCATCCTCCCTATTCAGGGAAGGCCATCCTCCTCGATCAAAGTTTCAGGAGGGACACACATGGAGCAATGAGAAAGGAAGAAGACACCCACCTAGCCAGCCAGATCAACCAAATCAACCCTGGTAATCAATAAGGCGACAGATGTCACAGCCAGATCACCCTCACATCCTCAGTCTCTCTTTGTAAAACTGTTCATGTTGTGGACAGTGTGATCATCAGAAAGCACAAGACTAGCACTAGTTTCAACACCATCAGGCATCCGAAACTCATAAAGGAGAGATTCAGCAATGTGCATCCCCAAGAGAGAGAGGGACAAAGCTCCTTTAACACTCCTATCTTAAGCAGCATGTTTGCAAGTGCACTGTGTGTATGTGAGCCCATGTTCATGTGAGGGGTGCGTGTGTGTGTGTGTGTGTGTGTTTGTGTTAGGAGACAATTTCATATGCCATTTCTTAGGTACTATCCATCTTTTGTTTCAAACAGGATCTCTTAATGGCCAAATCACACTCTAAGTAGACTAGGCTGGCTAGACAGGGTTCCACCTGTCTCTACCTCTCCAGTACTATAAGCATGTGCCATCATGTCCAATTAGTTTATGTAGTTATATGGATCCAACTCAGGGCAGCAAGTTTGCAAGTCCAGCATTTTATCAGCTGAACTATTTCCCCAGACTTGCACATGCATTTTATAAATTGTGCCACCTTGTCCTATTTACATTAGCCTTTGAAAACCTTGTCTCAATGAACTTTGGGCCATAATGTTCTTCATCAGAATTGCTAAATATTGCCAGATACTTCTCCCAGAAGCAAAAAGGGAAAATATTCTGCATCATTTCCATAGCTCTAACAATATGAGCCTAAAAATTAGGTTTTGTTTTCCTTTTGGGCTTCTATCAAGAAATAAGAGTGGGGGAGACTCTGGCTACATTCCCTGTAAGGCCCTCTAATTATGGCAATAACTGACATCTGCCACCCTTTCCGTCTCCTCACACCTCTGTGTTCTTTCTCTGAAGCCCATAGAAGTTCGTTACACCCTGGCATCAAGAGAAGGCATCTGATTTTTCACTGTTCCTAGTTTTTGTGCTCACTATCCCACTCCAATATTTGCATCTATGGTTGGTTTTCATGTGACATTCTCTGTGTCTTTCTTCTAACCAAAGAGATCTTTGAATCATCCCATCATATGCTCAGACATTGCCAAATACTTCTGGAGGTACAAGAAATCTTGATTTTTCCTGATGCTACTAGGAATGAGTGAGAAATTTGAGAGGTGGTCTCTCACCCTTCCTACCTAGAACATGACTCCAAACTCCAGTCTACATGATATATTATGATGAAACCTGAGGCTCTTCCATCCATTTCTTAGTTTGTTCCTATAAATAAATACAAAACTCTGCCCTCAGATGCCCAAATTTTATATGTGCCTCACTGGACTTAGAATACATGCTGGAGGCAGTCCATAAAGGCTCTCTCCAACTTCCCAACCAATTACATCATATTAGTAACTTGATACTAGAAATGGTCAGAGTATTGACATCTCAGAAATAGGTAAACATAACAAATTGAGTCTTTGAATCCCTCTGGTGCCAACAAACAAACATGAGGCTTTCATAAGATATTTAACTTCTCTAAGCCTGTTTCCTCTTCCACTAGTCAGAGATAATGATTTTTATAGAGGGGTATTGTGAGGATTATGGTTAATGGGGATTTTCAAAGATTATTTTCAGGTCTATGATTAGCCATATGACCATATCAAATAGTACACCCATGTGCTTTTGTCACAGAGCAAACAATATGCTTTATTTCCCCTTTTTATTTTAGCATATCAGCAAACACAACCTCTGCCTAGTGTTACTGTTACCATCTGTATGCTAACGGCTGGAATAAAGAAAGTGAATCACAGTACCTCAATTACCAATTCCTATTTCGACTCAAATCATCAGTAAGAATCAATATCAGGATTGGAGCCTGAAAACATTGCTCAGGGGTCAAGAACAGTTGCTGCTATTATAGAGGACCTGAGTTTGATTCCCAGGACCTGCATGGAGGCTCACAATTATCTGCAACCCCAGTTCCAGAGGCTCAGACCTCTCCTCCTGACATCTGAGGTCGTCAGATATGCACACAGTACACAAACATAGACAAACACTTGTACACATAATTTTTTATTTTTTCAAAGAATCAACATGAAATATGAAAAGTAATTTAGGTGTCTCTCAGTCTTACTTGAAGAACTGATCATTTCCCAATGCCTTTCTCATTCGCTTCACGACACAGAGAGCTTCTCTTAGGTATTACGGTTCAGTTCTTTTCACCTGTTCTCCTGCTGCATATTAGCCTTACTCTCACAGGGCACTTGCCACTTTTTAATCTAAAAAGTTCCTTTTCTGGATTTGTGTATTTCCCCTTGCCTGGGGTTTTTCTCTTTTTCATTCATTTGTTTGTTTTTCGAGACAGGGTTTCTCCTGTGAAACAGTCCGGACTGTCCCGGAACTCACAAAGATCCGCCTGCCTCTGCCTCACAAGTGCTGGGATTAAAGGCGTGCGCCACCCCCGCCCGGTGGGTTTCTCATTCTTAGCTATACTTTAAAATCAGTTGAGGAGCTTGAAGTTTCTTTTCCATCTACAGAGATTCTGGGTTTTTGTTACTTTGGTTGCTTACTTACATGCTCTGAGGGTGTAGCTTGAGATGAGGACTTCTTTTTTATTAATTTTCTGAGACAGGGTTTCATTGCACTGCCCATACTGGACTAGAACTCACTACATAGCCTGAGCTGATTTCAAACTCATGATTCTGCCTCACTTGGGCAGGAAGATGGGGGAGGGTCGTATTGTGCCTTTATTTTCAGTTTTTTAAGGAAACTCAACACCGAGATGCACAGTGACTGAACTCATCTGCACCCTCAGTATATAAGAGTTCTTGTCACTTTGCCTCCTCCCCAGTATTTGTTACCATTTATCTGTATATTAGTCATACCTTGCTCAGCCTAGATACAAGGGGGAGGGCCTTGGTCCTGCCACAAATGATGTGACAGACTTGTTGACTACCCATGGGACGCCACACCCTCCTTGAGGAGTGGATGGGGGGGTGGGGAGAATGTGGGGGAGCGGGAGGACCGGAGGGAGAGGGAACTGGGATTTATGTGTGAAATAAGACTGCTTTAAAAATTAAAAAAGGAAAAAAATGTATGACAAAAATGCCTCACATTTATAACTACCAGGTAAATGCAAATCTAAACAGTATTGATAATTGATCTTACCCCAGTGGGAATGACTAAGAAGGAAGATTTTTAAGATGAGTATAATATGTCACTAAGATTATGATTCCCCCTTGCCCAACATGCTCCATGAGAGTGTCACACTCACTCTCACACCTGATGCAGAGTACAGTAGCAACTGCTATTAAATAAGTGTAGGAATATATTTAAGTTCTTATCCTTTTTAAAAAATTATTTCTCACACAAAGAAGAAAGTAATAGTGATCCATCTACCATTCTGATCCTGGAGGTCTGAGTCTAACAGTCCCAGGAGCTTCTGGAATTAGACCTTAAGGCCACTAGTTGATTCAGCAAGTGGTTATTCTCACACCAGTGGTGCACTCCCGTCCTTCTTTTGCATACTAAATACACAAAAATGAGTCTATGTCTTTTGGTTACTGAGGGAAATCTATCATTAGTCCACAAAAGAGAAGTAAGACTATCCACCCCGGAAATGCTTGATAGAAACAAACAGAATACCATAGTAGAACATCTCAGGGGATAGTTAAAAATATCCTGGTCCATGGATAAATGTATTGACATGAAACCTTTGTCCATATCCTCCACTGAAATTCCTCATGCTTAATCATTCACATCATTTGGGGTGCACTGAATGGCTATTTTATGTAAGACTCCCAATTATACACTATGAGAAATAGAAGGAAGATTTGTTTTAATGAAAGTAAGTTGCCACGCATGGTGCATTTTAAACTCATTTCTTCAATAGTCTTGTTCATTTTGTTCATATGTCCATAAATTTACAAATGTATCCAATCCATCTTCGCTCTGTTTGTCATAGTTACAGCAAATGTCATCACCTTGGTTTCTACATCTAAAGCCACACTTCCAAGAAAATAGTTTAATTACTAACCTGGGAATAATAAAAACTTCTACAATGATCTCACAGCCAAAAGAAAAATCTCCCTCTCCCCCCACACATCTGAGATTCTTCCCTTCCTAATAATCCAGTAGGGAGGAGTAATAGAAAATTCCCATTACTTATTGAATTTATCAGATGTATCCTTATCCCTAGGAGGATGAGAAAAGAGCAGAATTAGTGAACTGGCAGACATTTGGAAGAGAAAGAAGAAAGCCTTGATGAGAATCCTGGAAAACTTATCTCCCCACATCCATACCCCACTGAAGGCTAGCACTCCATTTCTGTTTTGGGTAAAGTCTCCATAAAGTCTAGTGTACCAAACTGGGCTTAATTCCATTCCTGTCACAATAAGCTTCTTAAGTCTGCTGATTTCCACTTGCTTGACTTTCTTTGTGTATATAACTAAACCTCCTGAATATTAATTGCCTATAAATACCTCTAGATCCTCTGGTGGGTAGGGGGGGACATTTCTCATCAGGGGTCCTACTGGCATTTTAGATGAGAAAATTCTCCCTCATGCTGGACGGTTTCCCTCCCTCCTCCACCTCAGCAAATGGAATCAGCACACCCCCCCAGTCATTGTGACAATCAAGAATGCTCCCACACACTCCCAAATGCTCACTGGAAGAGTGGTGCTGATGTGGGTTGAGAATCGCTCATTTTACACCCTAGCAAGCAAGACACAAAAGGCTCACTGCTATCTTGTACAGGCATTTTGCCCAAAGAACTTTGCAGATGAAATCATCATTTTATCCTACCACCTTCATTAACAAAGCAGATATTATAAATTATCAAAATACATGAAGCCTTTCTATCAGAAACCATAACCCCAAAATGAGTCAGCCTCCCCTCTTGTGAGAACTTAAACATCATATATATCCCTCTTAATATTTCTTTAATTTTAATTTTCCCTAATAAAATCATAAATATTTTTGCATTTATTTTGAAATCTTTCAGGAGAGTTACTGAAATAATGTTGCCTGAGAAGTTACTCTGTACAGCTTAAACTGGACCTCTGGGGGAACATATAAGTGACCCCAGGGGGCGCCATAATCCCTACACAACTCTACCAGCTCTTCCTTCTGTGTGTGGTTAGGCCAGTCTGCTGTCCAGTTCTATTATCAGAGGGTTGATGGCAGAGAGCAAATCTCCAGTCTGGTCTCCCGGGAACCAACCATGTTAGCTCTGGGAGCCCAGGATACTTTAGCTACACTGGATCATCAGTCCCCTTTCTCCAACATAGCTCCATTATTCTTGGCCATAAGTGAGTCCAAGGTGAATCTAGACAGCCCTGTCTCTAGGCGAGCTCTCAAATTAACCCATTTTCCAGCTTGCAAGCATTTCTTTGTGAAGATTCTTAAATGCTTCCATGCACTCAGGCACACAATGTCTACATTCATCTCACCAAGAAGGAACCTGAATTCTACTATCGTAATTCTCCATGGGTAGGGAACAACTTGAGGTATTCCAAGTCAACAATACTAACAGTAAGCAGAAGCTTGGGGGGATTCATCAACCAGAAACCAGATAAACAAACTGTATTATATGGTGTAGTCATATAAATGTATGGTCCCCAAAGAATTATCAATAAGATAACTCAAAAGAGAGGAATACATTCATTTACAATAAGGCAAATGTAAAAAAAAGTTGGTACATCATAAAATTTTGAATAGTAGAGGCCACAGATGGCTCAGTGGGTAAAGGCACTTGATCCATACAAGTCTAGCAGACTGGGTTTGATCCCTAGAACCCACATAAAGATGGGAGAAGAGAACTGGTTCTATGAAGTTGTCCTCTGGCACACGCATCCACACATATATGTCATGTACATACACAGACTACTTAAACATTTTTAACTAAGGATTTTTAAAAATTAGAATATTGATTATCTCAGGAAGAATATTGTGCTCAGGGAAAAGCATAAAGTAACCTTATAAAGGAAATGAAATCATTTTATATTTTTATTTGTACAGCAATTGCATGAATGCGTAGCTTAAAATTAAATTTTATAGATTTCAGCCTGGATAAATTATTGCTCATTTCTTAAAATCCTGAGCAAACATAAAATTGTGAATACAGTTAGAAGCCCCAATGAAGCATCTGTCTTATGATGCCTAATGTTCTTAGCAGTATTTCTCTCACATCTGTCATACTTTGTGAATCATATCTCGTGCTTCCCTCTGAGTTTTACATACGTTAACAGAAGTTACCAGAAATTCTTTCTTCTACAGAGCGGCTTGGCCTAGGGCAGTATCAAGAAATAACACCCTCTCCCCCCCTACACACACCAGCAATCAGTGGACTCAGTTTTAAATATCAGATTCACTATGCAACAACTCCTCCTTTACCCTTAAACTTGCCAGGAATCTTTCAGAAAGGCCTCAACCTCTACAATGGCTGTTGAAGCAATAATTACCCTAAGCGCCAAGTTTCTTTCCTTCTCAAATTCAGTCTTTGCCCACGTGAATAATTTATGACATTTTGTGTAGAAAACAAACACATAGTCCACCTGATTGACTGCCCCTTTCAGCCTTTCAAAATGCAATAAAGTAATTTATCAATCTAAAATTGTTTTCCCAAGCAAGCATTTAATTATGGCACAATTACTCAGACCATGCTTCTGAACTGGCACTTGCTAAGCTAGAGTAAAGTATTCAGAGAATCACATTCCACTCAGATACAATAGCAATGGGGTTCTTGACTACTTACTACACTTTTTATCACAGTAAAACAAATTAGAATTTCAAAGGAAGTTATTGCAGCATTGCTTATGGGCTTTTGTTTCTCAATAGTCCAAGAAAAACTTGATGAAAGCTTGATTTATTATTGTATGTCAGAGTTCAAGGCCACTAGCTGAGCTCAGCAAAGGCAAACACACGAAGAAGCCAGGCTGAGTAAAAGATGTTCCAGTAATCTTTTAGATTTTATCAAAATATGAATGCATTAAGCAACGACAAAGTTGCAACTACAAAACCAAAAGAGATTGTAATTTATGCCGCTTTACAGGTGTTGAAACATTTAAATCAAATGCAAAATTTGAAAGCAATGGCTTTTACAACTTTCATTTTATTATCTGTGTACATGTGTATATCTGAGTGGTGGGGGAACGAATGTGCCACCTGCATATGTGGAGGTCAGATGACAACTTTGTGGATTTGATTCTCTCCTTCTACCTTTATGTGGTTTCTGACAATTAATTCAAACCATCTAGTTTGGTCTGCAATTGCTTTACCCACTGAACCATCTGGCCAGCCCAGCAATAGCTTTCTTGTTTGTTTGGTTTGTTTTTGTTTTGCTTTGGATTGCTTTGGTTTGGTTTGGTTTTTGAAACAGGGTTTCTTTGTGTAGTTCTGACTGTTCTGGAACTTGCTCTGTAGATCAGGCTCACCTCTGCTTCCCAAATTCTGGGATTAAAGGTGTGTGCTACAACCACTCAATTGACATAGTTTTTTAAAGGAGGAACTGAAAACAGGAAAATATATATACTGTCTTTGGCAGCACATGGCTCTGCAACGGGAATTTCTTTCATTCTTCATGGTCAACATGTAATGCAAATATGGCAGCTGCTGACCCTATTGTTCTCTTCCCAGATTTGCTGGAGCATCCTTTCACATGGGCTGCTTCAAGAGCAAACACTGAGACTTGGATTTGTGGGAAAGAGATTTATGAAGAAAGTGCTTCCAGGGGAATCTGGCAAGGGAAAGAAGGAAGGAAGACAAGGAAGAGGAGGAAAGCAAATGAGCACATTCTCAGGCATCTGGGCCTCCCAGTTCATTTGGTGCCATGAGAAATTTGAGAGGAAAAATTCCACCTTGAGGCATGTGAGTACACTGAGTCAGTATTGGTCAATGGACCAGATGTGGGAGGAGGAGGGCTCTTACTGAGTACCTGACAGTTAGCTTCACTAGCCCCATCAGTAGACCTCTGGGAAAAAAGCTAAAGACATCCGTAAACTGGTAAATGTTTAAAGACTAAGTGGAGACTGGAAATAAAGAGTCTTGATTTTTAGCATTTACTCATTTCCATGGAGTAAATATTTCTACCTTGGTCAATGTCAAGCAGCTAACTTGGTATTGTTAAATGTGGAAAGGAAGATATGTGCATAACATCTTTATTATATAATATACCTACCATATGAACACAATAGACATATATAACAGAATGCAGAGATAATAACACATGGCAAAATAAAGCTAGTGATTTGGAGGAATTCACTAACTTTTGATTTATATAGCTTATTTTATTGTATATGTATAGAGTTAGTTCTTCTTATCCACAGCTGCTGCATTCTAGAAAGTTGCTGGAATAGTAAATACAATGCTTTTAGAAGAAATACAAAATTAGGTCCCCAAACACATGTTACTTCAAAAGCACCAATGACAGTTTATGCTGGAGAGGATGTAGAGAGAGGGGAACACTCCTCCACTGCTGGTGGGAGTGCCAACTCATACAGTCACTTTGGAAATCAGTATGGAGATTCCTCAGGAAAATGGGACTCAGTCTACCACAAGACCCAGCAATTCCACTCTTAGGCATATACCCAAAAGATGCTCATTCATACAACAAGGACTTCTGTCCCACTATGTTCATAGCAGCATTATTTGTAATAGCCAGAACCCGGAAGCAACCTAGATGCCCCTCAACTGAAGAGTGGATAGAAAAAATGTGGTACATCTACACAATGGAGTACTACTCAGCAGAAAAAAAAACAATAGAATCTTGAAATTTCAAATGAATGGCACTAGAAGAAGCCATCCTGAGTGAGATAAGCCAGTCACAAAAAGATAAACATGGTGTGGATTTAGACATGAAGCAGGGGATTGCCAGCCTACAATCCCACCGCCAGAGAGTCTGGGAAACAGGGAGGACCCTAAGAGAGACATGCACGGTACCCCTGAGAAGGGAAATGGGACAGGATCTCCTGAGTGGATTGGTGCATGGGGAGGGGAGAGGGACCTGGGAGAAAGAGAGAAGAGGAGGGGAGAGGAGGACATGGGGGAGCAGGAAGGTTGAGTGTGGGAGGAATAGAGGAGAGCAGGATGAGAGATACCATAATAGAAGGAGCCATTATAGGTTTGAGGAGAGATCTGGCACTAGTGAGATTTCCAGAGATCTACAAGGATGACACCAACTGTCAGTCTAACCAATAGTGGAGAGGCTACCTTAAATGCCCTTTCCTGATAATGAGATTGATGACTACCTTATATGCCATCATGGAACCTGCATCCAGTGACTGATGGAAGTAAAGGCAGACACCCACAGCTTAACACTGAACTGAATTCCTGGAACCCAGTTGCAGAGAGGGAGGAGTGATGACCAAAGGGGTCAAGACCTGGCTGGTGAAAAACACAGAGACCTGGGGGAGCTCATAGAGTCCAGACTGATGGCTGAGAGGCCACATGGGACTGATCCAGACCCCCTGAACGTGGGTGTCAGTGAGGAGGCCTCGGCAATCTATGGGGTCTCAGGTAGTAGATCAGTATTTATCCCTGGCGTACGAATGGACTTGGGGTGTCTATTCCACATGGATGCATGCTCTCTCAGCCTGGACACATGGGACAGGGCCTAGACCCTGCCCCAGATGATATGGCAGACTTTGGAGATCCCCGTGAAGGGCCTCACCCTCCCTGGGGAGCAGAGGGGGGGATGGAGTGGGGGATTGGGAGGGTTGGAGGGTGGGGGGGAAGGGAGGTAGAGGCAGCCGGGGTTGACTTGTGAAGCAAGCTTGTTTCCAATTTAAATAAAAAAAACACCTTGTATTTATCATGTGATATTCTACATAAACTTGTTTTATTTGTATTTCTATTTAAAGACACTTTCTATAATATATATTGCTGATTCATTAGCATTGAACTCACAGCTTAACATATTATAACTTAGGCATGAATGAAGCTTATAATATATATTTTTTTCTCCAAAAAGCACACCATAGCCTTTTTGTGCCCTGGAACATTAAAACGTACTTCAGCACTATGTTTGGAGTTATTTTAAACAGAAAAATAACCCACAAAATGTGAAAAAAAACTGGCACTAAATATACGACAAAGGATTATTTGTTTAAAGTATGGGAGCTGAAATGAAAAGGCCTTGTTCAACCTCAGCTGGGAACATGCACATGGGGCAACTCAAATTTCTCACAGCTTCACACATGCACATGTTCACAAATGGCCACAGTATTGACTTACAGTTACAAATAAATTTTATTGAGTAGGCAAATTCAGAGATATGGAATCTGTGAGTAAGAAGAGCCACCTACTAAGTTTTATTTTTAATAATAGATATGGTTAGCAACCCTTTTCAGAATTCTGGAAAATTGACATCAGTTCTTGTGAACCTGCATAAACCAGCTTCAGCACAGCATGGACTGGACTAGACCATTCTGATCACTGTCTCTACTGGTGGGTAAACCTACAAAGCAGAAACCAGTTCTTTGTTGATGACACTATTCCAGCCATTAGTGCAAGTGCCTGGCTTCACAGGTAATGAGTGAAGGAATACAAACAATTTCTGCTTATAATATACGTTATTTGAAGGGTTTTGGTTCCCATCCAAAGTTTATGTCTACAAAATTTGGGGTCCAACGTTTATAGTTTTACAGATAAGAAAATAAGCCACTGAGCTGAAGAGACTGTTCAGTCAATGAAGTGCTTGCTGCAAAAACATGAGTTCAATTCCCAGAACCTACATTTTAAAAAATAACAAAAGCTCTAAGTATTGTGCTGTGTGCTTATAATACCAGCACCAGGGAGGAAGCACTAGAAGAAGCATGGAACTCCTTGGCAAGAAAGTCTAGCTTACTTGGTGAGTTCCAAGCCAGTGAGGGACAGTGTCTCAAAAAACAAGGTAGCCAGCACCTTGAGGAATGACCCTTGAGGTTGTCCTCTAGCTTTCACAAATATGCTTACACATGTACACAGGCACCTGTACACACAAACACACACATTCACAAATACACATAAAAAAAGAAGACCCTGACACTAAGTGGATTCCCAAAGATGACAGTCAATTAGAAAAAGAACCGTGACTACAAAAATAAAATTTCAGACTTCAATCATATGGCTACATCCCACTAGGATAAGTATGTCCTTCCAATTATTGACAGTATGGAGAGCAAATATATCTGCGCTCTGCGTGTACAGAGTACCCACACTTGTTTCAAAGAGTTCAACTGAACAAACCACTACTCCACCCAACAGAAAAAACAGTATTAAAAATCACCTCCAATAATAACTTTTTAGTCACTTAAGGTATACATACACACACACTCACACACACACACACACACACACATATACATATATATATATTAAACATAAATAATCTAACCACAGGTATATCTGTCTCATCAATGTTTAATGGAAGGTTTCTAGACTATATCATGTGGTGCAGACTGGTGAGCTATAATCTGAAACTTCTGCATATTTCTAGACTATGAAATGACAAAAATGTTTGTGCAAGCTCCTGGCTATCTCCTAAATCATATTTCCTTTTAAGAGCAACTTATTTCCTGTTCATGTCCACACACCACAACTTATCTGCTTTTCAACTTTTACCAACGTTTTCTCTTTCACTTACAGCCAAGTCTAACAAAGAAAAATCTTTTAACTGCTTTTTACCTGATGTAAGTGGAGAACACAGAAACCACACCTGGGTTGACTGGCTAGGCGGCCTCAAAACTTAGTGATTAAATGATACAATTGCATTGACATAACACAGCCTCAGAAAATAGAATTTAAACAGCTAAAGCAAGAATCTGGAACAGCAGAGGCCCTCAACCGTGCTATCAGCTTCAGAAACTGACTCATCTTTAGAGATTCCAAGTCCGAACAAAATAATGCCTGGGCCCTAATAGGTACTCAACACAGACCTCAAAAACTAACCAGATTATAAGTTCTTTCTTCAGGGTAAAAAGTGTATAGTCATTGACTGAAAGATGTTCTTTGCTCTTATTGTGGCGATTGAGCCACCTATTAGCTAATCTACATTCAGGAAAAAAGTTTATTGCTTATTTGCACATAGTAACTAAGCATCACTGGGTCTCAATTCTTTTCTGATTTGTTAGTGTCTAATTCACAGTTCTATCTTTTTATATAGAAGATTTGTAACTGCCAAGAAATAAAATTTGAATCATCAGTGAGGTAAAATGACTCTCTACCAAGTGTATAGTCTGAAGAAAGATCCCCTGAAACTCATCTAATAAATGTACCCTCATGGGCTAACCCATTGACCCAACAATTGTACATCTGGGAATTTCACCTTAGAAATAACAAAGGATGAATATATATGAATTCACAAATATTGAGCAAAAATATAAAGAACACATATTTTGCTTGACAAATGATATTAGATGGCAGTAAAAGAAAAAGTAACAGAAAGAAATAATAACAGGCAGGAAAAGCAAAAGTAAGATATTTCCTCCCATCAACTAACCTGGCAGAATTTAAAACTTCAGTAATATCCACCATTGTCAAGGATGACAGCACCTGGTATAACTGGTGCACCAGGTTTTAAGGATCACTTGCCTGAATGTATTGAAATTACAAATACCCATAGCTATTACACCTCCAGGCATCTATCATATTGAAATACCTGCACATGTGCAAAATCTCCAGATGTAGATATAAGAATATTTGTTGCAATTGCCATTGTTTTTAAAAATTACAAACAGAAGGTCTGTAAATATTACCAGGAAAGTTTATATTATGTCATGTCAGTACAGTGGAATAACTTGCATCCATTTTTTTTCTTTAAAAAAAAAGCAGTGTGTTTGGACTAGAGAAGTGCTGGTGGTTAACAGTACCATCTTGCAGATGGCCTGGGTCTGGTTCCCAGTATGAACACTTACATTCAGCTACAGAGGTTCCAATACACTCTTCTCACCTTCACAGGTACCTCACTCACGTGCATGAACCTACACTCAAGCAAAACTATAATCTTTCTTAAAAGAAAGCAGTGTATATTTATACTAGTATGGATCAATCACCATGGCATATCAATAAACAGGAAAGGCAAGTTGCAACATAATGTGTGGTCTAATTTAAGAAAAAAACTACTATGAACCTCAATATATAGACTCAAAGGTATATGTGCAGAAAAGGATATAAAAAGAGACAAGATTAAATGTTTGTGGTTATTTCTTTGGAGACTCAGAGCAAGGAAACACTTTTACATTTTATTATATGTATTAAAAACATCAAAATTTTGCTAGTATAACAGTACCCAGATAATCACTTAAGTGATTTTTATTAAACAACAAAAGCATGACAATTTCTTCTTTAAAAAAACATCATTCACTTGCAAGAGACTACCTATTGGAAAGCAGAAAAGCAAAGGAGAAGTCTTGAAAATTAAAAGTGAAAAGTCCAAGAGAGTGACTGTAGCTGCAAGTTCAAAGACTAGTTGCTGACTCTCCACTCTACAAGTTAAAAATTGGCCACTGGATGATGACCTCAGGAATCACAGGACCCTCTGCTAGTAGAGGCCTTGACTTATTCTGAACAGAATCTGAAAGGAATGTGAAGAATGTTTCTCTGTCAGCAATAACTTGAAGGTGTCCATGAAATCTTGGTCATCCTTCCCTTCCAGAGACAAGATTTAAGGCACGCTCTGTTACTTGCTTTGACCAGTAGAAAACGGCAGAAATGATAGTGTGCTGCTTCTCAGCCATAACACTTAACATCGGGCTTTTGGACGACCGGAAAGTTTTCATTCTCTGAATCTAACAACTGCAAATTATCTTGAAATCATCACCAAAGGCAGATTCAACCAGCCACTTGGAGAAGCCAGGTAGCAAAAACCTAAGGCCCCTACATGATACCAATATAAGCATGTCAACCAGTTCTCACACGTTCAAGCTACCAAGCCAGTATGGCTTAGATATTCCAGGCCAGAGACAAGGCATCCCAACTGTGCCTCTTCAACTCACTAATCTATAGTCATTCATAAGCAAAATAGCTTTTTCTTTAATTCACTAAGTTTGGGATAGTTTGATATGCAGTGATAGGTAACCAAATGTGGTTGTTTTTCCTTGCCATCCTCTCAAATATTATAAGATGCTGCAGGGTCTTGTAGTTTGATACAGTTGGGTTTTACCACAAACCCTATAGACACAATGCTGACCATAAAAACAAATTAACATTCTGACCCAAAAGATGTAATTGCCAAACAGACAGCTATCTCCCTAGAAACTTCCAACTAAGATTTGTTGGTGAGCCAATAATACATGGGTGGTTTTGAGTTGGAAATAATCAAGTCATGATTGAATTTGGAAAATAAATTGCCAGCCCCTACCATTACAGATTTATTGCACATCTCTGGAGCCTATTCTGTAGAGGTTCATGCAAAGGCAGAGCCCTCCAAGTGTGGTTCTCCCACCTGATCTAGCATGGATGGGGACTGTCTGTGAGTCATTGAGGGTCTGAGTAAGGCAGCAAGTGAAGAGGATTCTGAGTGTGCAAGAGGATTCTGCAGATGTGGTCTTCAGGGATTGTCTGGGTGGGCCCTGAAATAGAGCTCCCAGTATGATTTGGAAAGAAAGAAATCTGAATACTTGACTTCTTGAAGCAAGAAGTGAGCAATATCTGTCAAAATCAGTCTCGGGTTTCTCTAAATGAAATTATTTTCTGAAAAAGAAGCTGTATAGTTGTCCTAAACCTTGAAGTTATCTCTTCCTAAGAGTCACAGCTTCAGACATGCACATCTCGACTAGTCACCAATAAAAAAGGTCTCCATCCAGATAAATGCACACAGATGTTTTTTACTTCACTCTTGCATGTAAATAAAATAATTGAATTTCTCTTTTCCAATTTGGGATTTTTTTATGAGAAATAGTTTACTGGGACATTTTCTGGCTAATACACAGCTAAAATTTTGAAACCTCCCAAGAATAATTATAAATTGTTCTGAACAAACAGATGTGAACACCATCTACCCTAGATCTAGAGCCTTCTACTCTGTGGACCAGCAGTATCAGCTTGTTAGAAAAGTCAAATCCCAGGCACCAACCAGACCTACTATGTTGAGAACTGGTTTTTAAGAAGGTTCTCGTGGGATTTCCCTGCACAATACACTGAGAAGCAGTGGTCTAGGGTGTTGGGGAAGTCCTGTTATTTGTCAATAAAGTACTGTTGAGCCTATAGAAAACCTAGATAGGAGGGACTAGGAGTCGAGGAGGATTCTGGGAAAGAGAAAGACAAGAGAGTTCGAGATGTAACCGCATGGGGTAGGAAGCCGGGAACTATTCTCCGGTAAGAAACATACTCAGATTAACAATTATGGGGTAATTACTTAAGTCAGAGCTAGCCAGTAACAAACAAGCAAGGCCAACAGCTTCATAATTAATATAGCCTCCTGTGTGTTTATTTGGGACTAATGCGGCTCTAGAACCAGGCTGAGCCCAGGCGACTGACGGGGATAAACCAAAGCAGCTAGCAAAAGAAAAAGCTTCCCTTAACACTAGGGTGCCACATTCTTTGGCTACTACTCTAGGAACAGTCAACTCCTCCCCCTTCTGGCAAACGGAATCCATTTTCAACACACATAAAAAGTGACAGTGAAGAGAAATGGTACAGGTGTAGTAACTCATGCCTGTAATTCAAAAAACAAACAAAAACACTTGAGAGGCTGAAGCAGGGTGATTGTGTAACTGAGGCCATCCTAGGCTATATGGCAAGACTTTCTCAAAAATAGGGAAGGAAAGAAGTAAAGAAGGGAGGGGGAAGAGTGGAGGAGAGAGGGAACAATGAAAGTAAAAGAAAACAATCACTCCAAATTTTAAAAAAAGACTGCTTCATATGGTAAAAACTCAATTAAGTTTGGGAGTAGGACTTTGTCTAG
This sequence comes from Mesocricetus auratus, assembly GCF_017639785.1. Lineage (NCBI taxonomy): Eukaryota > Metazoa > Chordata > Mammalia > Rodentia > Cricetidae > Mesocricetus > Mesocricetus auratus. The sequence goes on along the minus strand of NW_024429188.1, from coordinate 21,866,682 downwards.
ATGGGTGGTATTAAGCACTGAGTTGAATTCCCCAGAAGTTGTATCAAATTCCTAAACCACAATCCCTCAGAGTGTAACCTTATGTAGAAATAAAGTCATAGCAATTAGTTGAGATGAGGTCATTCTGGAGTAGGGTGGACACTTAATCTAATATAACTGGTGACCTTATAAGAAGTAACAAGCAAGGAGAAGACAGTCCCATGATAATGGAAGCAGAGACTGAAGTGATATGTCCCCTGATGTAAAGCCAAGGAATATTCAGGATTTCCAACAATCTACCAGAAGCTAGCAGAAGTGAGAAAAGACCCTCCCTCTTGGGTTTCATAGGGAGTGTGGCCTGATAGCACTTTGGTTTTTAAATGTCTAGGCAACAAAAGTATGGAGCAACATATTTCTGATGTTTTAAGCCACCTAGTTAGTGAACTTTGTGACAGAAGCCCTATGAAACTAATATAGGGACTGGAGAGATGGCTCAGAAGTTAAGAGCACTGGCTGTTCTTCTAGAGGACTCAACCAGCACCACATGGCAGCTCACAACTGTCTGTAACCCCAGTTCCAGAGGATGTGACACCCTCACACAGACATACATGCAATTAAGACACCATTGCACATAAAAGTAAATAAATCTCAAAAATCCCTAATATAGCCAGGCAAAGAACTTATGGATTCATACCACCTATAAGAGATCTGACTCCTGTCTAAGCCTTAAAGGAATACCTCCTACAAGTGGGGCCTCCTGGGATGAAGTTTCTCTGTGAGCCACTGCTGGCTCTGATGATAACACCACAAAAGCAAGTTTTCTGGAAATATCTAGTAGATGTTTCAAAATAGCTGAAAGAATTCAAATGTTCTCACCACAGGAGGGAAAAGATAAATGTTTAAGGCAATGAATAGGTTGATTGTGTTGATTTCATCATTGCATAATGTATACAGGTACCAAAATATCACATGGCATCCCTAGCATTTTCAATTGTTACTTATCAATCCAAAATCAAGTACAAAAACAGATAAAAATGAACCAAAGGGAGGCATGTAGCTCACCTTTAAAGCAAGAAAGCCAGTATCAGAGAGGGAGGACTGATGATCAAAGGGATTAAGACTGGGCTGGTTTAACCCCCAGAAACAGCTGACCAGACAAAGGTTAACTCTAGAATCCCAGGCATCAGCCTGGGAATCCAGCATGGGACTGATCAAGACCCCCTGAATCTGGGTGTCAGTGAGGAGGCCTAGGTAATCTATTGAGCCTTGGGCAGCAGATCAGTACCCATACCAAGTATACACACGGACTTTGGACTCCCATAGAACAATGTGAGGTGCACTCTCACCCTGAACTCTTGGGAAAGGGTCTAGGCCCTGCCCTATATGAAATGACAGACTATGGACACCCCCATGGAGGGCCTCACCCTCCCTGGGGGAATGAGGGGATAACGGGGGGGGGGGGGATGCGGGGAGGGCACGGGAGGAGGGGAGGGAAAGGGAGAGGGACCTCGTACTGACTTGTGAAGCAACCTTGTTTCTTATCTAAATTTAAAATGGAAAATAAAAAATATTAATAAAAAAAATAAAAAAAATAAAAAGCAAAAAAATAAAAAGCATCTTATATGACACCCCCACCAACCCCACCACACCCCTCTTCCCACCTGACTTTGGTAATGCTTTAGTCACTGTGGAAATGGAAACCATGAAAGATAGCACCAATGTTCATTAGAATTTCAGTCCCTGTTCAGGAACTAAGCAATCAAGCTAGTTGCTTTGCTAAAGAGGAACCTACAGAAAATACCTCTCACCCGTCCTTTTCCAGCACTATTATTCTTGTGGTGGCAAGGAATCTGGTTTGGGCTTGTTCCCTGTACTGTCACATGGGAGCTTCTGTTGTTCTTTGGGTTCCTGAATCTTGGACTCAAAGGGCAAATCCTACCCGGTGCCCTTTCTCAAGATACCAAACGTATGTTATTTGTTTTCTCTTATCCCTCCCTGTGGTTTACCAAGCATTTCAAAATATCTTAGAGTCAAAAAGAACCTCAGTAAACATCTGTTCCAACTGCCTTACATATGATGAAATGGAGGTCAAGAAAGGTCAAATGTTGGGCAGCAAAGTCAAAGTAAAAAAAATAAAGGAAAGAAGAAAAACACAGGCCAGTCACCTCTCAGGTTCTGCTTCTTGTTCACTCTTCAGCTGAAATAAGGCTTGGACACAACTTAAGCACAGCCTTTGAAGTTGAACAGACTTCGTTTAAGTTTGAAATCGTCTGCCTACGAGTTAAATGGCCCTGAGCAGTTTAACCTCTTGGTTTACTCATCCTGCCCATTAGGGATAACATGTCCTACCTCAAACACTGTTGGAATGATTGATGAGATAACACATGGGAAGTTCTGTGTCCTTTGGGTAGCTCACAAAATCTTTAACCTGACCTGTTCTGCCCCTTAGTATCTTTCCATTCTGACATCATCAGCCTTGAACAAGCAACCAGAAGACTGCAGCTGTTTTAGGCATGTGCTCAAGGCATGTAAAAGAGACTGTCTCTATTTGTAGCTCTCTTAGGAGTGAAGAAATTTCCTAGAAACCTTTGAACAAGCTGTCCCAAGTCTCATCTGCCAGAGTTGGGTCATGTGTCTATTTAAGGAGACTGGGGATAACCTTCAGCCAACTAGGCTATCCCAGAATATATGGATAGAATTGGTTTTCCTCAGAACACATGGCTGGGAAAGTGGAGGGGGAGAACAGCTCTGTCAGAAGAGAAGGCAGAAGCATGCTTGGTAGGCAAGAAACAGACAATTGCAATAAAGGCCTTCCATTTACTGCTGTTTTTATGAGTCAGAAAGATGACTCTGAAGTGTTTTTGATAACTCTTCAATAGAAGTTGTAGTAGTAGGGACTGAGGGCTCTCCCAGACATATATTTCATTCAAGGGGAGTTTCCTAACATTCTTGCTACAGTATTTCACCACCCCTCTGGGAAATATGTCAACTTTTACCTATTTATCCTGGGTGACTCACCCAAGATGAAGCCCCCCCCAAACAGTTGAACTAGAAGTAGCTGTCTGAGTACAGCATTCACATTTATATAGCTCTTGGACATATCTCATTTGAGTCTTGATGTTTAAGAAAAAAGAACAAAGAGAGGTGAAACAATTTGCCCCAAAGTCTCAGCTAATAAATGGCAGTGTTGGTTTTAAAATGAGCCCAGAATACAATGTGCTTACTACTACTCCCTCTGCCACTTGGAATCCTAGGTAGAAATTTTGCACATATGGCAGTCATAAGCAAAACAAGTAATTGGTACCAACTGAGTGGGAGTTCTACAGCCCAAACCCTAGGACACTCAGTTCATCAAGATCCATCCATTTTCTGAGAGAGAATCTTTCTAGGCACACAGATGAGGCCTTCCTCAGTTCAAAGCAGAATATCTCAAGATTTAGTAAACATTTACAGAGCAGTTTCCATGTGGTAGGCATTGTGTAATGTGTTTTACAAACATTAACTCAATTCCATTTGGTTCTAGAGAAGTTCCAATGTCCTGCAGTCATATGTGTTTCACCAAAGTCCTGGATGATTTATTCCCTCAGCAATCTACCAAATATGATCCAGAACTCAGGGACAGATCAAACTTCCAAACAGAATCTGTTCCAGAGCTTAGCAATCTTCTGTTCTGTTCTTTTATTAGAAACAACCTATGCCCAAATTACCAAGTCATGCCTGTGCAACCAAATCATACTACAGCCTTTAATTGCTTGAGGAAAATTCTGAGCTGTTCAAAACTTATTATAGAACATAATCCTGTGGCAACTTCTTTTTTCTATTGTCGCAGATCATAATCTTCTTTAAAAAGCAGGGGATATTTTCGCACCAACTTTAAGAAGACCATAGGGTATTGGCTGGCATTGCTTTGTGTCAACATCCTTAATCTTCTTGTTGGTATTTTAAAATAACAGGTCAGCCATGCAAATTATAAACTGTACAGTATAAAAGTTCCTGTGAAGTGCTGCCATTTGCAAGAAGATGTGTTTTCTGACAGCTAAGACGTCATAATATGTCTCCTTGCTTTTCATGTGACAGTAATTAGCATCTAAGCTCTGAAGTGTTTGTTCCCAGAGCCGAGAGGATGACATTTCTAACAGGTTTCAACAGAGAACCATTACTGTTTGCAATGCATAGTTCCTATTTTCAATATGGAAGCAGAAAGCCTTCAAAGTGGAAAAGTAGAGGTTGGAAGACTTTTCCTTCACTTAACAGCTTGGGATAAGACCTTTAAGGAGGGTATACAGTCAACAGCCTCATACTCTTGCAAAAACAATTCATGCTTTTATAGACATGATCAGCAAAATACCTATGAGTACCTTTTTTCCTTTCATTTTTTCTCCTTTTTCCTTTTTAACCTAAAATGTTCCATATTTATATTGCAATACCAATAAAAATGACTGTTCCTCACATTTTGGGGGACTTTGTTAAATTGTAAGGAATATTACTTATTTGAAAACATATGGTATGTCAGCAATAAATTGCCTTTTCATTAAACAGACTATTACAAATAATCATTCCTTTATAAAAGTGTCAAATTAAAATTAAAATTTTTTCTTCCTTCAAACTGTCTAAACCAATGCTTCTGAGATGTCTATGTGCATAAGACTCGCTCAAACAGAGTCCTATCAAGCCATGTGAATCTGATTCAGTAGGTTTTGGGTGAAGCTCAAGTTTCTTCAGCTCTAACAGTTTCCCAGTAGCTGCTGGAAACTACCCTTGACATAGTCCTGGTCTGGGCTGGTAACCTAGCCAGTAAAGGTAGAAACCTCCCTGTGAAGAATTCCTGTCCAATGGTAAAGAAAGACACAAACCAAAATACCAACTCAGGCTCCAGAGGTGCCTCCGCTAATAAAGTGCTTGTCACATAACCATGAGAACCTGAATTCAGATCCAGACATAGTGGTCTGCATCTGTAATCCCAATCTTGGGGTGGGCATTAGAGACAGGTGGACCCCTGAGGCTCTCAGGCCAGTTAGCCAAGTCTAAAAGGGGGAGTCCCAGGCCAGTAAGAAACACTAGAACAATAGAAGGAGGAGGAAGAGGAGGAGGAGGGGAGGGGAGGGGAGGGGAGGGGGAGAGAGGAAGTGATAGAGGAAGACACTCAACACCAATCTCTTGCCTACACACAAACATACATATACATACAAATTATCCACGCTGAAGATGTACAATGAATTTCAGTCTCAGCTCACTTCAGCCAGCTTACTGTGCTGCCTTGTACTTCAAAAGCCAGGGACATCACTTGTAACCTTTAAAAGCATCCCATCCAAACTGGATGTAGAGGTGCATACCTGTAACCCCAGTATCAGGAGACTGAGGCAGAGGGATTGTCATGAGTTCAGGCCCAGCCTGGACTACAAAATAAGAGCCCATCTCTAAAAAGAGGAAAAACCATCCAATTTAGATATTGATATAAATCACAAGACCAATTATACCAAAGCTGTGCTATGACAAATGCCAAAAATGTAGTATGAATTATACATTCAGGGACTAGCAAAGTGGTGATGAGTAGTTATGGGATAAGCAAAGAAATTTCCTAAAACAGGTAAGCACCATAACTTAGTCCACGAAAGAGCACATAATCTCATGTATTCCAAAGAACAGTCCAATGAAATACTATAGCAATGACTTTCTGCATTCTGCAGACAAAGGCTGAGAACACTAAAAATCATTTGCCAAATGAATGTGATTTTAATGGTTGATCTAAGATGGACTCCCCTGATGAAAAAAAATTATAGTTTCTAAAGCTGATGCAAATATTCACAGTGAATGACATTTCTTGCCCACTTAATTATGCAAGTCCCTGCACTAAGAACTTCATATACATCATTTCATGTGATTCTAAAAGCAATCCCGTAAAATGAGTGTTACAATCACCATCACCATCACCATCATCATCATCATCATCATCATCATCATCATTTCCTTTTACAGAGGAAAAATCTGAGGCATTTAAAAGTAATAGGTCCCACGTTACATTACTAATGAGAGTCTTTTCTAGAACTCGAGTCCAAGTTTCTTAGAATTTTAGCAGAGAACAAGGGGTAGTCCATGTGGCAGGTAAGAAGAAACATATGAGGTTGGGAAAGGGCCTTGATTATCATCTATCAAGAAAAGGTGGGCATGGCTATGGCAAGCAAGGGGGACTTAACGTTTCTGTTTTGTTTTAAGTGTGAGAAAAAAGAGATTGGAAATGTTTTAGTGTGTGTCTGGCAACAGCATCTAGTATGGCTTAGAGAGGGACAAAGTGGGCTAAGTAAATTAAGTTGTGACTGGCAAGAGTCACCTGAGAGCTAGGGTCAGAAGAGCATGGTAGCCCTGTAAGTACTGAATCATGGGAAGGTAAAGAAATGATTCTAGAATTACCACTATGTCCAAAAGGAACCACAGTGGAGAGGCAGCATAAATCCCTGATGAGTTGGGAGACCTCAAGTGGACATTTAAAATCGAGGAATCTTTACATTTATGGGTGTGGTGTTACATATATCTTCCATATATCTTTCATATGACCTCATTTTGTCTTTAGATTAGCTGTTTTTGGATTATCTGCTCCATTGTGTAGATGGAGAACTAAACACTCAGAAAGTAAAAAAAAAAAAAAAAAAGATTCACCAAAGGCAAAAAGCTAGGAAACCTAGAGCAAGGAGCACATTTCTGAGCACACACTTCACTGAAATAAAACATGGATACATTTTACAATTTGCCTGGGAGAGCTCTGATGGTGGTTCACTGCGGCAACAGGTTAACAGGACAATGCCAATTGTGTGTAAAGAGCTTTCTGGACCAAACAAAATTAGATTAGATTTGGTTGTCACCTGAAGACAAAGTCTGCTAATATAGTGTGCATAGCAAAGCTATACAGAGGAAGCTGTGATACGCAATTTAGGCCAAAAAAATCCTGGCACATGCAAACTTTTTTGCATCATACATAATAACCACAGGGCATGGAGGTGTGATCTCTTCCCCAAGAAAGTGATTAATAATAGAGACATTATGTAAATGCTTATTGGAGTGAGGAATTAACCCATAGATGTTTTCAGCACTTATTATCTTCTGTGTGAGGGATGCCACTCGAGTATAGAATAAAAGTTGATCTCTTTCTCTCTCTCTCCCTCTCTCTCTCTCTCTCTCTCTCTCTCTCTCTCTCTCTCTCTCTCTCACACACACACACACACACACACGTGTGTGTGCACACATACATACACATCAGATAACATTCACTATCTGATCTTGTTATGCAAACTCTATCTGAACTCAGAAAGCAGATAGATAGGTGGACACATATAGATTTCTATTAAATGAGATAGAATTCCTTATCTCCCTTTGGGGCAAAATATAAGGTAAAGCTTTACATAAATTGGTCATATTCTCAACCACATAGTAGACCATGGCTGGCCAATCACGAGATTCCACCATCCTCACTTATTTTGCTTGCCTCTTTATTATAAAAATGCAAATTAAAATTCTCAGCACCCCTCCTTGCCTGTTGATCTCTGGTTAGATGCTACAACTGAGAGAAAATGATAGCAGATTGGAAGGGGGAAGAAAAGGGTAAGACATTTGGTTCTCGTGGGATCTCTGACTCAACAGATGGCCTTCTGCTTTTCCAGCAGCTGTGATGATGGGCAAATGTTGGTAGCTGCCAGCAACTGAGTGCTGTAGTGATATTAGCAGAGCTGACAATATGAACAGCTACAGGGACTCAGCTTGAGGGGTGACATAACTCCCAAATCAGTAGCTATGGGTGACTTTGGTGGAGAGCATGCTACTAGGCTCTGGTAACAGGGTAATATCAACCCTTATTTTTTGTTTCTTGAGTCCTCTGTTCCCTGAGGGAGGGGCACTTCCTATAGTAACTACTCTCCATTTCCTTACTGTTCCTATTTTGCTCCTTGTATCTTGCCATGTTGTAAACAATGCCTGGTATCCCAATTCTCTCTGAAATACCTAGAGTGGATTCAGTTCTTGCCTGATCCCTAATTACTACACTATGGTAGCTTTCCATACCATTGATAAAGTTTTTAGGTGTTTGACAAATGTACCTTCTAAAGGTAAAGAAAGATGAATGTGAGTTCTTATGTTCCCCAGTCCTGGCATCTGATTGTTTAGTCAAAAGCAGTTTCCAAACGGCAAGAAATGTTTTTTTTGATTCCTTGTCGCATCTTAAGTTTTATTTTCATAAAAAAATATGCCTCATAAAAGACTTGACATGAAAGATGTGCCATTGGGTATGTATTTGACTTATCCTGACTGGGATACATGCATCTTAATTTGAATAGAAAGAAATCTAAGTACTACCTGATAGTATCTTAGCAATAAGTCAACAAAAGACTAGCGCTTTTCCCTAGAGAAAACTTGAGCGAGCAACTTGGCAAAATGGAAATTATGTAGGCTTTGGATTCAAGATGGGTTCCAATTTTAAGAAATATGTATAAACTCTGCGATTTTGAGTCAATTTTTTAACCTCTCAGAGCCCTGGTTTTACTATCTATAAATTGAAGTAGGGAGTTTTTAGATCCTAACCGGCTGATGTGAAGATTTGCCATGATATAGGCAAAGTGCTCAAGACCTTCCAGATGCATAAGTGGTAAGCTACTATTGCAGTTATACACTAATGGGAATTACAGCCTTTCCTGGTTAGTTTCCAAGATTCTTCTTTCTACAAAATAAAGGCAACAGTTTACTTCTACATCTATCAGCCAAAAGAGGACTCCACAGAAATCAATACTGTCTCTTCAACAGAAAAAAAAAATCTAGGAACCTTGATCTAGTGAACTGTTAGTTTTAATGTCATCTGACAGGGACCTGTTCTCTGAAGGTGCTCACTAGTGATACATCTACAACCAGAATGATTTGTGTTCTCTCTCTTGCTAATTTCTTAAATTCCACAGTGGCAAATAAGGTCTACAGACATAGACACAGCTTCTGCCTGGAAGATTATGGCATAAATCTACTTTTCTTTAATTATAGCATGTATAGATCTGATGCAGAAACCACTGTGGCTGTGCCACATTTGACTGAATGTTGCTGTTGGTTTTTCTTGTCCTGCCAGGTTCTGGTGCTTATGCCCCAAATGAACACAGAGACACTATACTAATTATAAGCTATAGGCCGATGGCTAGGGATTCTTATTGGCTAGCTCTGTCTTAATTATTAACCCATAACTACTTATCTATGTATTTCTACATGGCCTTATCTTAACTGAGAACACCTGGAATGTCCTATCCTCCTGATCTTCACCATGGCATCCTTTCCAGCAGACTCTCTCTCTGCCTCTCTTTCCAAGAATTCTCCTCATCTCCTATCTTCCTGCCTCTACTGGCTACTGGCCAAACAGTGTTTTATTCATCAACCAATAAGAGAAACATGTATACAGAAGGACATCCCCATCAACTGAAGGCAAAAAGTTCAGTGGCCTGTGTTTCAGGCATTTAGGAAGAGAGTGCACTTTGGATTTGTTAAGATTTGTTTCTCTTTGACCACAGGTGAAATTTCTGTTATTATTAAATGCTGAAACACTCATAATTAATAACATTGCCAAGAAACATATTACTCTAATATATTTGAAGAGCATATGCTGTAGAGTTCAGATATTCCACAGTTTTAAATGGGATTATATTCCAATAAATGCCTCATATTTTGAAAATATCTTAAATCTAAAATGCATTTGCTCCACCAAACCCACTGATAATCTAGTTGGGCAACACAGGTCACTGGATTTGGAGATGTGATACATCATCACAAGACAGTACCTTATCAGTAGGCTGGAGATATAACTCAGTGCTAGGGTGCTTGTCCAGTGTGGCCAAAGCCCTGGATTCCATTGCATTTCAATACAGATATGGGGCTTAAGGAGTTCTGAGTTTCCTATGTGCATTGTCAGGAAAGAGGTACAAGTCCATAGTATGAGTAGGTGAATGAACTAAGCTGTCAAGTACATTATTACAAAAGGGAATGTTCATAAACCAGAATCAAATGGGGGTCCCAAACTAAACTATCTCCAATATTTGCCAACATCAGACATGGGAGCTAAAGTGGGTACTTTAGGAGGAGGAAATGGGACATCAAAAGTCTCAGTGAAGGAAAACTTCATGCCTAGCACAATGGATTAAAGGAAGTACATGGATCAGGGAAAACAGTTTTCAAGACAAATTTGAGGTTTCATCGTGAGGTTAGGTTAAGTCATCCAGACCAGATTTCATTAGCCATTATAAACATTTGTGACCGCCGGGCGGTGGTGGCGCATGCCTTTAATCCCAGCACTCGGGAGGCAGAGGCAGGCAGATCTCTGTGAGTTCGAGGCCGGGCTGGACCAACAGCCTCCGAAACAATACAGAGAAACCCTGTCTCGTAAAAAAACAAACAAACAAAAAAAACATTTGTGACTGCAAGACAAAGAGGAAAGAATTCAAATACATTAAGTTTAAGATATGATATGATCATATGTAATTCATGAAAGTAATTAAGCAGTTGCATTAAAAAACACTATAAAATGAAAATCATTTAAAATGATGCATGCATACCTTTACCATTATTATTCACAATCTGTAGTTGGTCACCAGTCTCCCCATGCAGAACCAAGACTTGGTCTTACTTATTGGTAGAGAAATATCTTGCCTTACCCTCTCTCTGGTCTATAAATTGTTACTTCTGATTTTCCTTTCCAATTTCATTTAAGAAGAACTAAAATATATTTGCAAGCATTCAGAGTACAGAATCCTCCTAGATCTTTGCTTTCTGAGATCTTTTGCAGATTTCTCAGGCCTAATTGAACAGCAATTTTCTTTATAGCAACCTGTCTTTATTGAATCTTCCTAAAGCCTTCAACCCAATTTTCGCAGGAAAAAATAACTCCTTGAATTATGAATGTGTTCATGTTTCGTCGGCTTACATAATACTTCATTAAATTATGTAATTATTTCAAAAACTGACAAAACAGGTTAGAGACTCTTCATAAACACACAGCTTAACCAGTAGGAGTGTCCTAAGAAATAATCCACAGGCAATGAACAGTCAGTACGCCGTGGGCATGGGCTCCGTATTTTACAGAGAACTAAAAAAAAAGCGACAGGTATATCTAGCACGTCAAGTGGGTGTAAGTTAAGTGAAACTGAATGTGGGTTTTAAAGAGGAGGAAGCTTTCACTGGAAACTGATCTCTTTTAAAAACTGTTTATTTTGTATGCATGTGTGCATTTTTGTGGGTCCTTGCATGCCACAGTACAGGTGGGGAGTCAGAGGACAATTTCCTAGGGTTGATTTCCTCCTTCCATGAGAAAGGGCCAAGGAATCAAACTCAAGTTATTTGGTTTGTGCAACAAGCACCTTTACCCATTGAGCCATCTTTTGGCCAAGGAGAATTGATTTGAAGGGGCAAAGAAGGAGTAGTTGTAGGCCAAGTAGAAGTCTAATATGACAGGACATGTCAGATGTCATTATCCTGGATAATATTGATTATGTATCATGGTAATAAAAAGGTAAATCCAAGTTTATAAAACATTTATGCGTATCTTAGTCCATTTGACATGCTAGAATAAGTTGCAGATAGGCTACCTTAGAAACACATTTCTTGCTCACCATCCTAGGCGCTGCGAAGTCCAAGATAGAAGCACCAACTTATTCAGTGTCTAATAATGGCCAGCTCTGTCAGGTGGCACCTTCTCATTGAACCCTCTTGTAGTTGCTGGGTTTTTTGTTCACTCTTTTGGCTCTTTGTGGGGCCTGCCACCCAGCTCCCAAATAAATCCCATGGAGACTTATTCTTACTTCTGAATGCCCAACCTTAATTTGCCTTGCTTCTAGGGAGTTTTTCTTTTTTTCATATTTCACATTTGCTTTTTAATTTCATTTTACATTCCAACCACAGTTCTTCCTCCCACACCTTCTCCCGCCCCCTTGCCTCCTCCTGCCTCCCTCGCCTCCCCCCCCCCCCAGCCCACTCCCAGTCCACTCCTTTTCACAGGTAAGGGCTCCCATGAGGATAGAGGGCATAACTTAAATTATTCCATCTACCTTTTGCCTCTGGGTAAAATCCTTTTTTCTATTTCTATATACCTTTCTTTATTTCTCACCCTGTGGATTACTATGTGGCTGGGTGGCTGGCTCCCAGCATCCTCTCTCCTCCTCCTTTTATCATTCCTTTCTTCCCAGATTTCTCCTCCTGTTTATTCTCTCTGCCTGCCAGCCCCACCTATCCTTTCTTCTGCCTCACTATTGGCTGCTTAGCTGTTTATTAGACCATCAGGTATCTTAGACAGGCCAAGTAAAAGAGATTTACAGAGTTAAACAAATGCAACATAAACAAAAGCAACACATCTTTGCATCATTAAACAAATGTTCCACAGCATAAACAAATGTTAACACATTTCCAACTAATATTCCACAACACTCTCATATGAGTAAAGGGAGGAGGGAGCTATAAAGCTCACTTGAGCCTCTTTTGTAAGGGTATTAATCCCACTCATGAAGGATTTGCCTTCATGACTTAATTATTTCCAAAGTTTCCCCAACTTCTCATTTTTATCATGATGAAGAATGACTTTCTACCAAAAACTTCAGAGAGAGGGACACAAGCATTCATATGGCAGAGGAGAAACTTGTCAAGTTAATGAGCTGGATGTGATTAGAGACAGAGAAGATTCAGAGAACATTCCAATTTCATGCAATTTGTCCTCCCCCAGCTTCCATATTTGGGAGAAAAATACATTCCCTAAAGTGGTAGAACAAATTGCCTCTTCAACTATTTTTTCCCTTTTGTGCTGCTGATTCAGCAAAGCAACAATGCTGATTCAGAAACTATGGAGAAGAAGGCTCCTTTGAAGAGACCTGAAATCTTCTTTCAAAGTATGCAGAAGGAGAGCATGATTGCCAAACCATCAATACTATCTCCAGAGCCTTCTGAAAGCTTTAGCAAACGGACAAAGCATTTGACATCTCCCTCTCTCTCTCTCCCTCTCTCTCCCTCTCTCTCCCTCTCTTCCTCTCTCTCTCTCTCTTCCTCTCTTCCTCTCTCTCTCTCTCTCTTTCTCTCTCTCACACACACACACACTCTCTGAGATGGTGACTACATCATCAGCACCACTGAGTGTGTTAATAAAAAAGGACTTGTTTTTGCTCTCTGGCAGCTGAAACATCATTCTTTCCTAGGAAATACTTTCTACATTCCATCATCCCTGGTCATAAATTATGTATTTCTAAATTGTTGGTACTCAGCTGGAAGAGTCAGTTGGACAATTACTTTGACAGAGGCATAACTTGACAGTGATTTCATAGTACAAACTTCATTGTGCCTGCTCTGATTAAGTTTGTCATTTGAAAATAAAATGCCTTGAGAAAAGTCAATTAATGGTGTATTGAAAAAAATATTATAATACTTCATTGGCTTACATACAGCATGAAATAAAGTTCAACATTCAATTTTCTTTGGTTTCAAAAATTAAAGTTGTGTTAATACTCATTTCTTCTTTTCTTGGTTTTCATTTAATCTATGGGCTCCTCCCATGAATTTAGCCCACTTAGCTCCTACTCCCACTTCCCACCCAACTCTTTCATTCCCACCTGCCACCTTCTTTTCCAGCCCAGACTCTTTACCCTTCCCAGCTCCCGTCATAATTAGATCAGGATCGTGTATCCTGTTTATAGCTTTTGTTGTGAATATAAAGTAGGAATTGGCCTGCCACAGTGTGCTGGAAATAATCAGCCTCCTACTTGTGTCTATAAATAACGTTTGATTGGAACACAGCCAAATTTGTTTATTTATGTATTGTCTGCAACTTCTTTCACAGAACAACAGCAGAGGTGCATAGTAGGAATTGAGAGCAGGTGGCCCTCAAAGACAAAAACATTTTCTATCTGGCCTTTTATGGAAAAAACATGCAAGGCCAGACATGATAACCTACACCTGTAATCCTACCATCTGGGAGGCTGAGACAGGAAAATTGCTTTGAATTTAAGGGTAACTTAGGTTAAGTCATAGTGAAACTATATCTAAAAATAAAAATAAAAAAATTGACAAAAAGAAGGAGAGAAGGAAGAGAGGGACAGAGACATGTCAATTCAAATATGGGCCTGGAACTTTGTAGCTATGGTTTCAGGGTCTCTGGAGGAGCTAACAGCATACTTTTGTCTCTTTGAACTCCTGAGATGTTACTCACCCTCTCTTTGCTGCTCTGTCATTTACAAAATCACTCTTCCCAAAAGTCATTCTCTTCCACACTTCAGAAGGTTGTAGTGATCATCTATAACACTAAAAACAAGAAGTGTGGGAGAAAGACAGTGCAGCACTGTCACTTCAGATGTCAGGAGGCAGGTGTTCCTATGGAGACCAGGGTAAAAGCCACCTCAGCAAGAAATGTGGCTTCAGTTTTGCAACTTGCAGTGTCTGAGTTGCAGTATTTATTTTTATCTGTCCACTCACCTTTGTACCATCTCTCTCCAGATGGAAGAGCTCACTTGGGGAAAAGGAGGCATCCAGCCAGTTTTAAATCCCCCAGCAGGAGGAATGCAATGGCTGAGTCCAGTTATGGAGCTCCTGGGCGCAGCACCAACATGAGATACCACAGCTAACTGCCAAAGGCTGACGGTGGCCAGGGCTGCTTTCAGTTTATTCTTTGGCTGCTATTGTCCCAAGATCTTCCCAGATTTCTACTTTTTGGCTTTGGTTTCTACCCTGTTTGTTATACCTTCAATTTGTGAAGCATAGTTTGCCATCCAAAAAGTTTGTGGACAATAAAATTTCTCCTTACTCTGAAATGGCAAACAATCCACTAGGGAAACACAGATATCATCCCAAAAACCTGTGAGGAGAGAGAGAGAGAGAGAGAGAGAGAGAGAGAGACAGAGACAGAGACAGAGACAGAGACAGAGACAGAGACAGAGAGGGAGAGAGAGAGATTCTTTAGTTCTTGAGCTGAAAATTGAACAATAAACACATTCTGGTTATCACAAAATGGTGGTCATTGATAAAGTAGCCTCTTTGGGTCCATTAGAGGACCTAAAATTGGCCCAATGGGGAGCCCTTTCTTATGTTCTCATCTGACTTACAGGGTGAGAAGTTTCCATTTAAAATGGTAATAGCACTTAGAAGAGGCCAGGCTTTCACTTAATGGCTATGCATAATCACATCAGCTAGGCAAACCCTGGAAAACTTGATATGGAGAAAGGAAATGAGAAAGTTGCAGCATGAGGAACCGAAGAGAGGAGAATGGAAGTTACCCTAGTGAAGAGGCCTGCAGTGGTGTGCTCTCTGTACCTAACTGGAAAGCCTAAACACAAGATCTTGCCACTGGTGGCATGTGTATCACCTGGAACTCTTTCCAACTGAGACTCTGACACCACCCCAGACCTGCTACCTTGTAACAAGATTTCCTCATGATTCGTATACACATTATAGTTAAGAAGCATTGTCCTAGGAAATGACCACTTATATGTTTTAAAAGACTTTTTTCCAATTATTAAGTTCTGATTCGGTAATCAATTGATTCTCGGAGCCAAGCCTACCCTTCCATACTCTGTTCTGTAATCTGACAGTGAGGCTCTGAAAGAACCTGCATCCTTTTCATCCTTGCTATCTGGATAACACTTCCCCCAAGGGTCTGTAATCAAGCCCATCCTCACCACCATCCTCACCTTTCAGCTTAGCAACAAACAAATGCTTATCCTCAGAGGTCTAAGTGTTGGTAAGACGGAGCCCTGTCCTCTACTTTTCTAGGTCTGGGTATTTCCAGCCTTTCCCTTTATTTGCTCAGCCTCAGAGACTGGAGTTGTTCCACGCAGTTGCAACACCCCATAACACCTTAGATTCTCTCCTCTCCTGCTTGGCTACCTAGTGAGCAATTTTATACCTCATTGACAATGTTTCACACAGGCACATCACTGTTCAAATAACCGGTAGGTCTTCTGGGCCCTAAAGAACTATTGGCTGGGGAGGTGGTTCAGCAGTTAAAGTGCTTGCCACACAAGCATGAGGAATGGAATTCAGATCCCCAGAAACCCATGCAAATGTTCAGTGCATGTCTCCACTCTTCAGTAATCCAACCTGGGAAGGAGAAACAAGGAGTCCCCAGACCAAGCTACATATCTAGCAACATGAACCATATCAGCAAGTTCTAGGTTTGATTGACAGATGCTGCCTCAATGACTGAGGGGGAGATTGAGGATTCTGGTCACCACACCTGCCCTACACACACACACACACACACACACACACACACAGAAAAACGGAAAGTCATAAAGTAATATAATATAACTAGCTCAGGGACAGTTCCCATGAGCAGCCTAGTGACTTTCCACTACACCCTTCTCAGCACAAGGAAAATACAAAAAGAACAATATACTGCGTGCTTCTCAGGAAAAGGCCTTTCTCCCTCAGAGGATATGTTAACTCTACTTAGAGGCCAGAACTAAAGTTAAAGAGGAAGCACTCCTGTTCCCCTCCCCACTCACTCCCAGCAAACCCATGATGTCTATTCTACTTCCCCTTCCCACTGAAATTCATGTGTCACCCTTGAGCCCTCCTTGCTACTTAGCCTCTCTGGGTCTGTGGATGGTAGCATGATTATCATTTATTTTATAGCTAATATCCACTTATATTTGTTTCTTTGGGACTGGGAAATCTCACTCAGGATGATTTTTTTTCTTTTTCCATCCATTTGCCTTCAAATTTCTTATCATTGTTTTTAACTGATGAGCAATACTCCATTGTGTAAATGTACCACATTTTCTTTATCCATTCTTCAATTAAGGGACATGTAGGTTGTTTACAGTTTCTTGCACTTATGAACAGAGTAGCAGTGAACATGATTTAGCAAGTGCATTTGTGGTAGAATGGATAGTTCTTTGGGTATATGACCAAGTGTGATATGGCTGGGTCTTGAAATAGATTGAGTCCCAACTTTCTGAGAAACCATCATATTGATTTCCATGGTGTTTGTACAAGTTTCCACTCCCACCAGCAATGGAGGAGTATTACCCTACTCTATATCTTCTCCAGCATGAGGTGTCACTTGTTTTATTTATCTTAGTCATTCTGATAGGTCTAAGATGGAATCACAAAGTAGTTTTTATTCGTACTTCCCTAATGTCTAAGGATGTAGGGAGAGAGGGGTGAAGGGAGAGAGTATGGGGAGATACAACTGGAATAGGTGAACATTTGGGGCAGTGATGTGGAAAGCTAGTGCAATGGAAACTTCCTGGAACTTATGAGGCTGACCCTAGGGAGGTCTCCTAGTAATGAATGATACAGAACCTGAAACCAACCATCTTCTGTAATCAGGCAAAGCTTCCAGTGGCGGGACTGGGACACCAACCCAGTCACAAAACCTTTGACCTACATGTCCTGCCTGCAAGATGTGCTGGAGCAATGGCGATTCAGAGCCTGTGAGAGTGGCCAACCAAACAATGGTCTAACTTGAGGACCAAGACTCATAATGATATTCTGCTATAGTCATAGATAGGTGCTTAGCCCAGTTGTCATCAGAAAGGTTTCCTCCAGAAGCTAATGGAAGAGGATACAAAGACCCACAGCCAAACATTAGGCAGAGCTCCAGGAACTCCACAGAAGAGGTAGAGGAAGGATTACATGAGCCAGAGGTATGGAGGACACCAGGAAAACATGGCCTACAGGATCAACTAAGCGGGGCTCATAGGGGCTTGTAGAGACTGAAGCAGCAATCACAGAGTCTCCATGGGTCTGTGCTAGGTCCTCTGCATATATGTTGATAGCATTCTTGTGGGACTCCTAACAGTCAGAGTGGGTGGTGTCTCTGATTCTTTTGCCTGCTCTTGGAACTCTTTTCCTCCTACTGGGTTGCCTTGTCCAGTATTGATAAGAGGGTTTGTGCAAAGTCTTATTACACCTTGTTATTCTGTGTTCAACTGATGTCACTGGGAGGCCTGTTCATTTCTGAAAGGAAACAAGGAGGAGTGGATCTTGGGGAAAGGGGAGGTGGGGGCAGACTGGGAGGAGTACAAGGAGGAGAGCCTGTGCCCCAGATGTATTATATGAGAGAAGAATAAAGAAGAGAAAAAGAAAAAGAGAAGAGGCAAGGCAGAGAAGAGGGCCTAAAAAGAAATTTCTGGTTTGCTAACCCAGGTGGGACCAAGAGAGTTCAGAAGACCTGTAAGTTTTCACTGTTTAATTTCTCACAGCAACTGGACCACCATATAGTCTTACTCTAAGAGGAAGGCTCAGCACCTGACAAAAGGATTAACTCTCCTGGGGGATCTGGGGAGCTTCTACCCACAGCAATAGGCCTTTCACAGAGCATTGAAAGGGTGTTGTGCTATAGCAGATGTAGTTAGGGAGAAGAGAGGAGGCCAAAATTTAAGCAGAGAACCCCCTATATATACCAGGGAGACACACAGACATGCAGAGCTATAATGCCATAGCTGTGTGTCACCTTGGCATGAGTCATAGTTCCCATCTATAGCACCAGAAGTGGTGGATTTTGGCTGCTCGAGCATCTTTGGATCTTCAGAAGCACAAAGTTATTAGAAAGATTTAATTAATTAAATTAAAAGGAAAGCCAACCAACCAACAAGATACAAAGAACCAGAGTGTTTAAATTTGCAAAACCCATCTACAAAAGGGGGCAGAACAACAGTAGAGTGAAAAAATAAAGATTGACAATAAATCCCAAATGGAACATTTCAAAAATTATGTAACTTGATATAAACTGGCATGATGAAGATAAATGGCATAAAACAAAAGAAAAGGCAGATTTTCAAGGAAATCAGAACCAAATTTAGAATACTCTATGTACTTGTAAGTTCTGAAACCACCTAAAAGTACCATTACTACAACTCATCTCTACACAATACTTGGACAAAGGGAAAGAAGAGAGACCATATCACAGTGTTGGCTCCTACTATGTGTCAAGGATTGCGGTCAAGTGACATAGATGGCATCAGTACATTTCCTCTCTTCAGTAAAATAAACCTGTGGTTCTGACCATCCCCAGCTGAGGAGGAAAATGAAGCTCTTGACTTGGGTCTTACTGAAATTTGGGCACATAAGCAACGGAAATAGGGCTACAGATGCCATAATCTGTCTTCCATACCATACAGCTGCCTCCAAACAGTCTACATGTACATTAGTGAAGCCCCCAACGTTTAGCAGCCTGCCTTCACTTATCATTTCCTGAGTTTTGATTAAAACCAGTTTTGCTGGATTCAATTATGTAAGTGGTGCATTACATAAGCCTCCTTTGGTTCTACTATTTAAGTATGGAACTTGCAGTCACTAAGAATCTATAGTTTAGCTCATCAGAAAGGAAACCTCAGTTATTATCTCCTTTGTCAAGTGTACCCTCAGGCTTTATCCACACAGTGGCATTTATCACCTGATAAAACACCAGTGAAGGCTTGGCTTAGAACAACAAAGTGAACTGTAACTAATTCACTGATGTTCTACACCTCACCTGTAATAGCCACTCCATTCATTATGGTACTAACTAGAGAGAACATCAGGGTGTTGCTTCTATCTTGTATGCTTTATTTGAAGAGGGTCAATTGAGCCTGTCCTCTCTAAGTGGTGGCTCTCATGCTTGAGTGTGTATCAAACACTCTGAAGGGCTGGTTAAAAACAGATCACCAGCCCCAACCCCCCAACTCCACATATCTGAGTAGGGGAGTTGAGTCTGGAATGAAATTTCAAATATTTACTAAACGGTTTCTGTTTCCCGATATTAAGTCTCTCCACCAATGCAGATCAGGCCAAATTAATAAATTCCGGTTTAATCTGAGCACAACATTCCCGGATAGTCCCAGTAAAGAGGAAAAGCCACGAGGGGGCACTACAAGGGAAGTCCATGGACCAGACCTTAAATATCCTCTGGGGGTAGAGCCGCTGCATGGCGGGCTTTCTTTTGGGCAGGGTCTGGAGAGGGCAGCTCCAGGAAAGGGGCTGCTGCTTGGCGCACTGAGGGTGGAGTTTGGAAAGGGCAGTTCCAGGGGAGATCCCCAACATTTACCTTCCTGAACAGATCCCAAATGATGCTGGCACTGCTGGTCCCGAACCACACTTTGAGACCCATCATTCTATTGAAGGGCATAAAAAATGAACTTGGCGTTAGACACACGGCTCTTGGTAAAAGTGGTGACCATGAAAACCATGAGAACCCTGGTAAAAATGCTGGTGCAAAAGTAGCATGCACTTTGTAATTACAATGCTGGGGAGAAACAGAGATGGGCTGATTTCTAGAACCTGTCTCAAAAAATAAACTGTTGACCTTTGGCCTCCACAAGCACACACAAAGACACAGGCAGACAGACACACACACACACACACAGACACACACACACACACACACACACACACACACACACACACCCTGAACAGGATATTTTCCTCCCTTTCTTCTATAGCAATGAAAGCCTGATGTTTCATTTAGGATAGAAATGCAGCTAGCTGAAGGTTTATAGTTTTCAATATTTCTTGCAATTCCGTATGGCCACATAACTAAGTCCTGGCCTGTAGGGAGAGATCTTAGTCACCTATACAGCTGAGCTTGGACATGGTCACAGATACACAGTAGGGACAGGAGATAAGAGCTAGGGGAAAGGAGATGTGCAGTCTCTTGGGGTTCTTGTCAAGCCTTAGAGACCAGCAGACTGCTGACCTCAGGTTCTCCGATTCTCATGTAAGTAACTTCGCCCTCAATAAATATTATATGACAACCTACCCTGTGTAGCTCAATATTCCCCAATACTGGCCTTTTAGCTCTGAGAAAAATTATGTGAGAACTGCAATAATCCTGCTTAAAGGGAGAAAGACCCCTAGAAAGGAGCCCATGCTGTCCAGCCTTTCTGAAATCCCTTACCCTTAAATATTTTCTGGATCCTAATATGTGAAGCAACTGCCATGTCATGAGGCACTCTGGGAGACCACCATGACTGCGTTTGAAAAGGGGTTATCCTAGACCTGCCAAAAACTGCAGTAACCTGGGGACAATTGAACCTCCATGCTGACATCCTGATTGCAGCCTGGGATATCCTAGGCCACAACCACTCAGCCAATAAGCTCCTGACTATGTCCCATGTGAATGATAAGATGAGAACAACGGTAGTTCTGGTCCGGTGGTGCAGAGCTCATAACTAGCCTACAATCCCTGGACTCACCTCTGCATCTTTATCCCACTTAACTGATATACAGGAATGGAAACTGGAGCTTCAGCAGTCATCCTATGCCATGAGGATGGCAATGAAGAAAGGCATCTGGGTTCCAGCAGTACCAGAAACCAACAACAGGCTTCGTTTTTCCTAATTCGCTTATGAAGCTTGAACGAGTTTATGATGCCTGGCTCTACTCCTTTCATCAAGTCTATAAAACAACAATGGTATAATTTTTAACAGACACTTAGTTCTTACTATGTTCCAGAAATTCAAACACTTTGCAAATATTAACCCATGAAATTCACATCATAATCTTACTGCTTTTTCCATTCAGGAAGGAAGGAAGCTGGGACACAGAGAAGTTGAGTAACTTCTCGAAGGTCACACAACTACTAAGTGGGAGAGGCAGGATGATAATCTCAGGTCATCTCAACCATAGAATCTGTGCTTTTAATTCGAAGCCATTTTGTGCTAACATTTCCTAAGCACTTCCTGAGTGCCACATACCATGCTAAGTGCTTTACACATGAGGGAACTAAAGCTCAGAGAGAGTTAAGTATCTTTCTCAAAACCACAAATCTAGAGGTGACAAGTTGAGATTCAGATCCGCATTTCTTGGCCTCTAGGGCTGATATTCTTAATACTTGTAAAAATGGGACTTCTATTCTAGGCCTCATTTATCTTCAAGTGTTCTCAGGGATGTAGCATGTAGCCCAGTGCTCCCTAAATTTGTCTGTGTGCTTCATCCAGAGGTCTTGATAAATTTAGGTTTTAGCTCATCACATGTGGGCCTGAGCCCAAGATTCTGCACTTCTCACAGGCACCCAGTTGGCTATGGTGCTGCCCACACAGGGAGCACTGTTTGCATGGGGAGGGTGGAGACATCAAGAGATGGGCATTGTCCTTAGCAAGGCTTGGATTTTAGTGGCTATAAAACAAAAGAGAACTAGAAATGTTCAATAAAGTTCCTTCTGGCTCTTGAAGTTCTTGATGTGGGGCAGAATGTGATCCCCACACCTTTACAGCTCTCTGACAAAGCAACTAAGTAATGTAAATGACCACAAGCATCATTAACTGCATCTGATTCCACATTTCCGAGTCCAATGAGGAAGCAGAGCCAGGAAGTGACTTGCAAGGTTATAAGGCTGAGATACGTGGATGCCTGCCATTGACACAAACTGATGCTTCTCAGACCTAGTTATGGCTGCAGATGTCTTGTTCAAATGCAGAGGCTGGTTGTGGGTGTCTGTATCCTACTGCTGCTGGTCAAGGAATGGGCTCTGAGGAGCAAACACCCAGAATGCTTTGTGAACGATGCCTCCGGGTCAGCAGTGCAGCCCCCATAACCTGAACAGATAGGAAGCAAACATGAGACAGGAAGGACTAAGCTAAGTGTCCTGAATTTAGGAGAATTGCTACCCCACAAGGGAGGTGAGGTTCCCACATGGTCTTGAGGTACAGAGGAAGTGGTTAGGGTCCTTGTGAGAGCTGACAATTTGAGAGCAAAGAAGCACTACAGACAGCCTAGTCTCTGGCTCTGCAGCAGATGCTTGCTGAGTTTTCTGTGACAGGAAAGCCTACCCACCCTGGGGCTGACCCAAGCGCTATAAATAGGCACAAGCCCAGGTCATAGAGAGAGTATAAAAACCAAACCTTGGAGGTAGAACCAGGGGCCAACCTCAGCTGGAGCTTTGTTTTCCTCGGTGTCTGGACCAGTGGTTCTCCACCTTCCTAATACTGAGACCCTTTGATACAGTTCCTCATGTTGTAGTGACCCCCAGCCACACAATTATTTTCATTGCTACTTTATAGCTGTAATTTTGCTAATGTTATGAATCATAATGTAAATATTTTTGGAGACAGAGGTGTGTCAAGGAGGGTCGTGACACACAGGTTGAGAACAACTGCTCTAGAGACTTCTTACTTCAATTAGTCTTTAGTAAATCCTGCTGCCTACTGTGTTGCTAGCAATGTGTCAGGTATTGTGGGTGATGTGATGAAAGTAAAAAGTGATGTGGCCTCTATCCTCATGGAATTTACTGTTCATTTCAAGGGTTCCTGAACTCTGCAGGAACAAGTGGATGTTCATAGAAGACTTCAGAAGGGACAACAGCTATGGGTCTAAGAAAATCAGAAAAGGTTTCATGGGAAAGTTGGTATCTGAGCTGGGAGGTCTTAGGTGTGAATGAACAATAGGATGCCCTTAATTCTCACTCTGTCCCTGTATCCTCCACCTTTATCCTGTAATTTCATAGTGTTTCCCATCCCTTTCCTGAGGGATCAGGCCTTGTGGCTTGCTTTAGCCATTGAGATGTTAGACTACTCAAAGGAGAGGTCTGGGAAATTACCAAATGGGACCACTTGCCTTTTATATTCCATCTATCACTAAGAATGTAAACTTAGGCTACTCTACCAGAGGCAGAGACAAGCAGGCCACAGCCAATTCACTCTAGATATTCCTGTGAAGAGCTTGTCAGACCAATAGCAAGCTCAGCCAAGGGCAACAGAGACACCTAGTCAACTGTTTCAAGCACGGAGTGTTTATTGTTGTATGCCATGGAGGTTTTGTGACTGTTTCAGGCATCATTATTATGAAAATAAGTAACTGATATAATAAGCAGAGGTTACGAGAATGGAACACTTGAGTATTGCCTGCAGAGATTCCTTTGGAAAACTAGCTTCATGTGATTTTAATAACTACTACTTAAAATAAGGCTCTGCTGGTTAAATACATTGGAGAAAGGCTGAATAAATGAAAATAACAGGTTTCTTGATGGAGGACTTCCCAGGGACTTGTCTGAAAAATTGTACTTTGTGGAGAGAGAGAGAGAGAGAGAGAGAGAGAGAGAGAGAGAGAGAGAGAGAGAGAGAGAGAGAGAGAGAGAGAGTTTGAAATGCAATATTTCCCAAATATTATTTGAATAGTCTCATGGAACTAGAGAGAGTTTAGGAACACATTATGAGACATGCCAATCACAGAAAATCATGTGCCATTTTACTAGTAGCAAATAAGTTGCCCAGGGCAGGAATAATGCCTTTTATATAGGGTTATTTGTCTCGGGGCCTACAGCACTGTTGACTGTATTATAGGTATTCAGTAAATGGACACAGGGAAAGTTGGGGTTGGGGGGTTGAGTGTGGTACCTCTTATCCCAGTTCTTGCGTTTGTGCTACTGCCTACGCTGACAATAAGCATGTCCACTTTGTCACCATGTTGAGCCCCAATTATTCTTCAGAGTTATTATTTCTCTGAAGACACCTCTGACCTTCCCCGACAAAGTTGGGCAATGCAGACACAGTACTAGGAGATACACTGCTGTTTTAGGTTTTTCTTGGCCACCCCCAGGTACAGACTCCTTCACATTGTAGGTGTTTCATTAAGTATGCGCTGAAAGAAATGAGGGGAGAAGAGGCAAGGAATAAAGAGCAAAGGGAAAATAAAAAATGAAATGATACTGGGAGAGATAGAAGGTGGGGAAAGGGAAAGAGAGATGGAAGAGGAGGAAGAAGGGGAGGCGGAGGACAAAGGGAAGAAGAAATTAATGAAATGTACTTGCGGATCACTTCATAGTAACAAATGCCTGGTGCCTGATAATATTGAAGAGATGCTGCAAGGAGCTTGTGATAGAGACCGATGAATGAAGGAAAATGAGTTCACTCTTCATTCCACAAAGAATGACACATCAGTATTTTAAACAATAAAGTAGCATCAGATAAGCTTTCCTCAGGAAATTGTTTCTTTTTTGTCAACAGGTAAAACCCTGTCATACTATGGATTTCACAGCAAATTGAATATAATCTGTCACTTACTAAAGGAGTAGTATATAGCAAAAAGGGAAATCCATCCAAGTTCCTCAATCATCTTAAAAGACACAAATATCCCCAAAGTGGAGATGCTGTGCTCAACTTAGGTCTGGTGACCAGACATGGTCACCCATGCAACTAAACTATTCATTTGCATTCTCAAATGGAATCAAATTTTCCTTGGGGTCATCAAGAGAGGCACAAGTCCCAAGAAAAATCATCTACCATCAGATTAGAATTAAATATTTTCTTCTGAGAGCCAATAATATGAAAGTAAGTGTTTAATCAAGATCTGTGCTTTGCCAACCCGTATGCGTGGAACATGAAGAGCCTGTCAACATTACAAGCTGCATTCTCTGCCCTTTATGGTTTCAAGCAGATGCTGACAGCTTCCTCGCAGCTCTTGTGCCTGCCAAAGTGGAAGGAGTGGCTTGTGTTTGCCAAAGGCTGCCTAGCATTATGGGTACCTGAAATGTTCTCTGCTAAGTAAGAGAAAAACAGAACATAGCAAGTGTGCCTGTTGCAAACACTTGCACTCCTGAGTAATTCAAAGCTGGCTGAAAGCACTAAGCTAGTTAAATGTTATTTGTATTGACATTTAATAAGAGGTGAAAATTCATTTCTGCCCAAATCTAAACAAGCCAAGAAAAATTAAAGAACTGAAACGGCTATCCAGAAGCTTCCAGTAATGTAAAACTCTTCCCCTACCGTGTGTGTGTGTGTGTGTGTGTGTGTGTGTGTGTGTATACACGTGCACGTGTGCACATACATACTGGAGGGGGAAGCAGGTTAGAGTAGCCTGTATAGGGACATTTTTGGTTTGTATATGTCCGATATATACTATTGCCATAAGTAAATGCAGAGGAGCAAGTATGACATCTAGGAACTTCCTGGGAGGGATGACTTTAACTAACAGGTAAGCATTACCCCCCCCCAAATAACCATACAATTTTTTCATAAACTTGTGGCTGAAAATACTCAAGAATACCTGCATCCAAACAAAAAAATTTTGAGAATGAACCTAGGAACACAGTTTTAGTATGTTAATGAACCTAAAAATCATGCTGGTTTGATTGTATGCAGTATAAATAACAGAAAAATGCTTATACTAGAGAGAGTATACAAGAAGACTCAGAGGCTAAGAGGGTGACTTAGTGGGGAAGAGCAATTACACTCAAAGTATGAGAACCTGAGTTCAAATCCCCAGCACCCACATAAAAAGTCAGGCAAGGTTATGCGTATCTGTAATATCAGAACTATGGGTCCAAGACAAGCAGATACTGAGACCTTACTGGCCAATTAGCCTGTGTGAAAGCATGAATTTGAGGCTCAATGAAAGACCCTGTCCCAAGGCAATAAGGTAGAGAGCAACAGAGAAAGATGCTTGTCATCATGCTCTGCCCTCCACATGGGAGCACGGCATTCTCTGTCATACTCACAGGTCACAGGTGTCTACCACATGTACATATCTCTCTCTGTCTCTCCGTCTCTGTCTCTCTCTGTGTCTTCCTCCCTCCCTCCCTCTCTCTCTCCCTCCCTCTCTCTCTCTCTCTCTCTCTCTCTCTCTCTCTCTCACACACACACACACACACACACACAAACAAGAATTGTCAATGTGTTTACAACTCTTTAGAAAATGAAGGGGCACTCCACAGCTGAAATGAGGATCCCACATTTCCTAAACTGATCCTTGACAGCAAAATGCACTCCAAGCAGATAGTCACATCCTATTTCCCAAATCCTGTGGATATTATCTTAGATGCCAAAATTGGATTTACATATGTGATGAAGTTTGAGATGGAAGTAATATCCCCTCTTATCCAGGAAGGCCCCACACGACATCATACATATCCTTATAAGAGGGCAGCAGAAGGTAATCTGACATACACAGAGAAAACCATGTGGAAATAGGAGTCAGGTCTGGAGTGACTGAGCTTCAAGTCAAGCAATGCTTGACAGTCACAAGGAGCTAGAAAATGCAAGAAACGGGATAATCACCTAGCATCTGCAGAGGGCCACAGACCTATCTATACCCTGATTCTGCCTCAGTGATACTGACTGGTTTTCTGGCCTCCAGTACAATGAAATAATTTCTGTCTCTGTCTCTCTCTGTTTCTGTCTCTGTCTTTCTCTCCTCCCATGTATCTCAGAATGGCCTAAAAAACATTATGTAGCTCAGGATGACCTTAAACTTGATCATTTTACCTCATCTCAAGTGCTAGGGTTAAAACCATGCATTACCACATCTGGTGTATGTGCTACTAGAAATCAAATCCAGGTTTTTGTGCACACTAAGCAAGCACTCTACCAACTGGGCCAAATCCCCAGCTCCATATGGCTTTTAACACCACCACTTTGTTCCCACTGGCTACCCCAGGGCGAGTGCCTTGGGCATTTGGAACAGGGGAACACTAACCATTACATCCACACAGTTAACTCTGTATTACCTATTTCTTGGTCCTTCATGACTTGCTGTCCTGGTTTTTATTTCTTGCACTACAACAAGACTTGTGGATAATAATTTGGCTGTCTTTGTAGATGAGATATAGACAGACAGACAGACAGATAGATAGATATGAAGGGAGAGAGAGAGAGAGAAGAAAAGAGATAGTCAATTGTAAGTTACAAACTCTTTGTTCTACTCAGCGGGTTTTCCATTGTGATTTAGTTTACATGTATGTAGTAGTGACTGTTTTATTAGACTGACTGGCAAAATCCAACCCACAGACTCCACTAGCCTCAGTTTCATAGTCAGTAGTCTGGGCCTGCAACATATAAGTGTCGATATGCATATTCTTAATGACCTCTCCATGCTAGTGAACCCAAGCCAGCTACCCTTTCATGAAAAAGTCTCTACCTCTTCTGTCAAAATATAGCAATCCTCAAATTGGCAGGTTTCATCCTCATGAAAGTGCAGCTTTTGTCCCTAAATATATAAGAGCATTATAAAAATCGACAATTGGTCTATCTGCCAAGACTTATTCAATTGCAAGAGAAATAAACCCCAATTGAAATTATACTAGATACACAAACAAAACAGAAAGATATCCCTTTTGCACTTGAAGAATCAAATAATAAGCACTTCAACTTCAGTACTAGATGAGCACAGGC
Organism: Mesocricetus auratus; assembly: GCF_017639785.1. Lineage (NCBI taxonomy): Eukaryota > Metazoa > Chordata > Mammalia > Rodentia > Cricetidae > Mesocricetus > Mesocricetus auratus. The sequence goes on along the minus strand of NW_024429188.1, from coordinate 21,838,636 downwards.
ATTTGCTGATGCAACCAAGATGTGTTGGGTTTTATCCATCTCTCACTTCAGTCTTCCTCTCCATGACTTTTAGTCTCTAAGATTTCCTCTCTAGGTAATTGAAATATCCACAAGAATTTCAGATGCTTTCCTACCTTAACATGTAGTAATTACAGCAAAATGGAGCTTACATATTTAATACTTATACAAGGAAAACTTCCCAGCAAAGCTCCAGTTGGTCCATCTGGGGTGATTGCACTGCCCTTGAGCCAATCATGACTGTCAGGAAGATTGTTACATTATCTCTATGACATTGTACTTTCAAAATATTTCCACATGACCAACATCAAATATGTGGCTCAATGAAAGTCAATCTTAACCCTAGGATTAACTATATGTGAAATCCTCTGTTGGACAAGCAACAGCTCCCCAAAGTCTCGGCAGAAACAAAGCTAGCCTACTCAAAGTAGGATGAGTCAAGGATAGAAACAAGCTTTCTTTCCCCCCTGTTTCCCCAGACAGGACTTTTCCTGTCTCCCTCTTCCCTTCCATTCTCTCCCTTTCTCTGTATCTCTTTACCCCTTTTCTCTTTTCTTCCTCCCTCTCTTCCTTTTCTAATAAAACTTCCCACTTAAAAAATAAACAAGTCTCAAAGAATATGCAGGCACTGCATTCATATTTTTCTCTCCTCAACCTTCTTATTAGTACAATTAATTTTGCTTATGGAAAATCTAGTCCAGATAAATTGATGGGAGACAACTGCTTTTCTCTGCTGCAGGGTTGATTGGACAGATAACCCAAGCTGTCCACTCAGTATATGTTGCCCTCTTGGTAAATTTTAGGAGCCTCTTTTGGCTGATAGCTTATGGAAAGAATAACAATAAACTATATAGACAATAACTTAGGTTCTCTGGAAGAGCAGCCAGTGTTTTTAACTGCTGAACTCGGAGTCACTTTAAGCACCCATGACATTTGTAATTTATAGCTTTGCTAAGGCATGAAATCACATTGCTCATGCTACAGAAAGCCATGAAAAGTACTTCGTTAATTAATGAGTCAAGCTGACCACATGTCAACCATATCTCAGATTGGCTTTGATCTTTTCTCCTGCATCTACAGAAAGATGAGAACAAGGGGGAAATTTAGCTCCCGAGAAACAGCAAACTAGTGATATTGCCACTGAAAGTGAAGAACTGGCTGAGTCTTTTACAAATAGACTACTAACTGATGAATTATATCAGAAAAATGCAAACCAGGTGTGAGGGCACACATCTGTAATCCCAGCACTTGGAAGGTGCTAAGGCAGAAGGATTTCAAGGTCAAGTCCAGTCTTTGCAGCATACAAAGACCCTGTCTCACAAAAAGAAAACAAGAGAAGAGGAGGGGAAAGGGGAGGGGAGGAGAACAAAGCGGGGATGGCAGGGTGGTGTTGGGTTAAGAAGAGAAAAGTTCATCAGAAATCTAAATAAGCTGATTATGGTCTAATATGAATTGTACCCCAGAAAGGCTCATTACTCAGGGTCTTGGTGTCCATCTGATGTTGCTATTTTAAGAGGTCCTGGCAACTTTAAGAGGTGAGACATCAGTGAAAAAAGTAGCTCACTGGGCAAGGGTCCTTAGGGGTCCCTTGTCAATGACCCCTTCCTATATTTTTTTCTCTATTTCTTACCCAGCATGAAATGAAAAAGCTCCTCCATCATATATTGCTACCATAATACTCCACCTGACAATAGACCCAGACACACTGTTAGTATGTTAGTTGTGTTAGTATGGATGTTATATTAGTATAGATGTTGTGTTAGTATGGATAGAACAATCTGAAACTGTGAGCCAAAATAAACGTTTAATCCCTTAAAGTGACCCTATCAGTAGTTTGTAACAAAATACAAAAGTAACTAACATAGATTCTAAACCTTTCAGCCTTGCCTGAGTGTATACTGCAACTTTAAAAGCCATAATGTATTCAAGAAGGACCTAGAAAACAAACTTGATGTAGGAAGAGAGGAGCAGAAGGACAGCTTGGTTCTATTGCATACATAGTATCTGTACAACTTTCCTGATCCCTATTTCACTTGTCTATTCTTGCAAAAGAAAATAGCCCAAAACATGGTGTGCTAAAGAAACAAAATTATATTTACTCACAAATGCACACTCTAGGCTGAACTTGGCTATACAATTCTGCTGGTCTTGCCAGTAATCATTCATGTGCTTGAATTCAGGTTGGTTGAGGCCTGGGCTCAGTTAGAATGCCAGGATTCTCTCTCTCTCTCTCTCTCTCTCTCTCTCTCTCTCTCTCTCTCTCTCTCTCTCTCTCTCTGTGTGTGTGTGTGTGTGTGTGAGATCTCCCTCCACAAATTCTCTTCTGCAGAATAGCTGAACATGTTACACAATGGTTCAGAGCTACTAAAACCACAAAAGCAGGAGCTTGCAGTTCTTATGCTTAATCCCTGAGCATACTTTGTCAATTAAAGTGGATCGTAAGGTCAACTTGATTAAAGCTTCTTACTACACAAGGACAAAAATGCTGAAGGATATACTTTCTGGGAGCTATTGATATAAAAGACTACACAGTTTCTCTGTACTGTAGTACTAGATGCTTTAGTGTATTCTTTCAGTAAATAAATCCAAATTTATCCCCATTTTATAGATGATTGAAGTAAGGCTTACAGAGGATAAAGAAACTATTCTAAAGTCTTCCAGTTAGATTTGAATCCAAAGACAGTGTTCAATCCACTAACCACAGGAAGTCATTTTAGCCTCTGAACATGCAATTAAGTTCAGTTCCTGGGAATGTATTCATTAGGTGTTCCCATTGGGTGTTCCCTGGTAGAAGAACAAAACAAAGACATCCTTTCATCTTCCTTTCTTCTCCCTTCAGCTTCCACTACAAAATTAACATCCTCTACTTCAGGACTTCCAGTAAATCAGATTTCAAAGGCAATCCCATCTGATTTTCTCCAGGCTCAAAATTACTGACACTCACTTCTGTGCAAAAATGGTACCCGATTACCGGTAAAAGCTGGACCTAAATACATGTATCCTTGTGTTTCCTTTGTCTCTGATTCCCCTAACTGTCTTTGGCCTAAGATTAAGACTTTCAATATCCCTCAAAAGGGGAATTGTGCTGCCTGCCACTTCTCATCTTGAGATCCTTCAATCTGCTTTCGGGCCAGTGAGGGTTGTCAGAGAGCCATTGAGCTGAAGGTGACACATCTACATTATTGGTCTCAGAAGGAGGAGTGGGCACTTTGGAAAATAGAGTCAGGGAATCCATGAGTCCAAAGAGAGTCCCTAAGGAAGGGTTTTTAAAAATTAACAGAATTTTTTTAAAAAAATTCCAGAGATTTTATCTATTCACAAATAACTATTAATATGTATTGACATAAAAATTTTGATTTTGACAGCTTTTCAGAGCAATCTGGTGCCAAGTCATTGCACTGAATGTTCAATTTCATTTTCTGTTTTCCCTGCCCTGAGCTCTGAAAAAACAACAAAAAAACAAAAAATGGCAAGTATAAGAGAATGTCACACTTGGGTACATGTTCCTCACATGCCACATATTTCCTTCTCTAAGTTTTACTCTCTATTTCCCAGGGATGCATTCTATTCCTAACAACATCATCACAATCTGTGATCCAGAATTCTCTCAACTTTAAAACATCCTTAATGCCATGACCCAGGCCGAAAGCTATCCAAGGGCCTTAAAGGGTGGCAGCAGCATATGAGCCCTTTGGGGGAGTATTTGACAACCTCCACCCTGGATCCCGGAATGAGTGGTAAATAAGAAACAGTGTGAGTTTGCATGCTGCTGTGTCTTACCACAGCCTCTGCTTTAAGTGGCTGCTATTTTGTGCACACATGAGACGATTTAACGATGCTGAGAAATTGTCAGTCAATTCTCCAAAGTCTATAATATACCACAGAGTATGAGGCAAAAAATCAGCACAATGTTTAAACTCTGTAAATATATTAATTATGCCATTTAAGTGACTTGTTTACCATTCAAGATAAGTCGCTCATCAGCACAGCAGCAATTGTGGATATATCATTAAAATGTGTCCTGTTGATAGGCCTCTGTAATATTTGATTATGGCAATAATACATAAGATATACTTATGAGCAGTATGTGAAAATCTGTCTTCTGGTTTTATAATTATATCATGAATTTATAGCCCCAAATTTTCTGCTCATAAATTATAGTCACAGATTAAGGAATTATTTTCATCTGCTAAATTTCTTAATTTGTATATTTTCTTTTTATTTAAATTAAAAACAATCTTATTTTACATACCGATCCCAGTTCCCTCTCCCATCTCCCCATGTCCCCCACCATCCTACCCCCCCATCCACTCCCCAGGGAGAGTGAGGCCTCTCATGGGTATCATCAAAGGCTGTCACATCATTTGGGGCAGGGTCTAGGTTCTTCCCCGTGTATCCAGGCTGAGAGACTAACCCTCCAGAGGGAATGGGCTCCCAAAGTCCATTTGTGCACTAGGGATAAATACTGGTCCCACTGCCAGAGGTCCCATAAACTGTCCAAGCCCCCAAGTGACACCCATGTTCAGGGGGCCCAGTTCAGTCTTATTCAGGTTCCCCAGCTGTCAGTCTGGAGTCTGTGAGCTCCTCCTTGCTCAGGTCAGCTGTTTCTGTAGGCTTCTCCAGCCTAGTCTTGATCCCTTTGTTCATCCCTCCTCCCTCTCTGCAACTGGGTTCCAGGAGTTCATTGTTTAGCTGTGGGTGTCTGCTTCTGCTTTCATCAACTACTGGATGAAGGCTCTAGGATGACATATAAAGTAGTCAACAGTCTCATTATAGAGGAAGGGCATGTAAGGTGCCTCTCCATTATTACAGCTTCAGAAATTAAAGGAAAAGTTAGCTCTTACTCAAACTAAAACTTTTCTTTTGTCCCACTTAATTGTTTGTCAAAAAATTTATGATTTCCCAGGTAGATAAGTCTAGAATCCTTTGCTGTGGCATCATAAACTATCAGGATTTTTTCCCTGGCAGGCACACATTTAGCAGACAATGTTTTGTGCTTAGATATATCCAACATTTTATGTTTCTCAGGATAAAGGCAATTAAAGAAAAATGTTCTAAAACATTTCATATTTAACTTTCATTTATATATAATTTGAAAATTTTACTGAGTAAATTTTACTGTTGAGAGCAAGTAAATCCTAGTTGCAAGGTATGGTGTACCCAGCTTCATTGGAATGATTTTTCCCAGTTCTTTTGGGCAGGGGTTATATGTTACAACATGTTAAGGGCCAAAGGATGGCAGTAAACTCTCCTCTACAATCAAGAAAACATCTCCAACTTGGAATAAATACTTCATTTTCAGTTTCAGTTTCCCCTTTAATTTGCTTCAAATGGAGTATGTGCTGCAACTCAACCTAAGCAAGCAGGTGACTCAGTGATTTTAGGATATATTTAATGGATGGGTATCATTTTAGGAAGAGATGAGGGCAATGGATCTCTTCAACAATCACACTGCCAGGTAGGAAGCTAGCAGCAAGTATCGGACCAAATTCTGACACTCATATAGGCACATAAGGAGAGCCCTAGACAGCCACCTACCCTGACCTGGAAATTCGAGGAAGCTGTCTTCTTGACATCTTAGCTACTCCGAGTGTACCTTGCATGAAACGTCCTGTATCCGTTACTTCTGTATCACTGTGGCCAAAATTCCTGACAGGGGCAACTTAAAGACTGACTTTGCATTACCATTTTGGGAATATTTCTTTTTTAAAGACTTCTTTTTATTAATTTTTAATTATATGTATGTACGGGGGTATTTGCATGTCAGTTCAGGTGCTCACAGAGACTAGGGGCATCAGATGCCCCTCAAACTGGAGTTACAGGCAGTTGTGAATATAGGAACCAAACTCAAGCCCTCTTCAAGACAAGCATGCTGTCTGGTCAGCTGAGCCATTTCTTCACTCCCAATTTTGGAGCAATTTCAATCCATCCTTCATCTGATCATTGAAAGCATGGCAGTGCAACTCTATCAGTGGTGATGGAAGGATGCAGTCACAGCTGTTCATGTGATAGAAAACCAGGAAGCAGAGAATGGGACCAAGACCAGAACTGGGTTATAACTTTCAAAGACCATCCTGTAGTAAGCTACTTCTCCAGCCAGACCACACCTTACAAAGGTTCCACAGACTCTGACAATAACAGAGGGGAACAAGAACCAAAGCATGATCCTGTAAAAGAAATTGCAGTTTCAAACTATGACAGATCCGTGTGAGTTACATGCGGGTATTTGAAGTGTTGAATTTTCAAAACTTCTGGTTAGAATCAAGTAAACAAATCCTTCAATAAATGGCTAAGCAGGAGAAAAGTATGGAATCCTCACTCTAGAGCAACATTCTAAAAGGCTATATATAGAATTTTGGCTGTATACCCCAGTGTACAAGGGCAATACTTTCTAGACAATATTTATACCTAATGCACACTACTAAGATGTCATTCATATCACCAATGAAAAATCATTTCTAACATCCATTAGGCTAATTAACAAAGCCTATAATATTGATTTGAGATTAAAGCATTTGAAGAATTATAGCAATTGCTTTGGGGATGTTGATTTCTGATTAGAGTCTATGGAAAGTTCATAATCTCTGGAATGAGCATCCTTAATCAGAGAATCTCAAATGTACATTAGCCAACCCTATCACGTAGATTAAAGCTAACATGCACAAAATTCATATTATCTTTGCTAGGGTACTTTAAATCACATCAGATCAACCACATGTTATGAGACATGATGGCATTATGGCAGTGATTATAATAGAAGGTGTGTTCTACAATTTTGTTTTACATGTTCAGCTTTTGTCAATCTGAATGTCTTTGAGGTAAACATGACATTTACTGTAATTACCAGGTAATTCAGCAATTCTATTTCTGAATATATATTCAAGAATTTTAAAGCAGGGTCTCAAAGAAAGTTGGAACACACATGTTCATAGTGGCATTATTAACAACAGCTAAAATACGCAAACAACATGTGTTCATGAACAGAATAAATAAATAAAATGCAGTATGCACATGAAATAGAACATTACTAAGCTTTAAAACTGAAGAAAACTCTGACACATAATGCAACATAAATAAAGTTTCTGGATTTCAAATGGAATGTTAAGTACAAGACAATTACTATCTAGTCCTACTTTTATGAGTTACCTACATGTTGTGGCTTGAATGTGGAATGTCTCATAGAGACTCATGTTCTAGTGGTCAGGGGCTGAGGGGTGGGAGAATAAGGAGTTATTCGGTGGATACGAATTTCAACTTTTCAAAGTGAAGAGAATTCTGAAAATAGATGACAATGGTGGTTACACAACAATATAATCATTCTTACCACCAGTTTTGTGTGTGTGTATGTGTGTGTGTGTGTGGTTAAAATGGTTACTACAGTAAATTTACCTCTTTATATGTAATTTCCTATAGTAAAATGAATGAAAGTTCACTCACATCTGCTGTTCTCCTATTGTTTGTGATTTATCCTAAGGACAATATTATTACATGAGTTTCTGTCCCTCTGCACTAGTAAGACAGATGTTTTGATAAGACTTTATTTTTTTATTAAAAAAATTTAAATTTAAATTCAAATTAGAAACAAGGTTTCTTCACATGTCAATCTCACGTCCCTCTCCCTTTCCCTCCCTTCCTCCCACCCCCTCCCACCACTCACCCAATACCCCCTCCTTTCCCCAGGGAGGGTGAGTTCACACACACATACACACACACACCCCACATGAAAGACAATGTGATGTCTTTCTTTCCTTCCCACATGACTCTCTGTATCAGCCTTGCCTATCCCTTTTTACTCCTTTCTCTCAGCATAGACTTCTCTCCAACTTTCATTTAAAAATGTACTTTTTAAACTTCACTGTGTAAACTTCAATGAACTCAGAGCTGGGGAACATTTCTCCACCCATGCCAGTGCTAAAAGCAGCATCTCCACTGAGCACAGAACATGGTCATTAGGAGGTATAATAGCAATTGTCACTACTGTATTCACAATACTTTTTGTTGTTGCTATTCTGAGATGGATCCTACTAAGTATTTGTACACATGAGTCTGTAGGGGACATTTTACCTTCAGGCCACAACAATCAGGAACCTGAGACTGTAAAAGGATATCATACACTTCTGGACCGCATCTGCCTCCTTCTGACATGATATTGGGACCTAGGCCATATAGGATGAGTATGAAGCCATGCTGTTTCATGTCGTCATTTGATAAGACTTTCAAGAACTGCAAAGCAGTCCACTGTTACAAATGAGGACTCAGGTGGAGGAGGGGTCATAGAGGAAGCCAGACGGAACATCAGAGGTCAATACGAAGGTGTTGCCACCAGAGTAGGCAAGCAAGCTACACAGGAAGCAGCATTTGAAATGACATTCACTCTCAAGTGCCAGCCATGATTTGACCCACATTGGGAATTGTGCCTCCTAAAGTTGTGGCCCCAAGGCTTGTCTTACACTACTTTCAGTACTTGATCTCAATATAAGGAGCTTGGATTATAGCCTAGTGTCCATTAGGGAAGCTTTGAGAGAAACTGAAGGAAAAATACAGGTTTCTGAATGAAAAGTGTTACTCTCCTTTTTCCAATTTTTTTTGTTTAAAAAATACTTTTCATTTTACATACCAAGCCCAGCTACCCCGCCCTCCCCTTCTCCCGCCCCTCCACCCCACCCCTTTCTCACTCCCATCCTCTCCTCAGAGGGGTAAAGTCTTCCTTGGGGAGTCAACAAAGTCTAGCATGCCAAGTTGAGGCAGGAGCAAGCCGCTCCTCCTTGTATCAAGGCTGAGCAAGGTATCCCACTATAGGGAATAGGTTCCAAGAAGACAGTTCATGCACCTGGGATAGGTCCTGGTGCCACTGCCAGCCCCTCCCCAAACATATCAAGCCAGATAGCTGCAGTCCACATTCAGAGGGTCTAGTTTGTTCCCATGCAGGTTCCCCGGTAGTCAGTCCATAGTCACTGAACTCCCACTAGCTCAGGTCAGCTGTCTCTGTGGTTTTCCCCACCATACTCTTGACTCTCCCTTGTTCATATGATCCCTCCTCCCTCTCTCCAACTGAACTCCAGGAGCTCAACCCAGTACTTGACTGTGGGTCACTGTATCTGCTTTCATCAGTTACTGGATGTAGGTTCTATGATGACAATTAGGGTAGTCACTAATCTGATTAAAGGAGAAGGTCCCTTCTGATACCCTCTCTACTATCGCTAGGAGTCTTAGCTGGGGTTATCCTTGTGAATTCCTGGGAATTTCTCTAATACCAGGTTTCTTCCTAACTGCATAATGGCTCTCCCTCTATCAAGGTATCTCTTTCATTGCTCCTCCCCATCCATCTCTCCCCCAACTCTGGCTTCTTGATCCCCCATGTTCCCATCCCCTATCCCTCTCTTCCATCCCCTCCCCCAGTTTAACTATTTTCTCTTCCTGGGGACCTCACATGTGTCCCCCCCCCTTTTTGGTTTTTCGAGACAGGGTTTCTCTGTGTAGCTTTGGAGCCTATCCTGGCACTTGCTCTGTAGACCAGGCTGGCCTCGAACTCACAGAGATCCTCCTGTCTCTGCCTCCCGAGTGCTGGGATTAAAGGCGTGCACCACCAATGCCTGGCATGTGTGTCCCTCTTAGGGTCCCCCTTTTTATCTCACTTCTCTGGGTTTGTGGATTGCAGCCTGGTTATCCTTTGCTCTATGTGTAATATCCACTTATGAGTGAATACATACCCTGTTTGTCTTTCTGGGTCTGGGTTACCTCACTCAGGATGGATTTTTTTCTAATTCCGTCCATTTGCCTGCAAATTCCAAGATGTCATTTTTTATCACTGCTTAATACTCCATTGTGTCAATGTACCACATTTTCTTTATCTATTCTTTGATTTGATGGGCATCTACATTGTTTCCAGGTTCTGGCTATTACAAATAATGCTGCTATGAACATTGTTGAACAAATGTCATTATGGTGTTATTGTACATCCTTTGGGTATATGCCCTGAGTGGTATTGCAGGTTATTGAGGTATATTGATCACCAATTTTTCTTAGAAACTACCATACTGATTTCCAAAGTGACTGTAAAAGTCTGCACTCCCACCTGCAATGGAGGCATGTTCCCCTTATTCCACATCCTCTCCAGCATAAGCTGTCATCAGGGTTTTTTATCTTAGCCATTCGGATAGGTGTAAGATTGTGTGTCAGAGTCATTTTGATTCTCATTTCCCTGATGGCTAAGGATTTTGAGCAATTCTTTAAATATCTTTTGGCCATTTGAGATTGTTCTGTTGGTAATTCTCTGCTTAGATATGTACCCCATCTTTAAATTGGATTATTTGGTATTTTAGTGTCTAGTTTCTTGAGTTCTTTATATATATTGGATATCAGCCTTCTGTCAGGTGTGGTGTTGGTAAAGACCTTTTCCCATTCTGTAGGCTGCCATTTTGTCTTACTGACAGTATTCTTTGCCCTACAGAAGCTTCTCAGTTTCGGGGGTCCCATTTATTATTTCCCTCAAAGTCTGTGCTACTGGTGTTATATCTAGGGAGTGGTCTCCTGTACCAATGCATTCAAGGATACTTCCCACTTTATCTTTTATGAGGTTCAGTGTAACTGGATTTATGTTGATGTATTGGATCCACTTGGACTTGAGTTTTGTTCATGGGGAAAGATATGGAACTATTTGCATTCTTCTACATGTTGACATCCAGTTATGCCAGCACCATTTGTTGAAGATGCTTTCTTTTTTCCATTGTACTATTTTGGTTTCTTTGTCAAAGATCAGGTGTTCATAGTTGTGGATTATTATCAGAGACTTCAATTCAATTCCACTAATACACATGTCTATTTTTGTGTCAATACCAAGCTACTTGTATTACTGTAGCTCTATAGTAGAGCCTGAAGTCAGGAATGGTGCTGCCTCCAGAAGTTCATTTATTGTACAGGGTTGTTTTGGATATCCTGGTTTTTTTGTTTTTCCATATGAAAACATTTTTTCTTTCCATGTTTTCCTTTCAGTTTATTTATATGGTGGATCTCATTGACTAATATTCATATGTTTAACAATCCCGACATCTCTGGGATGAAGCCTATTTGATCACGGTGAATGATTTTTTGATGTGTTATTGGATTCAGTTTGCTGGTATTTTATTGACTATTTTTACAACAACGTAGATGAGGGAGATTGGTCTGTAATTCTCTTTCTTAGTTGTGCCTTTGTGTGATTTGGGTATCAGGGTAACTATGGCCTTCTAAAAGGGTCTAACAATGTCCCTTCTGTTTCTATTGGGTGAAAAAACTTGAGGAGTATAAGTATTAGTTCTTCTTTGAAATTCTGGGTTTGTGGGCTTTATGCAATTAGTGTTGTTGCTCAATTCCAATTATAAGACATGGTACTCTGATACAATACAGAGGGTTATTTCATTGTTTTTTGTCTGCTGAGATTTGTTTTGTTACTGAGTGTGTGGTCAATTTTAGAGAATGTCCCATGAGGTGCTGAGAAGAAGGTATATTCTTTTATGTTTGGTTGATATGTTCTATAGATGTCTGTTAAGTCAATTTGAGTCATGACATATGTTAGTTCCCTTATTTCTATGTTGTTTCTGTCTGGCAGACCTGTCCAGTGGTGAGAGTGGGGTGTTGAAGTCTCCCACTATTAATGTGTGGGATTTGATGTGTGATTTTAAGTTTTAGTAGTATTTCTTTTACAAATGTGGGTGCCCTTGTATTTGGGGCATAGACATTCAGAACTGAGACTTCATACTAGTGGATTTTTCCTGTGATGAATATGAAATGTCCTTCTCTGTCTCTTTTGATTAATTTTAATTTGAAGTCTATTTTGTTAGATATTAGGATAGCTACACCCACTCATTTATTGGGTACATTTGATTGGAAAATCTTTTCCCAACCCTTTACTCTGAGGTAATGTCTGTCTTTGAGGTGGATGTACATTTCTTGCATGCAGCAGGAGGGGTCCTGTTTTCCTATCCATTCTGATAGCTTATATCTTTTTATAGGTGAATTGAGACCATTGATATTAAGAGATATTAATGACCAGTGTTGTTAATTCCTGTTATATTTGGTTTTGTTAGTGGTGGTGTTAGTGTTTGTGTGTTTCCCTTTTGGGGGTTTGCTAGTTACCTAAATAACACACACACAATGACAATATCACTTGACATCTCAATATAGATGGAGTTTTTAATGACAAATGTGTTACCAATTAAGCTTTCTTCATCATCGTCCTCTCCTACTGTACCCTCCTCTTGTAATGATTATTCTATTCTAGAGACCTAGCAATTAGATTTTTCTTTTTAGACCACATATGTATGTAATAATGTTGTATTTGTTTTCTTGTGCCTAGATTCCATCACTAAAATAATAATCTACAATCTCACCAATATTGTCACAAATGACAGGATTTTTATTCTTTTAATGCCTGAATAACATTCTATTCTGTGTATGTAACACACTTTCTATAGCCAATAATCAATTGATACGTATTTATAGTTTGTTTCTATTCTTGCTACTGTGAATAGCACTGCACTAAACAGTTTTCACTGCTAAGAAATGATAAATGCTACTGCCCATGACCAGAGCAGCTTCTGAAAGCATGACCAAAGTGTATATTGTAACATTTCTGACGACTTTAGCTTTTTTCCGTCCAACAATATCTGGTTTATATAAAGGCACATACTCATATACCTCCCATCCTACACTCTGCCATCCCAGAAAGAGCAGTCAGAAATCATCTCAGTGATGACTTCAGGTCACATCTGTGCAGACTCGGTGAATTTTTTAGTTCTATAGAAATGGAAAAGGAGAGAAGCATTGCAGAAACTTCCAAAAGGATTATGTGAAGAAGGTCTGCCAGAACAATCCAGCTGGGCAACATCTTGCCTTTCTTTTCCATGTGGAAACTTTGCACAAAGTGCACATGGACACACACACACACACACACACACACACACACACACACACTGCAAACAAAAAATACACAAGCCCTAAGCTGAATTTGCCAGTTTCCCTAGCCAGAATTAGTTTTGCAATCAGTGATAAGCCCCGGGAAAACAAGCTTTTTCTGGACTACATTTGAGTAACTCAGGACAACCCCACCAAATGGCCCAAATACTTGTCAGAAGGCAAACATGTGTGTCAGCTACTGAGCCAAACAGAATCTTAGGAAATGAGGTTTAAATGAGGAAAAATTGGAGGTTCTTCAATAATAAAAATGTAACCATTTCTTTTATGGTTTGACTACTAATAATTCTTGAACACAATTTGATAACAGTTCTATGTCAAGGATGCCAGAACCTGGCCCTTATACTATAGAGGAGACAAAGCCTTCCTCTCTATGGTTCTGACATTTCTTCTAACATTTCTCCTCCTCAGGGATGCTTTGCTTTCCTCCCCATAAGACCTTGAACAAATCCAGATCAAAGTTGGATTTCCCCTATCATTCTGTCATGTGTTGTGTGTGTCACTGAACTGAAAAGAAATGGCCCTCCTCTTGCTCTTGACTTTTCTAATGTAACCTGCCTATGGAGTACATGCTTGGCTCTACTGTCACTTCCCTCTATTATCAGAAAACCAGAGTGAGGATTCCTTGATCTGAAAAGAAAGCTGTAGGGTTTTATGTTTGTTAGTTGGTTATAATGTTTGTTTGGTGTTTGTTTGTTTTTAATTGAGACAGTAGCTGTGTAGCTCAGGTTGGCTTAGAACTTACTATGTAGCCTTAGTTGACCTCCAACTTGCAATTTTCCTACATTAGTCATCCAAGTACTAGAATTAGGTATAGTCCACCACACCTGGCTAAACCTTCACATTTCTACTTACTTAATTTTTATTTAAATAATTAGAGTGGAAAATAATAGGCAGATTGATGTGGACCTTAATTTCACCAGAGGTGTCCTTCTTGCTTCTATTACTACCAAGAGAATGGGCCTTGGCTAATCCTGTCATTCAAGGAGAATAAATACATGAAGCAATTCTGAATGCGGCATGAATTTGGAGCTACTCCACTGATCCCAACAAAAGCCACTCTGTCCAGATTGCAGACATATGCATACTAAATTATCATTGTTACTGAGATCTTGTGGTTGTTTGCACCAAATGGTAATGGATACAAAACTATGTATTACAAATAACTCAAAAGTGCAACTCTGGATTCCATTTGCTTGGGTTCAATGGCAAACTCTCTGAATCAAAATCGGATGAGCTCAGATAAATTATTCACACTCTGTGCTTTTGTTTGCATATCCATAAACTGAGGGTAACATATTAAGAGGATTAGATCTATCAAAACATTCAAAGTACATGAAGCAATATCTAGCACACACTAAATATTCCATAAATGTTTTCCAGCATTCTTTTATCTAACAATAAATCTGGCATTATATTTTTGCACAGGAATACAAAGTTTAGATTCGACTTGGAAACCCAAACTTCTGGCAGGGATTTTGATTAAGACTGTATTAAATCTGTAGATTAAGTCAGAGAGCACTGTCATAATATTTGTAAGTGACAGTTGTATTTATATTCGTAAAAATAGTTCTCTATTTCTTTAGATGTTTCATTTGATCTTTCAGCAATGTTTTCTACATTAAGCATTAAAATCTTGCAGTTGTTTGGTCAGACTTTTTCTCCTTCATTTTATTTGTTCTTTGTGACTTTCACATCATGCATCTCCATTTAATTTATTTCCCCATCCTTTTGTATCAACTCTCTGCCCCCTGCAAATCCCCCCAAATAAAGTAGTATAAAATAAAATTTAAGAGAAAAGAAAACAAAAGAGGGAAGGAAAAAATCAATCTCATAGAAGCTGTAGTATGATACAGTGAATCACGCAGTAAACTCTTTTATCTATATACTTGCAAGTGTTAATTGCAGAGTCACTGGTCTGGGCCTTGTCTTTAAGAACAAGGTACCTCAACAATAGTTTGTGCTACACTATTGATGCTGAGCCCTTACTGCAACTCCTCTTGGTTATCTGGCTGCTGCCCTATGTTGTGGAAGTCCTGAAGTTTTGGGTCTGCATGTTTGGTCCCTTCATGTGCTCCAGTAGATCCCAGATGTGGTGGATGTCAGGGTAGACCAACATATAACCATGGTTCTGGGTCTGGGTAGTTGCAGAGTTGGTCAGCCTGCCAGCACTCCTTTGTCCTCCCCACCAGGGTGAGCTCTCTTGCATTGCCCTGGTGAGTTCACCCCTTGCATCAATGAGCAAGGGATGGGGCCAGTTCTCCTGCTTTCATACACTCAGAGTGGGATCTCCCATACCTACACCTTCAGGGTCAGCTCTACTGTGTTGCCCAGGCAAGGTATAGGGGCCACTTTCCTAAGTGCTGCAGCTGATGAGGGACTGCTCTTATGACCTCAGTATCTCCCACCTGTCTCAGGCATTTATGTGTGGGGGTGGGAGGCATCTCTCCCCTGCCCATGCCATCACATGATAGATAAGTAACAGAACAGCTCTCCCAGGCGCACAACTTCGGGGCTGACTCAACCAACTGCCACTAACAGGTTTGCCTCTGTGTTGCAGCTGGAGATGGCCAAGTACAGCTCTCTCACCCTTCTGACCTCTCTCTCCCACCTGCCTCATGTGTTGATGGGCGAGATGTGGGGGGTGGAGGCATTGGGGGGCATCTCTCCCTAGCCCATGCTGCCACATGAAAGACGAGTAATGAGGACAGCTCTCCCATGATAGTAACTTCAAGACTGGCTCACCCACACCCCTGCCAACAGGATAAAAATAAATAAAAGAACAAGAGTAGAAGACTCAAAAAGAGGAACTGTCATGTAAGGCTTAAAATACTCTCTACAACTGATACCCACTGGAAAAGGGGAAATCAGTTTTCTACAATGGAGAGTAGCTGGCTATATCAATCACACCACAGGGAGGGTCCATGCCCAGGAGTAATTGACCAGCAAAATGAACACCATTCTTTTTTGTGGATTTTTTCAATTCATTTTGCCTTGTTCTGACTTTTATTAATTTGTTTGTTTGTTCGTTTTTTCCTTCTTTTGTAAGTTTGTTTTGGTTTTCATTGTTGTGTTTTTATGGGATTCTTTTTCTGTTTCTTGTTATTTGGGGTTTTGTTTATAGTTTGTTTTGAAAGAGAGAAAGAGCATAAAGCTGTATGGGTAGGGAGATGGGGGAGATCTGTGAGGAGTGGGGGGTGGAAAACATGATCAAAATATGTTGTGTGCAAAATATTTCAATAAAAATAGAAATTAAGTTGATTTTTAAAAGAAGGTGTATATTACACTTTGACAAAACTAAAAGTGCAGGATTGGGTAGAGGCATAGATGAATACTTGAATAACTCAAATGAAGCATTCTGTCTCAGTCAATATTCTACTGCTGTGAAGAAACACCATGACTATGACAACTCTTATAATGGAAAGCTTTTAATTGGGGCTGGCTTAAAGTTTCAGAGGTTTAGTACATTTTCATCATGGTGAGGAGCATGGTATCAAGCAGGCATGATGCTGGAGAAATAGATAAGAACTTCATCCTGGCCAATAGAAAAAGAGTGAACTTGGCTTAGCATGGGCTTTTGAAACCTCAAAGCCCACCCGAAGACACACTTCCTACAACAAGGGCATACTTCCTAATCCTTCTAATCCTTTCAAACAGTCCCACTCCATGGTGACCAAGTATTCAAATACATTTTTATTCAAACCATCATAGCAGGTAAAACGTACCTGCTACAAAGTCTGATAACCTGAGTTTCATCATTGGGACTTTCACTTGCATAGCATGGCACAACCTTCCCCCACTACATACATACATACATACCTTAGTAAAAAGAGTACCACAGGAAGGGGCTTGAAAGGAAGAGATGTATTTCTGTGGATTAAAAGTCAGCATTTGCAAGCAGACATGGTGGTGAACATCTGTAATTCCAGCACTTGGAGACAGATCTCTGAGTTCAAGGCCAGCTTAGTCTACAGAGAAAGTTCCAGGACAGTCAGAGCTACATGAAGAATATTTGTCTTGAAAAAAGAAAAAAGGAATAGTCAGCATTTGCAGCACAGCTGGATGTGCTTCAGAGCCCTGCATCTCCAATACCACTGACTGCACTGGTCCAGGCCTTAGGCAGTTACCTTCTGGAAGCAGTCCTATAAAATCAAAGATTTGGGCTGGGCATATTGGTACATGCTGTTAATCCCAGAACTCAAGTTCAAGGCCAGTGTCATCTACATAATGTGTTCCAAGGCATCCATTGCTATAGAGAGATACCCTGTATCAAAAGAAAAAAATAGATTTTCCATAGCCAGTCAACTTCAGAATTTCCACAGAACAGAGGGTCTTAAGGAAACATCTCTGCAAAGATACAACTAACACATCACTTATTCACAGGTGGTATATATGTAGACTTCAGAACTTCAGTAATGTGATATTAGAATGTAACAACCACAGATATAAGGGCTCTCTCTTTGGTAGTTATAGAATCCAGTTAGGCCAAAATCAGCCAGCTTGCATGTCCCATCACTTGTCACAAGACTGTTCTCTGACATCAGCTTTTGGTGAATAATACAATTTTCATGAAGGAAATCTAGGCCTCTTAGAAACTGTCACATGAGAATCTTTAAGGTCTTAGGTGGCAAACCTAGTGAAGATGCCTTGTCCACAGATGTCCTTAGGTCTTGGTCTAGATGTTCAAACACTAGGGTCACCTTAGTCTCTTGGTCAGTTCAGAAAGAATGGCATAGACATGCTTCCAGTCTCCTCAGTAAGACTACCTCACAACCCATGCTGATGGGAAGGCCCACTTCCTCCTCCACTGGGGACTCTTAAGGGCTATAAAGTAGCCACTATGCAGATCATGGGCCTTATACAATATCCCATAAGCACTGGTGCCAATTTCAACCACTGACTTGTATCAAAAGGTAACAATAACCAGACGAAAGGGATACTCTGATGATGAGCCAAGAGGGCCTAGCTATTTATTGGAGCCTAGAAACTAGTTCCTGTGGTACATATTCCAAGGTTCAGTCTCATGTGGCTGGATATCATGAGCAAGACCATAGACACAGGCTGCAGACCCCTCAGGCCCTTGGTCAGATATATGTCTAAACATCTCATGTTTTTAATGATGCTATTTATCCATGATATTATTTCAATTTACAATTGTTCATAAATACAATATTCTATTTTGATCTTGTATTGTGAAATTGTGGTAACTAATTTCATTTTTAGTAGCTTTTGATAGATTAGTACTTTTTACATAGATGATCATTTCATTTGTTCTTAAAGACAATTGTATTTTTTCACTTTTCCATTTTCATTCTATTTCTTTTCCTTGCCTTTTCCCACTAGCTAGGACCTCCAATACAATGTCAAAATAGAAATGTTCAGAACAAATACACTTTAATTTTTATTGATTAACAGTTTCATACATATTTAAAGTGAATTTTAGTTCTTTTACCCTATTCCTCTTTCTTACCCCCCACCCACATACTCTCTTGCTGGAATCCTTCTCAAAAAGTCCTCCTCCTACTTTCCTTCTTTCTGTTTTCATATGAACCACTGAATTTAATTACTGTCTTGCCTGAGCATGGGTGGGAGTTTTCTGGAGCACTGAAAAAATTGACACACTGCCCTACTCTCTTCAGGGTTTGAGGATGATGTCAATTTTCAGCTTTTTATCCCTGTCCAACGTAGATGAACCAAGTTTTTACTCTAAACAGCCTTGACGCTAACCTGGTCTGGATTCATGCAGTGCTTCCTTCTCAAGATGCCTAAGATGTGTACAACCAGACAGAAATGGAGACAGAACTTGGTCAACTAAAGTCCCTCATCATGAATACTTTCTATTTTTTTTCAAGAAAAAAATTATTACATTTTTTTTAGAAAAGAGCTTGCTTCACATGTCAATTCTAGCTCCCTCTCCCTCCACTCCTCCCGCACCCCCCCGCCATTCCCCCCAGCCTCCCACCCCATTCCCACCTCCCTCCACACAGGGGATATCCAGAGTCTGTCACCTTGCTCAGGGGAGGGTCCAGACCCTCCCCCAAGAGTCTAGGATGAGAGAGCATCCTTCCCCATGGCATGGACACATGAAGTCCATTTGTATGCCAGGGACAAACACTGATCCACTGCCCAGGGCCACACAGGTTGCCCACACTGACTTTCACATTCAGGGGGTCAGGATCAGTCCCATACTGGCCTCCCAGCTGTTGGTCCAGGGTCCAAGAGCTCCCCCTTGTTCAAGTCAGCCGTCCCTGCTGGCTTTGCTACCCATTCTTTGCCCATTTGCTCATCATTCCACTCTCTCTGTCACTGGGTTCCAGGAGATCAGTTCAATGTTAACTGTGGGTGTTTGCCTCTGCTTCCATCAGTCACTGGATGAAGGTTCTAGGATGGCATATAAGGTAATCGTCAAGTTCATTATCAGGAATGGGCATTTAGGGTAGTCTCTCTACTATTGCTTAGCTTGCCAGTTGATGTCATCCTTGTAGATCTCTAGAGGTCTCACTGGTGCCAGCTCTCTCTTCAAACCTATGACTCCCTCTATTATGGGTATCTCTCATCCTGTTCTTCCCCTATTCTACCCCCAACTCCACCTTCCTGTTCCCCCATCACCTACTCTCTCCTCTTCTCCCCCTCTCTTCTTTCCAGTTCCAACTCCGCCCTAACCCCTGCCATATTCCCAATCTGTTGAGGAGATCTTACCTCATTCCTCTTCTCTGGAGTACCATGCATATCTCTTTCCTGTTTCCCAGACTCTCTGTCAGTGGAATTGCAGACTGGCACTCCGCTGTTCCCCTCTCTCCACATCCTCTCCAGCATAAATTGTCGTTGGTATTTTTGATTTTAGCCATTCTGACAGGAGTGAGATGGTATCTCAGAGTTGTTTTGATTTGCATTTCCCTGATGGCTAAGGATGTTGAACATTTTCTCAAGTGTCTCTCAGCCATTTTACACTCCACTATTGAGATTTCTCTATTTAGTTCTGTACTCCACTTTTTAATTGCATCCTTTGGTGTTTTGGAGACTTGCTTCTTGAGTTCTTTGTAAATTTTGGAGATCAGCCCTCTGTCAGATATGGGGTTAGTGAATATCTTTTCCCATTCTGTGGACTGCCTTTTTGTCTTGTTGACTGTGTCCTTTGCCTTACAGAAGCTTCTTAGTTTCAGGAGGTCCCATTTGTTAATTGCCGATCTCAGTGTCTGTGCTACTGCTGTTATGTTCAGGAAGCAGTCTCCTGTACCAATTCGTTGAAAAGTATCTCCCACTTTCTCTTCTAAGAGTTTCATTGTGGCTGGATTTATGTTAGGTCATTGACCCATTTGGACCTAAGTTTTGTGCAGGGTGATAGACACGGATCTATTTGCACTCTCCTGCATGCCAATAGCCAGTTATGCCAGCACCATTTGTTGAAGATGCTTTCTTTTTTCATTGTATAATTTTCGCTTCTTTGTCAAAAATCAAGTGTTCATAGGTGTGTGGGTTAAAATCAGGGTTTTCAATTCGATTCCTTTGGTCTACCTGTCTATATTTGTGTCAATACCAAGCTGTTTTCAGGACTACAGCTCTATAATAGAGCTTATGTAAATTAGCATATCATCTGCAAATAGTGAAAGCTTGACTTCTTCTTTTCCTATTTGTATCACCTTGATCTCCTTTTGTTGTCTTATTGCTAGAACTTCAAGTACAATATTGAAGAGATATGGAGAGAGTAGACAGCCTTGTCTTGTTCCTGATTTAGAGGAATTGCGTTGAGTTTCTCTCCATTTTGTTTGATGTTAGCTGTTGGCTTATTGTATATTTGCTTTTATTATGTTCAGGTATGTTCCTGTTATCCCTGATCTCTCTAGGACGGTGCACGCCTTTAATCCCAGCACTCGGGAGACAGAGGCAGGCGGATCTCTGTGAGTTCGAGGCCTGCCTGGTTGACAAGAGCTAGTTCCAGGACAGGCTCCAAAGCTACAGAGAAACCCTGTCTTGAAAAACCAAAAAAGGAATACTTTCTATTCTAATAAGGAAATCTTCCTGCAGAAATTGATCTCTAATGCTTCCCATGTCTTGGGCAGGAGTTGCTATGATAGCTTGGCAGACCCATCCAAGTTGGACAGGGGTAAAATGCTGAAAATTGACATCATCTCCAACACTCAGAAATACACCCTGACTTTGGTGGAGACAAGCATTGGCATGACCACCCTGATCTCAGAGATAATTTTGAAACCATTGTTCAGTTTGGCACAAAACTTTCATGGAGGCTCTCCAGGCTGGTGCAGACATCTCCCAGGATTCAGCAGTTTTGTGTTTGTTTTAGTTAGGCTTTCTCTTGCTGTGATAGAACATCATGACCAAAAGTAACTTGGAAAGTAAATGGTTTATTTCATCTTATAGCTTGTAGTCTGTCATTCATGATAATCAGGTCAGGAACTCAAAGTAGGAACCTAAAGACCTAAAGGCAATAACTGATGCAGATGCCATGGAATAATGCTTCTAACTGGCTTGCTTCTCATGACTTGCTCAGCCTGCTTTCTTATACACACCAGGATCACTTGCCAAGGGTAGCATCAACTGCAATGGGCTGGACCCTCCCATGTCAATCACTAATTTTAAATGCCCCATAGGAGTGGAGCATGGTGGTACACATCTTTAATTCCAACACGTGGGAGAGAGAAGCAGGTGGCTCTCTGTGAGTTTGAGGCCACCATGGTTTACATAGTGAGTTCCAGGACAGCCAGGGTTACACAGAGAAACTCTGTCTCAAAAAATGGCTGGGAGTTGTGGTTCATGCCTTTAATCCCAGCACTTGGGAGGTAGAGGCAGACAGAATCTCTGTGAGTTCAAGGCCAGCCTGATCTATACAGAAAGTTCCTCTCTCTCTCTCTCAAAAAAAGAAAGACAAAGAGAGAGGTGGGAGGAAGGGAGAGGGGTGGAGGCAGAGGGAAAGAAGCAGGGAGGGAAAAAAGGAAAGGAAAGGAAAGGAAGGGCAAAGGAAAGGGAAAGGAAAAAAATGAGTCCACAAGCATGCCTCTGGGCCATTTTGTTTTGTTCTGTTGTTGGGTTTTTTTGGTATTTTGAGACAGGGTTTCTCTTAGCTGTCCTGGAACTCAATCTATAGACCAAGCTGGCCTCTGACTCACATAGATCTGCCTGCCTCTGCCTTCCAAGTACAGGATTAAAGGTGTGTGCCACCACCACCCAGCTGCCTCCAGGTCAATCTTATGGAGTGATTTTCTTCAATTGTGGTTACCTCTTTTCATATACCCTAGCTTGAGTCAAGTTGACAAAAATGACAGTATTGGATTCCATTCTGCTTCTCTGGTGGCAGAGAAAATTGTGATCACAAAGCACAATAATGATGAACACTATGCCTGTGAGTCTTCTGCTGATGGTACAGGCATATCACGGTGAGCTTGTTGGCCAGGATACAGAAGTGATCCTTCACCCCAAAGACTAGACAGAATAATTAGATGAAAGGAGGGTCAATGAAGCAGTTAAGAAGCATTCACAGTTCATGAGCTGTCCTATCACTCTTTGGGTAAGGAAAGACAGAAGCAGATCAGTGATAATGAGGCAAAGGAAGAGAAAGAAAAGGACAATAAGAATGAGGAGAAGCCTAAGATTGAAGATGTAAGATCAGATGATATTGGCAAAAATAAGAAAAACAAACAAGAAAATTGAGGAGAAATACATTGGTCAGAAATAAATGAGCCAGACCAAGACCATTAGGACCAGAACTCCTGGTAGTATCACTAAAGAATATAGTGAATTCTGTAAGAGTTTCATCAGTGTCTGGGAAGACCCCTTGGCAGTCGAACACTTTGTAGAAGGTCAAATGGAATCCAGGGCACTGCTTGTCACGTCTTGGAAAGTTCCTGTTGTCCTCTTTGAGAACATAAAGCTCTTTGTCCATCATATGTTCATCACAGACAGCTATGATGAGTTAATACCAAACTATCTCAATTTCATCTGTAATGTGGCCGATCCAAAGAGGAACATCCCCCAAGAAATGCTCCAACAGAGCAAAACTTTGAAAGCCATCAACAAAAACATTGTGAAGAAAGACCTTGAAATTATGACTAAGCTAGCAGAAGACAAAGAGAACTACAAGAAATTCTATGAGGTGTTCTCTAAGAAAATAAATCTTGGAATCCATGAATATTCCACCAACTAGCAATGATGTCTCTCGGAGCTACTTAGCGACCACACCTTTCAGTCTGGATATGAGATAACTTTCATATCAAAATATGTATGTCCCATGAAGGAGACACAGAAATTGGTTTACTACATCACTATTGAAAGCAAAGACTGGGTAGGCAATTCTGCCTTCATGGAGCATATGAAGAAGTGGAGCATTGAGGTGGTATGTATAACAAGTCTATTTATAGATGCAGCAAGCAGCAGGTAAAGGAGTTGTATGGGGGAAAGTCCAGTGTCTTTGATCAATGAAGGCATGGAGCTACCAGGGAATGAGAAGGAGAAGAAAATGGAGTAGAACAAGGGAAATTTTGAGAATCTCTGAAAGCACATGAAGATCTTGGATAAGAAAGTTGAAAATGTGACAATCTCCAATAAGCTTGTCACTTCACTATGCTGCCTTATGAAAATCACTTACGGATAGACAGTCATCATGTAGCAGATCATGAAAGCGCAAGCACTCCAAGACAAATATACAATTTGCTACTTAATGGCAAAAAGCACATAGAGATCAATTCTGACCACCCCATTATGGAAATCCTGAAGCAAAAGGCTGAGGCAGAATAACTGGCAAGGCTGTCAGAACCTAGTAGTCCTACCGTTTAAAACCACTTTACTCTCCCCGGACTTCTCCTTTGAGGATCCCAAAACCCACTCCAACTACATCTACTGCATGATCATACTAGCTCTGGGCACTGATGAAAATGAAATGACAGTAGAGGAGTTGAGTGCAGCTGATCCCACCACTTTTGCATGATAAAGATACTATCATTTCACGTGCAAGTGGTGTTCCCACTGGGAAGCCTGTGCCCTTTGTATATTTTTCCCTTTGGCTCCCCAGAAGCCTTGACTGACTATGACCCAACTGGCTTTTTGCTGATGCCTACAGACTATTTTGTCACTCCTTTCTTTAATGTCTTAAGGCAGAAAAGTCTCTCCTCCTTCAGCAAATAGCAGGTCTGGGCGTTGTGTATTATATCTTGTCCATTTGTTTTGTTTATTTTGTCCTGAAATGAAAAGTATGCAAACTAAAGAGGATGCAGTTTTCAAAAAATAATGCCACCCACCTCCCAACAACCATTAAGCACCAATAGTCCCTCCAGGAAGGATGGGGCCTCATGGGTCCCTTTCTGATCCATGATGAAATGCTAGTACACTTAATCTAGTACAAGTGTTGTTTGGATAACCACAGCTACAGTACATTCAGGAGTGCGACAGCTATGCTATTTCCAGAAGATGTCTTCCCTAGTCTTTGGCTCTTACATTCTTTCCACTTCCTCTTCCATGATGTTCTGTGACCTTGGAGGGTGATATAGCTGTCCCGTTTAAGGCCAAGCATGCCACTATCACTTAGTCTTCATACTTTGGCTAGTTATGTTTTTTATATTAATGACAACCATTATTTACATTGTTCTTAATCCAAGCCAACAAGTTTAGCCTTTCACCACTCAGATCAACTAGTGACTAGTCAATTATGTGTGTGGGGTGGTAGGTGTGTGGATATGGGTGTGCATATGTGCACATGCATATGAAAGCCAGAGACAACCTTGGGTGCTCTTTATCAGGTAGCACCCACCATTTTTTAAGACATGGTCTCACTGGCCTGGAACTCATGAAGTAGGCTATGAGGGCTAACCAGTTGCACAGTTCTATCTCACTAGAACTAGAATTGCAAGTTTTATACCATACCTGGCTTTTTATACGAATGCTGAAGATGGAACCTGGGTCCTGATGCCTGCCAGGCAAGCACTTTACTGACTGAGCTAGATCCCCAACCCTATCTATTCATGTCCTGGGTAATATCTTTTGATGTACAAAAGTTATTAAAATTTGTTTGTTTTCAGGTCAGAGGGCTGGCTCAGCTGATATAAGGGTCTGCCACCAAGAGTGAGAACCTGAATTTGATTCCTAAGACCCACATGGTGGAAAGATAGAACTGATTACCAGGTGTTGTCCTGTGTCTTCCATGCATGTGCCATGGGATGTGCATACCTATACTCACAAATAAATGTTTTTAATTTGTCAATTTTCAGTCTAATTTATTGACTTCATTCTTTAATTACTTGTGTTTTAATAGTATATCTAAGAGACTCTCAATTCAAGGTCTTGTATGTGTTCATCTATGTTTCTTTGTAAGAATTTACAATTCCCACTCTTAAATTTACATCTTCAATTCATTTTGAGTTATTTTTGTCAATGTTGTGGTGTATTGAAGGTAAATTCATGGTGTGGTGCTAGGATATCTAGTTTTCCCTGCACTATTTTTTAAATAGACAGTTCTGTGCTTCTCTGAACAATCTTGGTACCCTTGTTGAATGACAACTAACCATAGATGAATAAGTAAGGCACATCTTGATTGATAAAAAACTTACCTTTAGCTGACGTGGTACAAATTCTATACCTAGAGGCTACTTCATTCAAGTTATATTTTGTTGAAATATATATATTCAACTACTTGGCCATATATATATATATATATATATATATATATATATATATATATATATGGCCAAATAGTTTCTCAAGTAGTGGCTTTTTGCTTCTATTAGGAGTATCTTTCTTTAACAAATACTTTAAATGTGACAAAACATTTAAAATAGTTTGTCTCTACTTTTGATCCTTCCTAATGGTTTGTATAAATTTAATGCTGCAAAATTATTCTAGTTTGGTTGAAACTATAAGGCTATCCAATTAAAAATAGGAACTTCATCAAAAGAGGCGTCAAAGTCAAGATATTCCAATATTCAATTAAAGAATTGCAAAATTAACTCTTAGAAATCATTTGAATTTTCATCATTTAATTTCAGTTCCCTGAAATAAATTCAATGCCTTCCTGTTTGCAAGGTTTGTTTGCAATAATTTCACTTTTCTAAAATCTTCAAATGAACTTTTAATGAACACTGATTAAAATTTTCCAAATGCTTTTGAGAAATCAAAAAAGAAAAGTTGGAAGACTTAAAAATTCTGGCTAGTTTCATGTCAGCTTGACACACAAACTAGAGTTATCTGCAAGGAGGGAAACTTAATTGAGAAAATGACGTCATAACATCCAGTTGTAAGGCATTCTCTTAATCAGCGATTGGTGGGGGTGAGCCTGTCCATTGTGGGTGATACCATCCCTGGGCTGGCGGTCCTGGGTTATAAGAAAGCAGGCTGATCAGCCAGGCGTTGGTAGTGCACGCCTTTAATCTTAGAACTCAAGAGGCAGAGGAAGGCAGATCTTTGTGAATTCGAGGCCAGCCTGGTCTACAGAGCGAGTTCCAGGACAGCCTCCAAAACAATACAGAGAAATCCTGTCTCAAAAAAAAAAGAAAGAAAGAAAGCAGGCTGATTAAGTAAGGGGAAGCAAGCCAGTAAGCAGAACCCCTCCATGGCCTTTACATCAGTTCTTGCCTTCAGGTTCCTGCCCTGTTTGAGTTCCTGTCCTGACTTCTTTCAGTGATCAACTATAATGTGGAAATGTAAGCCAAATAAACCCTTTCCTCCCCAACTTGCTGTTTGGTCCTGGTGTTTCATCACAGCAATAAACACCCTAACTAAAACAGCAGTGCCAACGTAGGACATAACAAAGTAGCTCTTGATGATGTATGCACTGACATACTAAGTATCTTTTTTATTATTTAAAACACTTTTGCATACAATGTATTTTCATCATGTTTTCTCCTCCTCCAACTCCTTCCAGCTCTTCTCCTCTTCCTTCTTCCCTCCCCACAAACTTCTTCATATTCTCATTCTCTCTCTCTCTCTCTCTCTCTCTCTCTCTCTCTCTCTCTCTCTCTCTCTTTCACTCTCACTCTCAAAATTACAAAAACAAAATCAAACTAAACCAAAATAAATAAGATCTTTATTTAGCATTAGTTTTCTGTTTTGCTTTGTCAGTGGAAGCACATCTCACCACTTTGCACAAATACACTATTATCATCCACTACACCAAGTTTCAACATCAATTTTGTCATAACATTTGTATTCAAGTTACAACAACATTGTATAATTAAAGGCATTTGTAATTGTTGACAACTGCAATTATGTTTTGGTCGGTATAATATTGTAGCTTGTCTTTTCACATTTAACCATGAATTATGTGTGTACCTTAACTAATACTAAATATAGCTCAGTTCCATAGGCTTTTCAGTTTCACTAAGAATATTGTCCTGGCTCTGATGTTGTGTTACACCAAAACTCAGACTTTTATCTACTATCCTCTCCCTGATAATTCATTTTATTTCCAAATAGTAAAGTTTTAAAAATGAATTTACTATAGTATGACAGATGTTAAACCCTTAACAGAATGAACCTCTGAAGGATTTATTTATATCCATGAACCACATGAAAACATCAAACTATATTTGAAATGAACTGATAGTCAGAGCATCTGATAACACTAATATAAATTATTGTCAAGTAACTCTTCATGAACTTCCTCAACTTGTGATGGATCTAACCCAACAACAGCTATTGCTTCACTTTTTATACAAGGACAAGAAAACCCTGAAGTAAACTTCAGTTAGAAGAGAAAAATGAAAGTAAATGTTGTGTAAAATCATATGTAAATATCCTTAAGACATGGGCAATGAGTACCCTGTAAGAGGTCACTGTGGATCACAGACATAACCTAAAGGGTAAAAGCATTTTAAGATCCATGAGCAGATCTGCTACTCAAAATCCAAGTCTCAGTGATGACAGACCATGAGCCAACACCCTAAGTGTCTACACTCAAGATTAATACCTTGGTTGGAAATGTAACTCTATTGGTAGAGTGCTTGAGTGCCATGTATAAAATGCTAGGTTCATTCCTAGCATCACATAAATCATGCATAGTGGCCTGTGCCTTAATTTCAGGACATGGGAAGTAGAGGAAACAACATTAAGGACAGTAAGTTTGAGTACAATATTAAGTACATGAAACCCAGTCTCAAAAAGATTAATTTTTTTAACATTTTCCTGATGTCCTAAAAAGAAAACGCAACCACACTCAAACACTAATAGCAAAATCATAAACAGAAGCAATTTTAGAGGACAGGAAGTAAACATTGGAGAGACTTATAAAAGACAAATGGAAAGTTAACTTGTGAGATGCTGACCTTCAGAAATGGAGCATGCAGTAGATCTGTACATAAGCAAGTATCACTTCCCACTACTATTGAACACACTCCTTTTCTTTTGACTCCTGAGTTCTAGAGGAACAAATGATTTCATATGCAGCTACAAAATTTAACATAATAAGGAATTCAAATTACTCTTAAATTCATGTATTTATGCATACATGTATGTATTTGTCTATGTTTATGCCTATACATGTATGCCAATCTGGCTATAAAGCAGGTGAATTAGAAACTAGGCAGTCACTGGGCAGTGGTGGCACATGCCTTTAATCGAGCACTTGGGAGGCAAAGGCAAGTGGATCTCTGTAAGTTCAAGGCCAGCCTGGCCTACATAGTGAGTTCCAGGGCTACACTGTGAAATCCTTTCTCCAAAAATCAAAAGAAAAAGAAAAGAAAGGAAGAAACTGGATAGGCATTGCACTCTAGAATTGTGACTAGGTCTCCTGCAGCCCAAAGGTTGGTCCTGACCTCATACTGCAGCCTCGGATCTTGAACACTAGGATCACAGGCATGTGCCACCATGTTCAACACTTTTCTTTCCTTCCTTCCTTCTTTCCTACTTCCTCCACCTTCCCTGCTTTCTCTTTTGAGACAGGACCTGATGTAGCACAGTCTGGTTTCATACTCAACATGAAGTTGAGGATGGTGATGAACTGTTAATCCTCCTGCCTCACTTTCCCTAGCATCTTAAGTGCTGGAATTATAGGCTTTAACACAATTTTTATTTCATTTTGATGGTAAAATTTCATGACACTCATTAACTATAATTTATATTTTATCATTTAATTCCAATTGATACTTTTCTTCTAAAATATTTAAAATTATCATCTATGAAATCATAAAATGTATAACTTAAATTTTACATTTACTTTACATATTTGTATGAATATATTCAAATTTTACACATTTTGAATGTAGATGGATTTTACTGTTATAATCCTTTAGACCTTTACCATGAATAAAATGCAAATTACATGAAAAATGTTTTTAAAGTCACTGCCTCATATGTTCTGGGCAAGTGCTCCATTTCTCAGATACCTCCCCACACCTTTCCATTTTATTTATCAAACAAGAGTCTTACTAAGTAACCCAGGATGATCTCAAACTACTGATCTTCTTGCCTTAGGCCCTTCTCTTTAATTAATTTTTAATTTTTTTGAGAATTTCATACATGAGTACTATATTTACAGCATTTTCACCCCTCTCTCTCCCCCATCCAACTCTTGATCACCTGGTATTGCATAGCCCTATCAGGTTTCTTTCCCCTGGAGAAAATTGAATTATAGACACCTGGGTTATAAAATTCTTTAGCACAATTTTCATTTCATTTTGACTGTAAAATTTCATGATATTCATTAACTATAATTTATATATTACCTTCTAATTTCTTTTTTTTTTTTTTTTTGGTTTTTACGAGACAGGGTTTCTCTGTATTGTTTCGGAGGCTATCGGTCCAGCCTGGCCTTGAACGCACAGAGATCCGCCTGCCTCTGCCTCCCGAGTGCTGGGATTAAAGGCGTGTGCCACCACCGCCCGGCTTACCTTCTAATTTCAATTGATACAACAGTCACTGATTACTGTAGCTCTTCATCTAGGGGTAGAGCTTTCTGGTCCTGTACATCTTAAAATCATTCTGGTCCCTCTTCTGTTATTGTTTTCCCCTGCGCCTTAAGTATAGGGGTTGCATTGTAGATGTATCAATTAAAGTTTGGCACCCCATGATCACTTGTTTTCTGCATTTTGACCAATTGTGGATCTATGTAATAGTCTTTTTAAATAATTACTTATTCCACAGTTTCCCCTCCCTCCTCCCCTCCCGATCCCTCCACCAACCTCCCTTATGCCCCCATCCTCTTCTTCTAGATCTCCATTCAGAAGAGGCAGGCCTCCCATGGGAGTCAACAAAGCATGGCATATCAAATTGAGGAGGACCAAGCTCCTCTTCCTTGTATCAAGGCATCCCACCTTAGGGAATAGGTTCCAAAGAGCCACCTCATGCATCAGGGGCAGGTCCTGGTTCCACTGCTAGGACCCTATGAACAGACCAAGCTACAAAACTGTCACCCAGATGCAGAGGGCCTAGGTTTGTCCCATGCCAGCTCCCTCGCTGCCCAGAGTTCATCAGCTCCCACAAGCTCAGGTCAATTGTCTTTGTGGGTTTCCTCATCATGATCTTGACAACCCTTGCTCATACAATCCCTCCTCTCTCTCTCTCTCTCTCTCTCTCTCTCTCTCTCTCTCTCTCTCTCTCTCTCTCTCTCTCTTCAACTGGACTCCTGGAGCTCAGCCCAGTGCTTAGCTGTGGATCTCTGCATCTGCTTCCATCAGGTACTTGATGAAGGGTCATTGATGACAATTAGGGTACTCATCAATCTGATTACAGGGAAAGGCCAGTTCAGGCACCCTCTCCACTATTGCTAGGAGTCTTAGCTTGTGTCATCCTTGTGGGTTCCTGGGAGTTACCCTAGCACCAGGTTTCTCCCTAATCCTATATGGCCCCCTCTATCAAGATATCTCTTTCATTACTCCCCCCCTCCATCCTGCCCCCAGCTCAACCATTCTGATCCCTCATGTTTCCATTCCACATCCCCTTCCCTCTACACTCCCTGCCCCCAGTTTACCCAGGAGATCTCATCTATTTCCTCTTTCCAGGGAGATCCATGCATCCCCTTAGGGTCTTCCTTGTTACCTAGTTTCCCTGGAGCTGTGGATTGTAGCCTGGTTATCCTTTGCTTTATAGCTAATATCCACTTATAAATAAGTATATACCATGTTTGTCTTTCTGGATCTGGGTTATCTCACTCAGGATCAATTTTTTTCTAGTTCCATCCATTTACCTGCAAATTTCAAGATGTCGTGTTTTACTACTGAGTAATAATCTATTGTGTAGATGTACCACATTTTCTTCAATTCTTCAGTTGAGAGACCCCAGGTTTAATCTGTTATAAAAGAAGCAATTTGATGAGAAGTGATGGTTACATTTATCTGTGGGATAATATTTAGACTATCGTTAGTATATAGGTTCTTCTCTGGATCTATGACTTCTCCAACCACAAGTAGTTACTGAGCAAGATTTGCATCTACTTAGACAGCTGTTGGTTACTCCCAAGTTAAAAGTGCCACTACTGCACTGCTGGGGCATCTTGTCTGGATGGTCATTGTTGTGTTGTATTTAGAGTGGGGTAGTACTTTTGATTGCCTTTCTCCCTTGGCTGATTTCATAGTACCTTCTAATACTATTAGATCTAGTTCTCAGTGAAGAAGCTATAAGATCAGTTCCAACTCAGTTCCTCCAAGTCCTGTGTCTGAAGTGTATAGTGTCTTCAAAAATAGGATCTTGCCCTCCCTACCCATTTCAAAAACCCCATGTCACCCTCCATAACATCTGTGTCCTACCGTTTCCCTCTCTAGAATCTTCCTCCCCACATAGTCCCTGTCTATGTATATGTGCATACATCATATACAGCTAACCTATGATATTCCACTTTCCCACTGATATACCAAGAGACAGTTTATATAGCTTTGCATATGACTCTGGCTATTACTAGAGCCACAAGAGAGGCAGTAAGGAAGATGGCAATAGCCTCTATTGTTTGGGGAGTCTCTTCTCCCCTGATCAACAACTCAAAGAGTGGTTTGCCGTGCCTGGCACTGAGGTTTTTGTTAGATTGATGGTGGCTCCTGGGGAAGCAAATCACCAAGTGTGGCATGACTCCATTTAAACACATATATAGTCTCTTTTATGTAAATATTGAATAATATGCTTCCCTATGGTCTTTTAAAACATCCTTAGTGTTATTTCTCCTCCTTCCCTATTCCTCTCTACTGCCCCTCCTCCCCAGTTAAAGGCCAGAAGTTTTGCCCTTATCCCTCTTTATAACACCTGTGTCTTACTACTGCCCTCTAGAATTCCTTCTCCCTCCCTGCATAGGGATTTTCTAGTTTTTCTGGTTTCTGAAGTTATTCCAGATTAACATATTCACATCTAAAGACTCAGAGCTAGAATCAACAAAAAAGGGAGAACATGCAAACAACTCTGGGTCTGGGTAATCCAGAGTTAGTATGATAGCTGCCAGACCCATCAATTTACCTGTAAATGTTACTATTTAATTCTTTTTTACAGCTTAAAAGAATTGCATTGTGTATATGTACTACATTTTCATTATCCATTCATCAATTGAAGAACATTTAGGTTTTTTCCATTTCCTAGCTATTGTGCATACAGTGGCAATGAATTTGCCTTAGCCCCTTAAGCAGCTGTGATCACAGGCAGTACCAACACACAGCTCATAAAAATCTTGAGTACAGCTGGGCATTGGTGGCGCACGCCTTTATCCCAGCACTCAGGAGGCAGAGGCAGGCAGATCTGTGGGTTCAAGGCCACCCTGGTCTACAGAGTGAGTTCCAGGACAGCCTCCAAAACAATACATAGAAACCCTGTCTCGAAAAACAAAATGAGAAAAGATCTTCAAAAATAAAATTGATGCTTTTAATGAAATAAAGGAAAAATTTTGTCTGTCTTTTTGTTAGTATGAATATTAGGCCTCAATTCATTCTGAGCACATTGCTCTACCACTGAGCTACATATTCAACAACATAATTTTATGGAATAAATACATAGTAATTCATGAGTCACGTATTAATTTACTTGCATTACATGTCTAGACTTTGCCAACCCATCCAGACACTCAGACATATTTAAGTTCAGTCATCTTTGAATTTTTGCCAATTCCATATAAAACCATAGCAACATACATTTTTGTCATAATGAAGGTATTTTTGTTCAGGTAGGAGCACAGACATATTTTATTTAACAGCCTGCTATCTTGATTCATAACTTGTAAATATTTAAACCTAATGGAATACGGGCTTTCATTTGTCCTCTTGCCCCAAGCCCACAAATGTCAGGGGTTGCCAGAACACACCATCTGCAGATGTGCATGGCAAATCACCATCTCCGGGCAGGCCTTGTCCAGTAACAAGGGCTTTTAGAAGTAGACAGCAATATATTTTCAGCATCTTCATGTCTTCTGTTTTCCATGTGGTTACTGATACCTGTATTGTCTTGTGGCAGGTAATAAATGTCCATAAATGCTTTCTGCAAGTTAGACACCTGACATCAACATTCTTTGGAGGTAAAAATCAGTTTAATTTTTTAGTGAATATTCCCTTGGGCTCATTGCTGCCCAAAGAGTTTATTGCAGAAACAAAAATAATAAGCATTAGCTAACAATGTAATAAATAATAGATGTAGGTATATGCTGTACAATAAATGACAAAACCTTTGCAAGATAAAGCATTGAGATTGCCTTCCTACCTTCTGCAACAACATAGCTCAGCTTTTATTTCAAGCACACACTTCATATACATCTAACCTATGATGTTGCATATTTCCCACTGATACAACAAGAGGCAGCTTACATAGCTTTGTATATGACTCTGGATGAAATGAAAGCCACAGTAACTGAGTAGCACACAAAGAAGTGCTCGAGAATAACACCTTCAAATATTTCTTGCAGCATTGCCTGGGATCAGAACACAGCTCTTGCAGCTGTTAGTCTTAGAAGCACTTAGGTTTATCAGAGAGTAATCTGAATGCTCTCCTTCATTGTGAGGTAGGTCTAACTATCGTGTAACTAGAAAGTCAGGTAAAGAAAAGCAAGGGCACTGGCTTTATTCCAGATTTAGTTGCATGATAAAATAAGGTCTCTTCTTGATGAATCTTTATCTCACTCAATAGTAGACAATTCTGTGACTGAATCTGGAAGTGTCAAATGGAAGGCAACCACTTGCGCCAACTTTCCTGATGCTTGTTGAAAATATTAATTTAAAATGAAAAGCCTTAGTTATGGATAGTACTCAGTTAATAGAATGATTGCCTAGCATGCACAAAATGCCTGAGGTTTGAGCCTCAGCACCGCATAAACCAGGCAGTGACACATACTTCTTAATCACAGCACTTCGAAGGTAGATCCAGGAGAATCAGGAGTTCAAGTTCACCCTCAGTTGCATAATGAGTTTGAGGAGAGAGAGAGAGAGAGAGAGAGAGAGAGAGAGAGAGAGAGAGAGAGAGAGAGAGAGAGAGAGAGAGAGAAGTTATGACAAATGATGTTATGTTAATCTGGGCAGAATAATAGAGCCACAAGGATAAATCAAAACTGTGTCAAGCCCACAGGGACTTAAGGTCACTCAAATGCTCCCCACTTCTGATTTATTTAGCCGGGGGCAGTCAAGGTGATTTTTCTTAAGTATTGCTATGACAAGATCAGCCCTTGTTAATACATACTTCAATTACTCTCCATTCCTCTATTTGTTAATTAATTAATTGGGGGATGTTGATATAGGGTTTCTTTGTGTGGTCCTGGCTGGGCTGGAACTCACTCTGTAGACTCTGCCTCTGCCTCCTGAATGCTGGGATTAAATGTTTGTGCCATCATGCCTGGCCTCCTGATACAATGGGTTGTCTGGACCCTGCCCAGTTCATCTTGGACCATTCCTCTCAAATACTAAAGTAAGTTCACCTCATCTTCCATCTTCTTAAAAACACTCTTCCTCCATGACTTGACTTTGATAGACAACTGTCCTGTCAAAATGCGTTGTAGTCTTCCTCTTTTCTTGTAAGAAAGAGGTCTTTTCTGACACTTTATTCTAACCAGGTCATCTGTCTTTATTCCCAAGGGATGCCTGTTGAATGCTTCTATTAAGGCAGTTATATCACTAGTTTCACTCCAGATTTGATTGCATGATAAATTAAGGCCTTTGATTCATCCAGAGTCCAGATTTTCCTTCATCTGTGGAACATGTGGAGGATAGAGACTTCATTATCTCTATGTCCTCAATTTTTAACACATTAGACTAGTCTAAATGAAGTTTAATTAGGTTGTGGTGAGTTGAGTACATTTTCAAAATTTATTTTTATTCTATTTAACTATTTATTTTCTATATGCACATGCCCATATGAAGGTCAGGGGAAAACCTGCTAGAAGTGGTTTCTCCAAGGTCAAACTCAGGTCATTGTGCTTGGCAGCCAGTGCCTGTACCCACTAATCCATATTATTGGCCCCAGTGGTCCCATTTTGAAAACAATACTGGGAACCCAAATATTAAAGAATCTAAATTCCTAACTGATGGAATTGCACTGGGTTGATGGATGACAAATAAAGACAAATGGGGAGATTTTGAGCAGAAAGAAAGCAAGTAGACAGAATTATTTTAGGAAACACAGTCTGGAATTATGTAGAGGATGAACTAAATTTTCACTCATTCTAACATATTCCCCACCAATAATGTTCCCAGTAAACATTCTCACATTCTCTCTCCACCCACTCCATGCAAGCCTATGAAAGTAGCAAGCACATGAGAACATGGAAGGCATTTCCAAGTCAACACTTCTCATTTTTAACAAATTTAATCCTAATTATCCTTAATATCCTTACTACGTAAACAGAGAACTTTTGTAAATAAGCATGAAAAAAAACTAACACCAACTAGACAATAGGAAAAGGAGACAAATGGAAATTTCACAAAAGAAAAAAAGAGATTTACAAATAAATTAGTAATGTGATGCCAACTGAACATATCAAATTGTCAGAGATTACAAAATTAATAATAGTTTGCGTTTTCCATGGTTTAAGAAAGTAGCACTCGTATATTAGGTGTGGGAGTGGAAATTAGTACACGGCTTCTGGAGAAGAAAATTCTCAGAAATTAAGTCAAAGATATACAAAACATTCAGCACATTTACAAATCACTCAAAAATGTGCAAAACAACTGAGTGGCCAATAAAAAACGAATTTAAACCTAATGTGTTACATTGATTAACAATCCATAAATATATCCAAATACTAATACCCTGTCTTAGTCATTGTTCTATTGCTGTGAAAAGACACCATGATCACAGCAACACTTGTAAAGGAAAATATTTCATTGGGGTGGCTTACAGTTCAGAGGTTTTTATGTAATTACATGAAATTAAATGATTAAACTCATGGAATCGTCAGTTATATCTGCAAAGTTCTTTCGGCTAAATAAGGTAACACTTGCAGGTTATGGTATGTGGTAATTTGAAAGAACATGGCCCCCAAAGGGAGCAGCACTATTACATAAAAACCACAATATAAAAATATTAAGGACTTAGACTACTTTATGTTCATATTATAACTTTTTGTTTTTAAAATAAGATATGCCTATATACACAATGCATTTTAGATGAATGTTAAATATCTGAATATTGTCATTGATAATTGTCTAAAACTAAAAGAAATAGGATACAATGACTACCCAGGACTTCAGTACAACTTTAACTATATTCGCATATTCGCAGCCTTCTTTTTTAATGATTTCTATTTAAATTAAAACAATCTTATTTTACATACCAATCTATATTCGCATATTTGCAGCCTTCTTTTTAAATCATTTTTTATTTAAATTAAAACAATCTTATTTTACATACCAATCCCAGTTCCCACTCTCCTGCTCTCCCATCCCACCGGCATCAACCTCCCCATCCTACCACCCCCATCCACTCCCCAGGGTGGGTGAGACCTCCCATGGGGGATCATCAAAGTCTGTCACATCATTTGCACAGCTTTCTTTTAAAAGAAATTGTAACAGTCAAGTTGTTTTAGTGTGTGTATGTGTGTGTGTGTGTGTGTGTGTGTGTGTGTCTCACAGGAATCAGTTCTTTTGTTTCACCATGTGGGTGAAATGGAACTTAGGTCATTAGGCTTGGCAACAAGCACCCTTACCTGCAGAACCAGCCCAGTAGTCAAAACTTTAAAGTTACCATTATAGTGTAGAACAATTAATTAGAATAGCCCATCATTGCTGACTTTCAGCCAAGGCTGGTGGAAGGAAATATTTTCATGTAGTTAATTTTTCCCTTAAAACAGTATTTACCTAACATCACATTCTTTGTACTTTTCACGACATAAGGGTTGAAGATACTAGAATATGAATGCTGTTAAACAAGAGACTTGAGGTTTGTCTTACATATTTATTCATATTTTTAAGATTTCTAGACTTAAAAAAGAAAATTTTATTTACAAAGGCTATTGAGTTAACACTATTAATATTTTTATCTCCTGTATATTTATTTCTTCATCTATTTTAGATCTCTGAATAATTATTATACTTTAAGATTTCACAATATTATCATAAAAGGTATATACCTACACTTCACCTAGTCAGCAAAATGTAATATAAAATATAAAATTTAATATATTCACTTCAAGTTATATGTAGAATGTATAACAACATTAAAAGAAAGTGATAGAATAATAATATAATAATTGATGTGTCATCTTCAGATTTCTGACATTGCTGAGTTTTACTTTTCTAACTAATCTGACAATGTGTCTTTCAACTAACATATTTTGATTTGCATTCATCCTTACCTCCAATTGAGTTGTATATAAGTCTATTACCTTGTTCCCTCGTTTTGAACCCTTTTCCTTATTGTTGTCTTCTTGTGGGTTGAGTTCTATCTCTCTTATTTAGAAAAAACTGTTTTATAACTCTAATAATTGCCTTAGGGAATTATAGTATGACCTTAATTCACAGTCTACATTCCATAATATAATACTTTGTGTATAAGATTCTCAACACAGAGGGAAAGGTGAAAACTATATAAATAACTGTACTCATGCATGAAATTCTCAAATAAATAATGAAAGAATCTTATAACACCATATCTCTATTCCCTCCCCATTGGGGACTCAGAATCTCTACAAATCCTCATATATTATCTGGCAGCCTTTCCCTTATTACCTCCTTTGTTCCCTCACTCAACCTCACACACACTGTTAATACATCTTTTGTCCCCCTATTCTCTAACCTTGCTAGACTAAAATTTTAAAAGTTCAATGTGATATGTATGCAAAATAACTACCCCCAAAGATGTCCACCTCCTATTCCTTAGAACCTGTAAACATGACCTAATATAGCAGAAAGACTCTTACAGATGTAATCATGCTAAGGATCTAAAAGTGGTAAGATTATTTTTAATTGTCTGAGTGGGCCCTAAATGTAGTATCACAGAGTCTTTATAAGAAGAAATTTAGCCAGGCAGTGGTGGTGCACGCCTTTAATCCCAGCACTCAGGAGGCAGAGGCAATTGAATCTCTGAGCTCAAGGTTAGCCTGGTCTACAGAGTGAGTTCCTGAACAGCCAGGGCTGTTACACATAGAAACCTTGTCTCCAAAAAAAGAACAGGAAAGTCAGAGGAGGGAGAGGAGAAGAAGAAGAAGTCATCAGGAAGGCAGGAGCTATGATAGCAGAAACAAGCAGATTAGGGTGAAGGGGAAAGATTAGGATGGTGCAATGAAGGGACCTTGAAGGGAACTACAGGACTACAAATGACCTTTGGAATTTGAAAGAAGCAAGGAGAGAGACTTTCTAAAGCCTCTGGAAAGAATGCAATCTTGCTGACTTTTTTTACTTTAGCTCAGTGAGATTGACTCTGCAGGTCTGACTTACAGAACTGCAAAAATTAAATTGTTATTGGATTGCACTAACTTTATGGTGATCTGTTAGAGAAAAGTTAAGACACTAATAAGTACAGCTATTAAATTATAAATTTGGGATATGTATGTATTCCATGGAGACTCATACGTAAAGCACATTTCTATCAGATGACCAAAAAACCCTGACTGAAAGGAAGTTGTCCTGATAGATATTGTTTTCAATGATGACAGCCAGGATGCAACAGATAATCCCATAGGCAGACCATCAGGAGAAATCACAGTCTTCAGCAACCACAAAGAAATAGAAAGCAGCATTTTGGGAAAATGCATTATTTTTAGAGCCCTCCACAAACTCAAAAGATATCTTAGCAAGTCTGAGTCAGTCTCAATTTTCTCTCAGGTACCACTTTTTTTTATTCTTCTCTCATACATTACATTCTGACCACAGTCTACCCTCCATCCACTCCTCCCAGACCCTCCTCCCACCTCCTATTTCCCCAGATTGATTCCTCCTCTGTTTCCCTTCAGAAAAGAACAGGACTCCCAGTAACAGCAAATGAACACAGCATAACAAGTCACAATAAGACTCATAGCATGGCTGGACAAGGCAACCCCATAGGAGGAAAGGGGCCTCAAGAGCAAGTAAAAGAGTCAGAGGTGTCTCTACTCCCATTGTTAGGAGTCCCACAAAAATCACAAGCTAAAGAACAACAAAATGTATGCAGAGGGCCTCATACAGACCCATGCAGGCTCCCTTTAGTCTCTTTGAGCCCTGTTTAGTTGATTCTGTGGATTTTCTTATGGTGCCATCAATGCTTCTGGCTCCTACAATCCTTCTTCCACTTCTTCCATGAAGTTCCCCCAAGCTCCACTTAATGTTTGGCTGTGGGTCTCTGCATCTGCTCCCATCAGATGCCAGAGGAAGCCTGTGTGATGAGAACTGGACAAGGTACTGATCTATTAATATAGCAGAATATTAATAGGAATAATTTCATTGACTTTTTCCCCAGTCATGTTTGGTTCTATCCTAGGTCCCTGGGCTATCCAACCTTTGGTTCCAGATCATCCAGGTAGTGTCAGACACAGTCTCCCTCTCCTGATGTGGCCCTGAACTTGGACCAGTCATTCATTATCCAGTCCCACAAGTTCTGCACCACCATTTTCCCAGAACATATTGTAGGCAGAAGAAATTTTAAGTTGAAAGTTTTGTGACTGGTTTGATGTCCCATTCCCACCACTGGAAGCTTGCCTAGTTACAGAAAACAGTTGGTTCCACTCTGTGTCCTTCATTCCTATGAGTTTCAACTAGTGTAAACAAATTTTTCTTTGGGCTACCAGCTCACAAAAAACAACACAGAGCAGACATATTATTAATTATTAAATCTCTGCCTTAGGTTAGGTTTGATCCTAACTAGTTCTTATAACTTAAATCAACCCATATCTTTCAATCTATGTTCTTTTAGGTGGCTTGGTTACCTTTATTCTGTACTTCTCCAATTGTGTGGTGAATCCACCTTTCTTCTTTCCGGAGCTCTCTCTGTCCAGAAGTCCCGGCTGTAATTCCTGCATAGCTATTGGCTATTTAGCTTTTTATTAAACCAATCACAGTGACACATCTTCACACTGGGTAAAGGAATATTCCACAACATTTCCCACTTTTGTCTAAATAAAATGAAAGGTCTTAACTCTAATACAAGGAAACTATATACACTAAGAACAATTATCAGGTAAGAATTACATTCACAGTTTCCAAACTATTTGTATTGGCTAATTTAGAGAAAACTGTGCATTATCTATCCTTAGTCCAAAGTTTTATAGCTAAGCCATTTTTGTTATAACTTGTATTTCCATTCTAAAAATATCTTTTTAGACCTTAAAACATCTTTTAGATAAATAACTTGAGTTTTTATGTTTCTCAACCTTATAAACTTTACATCTATTTTAAATGTTTTATTTAAATTAGAAACAAGCTTGCTTCACATGTCAATCCCAGCTCCCTCTTCCTCCCCTCCTCCCCCATCCCCCCAGGTTCTCCAGCCCCCCCCCAATCCCCACTCTGATCCCCAGGGAGGATAAGGCCCTCCATGGATGATCTCCAGAGTCTGTCATTTCATCCAGAGTCCAGGCTGAGAGAGCATCCCTCATTGTGGGATGGGCACCCAAAGTCCATTTGTATGTCAGGGATAAATACTACCCAAGGCCCCATAGATTGCCTAGGCCTCCTCACTGACACCCACATTCAGGGGGTCTGGATCAGTCCCATGCTGGCCATCAGTCTGGGATCCAAGAGCTCCCCTTTTTCAGGTCAACTGTTTCTGTTGGTTTTCACCAGCCCTGTCTTGACCCCTTTGCTTATCACTCCTCCCTCTCTGTCACTGGGTTCCAGGAGTTCAGTTTAGTGTTTAGCTATGGGTGTCTGCTTCCATCAGTCACTGGATGAAGGTTCTGTTTCCTAGACTCTCTGGCAGTGGAATTGTATGCTGGCACTCCCCTGATTCATGTCTAAAATCTATAAATAAGTGAGTATATACCATGTTTCTCTTTTTGTGACTGGGTTATCTCACTCAGTATGGTTTCTTCTAGTGCTGTCCATTTGCTTGCAAAATTCAAGATTCCAGTCAGTACCTTCCTTTTCTGTGCTGCTTGTCCAGTTTGAAAAGCATATTGTCAACAGTTAAGGTAAAGGCAGCCCTTTGCCCAAATGTCTAGCTTTTGCCACAAAGAAATCAAACTCCACATGGAGGTTCTTTGATGCCCACTATCCTTTTTTGAAGTAAGTTGGTGCTGCCAGGAGCAGATGTGTCTCATTTATGAGAAGTCTTATGTTATTGAAACATTTTAAATGTCATATTCTGTAGGTCTTTGAAATGTTTGAAGTTCACATACCTATCTAAAATATATCTCTGTGTGACCTTGAAAACATACCACGTGGAGGGATGGGCTCTCAGCCTGGAAACATGGGGGAAGGCCTGGGCCCTGCCCCGGATGATATGACAGACTTTGGGGATCCCTCATGGAGTGCCTCACCCTCCCTGGGGAGTGGAGGGAAGATGGGATGGGGCTGGGAGGAGGGGAGGGAGAGGAGTGGAGTGGGGATTGACATATGAAGCAGGCTTGTTTCTAATTTAAATTAAAAAATGAAACCAGACATCAAAAAAAAAAAAGGAAACTAACTTTAAAACTGTGAGGCCTGAATAAATCTCAAAAAAAGAAAACATACCTAACATGAGTATAAGTTTGATTGTTATAGATGACTAGCTATTAACCTGTATTTCTTTATCATCTTAAATAGTTTTCAAGTACTAAAACTTTACATTTGTAAATGTGTTGCAAAGGTACAACAACTTAAACAAGAATAGTAACATATATACAATATAACAAAAACAAACTTAAATTTGTATCAATATATAAAATTCCATACCAATGTAAAACATTTTAGAGCAGTGGTTGTTCAAAGTAGACTCAAGAATCCACCCTATCATCTCATTTCTATATTATATCCCCATTTTTTCCTTCAGGAAGAGATCCTTGAATCTAACACCTTGGTTTAGCTTTTTCCTGACCATGACCAATAACAACCTGTAACCAACCCCCCTATGTTGCGGGATATCCTGTTTGGACACCCTTGGGGGAGGGGGTAAGAAGATGCAGCACCAATGACTCAGGCACTGGGAGTCAGTGAGAAGCACAGCATACTGCAGACTACTTTACTAAGGAAGTTAGACTTGCCTTTATACCCCTTCCCAAGGTCCTATTGGCTCAGGCTGCTGACTCTGCTGCATGTATTTTCCTCATTGGTGTCTCTCCATCAGTAGTCTCTGGGCACTGAGGCAGGCTTGGTGACTTGGCTCAGGGAGGAATTGCCTGCCACGCATGTGCATGCAGGCTGGCCTGGGCACCCAGGGCAAGGCAATTGAAGCTCAGGTATGCTGGCCACAGTTTCTCCTACACCCCTAAACAATGACAAACATCTATAATCCATTGAAGAACCAAAAGCAAACTACCCCACCTCTTGAGAATGTGGGTGTCATGTTTTCTAGACTGCTTCCTGTTGTCTGGCAGTGCTGGCATCTTTTGGAGACCCTGAGACAATTAGAATAATGGTCATGTCCTGGGCAAGATAGTGGTAATATGTATTTCCAGGCTCTGTGCAATAGAAAAGCACAAGGATTAATATGCACTCTTAGCTAGAATAGTCTGTAAGGTTGGGCCATCTCAGCCAGTAGCCCTGAAGCTGTTCCAAATGTAGAACTCTGAGGAAACGGCAACAGAGGAACTCTGAAAGGCTGGATCACCTGGGCCACCTGTTTTCATTAGTGTCTGGCCTCCTTGCTCTGATAACACCCATACTTTTAAAAGTAACATACATATCTAGACATGACACAGTCACTGCAATCATATGTTCACCACAGCTATAGTTCCTAGCACCTGGCCTGCAAAACACTGGCCCTGTCTACAATTAGCCATAGATGTGGAAGAGTTTGTATGTCCCCCTGCCTTACTGCTGAACTATTGGCTACAGAGGATTATGTCATCAACTGTATATCAATTGGGGAGCTCACCAGCTCCAGTGGTTAGTTCCAAACCTAGGGTCACACAGTCAGTTCTGGTTTAACTCAGAGGGTCACAAAACAAAACAAAAAGCTATGAATGTGGGAAGGAGATCTGTAGGAAAGAAGACTGACAAGAATGGGAAGGAAGTGAAAGGTTGGGCAAGAGTAATCAGAGTTATACACATGTAGAAAATTGTCAAAGAACAAAAATTTATAAACCTGACATTAAATTTTTCTCATTTTATTCAGATTATTATCTTTTTAAATTAAATTGCATACTACCTTGAATTTTCATTTTGTCGCTTGGGTTTTTATTTTTCTGGGTTTTTTGGGGGGGAGGGCATAGTC
Organism: Mesocricetus auratus; assembly: GCF_017639785.1. Lineage (NCBI taxonomy): Eukaryota > Metazoa > Chordata > Mammalia > Rodentia > Cricetidae > Mesocricetus > Mesocricetus auratus. Next base: position 21,795,019 of record NW_024429188.1, on the reverse strand, counting down.
TTATTTAGCCTAGATTGACCTTTAACTCCTGACCCTCTTGCCTCTACTTCCCATATGGTTGGATTACGGGTATGTGTTAGAACACATAGCCTGTCTTGAAGTTTCTAAACATCACCTTAGCTTTATTGACCTGGAATTTGAAAACAATATGATAATAAACAAAGAATAATAAAGTACGTCTAGATTTGTGCCAGGATTAATCCATATCTAGTTTAGCTAATACTGTAAAGTTTGGTACTCAAAGTGGCCATATAAGTGTAACACCACACACACACACACACACACACACACACACATACTTCTCAGATTAGCTTGTAAAGATTTGACTTGCTGCCTGCAGGATAAGGTCATATTTGAGTCAAAGCAACTGATAATGCCAGGAAACATTTTAAAGAAGCACAAACAATAAGGACTGCTTTTCCCCTCTCTTTATCAAACAGGGCATTTAATTAACCTTCTTTGTAAGGTAAGAGAATCAATTATGTGACTAGCATGCTGTGTATATCTGTTCACAACATTACCAGTTTGATCTTTATTTTTAAAAAATTATTTCTACACTCCGGTGTCTAGAGAAAATTTTAATTCATTCTCCAAGACCATAGTAATTAGTGAAATATTGAAACTGTCAGGAAATAGTAACAAACCTTCTGAACCCCGGCATAAAGTGGCATCATCACCAAAATATGGAATGTTGAATCGTGGTTCTCTGTTTAAAAAAATCTGCATGGTTGAATGACATTAGTCACATTCTCCAGGTATGATAGTTTGAATGTAATTGTCCCCATAAGCTCATAGGGAATGGCACTATTAGGAGGCGTAGCCTTGTTGGAGGAAGTGTGTCACTGTGGAGGTGAGCTTTGAGGTCTCATATATGCTCAAGCCATTCCCACTGAGCTATTTCACTTCCCGTTGCCTGCAGATCAAGATGTAGAACTCTCAGTTCCTTCTCCAGCATCTTTTCTGCCTGCACACCACCATGTCCCACCATGATGACAATGAACTAAACCTCTGAAACTGTTAACTTTTTTTTTGTAGCAGGCACTGTGTGGATACTTTTATGCCCCATAGGATAGGTATACTAATATTTTCTCCATTTTAAAACTGTAAAGACTAATACTCAAAGGGCTTCCGGCATTTTCCTGCAGATAAAACTGGGCAATTGGGAGCTAGTGGCTCTGAAACAGGAGTTCCACACTAATGTGCTTGATTGAACTTGTTGACATTATTTGTACTAAATAAAAATTAAAGGCTTCAATTTCCTTTCAATTACTATAGAAGAGTACCTACTGAGTCTTTATTCCTGTATATATTTTTAAAATTACTTCTACCTCTTACACAGCTAGTTGGCTGAATTGTTATTCTTTCATCAGTTTATCTGAACTAACAGAACCCTTTTTAGTAAACATGAGCCTCAAACTGCTATGTCCAGGAATTTATAATTTCTCTATAATGTTCCAAGTTTTCCAGCATCTTCCTTTCATTGTGAAAATGTCAGCATTATCTCTGCAAGTACAAAGTGACCACATGGAAACTTTCAACTATCTTTTTTTAAGATTTGTCTATTTTATGTGCATTGGCATTTTTCCTGTCTGTATGTCTGTGTAAGGGTATCAGATCTTCTGGAACTGGAGTTATAGACAGGTATGAGCTGCCATGTAGATAGAGGGAATTGATTGCAGGTCCTCTGGAAGAGTAAGTAGCCAGTGCTCTTAACAGCTGAGGTATCTCTCCAGACCAAAACTTTCAACTTTCTAAGACTTAACAGAAGAAAATTAACTAGGAGTTCCTCAGTCTGCCCTGATCAACTGAAAGTATTATCAGATTTTGCAGTACTAGAGATCAAATCTAGGGAATGGTACATGATACATTATACCACTGAGATACATCCTTAGCTCTTGGGTGGTTTGCTTGTTGTTGTTTGAGATAGCATTTCACTCCAAAACCCAGACTGCCCTCAAATCCTCTGCAATTCTCCTTCCTCGGCCTCCCAATTGCTGGGATAGTATGAGCCATCTCACTCTGATGTCAATCCTTATTTCTTGAGACAGGATCCTCCTATTTAGCTCAACCAGTTTGGCCTTGAATTTCTGTGAAGCCCAGGCTAGCCTCAAACTCTCTATTCTGCTGCCTCAATTCCTGAGAGCTGGAATTACATACATATACCACCAAACCTGGCTCTATCAGATCTTAACATGAAGCAAATATATCTCTGTCTTATTTGATAAAAAGAACCAAAAACCTAGGCAATAGACGCACCTTTTTATTATTTATTATATATAACATATATACATATATATTCAAGTTTTGGTTCTTCCTCTCATTCTGTATGATTATAAAAAGATGAAGCATTGAGGAACCTTTACAGATAAAGAAACTGAGACCCAGAAAACTCATCTCAACTTCGTAAATGGATGTGAGAACCAATCCTAAATTGCTCACTGTAATCCTCTTTATCCCACCACATGATGCCTTGAAATATCTTCATTTCAACTTGCTTTTTCCTCATTCCAGACTTTCCTCAGACTTTCTAACTGCTCAGTCAGAAAACTGCGACTACCAGTTCCCTAGCAGAACCATCTTCCAAAGTTCTAAAGCGCTGCTATTTGCTTCTCCTAATGATACTTAAAACACCACTCTGCTAGTGTTGAGTTTTCTAGATCATCAGATAACAAATTGAGTCACTTCTGTGTTCCATGTGGCTGGGACATCCAGTTGCTGACTAATGGGACATTCTATGGAGGAAGGGAAGCAATTAGGGCACAAATCAGAGGAGGAGATACCGATTCTTTTCATACAACCCTTCCTATACCTATCGCATCAGTATAAACAACCAATGAGAATCCTCCATGTCTCTGACTGCTACTTCTTCAATTACACGTCTTATTTTTACAAATTCGTTTATTTGTGTGTATGTGCATGGTACATGCATGCCATGGCACATGTCTGGAGGTCAGAGGACAACCTGCATATGTCAGTTCTCTCCTTCCACCCTGTGGGGCCTAGGTGTCAAACTCAGGTCATCAGGTCATTAGGCTTGGCAGCAAGTGCCTTTACCTGCTGACCTATCTTGCTGACCCATCAATTATACATCTATTTTTAATTACACATGAGGGTTAGTGAGATAACTAACTAGGTAAAGTGCTTGCCATACAAGCTTGAGGAGCTGAGTTCAGATTCTTAGCACCATATATAAAATCCAAATACAGCTAAACTCAGCATGGGAAGGTACATCCCTGGATGTTACTGGTCAGTCAGGCTAACCAAATCACTGAGCTACACACACATACACACACACACACACACACACACACTATATATATATATACATATATATATATATATATATATATATATATTATGTGTAAGCATGATTACCTTAAGGCACACAAGGAAATTAAAAGCAGAGCATCCGGTCCAAATTTTTGACACTCCCTGATACAAAGCTGGCTTTCTTCCTTTGCATAGCAGGCAGGCTACTCCAAGTAGTTGGCCAAGTGTGAAATATTGCCCCATGCTGGGTTTTCATCAGGAAAAACAAACACAAGCCAAGTTTCCTCATGTGTAAAAAGCAAAACACAATATTTCCCTCCAAGTGCTATGATAACTATGTGATAGAGCAATGGGAACAAGGCCAACACAGGTCTAATGCACAGAACACGCTTCTGGAATACAAGGGCATGGAATAGACAATGAATGCCAGGTTCATTGTCATCACTACTGAAAGTCTGGTGCCAGGCAGCCTTCAGCTATGGGCTCCTCAAGGACACTCTCAGCTCTAGAGAGACTCATATGCTCCACAACACATCCCTTCCTGGGTAGCCCACAAAATGAAAAGGCAGAGGCAAAAATCATGACCACTTAGGTTCAGCAGTTGACAGATATGATGGGTCACCTTAGTCACACAGCTCCCTGTGGTCTAAATTGTCACTTTCCACCACTTCTCCCACCTCTGACCACTCATGCTGTTGTCTCCTCCTTTCCACAGGTGATAGCCCCAAAGGCACACATAATAACCCCTCCTTCTCCCCTCCCCCCACGATCACAAACTCTCAGAACCTGCTTCCTAAGGGAAGCCTGCCTGCCATACAAAGACACTGGAGTAAAGAAACATTTGCAATTTGAAGTTTAAAATAATTTGTAGTTCTGGATGGAAGTTATATATCTTGTCTAAACCTGGAAGTTATATATGTTGTCTAAACCTATTATTATTAAAATATGTATAAGGCACCAAAAATTCAGAGCGACTTTCATAAGCTAACTTTTAAAAACTAATACTATTGGTAAGTGGGACTAGGAAATTAGATGCCAAATAAAGTGGTTATTTGAAACAAAAGAAATGAATGTAAGCTTCTACGTCCTATATCTACTGATTATTTTCTGAAGAATTTGAGTTACATGTATCTTTTTATAGTATAAGAAAAGAATAAGGAAAACGGATATTTATCTGATTTAAATGAAAATTTTTCATATTTTTAAGAAAACATAAATTATAAAAATATAAAAAACATAACAGCATCTACCTCATCACCCAGAATTATTAATTTTATTATTTGCAATATTAACCTCTCACAAAAAGACCAATTCCTGAAGAATGGCACCTGAAGTTGACCTCTAGCATCTGCATGCATGTACACATACATGCCACCACACATACCATACACACAAAGAAGAAAAACGAAACAAAACTAATGTTTAATAATATCCTCTTTCAGCCCTTTGTTAACATTAACATTAATTAGATGAGGAATGAGCCCACAAAGCTCCTTTAGCTGAGGAGCTATTGGCAGTTGGTAGCTACTGAGGGAAGGAAAACCACTTCTCTATTGGAGGATGGTCATTAGTAGGCGGCCCTTGCTCCAGTGAGTGTCCCCACACTCATACACATATGGGCAACACCAAATAGACTTGGTGGGTTATCAAAGAAAAAAGGCATGGAGTTAGAAAGGGAACGTGGAAAGCGTCTAAGAGGAACTTGAGGCCGGGGTTTAGATATGACTAAAGTACATTGTATACACCCATGAAATTCTCAAATAATCAATAAAGATGGAATAATTTAAAATTTCACATGCGTGGTATTTTAAGCTTCGTTATTTGGATTCAAGTAACCAAAAGTGTTTGTGGGTTATTGAATCGTTAATATTTAAAAGAGAAGTCTGAATACGGGCTTATAAACTAGACAAGTGCAAGACAAGTTAGTCAGTAGGAAATATGGCCATGTTATGAAAGGGAAAGAAACTTAAAGTGTAACTCCTGGTCCACACTTCCGTACACGTTGGGTACTTCTGCCTCTGACCTCTCAAGCATGACTATTTCAGTCACAAATATTTACTCAACGCTTCCTGAATTCTGATATCATTTTCTCAAAATTAAAAATCCATCCTAATGACCCAAGTCACACTCTCAATTACTCTTGCAGAAATAAGACACCATTTCCCCCAATTCATAAGATATATGAATATCATTTATGAAGCTACTTTCCCATAACATCAAGCCCAGTCTTATGATGCTGTGGGTGAGCTCCTATAAACCAGCCTACTCTTCCACTACCTTCTCCCTATATTGACTCTACCTATGGAAAACTCTAGAAGCAAACTGGAAGCCTGTTAAGTCTGGAAAAGAAATCAAGGTCAACTCTTCTTTGTATTTACTTCCTCTGGCTAGCATAATTAGTTTGGCAATACTTCACCCCAGTGGTGGTGATTCATGCCAGTAGTAGCAGTAGATTCAAGATTTTGATCTTCCCAACACTCGCAGAACGAGCTCATCATGCCTCCTTTAAGCTAGTACCAGCCAATCAGCCCTCACTCTCCTCGGGGGTTCAAATGCATGACTCACTGGGGCCTTTCCCTCAAGCATTTATGTTTTAAAAATTACAAACTCTTCCCTTTGATTTTCCGTTGCTATGGGTGGTGTCCTTTTGAGTGCTTGGGGTGAAAACCCGGACATTGCTTATGCTAAGCAAGTGCCCTACCACCAAGTCACACGCCTAGCCATGTTTTTTTTTTTTGCCTGCATGTGTATATTTGCACCATGTGGTGCTCTCCAAGGCCAGGAGAAGGCACTAGGACCCCCAAACTGGAGTTAAGGATGGTTGTAAGCCAAATTGGTGCTGGGAACTAAACCTGGGTCCTCTGAAAAATCAGCAAGTGCTGTGAACTGCAGATTCCTCTCTCCAGCCCTGTAATTTTGAATTTTTTTTCAGATAGGGTTTTTCTATATGTAGTCCACACTAACCTCAAATTTCAGATCACCTTGTATCCACCCTCCAAGTTCTGGAATCACAGTGTGTGCTACCATGCAATGTTTTTAGTGTCTCTTTACTGCTTTCTGATCTCTAGTGTCTAGTTAACAATGTGGCTCACATTGTTGGGGCTCATGCCCATCTTTTATTCTGGTCCTAGAGGATTTAATGACGTCTTCTGGCCTCTGTGCACTGGGCATACACATGATGCACAGACATACATTCACACAAAATACCCATACATATAAAAATAAAATGCATAGGGATAAGTCTTTTGAACTTGTGCAGTGGAGGTACATTGAAAACTACACATTGATGAACAAAATTAAAGATGACACAAGTGGATGGGAAAACATACCACACATGAATGAGAAAACTAAATATTGTTAACGTGAATTTTCCCTCACATTGATGTATAGATGTGATATACTAACAATCAAAATCCAAGCAACCTTTATTTTAGAAATTGGTGACATAATTCCAAAACTTATATGGAAATTAAAAAGACTTATTAAGAAAATGAAGTCAGAGTAAATACACTATGATTTCTAGAGTTCCTAGAACTTGACACAAGCTAAAGTTATTAGAGAGAATGGAACCTCAATTAAAAAAAATGATTCCCCATACGACTGGGCTGTAACCAAGCCTGTAGCACATTTTCTTAATTAGTGGTTGATGTGGGAGGGCCCAACTCATTGTGGGTGGTGCCACTCCTGGGCTGGTGGTCCTGGGTGCTCTAAGAAAGCAGGCTGAGCAAGCCATGAGGCACAAGCCAGTAAACAGCATTCCTCCATGGCCTCTGCCTCCAGGTCCCTTCATTGTTTGAGTTCCTGTCCTGACTTCCTCCAATGATGAACAGTACTGAGGAAGTATAAGCCAAATAAACCCTTTCCTACCCAACTTGCTTTGGTCATGGTGTTTTATCAGCAATAGAAACCCTAAGACAGCCACAAAACTTCAAAATCAATTGAATAGTATTGGCAAAAGAATTAATATATAGGGCAATGGAGCAGCATAAAATGTCCATAAATAAATCCATACTAATTTTAACAAATAATTTGTTGTTGTTGTGTTGTTACTGTAGTTGTTACTATTGTTGTTTGAAGCTAAGTCTTCCTATGTAGCACATGCTAGCTATAAACTTATGGTCCTCCTGCCTTCACCTTTCAAATTCTGGAATTTCCTTGGGGAAAGGGCCCTATGAGACTAGCACCACCACAACAAATTGAACAATTGATTTTTGATAAGCTAATCTCATGGGAATCTTTTCAACAATGGCTTTGGAACAAGCACCCTATCATTTGGGAAAATATTAACCACCAGTCTTATCTCACAACACACATGAAACTTAACTCAAAACGGATCATAGACCTAAATAGAGATTAAAGATATACAATTTCTAGGGCTAGTAAAATGTCTCAGGAGGTAACGGTACTTGTTGCCAAGCCTGACAAACTGAGTTCAATCCTCAGAACCCACATGGTGAAAGCAGAGAACTGACTCCAGAAACTTGTCTTCTGACCTCCACATGTACAACATCTGGCCAGTACATCCACACGAAATAAATAAATAAGAAAAAAAATAAAATTTCTAGGACACAGGAGAAAAGTGAGAGAATGATCCATGAGCCTATCAGAAGCAAAGGCATTGTAGGCAGAAGGAAAAGTCAAGGAAAGAGGCTCTGAGTTGGCAAACATACCTGAAGTGTTTAAGGAATAAACAGCAAGGAGGCCTGTAGAGTCGGAATTCTGTGAGCAGGTGCAAGTGGTAGAAAGAAAAATGAAACAGACAACAAGACAGGGGACATCTGTAGGCAAAGGAAAACAGAAAAGAATACAGTTATTATTGTTCTTACAATTAGGAGTTTCTCTGTGTTCTGCCGGGTGTGCAGGAAAACAGCAAAGTTCACTGGAAACTGTCCAGACCAAATTAATAATAATAATAATAATAATAATAATAATAAATAACGAGAATAATAATAACTGCATGTAGCAGGTCATCCTGTATTTTCTTCTCTTTTAGAGAATTGTCTTGTTTGTAGTTGTCATTGTTGTTATTTTAACTTTAGAACTCTAGCAGACTTTATTTGGTAATATGATGTGAGGATCTAATTTTTAACTTTTTCATACCAGAGAGCTAACTAATGTAGCACCACTTTTTTTTTAGTTTTTACATTTTTTTAATTTAAATTAGAGACAAGCTTGCTTCACATGTCAATTCCAGCTCCCTCTCCCTCCCCTCCTCAGCTGCCCCCCACCAGGCCCTCCAGCCCCCCACCCAATCCCTACTCCAGAGTCTGTCATTTCATTCAGGGAAGGGCCTAAGAGTCCAGGCTGAGAGAGCATCCCTCATTGTGGGATGGGCACCCAAAGTCCATTTGTATGTCAGGGATAAATACTACCTAAGGCCCCATAGATTGACTAGGCCTCCTCACTGACACCCACATTCAGTCTGAGGTCCAAAAGCTCCCCCTTGTTCAGGTCAGTTGTTTCTGTGGGTTTCAACAGCCTGGTCTTGACCCCTTTGCTCATCAATCCTCCATCTCTGTCACTAGGTTCCAGGAGTTCAATTCAGTGTTTAGCTGTGGGTGTCTGCCTCTGCTTCCATCTGTCACTGGATGAAGGTTCTAGGATGGCATATAAGTAAACTCATTATCAAGGAGGGGCATTTAAGGTAGTCTCTCCACTATTGCTTAGTTTTCCAGTTGGTTATCCTTGTAGGTCTCTGGAGATCTCACTAGTGCCAGATCTCTCCTCCAACCTATAATGACTCCCTCTATTATGGTATCTCTCATCCTGCTCTCCTCTATTCTTCCCCCGACTCAACCTTCCTGCTCCCCCATGTCCTCCTCTTCCCTCCACTTCTCCCCCTCTCTTTTTCCCAGCTCCCTCTCCCCTCCCCCCATGCTCCCAATCTGCTCAGGAGATCTTGCCTCAATCCCCTTCTCTGGGGTACCATGTATATCTCTCTTAGGGTCCTTTCTGTTTCCCAGAATCTCTGGCAGTGGGATTGTAGGCTGTCACTCCCCTGATCCATGTCTAAAATCCATATATGAGTGAGTACATACCATGTTACTCTTTTTGTGACTGGGTTACCTCACTCAGGATGGTTTCTTCTAGTGCCATCCATTTGCCTGCAAATTTCAAGATTCCATTGCTTTTTTTTCCACTGAGTAGTACTCCATTGTGTAAATGTACCACATTTTCTCTATCCACTCTTCAGTTGAGGGGCATCTAGGTTGCTTCCAGCTTCTGGCTATTACAAATAAGTAGCACCACTTTTTAAGCATATTTTCCCCTTATCAGTTTGGGATACCAGCCAAATCATATAAAGAGGGACATTCTCTGCTCTGTGTCTCTATGTCACAGATTCATTTGTCTCTTCATGTTAATACCATTCTTTGCAAATTGAAATAATTTTGTAATATGTCTCGATTTCATCTGGGCTGGATACTGACTTTTATTTTTATTTTGTGAATTTAAAGGGGGCACATCATTGTTTTATATTAATTTTAGGATCAGTTTGCTGTTGAGTTTTCCTAAAATTCCTGTGCATGCTTTTTGTCTTTTGTTACATTTTAATTTATAAGGTAACCAAGGGAGAATTTTATCTATTGTCTTAAATTCTTACAATAATAAGTAAATGGAGCAAGCTTTCCGTTATCAGCTTCCTCAGTACAGTAAAATCACTCTCCATGTACTCCTTCCAGGAACTTCAGTTTACGTTACTATTATAAAATATTTCTTGCTGAGCTTTATAATAATTACTACTAAGAAAAAGGAAGAGGTTTTTGTGTCCAACAAACAAAACAAAGCCCCTTTATCAGACATAAAATTGGGCAAACAAATAGAAATAAGTGAGCAAAAAATATTAAAGTAAAAGAATTTTCAGGAAAATTCAAAAGAACTGATTAACATATTCAAGATTTAGTCAAATTAGCAACCAAAGAAATACAATCATTTACATCTGCCAAAGAAGAAAAACTTTTTTCTCATTATTTGTATTTTTTTTCATGAATGTTGTGCTTACTTCAGTTTTATAAAGATATACCAGCAAGATATTTGATGCTATTCAAGTTTAATTGGTACAAGTTTTAGGAAAGGAAATATAGTAAAAATTTTCTGAGAACTGTTCCCACTTGATCTCAGCGATTCCAATCTAAAGAAAAAATCAAAATTGTTATGAAAGAATGCTCATCAAACAGTCATTTGTGATAGCAAAACCTTTAAAACATTCTAAATATCTGACACCACAAAAAAGAATTAAATAACAGTATGGTGGGGGGTGCGGGAGGAGGGGAGGGAGAGGGAACTGGGATTGACATGTAAAACAAGCTATTTAAAATTAAAATAATAATAAAAATAACAGTATGGTAGAGCCACATGATGAAACAATACAAGCATTACACAAACATGTCTTTCTTGCAAAAAACATGTGCATGAAGAAATATTAAAGTAAAATGGAAAATACAAAATATTACATCTCATTCACATACCATTAACCGTGTGTGTGTGTGTGTGTGTGTGTGTGTGTTTGTGTTTGAAATAAAACTAATGGCTTGTGCATTATGGATTACCAGTGCTTTTTTTCTCGTCTGTATTTTATAAGTTTTCCACAGTAAGCATTTATTATCAAGACATGAGAATGTTAAATAAATAACAAATGACAAAACTCCACAGGGAATACGAACTATGAAAGGAGCTTTTTGAACTCTCAGTTCATCTTACCTGTGTGCTCTGTCACATGCAGCAATGGGCAGCTAGACACTTCCTATGACAATTCCAAGCTTGAAAAGTAAAATGTGTTGGCCATGATCATTTAGATCCTAATGAAATACACAGAGTCAACACTCTATAGTTCTGTATAGTGTTTCCCAATCTACTTGGTGAATATTTATGCGTGTGTCTGGATCTAGATTTTACACAACATTGGCATTTTAAGAAAGATGAGTATGTCAAAAACAAACGCACTATTTCTCAGGCTTATGTTGTCACTTGCTCCAGCTTCCAAGCCTAGCATGCCCATGCACACCCACAGCCTTGCTGGGTACGGTAATTCACTCCTTTCACCCTTGAAGCCAGGAAAGATTCCAGAGTATCCTTTTACACTTACGTGTAACTGCCTACCGAGATATTTTTATCGTATCCTCAAAACCACTCAGCCTTCTTCCACCTTCAATAACTTCAACTCTTTCCTCTTTCTGAAAACAAGGAAGTTCTCTTGATATTATGTATTTATTTTGCTAGGAAACAAATTGGAATTAAGCCCACATTTCTATTCAGTGTCAATCGAGCTCATAAGGAGACCCGTTCCCCACTTCTGTTTAGGCCTCTTGGTCAAATTTCCTCAGCTTTGCAGCCCGCAATCGTTCCACTCACAAGCCCAGGGTTTCTTCAGAGAATGAATACCCTGTGCTTAGAGCTCTGGGACTAATCACATTTGCCTAGCCCTCACTTTCCCTCATTAAATAGCTTTTAGAATTCAGCTTCCTCTGTCTGCCAGTGAGTAAGTGAAATGCAGAGGCACTCCATCCCAAACGCCAGACTCATCTAGTTGCTTCCCCTTGGCTGATTCCCTGGCAACAGGCTCATGGGTGGACAAACAGCCAAGTATCTGGTCCCATCGGTTCTGTGTACATCCACATACATGTCCTAGCTAGGAAATAGATACCAAATAGGGCTATGGAGAACTTTTATTCTCAAAACACCATGATGGAGCATGTAGTCAAACATATATGACAGGAGTTAGGATGTAACTCGATGGTGCCAGGCCCTGGATTCAAACTCTGCCATAAAAATACCACAAGAACAGAAAATCCAAGGATGATTGGCAGGGGGAACATGGGAAGTTAGTGTATAATGAGTACCCATTTCTGCTTAGAAAATGAAAAGTTCTGGAGATGGAAAGTGGTAATGGCCACACACTGATGTGGATTTATTTAATGTCACTGAATGTACTAATCTTGTGTAATGTATATTTTATGGCTTAAAAGGAAAGAAAAAGTCAGTAGAAGGTAGAAGGGAAATATTAGGAGGAAAAAAAAAAGCAGGCGTGTTTGTCTATGTAATCCAAACCAGTCTTATCTAGATGCTGCCTCTTAACATTCCAGATGGCTGAGCTCTTAGATACTCAGAGTTCCATACCAGGTCAGCTGGTGAAAGTAAACTGGAAAGCACAGGAGAGAAAGGAGACTTGTATACACCAGTGTCCCCAGAGCCTGCAGAGAAGCGGCACTAAAGGGCACTCCGGCTCTGGAATTGCTGGAAGGTTTACTTTCCCTCCACTGTCTTTTGAATCCTCATTTCTAGACTTCACCTTGCCTGGGGATGGGGAGACATGAGCGATCCAACCCCAATTGTACCGCGGTTTTGTCCAGCAGCTTCACACAGTGCCATCCTAGGTTTTGAAAAAGTCGTGTTTCCCCTCCCCCAATCTTATCTGGATCTTGAGAACCACCCTAGCTGTGCCTGCCCCTAACTCAGATGTCACAAAAGAGTGATAGTGCAAGTCAGCCTGGGCAGGCAGCTCGGCATGGTTCTGAGCTATCTTCCGGTTCCTCAGTAAAATTCCTAAGGCAAAAAACCAGAATTTTTGCTGGAACAATTTTCAAGTCGAGCAAATCTGCCACATTCCTTAAACGACAGCTGCAGTAAGTGCAGCTACTGTGCTGTTGTGCAACATTCAGCCAATATTGGCACAATCGAGCACATGGATAAAACATGACATGCTTTCACTGTTTTCCATGTTTTCCCACAAAATTCCGTTCACAAAAACTCTTCAATGTCTGTCACATCTCTGGGCTCATCTGGAAATCTGGAAAGTGCCCTTTTGGATGAAATCCCTCCCCGTATAGTGGCAGACAATGTTTCCTCCCTCTTGAGCAGCACACGCCTTTTTAACCTGAACTAATATTTGTATGACATGGCTCCAACTACTGTTTTTATTCAGCATTTGCAGGTGATGATATGTGGGACCTGGGGATTTTCACATCCCAATTTCCTGAGGTAGCTGAAGACCCACTAATCTGTAGAGACCAAATCCTCCCTTCAATTAACATTTACAACTTCCTTGCTCTTCACAAACAGTATTGGTAACACTTCTCTGAATGTGCAATCTGTTTAGGTGGAACATCATTGACAATTAGCAAGAAAGTGTGACTTTAAGTGAGCTAAAACAACAAATTTTGAACCTGAAATTGTAATATATACAGCCTAGGTCTGACACAGCAGAGAAAGAAAGACAGGAAACTACTCACAGTGTCATAAAGTAGCTCTAATTTAGTTTACTCTTTAGGACTAGGGAAAACACAAATCTCCACTTGTATAAAATTGTAAATATTTGGAATACTTCCTTCTGAAAGAAAATATTAACCTGTCTTACTCAAATGAACCTGTTAAATTACAGAAAAGGATTAAGAAGACAGTTGAAAATATTATTCAAATTAAAAACAAAATGTCTATAGTGCCAAGCCAAAATATTTTCCAAAGGTGGGTGTGTTATGATACACAGTGAGAGGGGAACCTTTATGGATCCCATGGCGGGTGAGGGACAAACATGTCATTAGGCAGAGCTTATGTGGGAAGTTTATTGGAGGAAGGGAAGGGAAGGAAGACGACAGAGGAGAGAGAAGAAAGACAAAGAAAGATACACAGAGAGAGAGAGAGACAGAGAGAGAGAGACAGAGAGGAGAGAGACACAGAGAGAGACACAGAGAGAGACACAGAGAGAGACACAGAGAGAGACAGAGAGAGAGACAGAGAGAGAGAGGAGAGAGAGAGACAGAGAGAGAGGAGAGAGAGAGACAGAGACAGAGAGAGAGGGGGGAGACAGAGAGAGACAGAGAGAGGAGAGAGAGGAGAGAGAGAGACAGAGAGGAGAGAGACAGAGAGAGACAGAGAGAGGAGAGAGAGACAGAGAGAGAGAGGGAGAGAGAGACAGAGAGAGAGGGAGAGAGAGAGAGAGAGACCTGCCTCCTCAAAGAAACTGCAGAAAGAGCAAGAGTGGCAGCGCTTGACTCTTTCAGGGACCTTTGCACTTACATAGAGCCTGCATACGGCTTGCCATGTGCGGAGGGATGACACACTGTGCCAGGTTCCCAAGCGGTGGGGCCAAGTTGCGTCTGGATGATAACATTGTATGTCTAAGAAGTGAATTGTATCTTTCAAGACCCCAAAGTTCATTCCAGTTCAATTTCATAAAACAAGTACAATTTTGACTAAAATGCTTATTCAATAGGATTGTCAGACTCCAACCAATGCACCTTTGCTATAGCAAAATTTAAGCACAATAATTTCTGCAAAGTTCAAACATGGTATGTGACAAATACAAAACTAAACAGCAGCAGTTCCAAAGGCAAGAGCAATTTAGATTTTTGTAGGATTAAATTGAAAACCTCCTTGCCCAGAGGAACACTTTGGTAAACCTACTAAATGATACTGATTGGTTTTTTTAATTATTATTTTTTATTTAGGTTAGAAACAATCTTGTTTCACATGTCAATCCCAGCTCCCTCCCAGGTCTCCCAATCCCCCACCCAATCTCCACTCTGATCCCCAGGGAGGATGAGGCCCTCCCATGGTGGATCTCCAGTAACTGTCATTTCATCCAGGGCAGGGCCTAGGCCCTCCCCCAAGAATCCCGGCTGACACGGCCTCCTATATTGTAGCATGGGCACTCAAAGTCTATTTGCACACCAGGGATAAATACTACCCAAGGCCCCATAGAATACCTAGGCCTCCTCACTGACACCCACATTCAGGGGGTCTGGGTCAGTCCCATACTTTCCACACAGCCATCAACCTAGAGTCTGTGGGTATCTGCCTCTGCTTTCATCAGTCACTGGATGAAGGTTCTGTTTCCTAGACTCTCTGGCAGTGGGAGTGTATGCTGGCACTCCCTTGATTCATGTCTAAAATCCATAAATGGGTGAGTACACACCATGTTTCTCTTTTTGTGACTGGGTTACCTCACTCAGGATGGTTTCTTCTAGTGTCATCCAGTTGACTGCAAATTTCAAGAATCCATTGTTTTTTTCCACTGAATAGTACTCTATTGTGTAAATGTACCATATTTTCTCTATCCACTCTTCAGTTGAGGGGCATCTAGGTTGCTTCCAGGTTCTGGCTATTACAAATAATGCTGCTATGAACATAGTAAAACAGACATCCTTGTTGTATGAATGGGCATCTTTTGGGTATATGCCTAAGAGTGGAATTGCTGGGTCTTGTGGTAGACTGAGTCCCATTTTCCTGAGGAATCTCCATACTGATTTCCAAAGTGACTGTATGAGTTGGCACTCCCACCAGCAGTGTAGGACTGTTCCCCTTTCTCCACATCCTCTCCAGCATAAACTGTCATTGGAGGTTTTTGATTTTAGCCATTCTGACAGAAGTGAGATGGTATCTCAGAGTTGTTTTGATTTGCATTTCCCTGATGGCTAAGGATGTTGAGCACTTTCTCAAGTGTCTCTCAGCCATTTTAGACTCCTCTACTGAGAATTCTCTATTTAGTTCTGTACCCCATTTTTATTGGATATTTTGGTGTTTTGGAGACTTGCTTCTTGCGATCTTTGTAAATTTTGGAGATCAGCCCTTTGTCAGATGTGGGGTTAGTGAATATCTGTTCCCAATCTGTGGGGTGTCTTTTTGTCTTGCTGACTGTGCCCTTTGTCTTACAGAAGCTTCTCAGTTTCAGGAGGTCCCATCTATTAATTGTCGATCTTAGTGTCTGTGCTACTGGAGTTATGTTCAGGAAGCTGTCTCCTGTACCAATTCGTTCAATGGTGCCTCCCACTTTCTCTTCTAACAGGTTCAGTGTGGCTGGATTTATGTTGAGGTCTTTGATCCATTTGGACTTAAGTTGTGTGCATGGCGATAGACATGGATCTATCTGCAGTCTTCTACATGACAGCATCCAGTTATGCCAGCACCATTTGTTGAAGACGCTTTCTTTGTTCCATTGTATATTTTTAGCTTCTTTGTCGAAGATAAGATGTGCATACATGTATGGGTTAATATCAGAGTGCTCAATTCGATTCCATTGGTCTACATGTCTATTTTTGTGCCAATACCAAGATCTGATTGTTTTACTATTTCATGGATATGAATGTTTTGCCTGCATACATATATGTGCACCTGGTTCCTGCAAAGGTCAGTAGAGGGCTTTGGGTACCCTGGGAATGGAATTATAGACAATTGTGAGCTACCATGTGGGTGCTGAGAATCAACCCTGGTCATCTGCAAGAGCAACAAGAACTCTTAACCCCTGAGTCATGTCTCCTGACCTAAATGATGCCTCTTTAAAACTAAATTGCTCCCTCTTGATTTCTATGCTTTTCACTACTTGGCATTGCAAATATCAGGATTTTCCCAATAGATTTTCCCATAATAAAATCCCCAGGTGTTTAGCAGTATCCCCAGTGAAAGGCCATGTTCCTCCTTGAACACCTGACTACAAATAATGCAAGATATCCACTTTGAGAAGAATCACACAGATAAAGGCAAGTATATGTTGTCCGGTTATTTATCAAATAGTCATGAATGGGGGACTCATTGTAAAAATCTATATCTACCATTAATGAGAACTGCGAAGAAAAAGAAGGAGAAGGGGTCTCTATAGACATGTATAAAAATTTCAGCATTCTAAAATATAGTAGTATTGAGGAAAACAAGGTCCAAGACACAGAGTACAGAAATCTATCATCTATTTGTGTCTGGGGAGAAGATGGATTCATTGGTAAATGCTTGCCATACAAGCAGAAGGACCTAAGTTTGATCCCTAGTACTCATGAAAAAAATTAAAAAATAAAATAATAGGCATAGCTATGCGTACCTGTAATCACAATACTGGAGAGCTGGAGACTGAAGGATTCCCTAGGGCTTGTTTACCAGCTAGTCAATCTAAATCAATGACTTTCAGCTTCAGTGAGAAACACTTTATCAAAAAGTACGGTGGAGGTGGAGACCGCCCGGCGGTGGTGGCGCAAGCCTTTAATCCCAGCACTCCGGAGGCAGAGGCAGGCGGATCTCTGTGAGCAGGAGGAGAGCAGGAGGAGAGCAGGAGGAGAGCAGGAGGAGAGCAGGAGGAGAGCAGGAGGAGAGCAGGAGGAGAGCAGGAGGAGAGCAGGAGGAGAGCAGGAGGAGAGCAGGAGGAGAGCAGCTGTAACTCCAGCTGCAGGGAATCAGAAACATTCTTCTAACCACTATAGGCACCTTTATTCATGTGGACATACAAGACACACACACATACATATACATAATTTAAAATAAAATAAATATTTTTGTAAAAGATGGAAACTTCCACAGGGCTGTGGTGGTGCACGCCTTTAATCCCAGGACTTGGGAGGCAGAGGCAGGTAAATCTCTGTGAGTTCGAGTCCAGCCTGGTCTACAAAGCTAGTTCCAGGATGGCTGGGGCTACACAGAGAAACCCTGCCTCAAAACAAACAAACAAAAAAGGTGGTAACATCAATGAACCCAGTAGGCTGTGGACTAAAACTTCTGATATCATGATCCAAAATAAATATGTCTTCCCTTAGGTTGTCTCAGGTGTTTTGCCACAGTGACAAAAAAAGTTATTCTGTGCCTCATTTTTCTCTGTGTTGCTTTGACTCCAAGGCTGACAAGCTCTCTTCTTATGGTGACAAGATGGCTAAAAGATAGGTTCAAGTTTTTACCGAGTCTCCTAAGAAACTTGAGCAGAGTTTCAGTCCATGTGTCAAAGACTGTGAAGGATTTCAGATTTTGCATGTGTCATGGTTTCCTGGGTTCTGCTAAAAGGTCAGAGATGAGGGACAGACTCCTTGTAGCAGTATCAGTAGCTAGAGGGTCTGCTGATTAGGATTTTGCTAGTGTGCATCAAACTCAGTTCCAGTAAGGCAAAGAGGGCCAAGCAACACCTGTACTCACAGTGGATTATATTCTGGAATAGAATGTGACCTGAATCTTTTATAATAGTTACAGAGCATGCCTGCCCATTGATCCAGAGGAAGACTACCTTTATTACACTGGGCAGTAAGCATGTCTGCCTTTGCTGTGAAGGGATACAGAGGTTACAAGGTTGTAGTGCATAAATCCCCTTGAAAAGATAATCCAGAGCAAAAGCACTCAGTTCTTCACTGATAAGACATACAGAAATAATACAGAATCATGGAGAAATGTGTCCTAACATATAATTCTAGAATCTTCGTTCATTGGTTCATGTGTGTCACAAAATACCCCTTTTATCATTGTGATCAAGGGAGAAGGGTTATATTGACTACCCAATACCAAGCCATATCCCAGAAGCAAGAAGTCTATCATACTAGTAAGTGTTCTCTAGAGGAAGAGAACTTAAATAATGTACATATATGTGTAGATATATGTTCACACATTCAGACAGACAGATGGGGATTTATTAGAGTAGCTCACAGGCTGTGTGGTTCAGCTAGTCCAACAATGGTTGCCTACCAATGGAAAGCCCAAGAATCCAGTAGTTGTTCAGTGCCCAAGGCTGGATGTCAGTATATGCCAAAATCCTGAAGAAGTAGATTCTATTGTCAGTGAAGAAATGGGCCTGACAGTGAAAGCGACAGCAGGCAGGCAAAGAAAGCAAGCTTCCTTCTTCCGTGTCCTTCATGCAGGCTGCCAGCAGGTGCGGCCCAGAGTAAAGGTGGATCTTCCCACATCAAAGATCTGGATTAAAGGTGTATCTTCCCACTCTGAATAATTTAATTAAGAAAAAAACCCTGCCCTTTACCCCTTGGCCCTCATTGCAATGAGGGAGCTGACCCTCCCCCTTATTATCTGCAGCACTCAGGAAAGAAGACCCCGTTCCTTGACTGAGAAGCACGGTAGAGATGACCCTGTTGACAGAGGCAGAGGTGAGTGTGTGACAGTGGGATAGCTGGCCACACCCCCCTTGTCTGACGTGTGGTGATGAGAGTGAAGGAAAGATGCTCTCTGCCTCTTGACCCTGCCATCTCTGTGGTGGGTGAGGGAGCTGACCCTTCCCCATACTAGGTGCTGCACTGAGGAAAGTGGACCCTGCGCTTCACCTGGGCAGCACAATAATAGAGCCAACCCTGTTGGTGGAGGTGTGGGTGAGACAGCCCCTAAGTTATGAGCATGGGAGAGCTGTCCACATTACTCATCTGTTATGTGGTGACATGGGTGGGTGAGAGGTACCCTCCTCCCCCAACCCATTAGGTGGGGGAGCTGGCCCTGAGGCCATAAGAGCAGGAGAGCTGGCCCTACCCCTCACCAGCTGCAACCCTTGGGAAAGCAAGCCTTGCACCTGGCCCGGACTGCACAATAGAGCCAAACCTGTTGACAGAGGTGTGGGTGAGTCAGCCCTGGAGTTGTGACCGTGGGTGAGCTGTCCCCACTACTTTTCTGTCATACGGCAGTGTGGGTGGGGTAGACAAGCCCTCCCTTACCTCTCGTTCCTTACTGCCTGTGAAAGATGAGCAAGCTGACCCTTGTTAGCAGCTGCGGCACTTAGGAAAGTGGACCCTGCACCTTGTCTGGGCAGCACAGTAGAGCTGATCCTGTTGGTGGAGATGTGGGAGAGCCAGGCCTGAAGTTGTGAGCATGGGAGAGCTGTCCCCATTACTCATATATCATGTGGCAGCATGGGTGGGGGACAGATTCACTCCCAGCCCACCCACCCCCACCCATCAATGCCTGAGGCAAGTAGAAGAGCCGGCCCTGAGGTTACTAGAGCTGGAGGGCTGTTCCTGCCCCTCATCAGCTGTAGCACTCAGGAGAGTGGCCCCTGCACCTCACCAGGACAGCACAGTAGAGTGGCACTGAAGGTGTAGGTGTGGGAGACCCGACCCTAAAGATGTCAAAGCGGGAGAACTGGCTGTGCCCCTTGCTAATTGATGCAATGAGGTGAACCAGGGGTTAACTAGCCATGGCAAATGCTGGAAAGCTCACCCTGGTGGTAAAGACAGAGGAGAACTGGCGGGCTGACCAACCATGCAACTACCCATGCCCAGAACCAGGGTTATGTGTTGACCCAAACCAATATCCACCTTGTCTGTGATCTGCTGGAGCATGGGTAAGAGTGGGGTTCAGTCCTGTGGACCCAGGGCTGCAGGGCCTCCATGACACAGGGCAGCAACAGGATGTCTAGGTAGAGCCCCAGTGAGGACCCAGTGATGGTGTAGCAGAAACTAAGGGCTTTGAACCAGAGCAATGACTCTTTGTAGTGAACTCCTGCTTGTTAAAATGTATAGATAAAGGGGTTACTGCATGACTCAGTGTCACACTGCAGCTTCCATGATGAGACTGTTCCTTTCTCCTTTTTTCACTTAAATTTTATTTTGTTTTATTTTGGGAGTGGGGAGGGAGATGGGTGGGATCAGGAGGCATGAATTGAAAGACACAAAGAATAAATTAAAAGAAAGTTTTTTTTAAAAAAGAAAGAAGAAAAAACCCTCACAGGCATGCCTAGCTATTTGGGTTTTTAGTTGGTTTCAGATGCAGTCAATCTGACAACCAAGAATAGCCATCAGAAAAAGGGTGTCAAGATGAAGCCAAGAAACTAGCCCCACACCTTCCATTTCCAAATATGATAAGCCATGTGAATGTCACTCTATGAGCACCAAGCTGTGAAAGTCTTTCTCTATTCAAATGACAAGTTTCCATTTAGGTACAGAAACATAAAAGTAGCACACTATGGCTATGTAACAACCATAATGAAATACTGCACAATAGTAATACCAAATGCAAATTAAAACCAAAGAATATGTGATGACACTTTGAAAACAGTATTCAATAATTAAGAATTTCCTCCAGAATCCATGAATAATGTTTGACTGTAAATGTTTCAAGAAAGTCACACTTTGAAAACACCATCTTTGTGTTTTAAATCACCAATTATATCTTTGTGACTTAATATTTTCACTTAAATTAATCTTTGAAAGTCCTAATAGCATAATTATAATCACTGTGTTACTCATTCTGGGATATTTTTTCTTCAAATTTTCAATTCTATATTTTATCTTTTGTTATTTTTGGACAGTTTCATGCATGTGTCCCACATATTTTCATACAGTTCAGCATTTTCTCTCCTACTTCTCCAATTCCTACTGAATTATTTCTCCTTCCCAACTAATCCTCCTCCTACTTTCATGGTGTTTCTTGTTTTCACTTTTGTTCATTTTTATTCTATGTGTGTACCATGCATGTGTATATGTGTGTGAATGAATCCAGGTGAGTGTGTGCCATGCCATAGAGGACAGACTCTGATATAGGTCTTTACCTTCCACTTTGCTGAATCAGGCTCTGTTTGTTGTTTTCTCACTCTGTACCCCAAATCTCTGCCTCTCATCTCGCCAGATGAGCACTGAGATCATAGAAGCTTACCACACAAGTCCAACTTTTATATGCATTCTGGGAATTTGAACAAGGTCTTCACACTTGCACTACAAACACTTTTACCCATTAAGCCATCTCTCCAGCCCTACTTTCATATTTTACTGCCACCTTTGAATTTGCCAAGGTAACCAGCAAACAAAAGCTGCACAACCATATGACTGGCAAATGACATTCTTAATGGATAAGGGGCTATGATAGATATGTTTTCCAAATCACAAGGCAACCTTATCTCTCTATGTCCTATGTCAACAAGTATTTGTAAAAATTAATGATAAAAGGCAAGTTTCATGCTCAAATTCAAGAATCATGATATAAAAGTAAACAGGTTTCTTTTCTTCAGACTTTTTAGATACCTTTAAAATATTACTACAGCTACACACTCCACCATCTGTTTGAGGTGAGTGTGGGTTCTGCTCAGGCCCAACTCCCATCATCCCCTCCTTGGAACTTCCTGGGTCTGCTCCATGTATAGTGGACCCACCCTGGCAGGAAGGACCACCCTGAGTCTGGCCACAACTAAGTCTTGGATCCTCCCTGCCCTCCACCCTCCGTCCTCCACTTGAATCTTGGCCCCCCTATGCCCTTCCACTACAAGTATGAGTGAGGAGAACACCAGGAGAGGCCAAACCATCCAGAGTTGCTAACATTAAAGTCTTCCCCCCACCATGCCCACCAGGAGACAAGAAGAGAGGGAGAGACCCCACCTGTACCCACTCAAAGAAGGAATGGGAAGACGACAGAAAGACCAATATGACACCACCAGAATCTAGGGACTCTACACCAGCAAGACCTGAACATCCTAACACAGATGAAACAGAAGAGAAGGACCTCAAAAACAACTTTATGAAGATTATAGAAATCCTCAAAGAGGAAATAAGAAAATCCCTTAAAGACATGGAGGAAAAGACAAACCAAAAAATTCAAGAAATAAACAAATCTCTTAAAAAACACAAAGAAAGCCAAGAAAAACAACCAAACAAGTGAAGGAAACATTTCAAACAGCTGAAGTCTTGAAAGCTTAAATAGAAACAATAACAAAAAAACAGAATGAGGGAATGCTGTAAATAGAAAAGCTGGGTAAATGATCAGGAACTATAGATGTAAGTATAACCAATAGAATACAAGAGATGGAAGAGACAATCTCAGGTGTTGAAGACTCACTAGAGGAAATACAGTCATTGAACAAAGAAAATGCCAAGTCCAACAAATTCTTATCACAAAATATCCAGGAAATAAGGGACACCGTGAAAAGGCCAAACCTAAGAATAATAGGTATAGAAGAAGGTGAAGAAACCCACCTCAAATGTGCAAAAAACATATTCAACAAAATTATAGAAGAAAACTTCCTCAACCTAAAGAAGGATACACCTATGAAAGAACAAGAAACTTACAGAACATCAAATAGAATGGACCACAAAAAGAAGTACCATCGTCACAAAATAATCAAAACACAAAACTTACAGAATAAACAAAAATATTAAGATCAGCAAAGGAAAAAAGTCAAGTAACATAAAGGCATAACCATCCCTGACTTCAAGCTCTATTATAGAGTTATAGCCCTGAAAACAGCTTGGTAGTTGGCACAAAAATAGTCAGGTAGACCAATGGAATCTAATTGAAAACCCTAGTATTAACCCACACACCTACGAACACCTGAATTTTAACAAAGAAGCTAAAGTTATACAATGGAAAAAAGGAAATCTTCTTCAACAAATGGTGCTGGCATTACTGGATGCTGACATGTAGAAGAATGCAGATAGATCCATGTCTATCGTCATGCACAAAAATTAAGTCCAAATGGATCAAAGACCTCAACATAAATCCAGCCACATTGATTCTCTTAGAAAAGAATGTGGGAGGTACCCTTGAATAAATTGATACAAGAAACCACTTCCTGAACGTGACACCAGTAGCACAAACACTGAGATCGACAATTAATAAATGTGACCTCCTGAAACTGAGAAGCTTCTGTAAGGCAAAGGACACAGTCAACAAGACAAAATGGCAGCCCACAGAATGGGAAAAGATTGTCACCAATGCCATATCTGACAGAGGGCCAATTTCCAAAATATACAAAGAGCTCAAGAAGCTAGCCACAAAACACCAACCAAACCAATTCAAAAGTGGGGTACAGAAATAAATAGAGAATTCTCAATAGAGGAACCTAAAAGGACTGAAAAGACACTTACAAAAGTGCTCAACATCCTTAGCCATCAGGGTAAAGCAACTCAAAACAACTCTGATATACCATCTTAGATCAGTCAGAATGGCTAAAATAAAAAACACCAATGACAGTCTGTGCTGGAGAGGATGTGGAGAAAAGGGAACACTCCTCCACTGCTGGTGGGAATGCCAACTCGTACAGCCACTTTGGAAATCAGTATGGTGGTTTCTCTGGAAAATGGAAATCAGTCTACCTCAAGATCCAGCAAATCCACTCTTGGGCATATACCCAAAGAATGCACATTCATACAACAAGGACATCTGTTCAACTATGTTTGTAGCCAGAACCTGGAAGCAAGCTAGATGCTTCTCAAACAAAGAATGGATGGAGAAAATGTGGTATATTTACACAATGGAGTATTATTCAGCTGAAAAAAAAATGGAACCTTGAAATTTGCAGGCAAATGGATGGAACTGGAAGAGACCACTCTGAGCGAAGTATCCCAGTCACAGAAAGACAAGCAGGGTATGCACTCACTCATATATAGAAATTATACATAGAGCAAAAGACTACCAGCCTACAAACCACATCACCGGAGAAACTAGGAATCAAGGAGGACCCTAAGAGAGAAACACATGGTCCCCTGAACAAGGGGAAAGGGACAAGAACCCCTAAGCAAATTGGGAGCACAGGGAAATAGGGTAGGGAGGGAGGAAAAAGAGAAGGGGAGAAGAGGAGAGGGGAGAACAAGAGGAATAAGGAAGACTGAGACAGAGGAGGAATAGAGGAGAGCAAGAAAAGAGATACCTTAATAGAGGGAGCCAGTAAAGGTTTAAAGAAAACTCTGACACTAGACAAACGTTCAGAGATCCACAAGGATGACCCCAACTAAGAATCTAGGCAGTAGTGGAGAGGTTGCCTTTGATGCCTTTCCCCTATAGAAAGCCAGTAACAGAGAGGGAGAACTGATGATCAAAGGGATTAAGACTGGGCTGGTTTAACCCCCAGAAACAGCTGGCCTTTCCCCTATAATGGCATTGATGACTGCCTCAATTGCCATCCTAGAGCCCTCATCCAGTAGCTGATGGAAACAGAAGCAGGCACCCACAGCTAAGCACTGAGTCATACTCCCAGAATCCTGTTGTAGAGAGGGAGGAGGGAGGAGCAAAGTAGCTAAGACTGTGCTGGAGAAACCCACAGAAACACTTGACCTGACGTAGTGAGAGCACAGGGACCCCAGTCGTAAAGTTGGGGAACCAGCATCGGAAAGAACCAAACATTCTGAATGTGAGTGCCAGTTAGGAGGCCTAGGCAATCTATGGGACCTCTAACAGGGGAGCCAGTGTTTATCCCTAGTGCACAAATGGACTTTGGGAGCCCATTCCCTATGAAGGGATACTATTGCAGCCCAGGTACATGGAAGAGGGTCTAGGCCCTCCCCCAAATGACGTGACAGACTTTGATGATCCCCCATGGAAGACCTCACTATCCTTGGGGAGTGGGTGGGAGTGGGTTGGGGTGCCAGTGGGGGGACATGAGAGGGCAAGGAATGGGTGGATTGATATGTAAAATAAGATTGTTTCTAAAATAAAAATAAAATAAATATTACTATATACTATGAATCCCTAGATTTTAAACAATTCCTCAACTGATTATTAAAATTTAGTTCAGCTCCAAGTGCATCCACTGTAACAAAGCATTTAGGATTTCAAGATAATCTAAGTGTGTCAAAATTAATTGTGATCATTTCAGACCAAAAGAGACTAAATAAAGTCAAAGCTATCTAAACACTGGCATTTTCTTCCGGCAAAAATACACTTTTTATGGAGTGTGCAGTCACAAAGCTGGCATTTATGTCAAGCTAGGATTAGTATTATCATACTTCAGATTCACTGAGGCGTTTTTAGCAATTTTGAAAGGCAGTTTCATATTCCCAACTGTAATAGAATGCCTGAGAGATCACACCCACCTTGCTAAAACCAGTATAATTATGGAAGCAAAAACAACTAAATATCTTTGACATAGCCCTTTGGCTATCTTGAAATACTCAGGCATTAAGTTAACACAGTCTGCTGCTCTGAAGAAATGTGGATTCTGCCCTTCCATTCTAGTCTGAGACAAGAATTGGTGGCATAAAATTGAGAAGTAAATGAGCCAAAAATTATGTCCTTTTTTTGTAATAGCTTTGCCCCAGAGAATAAATCTCCCACTGAAAAAGTAGTTATCTATAGGAAATTACCAAATCACAGACTCTCTGAGAGAAAGAGGAACCTTAGAGATCATCTGGCATTATGTAGACAAAGTTATGTAATTTATTTTTGAGAGTAAGTTTGGCAATGGGGGAAAGATGCCCCAAGGTGGATAATGTCATATTGTACTTACTATTTCACATTCCTTTCCAGTCTGAGTCTACTCCAACAGATGCATGCATTCTTCCAAGACTGGAATTAGGAGATAACAAAACAGGAAGCACAGAGAATGGAGGATCCATCTTGGTGTTTGCAATAGCAGCGACATCAGTGGCAACCACACTGGGATACTATGACCAAGGTGGCAGCATTCACTGTCCAATTACATTAATGTGGTGAGACAAGATGTGGCTTCCAATGATCATTGGAAGCAGAAAGGCCACAAGAGACAATAGTTTTTAGCAAAGTTTTGGCAGTAGCAAGTTCCTCCTTTCACAGAGACACATTTTAAGCTCCCAAAAGCGTTTCAATAAGCCTTTCCAGGTAAAGGGAGTCTGTGAAATGACCTGCTGAATGGTCTCTTGGATATTCAATGTCAGATTGATATCTGCATGTCAGATATTTTTTCCCTGACACCCACACACTGATCAAGTTTCAGCAATAGTGCTGCCCTTCTAACTTGCTTTGGAAAGGAGATCAAATTCTAGGAGAACCACACTGTGCTTTAACACTCTAAACACTGGAGGGAACCCTGAAAAGGTTTGTGGAGCCAGGTCTTGAGAGGACTTTAAATGTCATACTGTCGAATAGTATGTCTGTGGCTGCAACTTTTATTAGCTAATGCAGTATAGAACTAACAGAAAGAAGGGGGAAGACCCCCTAGTTGACAAGTGACATGCAAGCTACAAGCATCTCTGTGTCCTATCTTATGACCTTCCACATCCTTGCTTTTTTAATGTTTTATTTTGCTTTTGCCTCAACACCACTTCCAAGGCTTCTAAGATTTTCCTCATGTAGAACAGTCTACAATTACAAAAAGAAAAAAGACCAGGGCTGGGGACACGGGGGTATAGTTACCATCTCAGAGAGAGTTTTCAGCAACAATGAGAGTAAATACCCCTATGTCTCCCAAACTGGGGAGACATTCCTAAGGTGCATTCTGGGTAGTTCCTAAAAGGGTACCTGGCCCAGGTTATTTTGTTCCATAAGACACATTGAATTACTTCCCCATGGCTCCCTCACCCTGAACTTGGGATTGTCTTCCAATTAAACTACCAATTTCTTATTTTGGAGGCTGTTTTCAAGAGCATTCAACCTGGTTAAGTTTCATAAATTTGGTGGATTCCTACATTAGGTTTCCATGTCCCAGAGAAAGAAACTCACATTGTTCTCTTTCACAGTATGGGCACTAATGTTTGTCCAGTGCTTGGCCAAACAAGAGAGACTTTGATTCTGAACAGATCAGGGTGAGAAAGCATGTCTTATAAAGAATCATTGAACTGTTGAGGTTGGCGAAGTGTACCAAAAAGATATTATCGAACACTGCTAGCCATATCATGACATAGAGCATAACTTTAATACAGTATGAGGCTATGTTAAGTAACACAGGAAGCAGGAATATGGGCAAGACTCCACTGGAGGAGTCCAGTGATGTTGCTTGGGAATTTTTCCTAACATAGAGGCTCCAAACCAGCTCCTGTAGCCTATGAATGTTTTTCAAGCCACCAAACATACTTTGACATTTTAATTTATTGATTGATTTTGTGTTGATCTTTACTACGTATGTGTCTGTACACTACATGTATGCATGGTATCCTTGGATGCCTGGGGCTTGGCTTACAGAGAGCTTACATGAGCCACCATGTAAGAGCTTGGAATTGAATCTGGGCCCTGTGGAAGAGCAGACAGTGCTCTAAACCACCGAGCCATTTCTACAGACATTGCCACCAAATATTCTATAATAAATTACCATAGGTCTAACTAGCCCTTGAGACAATCTAGCTAACCTCCAAACTTCTTCCCAAAGAGGAAGCCTCCTTATAGTTGGCCATTACCACATATCTAAGTTTGGACAAAGCATAACAGTAGAAACGATGCACCATTCCCAAGTCTAGCTCATAAAAGCTTCCCAAGTATCATCCCATCACCTCTTTCACATATGCCAGTTGAATGCATATACAAAGCCTCAAATGGAAAGCAATCTATATCCTGAACAACTACAGGGCATGGAGGATTGCCTTTTTGACATATGAATTTGGGGGATACATTCAGACTATACCAAAGCCTGGAAGCGGGTGTCCTCCATTCACAGGTGGCCTTCCACATGGTTGTGACAGAGCCTGTAAAAGTGGGTTTGCTGTCTTTCAGTCTTCTGTCATGTGAAAACATAGCATTAGAGTTTTGTTTCCCTTCTGCCTTCTGACACAAAAAGATACAGCAAGCCCTCACCTGATGCTTGCCCACTGATCTAGTTTCAAAAACAAAGAAATTACATAGTCTCGGGTTTTGTGTTATATCAACACAATCGGACTTAGGCTTAATGGGTGTGATGTTTGAGTTCCTGTTGTGTGAAATCTATGATGACGTTGGTGTTCATGTCTAACAGTGGCTAACCTACCCCAAGTGAGTCCTACTATTTACAACAGAACTTAAACAGATACTATGGCAAGTGAAGGACACTGGAGATAATTCAGGAAACTGAAGAATAGGGTACAAAGGGGACTAAGAGACTAGACCAGCCAGGGTAGGGAAGCATAGGTCAGATGAAGGACAAAGTCTCACAGTTTTAATAACTGAAAATTCCAAGATCAAACCTCCAGAGTGCAGCCAGCACATAATAGTCTCACTGTAGCCACAGTAATTGTTGTCTCCTGAACTTCAGCTTATATTGTTTAGCCAAATAAATGAAAGAGAGGGTCTCAAAGAATTTGACATGTGTTCCAAGAGAACACTCATAACAAAATAAGAATAAAAGAAGAAACAGACAGCAAAGATCTTTGGGGGAAAGGATAAGTTCTTTAGCAAGAAGAAAAGGTGACCTCAGGGGAAACTTCTCTAGTGGTGTGAGGCAATGACTAAACCAACAGATATGAAAGAATGCCATTGGGATCTATTCTCATATTTATAGAAAGACCAGAGATGAAGATTCTAAGTGGACTTGCTTCAAGCGGGCATTCTTACAGGTACACAGCTGAGGGAGTAGAAGAGGAAAGTGCTTAAAATAACCTAAAATTGGTTGTTAGAAACTCATGGAAATCAACAGTTTTGTTTCTTTCTGTGCTCCAGGAGGCATATAGGCAATGCTAAAGACAGAAAAAGGTGGTTTTTGGTCCAGTAAAATCATGTTGTTTGGAAGCTCCAGTCTCTCATAAGCTCAGCATAGATGGCCAGAGTTCAGGCTTTTGATTACAGTGGGTGGTGGCATCATCACTTGGCAAACTTTACTGTCTCTTCTGTTCAAAAGTGTCAATGGGACTTTAACAACAAAGAGGAAACCAGTAAATTGTGGGAAAACAACAGGCAAATAGAGAGGAAACTATAAAGCACTTTTGCATAAGGCAGAGGAAGTGTCTGGCAAAGAGGAGGAAAATTCTATTTAAAGAGGTTATTTAGAAAATACAAGCTCTGTCCTTCCTGTTCCAAGAATTAGGGGCTTCCCAGATGGACCCACTATGATATTTTTATCTTATTTGACTCTAATAAAACTGTTACTGCCTTCTCTGTGTTATCCCAGGCAACATCCTCCCTTATTAGTTCATTCACTGGCTTTCTTAATAGTACTATTGCACCACATTTGGAAAATCCCAGTGTATGGGCTTAACCAGCAAGGCAAGCCTTTATGTTTTGTGAAACTCTCACAAAAGGCCTTCCATTAAACACTGTGCACTGGAAATTATACCATTCTTAAAATCTGTTTGAGGCAAAGGGCATTAGAAATCCTAGTGAAAGTGGCAGCCATCCCCAAGATGTCAAGGCAACCCTATTATTTTCCCTTCATGATAGTTTACTCCCACACCAGGAACAGTTACATTTAGAAAGAACCATTTCAAAGATTATTTTCTAGGGAAGTGTGCCTTATTAGCCAAACCTCTTTATCTCCTGTGGGGACCCCAAACCTGACCTATACTTAATGGAAGAGCTCATGCCTAGTTGATGCCTTGTTTAAGAAATGGAATTGAGTGGGCTGGGGAGGAATTTCAGTCAGTGAAGTATTTACAGTTCAAGCATGAGAAACTGAATTCAGATCCCCAGCACCCACAGTAAAATGATGATGATGATGATGATTTTTAAAGCTGATACAAAACTATAATCCCAGCACTGAAAGGTAGAGTCAGGAGAATCCCTGGGGCTTGCTAGTCAGCAAGTCTAGCCAGATGGGTATATTTTCCATTTAAAAAGAAAAAGGTGGAAAGCATACATACACAAATACATATGAAAAAATAAGTGTAATTAGGTGATCAGTTTGGATAACTTACATGAAAATTATTCATACATACATTGCATTCATTCTTTTAAAGATTCAAATCCTGTTTTGTTGTTGTTTGTTTGTTTTTAAAATCTGAATACTTCATCTCCCATTTCAGTTTAGCACTATTCTCCTAGGCGACTAGTGTTACCTATCAAAGAGTGGTTTTGCGGTTTAGCTTTTTTTTTTCTTTTTTTTTTTTGGTTTTATGAGACAGGGTTTCTCTGTATTGTTTTGGAGGCTGTCGGTCCAGCACAGCCTCGAACTCACAGAGATCCGCCTGCCTCTGCCTCCCGAGTGCTGGGATTAAAGGCATGCGCCACCACCGCCTGGCGGTTTTGCTGGTCTTAGTAACAGTAGTAATAATTAGAACCTAAGCACTGAGCTGAACTCAAGAAAGCCAGTAACAGAGAGGGAGGACTGATGACCAAAGGGATTAAGACTGGGCTGGTTTAACCCCCAGAAACAGCTGACCTGACAAAGGTTAACTTTTGAATACCTGGCATCAGCCTGGGAATCCAGCATGGGACTGATCAAGACCCCCTGAATGTGGGTGTCAGTGAGGAGGCCTAGGTAATCTATTGAGCCTTGGGCAGCAGATCAGTACTCATCCCGAGTATACACACGGACTTTGGACTCCCATCCAACAATGTGAGATGCACTCTCACCCTGAACTCTTGGGGAAGGGTCTAGGCCCTGCCCTGGATGAAATGACAGACTATGGACACCCCCATGGAGGGCCTCACCCTCCCTGGGGAAATGAGGGGATAATGGGGGGGTTGGGGGAGGGTACGGGAGGAGGTGAGGGAAAGGGAGAGGGACCAGGAACTGACTTGTGAAGCAACCTTGTTTATAATCTAAATTTAAACTTAAAAATAAATAATAATAATAAGAAAGAACCTTGCTGCCAGAAGCAGTTTCTGGATTCTGTGCACATGTTCATTACCCCAGTCAGATGTTTGCAACTCAGTGTTCAAATTCAGTTGATCACCTGACACTGGTATTCACACTTGTAGCTGCCATCTGAAGCCCCTTAGCTGAACGCATAAAGTTTCATCCTGATTTCTCCTTTATCATCTCATTCCTTCTAACAATTCTTCAGTCTCCTAAATGTTCTGGGAACTTTCTATCCATTAATTCATTTACTTATCTCTATATTCTGTAATCAGGTGAGACAGATGCCATCTTCTTTTTAACGTGTGAGGAAACATATAGGGAGAGGTCGAGTTCATAAAGAAGAGACTCCTACTCAGCCTTATTGCCACCTAACCTAGTACTAATTACCTCCATGTTTGTTTGTCTTTTGTCTTCTACACAGAAACTCTATTCTGTAGTTCTTAATCATTTGTCTGAATTTACTGGGTCTTCCATCATTGAAATTTATATCTGCTTGAGTCTATCTGTACCATCTCTGATCACCACGTATGTATACATGCGGAGGATGCTATCTATCTAAACCTTGCTTATACACTCTTGGGATTTACTATTCCTTTAGTAACCCAGTTATTTTCAACTACAAGCACTGATATTTGTCTACCTGGGACTTTCTCTGACAGCTGGAGCTGTCTTTGTATTTGTGGTTATTTCCATATCCAGAAACAGGCCTCAACCAATAACAGGTAGAAATTAAGGGAAAACTCCTCATGTCCCTGGACTTTTTGATAGACTATAAAGCATCTTCTATACTGTCTTCTATTGTTCTGCAGAAGATTTGAGCCTTAGTTGGTCATGGCGGTACCTTATTCTTGAATTACCATTCTAAAGGCTTTCTTTCCTTCTTGTGGGGACACCAGACCTTGAGCAGAAACCCACTTCCCCTTCGGCCTGGGAGCAGGCATCTGTGTAATGTTTACTGAAAACAATTCAGTGCTTTAAAGCTCTTCATAGGGCTGAGATAAGGGCTTGCTCACTGAAATACCATGCCTTTCACACCCCCTACGGCTAGATGCCTCTTCCTGTTTCCCTGTGGTGTCTCCCCGATTCTGGGGCCGGAGATTAGACCACCAGCCAGGAGGAAAGAATGGTATGTAGATGAATGGCAGAAGTCCTTAAAAAGGGAAGCTCCTTTTTCAGAGAGAGACTTCTCCAGAGACTTCTCCTGAGACTTCGCTCTCCTAAGCGGACTGGGGTCTCCTCCTAAGCTGACTTGGGAAGCATAAAGTTTTCTTAAAGCAACCGACTGGTCTCTGTGTCATCTATCCCGACCACCTCGCTACATTCTTGGATGCAGGCCGCACAGACTTCAAATAATTTTAAAAAGTTACTTGGACACAGTATAGTTTGCAATCTTTGAGTGATTTTCAGAAGTTTTTGGGAAATATTTAATGGATATGTCCTTTTTAATGGGCATCTACAAATAATCTAAGTAGTAATCCCAATTTACCTAGATAGTCAACCAAGGAGGGTAGACAAATCCTTCTACTATTATGGTCCAGCTTCAACAGTTCAAAAAAAATTTTTTAGAAAATAAAAAAGGGGGAATAATGTCCCCAGTCCCCACATGACTCATCAAATAATACACTCCTCATTTAAAAATTTTATAATGTGAATGCCAGTGAGCTTCAGACAGATTCTGGCATGATGGAACTTGAGCAACTATTGCTCAGGTCAAATGGAGACATCCATGCACTAGACAGTGGAGAAGACCCTAATTTGGGGTTGAGGGCATGTTTGTGTTTTCTTGCAGGAAAAGAATAAAGCTTCGGCAGCTGTCAGACCATTTAGTGAGATGCATGGAGCAGAGAAAAACTGGACCTGAGACCATGGAAGCCTGCTCAAGCCAGTTCGAGATCTCCTAAGTCGGTGTTCCTGACCCTTGATGTCATCAAATCTACAGCCCGAGAAAGAAAACAGTCAGTTCGAGATTTCCAGTGTCTCATCAAGCTTGCTACATCAACCTCCTGGACCCGTGAGTTTTCATCCCAAAGCCAACAAAACTGGAAGATTAGCAGCTAGCCTTTGATACACCTTAAAACAACAGAATTCATTTTGCCAGCTTTTCCCTTTGGGGGGAAAAAGACCCATTTAAAACATTTGGACATTGGTATGGACTGTGATGAATGGCAAAAGTCTCTTTTCAGTATTTGAACAGGACATGGTCACTTGAAATATCAGACTTGGTAGTTCCTGTTTCTGGAATCAGTGTGTTCTTCTGGAGAAATGTGGTTTGTCCTAATGCGACAAAAAGGAGACTTTGACTCAAGTCGCATAATCAGCTGACGTTAAATCAACAAACTGCATCACCACAGAAACAAATTGGTGCTCTGTGGATAGCGCAACAAGCCTATTGTTCATATTTTTTATAATGCTACATGTGTAACATCAATGATTGTACCTAATGTATCTGTGCAAGTGCACTCTCTAATGCTTTCCTAAGTAGATCTTAAAATGATTGTAAACTTTATCACTGTTTTGACCGTCAAATTGTAACTATAAATCACCCTTGTAGCAAAGAAAGGCTGGTGGTAGAATGCTAAGGCCCAGATTGGGGGATGGGCAGGTGACAGAGAGGCGCTATGTCAGTGGGGGTCCTAGGAATGGTAACAGTGGCAATAGGCATTCTGGCTTCATGCTGAGTTCAAAGTGCCTTAGCCCATGGCAATCCCGATAGCCATAAAGCCTTATTACAAATGATTTTAAGGGTGGGGCTACTTCAAAGACGGGCAACCTGTGGGGAAGACCCACTCCCGCCTAAGACAGGGGTTCAAGGTCCTACTTGACCTAAGCCAGGAGTGCCTCATTTAAAATAAAAAGGGGTGAATTGTGGGAACACCAGACCTTGAGCAGAGACCCACTTCCCCTTCTGCCTGGGAGTAGGCAGCTGTAAGACAATGTTTACTAAAAACAATACAATGCCTGGGGGCATTAAGTTCCTGGAAAAGGCCTGCCCACAGAAACCACCCTGACCTCGACCTTGTCTAAAGACTAACCGCCTCTTCTGCCACGCCCAGATCAGTTTCTGGGGTCAGGGCAGAACCAGCCAGGGTAGAGGAGAGAGCAGAAGCTTCTCTGGTGGGAGCCTTTCTTAGGAAGTTTTCTTGAACCTTTTTGGGGCCTGCTTAAAGTTTTCTTTACATCGTTGAACGAGTCTCTGTGTTGTCAATCCCCGACACCCTCCGCACGTTCTCGGACACAGGCCGCGCAGCAGACGCGACACCTTCTCATTATTGCTTCCTACATTTATATCCATGCTTCCTAATCACCTCCCATATAAAATGTTTGCACTCAGGTCTAGGTGTTTGAATATGCTTCTACAGAAACTGAAACTAAGGTACTGTGTGTTGTACCTGCCTTTCAATTGCACTTCAAGGTAGAGTCTCAGGATTTAATATGAAGATGCCCTATTCAAAAATGTTTTCCTGGCTTGAAACAAGTGCTTCCATTTTTACCACTTTAACTACTAACTTCTAGATCGATTCTAAATTTAACCACTCCAAAGCCTTCTTCCTACTCTGTAGACAGATGTTTCGAATATCTCTTTTTTCCCTGTACCTTTTGCCTATGCGGCTTCACATTTACATTCCGTATTATAATCCCATAACTATTTGGAATTTATCTGTATAAATGAATGCTGTAGACAGATGTTTCTAATTATTTTCTTGTTTATCATTCACAACAGTTATGAATGAACTTCTACATTCCATCAAAAGCCAGGATCATCTCAGATAAAAATAACAAAATATATGTTCAGTAGCTTCCTACATAACTTCAGACTTCATATACTTTCTAAGTTCATTTTGAAAAAATTTAATAGCTAAGGCTGCCAATTTTATAGCAACAAATGCATCTCAAAGAAGCATCATCTGACAATCTAAGCAATAGTGGAGAGGCTACCTTAAATGCCCTTCCCCGATAATGAGATTGATGACTATCTTATATGCCATCCTAGAGCCTTCATCCAGTGACTGATGGAAGCAGAGGCAGACACCCACAGTTAAACACTGAACTGAACTCCTGGAACCCAGCTGCAGAGAGGGAGGAGTGGTGAGCAAAGGAGTGAAGACTTGGATGGTGAAACCCACAGAGGCAGTTGACCTGAACAAGGGGGAGCTCCTGGACTCCAGACTGATGGCGGAGAGACCAGCATGAGAATGGGACTGATCCAGACCCCCTGAATGTGAATGTCAGTGAGGAGGCCTCGGCCATCTATGGGGCCTCGGATAGTATTCATCCCTGGCTTACAAATGAACTTTGGGAGCCCATTCCACATGGAGGGATGCTCTCTCAGCCTGGACACATGGGGGAGGGCCTAGACCCTTCCCCAGATGATATGACAGACTTTGAAGATTCCCCATGGAGGGCCTTACCCTTCCTGGAGAGTGGAGTGGGGATGGAGTGGGGGATTGGTGGGGGCTGAGGAGGAGGAGAGGGTGAGGGAGCTGAGATTGACATGTGAAGAAAGCTTGTTTCTAATTTAAATTTAAAAAAGAAGAGAACAAGAAGCATCATTCTTCCTGTTACATTGTTTATAAGTGTGACCCATTTTTATTAGCATGATTAGAACAATACCAGAAAATGTTACTAGATTTTAAGACTGTCCTTAAAACAAACATCTTACTATTTTTAAATTTATGTATCCTGGTCATAGCACCCCATCCTTCCATCACCCTTCGTCATACCTGCCATCAAGTCCCCCTCCAACAAGCATAACTTTTTGTTTTGTCTTTTTTTGATTTTTGAAACCCAGTGAGTTTAATCAAGACCAACTGCATTAGACATTCATGTGGATCTATCCATGGGAGCATTAAGGGGTCGTGGCATTAAGAATGTTGAAAACCATGGGTCTAGACACTTTCTTAGGAAGACAAATTTGTCTGCAGTCCCTAAGGCCAATTATAGGGAAGCACATGAATGAATAGCCTCTTTATGGAACACACTTTTGATGGCTAACTTGACCACACGTGAGCCTAGCTAAAACCCAAGCATCTGGCCACACCTGCGAGAGATTTCCTTTGTTGGATTATTGGAAGTGGAAGTCCTACCCTAAATCTGGATCATTTCAGGTCAGAAGATCCACCCCTAATCTTGACCAAACCTTCTGGTGGCAGTCCACATGAAAGGACATGGAAGGAGAATGTCTGTGCTTTCCGCCTGCTTACTGCCACTGGCAAGTTCTTTTGTCCTGATCCACTCCTTTGCTGGTGTTAGAACTTCTTCAGAATTCCAATGTAGACTAAAAACTGAAAGCTAGCAGCTCTCTAGGACCTCCCTGGAGCTTCAGCACCATATTGGGACTACTGAAACATCCAGCCTCATGCATCCAGTCTTGTGGACTGAACAACTACCGGGTCCTTGGCTTTTTTCTGCAAGGATAGCCATGGTTGGACTATTCAGACCACAGCCGGTAAGCACACTCTAAAAATCTTATATATACATTTCATTCTATCAGTTCTTTTCCTTTAGAGAACTCTGACTAATACAAGAACAGAGTTCAAATGTTTTTTCCACCCTTGATCCCAGGCCCAATCCATGCAGAGCTTCACAGTACCGAGCAGGAAACAGAGTAGAATAGAATAGAGAAGACTGGAATACAGGTGAAAAGAGTAGAATAGAGTAAACTGGAACATAATAGAATAAATCAAATTTGAGAAGAATGGTATAAACTGGAGTAGACTAGAGTACACTAGAGCAGAGCAGAGAAATAATCATCTAGTAGAAAATAGGTACTATTGACAAACCCCTTTTTGCCTGCCTAGAGTGCTCAGGCATTCATCTCAGTAAACAGACATTGATGAAAGGAACAGAAATAGACCCAAATCAGCTCAAGGAAATAGAGATATCTCAGAATTCAATGGCAACGAGCACAAAAAAATTAAACAGCCTGCAGATTGTTCTCAGAGGTCACATGAACTTCCAGCCCATTTATTTGTATGTAAATGCCATTACCAATCCTACTCTAGAGGCATGCTGTCTCTGCCTTAAGAGAAATACCCTCCAAAATACAGCTTACATGAGCTCCCAGTGTCTAGCATTGGCCACCTAGGGTCTCTTTGTCCTGATTCAGATTTACCAAGAGGCAATCAGATTGGCCAGTCCCTGGTTCCATGACCCAACAGCTAGTCCCATAGCACTGACATGAAAGCTAGGCACACCCATCAGAAAGAATTGAGGTTGAAGATAATAGGTAACTCTCCTAGATAAAGCTCTTGTCTGAGCCGCTTCTAGCCACAATGTTGGTGAATCACTCTAAATAGTCAAGCCTTTGCTATTGATCACATGACCAGTGTGGAGTGAACCTTATTCTGTCTGTCAGTTTTCTCACTACTTCCATGATGGTATATTGAAATAAACATTATGTCACCAGTTAGGAAACCAAAAGTTCTCAAAATAGGATGTCTACTGTCTTCTCCACACTCTCTTGGGAGTGTCTGTGAGGTACACCAATGTTTCCTTTCCTAAATCTTATGTGTATTTGCATGTGTATGTAAATCTGTGTGCCACAGCTTGTCTGTGGAGGTCAGAAAATAACCTTCCACCCCTCTACCATGTATACCAAGCTAGCTGGCTTGCAGGCTTCTGGAGATTCTCCTGTCTCCACCTCTCATCTCCTCCCAGGAGTGCTAGGATTACAGTCATGAGCTATAGCATCTAGCTTTATGTGTGTTCCAAAGACTAAAGCTCAGATCTTCATACTTGCATGACCCGTTAATTACTTACTAAGACATTACCCCAGCAATACATCCATGTGTCTATCACAAACATGATAGTCACACAACATAATCTTTAAAAAGAACACCATAATAATCCAGAGTAGGTTCTGCCACTAAATGATTTTTGATACAAACTTCAAGAAAAAATGTTTTTCAGAATATTTTCAGTTTTATAGTTATGGATAATACAGCAGGGGCCTGTAACTACTTTGGCATACCTATATCTTAAGGTTGCCATAAGGAAACAAAAGGATACACTCCAGTATTATTTGTTGTCATGTACTCTATGCCATATATTAGACTGAGCTCTGGTGGGTAAGAAATTGGTACAATATAGCCCCTGCTATAGAGAATCTCATGGTCTAGATTATGTAGTAGAAAAGTTACTGAATACAGATGGTAACAAATACTATAATGTAAATCAGCATGGGGTGTTATGTTAGCAAACAAGGGAGGAATCCAAAAGAAGGGATCTTCGACTGGATGTACACCTCAACCAGTGTACACTGTTCTCTCAGAATTTATTATTTTCCCGTATACTTTAAATCTCAACTCTCTCATGCAATGGCAGCTTCCCACTGTGAACACCTCTGAGTCTCTGTCTCAGCTGGCACAGGAACCAGAAAACCCAGAAAAGTCACAGCAACAATCCAGAACCAAGATGAGAGAAAATTAGTAAGTACATAACCAATCTTCTTCATGTCATAGGTCAGACAATTCTGAAGTTAATTCTGCGTAGTGCTGAAAGGTCCCAGCACACCTTAATCCAAGTTGTTCAACGTGACAGCTTGTTTATCAACATACCCTTTATTGTCTCATTTTCTGATAACTCAACTAACACTTTCTGAGATCTCTTCCTTCCAAAATTACTTATAATCAAGTCTTTACATCAAAATGTTATGATTATCTACTACTGAGTAACAAATCACTCCAAATCTAGAAGCTCAAAACAATGGCCATTTAAATTATTATGAGGGGCTAGCAAGATGGTTCAGTGGGTAAAGGCATCTGCCACTCACTCTGAGGACCTGAGTCCCAACCCCTAGACCCACATGGTAGAAGGAGAAATTGATTCTTGGAAGTTGTCCTCTAACTCTGGTAGCAATCCACCCACAGTGAGCTAGTTTCTGGAGAAATCTAGCCTTCAAGGGCAACAAATGCTTTCATGAGCAAGAACTAGTGCCTAAGGATGAATGACAATCATAAATTAGGTAAATGAAGGCATATCTGAGATAGAGATTGCAACATAAACAGACAGCAGACAAGACACAGTTGTAGACCTCATAGTCCTAGGGGAGAACCTA
This sequence comes from Mesocricetus auratus, assembly GCF_017639785.1. Lineage (NCBI taxonomy): Eukaryota > Metazoa > Chordata > Mammalia > Rodentia > Cricetidae > Mesocricetus > Mesocricetus auratus. Next base: position 21,755,645 of record NW_024429188.1, on the reverse strand, counting down.
CTACCATTATTAGGTTCAATAAACATTTGTTCCTAAATAAATATGAAATCTCACCCCAAAACACTTCTTTTTACAGTAGATAACTGTTTGTAAAGACTCACAATTACCCAAAGTGCAAAGAATAAGTGAGTATGGAATGTTCATTCTTAAGTGAGACATCTATATCAGGTATGCCCTCCTAAGAGTCGGGGAACATGGCAGAGGAGGTGGCAGAAAGATTTTAAGGACCAGATGTTTGGGAAGATTCTGTGAAACTATGTCTTCTGGACATGGCAGGGCCATTTCTCTGACAAACTCACAACAGCTATGGTTGCCCGTACAAGACCAAGACAATCAAACTTCTAATATGAATAGGGGTTTTACAAAGCCCCAGCCCTAGCTGAAGAGCTCTTGGAAATGTACAGCTGCTGGGGAAGGGAGTAGTTTTTCTTCAGGGTTATAGACTCTTGTAGCTTCCTCATGCTCCAATGGATATGTTTATACCCATGAACACATGGGTAGTACTAATCAGACTCTGAGTTATAGAGCATGGGGCAGGGGCCAGAGACATGGCTCAGCAGTAAAGGAAACAGGTTGCTCTTATAGAGGCCATGGGTTCAATTTCAAGCACCCACATGGTGGCTTTCAATCATCTATAAGTGCAGTTCCAGAGAATGCAACACTCTCTTCTAGCCTTCATGGGCACCAGGCATGCACAGGGTACAGACACGCAGGCAAAACACTCAAACTCAAAGAAGACAAGAAATTGAGAGGATAAACATGGGAGAAGTTTCTTGAGGAGTTGAAGGGGGTGGAGAAATGGATGCAATAAAAATACATTGTATGCATGTATGAAATTCTCAAAAATAAATTTAAATTTTATATTTAAAAAACAGAGAACAGAAATGCATTGTGAGACTCACGGGGCTCTGAATGTCTGCAGAACTCTATACCTAAAGAGAGACAGAAGATGATAACAAAGAAGTGAGGACCAGAGGAGGACTGGAAATATTCCATTAAGAACATTAAATTTCATCTTGTAGTTGGTCAGACCTAAAAGATAGATCCAAGATTATATTCATATTAAGAAAATTACAAGTCTCTGCTGAGGGAAAATTGGAGTAAAATATTTTCTGAAATTAAACAGTAGATATAAAAGCACATTTAAACTGTGAAGACAATTCACAAATGAAATACTCTGAATCCTGTTATGTGGTGGTTTGAAATGCATCCCGTAGGCCTTGTTAGAGTAGGTGTGGTCTTATTGGAGGAAGTGTGTCACTGAGGGTGGGCTTTGAGGTTTCAAGTACTCAAACCATTCCTACTGTCACACTCTCTCTTCCTGCTGCCTCCCTACCCGATATAGAATTCTTGGCTCCTTCTTTGACACCATATCTACCTGCATACTTCCATGCTTCCTGCCATGATGAACTGTAAGCCATGCCCAATTATATGTTTCCTTTATAGTACTTGTCTGGAATAGATACAGACCCACAGCCAAACATTAGGTGGAGCTCAGGGAACCTTGAGGAAGAGGTGAAGGAAGTATTATAGAAGCCAGAGGGGTCAAGGACACCAGGAGAACTATTTAGATTATCTTCATTTTCACTGAAATAAACCATACTGTGAATAATAAATAGATGATAGATTGATGGAAGGAAGGAAGGAAGAAGTGTTGCTGTGGTCATGGTGTCTCTTCAAAGCAATAGAAAGTAAGACATAAAGTTAATTACCCCAAAAGTCTGTATTGACACTATTGAAATTTCTTCACTCATGCCTCCTCTAGCTCAATCCAGGAACCCTGGTGGCAAAAGGCAACAATGTATTTATTCCATAAACATTCACTCAGTAGCTGCTATATGTCAGATATTGGGGTTGTGTTTGGGATTAACTGTGCATGGTGCCTTCCTTGGCAGAACTCACTTTCAAGTTTCTGAAATTTGTAGCTTCTAGTCTACTCACAGTGTCCCACCAAAGTCCTAATTACAGGATTTTTGTAGCAGCCATTTCAAGGCTCTGATTGTACTTCACCCACTGATGGAAACTTTGGGAAGAAGATGTGGAAAATTACTTGACTCTGCCAAGCAGTAAGAAATGAGGGTTGATAGGAAGTGGTAGGGTCAAATGTAAGGATATTGTACATTCATAAACACTTATTTTATTTGCATACCCACCCTGAAGATTTACTATGCAGGTCTAAAGCACATACCTAGGAAGTAGCTGAGCTGAAGTCAAACCTAGTAGCATCTACCACCAAAGCACATTCTTGTAACTGCTATAACTAATGCGAGATTCAGGCAAGGCTCTGGATCTCTATGGGGAAGGGCCAGACAAGATTCTATGAAGGAAGAATAAATGATTGGAAAAACTGAAGCAAGAAAAATCTTGGAGCAATCAGCCCTAAGGAGGAAGCCTGGGGTCATACATTGTCAAAAACTACCTTTTTTATAATGATGACAACAAAATCATGTATGAACTATCACCTGTCATTCCACAAAATACCAATATTCTTAGGATGACACATAACACTGATGCCCTATTACATCTCCCTATAATTATCATTGTCTCTTGAATGTTAATGTGTGTTCTAGTTAGTAATCCTGTTTTGTAATAACTTATTACAAAATAGACATATGCAAACAATATCATAAACCAAACTTTTATTGTCCCATTTATCTTTTCTTCTAAAATAAAACATTACACAGCTGAATGTAAATGAGATATTTTTAATTCAGTGATAGTTTAGTCAACAGTATGAACAATTGCTAAAAGATGCATTGCCTTAAATGAAACAAGGGCTTTTCAAACTTAAATAATATAGAAAGCTCTTCCATTGATTATACTAATTTTCTAAATATAACACATTGTTTTTCATTGTAATATTCCACATTACAGCTCACATTAATTCTCTAGATATGACTCAATACACAATAGCCTTGCATTTCAATATTCTGAGTAATGGTTGGTTATGTCAGAGAGTAAAGGTTATTACTTGATGTAATCTCTGCATTATCTTTTTACATATGATTTTTTATTAAATGCTCCCTTCCAGTATCAGAACTGACCTTTTACAGAAATCTCTACACCAGAGAAGAAATAGGTTTCATAAGGCAAAGGGGATATTAAAAATAACAGAACTTTCCAGGGATGACTATTGCATCTGGGTCTCGGATTTTGCTGCTTTTATATGTTGCTAATTTCCTGCAACTATAATTGATGTCCAGATGTGAACTCATTAAGACATTGATAGGAAGCCGAAATCAACTAGATTAATGAAACCTCAGACATATGTCAGTACCCTTGCATACTAATCATGAATTTAAAAATAAGTAAGATCAAACTCAAAAAGAGAGAACTTCAAACACTATGGCTCTATACTCCAAATTCACCTCCTACCCTCACCCTAAAATGAACTTGCTAGGGGTTTGCAGCAGTTCTCAACCTGGGGGTCATATATAAGATATCCTACATATCAGGTATTTATATTACAATTCATAGCAGTAGCCAAATTACAATCACAAAGTATTAATGACATAATTTTATGGTTGGGGATTGTTACAATGTGAGGAACTGTTTTAAAGGGTCTCAGCATTAGGAAGGTTGAGAACCACTAGATTAGAGGTACATAGTTCAATGGTAGAGCACTTGCCTAGTATATGCAAGGCTATGGGTTTGATATCCACTACTTCAAAGAAATCACAATAACAGAATAGATGTGTTTGGTTAAAAACAGTCTAGAAAAGGAGAATAAATAGACTTGTGCTTTGTGTTAATGCTATGTCCTTTCCTCCTCCATCAGTCTTCATGGGACTTCATTTCAGGTGCATCTCTGCTGACTTTAAAATGCTTAAAAGTCCTATGTTATTTTCCTTTTCTTGGGAAGTAATGAAGTTCACTATCTCATTTTAGATGAGATCATATGTTTTTCCTCAGAAAACCAAAATTGGATTCTATACAATAAATATTTATGTGTAAAAACAAAGAATAACAGAGAAGACAAAAGAATAGGCTGTGGGTATTTTTTTGAGACAGGGTTTTTCTATGTAGCTTTGGAGTCTGTCCTGGAACTTGCTCTGTACACCAGGCTGGCCTCAGACTCACAGAGATCCACCTGCCTCTGACTCCCGAGTACTGTAATTAAAGGCCTATGCCATCACCACCTGCCCAAGAATAAAATGTCTTGATGAAAGACAAACAAAACAAAACAACAGCAAAACCCCTTCCCAGTTGCACATAGTGACAATGGTATTCATGGTAAAGGAGCTTGTTGTAAATGTACATTGACAACAGTTGATGACATCATCTATGTAGGTTTTCCTCAACAATGAATCATCACGTAAACAGTGACTTCTGCTATGATCATTTTTCCATCTTTATCATGAAAATGAATTCCTGTATTGACCATCTATGCAATAGCAATGTTTTGATTCTTCAAATGTTTCCTGTTTTCTTTGAAATGTCAGACAGCTAAACTCAGAAAGTCAATCAAATCTTTGTTTGAGTTGCAAATAAAATACCCTTTCTCCCAAACCTACCTGAGCATGTCTTGCATTTTATAATGCTTTCTATATCTACAGCTACAAGGTACACCTATTCTTAAAGAAGAGACAGTCCAAGATCAAATTAGGAACTGTTAAGCATGTGTGAGTTAACAGTGGTTTCAGCAACTCTAAAGGCTGATACAGAATGTCATGACTCTAAGTGGACCACAGATAGCAGCATCCACGGAGAGCTTGTTAAAAAATGTGAACTCCCTGGCTCCTTCTCAGACCTACGAGATCCAAATCTGCATTCTAACAAGATCCTGGGATGTTCGATGAATATTAAAATGTGGAAGGTTCTGATTTTAAAAGAAGGAAGGCTGAGAAGATGGTTCAGCAGGTAAAACACTTGTTATGCAAGCATTTAGGCTGGAAATTAGATATCCAGAACCCACATAAAAGTTGAGTGGACTCCTTCAGAGGAAAGTGGCTTTTGTGCTGGCTCTTTCCATTCTGGATAGTCTGAAGCCTCCTCTCAAAACTGCTTAGCTGGAGCACAAAGAGACACTTGCTCCTAACTACTCCTGACATCATTCCCTATATTCCCAAAGGAAATAGGGCAGACTGTACATGGGCCTGGATTGTTTTTCCTTATGTTGTAAAATCAGCTAGAAGTTGAACTGGTAAGTGCAGTGTGCTGACAAGACATCTCCAATGGTCTAGTCATATTAATTTATCTAAAAAAGTAAAAGTGCAGCAAGGTCTGAGCTCAGGTGAGATATAGCATGGCCTGGATTAGATACCGTGTGGATGTGTGTAACCTGGGAAACTGAATGTAGAGCCTCTAGGGTTGGCTAGACAAAACTGTAGTTTCGAATCTTACTATTCCTACAGGACACAACCAGCCAGAGATCAACTTTTCAACTACTAAATTAGAACCAGAAAAAAATATTTTCATAGGAAACAAACACACAGTGTAGAGAGGTTGGATTCTCCAGTGTTAATTCCCCACGTGGAAGTTACTATAGGATTTCCAACCAATTAGGGATCTCTGTTTTAGAAGGAGGAGGTGCTGCAGGTTTTGCTTTATTTCCCAGGAGAGATTCCTGGGTAGAGAAACCTAACTTCTGCTGAGTTATGAAGAAGGCTGGTTAGCAGGGAGGCCCTGTTCGTTCCACATGACATCAGCAGCCCCTTCCCTGAAATTCCATTGTGTCCTGGAGAATATGGAATTCAGTGATGTCGCCTGTGTTGTAGCAACACCAACTACCTTTGCAGACTCCTACAGTGCCCTTAAGTTTCAACAATGAACAGGTTTGCAAGACTGAGGAATCTTTCTAGGATTGAATATTGAGAGGGGAGACAGATGAGACAGGCAAAAAAAAAAGTTGAGTGGATACGGTAACCGGCCTGAGCAACACACACACACACACATACACACACACACACACACACACACACACACACGCACGCACGCACGCACGCACGCGCGCGCGCACACACACACACACACACGCAGACCCACACACGGACATGAATACACACATGTACACACATACAAAGGAAAAAATAAAGGAAGAAGTAGCTGAAAAAAGTAGTCCCCACACAGCCTACCCAGACACTAGTATAATGGGGCCTTTCTAGGTGGAATTCAGGAATTCAAAGACCCTAAAACATTCCTAACTGCAGGCAAACACTTCATATCCTTCAAACAGGGCTCATAATATTTCACTACACAATTTTAGATACATTTTAAGAAAAGAGAATTCAGGCTAGAGAGATGGCTCAGCGGTTAAGAGCACTGGTTGCTCTTCCAGAGGACCTGGGTTCAAGTCCTAGCACCCACATGACAGCTCACATCTGTCTGTAACTCCTGTTTCAAGGGATCCAACACCCTCACACAGACATACATGCAGGCAAAACACCAATGTACATAAAATACAAATAAATAAATTATAAAAAAGAAGGAAAAGAGAATGAGAGGGTTTCTCTATGGCTTTGGAGGCTGTCCTGGAACTTGCTCTGTAGACCAGGCTGGCTTCAAACTCATAGAGATCCACCTGCCTCTGCCTCCCCTGCCTTCCAAGTGCTGGGATTAAAGGCATGTGCCACCAACACCAGCTGGAAAAGAGAATTCTTTAAGAGCCTAAATCCCATCCAAGTACTAACCAGGCCTGACGCTGCCTAGCTTCTAAGATCAGAGATCCGGTGCGTTCAGGGTAGTATGGCCTTGCAGCCTCTGGTCTCTGGTATTGAAGCAGTCAGCGACCCGCAGCCAGCCTTGTAGCGGTGTGTTCTAGGTCAATGGATTCTAAGTTGGGTTCATTGGACTGGGAAACATGGGGAATCCAATGGCGAAAAATCTCATAAAACGTGGCTATCCACTCATTCTCTATGACGTATTCCCTGATGCATGCAAAGAGTTTCAAGAGGCTGGTGAACAGCTAGCGTCTTCCCCATCAGATGTAGCTGAAAAGACTGACAGGATTATTACAATGCTCTCCACCAGTATGAATTTGGTAGTTTATTCTGGAGCAAATGGGATTCTAAGAAAAGTGAAGAAAGGCTCATCATTAATAGATTCCAGTACTATTGATCCTTCAGTTTCAAAACAATTGGCAAAAGAAGTTGAGAAAAAGGGAGCTGTTTTCATGGATGCCTCTGTTTCTGGTGGTGTAGGAGCTGCTCGGTCTGGAAACCTTACATTAATGTGGGAGGAGTTGAAGATGAATGTGCTGCTGCCCAAGAGTTGCTGGGGTACATGGGTTCCATTGTGATATACTGTAGAGCTGTTGAGACTGGGCAGGCTGCAAAGATCTGCAACAATATGCTACTGGCTATAAGCATGATTGGAACCGCTGAAGCTATGAATCTTGGAATCAGGTCAGGGCTTGACCCAAAATTGTTGGCTGAAATCCTGAATATGAGCTCAGGACGATGTTGGTCCAGTGACACTTATAATCCTGTACCTGGGGTGATGGATGGAGTCCCCTCATCTAATAACTACCAAGGTGGATTTGGAACAACACTCATGGTGAAGGATCTGGGACTGGCTCAAGACTCTGCCACCGGCACCAAGAGCCCAATTCTTCTAGGAAGCCTGGGCCACCAGATATACAGGATGATGTGTGCCAAGGGCTACTAAAAGAAAGACTTCTCGTCTGTGTTCCAGTATCTGAGGGAGGAGGAGACCTTCTGATGTGCCCTCTGGGCATGGACAATTGTGAACCAGACTCTGTCCTTCTGTCTCTTAGTGATGGGATTAATCAAAGGTCGTCTGTCTACTTTTGATCATCTACATTACAGTAATTCCTGGGATTTCTCACCCAATTTTAAATTATACGGCTTTCATCTGTTTAGCAAATGCACCTGATGGTTTCCACTAACTAGCTAAGTTGACCTTTTCAAAAGGTTTGATCCTTGAGCACCTTCAACAAAATTGAACACTTAGATCAGAATATTTTATTTATTCCAATGTGCAAATAAAACCAAATGCTTTGTCTACAAGATGGAATCGATGGTAAAAAGGAAAGAAGTTGGTTACAAAGACAAATTAGAAGGAAGTTTGTCCTGTTAACTAAGTGGGGTTATTCCTTCATTCCAGGTTACTGATTTACTACTGTCTAGGATTGACAGGTAAGACAGCTTGTTGGCAGTGCCTTCCTGTTTGCATTGTTACAGTGTCTTAGTGAGCCCCTCCTGTTACAGCTTTCCACACTCAACATACTTGCTTCTGTATTTCTGCTTCCTGTATATTCTTACTACATATTTTTGACTCCAGAACACCTTTAGACTGTTTCAGAGCCTATGGTGATATTTCCATTAGACAATTATTACATTATTCTAACTATAGTCATATTATTTTGAATTTAAATAAATGTCTATGCTGAAAAAAGAGCCTAAATCCATATGGGCCTACTTGTTCTGATTCCATAATTCCAGTTTTCCCAGCACCTCAATGTATCTTCACATGGAAGGCAAGATTATCCTAGACTGGGGAAAGAGGAACAAACTGCAAAGCTGAGCCTCAAGGGCTCCATACTCCATCAGCCCACTCACAACCCAGTCCTTACAGAGGCACAAACCCAAGACTTGACCCACTGACAAAAAAGAAAAGACAGCTTCCTCAAGCCCCAGTTTCTCCAGCCAGATCTTAAAGCTCTTCTCCAGCATATGAGCACTGTACAGACTTCTTAGGAGAGTAAGTTCTGAGTTCAAGTCCCAGGGTTTTCATTTACTGTATGGCCTTAGACCAAAAATACAATTGCTCACTTTCTACATATGAAGACTGGCCATAACAATATTTTCCACCTTGTAGAGGAACTATATGTATTAAATAGATCAGCATGTATGGAGATGTGTGGGGGATGGTTGTGGGGACGCCTGGGGGTGTAATGCATTTCTAGCACACAGGAAAAACTCAAAAGCACCCACTGGTATTAGGACCATCACTATAATCATCATCATTACCATTGTCACCACATATCTTCTGGTTTAACCCTAAATTAGCACTCTCTGGACAGGATTGTTCAACCATACACACATTCTCCACTGTTTCTCATCAGTCAATAATTCTCCATCTCTTCAAGAAGCCGACTCTTCCAGGCTGGACCGATAGCCTCCAAAACAATACAGAGAAACCCTGTCTCGTAAAACCAAAAAAGAAAAAAAAAAAGAAGCCGACTCTTCCTTCTTTCTCTTTGTTTATGAGAAGAAAAAGGAGCATGTAGACTCCCATTTTATGGCCCCCAGGAAGTAGATTGTAATAAACCTGACTAAAATCAAGTTGTAGAGTCTTGATGCCAGGAAAGGCCTCTAGTGTGCCAGGATGTCAACTCTGTTCATGTGGAAATGACTTAGTGACTCCACACTGAGCCTTCAAACCACCCTCCCTTTCCAAAGGCCTACAAGCTCCCTCCATTTAATAATTCATTCTAGAATTTTGAGAGAATTCAATTTCCAGCTTGAGGTTAGAGTTTTGGGGAAATTAGGACATTTCCAGTCTTTGTCTAAATTTTCGCAGATTGTCATTTTTTCAGTGTCAAAAGACACAAATCCATTTACAGCAGTTTGTGGCTCTCTTACGATCACCCCACTTATCTCTGGCTTCAAGTATTCTTAATCAAACGCATTCTGACTTTTCTGTACTGCTTGCACTGCCACTGACAGGACACTATTAGGGCCCAACAGTCAGGTTAATCCCATCCTTGTTGATAGGTAGCAAAAAACTGTATAAAAAAAACTTAGCTTTTTTTTAGCAAACCTTGATTTGTTTGGGGTTAAAGGTGTTCTGATCACAGTTTTACATGTTTCTATTTGTTTTTCAATAAATTCAAAAATGTAGAATGAAACTTTGGACCTAAAACTATGAACAGAGAAGCTACATGTAGCTTTTCACTTGAAAGAAAGCCCTAAAGGGGCTGGGGAGAGACGGCTCAGTGTGTATGCTGCATATAATCCTAGGACTGGGAGAAAAAGACAGGAGGATCATTGGGGATTGCTGAACAACCTAGGCAAACTGATGAGTTCCAGCTTTAGTGAGAGGCCCTGTCTCAAAAAAAAAAAAACAGTTAGGGTGTCACCTGACACCAACCTCTGGCCTCTATATACACTGGCATGCAAACACAAGCGTGTACACACACACACACACACACACACTCTCTCTCTCTCTCTCTCTCTCTCTCTCTCTCTCTCTCTCTCTAAAGAAAGAGACATGAACAACTGAGATCAGACATCCCACAAACGGGTTCCACCCCTGTCATTCGTCAAACCCAGGGGCTGAGGAGACATGATTCCACCAATCTCTAAACTGAATTCTGGAGAAGGTTTAGGAATTGTACAGTAATCTATCCTCATACAGGAAACTCCACCCTCACCTCATCAAAAAGAATTAAGACTGCCTCCATTTCTACACCCTTGAGCAAGGACTGCAATAAGTGTGGACTATAAAACCACTATGAGCTATCACTCCAGAAAGTATTGCTACAATAAGAAAAGCATTCACAAATGGGGGGACTGTGGGGAACTCAGGGCCCTTATACACTGCATGTAGAACCTCAAATAGAGAAGCTGCTTCAGAAAACAGTATGACAGTTCTCAAAAGGTCCAAGAGTTACTATAGGATGCAGCAATTCCATACCTGGGTACATACCCAAGAGAACTGAAACCATGTGTTCACATAAAAACATGTGTGTGAATATTCACAGAAGCTTTGTATTCATAACAGCAAAAATGCAGAAGCCAAGGACAGAGGATGTAGTTCAGTCATAAAACACTTCACTGGAATAAGTAAGACCTTGGATTCTATCCCCAGCACCACAACAAAAGTAGAAACAACTCAAATGTTCACCAACAGACAAATGAATAAAATATATTCTACCACACAGTGGAATAAGATCCAACCACAAAAATGAATTGTCAATACATGCTACAACATGGATGAACTGTACAACATGGAGAGTACTGTACTATGTTAATATGCTGTTTCAGTATCTACATAATCTATATTGCAGTGATAACCACCATGACCAAAATCAATTTAGGGAGAAGAGGGTTTATTTGACTTATGTTTCCAAGTCACAATCCATCACTAAGGGAAGCCAGGGCAGGGACTCAAGCAGGACCAGAGCCAAGAACCATAAAGGAATATTACTGACTGGCTTGCTCTGGCTCCTGATCAGCCAGCATTTTTCTATAACTCAGGACCAGGTGTAGCACTGCCCACTGTAGCTGGGCCCTCCTACATCAATTAGTAATCAAGAAAATGAGCCAAAGACACACACACAAGCCAATCTAACCTAGGCAATCCCTCAATTGAGACTCCCATGCATACTCTGGGCTGTACCAACTAGGCAGCTGAAGCTAGGAGGCCTAGAATTAGTTGCAAGAGAAGGTGGTAGATGATAACTAAGCAGCATAGGGTTCTCTCTTATTTTTATCATCATTGTTGTGTTATGTTTTGTGGTTTGTTTGGGGGCGCGGTAGAGACAGAGTCTCCATATGTAGTCCAAGTTGGCCTCAAACTCACAATTCTCCTGCCTCAGTCATCCACCTAGGGTTATTGGAGTGCTCCTCCTCTACACCGTGTCGTGGTTTCTTTTGAAACAGACGAAAATGCAGTAGAAATGATCCTGGAGAGAGCTGCAGAATTTCATGGCTCCATTAAAAGCTACTGAATTGCATACTTGAATTGGAAATGCCCCTGGTATGGTAATAGCATCTCAATAAGTCTGTTGCAAAATAAGAAAAAAAAACAAGTGGGGTGAGGGTAAAAGAAGGAAAACAAGAGAAAGAAGATTCAGGTCCCCCCTCTGCAGCTAGCTGCTCACTGAGAGCAGAATCCTTACTTGCCCTTCATGAAAATGTCAGTGAATGATTGGTGAGATCTGGAGGATTAGGAGTACTCTGTGACCATAAAAGATAGCGTCTGCTTTTGCCTAGAGATATATAACAGGGGAGGGCAAGATAGAGGCTGAAACAGCCCGGCTTCACCTGACAGTAAAGGGAGGTGGCAGTGGTCAGGCCTGCTTGCCAGTTTGCTAAGGTAAGAATGAAGGTTTCCTCAGGCCAAAGAGGCATTAAGGAAGAAAATCATTGGGCTTGAACAATTGTGACCACTAGAACAAGGCAGAGTCTTGAAGCACAGAAAATATTGGTAACTGAAGGAGAGGGAATAAAAGACAATCCACACCTGATCTCTCCCATCATGACCTATGAGGCAGACAGGGGGATACAGTATTTCCCACGCTTTATTCTTCCTCTGAATTGCCTGAGGACCTTATTAAAGTGTATGTCTGGAATAGTGCTACTAGAGGAGCTTCTACATTTCTAATAAGATCCCAGATGAATGAGCTTTTACTGGTCTAAACAACCACAAATCAGCAAATCTCTGAGTCGGTAATTATAAAGCACTGTTGTCTCTGTATCATTTTTTATCCTTACATCTGTATGGATGATAGCAAATACCTTTTGCTTATGTGGGTTATAGCTGTTGATATTTATTGCTTTTGAAGTTACATCTGATGTTTATGCATTGACAAATTAATTTAAAATAACAATGAAACCATATGTTATGTAACGTTTTTATGAAAAATAATTGTTTTCCAAAACACAACAAACATAAAAATCAGTGAGAGACCTTGTCTTATAAGTTTTTACACATTTCTATCATAGAAGATTCTCACATCTGCTTCTGCATTCCATCCTCTGCAATATATTGGTTTTATTGAAGATTTGACCTCTTGAAGGTATTTAATTACAAAAAGGAGTATGGGCTGGATAAATGATTCAGTGGAAAAAGTAAAGTGCCTGGGTTCAAATCCCCAGCAACAATTGAAAAGACAGGTATTTTGTGTGTCTGTAAGCACACCAATGAAGGGCAGAGACAGGCGGGTCTCAGGGCCTCACTGGCCAGCCAGCATAGTTGAAATGGCCAGTTTCAGGTTCAGTGAGATTCTGTCTCAAAGAAAGAGGGGAAAAGTGATACTAACAGAGGATGGCATCCCCATATCTTTTACTGGCCTCCACACATGAATACATGGATACATGTTTGCACATGCACGCACACACACGCGCATGCGCACGCATACTCTCTCACACACACACACATACCATGCACACATGGAGAGCTGTTTTAACAACCTTTTAGTGATATAAATATTCTGTTATACGAAAAACCCCATTTGTTAAGAGTTTGATGCCATGTGGAATCGGAAACCGTAGTGGTATCCTTTCCATACCCTGTGATATTAAAATCTGTTGGCCAATTGTGCACCATGAATCAACCTTTCACCTGATTTTTGTAACATTAGTAACTTAGTAACTTTAAACAATGGATTCTATGCAGATGTTCCACATGTTGACAGAATTCATTATATAGTTTCAAATATATGGCATTTGTTAATGCCACTGTTAATTTTACCACTCAGCTCCTTGGGAAAGTTTGTCAGTCCTAGAAAGCTCTTAAATGCACAGTGGTGAAGATAAGTCTTTCAAATTTTTAATTTTTCCTTGAAGGCTCAAATTTTATCACTGACAACAGATGCTGTCCATTGTTTTCCTTGAAATGACAAGCCTTATTCCACTTATTTGCAAGAGAGTAGCTGCCAAGTCTAAATAACCAGAGTTTACTAGTTAAGGATGTTTTTCAAGTGAAAGTGATGTTTAATGAAAATAAGCAGCAGTTCAGCTTGCAACTCAAACAACCAAATAGATCTTTTGGGAACAACAATTATATTCCAATATGCAAATAAGATACCTCAAATATTCATCTCATTTTGTTCCCCACAAAATAGTCAAAAGGCATATTGTCAAAGGTCAATATTTAGTACATGTAGTCATTTTTTTCTGCTTCACTCAGGGCATTCTTCATTGGAATTGGAGTCTACTTTAGTTTGGGTTGTTGCAATGAGACTACCACAACAAGTAGTACTGTTTGGGGCCACTTCTGAGACACTGGCAGTTTGACCCATCACTACTTTGTACCATCACTGAAAATACTAGTGTGCTGGAAAAGGTAAATGACATCTTAGTGTTAACCTGAAGACAGTTTTGATCTTGCAGAACAATAAAAGGAACTTATCGTATGCCTCACAAGAAAGCTAACATTTGGAGGGGCTGCCAGCAGAGGGCCCAGAGGACAGGTAGTATGTACCAAAGAAACCACAACAGCTAAATGAGGAAGTGACAGCAGCCCATTAAATATAGATAACTGCGTCCCTTTTCTTCCCTCATCACTCCACAACAAAGTTTGATTGATTGCCTACTGTACCAGACACTCTTTCAAAGGGTTTGGGAAACACCAATGAAAAATAGATGAATCTGTTGGTGAGTCTGATGAGCTAGAGCCTGAAAAATGGCACTGGATATACTTCAGAACTAGACCAGGCCACTCCAACTCAACTAATCCTTGGGCTTGAGTATGAAGAGGAAATGAGAGTGAGATCAAAGTTAAGATCGAAACTTTTTAACTGAACTGGACTCCTAATAATCAAAACTGACCAGAAATGTATGGGATCTGCTCAAAAATGTTATTAAGAAAACAGGAATGGCAAGAAGGCAGAGCACAGTTGGGAGCAAGGATTGAAGCCAAATAAAAGACTTCCGTGTTTCTCTCCCACTGAGTTGAGACACTTCATTAAACAGTTATGTGTAGTCCTCTTTCCATTTATAATGCATACATATCTGAACTAATTGAAAAGCTCTCTATGCTACATGCCATATTTCTTTTCTTCCTTGTCAACATCATATAATTTTTCTATTCAACAAAATTTGATTGAATGCCTACTGTGCCAGGCACTCTTAAAAGGGCTTGGAGAAAAACAATGGAAAAATAGACAGAGATCCTTTTGTGGAGCTTACATTTGTGAATGTTACTTGTTAAAGCTTTATTCCTCAATCATGCATGCTCAACTGCAAATTACTCTAAAATCTTGGAGCAATGTGGTAAAGTTCAATGTGACTCAGCTAAATACTATGAGTGATTCATAGGTTAATACTAAAGCAGGTAACTATCAACCTATAACCCAACGTCCCAGGTCCTGTCCAACTGGCTCCAATGATCAAAATTACCTGATGATCTATTAGGCAGAAATCCCAGAGCAGAAATCTCAGGGAAAGACAAATTTTAAAAATGGCAGCATGTTGGGTTGTGAAGATAATGCAGTGGGTAAACTCTTGTTGCACAAGTATTAAGAAGGCAGTTTGGATACACAAAACCCATGGAAAAGCTGGAACAACCAGAAAGACATAGTAGACATCCATAATCTTGGCACTCAGGAAGCAGAGTCAGGGGGTTCCAGGGCAAGCTGGCTAGCTAGGCCAGGCAGAATTATCAAACTCGAAGTTCAGGGAAAGACTCTATCTCAATAAATAGAGTGAACTAGGAAGATACTTCATATCAACTTCACACACAAAAAATATGCAAAAATATTAAGATTTTTTAAAAGTAATGTTTTGGAGTCTCTTGGAAAATTCAGACCTACTACTCAAAAGAGGGCTTCTCATGCCCAGTGCTCTGTTTTGATTAGATAATCTATGCTTTTTATGGGGGAAGCATTGTTATTTAAACTCTATAGATGCATGCAATTGTACATGTATCATAGGTATTTTAGGTAGTTAGTTAATAGTATGATTCTTTATGAATTTTTTAGATATCATCACTCTTATTTTACCTTCCTTCTATATTTATCTCCATCCCCTTCCCTAATTAGAGCCCCCATTTTTCCCATTTCCCCCTTCACTTATACCCTGCTAGTCCTCTATCACCCCACCAACCCATCCACCACTGCAAAATGTGTCCCTTTTCACCTTCCTGGTTTCTGCAGTTACTCAAGGCTATACTCACATCTGAAGACTTGTAGCTAGGAACCTCAGATGAGAGAGAACACGTTGTCTTTCTGGGTCTGAGTTGCCTCATTCAATAAGATCTTTTATTGCACTTGGCTGCCTCCCAGAGGTATAAGGTAAGTAAGTCCCTGTTGCTGACGACATCATGCACTTCAAACATAGAGCTCAGAGGACTTGAGCTGTATCTGACCTAAAAGCCTCTCCCTGTGCAACTAGCTTTCATGGTACCTGAAGGTGCCTTGCAACCTTCCACGGGAGGGAAACAGCTAACAGTAATACCAAGCTATGACACCTATGAACCACATCAATTACCAGCATGGTACAATAGCCCTAAGGGTGCAGTAGTGGCATGCATATTTTCATGGTAACCAACAGCTCTCTAATTGGCCTTTTCCACTAAAAATTGCAAAAATCATGCCCAGAACTGAAAACTTTGCCAATTACCTGGAGGCAGTAAAGTCGTGGACCTTGGAGGAGAAACCACAACCACCAACACTTTACTGAACTAGCATAATCCCTAACTACATTCTAAATGCTCATCCTTATATCTGCAGAAAAGTGTAGTGCTCACTCCCACCAAGAAAACTTTTCTTTGCAACAGATAAATGTCATTACATTTCTTCTACAACCAATCAAAATGCAGACTTGTGGAGGCCTGTCCCAACAGATACAAATATACAGCTCCTATACCCAAAGTTCAAGGATCATTGCAAAAAGGGGGTAGAAAGATTGTTAAGAGCCAGGGGAACAGGAAGTTTGCTATGAGATTGTGTCTCCTGGAAATGTCAGAAGACAAACTCATAGTCTCACAATATGGCCACCTAAAATGACCAAAACAAGGATGATGCCAATAAATTTGTTAACACGGACATGGGAAAGCCCAAGAGGCCTCACCCCTACATAAAGTACTACAGGCAGCTGAAGAATGCTGAGAGGAAGAGAAATAGTCTCCTCCAGGGAAGAGTACACCAATTGGCTATCCAATACCAAATGGTCAGCCCTGAAAACATATGTATACAAGTAATATTATATAGACTGAGCAATTTGTATTCATATATTTAGGAATATATGTGTCTGTGCAACAACAATTAAAGAATATGAGACCATGAATTTGAATCCAGAGCAAGGGGAGGTAATTGAGGGTTCGTAGAGAGGAAAGGGAAGGGAGAAATAATGTGATTATATGATAATCTCTTTTTAATTTAAAAAAACAAAAATCATTTTCCAAATCAAGACAATTTCAGATTAGATTCAAGGCAAATGACAGTTTAGTAGATAAATTTCTGCTGCCTCCTGGAAATTTTGAAGTTGTGTTTCAGGGTCATTTCAAGATTATTAAAGACTCTGAATCTAAAAAGGCAATTGGTATGTAATAAAAATAGAAACAACCCCCACAAAGGTATAAGGCTGTCCAGCATTGTTCTTTTTTCCCTATGACTTTCTCATATTGCTCTCTTAATACCCAACATCTTCAGTTTAGAGCACCAGTACAACAATGTGTATGAGCCATAATCTCATTTAGTCTGTTTTAAGGGGTGGTACATACTGGGTTACCTCTAACCCACAAAAGACATCAAGTACTGTTATTCAAGTGATTGATCCTGGACAGGCCTCATTATACCAAATATTATTATATGATAGTATGCAAAATCCTCTCCAACTTTATTCTAGCTTAACACTTCCAGCAACTCTGCTAATCAAACACATGACAGTCCTATTTCATTTCTGTGCTTTTCTGTCCCCACACATAAAACTCACTTGGAACAGATCATTCAAGGTTAGATTCCTTCCCTTTGTCTCCTTGTTCCTTTGATACACTCTGATTTCCCAGAGAGATCTTGGAAACCCAATCTGGCTTCCTACCCTACCTCAGCTTGCACCCTGGAAGAATTAGCCAGAAGACTTGAAGGAAATACAAAGACCCTGGAAAATGTTTGTCCAATAAATAAACTTACTAATAGCCTTACATTTAATAATCATAAAGGTTTCAGAGCAAATGTTCTAAACAATGTCATAATATTATGCCATTTGCATTGAATTGCCCTAGGTTGTTTGTTAAAAGTGCAGAGTGCTGAGTTCGCCCTAGAACAGATGTCTAAGCAAACATGGATTTGATTATAGGAAGTCTGAGAGAAGGTCCCAGAAAACACTAAGGAAAGAGAGAGGAAAGAGAAGACAGACTAAAAGAGTACATGTGCATGTGCAAGTAAATTACTACTGTGAGCAAGTGGAGCTCAATCCCACCAGTAACTTTAGGAAAGATAGAATACACACATATCAGAAATATGCAGCTGAATAGAAGAGGGAGTGGTGTGTTTGAATAGCAGTTCCCAGTTACTTGTTGAAGCCACACTTGGATGACATTAATTCCTTGATCCTTCTGACATGCACAATCAAAACCGTCTGGCAAAAAGAAATAAACAGACTCTCAACATTAGAGATAGACTGAGTTTTTTGAAATGCTAAGGGCTAAAGAAACACCCTGACATCACCTCCTCCACCAAATAAACTAACATATCTGAACAGGGCTGGTATCTATGTTTTGATCAAGTTTGACATAAAGCATGAAAAAAATGTAGTATAAAAATGTAGTTGGATTTCTAGCTTCCTAGGGGCTCTTATGACTAAGAAAGGCACCTTTATCTTATTATCCCAACCCACACCAAAAAGATTCTAATTTTAATAAGCCCTCTTTTTTCTTATAATAAAAGTATAACTTGAACCTACTAGTCACCATTATAATCTCTGAGCTGAATTTCTACTTTGTACCAAGGGAGCTATTTTAGAAAAATCCTGTGAACTTAAATAGGGAAAGTGATTCATTGGCAAGTACGGTCCGTTTCATGTTTATGTCAAGATGGAGAAATCAGATGGTGCTAAATGTTCTGTTAGGTCAATACTTGATGACTTCATAGCTTTCACCAGCATTCTTAATGGTACAGCATTTAGCACTCAAGTCTAGGAGCTTTTTGTCAGCTCTTTGTGAAGGGGAAAGCCAGGGTGATGCTATTGAAAGGTTTGGGTTTTTTTTAAGATTAGTTAATGCACTAGGGCATGGATTTCATTACATGATCATATAACACTGAGTAGCAGAACATATAGTGAGTGATCTAAAAATAATTACTGATCAGATGTCAATTAGCCAAAAGTTAGCCATGAGCTGGGCTTTGTTAATGTGAAACTGGGGGCTAAGAGTGCACTTTCCTGGGACCCTTAGCTTTGATACGACTGCAGGTTGGACAGGAATAAAATCAAACTCTTGCTATTTCAGTTCTCAATCACATTCCCTTCCTAGTTTCAATAGCCATCCCTCATACTGTACTAACAGGAGCTGCAAAGTGTCAATAAATGGCTGTCACTATCCTTCCCTAGAGTTGGAAGGCAGGCATCTTAGTCCACTAAACACCAAAACAGAATTGACCTAATGTCTATTTGTGCTAAACACTGTGCTCTTTCTAGAATACCGCCTGGCTTAGAAAAGTGAAAGGAAGCCGGGTGGTGGTGGCGCACGCCTTTAATCCCAGCACTCGGGAGGCAGAGGCAGGCGGATCTTTGTGCGTTCGAGGCCAGGCTGGACCGATAGCCTCCGAAACAATACAGAGAAACCCTGTCTCGTAAAAACCAAAAAAAAAAAAAAAAAGAAAAGAAAAGTGAAAGGAATAAACAGAGACCAAAAGAGGGCATGAGAAGCTGAAAATGATATATGTACCAGTGATATGGTATGATAGGAAGACATTTTGCTTCTGTGGTCTTCCACTTTAAAAGATAACATGTCCAATCATATGAAAATCATCAGACAAATTCCAATATTAGAGTATCTCACAAAATGCCAGACAGGTACACTTTCAATGACCTGGTTACCAAAATCAAGAAAAATGTAAGAAAATGTCACAGCTAAGCCTAAGGAGACATGACAACCAAATGTAAGCATGGTTTCCTGGAGGGGATCCTTAAGCAGAAAAGTAACATTGGAAAAACCAAGGAAATCTGAATAAACCATGAGTTTGGTGAATAATAATGCTTCAAAATTGGCCCATTAACTCTAACAAATATGCCATGCTAACATAAGAGGATATTAATAGAGGAATTGTATGTTGAGGAAAGGGAAAGGAATGAGGCATAGAAGGAGTATCTTAATTTTGGCTTCATTTTTCTGTAGCTATAAAATGTTCTAAAACAGTCTATTTAAAAATGCAAGGGAGGAAGGAAGAAAAGGGAGGAAGGAAGGGTAGGGAAAGGAGAAAGGGACGGACAAGTGGAGAAGGACAGTAATGGAGGGCAAAAGGAAATGTAGCATTAACTGTGCTGTAGGGAAGGGCTAAGCCTTGTACATAAACACAAGCAGGACATTCTGCTATTTTATTGTATTTATTATCATTCACGTGTGTAAGACAGCTTTCAGGAGTGTGTTTTTCCTTCTGAGGATTCTGGGGATCAAATTTAGGTAATCAGACTTGTTCAATAAGTGTTTTTACCCACTGAGCCATCTCACCGGCCCCATAAATAGGAAATTCTTGCAACACACAGTGTAGGTACAGATAACAGTCAATTGCCCCCACAGTGCCCCTAGCAAGAAGAATTTAAGGGATCAAATATGTACTTTAACCCTGAATGACAAGATGTTATTTACCAGATCACTGCCTTATTTGATTGGTTATGGAATTCAAAATGGACCCCACTACTGCCTTATTTGATTGAAGACATCCTGTGGGACTTGTATCTGTCTAGATCTCTGTACCCTTATTTATATAGTTTTCATGACTTATTAGCTAATTTGAGAGAAAATAGTAGTAAAAGATGACTTGTCATCTTGCTCATACTTGTCTTCAGACTAGAATCTTCCCTGATTCCTCACTCACTAAGAACTAGCTTGAGCCAGTCATTGCTTTGTCTGATAAATTCTGCTGTCTCCTTCCATTCTGAATGTCTGGCCTACCCAGTGAAGGAATGGGTACTGAGGGCCCCTCAAGAATGGTATACTTGGGAGATACATGCATGAATAATGGGAGTTGAGATCACACCATCAATGGTAGACTTACTTTCAGACTTCCCTATTGCAGGGTCAGCAGAGAAGATAAGCAATGATCAAAAGACCAAGCTCCTGGTGGTTTTCACAAATTCTTCAACACACATTCCTGGTTCCTCCTCTCCACCTACCTTTACCAATGCCTGGTCTCTGGTCTGTTGGAAGATAAATACCATGTCAATAGGAACCCCAGTGATTACAATAAGTATGATTCAGATTCTGAGACCCTCTGTTTCATTTCAGTCCTGTCTCCGACTAATTTAAACACTCTTTAGGGTTCATGCTGACAGACATTTAAGAGTGGTGACAGCACAAAAATGCTGATGAATCGTGCAAGTCTGTTATTCCACTCATATCAATAATAACTAGCATCTCATAACTAACTGACATGGCAAGAAAGACAGTGGGAACTTAGCAAATAGCTCTCCCTGGTGTTTCACAGGGTGCTTTTCTTGCTTGTCTTAGAGCTTCCATCAGTTGGAGTTTTTAACTTCAAATTCACAAGTACACAAGTTGGAGTCAACATTGGGGGAGAGGAGGACTAGAAGTTATTTGGCTAATACTATACAGCCAGCTAGGAAGATCTCATCAAATAAGAATCAAGATTCAATAGCAAGTGAACTCATGTTCTTCCTTCTTGGCCACAACCCTTTCTAAATTTTCACTCTCCCCGAGTGTCACTGATGACACCCTTAGCCACTAAATATGTCTCCATCTTATGTTTCTTTCTTGAGTTTCAAGTCAATTTGTTCAATGTCCCACATATACTTCAAGGCCAACATAGACTGGAATGAACTCCTCCAATCAAGTTCCTCCTTAGGGACTTCCACTTGCAATAAATAGCACCACAGTACAGTTAACTCGCAATTCAGAAGTGTGGAATTATTGTGCCCTTTTTCTACATGCTGCCACAATCAACTAGTAAGCTTTCTCAGGTCTTCATCCTAAGGAGGTCTCCAGTCACTCTGCTGTTTCCTCTCCCCACCATCTCTGTCCTTTATCTACAGTTCTACCTTTTATTTACTTTGATCTTTCCATAAGTCTAATTCCATTCTCCATTCTCAGCCTCAAATTCCCCTCTACTTAGCAAAATCACCCTCCTACAGGGCCACCACTCCCAGCTATCTTTCTAGCCTCATTACTCTGACTTTATCTCTGGTGCATTGTATCCAGCAGATTGAAAGTACATTGGTTTTGCAAACATCAATACAGCTCTTGCCTGACTGCCCTGTACCCACTTCAAGACTCAGTTCAGCAACCACTGTCACTTCCTCTATGAATGTGCAAGGGCACATGCCCTCCTCCACAGACACACATAGTTGTTTACTGTCTCTTTTGCCTTTGTACTTGAACTTGATTCTTATCACCTTGAATTGAAATTCTTTGGTCAAATGCCTGCTCCCTGCCAATACACGGGATGATCCCTGAGAACAAAGACTAGGCTCTATTCATCATTACATCTGCAGCAGCTAGCCCGGTGGTCATAAATACACATCTAAAGTATGGTGGAATTTGTTACCAGTGAATTGTAGACCCACTGAAGGACACAGAGTAAAATGAGTCCTGATACCAAGGCTTGAAGGCGACATGTCTTGCTTAATTGCAGAATAATTTGGCAACAACAGTAATAAACGGACTAAAAGATTATTTCTCATTGTGTCTCAGATTCAAAGCATAAGAGTCATTGAGCCTGTCAGTGTCTCTGTTTCCACTCATCGTGAATGGAAATTATTAATGCCTTCCTTTCCTATAGCATGGGGATTTTATATAACTATGGTTGAATGATGTCTGTAAAAATGCTTTGACTTCAGAGCCACGCCACAGCCGAGACTCAGCAGCCCACCACTTTGATTTCAACTTCTCAGTTTACTCTCTCACTTCCTCTATTGACTTTTCTTTCCCTGCAGCCTGCAAGCCAGCAGAAGCTAGAGGAGAAAGAGATTTGTGATTTCCTCTTCCACTCTAACTCTACTTAACTAAGCAGAAAGGTATTGTGAATAAAATAAAACAGAGGTTCCTGTACCTCCGCATTAAAATACTATCATTAATGACTAAGACTTCAGAACAAGAATAAAAGGGGGTTAAAGTTTAGAGTCTTGTACTGGAAATGATTATGACACTACTCAGAAACTCCATAACCATCCAGATGTAAGTAAATACCCCATGTAAAACAGCTTACCAAACCCAGGAGTTTTTTTTTAGTTCAAATCTCTTTAAAAAGAGAGGCCTTGGCAGTTAATGTGGAAAAGAACAATGTTATAAGACAAAGAAAGGCTATTGAAGTGTTGAAGATTTAAGGAGAATGAGAAACCATGATCATCAAGCATGATAACCGACCTAACACTCAATTCTATGTTGGAGGAAAATGCTGTCATAAAGGACATTATCATATCAACTGACAAAAGTGGTGTAAGGACCATATAAATTTGTTATATCAATATTAAGCTGATAGAGGTTGATATTTTAAAGTCCCTACTTTTAGAAAACTCATGCTAAAATATTAAAGAGTAAAGACTCATAGTGTAACTTCCACTTACATAATTAAGGAAAATATTGGGAGAGAAATGGTAGAGAAATAGATAGGTAAATAGATGCATGGATAGATGGATGGCATAAAAACAAAATTAGATAAAGTATTTACAGTAAGTGGATGTAAATAAAACCTAGTAAACTATGCAGATGACCTTTCTACTATTTTTCCTGCTTTTTGAAATAAGAGTCTCCATATCTATATCCTAGGCTGGCTTGGAACTCACTGGGATACCCAAACTAATCACAATACTACAATTCTCCTGCCTCAGCTTCCCAACTGTTGGAATTATAGGTTGGAATTTTTATTGTTTCAGCTCTTCTACAAAGTCTGAAAGTAATTACAACCGAAAGGATTTTTTAATTATGTCTGAACAAAACATTACATTTGTGATATTTGAGTTCAATATCCATGGGTCTACTGTGTGTGTGTGTGTGTGTGTGTGTGTGTGTACGTAGATAGATAGATAGATAGATAGATAGATATCTTTAGTAACCATGTTCTTTGTACTGTACCAAAAGGTACAGAGACTAAAGAGACAAGCCTAATTTTTGTCTAAATGGCTTCTTTCTAGTTCAGAAGAGAAGACCTAAACACATAAAGTCCTGACATCAAGAGGGTAATAGCAACAAAAGGAGGAGACAAAATGTTATTTCAGAGAGTTACAGGGGAGGCAGACTGTGAGTGAGTCCTTTGATCTAGAAAGGCATAGAAAAAGAAACAGCAAAGTGGACATTGAAAGCTGAGTGCAAGGTGGGAAAACACATCCTGTCTGAGCAGCATAATTCCAAAGGTTTTGCAGAGAGTAATGTCAAAGATCAAGGTAAGAATGTTGGTTGGGGTCAATTGGAGACACCTGGAAATGTCAGATTAAGAAGTTTGGACTTTTCAAAGGCCAAAGGTCAGCAGTCTCTTAGAAGTGCTGAGCCCTTTTTCTTCTGCTTCTAGACAACACAGATAAAAGACGGACTGCTAATGAAGAAGACTCCAATATTTGGAAGCCTCTACCTCGTGCTACGTTTGAAAACAGAAGTATCTTATTGCTCACAATTTTGTACATTTGATGTTTTTATTTTGCTTTGCTTGTGTGTGTGTGTGTGTGTGCGTGCGTGCGTGCGTGCGTGTGTGTGTGTGTGTGTGTGTGTGTGTGTGTGTGTAGATGAGTATGTACCACAGCATGGTACGCATGTGTAGATTGGAGGCACATCTTGGAGGAGTTAGTTCCCTCCTTCTATCATGTAAGTCTCAGGTTGTTGCCAGACTTAGTGGAAAAGTACCTTTACCTGAGGAGCCATCTCATCAGTTCAATTTAATTAGTTATCATAAGCCTTGCCTTTTAACATGTGGCTGTTTTGTCAGCCTCTGAAAGATTATCTTGATTATATTTAATTGAGGTAAGATTGCCTACTGTGGGTATCCCTAACTGGTATCCTGAACAATATGAGGAAAATGAGAACTAAATGGCATACATTCATCCCTCACTCTCTGCTTCTTGAGTGTGGATGCAATGTAACCAGCCAGCCTCCTGTCACCTTCTCTCTTTACCACATCTTCATTGCCATTAAAACCACATGCTCCTGGAACTGTAAGGTAAAATAAGCCCTTTCTCTCTTAAGTTGTGTTTGTCGGGATATCTTGTTACAGCAGCAGGATGAAAGGAATTGAAACAGTATTAAAACAAGTTATCAGTTGTTTCTCTGAGAAATGGAGACACTGAGCTATTTGTCTTCCAACTCCTGTCCTTCATAGTTTGAGGGCTGACCCTTGGGAAATTAACTCTCTAGCACCTCTGGCAAATAGGTCAAGAATGCTCCAGTGGCCACAGAATGAGATAGAGCAGGTATTGTATATCAAACAGTATATACTGAAGATCTATAAAAGGGACCACAGTAGAATCTGCTACAGTGAACACCTACCAGTAACTTCAGGCATCTCTCCTCCACCAAAGATAACACTGATAAAAATTCTCCTTAGAATACCACATTACAGACACACAGGGGAGTGCCCAGGCCCTGCTCCAAATAATATGACAGACTTTGAAGAGCTCCCATGGAAGGCCTCACCCTCCCTGGAGAGCAGAAAGGGGATGGGATAGGGAGTGGGTGGGGAGAGGGGAGGAGGGGAGGAAGTGGGAACTGGGATTGACATATAAAACAAGCTTGTTTCTAATTCAAATTTTTAAAAACTATACCACATTACAGCCCAAGGTAATAACCACTGGAGTGTGTCCCAGAAATGCAAGAGCTCCCCAGAAGAGCTCAAGGCAGCCTATAACAGAGCACTTGGAACACCTCCCCTTATCTACTCAAGCTTCTGTCATCTCGTTTAAGGTCATCCCAGTGAAACCTTTTCTCCAAAGATAATCAATAGCCTCCCCGTTCAAATTTTATTGACTCTCTGTGTCCTCAGCTTAGTCATTAGGTGGATGGTAGTATTTCCATCTTTGTGAAATGCTTTTCTCTCTCTCTGAGTACCTTCCCTGACTTGTTTGTTATGTGTTCATTCTGCGCCTAATCACCAAGCAGCTTACTCCCTTGGAAATCCACAACTGATCCTGATCACCACACCTAGACTTTGAAAAGAAGCCAGAAATAGTAAGTGGAGTTATTGGTAATAATTACCTAAAGCCACATGTTGACAAGGATTCTAAGACTACATGGTCAATTAGCTGTGGCAGGCCATGAGTGTTGGTAGAGTGTGAGCTAAACTGACATTTGTCAGCTCTGTTGAAGCTCTTACACAAATTTGTATCTTCCTTGACAATCTCATCCATTTGTAAGGTGGCAACTATTATTTCTACATAAAGGACACTAAAATCTACATTTCTATTCAAGACGACCCTCAGCAGTTCTAAACAAACTTTTGAATTCTTTTTAATTAAGTCTCTTTCACCTACATCTTTCAAGTTACACCAGTTTAACAGCTTGCTACTATTTTCAGTTCCTTTATATTGTCATACCTTGTTCCCATTATTTGTTGGAGTGCTCAGAAAGCTCTATACTTCTTTCCTCTCTGTCTGTTCTTCAAATAAAAGAGTGAGAGATGAGTTAGGGAGTTGGCTCAGTGGGTAAGAATGTTTGCTATGCAAGCATGAGGACTTGAATTAAAACCCTAAAACTCCATGTAAAAGGATGGTATCATCACAAATGTTTATATCCCTAGAGCTATGGGGGACAAAAATAGAGGATCACTGGGCCTTGATGGCTGCCAGCCTCGCCCCAAGTTCAGTGAGAGTTCCTGTCTTGAGGGAATAAGCTAGAGAATGATAGAACAGAACACCCTATTTCCTCCTCTAACCTCACACTCAGATGCACACACACACACACACACACACACACATATATATATATATATGCAGACATATAGGCAGATATAATTCATCTTGCATGCTAGATTCATCTCAGCTGCTAGAATGATTTCTGGCACAAAGTAGACACCAAGTCAGTGCCTGAAGATATATATATATATATATATATATATATGTGTGTGTGTGTGTGTGTGTGTGTGTGTGTGTGTGTGTGTGTGTGTGAATTATGTAATACACATATAATTGTACATGTTTTGTTCTTTTTTGCTCAGCTATTCTTGCCACTTCATATTTCTAATCAATTACTAAGTTCTCCACCACTCACTCAATCTCTTTGTCCCTCTCTTTTCTATATACAAAATAATATACATATGTATTATATATGTGTATATGTTTGTACAGGAAGAAATCTCTAGAAAAACTCAAAGACATAAAGTACACTGGTGGTTTAGGGGATAAATAATGGAGAATGACTGCTAACAGGCACTTTCTTCCTTTGGGAGGTAATAAAATGTATCAGAATTATTGTTGGTGATTGTACAAGCTTATGAATTTACTGAATTGTAAAGTCTAAAATGGTTAATTCCATGTATGTATCTCAGAGTTCACCTATAAAATCAATAGTGGTGATTTTATTAGGGCTGTAGGCACTAACGTTCAGATATTTCTACAAATAAACATTTTTATTATAACTTAGGGAAGACAAAAATTGCTCCTTTAAATTATTCTTCTTAGCCAGGCATGATAGTGCATGCCTGTAACCCCAGCTACTTGCGAACATGAGGCAAGAAGAACTCAAGTTTGAGGCTTCCCTGGCTATATAATGAGTTCCAGGCCAGCCCAAGCAACTCAGTGAGACCCTGACTCAAAATAAAAAGTAATAAGAGATCTGGAGAGGCAATCAAGTTGTAGAATACTTCCTGGCATATGCAAAGCTCTAAATTCAATCTTGAGTCAGTCTGATAGATGGATAGATAGATAGGCAGGCAGGCAGGCACCCTTCTTTTATACTTCATCTCTAAAGACCAAACTTCTTGTTAAGTTCCCAGACCCTGTCTGAGCAGACCTTAACTTGTTTTGGTAGATCTCTCTCTTTCATTACCCTCCTCACTGACTGCAGCCACCTCCCATTTTTCCATCTCTTCAACGCACCCTGGACGTCCTGTTTCCGAGGCTTTATTCCCTGACATTCATGATCATCTTGTTCTTTTTCTTTCCCCTACCCAGATATACCTGCAGAAATGGTCCCTGGGCCAGATCAAATCTCACTTCCTCAAAGCTGCAGTGCAATCATCTCTCTTTTTAGCTCTGCTAGCACTTTGCTCAGCATCTGTTTTTATAGCATTAATACCATATTTTATATAATCTGCTGTGTATTTCTTGCTAGTCAGATTTACCTTCCATTCTTGTAAAGTACACAGCACATGGAGTAGATACCACAAAACTTTTAATTTTGGGTTTAAATTTTTGAAGAAAAAATAGAAATACACATTTATGCACTGGTCCAGTCAACATGTATTGTGTGTTAGATATCCATGCCTGAGCTAAGCCAGAAAATTTCCTTGGCTCTCACAGAACCATATATTTTTCAAAATTATCATTAGTTTGCTTCTTGTTTTTGAGACAGGCCCTCACTATGTAGTCCTGGCTGGTCTGGAACTTTCTTTGTGGACCAGGCTGACCTTGAACTCACGGACATCTGCCTGCCTCTGCTGGAACTAAAAGCATGTGCCACCATGTCCGAGTAATTATTATTGTTATTTAAGGCAGCATTTTTTGTATGAAGATCATGTTGGTCTTCTGATCCTACTGGTGTCACTCTCCAGGTGCTCAAATTGCAGGCTTGTCCCACAACACCCAGTTTCTGCCATGCTGGGTATTGCACCTAGTGTATTATGCAAGAAAGGAAAGCACTATACCAACTAAGATACATACAAGTCCTACTATATATTTTATTTTTTAATTCATATAGAACATATATAGAGTATGCACAAATCTTAAATGTGCACCCTAATGACTTTCTACATATGTATCTATTCATGTCATCAATACCCACATCAAGACAGGGAATGTCCAGCACTACATACTCCTTCCCCGTAAGTATCTTTTTGCCCAGAAGCAACCGCATTTTCGGCATCTATCACCATAGATGAGTTTCTCTTGTTTGAATGTCACAAAAATGAAATTATATGCTATGTTATGTTCTTTTGTGCCTGGTTTCTTTTATTCATCATCATTTCTATGATATGCACTCATATGGTTATATTTTGTTTGTACTTTGTTCTTTTTACTGCTGTATGGTATTACATTATGGGATAATCTATCGACTATTTCACCATTTATTTATCTATTCTATTTCTGATGGGTATTTGGTTTGGTTCCAGGCATTAGCTATTACAAATAAAGCTGCAGTAAACACTCTTGCAGATTGTTCTTAATGTACACAGCACTCATACCTCTTAAATATATACTTTGGTATGGAATTGCTGAATCATAAGTGGCTTTACTAGGCACTGTCCAACAACTTTCCTATGGAAGCAATGCCAACACGTTCTCACCAGCAGTGTATGAAAATATGGAGAATTACAGTAAGCTAATAAAACTGCTTTAGATGCAGTGATCAGGAAAACCATAAAAGATGAAATTTCCTGCCTCATCCTCGATTGTTAAGATTACTACAAGTTCAGGAAAACACGGGGTACATAAAAACTGAGGCAAGCTTGAGCTACATTGTGAGAGCCTCTCAAAAACACCAAAATTTAAAATAATAGGTGCAATTTAAGAATTAAATGACAAGAAGAAGCTGGCCTTGCTTGGGTGAAGGGAAGATCATTTCAGGCAGTGGACAACATCATAAAGACCCTTGGACAAGAAGTAGCAAGTCATTTAAGAAACAGAAGGGAAGAGTCTAAAGACCTTGAAGTATATGAGAAAGTGAAGACAGCAAATAAAAAGAGTGTTAGAGAGCCAGCTGCCACAACAGGTGCCTGGAACTTAACTCTGCAGGGAAATTATGGGAAAGGTATAAAACACATGTCTCAGAATTTTCCTACCCAAGAGCCAAGAAAGATCAGGTATTTATGTAACAAGTCCCAATGTCATTGGTTGAGGATTTCTCCTGGTAGATTGAAGATGGAGATCTTAATTTCCCAGAATTCATGTTTCTAATATATTGCCATGACTGAGATTAAATGTCTTCATCTTCATACAGACTCACACTTGATTCTATTTTCATTGCTCATCTTCTGAATACTGAGCTCTACAGCCATCTCATTGAACTCACTTATCTCCACTCACCATCATTTCCATGGCCAGTCTTTCAGGATCAGGTCCATTATTGGTTCTGGTTTTTCTTAAGCTCCAGCTCACTGGGGCATTTAACCTAGCATAGTGTTTTCTCATTAAGATTCACTCCATTCCTGCCTACAGAATAACTACTAGTAAAGGATGCATAGCCATGCATATTTGGAAAGACTTTAAAATGCTTTTAAACCACCATTTGATTCTTGCTACTTCCTACAATCCTCTCAATCCTTTGTTACTTCTTGTATGTTGTTCATTGAGTTTGAGACTAGGTCCCATGAATCCCAGGCTGATTTAAAATTTTCTATGTAGAGATGACCTTGTACTTCTGATCCTCCTACCTGTACCACCCTAATACTAAGATTATAGGTGTGTGTGAACATACCTGGCTTTGAAGTGTTAGGGATCAAACCCAGGACTTCATGCTTGCTAAGTAAGCTCTCTATCAATTGAGCTAGCCATAGCTCCGTTTTTGGATGTTTTCTTGACAGCTAAACTCTTACTTTCTACACCAGTTACCAATTGTCACATAACTCAATGTAAGAAAACATTCTAAAATTCAATGTCTTATACAATAATCACTTATTCAAAAGTCTGTGGGTTAGAAATTTATCCTGAACTCAAATGGGCCATGCTTCTGATTCCAACTAAATTCATAGGTCTTAGAGTCAGCTTCAGCTCAACTGATCTAGGGAAACCTCAGCTGCAACAACTAGAGAAATCATCCCAGATCTTGTTGCATCTTTTAGTAGGTTCTCAGACAAACACAGAAAAAGAACAAGGAACACAAGGCCTTATGAAGCCTAAGATCAAAACTGGTCCAACCAACATTTCTATCCACACCCTATCACGGAAAATAAATCATAAGACCAGCCTACATTCAAAGAAAGGAAAAAAACTTCTAGTTTTAGTAAATGAAATGTCTAGGTCACATGACATTGGATTGACTCCAGGAAAAGACGGACTAAAGTCATTAGTGAAATCTATAGTATTTTAACATCTGCCTTTTGAGAAGACACTGAATATATTCTTGTATATCAATCATACTTCAAAAGAGTAGTTTTATGTTTTAGTATATTGTCCCTTCCCTTTTCATCTTCAAGTTTCTATACTATAAAACATCAAAATATGTAAGTATGCAATATAAGCAGCACCGATTTTGCTTTGCCTTATTATATACTGTTTTGGTTCTCATGTCTACATAGACAGCAAAGATACTTCCATCTCATTTCACTATAGACAGAAAAGAAAGGACTGTGGAAAGCTGGAGAGTACACAGCATGCACAGTGCCGTGGGTTCATTTCCCAGTGCTATAAGGAAAAGAGAAGAGATGAAAAGCAGGATTATGCCAAGTATGCTTGTAAATATCCCCTTCAGACTTTAGAAACAGGATTATCAGTCACACATCTGACAAGTTATCCCAACACAAGTTAGATGGAGATCTAACCTTAGGATGTGTACTTTAGTTCATGTTGTAGAGAAGAATGTTCTCCCTATATCTGATGTCTTCACTGGAAGAGTGGCAGTGCATCATTTATGAAAGGGAATAAAGGAGCCACCACTATTACCACCGTTGTCTTGGCCATATCATATTAAATCAGGATAGAGGAGGTTACTGAAGTGGCTCTTCAAACAGGGTGTCTCCTCATAAGACATATCTGCCACTGACATCAGCAGGAACACTGGGTACAGAGTGTCCAGTGGAGAGAATGCACAAAATATTCAAGCTGTTGAAGATCCTATGAATCAAATGGCCCTGCTGCGCTCAGCTCAACACTATTTCTGTCTTGCGTGAGGTATGTGTCCTGAATTTGATTTACTAGCTTTAAGACCATTCACCGACAGTGTGGTGTATGGATGCAGCAAGGGACTCCAATTAGGAACTGAAAAATCCACTGCAGTGCTATTGAAGCATAGCGATTTCAAACAGAAAGAAAGCTGTAGTGAAAGGGCTGGGAAGGAAATGTATTTGTAATTCCTTGCTAAGAGAGAATGGGCAATGCAAAAGATAGTTAAGAAGCCAGGTAACCCAGACAGCTTCAGGCTTGAGTCTGAGGCTACGACTCAGGCAGATCTCTTATCCTCCCTTGGCCTCAGTTTCTTGATCTGAAAAATAGGGCTAGTGCAGAAACAATCCAAAACAGTTTTGTTTTTGTTTTGTTTTTTGTTTTAACATGATGAAATTAAGCAGTCAATAAATGCAGATGGGGACTTAAAAAAAAAAAACTGGAAGTGTTCTTGGAAATCATTCAACCCAGGCCCCCACCACTCCCACTTCAGAAGATGGAACACAGGGCCACGAGAAGACTGAAAAAGTCCCATGGTTGCCACAACTAGTAACATAATCAGGGCTGTAAACCTAAGCTCTTTCTCTCGTGATTCTTTGCATTGACCCTCCACCAGCGCCCTGCTGCCTACTCTCTTCCACAGAGCAGAACTCCAGGAAACAGCTGGGGACTTCTTCCTCTTCCCCTGGATAGCCCTGTCTTAGGCACAGGGAACTGAAAGGTTTGAATTTTCTAATGAAGCTCTTGCCACCTGCTCATTTTAATCCACCGCAAGCGTCTCTGGGAAATAAAAAAATATTGGCAGGTTTGTCCAACAGCTGCTCAGCCTAGAGACCACAGCTTATTTTGGTCCATTTATGTTAACTCATCTGTCTTAAGCTCTTTGTTAGTGACTCACCGCATACTGCTACCAAAAATATACACCAAAATCCAAGAATCATTCATATGAAGGGCAAACCTCTTCCTTAAAATAACACATTTCTGCCTTGTTTTGATGAAGTTTTTACTTCCTCCTGCCTCCACATCACATTTTCTTCTCTCCTTTATTTCTTCTCCATCTTTGATCAGCATCAGTGGCATGAAAGCTGCATGGTGTGATCAAGAGACTTCTATAAGATCTGATTTTGGTACTGTCCTGAAATTCATCAGCTGTAAAAACCTAGCAAGTCACAACTAATCTTCAACTCAGTTTCCTCTCCTACATTATGGGAGGTTTTGGTTAAGGCTGTCGTTCCTGCCAGCACAATTCCAAGAACTTCCTGTGTGTGGGGTGTGTGTGTGTGTGTGTGTGTGTGTGTGTGTGTGTGTGTGTACATGCCACAACACACCTGTGGAGTAAGAGGACAATTTTGTGGAGTTGGTTCTCTCTCCATGTGGGGCTAATAAAATTAGGTTGTGAGGCTTGAGCACCATTACCCGCTGAGCCATTTTATCAGCCCTGTCAGGAGGGTTTTCATTCGCTACATAAACTGCCTCTTAAAATCCAAATTCAACAATCCCATTTTCTATTAATAGCATATATAAACAATCTAACTAATATACATTCCAAATAATCAAGAACAGATAATAAGTAGGAAAATTGTGAAGGGTTAGGTTGACTTATTTACCAAGATGCACCCAGACTTTTCACAGGAAAACATGTCATCTTTGTTAGATTGAGTGAAATATTGTTGATGGTTTATATGTTATGCTGTAGATTTAAAAATAGACAGATGTGGAAAGGATACAGACCAACTTCAGAATGATGCTGACTTCCAGGGAAGAGGAAAAAGAAAGAGATGGGGGAGCCAATCTCCAAGTGTATGTAAAGTGTATATGTAATATTTTACATAAGATCTGACACAAACACAGGAAACTATTAACATGTGAAATGTAAGTAGCTGATATATGACTATCAGTTACTAACGCCAGCCTTTCTTCATAATTTTAAAGTACTTCAAATTTTAAATAATTTTAATAATTAAATTAATTTAAAATAAGCATAGCAACTGAAACTCATAGGTTTCTTGTGGGAGTATAAACTGATATAAAACACTTTGAGAAATTTTAATTGCTTATTAAAAAGTTAAACCAACACCAACCACACCTCCTGAGGTATAGACCTAATAGAAATAACTACATACATTTACAAATAAGCCAAGTGCAAGACTGTTTTGGGATAGGAATGTTATTAACTGGTAAAGTACCTGCCTAGTATGCACAGGCATTAGGTTCTATCCTCAGTATGAAAAAATAGAATGTTTGTATCAGCTTTATTCATAATAACCATAAATAAGAAAAACCTCAAATGCCCATCAATTGGTGAAGGAATAAACAAATTATAAATTATTTATATAATGGAGTACTGTTTAGCCATAAAAGGGAGATGCATTCTTTTATATAATAATATGGATAAATCTCAGAAAAACAAAACCATGCTGAGCCAAAAAAAGCCAAATACAAAAGTGCAGTTCTATTTACATTAAATGCTAAACCAGGCAAAACAAACCCATAGTGATACAAACCAGAACAGTGGTTGCCTGTTATGGAAAGAGATTGCCTAGGAAAGATTTAAAGAGACATTTTCTGGAGTGAGGAGTATATCTTGATTGAGAAATGTCTTGGTTGGTGGGGTAGTTAGACAGTTGTTTGCATTTACAAAACAAGACTCTTCAAACTGTCCATTTCACAGTGTATAAGTGTTATCTCTCTTTTTTTTGAGACAGGTTCTCACTATACAGCCCTGGTTGTACTATACCAGGCTCTTGTAGACCAGGCTGGCCTTGAACTCACAGAGATCCACCTGCCTCTGCTTCCTGAGTGCTGGATTAAAGGCATGTGTCAGCATGCCCAGGTTATTTCAATTCTTAAAGCTACCTAACACCCATAAAGTCATGAAATATCTTCATGAACTCTCAAGAGATTGGGGAAGCCTCCAAATCTCTGCACTAAGAACCCCTGTAATTACTTTCCTTTCTGCATACTATAGGGGCTTACTTTCTGTAGTGTCCTTCATGCTCATTACAAATGCAATTTTTTCTTTGAGAATCTTTTAAAGGCACTGTGCTATAATAGAGAGAATATGAGTTTTAGAAGTAGCCTAAGTCCTGGATTTGAGCTTCAGCTCCCTAGATCACTGGCTATGTGACTCTGGGCAAGTAATTGAGCCCATGGAGTTTATTTTCTTAGCCTTACACAGGAAAGTGAAAAATCCCACTTCCTAGGGTTATTTGGAAGATTAAATTAGCTCACACAAGCAAGAGTGGATTTCACACTGCCAGCCAGGCTCAGCGCAGATGCTCCATACATTCCGGTTTCCTTTTCTTCCTTCCTTTACTTTTTATAGACCCTCCATGGATCGGAAATGCTGTATCTCCTCCATCACCACAGTTCAAATACTGAGGTCACAGTTCAAATCCTGAGGATATCAGAATAGCCTCCTGTTCTCCTCAAACAAAACTGGACCACTTAGGTTCTGGCAAATGGGCTGCTGCTCTGAGTTACATGATTTCAAGGGACTAGTTCTGTCACCTCCCCTCTAATTCCACAGAAATTGGTAGCTCATTGGCTGTGCCTATCCAGGACCCCCAGAATATGATGTTCAAATGACCAACAGCTTACTTCCAGGGCCAGTCTGGGCACTATGTCTGATCCATCTTTCCAAGAGCAGACTGTCACAAATGTGTACATTCCAACACCAAGAAGCCATCGGGGAAAAAACTGTTTGGGTGGGTTCATGTGGACAGAACTTGTACATTCAGATCAGGTGTTCAGCCACATTATATAAGATTCCTCTTAGTGCTATGACAATCAGCATGAAAAAAAGGGAAACTGGTCTTGAATTAGGACTATGATCCAGGTTATGGTGCAAACATGACCCTAAGGAAGCCAAAACTTCTAAATCCATATGTAGTTTTCCAAAAATGCAAGTATTTTAGTCAAATTAAGATACATAATTGTTATAAATTCAAACATTTAAATATAGACAATAGGGATGTCTATCTGTGTTCTTGCACTGTACTTCCCAGATGTTAGGGGTTGGTCAGGCCAGGCTATTTCCCTACCAGGGGTTTTATACCTGCCATTCTACTGTTTCTTCACTTCACTTCTCTATGCATAGCCCTTATGACTCTATGACTTTGCTATGATTTTTTTAGATTTTTATTGTTATTATTCTCTATGTAGCCCTTCACTCGCCTGGAACTCTCTATGTAGACCAGGCTGGCCTCAACCTCATAGAGATTCACCTGCTACTGCATCCCAAGTACTGGAACTAAAGGCCTGTGCCACCATGCCTGGTTCACTTCTATCTTATTACTACTTGTTACTTAGTTTAGTAAGTGCCTGACTCCCCCATTAGGAAAATTTCTGCTTTAATTACTGCTGCCTTTACAACAACCCCAAATAGTATCTATTACATAGGAGGGGCAATGTAAGCTATTTATTGAATGAATGCATGGATGATTTGATGAATGGGTTTTCATTTGCATGCTTTCATCAGAACTAATACTTGACAACATGAAAACTAAAAAAAAACAATATTAATACCCAGACTGATACAGCTTAATTGACAGAGTGCTCACCTAGCATGCACGAAACCCTGGGTTTGATCCTCTGCTCCAAATAAACTGTGTATAGTGGTGCACACCAGTAATGGAAAGGGGAAACAAGAAGCTCAGAAAATCAAGTTCCAGGTCATCTCCAGCCACTTACAAAGTTAGAGAGAGAGAGAGAGAGAGAGAGAGAGAGAGAGAGAGAGAGAGAGAGAGAGAGAGAGAGAGAGAGAGAGAGAGAGAGAGAGAGACTTTCTCAAAACGAAAATTTATTTATTTGCCAACTCAGTCAGGTGCCTTTAATCCCAGGCTTGGGGGTGGGGGCAGACCTCTGTGAGTTCAAGACCAACCTGATCTGCAAGAGCTAGTTCCAGGACAGCCTCCAAAGTCACAGAGAAACCCTGTCTCGAAAAACCAAAAAGAAAAAATAAGACCAACTCACTTGCATTCTGGATTTTCACTTTCAATAAAACTGATGAATATAGCCTCCATTCTTTTAGTTCTCTTGCTCTACTTTTACTATATTGTGTCTATTCTTATTGCACAGAGCTCCAGCCTCTTGACATCCCTACTTTATCTTTGTCAGTCAACACTCATCGGCTTCCATCTCCTTCCTCTTCTACCACAAGGCATGTCCATTCCACCATTCTTCTGTCACGGCCTTCAAGTTCCATTCCCTTTTGCCTGGCACAGTCTCAACTTGGGAGAAAATCAAGGAGTGTCTCCATATCTATACTTGAGCTACATCACAGGATAATTGAGAGAGGTAGCAAAAATGATCTAAAAATGCACTCCTTTTTTCCTGGCTAAAACTCTTGCGTACCAACTATTGCACATTCTTTACATGGCTAAAATTAAATATGAAAGTCTTCCATGGCATTTAACTAGCAATCTGGCAGAAATAAAGTGCTGTTCTACTTCCATTCACAAATTTTAGTTTAATTGCATTCCATACCCTTTTCCAAGCCAAGATGGTTGGGTTCAAATCTCTGGTTAAGAAAATGCAATGTAAGAGCTGGTGATATGGCTCATTGGATAAAGCTGCTTGCCAGCTAACCCTATGACCTGAGTTTGTTCCCTGGGATCCAGGGAAAGAACAGATTCCTACAGGCTGTTTACTTGCTTCCACAGGTACACACACACACACACACATACACACACACTCACACACACATTTCCTTTAAAAATGAAAATGCAAGGTAAATGTTACACCACTTTTGAAATGTCTAAAATGCATGCAACTTTCTCCCTTCCTCCTCCTCTCTCCAGCTAGAATGACACAGTTCTCTATTTGCATTTTCCTTACAGAAATTTCATATTACTTCTCAGCATAGTGCTGACAATAGAAAGCAAAATACAAATTTCACTTAGGTAAGACATGTAAGTTCAAAAGATGGATTGTAGACAATGGTGAATATAGTCAGCACTATATTGCATTCTTGAAAAATGTTGAGAGAATAGATTTGTGTATTATCACCACAAAAACAATAAATCTGTATGGAACTACATATGGCAAGAAGCTCAATTTATCCATTCATCAATACATATGTGTCAAAATAATACTGTACATGAAAAATACAAGTAATTTTATTTATTTTTATTTTATGCATATGAATATTTTCCCTGCATGTGTGTATGTGCACTTCATGTGTGCAGTGTCCAGAAAGGTCAGAGAAGAGGATATAACTGGAATTACAGGCAGCTGTAGTTACTCTGTGGATTGGGTGCTGGGAACCAAAACCAGGTCATCTGCAAAAACAGTAAGGGTTCTTAAGCACTGATCCATCTCTCCAACCCCTTATTTGTATTTTAAATCAAACATTAAAAAAATGTGCCCCAATGGCTAGGAAGTTATAGTTAGATAGTCTCAGAACCGAGATAAAATGCTGTGCTATTGTACAGTAGGATAACTATAGATAATTATAGCATATTGTACATTTCTAAAAGTCTAGAAGAAAAGATTTTAAATGTTTTTACTGAAAAGAAATAACAATGGTTGAGACAATAAACATGTTTATCTTTATTTCAATATCATGCAATATGTCCCTATATCAAAATGTCATATAGTTAGTACCCTATAGTTACATTTTTTATATTTCATATGACAATTAAAATGAAATAAAAGTGAATACAGGATTTTATATATTATGATTTATAGTATATTTATAAATATAAATTATTTGGAGACGGGGCTGGTTTAATCCACAGAAACAGTTGACCTGAACAAGGGGGAGCTCTTGAACCCCAGACTGATGGCTGGGTGGACAGTATGGGACTGATCCAGACCCCCTGAATGTGGGTGTCAGTGAGGAGACCTAGGCAATCTATGGGGCATTGGGTAGTATTTATCCCTGGTATACAAATGGACTTTGAGTGCCCATCCCCCAATGAGGGAGGCTCTCTCAGCAAGGACTCTTGGGGGAGGACCTAGGCCCTGCTCTAGATGAAATGACAGACTCTGGAGATCCTCCATGGGGGCCCTCTCTCCCTGGGGATCAAAGTGGAAATTGGGTGGGGGACTAGGGGACCTAATGGAGGGGGAGGGGAGAGGGGGGCAGCTGGGATTGAAATGTGAAGCAAGCTTGTTTCTAACTTAAATTTAAAAAAAGGAAAAATAAAATTAATCCTAAATGTGAAAAACATAAATGTATTTGGGCAAAAAGGAGTTAATAAATAAAAATGACAGTAGCACTATTAGGAAATTGTATTCCTTTCTAAACAGTTATATACTACAGTGTTGTTTTTACAGTTAAAAGTGAGGACGGGTTGAAGGAGGTAAAAAAGGTGCAGAGAGGATGTGTTATCCTTTTGAATTTCAAATTGGCATTCATTCCAATGACGTCCAGAAGCAGCATCTCCCTGACCTTTAATAAATGTCCTAAATAAGTCAAAATGGTCACAGTAGATGCACTCTACTCATTACAAATGTCTTACGAACGCTTTTTTAAAAATCTCAGACTACAGAGAATTCAAGCTATTTTTCATGAATCCTAAGAGTCTGGATAAAGTTACAGGAGAAAAATCACTATAAACTCTCATGAATACAATATTTAAAGATTATAAATAATAAATGGATTGCTAAAATTACTTTCTAATATAAACATATTGCTTTTACAAGGGTAAAAATGGAAGCATGGAGCCCAGAGGCTCAGTTCTTGCAGGAAGATAAGATCTCTTTCAAACTGGCACTAACTCGCTACACTTAGAAAAAAATATCACCCTTTAGGTCCAGTTTCATAATGAACTCCGAGCTTCTATAAACAAATTAGGTAAATAATCCATTTGTGACAGTATTAATTTCATGCAGTCACTTCCCAATAAAGACAAAAATAAACCCTAGACATAAATGCATCTTACTAATGGCTTCTCCGTAAATAAAACTGCAAATCAATAATTACGTTCATTTCCTTAGCAATGCCTTAATTATTACCCTACATTCTTGTATAGAAATATCAGCAAAATATAAACAAATAAAATTAATTAACAACAACCCAGCATCTCAGTAGTTAAGCCTTGAATATACCTTTATTATGGAGTCTACTACTGCTATTTAAACTTCATCTAGTGCTGGGGCAGAAGCTTGGTCCTTTTGAAACATGCACACTACTATTGTGCTACTCTTCCTCCTGCTCCCAGCTGTTACTGCTACCTAAATTTTTCTTAAACCTCTATGTCTCTTTATCTTAAAGAATTTTGGGTGGTGGGCAAAGAAGCCTGAACTAACAGTTAAATGTCATGGAGCTTTCTAATAATGGATGGTGGTGAGTTATAAGCACATTCTTTGAATTATCAACAGCAACATGTTTCCATTAGTATACAATTTCTTAGAAGATAAAGCTGTTTATAATTTCACTTATGTGTGCATTCCTTTATTTGTTACCCAAATTTGCTTACAAAAATAACAAAAGAGTGTTGAAATAAAAATTAAATATAGAAATACAGAGAAGAAGGTGAAAACCCACTTTTCTAACATGGATGGCCTGCCTACCCTTTATGTAAGGCTGGATTGTTGAGTAATAAAGCATGATCAGGGTGAAAGATGATATAATTATTCATGCTTACTGCTCACTCTCTGCTGCTCAAGTTCATGTCAAGGGACTTCTACACCAGTAACATGTATTATATTAGGCAGTGATAAAGATGAAGAGTCCTGGGAGATTCTTTTCTAATTTATGTTTTTTAATAAAAGCCAAAGCATGACCAAAAGTATTGTCTAACAGTGTGGGCCTCCATGAATGTGTACATGTACATACACATACACACATACATACACACACACACACACACACACACACACACACACACACACATAGCATTCAAATAAAAGGTAAATCACACTTGAGGGAACGGGCCCAGTTAGTTCTGGAAGATCAGTGCTTGGGGCTTCTAGTCTTTTAGGTTTCTGTGTTGGGGT
Source organism: Mesocricetus auratus (assembly GCF_017639785.1). Lineage (NCBI taxonomy): Eukaryota > Metazoa > Chordata > Mammalia > Rodentia > Cricetidae > Mesocricetus > Mesocricetus auratus. The sequence goes on along the minus strand of NW_024429188.1, from coordinate 21,714,939 downwards.
GGGACATGAAAATGCTTTTTGTAGAATTCATCTGAATTGTTAAAGAGTATGTGGAGAACCTCACAGATTACAGATATGTAAAGGAAGAACAAAAACCTGAGTAATGCCCTATGCCATATTACACCACAGAACACTTTCCTTCATACAGTATTGGTTGTCACAGAATAATGACTTTCTGGAATTTTTATAGATGCTTCTGTATCCCAGGGATTTTACATATCTAAATAATGATACTCATATCTTAACTAATTTTAAGTTACTTCCATATCTCCTTTGTTTATTTAAAGTCCCTTTCCTATCCTTTAATTGTTGATGTGAGTTAACCAAATAGGCCCAAATCAATGTCTCTTGAATTAAGGTAACATTCTGGGTAACAAGAACTGTCACCAAAATATTTGTATTTCCCCCAATTATGAAAGTGAGAACGAGTAAGGGGAAGAACATGAATGCTCACTAAAATTTGTTCTTCTAGGTTTCCATTTGACACTACAAAAAAGGATGCGGATGGATCTTTAAATGATTTTCAGCTACAACATGAGATACTGACAACATATTAAGTATCTTTTTTGCTTCTTCTTCCTAAAATCCTGCATTGTTATTACCTGCTGATATTGTTCCCTAACAATATTATAGATATATTTTCAACTTGGTAGTCACTGAACTATTGTGTCTTAGTAGTCTTCTGAATTTGCTAATTTGAAACAGTCTTGCTATGTAGCCTACGCTGACCTCAAACTCAAGCTTCTCCTGCCTCAGTGTCCTTACTGCTGGGATTATAGGTATATACCACCTGCTCTGGCACTAGCCTGCTAAATTCTAAGATCAGGTAGTATAAGGGGAGGATTGTTTGGACCGTACAAACACAAAGCCAGCCTGGGCAACACTGCATCAAAATGGTTTTCTGGTTGGGCAAAATAATATCATCAAACAATGTAGAATTAATGGAAGGGTTGGAAAACATTAGATTTGCCCTTTGATTATGCACAAGATGAAGCAAGTTCAGAGGGAAGAAATGACTTACCAGGCACGGAACATGTAACAGAGAACCAGAACCCCGGTAATTATAACTCCTGGACAAGTGATCTTGACCTACATGTAAAGTCAATACATTTGAACATATAAACTTTAGACAAACTTTTTATAGTGGATTTATATTGTGAACATCATCCTTTCTTCCCTTAACTGTTTTCCACCCTTGGGAAAACAAAAGCTTTTTTGTTCCTTATGTTCCTTCTCAACTCTTATCATAGTTTATTTGATGTATGTCCCAAATTGGAAACATTCTCTTCCATGTGTTGGGTAGCATCTATATAATTTCATTAAGTCACATGATAGTGACTATCATGTGGCTTCACACTAAGCTTTTTCCAAAGGTGAATTCCCCCAAGCATAAGGCCAAGTTCTGTGGTTAATTTAAGCCATAGACTAAATATTATGCTCCATCCTCATCAACTAACATATTTTTTGAAGAAATTGGTTATAGAAGAGCAATGGACATCTTTGCCTCTTTAGATCCACTCTTCACCTCTATCCCCAGTTCTGGGCTCCTGTTGACCTGTATGAATGATACGAATGGGTTTCCTTGATCTCTGGTTAGGCTCCAAGAACAAGAGGCATCAACAGACAAAGAGAGCAGTAGGAACAGGAGGCTGGGTTACATAATGATTCCTTTGGCTCTTTCTCCACAGGATTACTTCAAGTTAGCTGCATCCCTCTATTGAAGGCCACAGCTATTGCCATACAGCACCCTAAACTGCTGTGTCCCTGTACTACTCTCTCCCTTTGTTCCTCCAGACTAGCAGTGATGGCAACCCTTCTATTAGTATCTCAGGACAGGTACAATGCCTTGCCAGTTTCCTTCCTCCCTGCTGATGCTTTTATAGATAGTCCCTCTGTCAAACCCTCCCAGCTACACAGTTTGAATACATCGTCTATTTCCAGGCAAGACCATAACTGACAGAGCATAAATAGGACATTAAATAATTTGACTAGTTAATTTAAATATTTATTCTATCACTAAGATGGTTATGTTAAGTGTACAGTGGAAATATGAATTTGTTGTTCTCTGGTAAAGGACATCTCTGTGTAAAATTGCAGAGCACATTGGAAAATGTAATTCTCTTTCCTTAGGGAAGATTTATGATCACCATAATGCCATCAGAACTTCTGCATTTCCACTTTTTCTAGTCTTAAAAGGCAAGAAAAATGAAAAGAATTTCATAGTAGGAATTCACCTTTAAAAAGAATATTTTCAAATTATACCCTGAGCTTAAAAAGACTTAGTCTTTTTTAGAAATCTGATATTCTCATCTATTATTTTATTTTATACATTCTACCCAAAAATACAATTTTATAAATGTGATTATGTCTTTATACATTCAGATTTTTTGGTGCAGTCTTCTTTCTCCTTTTTCTGCTCAACTTGGTTTCCCTTCCCCATTTCTTTCCATCCCCTCTCCTATATCTATCCCCTTACCAAATAAATCATGACAGCAATTTAGTTTCTATCTATTCATATTTGCTCCAAGCTCATACAACTTTATACATACGTATGTATATGCACATACACCTAAAAGGAGCTATTTTGATCATTGTTTAGGAAAGGTAAGATTATATTATACATACTTTCTACATCTTGTATTTCTTATTCCAAAAAAACATCTGGAAGTTTCAAGCACACTAGTATACATATCATTCATTTTTAGGTGACTAAACAATATTCCTATTTGGGCTGTGTGTAATAATTTATTCAACCATCCCTATTAATGGTTATTTCCTTTGGTAACCATCTTCTATCAATACAAGTGCTCTCACTCTCTCTTTCTGTCTCTGTCTGTCTGTCTGTCTGTCTCTCTCTCTCTCTCTCTCTCTCTCTCTCTCTCTGTGTGTAAGTGAGTTCACACACACATACTGGGTCAAGGGGCATGGGTATATTTAGTTTTAATACATGCTGCCAAATTGTCTTGCAAAAGTCTATAGCAGATCAAATTTCCTGCAGCAATGAATGAGAGTGCCCTTTTCTCTGTATCTGATCAACAATAACTGTAATAGAGTCTTTTAAATTTTAGACTTATTTTGTGGACAATATCTTATTCTATTTTCTATTTCCCTTTGCTAAGAGTATCTTCCTGTGTTGCTGAGCATCTGGAATTTCTATTTGGTCATTTTTTCTGTTTGCAGAAAAATTGCATGTATAAAATAGAAATATAGAAAGCTTAGGACACTGTTTTTTATATTTATTTTCCAACTACCTATTCTACAAAGAGCATCATTGAAACACACAAAGTATAAGCTGATCTAGATTTTAAAATGTTTTCCATCTGTCCAATAAAAGCATCTGTCCCTTCAAATTTTAGGTTAGTAAACTTTTTTCAAGAGTGAGTTTTAAAATGATTGACTCTAAATTTTTTGCCCATTTTTAGATTGAGTTATAAAGGTTTTTCAAGATATTTTATTTATCTACTCTTGCCAATATTTTTCAAATATACTCTTTGTCCATTAACTTTATAGACTTTCATGGTTTTTATAAATTATCTCAGCCCAGTTTTGGTTAAGAGGTCTAATCTATCTAGGCAGGATTCTAAGCAAGATGTTTTGTTGTGTTTATTATATGTAAGCATTTAATCCATCTTAAAGTTATTTTTATCTACAATAAACAAGGCATTATCATAACCTTTTTATTTTCTTTGAGGTGGGAGCTTTGGAGATTTTTAAAAACATTTGGCATTTAATTGATTACATTTATTCTTTAACAATTTCACAAATGTATTTAGTGCATTCTGTTTTACTCCCCCCACTACACCCTTTCATTTCCCTTCCACACTTGTTATTGCCCCATCTTCCCCACAGAGCCCCTCTCCACATTCATGCTGGTTTTGTTTTGTTTTGTTTTGTTTTGTTTCGTTTTGTTTTGTGACCCATGGGTTTTAACCAGGACTGTCTGTGTGGCCATGGGTTGGAGTCTTTTTATAAACTCACAGTTTAGTATACAACTGAAGGCAATGACTGTCCCTCCCTCAAACTGACTGATTGCCAATGGGTCACCAGGAAGAGCAAGTGTGCCATGAACCCTTCCTGATACATGACTGGCTGTTGACAGGTCAAGTTTTGTACAGGGCTAATGCAAGAAACTGCAGTTGCTGTAAGATCATGTTTGCAATGGCTGTGTCATATCCTGAATATAGCATTTCCCAGCACTCTCCTTATCTTGTGGCTCTTACATTCTTTCCATTCCCTCTTCCACAATGTCCCCTGAGCCTTAGGAGGATATTATGTAAATGTCCTGTTTAGGACGTTTATTCTAACCATCTTGAGTAGCCATGAATTTCTACATTCACTGCAAAGGGAAACGTCTTTAATTAAGGATGAGAGTTGCATCCTTAATGGGTATAAATAAATATTAGTATTCAAACTGCAGTTTGTTGCTGAGTCAGTTAGCTAAACAACAATATTGAGTTCCTCCTATGGCCTTATGTTCTTCCCAGCCATGGGTTTTTTACTTGGTTTACAATTCCAAGCATATATTCCTCCTATGGAGTCCTCAAATCCAGTCAGAGAAAAGTTAGCAATCCTTGTAATAGCTGTGCCACTACTGCACCAACAAGCACATCTTGCCTGGAAATTTCAAATTATAGTTCACAGGATTCAGCTGGGTAACAACGCTGGTGCCTTATCTCCCCAAGCAATCTGCACAGCACTCTTAGCATCATGAAAGCTACCCACTTAAGGAGAAAGCTTCCAGCTGAGTTTCACCTTACTTACTCTGTATCTTGCAATCAAGATGTGCGTTGTCTTCAGTAACATGGTTTTACCATCTAGTTCTGTTGGGCAGCTAAAAGTAATTACACTAGTCTATATTATATTGGGAGCCTCTGAGAATCCCTTACCAACAAGTTGTAACAAGATAGCCTACTCCTGGTAGTAGGATTTTTATTTTATAAACAATGGCTTCTAGGAACAGCATTTTCCAGCTATGTGATATATTTGCCAACTATTTTTACCATATATTTTTTCCATATGGTATTTCCATAGGTCCTTCACTTTAGTTAATATCCCCAACTCACCTTCTCACTTCCCCATCCCATTTGAACCTTTCCATCCATTATTCTTCTTGTCTACCTTCATATCATCTCTGTATTCTCCTTCACTATTTTCATAACACATATGTTCTACTAGTTCCCTTCCCTTGAAACATTCCCCCACTAATCCCTATCTAGTTCCCTGTCTTCTATAGGCTCTGCAAGTTAAGCAGTTAACATTAAGATTTGAAGCTAAGATCCACGTGTGAAAGAAAATAGTATTACCACATGTTAAGTGTAAATATTAATGGGATTCTCAGTATTTCCACATAATGCCTACTGAGTACACTGATCATATCCAAGTCACCTTTATTCTATCATCATCCACCAGCTGTACCCTTTCCAGTGCCTGGTAATCACTAGCATACTTCCAAATCAACTGTTTTTCTTGTTGTTTCCACATATGAGAACCAAGTGATACTCGACTTTCTGTGTCTGATCTATTTTTCTTAACATGATGTCCATTTCCATCCATTTTCTCATAAATAACATGACTTCATTCTGCTTTATGGCTGAATATTTTTCCATTATGACTATAAAACATATTTATCTTCTTTATCTGTTCTTCCACTGACAAGCACCTAAACTGATATTAGCTATTGTGAATAGCACTAAAAGAAACATGGATCCTCAGGGATCTCTTTTTAATTTTTAATGCTATTTTTCTCCTTCAGACACACACACACACACACACACACGTGGGCACACACACAGGGAGTCTTATAGATTATGTGTTCATTTTACTTTTAGTTTTTGTGAGCACTCGCCATACTGTTTCCCATAGATACTGTACTAGTTTGTATTCCCACCAATATACAATTTCAGCACATGCTCACCAGCTTTTGCTTTTGTTTCTCATGGTAATAGCTACTCTAACTCAGGTGAGATAGTATCTCCTTACAGTTTGGATTTGCATTTCCCTGATAGCTAATATTATTGAACACTTTTTCAAATTTTTATTGGGTAGTTGTATTTCTGCTTTTGAAGAATGTTTATTCAGATCATTTGACATTTTAATTGGATTGCTTGTTTTCTTTATTGCTAAATTCTGTGGTTCTTTATAGATTCTGGATATTAACCCTCCCTCATATGTACCTTTACTCAGTTACTGCTTTTGTTATGTAGGTGATTTTTATCTAACTTCAAATGCACAGACCACTGAGGTCAGCCCCATATATTTCATAGTTTGTCTTTCTCCTGCACATCTCTCTTTTCTTATATTGTTTCCAAAGATTCATGTCCGTACCAAGATTCTTTGTCATGCATTAAATTCTTAAACATATTCTAGTCTTTTTCCAAAGTCTCTGTTCTGTTCTGTTGAACAATTAGCCTATTTCTGTTTCATACTACATGATTGCTCTTTATGATTTGTTCAGTAATATGATAAAACACATTGTTCAGACAGGTGTGGTGGCACACACCTTTAATACCAACACTGGGAGGCAGAGGCAGGTGGATCTCTGTGAGTTTGAGGCCAGCCTGGTATCTCTACAAAGTGAGTTCGAGGACAGCCAGGGCTACCCAGAAAAACCTTGTCTCAAAAACAAAAACAAAGCAAAACACATTGTCCTTCTGCTCTGGGTGTGGCAAAACAGGCCTAAAATCCCAGCACCAAGGACTAGGGTAGTAGAATTGTCATGAGTCAGGGCCAGCCTGGGTTACATACAGAGGCCCTGCCTTCAAAAAATAGATTAATAACACAGACATTGTCTTTTCTATTTCTTTTTTATTATTTGACTACTTGGAAATTTACCACCCAAGCAAAAGTAGAACTTTCATTCAGTTTCTTAGAAAACATATATTGACTATTGGCATTACAAACAGAATTAATTGAATGAATCTATACTAATAATTTAGAAAGACATTTTTTAATTGTCTTCTTCCCCAAGATTTAGAATATCTTTCTATTTGGTCAGATCACATTTTTGAAGCCTCTACACTTCCTTTCTTACTTTCCTCCAAATCATATAAATGCTGTTGTGTCTCCTTCTCCTTTACAAATGGCTGAGTGCCCAAAGACGGCACTTCAAAACTTTAGAAACATTCATGGGCTGATATTTGTAGCCACGGTTTGACATTTCTATAGACTCATATACAAAAACCTGTCTTTCAAAATTTATGTAACATTGAAGGAAATACAGTCAAAGTGGCTTTTGAACATTCTTCAAGGTTTTACTGCAAATATTAAGTAGAAACAAGCCTCAGATACATGTAGAATACATAGCAGTGTTCTTATGAGCAAACCATCCTAGGAGTGGGTCATTTAAGCCAAGTGAAGTCTTCGGATGACTGCAGCTCTAGCTGACTTCTTGACACCAAGTTCAGATCAAGAGGCAGATCTTCCCAATGGACTGAAAATTGCTGATCCACAAAGATAATAGGCATTTTTGTTGCTGCAGAGTGCTAATTTTAAGGTAATTTTTATGCAGCAAGAGATGACTAATGAATAAGGAATTATATAAATGCTGCTTCTCTGACTACATATTTTATTTTGTTCCTCAGAAGACCACACTGCTTTCTACCACTGTTCCTATTGTCTGCTAACTCTTGCCATATTGGTAGGTTTTTTTTTTTTTAAGAAAAGGTTAATAATATCCAAGGCTTTCGAATCCAGGAAGCAGAAAAGATGGCCAGGAAACAAATGTCAATTCAATGAGAAGATCTAGAGCTTGTCCACTGACAATTATGTCTTCCAGAAGAGTAGTGGACTCTTTCATAGCTGGGATCTTTCATAGCTCAATACTGTATTGCTTAACCAAAGCCTATTTCTGTTCTGTGTAATTCCATCCTCATCAGCATGATCTCCTGATAACCAAAATAGTTTCTAGGTATACCGGGAAGGGATTGCCTTGGAGAGAAGACTTTCTGGTTCAAGTCTCTAGAAAAGTCCATACCCCTCTATAAATAAATAAAATTTTCATTCTGCTTCACAAGCCGGACACCTATAAATTTTATTTTATGGTTTTCTGAGACTTGATTGCTTCCCAGAGCAAGAGGAAATAAACTAATTTGCTGTTGTTTCTTTTCTCTCTCATGGCATATTCAAAAGGAAAATCAATACACTAATGTTAAAAGCACTTAAAAACTTTTTAAATATCTTGACAAATATTACATGGAAGTCTGAATTGTAGAACACTGGTAACAAAACAGTTTGTTTAATATTATATATATACAAGAATCCAACCTGATAGCAGGCCTTTCATAAATAGGAGACATGCTAAACTTGCTTCTGTTAAAAGACAATGTATACTGAATCAGCTAAATCCACTTGATGAGAACTTTTTCTTTTAATTCTGGGGACTGAACCCAGGGCTTCTCACTTAATAGACAAACACTTCTATTATTGAACAACATCCTGTCCTGATCATGAATCACCAGTGTTGATCCAGGTCAATGCAACATGGAATATAATATATTTATTTACCAGAATAAGAACTTACACACAAAAGGCTGGGAAGTCAGAAGCATGGCAGGCTTCCAGAGGAAGAGAGAAGAGAGATTCTCTTTCATTTCCTTTTATCTCCACCTGTCCTAAATTTCCTTATCCCCGCCCTTAGGGCAGATAGATTTGTAGGGCTCACCCCTACACACTATACTAATACAAGAAGTTCTTAGCCTCTGGTAAACCAACTTACATTGCAAGAACTGTCTCACATATATCCTGTTATGTCAATAGTATTCTTTCTATTTCTTCCCAGAAATACTGGATCTAACTTGATTAGGAAAACAAGATAAGAATTCAACAACAGTAATAACAACAAAACCCGCATATGCATGACTGACTTAGTCATAAGAACTACTACACCAGCAAGCTGTCATCCATGACTACATTATCACCTACTCAGAAGGCTGAAGCATGAGGATCACTTGATCTCATAAGTTCAAGACCAGCCTGGTGACATAAATATACGTTATCTCAAAAAAAGGAACAAGATTCTAGAATAAGAGATGGAATAGTAGGTTGACACTCTCTCCTCCCTGGCTTTTTTCTTTCTACTGCAACTGGCTTCCTCCATGTTACAAAATATAAATAATGATAGGGTTCATGACACAACTGCTCCAAAATAAGGCACCTTGGCATTCAAACAAACCACAGAAGCAGGAAGGACACTTTCTGACCTTACTACGCCTCTCTCTTCTTAAGCAGATCATAAAATCTAGGAAGTATTCAGTTACCTTCCTCTGAAGTAAGTCATAAACCCTTATTAAAGAGGTGCCCTCAGCCAGGTGTGGTGCAGAACATCTTTAATCCTTGTACTTAGGATGCAGAGGCAAGTGAATCTCTGTGAGTTCAAGGACAGCCTGGTCTACAGAGTGAGTTCCAGAATAGCCAAGATTGTTACACAGAGAAACCCTGTCTCAAAAAAAACCCAACAAAAACAAAAGAAGACATGTCCTCCATGTACCTCTAAGGAGCTCTTATCCCTAAAAAGACAAGTATAGAAATAGGGAGCACATAATCGCACACTCAGGAGGCAGAAGCAAGAGGATAGAGGCTACCCTAGGTGACATGGTAAGCTCCATGCAAGCCTGGGTTATATAGTAAGACCCTGTCCCAGCCACCAACCAAAAAACACAAGGACATGACTCCTGGAAAACAGGCCTTGTTAAGCCTCTCCCTCAAAATTATTATTGTTGGATGATAATTTTTCATCCAATCATCTTCTTCATTACAACCCACTTGTCCATCAAACCTAGCATGAAAATACACAGATTTACCCATTTACTTGACTTCATGTCCTTTATGGATGTTTCTCTATCACATAAAATTTTACATTAAATGCACGTGTATGCTTTCCTCTAGCCAGTGTGTCTTGTGTCATAGGGTGCTCAACCATGAACCCAGCAATAGGTAAGGAAAGGAGAGTTTTCTTTCTCTATGCTAACAGCTGCTTCTGGCTTTTATTCTGTACTTTCAGAGTCTCTGGGGAGAAAATGGCACCAGCTTTTCTTTCCAGTTCTAAATATCTTAGGTCCAGATTCTTAATGGCTTAACTTGGATCAAGTGACCATGTATCTGCTAACTGACCTGACCCAGCAGGAATGGCTGGGCAAACATTGTCATCTTCATGATTATCAAGTGGCTGAAAAGGCAGTTATCTGATAGAGAACAGTAAGCAGACCCAATGCCTTTGTGCTGTCTTTAGTATAGTTAGTTTCTTAGGACATCAATAAATTCCATCAAATGCTCATGGGAATTTTCAGAAACCCATAAAATAGACCTCAGTGTTTATAAACTTCTGCCTTACTGTAGCTTATGTTCTTAAACACTCTTCTCAACCCAGATAAGATAAGATATAATCTCTTCAATGTTTCCTGGTTTTTTTTTGAGGCAGGATATCGCTATGGAGCACAAGCTAGCTTTAAATTGACAATCCTCCTCTCAAGGGCTGGAATTACAAGCATGTGTCGCTATGCCTTGATTCTCCTCATAGCTTACTTTTCCTTAAGATTTTATGAGATAAATAAAAATAAGATAATTGAGTCCAAACCAACAGCTTTGTCACACCAGAGATCTCATAGTCAATCTCCCTATAGGGTGTAAATGTTTTCCTAGTTTTACATTACCATCCTGTTTACTATAATTAGAGGCATGGATTCATGCCATTGCTTAGAAGAGCATCATTACCTGTATGATGGTTCTGGAGTCAGGAACTGATACAGAGGCCATGGAGGAATGCTGCTTACTGACCTGCTCTTCATGACCACCAGTCCAGGGATGGCACCACCCACAATGGGTTGGGCCCTCACCCATCAATCACTAATTAAAAAATGCCCTACATATGAAATTAGCTTGTGTCAACGTGTCATAAAACTATCCAGCACATTACCTGTGTGATCTTTAATGAATGCCTGGCCATGATAGCCCCAAGATTGGAGTCCCATGAAGAAAAAGTCAGAAGGACCCCTCAACCTACCAAAGCTGGGCACTGCTGTATCTCTGCATTCAGAGTCTACTACCCCCTTGCTCTGCTACCACCATGGCCAAAAGAAAGGCTGAAGGGTATGCTAAAGGAGATAAAGCCAAAGTGAAGGCTAAGTCACAGAGAAAATCTGCAAGGTGGTCTGCTGGACTAGATCCTCAAAGCCAGAGTCTAAGCTGAACAATGCCCCTGCAAAGAAGGGAGAGAAGCTGCTCAAAGGGCAAAAGGAAGAAGCTGATGTTAGCAAGGATGGGAATAATCCTAACGAAAGTAGAGATGCCCAAACTAACCAGGCACACAGAGCTGCCAAGTGCATGCATTTTTTATAACTGTGTACAATTTAAAATACCGTTTTATCAAGTTTTAGAAAATGTAGAATTTAGTTTCAGTTTTTGTTTCTTTGTTTGTTTTTTGTTTTTTTTTACTTTCATCAGTTTATTTCAAAATCCAAATTAATAACATTGATTTAAAAATACACCTATTATTTTACACACCATTTAATTTCCAACTGCATTCTGGACCTATTTTATTTTTTTGAATAATTATTTTTTATTTAGGTTAGAAACAATCTTGTTTCACATGTCAATCCCAGCTCCCTCTCCCTCCCTTCTTCCCCCACCCTCCCCATCAGGTGCCCTAGTCCCCCACCCAATCTCCACTCCAATCCCCAGGGAGGGTGAGGCCCTCCATGGTGGATCTCCAGTAAATGTCATTTCATTCAGGGCAGGACCTACGCCCTCCCCCAAAAGTCCCGGCTGAGAGAGCCTCCCATATTGTGGCATGGGCACTCAAAGTCTATTTGTATGCCAGGGATAAATACTACCCAAGGCCCCATAGATTACCTAGGCCTCCTCACTGACATTGTTTTAGTTTTTAAAATACAGATCATTTCACTGTTTGGGGGTATGGGGGCATGTGTCACTAACTAAATGTCTCTGGAACTTAATTAATGGGAAAACACCTTCCCTGCTAATCTTGAATGGCTCATCTTTGCTTCAGGAGGAATTCCTGGTATTCACACATTCGGGCCCCTTGGCACCAAATACCTAATGGCATGGGAAATTTTTAAGTTCATTTTTAAATTCTCCTCCCTCTCAACATAGACTTAACTCTCATAAAACCAGAGACCTGTTGGAATCTAATCCCCTAAAATTGGCTTGACCAGTATGTTGAATGATCCGTACCTTGCAGTGACATCACCAAGACAATGTTCTTCAAAAGAGCAGTGGATCCTTTTCTAAAAGACTTTGGCTTGCTGTGCAGTGGTGTGCACACCTTTAATCCCAGCACTCGGGAAGCAGAGGCAGGCGGACCTCTATGAGTTCAAATCCAGCCTGGTCTACAAAACTAGCTCCAGGAGGACTTTGATTCTTCAGACCTATAATTCTACCATTTTAATTTCATTTCCTAAAAGCCAGGGTTAGCTTGTGGAAAGTTATTAAACATCATCCTTAGGTGAAAAGTCAACTCTCACTCCAAAATTGGATTTCATAATGGCTTTCTGCTCTTGGTAACCCATGTAAGAAGTAATTCTGGAAACTCTTGCATACCATTAATGACTGTTGTTCCATGTCCTTCCTTTAACACCTGATGGTTTATAAAAAGTATCATTAATAAAGCTGGATAAGGTTCAGCTTGAAAAAAGAAATGAAATACAATGTAACAAGTTTGAGGCAACCTAGGCTACATACCAGGGCCCTATCTCAAAATAAAATATCTTTAAAACTAGTGAAAGAAATGAAATATAAACAATTGGAGACTAAGAAAGAAAGCTCATAAGAGAAGCTCCTTCCCCTGCCTCATGCTTACTATTAACATATTTAATAGTTGATATTCCCTAATATCTTTTTCTGAACTTCTTTATGAGGTAATAGCTTTCAAAACTGCTGTTATGGCCACCCTATCGATCCAGTATTGCACAACTCACATGAGTGATTAATAAACTTGGCATACATGAAAAAGCCACCTTTGTTCATATCAACCTACATCTATGCCTAAAGAATTTTCAAGTTATATTAAATCATATTGTATAGGACTATAGCAGCTGATGAAGCATTATCTTATAATCCAGATACATTGGTTCAATTTAATGTTCTAATTACATCTCAGAAATGGGGGCATTTAAGCTTGCATTTAAAGAATGAAGAGATATTTAAAAAACAAAAACTCTCAATGAGTATTTGAGTTTACTCACTAAAAGATTATCAACTCGTAACTCCTATAATAATGTTTAAAAAGTCAATGTGAAAACAGGAATCTGGTTCCAAACTGTTTTTGAAATACACACACACACACACACACAGAGAGAGAGAGAGAGAGAGAGAGAGAGAGAGAGAGAGAGAGAGAGAGAGACAGACAGAGAGACACAGAGAGAGAGAGAGGGAGAGAGAGAGATGTATATACATAATAAATGCATACATACTTACATAGGGCTTTAAGTAGGAAAAAGATATTAAGCAAACTGTATTTTGTATCTTGCTTTACCCACACTGTATTTTCGTGCCCTTGGTTTATGACCTCTGCACATGACCTGAGCCACCCTCCAATTGTAACATTCTAAAATCTTATTTCTGTCTATTAGTTAGAATTAGATGATTTGGTAGCAAAAAAAAATGGACCCAAGTAATCATAGCTTAACAAGATAAAAAACTTACCTCCGCATGTGGGTGACAGTTGTATGGCATGGTCTGTTTGTGGGGCCCCTGGCAGTGAGACCAGCATCTGTCCCTGGTATATGAGCTGGCATTTTGGATCGCATTCCCTATGGTGAGATTCCTTGCTCAGGCTCAATGCAGAGGCGGGTGGTGGGGGTGGGGGGCAGGGACTTGGTCCTGTCTCAACTTGATGTGCTTTGTTGACTCCCCATAGGAGGCCTTGCCTTTTCTGAGGAATGGATGGGAAAAGAGGTTGGGGGAAGGTGGGGAAAGCAAGAGGAGGGGAGGGAGGGGAACCTTAGTTGGTATGTAAACTGTATTCACTTTAAAATAAATATTCGATTTAAAATAAAAAGTGAGAAGTAAGCAATGTAGCCTTTACCTTCATAATCTAAAATAATGGTGAGAGAGCCACTCATCACTTCAATGCTTTAGACAAGAATGCAAAAACCAAGTAACATACGAAGTAAAATGCACACCAATTGTCTTATAGCAAAATCCTGAAAATTGATATCTGTCAATATCCTGTTGACCACACAGTTTTCAACTGAAAGTCGAAAGTGTAGTCTTAATTTGGGATGATCATTTTTCCAGCTGAAAATGGAGCGAGTGGTTATTGGGAACACCTTGAAGTATACTGGGAGGCTAGTACAATGGCTCAGTGGGTAAAGGTTTTTGCTGCCAACTCTAACAAATTGAGTTTAATTCCCAGAACCCACATGATGGAAAGAGAGACCCAACTTCTGTAAATTGTCTTCAAGTCTATTGTGGCACATGTACACACACACAAACACACGTGCGCACGCGTGCATGCATACACACTGGTGTTAAGTGCTATAAAATTAAAGCAAGGGAAGGGATAAAGAATAATGGATGATGCCAGATAAGGTAGCAAATGCCTATAATCACAGCACTCTGGGTGGGGGTTAAAACAGGAAGATCATAAGTTCAAAGCCAGCCTAGAATATAAAATGTGCTCTTCTATCAATAAAAGAAAACCAAGTACAATGGAAGTGATAGTTGTTATTTTTAATAAAGTGGTCTTTGCTCACCTTTAGGAAATTGAATCTATTGTATCTGAAAGACAAACTGCCAAGCACTGTAAATAGTGAATGCAAAGATCCTAAAAACAAAGACTAGGTCTATGAGGAGAAAGGTCCATATTCCCACTCAAGGCACTATTTTGTCTACATATGAAAGCTGAAATTTTGTGAACATCTCGCAACCATAACAGATAAGCAAGAAGTCCAAACCAATTCTCTGAGAATTGTGGGTCAAAACTAGGGGATCTGAAGCCAGGCGGTGGTGACGCACGCCTTTAATCCCAGCACTCGGGAGGCAGAGGCAGGCGGATCTCTGTGAGTTCGAGGCCAGGCTGGACCGATAGCCTCCAAAACAATACAGAGAAACCCTGTCTCATAAAAACAAAAAACAACCCCCCCCCAAAAAAAACTAGAGGATCTGAGTTCAATCCTCCCCTAAGCCCATGTGGTGGAAGGGACATGCTGACTCCCACAGGAGGTCCTCTGAACTCCATGTGCATGTGAGTGTGTGCATCTGCAAACACACACAAATAAATAAACAAATGTAAAGTAGGATCTCAATGACAATGCCATCAACTAATTAATCTTTTGAACTCCTTATTCCTGTGTGCTCTTGTATAAAAAAAATGAATGCCCTTAATTCTTAAGCTACTTCTAGATGGGTATTCAGCTCTCTGCAATTCAAAAAAAAAGAACAGTTGAGAAACCTTACATAGTATAATACAAAAGAGTGATACTTTTGCTTGATTTTACATTGGCTGTTGTGCACTTTTCTAAAAGCTTAACCTCCAAGATAAAACGGTGAATAGAATTGAGGTTTTGTATGAAATTTTTTTCTACAAAATAACTGTAAGAAAGAAAGGTTATTCCTCTTCAGTCAAATGTATTTGGGCAGATAACAATGACATCAATGGTCTTGAATTATTTAATACATTCTTCCACAATGTCACTTATGAGTAATGTCTTTTCCAGGTCAAGATAAGAAACTCTGCTTTGCACTTCATTTGCTTTGATCACACAGGGTTTTTATCATACATTTTGCCTTGGTAATTGTGCTTTTCAATTAATTAAATTCAAAACAGCACAAGATACATACAAAAGCAGAGAATATCTTGTTAAGTAAGCAATCACCCCACATAAATAATCCCCAATCTAAATTACTAAACTGGTTACACTGAGTTAATAAAGTTCAAAGAACCAAAAATCACTAGCAAAGTATAGCATTAAAATGTAGAAAAGTTCTACTATGTGAAAAATATTTAAAGAGTATTTCTCTCTAAGGTAAAGCTGTTGTGACATTAATGGATCTGGAAAGTAAGTTTAGATTCTGAGTTGAAATGAGCTTGAGGTACCACGAAAGAACACAGTTCAGTAGCAAGGGAAATACAGGAAGAAGAAATGGAAAAATAGGAAAGATAAATAAAATGAAGCCAAGGAAGATGATGAGATCATTAGAAAAGCAGCCTACTTAAGGCTAAGATCTAAGTTTTGTGTAATTAAATGAAAACTTTCCATTATGTTTACATATATTCAAACTTTGTAAGTATGTTCCCCAAATTGCTACCTTGACATTATATAGAAGATAGCCCAGGGACTCTATTATTGAATTAGTGAGAAATCATTGACATGTTTTTTATATTAGATATATGAGTTGCGTGAACATTTTAGGCAGTGTTATTTAAAGTCACTTCAGTTGGAATACTTCAGTGTTTTCCAACATTTCTAATTAAAAACTAAAAATTTAATAACCACTTAAAGAAAATTTTATAATATAGGCTTAAGTGAATTATGTTGCATTATTTCCAAAGGAATTTTAGCAGTGACCTAACTAAAACCATTGTTGGTACTGTTTTAATGTTAGTATTAATTCCCTTAAATGGAAATAAATATTGACTTGGTTACTTATTCGTTCACTCAATATCTATCAGCATGGTTTTCAGTGAAGCCCTGTAGTAGGTCATGTAAAGAATATTCAAATGAATCAGGCGGCAACTATATCCCTTCTGATTCCATAGTTAGTTTGGGAAGATAAAATATGCACACGAGACTACAACATGAAGTTAATATGAAGTCAGAAGTGGTAAATGCTACAAGAGACATTGTATTAGTTACTTTCACATAGCTGTGACCAAATACATGACACAAACAACTTAAAGAGAGGAAATCTTTGTTTCAGTTCAGTTTCGGAGGTCTTAGTTCACCATGATGATAGGACAGCAGTTGGATTGTAGGACAAAGCAATTGATGTCACAGCAGCCAGAAAACAGAGTAAAAGTGACTACAGGATGAGGCCAAATGTGATATTTTGTTTATGATCTAATAAAGCTTGCCTTAACATCGAAGTGCAAAACTAGCCACACTAGTTAGCCATAGAGGCCAGGAAACTTTAATCCCAGCACTCTGGAGACAGAGGCTGATAAATCTCTGGTAATTCAAGGCCACTGTAAGCTACACAAAATTGATCCAGCCTAAAAGAGAAACCGCTCACACATAAGTTATCTCAGCACTTGGGATCCCACGCCTTTAATCCTAGCACTAGAGAGGAATATAGGGTGGGAGGAGACAGGAGTTTAGTGCAATCTGAGGTTTGGTGAAGACAGCTGCAGGCTGGAGATGCAATCTGAGGACAGGATCACCCCTTATGTCTGTGCATTGGTAGAGGTGAAACTCTCTAGTGACTAGCCTCTTTGCTTCTCTGATCTTCAGCTTTAACCCCAATATGTCTCTAGGGTTTATTATTAGGACCAACCAATTTTGTATTCGAACTTTGACAAACATGGACACGAAGTTTAAAAAGAGTAAGATTGTATTTCCATAAGATCCAGGTATACAACTCTGGAATATACACAACGGCACATATATACTTGTACATCAATGTTTATTGTTGCACTATTCATAATACACATATACTTTATTAGTTACAATAAAAGCTTGGTGGAGAATTAATACTGGTGCTAGATGTGTTTTTCTAGCAAGGAATGCTTATTGGGAGGAGGATTTGAGAGTTTAGAGCATTTTCTCATTTCCAGTTCACTCTCTGCTTTGTGTTATGGTTGAAGATGTGATCTCCCAGTTTCCTGATCTCCTGCTACCATGTCCACTACTATAGACTCTTCCTTTAGAGTCATAAATCAAAATAAACACTTTCTTTCATAATTTGCTTTTGGTTGTGGTGTTTATCACAGCAACAGAAAGTAACTAATAAAGTATATGTGTACATTGAAATCTATATTCTGCATATGAGAAAAATAAGTTATATCTTTGTTTTGTGAGTCTGGCTTATTTCATTTAATGGGATGATCCATCCATTTTCTTGAAAATTATGTAATTTCATTTTTCTTTACATATGAATAAAGAACTATGTATGTTTCCCACATTTTCTTTGTCAATTCATCCACTGATGTACACTAAGGATGGCTATATTGACTATTATGAATAGTACAACAATAAACATAGATGTACAAGTATATCTGTGCTGTTGTGTATATTCCAGAGTTGTATACTTGGATCTTATGGAAATACAATTTTTATTTCCTCGAGTTACCTCTATACAGTGTTTCTCTTTTCCTACATCCTCACCAACATTCACTGTCATTTGTTTTTTGATGATGGCCATTTTAAATAGTGAGATTGAGTCTCAAGGCAATTTTAATTATGGCCAAGGATGTGAATATGCCATATTGTTCCTTCTTTTGAGAACTGTCGAGTTCAATACATTTAGCCATTTATTGAATGTATGATTCAGTTTTGGTGTTTAATTTTTATTTCTCTGTACATTCTAGATATTAATTCCCTATCATATATATAGCTGTCAAAGATTTTCCCTTGCTCTGTAATCACTTCACTCTAATTGTTTCTGTTGCTATGCAGATTATAAAATTGCATGCAATCTTATGTGTCAATTCTTGCTAATGTTTCCTGAGGAATTGAAGTTATTTTCAGAACAACTTTGTTTATGTCTATATCATTAAGTGCTTTTCCCCAAAAGTTACACTTTCAGGTCTTACTATTAAGGTCTCTGATCCATTTTGAAATTATTTTGTGCAGAGGAAGAGATAAGGATCTAGTATCATTCATATATATGTGGATACCCAGTTTTCTTAGCACTATTTGTTGAAGAGGCTTACTTTTCTCTAGTGTATGTTTTTGACACCTGCTGTGTGGCACTATTGCCTAATTACTATTCATCTAATTACCCTAGACAGGACGCAAACAACAGACCTAAGTAACAATGCCCAAGACCAACTTGGTAAAGTAATAAGGATTTTTGGATTACTTAAATGTGTGTATGTTTGTGTGTGTGTGTGTGTGTGTGTGTGTGCGCACGCGTGCGCACGTGTGTGTTATATATATATTTGACATATATATGAACCAGAAAAGCACATGCCACATATTATCTCACATATGTGGGTGTTATGAAACTTTGCACATATGTGTTTAAATTGGGGTACCCATAAAAAAAACTACAAGAGCCATGGGGTAGATTTTAAGGGAAGACAGAGAACAGTTAGTATGGAGGGGAGAGAAGAAATAATGGCTCAGGAGGGATTAATTGGGATGCAATATGGGAGAGAGAAAGGGGAATATAGAAAGGGAATAACTATATGAAAGACCTTTGAAAATGTCATAGGGAAACTTACTACTATAGAATACTCCTAAAATATACATATACATAAAAGAGTTTACATGTGTTTGTCCTACAATGGGGTGGCAATGCCACTATTAGACATCAAAAGTTTAAAAGATAAATAAAAAGCCTAGTGCCAGGAAGTGCTCAACATCCTGACTCTGAGATACCATCTTACACCTATCAGAATGGCTAAGATCAAAAATACTGAGGACAGCTTATGCTTGAGAGGCTGTAGAGTCAAGAGACCACTCTTCCACTGGTGGTGGAAGTGCAAACTTGTACAGTTTACTTTGGAAATCTGTATGGCCCATCGATACCACTCTTGGACATATACACAATGAATGCTCAACCATACCACAAGGACATTTGCTTAACAATGTTCATAGCAGTATTATTTGTAATAACCAGAACCTGAAAACAATCTACATGCCCCTCAACCGAAGAATGGATAAGGAGAATGTGGTACATTTACACAATGGAGTACTACTCAGTTGTAAAAAAAAATGATGAGCTCATGAAATTTGCAGGCAAACAGATGGAACTAGAAAAAAGCCATCCTGAGTGAGGTCACCCATACTTAGAAAGACAAACACATCCTGTATTCCCTCATAAGTGGATATTAGATGCAGCATAAAGAATAACAAGACTACAATCCACAGCTCCAGAGAAGCCAGTTAACAAGGAGGACCCTGAGAGGGACACATGGATCACCTTGAGAAGGAAAATTAGATGAGCTCTACTGGGTAAACTGAGGGGTGACAAGGGGGAGGGAAGGAGGAATGAGAACTTGAGGGAACAGGAGGGTCAAGGTAGGGAGAGATGCCGTGGAAGAGCAATGAAAGAGATATCGTAATAGAGAGAGCCTCTGTGGGCTTAGGGAGAAACCTGGGGCTGGAGTAACTCCACAAGGATGACCCCAGCTGAGACTCCTAGCAATAGTGAGGAGAATACCTGAGTTGGTCTACCCTTTTAATCAGATTGGTGAATACCACAACTATTATCATAGAGCCTTCATCCAGCAATTGATGGAACCAGATGCAGAGGTCCACAAGCAAGAACCAGTCCAAGCTGTGGGAATCCAGTCAAAGATAAGGAGGAGGGAACATATGATCAAAGAAGATCAAGAACATGATGGAGACTCTACAGAGACAGCTGAACCAAACTTATGGAAACTCATGAACTCTAGACCTACAACTGTGGAGACTTCAGGAGAACGACATAGGCCCTCCATATGTGTGAGACAGTTGTGAAGCTTGAACTATCAGAGGGCCCCCGGCAATAGGAGCACAATACAAAGCTGGTACGTGAGCTAGCTTATTGGAACCCACTCTCCATGATAGGATGCCATGCTCAGACTTAATGCGTGGAAAAGAGGCCTGGTCCTGCACCAACCTATTGTACCAGACTATGTTGACTCCTCATGGGAGCCCTTGCTCGTGATGAGAAGTGGACGGGGGGGGGGGGTGAGCTAGCAGGGAGGTGAGAGACGGTGGCAGGAGGGGTGGGAGGGAAAACTGTGGTTGGAATGTAAAATGAAATAAAAAATTTAAAAATGGGCCGGGCGGTGGTGGTGCACGCCTTTAATCCCAGTACTCGGGAGGCAGAGGCAGGCGGATCTCTGTGAGTTCGAGGCCAGGCTGGACCGACAGCTTCCAAAACAATACAGAGAAACCCTGTCTCGTAAAGCCAAAAAAAAAATTAAAAATGGAAAAAGCATGTATTGGCCTAAAATTTCATAAAATGAAAATCTGGGCCGAATCCAGCTGGAAATTTATTCAGCTCTTTTGTAGATCCACGTGTGCCTCTGCAATTAGCTGTTGAGACACTGGCTGGATGCTCTCACTATCCTTGAGCAACGTCTAACACGTCCCATCTCTACTTCATGTGCTCTTTCTTCCCTGAATATTTCTGACCTATGTATGTTCATGTAGATTCTGAGAAAGAAAGCAAAGGTGTGCAATATTAATGTGGCTCAGACTCGAAATCTGTACCACATTGCATCCATCACATATATGTTGGCTAAAGGTAGTCATCAGGTTGTCCCAGGTTCAAAGAGCAGAAAATTAACTCTGCCTTTTTGGGACAAACTGAAGTCATGCTACAAATTGGCATCATGTTGTATGACAAAACTTTTCCTGGGGAGATTAAGCACACACATCTATTCACCCCAAATAGGGAACCCATGACAGACAAAACTATGGATACCACCAAAGTCCAACTTGGTGAACCAATGAGTTTATTGGAGTTACTGACAAGAATACAGGTGAGGAGTTACTAACCAGAGCAGAAATGACTCAAAGACAACTGCATCACCAAAGCCCAAGCATGACCATTCACAAAAGCAGGGAACCTGGAGCACACTGCACAACTTTCAGGCAGCTCACAGGATGGAGAGAGCTTTTCCAGGAACCTCAGTGGTTTAAACCTCTTCCAGGCAGCTCAGTTTCTGCTTCTTCCAGGCAGCTGGTCTGGTCTCAGAAACTTCTTTGCAGCTTTTCTCTTTTGAGAATCTTCTTTGAAGCTGGGCTTTTTATTGCTCATTCTGGCAGGGAGGGGCCTAGTGAATCTGGTCAGTTCCATGGAGTTCTTGAAACTGTTTTGTTTTGTTTTGTTTTGTTTTTTAGTTTACCTCCCTGCTTAACTAGCTCCCCTGCAGGGTGGAATGTTTTAATCTCAGAGGAGACTGTTACACAACAAATGAATACAAGCTTAGTTTATGATTTGCAATCTACCATATAATCTGGAATATAACCATGGATCTGCATACTCATGTTCATAGAACATTATTCATGAAAGTCAAAAGAAGTAACCCGTTTCCCATTGATGAGTGAATAAATAAAATAGTCTGTTTATACAAACAATATTATAAATCACAACTGGTCAAAGTGCAGAGAATAAGCATCTGTAGAATGCTCAGGCACAAATGGGACATTTCTATTATATCCTTCCCTCCTAAGTGGGGAGCTATTGACAAGTTGATAGCTTCTGGGGGAAGGAAAGTTCATTTTTTCTTTAAGGGTGTGGCCTCTGATAGTCAACCATGTTCCAGTGGATGGCCTCAGACTCATGAGTATATGAGCAGCACAAATTGGAATCAGTAGGCTGCAAAACACACACACACACACACACACACACACAAATTCAAGAGAGGATGGGGTGGATATAGGAGGAGTCATGGGAAAGAGTAAGGGTGAATATTATCCAAGTACATTGCATGCATCTATGAAATATCAAAAGTTAACAATATAGTATTTCTTAAAAAATATTACAAAGGATGTGGACAAATATTCAAATTTAAAATTCCATAGGAAAAGATTCAGAGGGGCCTTGACTGTGGGGAGCTTCTATTCCTGTGAATTTGGATGCATTACCCTCCTGGCACAGGGATGTGTTCATCAACCTGGAAACGCTCCAAACCCCACAGCTTAGGAAATTTTAATGGCTGCTTCATCATATAGGCATGATTAGTTATTAACTCAATCGCCTATCCTTTCTTCTAGCTGGAGCATGACAGAGATGAAAGCTCCAAGCTTCTAATCATATTCAGAGTCCACCAAAAGTCACCTTATTACCATTCACAAAATTACAAGGGTTATAGAATCTCTATGTAAGGAATTAGGGGCAGAACCTTGTGTGTGTGTGTGTGTGTGTGTGTGTGTGTGTGTGTGTGTGTGTGTGTTACTGTTGTTGTATATCATACAATGGAATAATATTCAGCCTTAAAAGAAGTAAATTCTATTACATGCTGCAACATGGATAAACATCGAGGGCATGGTGCTAAGTGAAACAAACCGATTGCAAAAGAAAAGGCAAATAATGTATTTGTTACATAAAGTGTCTAAAATAGACAAATTTCCAGAGACAGAAGGTAGCATGATAGCAACTGGGGCCCAAGGTGAGGAGAAAATGGGGAGTTGTTGTCTACTTGGTATAGAGTTTCAAGCTTTGCAAGATAAAAAAATATTCTGGAGATTATTTGTGCAGCAGTGTGAACGACTTAAGATTATTGAACTGTGCACTTAAAATGAATAAGGTTGTAAATTTTGTATGACATATTTTGTCACAAAAATAAAATATTAAAAAGATAGACTTTATACATGACCTATATTTTGAGGAAAGTAAAAGAAATGATAAAACCAAAGGAAACAAACATTTTTGCTATGTCTGAAACTAATGGAAGCCATCACTGTGAGATAAAGGGCTCCAAAATTTATCCTTTGCTTACAGGAGTTAAATGGATGCCAGCTCATCTGGGCCTCATCTCTCTAGGCCAGAGTTCACACCATCTATCCTATTTTCCAGATTTATAATATCTGGTGGAAACTCCAAACCCAGATACACATTCTTTACTCCTTTCTCTAAAATCTGTATATGCAAAAACTTTAGATATTTTTAAATCTTTTTATGGAAAAGCATTGTGGATTTTAAGGAATTAAACGAGGTTTTCATTAAGAATGCATCCTTTGACCATAGGTCAGAGCTAGTGAGAAATGCTTTGAAAGGCAGGCCAGAGATATTGAGAGCCTAACTTTCAGAAGCAGTGGCAGAGAGAGAAGGCAGGAGGGAGGGAGGGAGGGAGAGAACAGAGAACACATAGATTAGAAAGTAGAATTACCCTCCTCTTCCCCCCCCCATCCAATTAGGAAATCACATCCCCTAACCCTTCTCCGGGTTACCATGCATATCTCTCTTAGGGTCCTCCCTGCACCCCAGACTCTCTAGGGGTGGGATTGTGGGCTTGGCGGTGGGATTGTGGCCTGGCAACGCCCTGCTCCATTTCTAAAATCCATATATGAGAGAGTACATGCCATGTTTCTCTTTTGTGACTGGGTTACCTCACTCAGGATGGTTTCTTCCAGTGCCATCCATTTACCTGCGAATTTCAAGATTCCATTGTTTTTTCCCGCTGAATAGTACTCCATTGTGTAAATGTACCACATTTTCTCTATCCACTCTTCAGTTGAGGGACATCTAGGCTGCTTCCAGCTTCTGGATATTACAAATAATGCTGCTATGAACATAGTTGAGCAGATGTCCTTACAGTATGAGGGTACATTTTTTGGTGTATGCCTAAGAGTGGAATTGCTGGATCTTGTGGTAGACTGATTTCCATTTTTCTGAGAATCTCCATACTGATCTCCAAAGTGGCTGCACAAGTTGAGAGGGGAGAAAAGAGGAGGGGAGAGGAGGATATGGGAGAGCAGGAAGGTTGAGCCTGGGTAAGAATAGAGGAGAAAAGGATGGGAGATATCATAAAAGAGGGAGCCAGTATAAATTGGAGGAGAAATCTGACACTAGTGAGATCTTCACAGATCTACAAGAATGACACCAACTGGCATTAAGGATACCTTAAATGCCCTCCCATGATAATGATAATGATGACTACTTTATATGCCATCCTAATACTCTCATCCAGTGGCTGATGGAGACAGAGGCAGACACTCACAGCTGTGAACCAAATTGAACTCCTGGAACCCAGTTGCAAAGAAGAGTGATGACCAAAGGAATCAAGATCCGGCTGGTGAAACCCACAGAGGCAGCTGACCTAAACAAGGGGCATCACATAGACCCCAGACTGATGATTGGGGGGTCAGCATGGAACTGATCCAGACACCCTCCCACGGAAGCTGGGTGACAGAGAGGAGGCCTTGGCAATCTGTGGGACCTTGGAGAGTGGAGCAGTATTTATTCCTGGCATACAGAAGGGACTCTGGGAACCCATACCATGTGGAGGGATGCTCTCTCAGCCTGGACACATGGGGAAGAACCTGGGCCCTTCTCGGGATGATGTGATGGACTCTGAAAATTCCTCATGGAAGCCCTTGCCCTCCCTGGGGAGCAGAGGGGGGATGGAGTGGGGGTGAGGGGTTGGGAGGATTGGAGGGAGAGAGAACTGAAAGGTGACATGCGTAAAAAAGTTAAATTATATATATTATATATATATAAATATATATATATAAAAGAAAGTAGAATTACAATCTAGGTGTGTAATGATGCTGGGAGGGGCAGATGAATGGGAGAAGAACAAGGGTTGGGTGGTACGATGAACCCTATCCCCCACACACACCACTTCGTTCCTTTCTTTCCTTACACAGCCTAAATATACATACCCTGACCTCTCTATTCCTAACTTGTTAAGCTAATAGTGATACCACAAACCTCTAGAAATTAGGGAAGAGAAGAAAATTATTTTTAAATGAAAAACTAAACCTATTCAAAGATGGACCTTTCTTTCCTATAGAAGGAAAGCTTTCATTTTAAATTGGTCTAATAATAGTGCTATACCATATGAGGGAAAAGTTTTTCTTATAACATTTTCCAGATTCCTGAGACCTATAAAGAAGAGTCAGGATTGTGTTGTCTTTAACCCGAAAAAATCAAAGTGAGGCTGTATTCCTGATCCATTTAAAAATGTATTACAAATTCCTCTCTATTGTTATTTTCTACTGTTACTTGCAGACATAAACATGCTATTTGAGAAAATCTTACATTGTAGATGTAATGCTTTTGGAAGTAAAGATGTTTTACAAGTACATAAGCAAAAATTGTCTCCATGCTTTTATTAATCAGCTAGGGCTGCGATAACAAAGTGCCACAACCTGGATAGCTTTAATTGTCAACCCTGAAAACATACATAAAAGTAGCATTATACAGACTGAGAATGTTATATTTAATAATATATATATACATACATATGCATATATTTATATAACAACAGTTAATGAAAAGGTAGGCCATGAATTTGAAAGAGACCGGAGAGACATATGTGAGGGTTTGGAGAGAGGAAGGGGGAGGAGGAAATGATGCAATTATATTATAATATCAAAAAGAAGAGAAAAAAGAATTTCATCCCCTGCCCACCCTCCATTCAGGAGACTGAGGTGGAAGGATAATGAGCCTAAGGCCAGTGAAGGCTATTAAGCTATAGTCTAGCCTTGGCTAAGCACAAATGCCCTGCCTAAAAAAGCAATGAAGGAGTGAAGAGGAAGAGAGGGAGAGAGGGAGAGAGGGAGGGGGGAGGGAGGGAGAGAACACCTTACAGTTGTAGAGTCTAGAACTGTGAGATTACAGTAGCCCAAAGAACCTAACTCCCCCTAAAACCTGTAGGTAACCCTTCTTAGTCACAGCCCCCTTAGCTTCTGGTGCTTTGTTAATCACCTTTGACATTCCTTGGCTTGTTACAAGGCAATACCCCTATGTCTCCGTTCACAAAACAATCTCTTTTATAAGGGCATCAGTTACATTGGATTAGGGGCCCACCCTATTAAAGTATAGCTTTGTTTTTGATCCATTATACCTATAAAGACAGTATTATCAAATAAGGTCACATTCTAAAGTAGCAGTGATTAAGAATTCAGTATCTTTCTGTAGGGTAACATAATTCAACCCTCAACAGTTGTCTAAAGACCTATAGAATTTTTTAAATTATTATTCTCTCAAAATACCTGGGTTTTTTCCCTTCCTTCCTTCCTTCCTTCCTTCCTTCCTTCCTTCCTTCCTTCCTTCCTCTTTTTATGGTACTGGATATGGAACACAGGGCCTCTCATTGCGTAGCTTTGGAGCACATCCTGGAACTCGCTCTTGTAGACCAGGTGGGTCTCAAACTCACACAGATCCACCTGCCTCTGCCTCCCAAGTGCTGGGATTAAAGGCATGTGCCGCCACTGCCTGGCCATCAAAAAATATTATGTTGCTCTTTGGAAATAGTAAAATATTTTCTATTTTTCTACATAGCCCGTCACAAAAACTCTTGCCCAAACATAAACAATTTAAATGTACACACTTAATCTGTTGTTTTGTCCCTTACTTAGTAAGCCATTTTAAGTTCTGTTCATGTTTCATAAAGAACTTTTTCATGGGATCTATACTCTCAAGGCATTTTTTGTCTTAGCCCTATCCTTTTAAATGTGTTACTGAAATCATAATCAATTTGTTATGTGATGAAACTGTACTTCATTCATAAATGACATAATTAAATCAACCACCAGTTTTTCCAGCAACAGAACTCATCTAAGGCTGCTTCACTTATACAGTTTTTGTGATTTAAGTTGTGTTATTTCCCAAGCATAGAGATTTGGAATTGGGTAAGTAGCCACAGAGTAGAGTTCCATTTAATTCCACGGTTTCACTTCCAGTTGAGCACTGGTTACGGGATGAGCTCAAATCCAAATCTCAAAAAAAAAAAAGTTTTTCTTAAAGTTATCATCCTAATTGCAAATGTGAATCTACATTCTAGAGAACAAACATAAATAACCACAGTAAAAGTCACATTCTAAAACAATAGTTTCATGTTTAGTCATTTTGTTTTCTTTTCATTTTTTTATTTCCTTTTGTTTTCTTTTCATGATGATGAATAGGAACTGGTGGTCCTTAGGATTTTGCTTCAAAATGGTTTGTGAACTGAAAAAATTGAGAACCACTGTTCTAACCAAGCACAGTAAATTGATAGTTATAAAACAGAAATGCTGGCCTCTGAAGGAATGCATTATGCTGGGATTTTTGCTTAATGTTAAAGCAGCCGTTTTTAATATTGGCTTGAAAATGAAATTTGAATGTATTATCTCCCTCTTATGAATTAATGTTTATAAACAAGAACATTTCGAGGGTCTTTTCTGCTCTAGTCAAAAACTGGAGAGGAACAGTAGCTTATTAATGCTCCAAGAATGGCTTCTCAGCTCCTTGTCAAGTCTCAAAGCCTCATAATTCTCTCCCTTCAAACGACTCTAAAACAGAATGACACCCTCCAAGGATTACACATTTTGGAAACCAATAAAAGAAAACATTAAAGCATGCCTGACACAGACTCCATATTTCCCTGTTCCTCCTGTGTTCTCTCCATAAGTATGAGTCAGGTACTGTTAACTTTGAATCAGACATTTGTTAGTTTCTTTTGAGCATTCTATAAACAGGTTTTGATCATAGCCTATGAGGCAACTGACCTGTAATCATTTGCATTTCAACACAAGCAGCTTGAAACACAAAACAGCCAGTTACCCTACATTCTCTTTTATTTGGATTCCATGGGAAGTTACTCACAATGTGTGTGTGTGTGTGTGTGTGTGTGTGTGTGTGTGTGTGTGTGATGAATGCCCTAAAGAAATAGATAGTACTACAATAAAATGCTCTCTCAACAAATGGAAAGCAATAACTTTCAAGAGTTACATTATGTATTCGGGAACACTCCCTCTCTGAAATGGGTAACAGAAGCTCCACTTATTGAAGGCTTTCTAATGACAATGTACTAAATGCTTTCTAGACATGATTCCCATTGCATCTCCTCCTAACCGTCCAATGAGGCGACTACTATTATTCTCATTTCAGATGAGGAAATCAAAGCATATTTTGCAAATACCCACAGAGGAACTATTATATACCAATCCCTGTTCTAAACAAAATTGAAGCTTAGACAGACAAATCTGAAATTTTGATATAATCTTATCATGACCCCATCCTACCTTCGTGGAAATAATGCTGAAGAAAATGTTCCATGGGATGGAAATATGGCTCAGTGGGTAAAACACTTGCTGTATAAGCATGAGGACCCGAGTTTGAATTCCAAGAACCTATAGAAGCTCACAGGCCAGCTAGACTGGCACACGCAATTTGTGAAGAACAAGGAAGAGACCCTTCGTCAAACCAAGTGAAAGGTGACGAGCCACAAGCACATAAATAAATAGATTCCTAAAAAGGACGCATTACATGTAGGTGTATTGTAGAATGCCTTTCCCTGTGGTAGAATGTTATTTTAAGGTGTGTGACTTTTGTTTATGGTGTATTTGTTTAACTCTTTGAAGCTGTGTTATTTGCCTGTCTAAAACACCTGATGGTCTAATAAAGAGCTGAACAACAGGAACAAGGTGGGCGCAAGAATCGGCAGGGTTGGCAGGCAGAGAGGAGAAATAGAAGAATAAAGGAGGAATATGAGGAACAATGAGAGAACAAGGGGGGGATGTTAGAGGTCAGCCACCCAGCCACCCAGCCACCCAGCCACCCAGCCAAACAGACAGCCACGGAATAAGAAGAAAAGTAAAATATACAGAAGTAAGAAAGATAAAGGCCCAGAGGGAAAAGGTAGACAAATTAATTTAATTTAAGAAAAGCTGGCTAGAAACAAGCCAGGCTAAAGTCGGGAACTGATAACAAAGAATAAGCCTCTGTGCATTTATTTGGGAGCTGGGTGGTGGGCCCCTCAAAAATGTCAAAGAGTAAAAAGAGCAAAAACAATGCAATATATTTCCCCTTGTTAGTTATAGATTTTCTTAACACCTTCTTCATCATGTCATTGAACTTTCTATCTGAAGAGGGACCCAGGGAACAGTTTTACATTTCCAAATATTTTCTCAAATAATATATTCAAATAGATCTTTTTTAAGGTTGGTATTATGATTTTTTTTCATTTGACACAGGGTCTATGTAGCCCTGGCTGGCCCTACCTCACTATGTAGACCAGGCTGGCCCCAAAATCACAGAGATCCACCTGCCTCTGCTTCTGGAGTGCTGGGAATATAGGTGTGTACCACCACACCTGGACTTGATAATTTTTTTTTATTTCAGAAATTTCAAAGATAATCGCATACAACAAAGGTACACTACCATGAGTTTTTTAAGCTCCTGTCTTATGTAAGATGTGAGCCTAAATCATATAATTGCTTCTGTAAAGAAGAATGTTTCTGTTTACCATTTCTTTTTGTGAAACAGATATGCCTCTAATAATATAAAAGGAAATGTCTTTTCCTGGAGGTGACAATGATGTGCTTTGTGAGTTTTCTATGCTAGTGGCAAGTCTATATGTATAGAACTGCAAATTTTGGAATTTTGAATGTATGTGAGATGGAGTTCTTCACCATGAGCCACAGTTAGTCATGTTGCAACTTTTCCAGACTGAGGTAACTCCAGTTTTTGACAAAAGTTATTTTGTCAAATGAGTGCCCATTTAAACTTGTACACAAAGGTTATAATTATAGCAGGAAATTGCTGGGGGCAGAGGAGGTTAAAGTCAGTTGTCCTGTAGTACATTAGGAATCATTTCTTGGAACCCTGGTTCAGATTTTCTACTGAGGTTTGCCATTTCCTCAGTTGTTGTTTCAAGTAATATCTTTCCGGTGTTTTGGTTCTGGAGGCATAGGGTAGGGAGGTTAGGAGATAAATGAATCAATCCTTTCTGCTGATTTTGCACGGAGAAGAGGGGGGGAGCAGGATATGAAGCTATGACTTTAAGGTTATAGGACTTGTAGGCATTCATAAAAGGGTCAATGTTAAAAGATAGTGCCCAATTCTAGAGTAGTCCTGTCCTACAGTCTGAAGCTTAGCAAGAAAGGCATATGTAAGAACTAGTCTATAGGTTTTAAAAGGTAAAATCAAAAGCCAAGTGTGGGGGTGGGGGTATGCCTGCAATCCCAGTATTCAGGAGACAGAAGCTGGACGATCACAAGATTAAGGCCAGTCTGGGGTAAGTGGTGTGATTCTGTCACAAGGCAAATCAAAAGTGAACTTAATATAATGAAACTGTATTTGACACAAGAGTCATAGTGTCATCATTTCAATATACAGTCAATACAAAAATATTGATGAGATACTTTATATTCTTTTCTTAAGATACAGCACACCATGGTATCTTTTTTTCTTTAAATTCAAGACAGGGTTTCTTTGTGTAGTCCTGGTGGCCCTGGAACTCATTCTGTAGACCAGGCTAGTCTGGAACTCAGAGATCTGCCTGCTTCTGCCTCCTGAATGCTGATGTTAAAGACATTAGACACCACACCATGCCCAGTTGATATTGTGCATCTAAATTTGGACCAGCATACCTCATTTTAAGGCTCAGTAGCCAGGTAAGGTTTGCCATCTTTGTAGGTTTGGAGGTAGAAGACAACTCTTCTTTGAATAGCAAGACTTAGAGTTCTTTGTTAGGAAAACAAAAGTAATCTTGTTCAGAGCAGCATCAACTACGTTTCAAAATCCCGTATTTTCCCTGTTCCTTCTATCTCGGTGCTGCTGGAAACAGGACTTCTAAAACCTAAATATGTCTGGAAAGCTGTGATGCAAGGTCATGTTTGGTGGCTGTAAGCAAGGTCTCCAGAAACAAAGAGAACATGTGACTCTTCTTAAAATTGAAGGTGTTCATGCCCCAATTGAAACTGAATGCTATTCAGCGTATAAAGCAAAACAAAACAAAAACAACAACACAGTAGTTCCTGGAGGCAAATTGAATAAAGCCAGAGAACTGAACAAAGCCAGAGTAATCTAGAGAGAGGTAACCTGGGCCCATGGAAACAGTGGCATGGTTCATGACAAATTCCAAACTCCAAAGTAACCTTCTTGCTAAGGCCATTGGACACAGAATATATGTAATGCTGTAGCCCTCCTGGATTTACCCTAATGAAAAGCAAATAAATAAAGTGTATGTGGGTGGGGGCAGTCCTGTACTCTTAGTTGTTTTTTCCCCAAGTTACCCAAACAAAGAGGATGGTTGTACTACTCTTGGATCTGATGAAAAGAAATAAATAGGGAAACACTCCCCCCATCTTTTCTTTTCTTTGGAGGCAAAAAAATTAAGGAGACTTGTATTTTTCTACATCAGTTCACAGTTTGAGTTGATCTATGTGCAAGAAGAAATCCATGACAGTAGTGTTTTTAACCCATTAGTAGCAGTCAGTTTTAATGTTCAATTCTCACAATTGTGACCACTGCTTACATTACTGTTACAGATCAGTTAGCCTGGTTTTAAATGTTATTACAGGCAGGGCCTGATGGCAATGATTTGTAATCCCAGCTCTTTAGTAGTCTGAGGCAGGAGAATAACAGGATTTAAACTCCACTGAGGATCTGACACCTTGACTCAAAACAAAGCAAGCAAACAAACAGAAAGGGTTTGGGGATATGATTGAGTGACAGAGTGCTTGCCTACCTCCTAGGAGGCCCCAAGGTCAATCCAGAGTGCTGCAAAAAAAAGATTAAAATAAATTACTCTGGTTTGTTTTCAAGGTAAACAGAAATCAGTAAATGTTGGTCTTGGAAATCACACACAACATGCTTTGTTTTATCTTTAATATACTGATTTATTATATATGTGTATGCCCATGTGTGTCCATGTGCACACCAGCTTGGGAGAGATAACAGGACAACTTCTGGGAGTCAGTTCTTTTCTTCCACCATTTTTGTCCTGGGGCTCAAACTCAGGTCATCAGGCTTAGCTGCAAGTGTCTTTACCCACTAAAGCCTCTTGGTGCCTCAAAATGCTTTATTTTATATGGTTTCTGTGGGGGTAATTAGTGCCAGAGAGTGTTTGGGTACATAACTTAGGCATTCTATGTGTAAATATGCAAAAGAATCCATATTCCATATCTTCAGACTTCTGTGAGTGTGTTTTCACATCAAGAAGGTGCTGCCAACTAACGTGAGTTAGGGTCCATGTTGGACTTACAGCACCCAAATCAAATATGGTGGGTGACAAACGTCCCCCTGTGTCCCTCTCCCCCAGATGACTCTGAGCCTGCCTAGTTGTTGTTCAAAGTGAGCTGTCCAAGGCTGAGTGAGAGGGCTCTCAGCAAGAATTTCCGGCTGCCTTCCCTAAACAGTTGGAGCTTTCATCAGATGAGGCTCCCAGGCCTGGAGGGGCACGCTGCAGATGGCAGCAAAAAGAGCCCAACACCTGTCTCTGGCGGGCCAGGAAAGAAACCTAGAGACCTGGCCTGCTGGGCGTGGGTCTCTAAGGTCATTCTCACACCTGCAGAAGGGAGGGTGGCGAGCACTATCCAGGTGTCTGGATCCCCAGGATGATTAAAGGAAACTGTTAAAAGGCGTGCAGGGAGAGCGCAGCGGGAGGGGTCGGGGGGGGAGCGCTTTGGTAGCCAAGCGTGGGAGGCTAGGGCTGTCTCCCTCCAGGCCTTGGGGACTGAAGAAACAAGCTGGCCGGAGACTTCCCTGTGTTTTTTCCCCCCTTCCCGAGGCAGGACGATTAGCCAGGGGCTGCAGTAGCTTTCCACTCAACCCAGCGACTTTTACACATTTCTGCCGAGGCATACAACGCACCTAAGCAGCAGGCGCGATGAACCTTCCTGGAACCGACGCTGAGTGCCCAGGCCTTAATTCTCAAACTCTTAGAATTCTGGGGCTCCGATGCCGACTGGGGATTGGGTTCCCTTAACCCAGGGCTTCCTCTTCTTGGGGAGGAGGAGGAGTCATAACCTCCCTCTCCCTTTCTCCTCCGCCTACGACCAACTTGATTTTAAAAAAAATCTAATCTTTTATTTAAAGTCAACGGAGGAGCAGGAACCCCGCGCTCCTGCCTACAAGATATTTTTACTAACTCTTTAATCTCTGCCAAGAAGGGCAACCTTAAGGAACCTCTGTTTTCTCTTTGAAGATATAGGTAGCAAGGGAGGGGTGTGGCAGTCTGGGCTGAAACTCGAGGGCTCTAGGCACTTGGGAAGGGTTATTGGGGGCGGAGGAAGTGTGGGACGAAAAAAATGCCAAATACTAACAATTTAACAAGAGAATCAACTTGAAATGCTCTGAATCAAACTGGGAGCTGAACCTACCATGCGGCTGGCTCCCCGGCACGAAACCTCTGGAGTCCTCGTCCAAGGAGGAGGAAAGGGGGTCAGGTGAATACTCAGCATGTGACCCTGAAGAGGGAGAGTCTTGGGACAGGAGGGGCTGTGCCCATAGCCTAGGCGCGCCCACACGCACCCCTGGAGGAGAAAGGCCGAAAAGACATCTCCCGCCTCCGCCCCTGGGCTGCTAGCACGGGACTGCGCCCCCAGCGCCCTGCCTAGCTTTTCCAACTGAGCGCGAACCACTCTGCTCCCCCATTCTCAGTGAGCCCCCAACCTGCTTTGGACTCGTGGCAGTTAAAGTCACCCAGCCTCTTGTCCTTCCCGCATGGCCCATTTCTCTCCCCCACCCCCATCTCCCGCCAACGCCCCCAAATCTCTTGGGCTCGCCCTTCCTGAAAGTAGGCGAGGCCCAGAAGCCAAAGCTGGGGAGAAGGAGGAGGGAGGGGTGGGGGTGGGAAAGGGGAGGAGCCGAGCGTAGCGACCCGAGGGCGTGTCCGGCGCTAGCCACGCCCCTGGGTGCGCGCGGTGGTGGTGGCGGCAGCCCAGCCTCGCTCCGAGAGACAGGTATCGCTTAGACGCCATGTTGTGAGCGGAAGTGGGGGAGCGCGCGGCGGTCGCTGTTCTGCTGGGAGCGGGCGCGGGAACCGGCGGGGAGGGGAGGTGGGGGGGCGGAGCCGAAGTCCGGGCGGCGGAAGGAGGAGAGGAAGAAAGGGGCGAGCCCTGGTGCCTGGCGGCGGCGCGAGGCTCTCGCTCGGAGTGCGGGCGGCTGTGGCCAGGCGCTGGGCGTTCGGGCGGTCGGTGTCGGCGTCGAGCTCGCTCTCGGGAGCCGCGGCTGTTCTGCTGCGGCTTCTCGACTCTGCCTTGCGCTCGAGCCACGAAGGAGCCGGGCCGGCTGTGGGGCGGGTGAGGAGGGAGGAGGTGGTGAAGGCGGCGGGCCGGGGAGGGGGGGAAGATGCCGCTGGCGCAGCTGGCGGACCCGTGGCAGAAGATGGCTGTGGAGAGCCCTTCCGACAGCGCTGAGGTGAGTGCAGCCGGGCGGCGGGGCAGGCGCGCCCCTTCCCCACGCCCCCGCCGGCTAGCTCTCTTCCCCAGAGCTGCCCCTTTGACCACCTTCGGCTCACATCTTGTCCCGGGTGCGGGATTCTGCTTTGGGTCTTTGAGGTTTTCCCATCTGTCTATTCCTCCCTCACCTCTCCCTGGCTCTTTTTTTGGGGGGGGGGGGCGGCTGCCGGTGTGGCGGCGCGTGGGGTTTGGAGTGGGCGCTGAAGCTTTGCAAGAAGCCGGTTTTAATCAACTTTGCGTGGGGGAAGCAGGAGGCAGAGCGGGAGCCGGCGGGGAGTTGGGAAGTTTGGCCCTGCCGGCTCCGGGGGCTTCTCCGGAATTTTAGCGACTTTGGGGTAATGGGTTCAGTTCACCCTGGAACCAAGACTTGAGTCTGGCCGAGGGAGGGGGTTGCTGCAGAGAGACGGGCACATGCAGGGCAGGGTGTTGAGTCATGAGGGTTTTGAGTAAGGGGT
Organism: Mesocricetus auratus; assembly: GCF_017639785.1. NCBI lineage: Eukaryota > Metazoa > Chordata > Mammalia > Rodentia > Cricetidae > Mesocricetus > Mesocricetus auratus. Next base: position 21,679,538 of record NW_024429188.1, on the reverse strand, counting down.
ACAGGACTGAGGGTCACCCCCCCCCCGCATCTGCCGCAGCGCTTTCTGCTGCTGCACAAGGAAAACGGGACGCCTCCGGTCCCCTACTCCCCGTTTTTTGAGGTCACTGAGTTGTAAGACCCCGAGTATAACTTTCTTTCCTGTCGGTGGAGGTGAGCGAGTGAAATTCAAGGAGATCAGCGGTCGCTGTAAAGAGCTCTCTGGCTTTCCTCGCCCGGGATCTGGTGCCCATCCCTGAGATACCCATCCCAGTGTCAAAAAGCCCAAACAGTATACCCAAACAAGGCAAAACAGAATTTCTGCGAACACATCCCAGCATCGAGCTTTTCGCAGCCGCCCTGTCCCAGAATCAACTCGAGATCTGAGAAAATAATACAGACAAGATCCATTCCAGGGTATCAGCGCTCCTCTCCAGAGTGGAAAAATCAGTTCCTGATGGTGGCGCGTCTGAGATTCTTCTTTCTTGACTTTTCGCTGCCTTCTATCCTCGCAGCGGACTTTAGGGGATTACAGGATGATAGGCTGGGTGTGTGTAATAGTTACTGAGCGAGTGACCCCATTTCTGGAAAGCATGACTGAAACGCGGGGGTGGAATGGGGCAGGCTCTGATGAGTGGTGTGCTTGGCGGCAGCCGCTGCCCCTGCCGGCCTCCGCAGTGTGAGAGACAGTAGATAGGGTTACTGGTTACGTCAGTAAAACTCAAGCTCAGTTTGGTGTGAGATGCGGGACACTTACATTCTCCTGGAGGGGGAAGGGGAGGAGGATAGGAGTCCAATCAAATCGTTTTTTTTTTCAGGTTTTCTCCCTAGTCACTCCACTATCATATAAAAATATTTATTTGATCTTCCTAAATGCAGGAAGAGTTGTAATAGAGTATACGAGCTCATACTTAATATATCTTGCTACTAGATAATGCCTTTAATATCTAAATGCTGCTCAAAAATATAAAAGAGATAATATAAAAGAATAGATATATGTTGCCATGTTTTTTAAAGGACAGGCCAGTGTTAAAAAGAAAAAGAAAAATCGTGTTTTTAAAATTGACAGAAATACAAGAATTTTATTTAAATTTGAGAGCCAGTATGATTCTATAAGTCTTTAGTAACAAAGTTAAATTTAGAATGTTTAATCATCATTTGAGTGGATAGTGTGAAAAACAGTGTGGCAAGGGAACCTCTTCATTTTTTTTCCTCAGGAAAAATATGCATTTAAAAATACAGTTATCAAGGTGGTTAAAATGTTCCCAAAGTACTACACCTGTCAACGAAATTATGTATACTTAGAATCTGCTTTTTAATTTAGTTTTATGGGATTTTTTTAAAAGTTTTTGAGACATCCCAGGCTCACCTGGAACTCACTATGGACAGCAGGCTGGCCTTGGTCTCACAGAGATCTGCTTGCATCTGCTTCCCAAGCATGGGGCATATGCCTCCATGCCCAAGTATGAGTCTGCTTTTTAAATACACACAATAACAATTATGATTCAAAATTAATCCAGTCATACATTAAAAGTTATTTAAGATTAAAGCTATACCTCAACAAATTGCCTTTAGATAGTTTGTTTTCTTTGCTTGTTAAATTGTTAATCCACATTTTTCCTTGGCATGTGTCAGTATGCAGACAGAAATAATTTAAAATTCTACTTTATCCTTTTTCTGTAGTATGCATTTAGATAAAATACAAGCCTATTTAACATCTACTATATATGCAAAGGTACTGTACCTACTGTTTCATTTTATCTTTCCTGCAACTCAGCAGAGATTTGTAGTCTCCATTGTTACAGGTTAAGAGACTAAATTCAGTAGTTAAGAGCACAAAGATTATAATTAGTAAATGGCAGAGCCATATTTGAAGCCAGGTAGATACAATTTGTATGCTATGCTTTATGTTAGAATAGGTGCTTCAAATCATTTGTGAAGAGTCAAGGCATAAACATAATAGTTAGAGATCATGTATTCTTCATAGGCAAATGTAAGATATGATTTGGAAAAGCATTAATATACATAATATATATTAATGATATACATATATATTGTGTTTGCGCGCTTGTGCACAGGTGCACATTCATGTGTCAGTGTCTGTGTTTTCTAAAGCCTGGTGGGTACGATTTCACAGATTGTAATTTCTAAAAATTTTTCTTACTTTTCTGGCATAAAGTATGGCAGACCCAGGTGTTGCCTAAGTTTTTTAAAAGTTGACTTAAACAAATGCCTTTAGATACTCTTTCCTTTGGTTGTTAAACTATTGCAAGTAAATTCTGATATGATTTTAAAATATTGAAACCAGTGAGAGAAGAGTTGAGAGTTTTCATGAAGAGCTAATATTGATACCCATTATTATGCCATCTCCTCCCCAGTAGGCTCACATCAGGGAATAATTGTATTTTACCAGAGAAATATCAAGGTTTCTAAAGAAATACCTACTTGAGCAAATGCATCAGAAGTTTCCCCTCCACGCTAAAAGATTTTAAGGTTGGTCTACATAGGATTACATTTATGGTCTCATTACTAGACAGACTGAGCTCTTGAAAACAAACTCTTTTTTCTTTCTCCGACTCCTCAGCAATTTTCACAATGCCTGGCACATACGTGTTATGAACTCAATAAATGTCTGCTAAGTGAATCATGAAGGTCAGAAATAGGGTGCTTATGACTCTTATCTATGTTTTTATCATTTTAATTCCTATTTGAAATATGAACAATTTTAGAAGACCTGTGTGCCTCTAAAACACAAGCAGTTTCTGCATTCCTTCATACCACCCTTCCTGCTTTAAATCTGCACACAAGTCTCATGGTGTTCAAAACAAAACCCCTTGTGGTTGAACTCAAACATGGGTCATAACATGATAAACCAGAACTAAGCCAAATGTTTAAGGCAAATTTAGGATAATGAAGTACTATGTAAGCAAAGTCAAGTTATTAGAAGACAAAAAAAATCAAAACACTTCCTAAATAGATAATCAGATGTCCAAGTTGCAGGTACATTTTTTGATATTTGACTGTTTTCGGGGTGGATATCAAGGAATTGTGGTTCTTCTACAAATCCATTGTCTCTGATGTCAGGGACAAATATCACTAGATGGCAAGCCTAACTTAAAGTATATGGTATTCCTTAGTTGCACTGGAATTGGGGTAAATGCTAATCTAAATAGAAAACAATGTACAAGTAATAAAATGAAGGTTATTTTTGGTCTTTAAAAATAGTCATAATGTAATGTATTGTATATAATATGAACAATGTTTTAATACAATGTGTTGCATAAAAATAGCCACCTTGACTTCCTTTAAATAACAAGTACCTAGCAGGCATTGAAAAATACTATATTTGATAACAAAACATGAGAACTTTATGTTGTTGATCTTTGGTGAACATGGAGCCATTTTTTTTGGGGGGTGTGCGTTGAGGCAGGGTTTCTCTGTGGCTTTGGAGGCAGTCCTGAAACTAGCTATAGACCAGACTGGTCTCAAACTCACAAGAGATCCACCACATGCAGCCATTTTTAACCTCAAAAATTATATAGTAACCCTTACTTCTACTTTATCCTTTTTCTGTATATTATGCATTTAGATAAAATACAAGCCTATTTAACATCTACTATATATGCAAAGGTACTGTGCTGTACCTACTGTTTCATTTTATCTTTCCTGCAACTCAGCAGGATTTCTACAGTGTTACTAATATGTATTATATAGGTTTCTTAAGTTTAATCTGTTGGGAAAGTATTAATTTATGATTGACTTTGAACAAATGTTTCATTAAGTTCTTTTCCATTTCCTGTTTCATTTTTACCACTTTTCAGATTTTTTAATTTCCCCTAAGTGAAGATCTGAGGCAAGGACAGGTAGTCCATGTTAACTGTCAAGTAACTATGACACATTACTGAATACTTCATTGTTTTCAGTGATTCTATTACAGGACATTTTTTTTAAATCTAGAAACCTGCTTTATTTTGGCAGCTGGATCCTGTGTTAGTACAGTGTATCCAAAACGTAAAACTTCCTGTGTTCCTTTGAACTTTAAGATAATGAGGTAAAAGTGTTTATCCAAAGAAGCAAGTATAGGCACACTTGGCCTTTCTTTACGACATTTCTGGAAATCAAAATAAATTTTACATAAGAAATTTTACATAAGAAAAATGACATAATTTATTTAGATGTGCACTCCTGAACTAAGGATTTGACTTGGTAAGTTGTAAAATAAATAGAAGTGTAGCATATTATTTATCCAGAAGTCCAGATTGCAGAATTGTTCTTAAAGTTTTCCTTTAATTATCATCCACTAAAAAATTTATACCATGGTCACAGTTTACAAGATTTGCTCTATCCTTCAATGCTCAAGAACATGTGTAATGCCAGGATATAAGTGATAGGTAAAGTCAGAGTGGCCTAATTCATTCATTACACATTGGATGCTGTAGGCCCAGCACCTCAGATTGTAATGAAGGATAATATTTGCTTGACTCTCTAATGATGCATAAGTATAATAGTGTTCAATTGTTAATGTGTTTTTGGTGAAAAATACATTTTAAGCATTGACATACAGTTGCACAATTGTGTGTATGTGCATGTGTATGTGTATTTACATCCCATTCTCTGAATTCATATCATAGGAAAATTAAGTGATTAAGTTTTACTACATAGTATTAACACATTCTCATGCCCACCAGTATGTTGTTTAGATTTAATCAATGACTAGTTGTATCATGAATTTGGAACAAACATCAGCTGCTCAGACAGTCTGATTTATCAGTTTAATACCAAAGATCATAAACACAAGGAAAATAGAAACAATAAATCTTACTTGCTAAGTAAAATGAGTCAAGATTCAACTAAATAAGTATATTCAACAAATTCACTATGTACATATTATAAAACAAGTTCAGAAGAAAATATGCACATATAGCATGTAGTGATCATTTAGTTCAGTTGATCTATTCTAAGTGAATGACTTAGTTACCATTTATGGTTAAGAATTCCAGCTTTATCACTTTGAAATTTAGAATTAACTTTGTCAGATCATTTGCTTCCTGCCAAAGTTTAAAAAAAAATGGAGCTATAAAGGCATGTGTCTTGGCCTTGTCTTTGAATTGCTTTCTAACCATATCAAGGTTATTTGCTGTGTCTACACTTGAGTCTTCAAAATACTGATTTCAGAGTTGTGATGAGAATTAAATGAAATAATAATGTGTGTAAAGTAATTGTATAATCTATGATTTGTGTTTATTAAATAATACTTATAAATAACTTGCTCATAGAACTGTCTTCTTGGGTATTTTTTCCAGAATTAAGGAAAGCAGGTAAAATTACTTATTTGCTTTGATCATTTTAAACAGAATCAGTATAATATCTGAATATACATAGATAAACAGAAATCTCTTCAGTCTTGTCCTTTTTGTGTTCTTTCCAAATAATATCTTGAAAGGATAAAAACCAATGAAGAGTATCATGAGGGGCATGTTAGGAAAAGGAGGTCAGAGAAGTGTGTACATTGTAACATTGTACAAACCAGGTGGTGTGTCATAAACTGGCAGGCCAGTTTTTTTCTTAGTGTTAAATAAAATGATAGTAGACCTTACGCATGATACTGTCTTATGATCAGTGAAATACAGGATGGCCTGTACATTGATCTCTTGAAGGTAATGTATCTGTGATGAAAGGGTTAAAGTCAATATATAGCATGAATAGATATAATTTTGATTTTCTAAAGTTTATCAAAACAAGATATATACATATTTTCACAATTTAGGGTTAATCAGTTCTTGTTCAGTTTACTTTTAAGAAAATTAATATAACACATCTCCCTTCCCATTACTGTAAGTACATTTATTTTGATTTTCGAATGGACCATGGATAAATAGGATTTCCTGTCTAGAAATGTAGACCTTTGGATTTTGTCTGTTGCAAGGTGTTGGTATTTTAAAAACTCTAAATACTATAGAGTATTTTACAGAGAAAACTCTAGAGACACTCAAAGTCTCCAGAGGTTCTGAAGTTGTTATTAAAGGATATATGTGACCCAGCAATCAACTTCTCCCCTTAAAAAATAAGAGCATATGAAATCAGTAAGTTTAAAAAATGTGGAGTTAAATATTAACTAATATCTTTGCTTCATAATTTTTAAACTTTTAAGATGATTTACACAGTGAAGCTGCAAAACCATATTTGAGCCAGGGGTACATAGTAAGATCCTGTCTTTATGAAACAAAACAAGCAAAACAACAAAAATAGAATGTGGGACTTGAAGTCAGAACCCTGTTTTCACAAGGCATCTATTGGAAGCTTAAGCAACACAAGTGTTTTTACAGAACAGTTTCAGAAAGTTCAGTACCTTGTAACTTGATTCATTATTGCCCAGAGAAGAGCTCTTATTTTTTAATTGACTATATTGAAGCGTTTGGCTTTGTCAAGAAAAATTTCATTTCATTTTTAATTAAAACCTAGTTGTACAATAAATTTCCAATTCAGTAGTGAACTCAAATTTAAATAGAAGATGTCTCAGTGAGTGAAGATGCTTACTCACCAAAGCTGATGACCTGAATTCAGTCCTGGGGCTCACATAGCAGAAGGGAATGGATGGATATAATATAATATATATATATATATCGCATAAATTGTCCTCTGATATCCACACTTGTGTATGCCATGGCACATGTGCACTGTAACATGATTGTGCCCCACACTCAGGAAATGTTAAAAACAAAATTTTAAATACTTTTTAATTAAATTTTTTGATTTTATTTTTTTTTTTGGTTTTTCGAGACAGGGTTTCTCTGTATTGTTTTGGAGGCTGTCCTGGAACTCACTCTGTAGACCAGGCTGGCCTCGAACTCACAGAGATCCACCTGCCTCTGCCTCCCGAGTGCTGGGATTAAAGGCATTGATTTGATTTTTAATCATCCTTAATTATATAGTTCTTTAATACTAAACCTTTACTAAATTACCTCTACATTAACTTACTCTAATTTTTATCAGGTATTCATAGTTTTTAATTTTTTTGTTTTCAAATAAGGTCTCAATGTAGTCCAGGCTGGCCTCAAATTTGCTGTGTGACTGAGGCTAATCTAAAACTGTTGATCCTCTAGCCTCAGCTCTCCAAGTGCTGGGATCATATGTGTGCACAACCAGGCTCAACTTTTTTAAAAGGGTTTTTGTTTTGTTTTTTATATGCCACTTTATTCTTCTGTCAATTTCCCTGCTACCTCACATTCTGCTTTATTTTTAATTAACTGCTTCTGACTTACAGTTAGTAGAGGGTAGAAAACTAGGGTTAATAAGATGGAGCCATTTTTTCTCAATTTTTTTTTTGTTTTTATGAGACAGGGTTTCTCTGTATTGTTTTGGAGGCTATCGGTCCAGCCCGGCCTCGAACTCACAGAGATCCGCCTGCCTCTGCCTCCCGAGTGCTCGGATTTCTCAATATGTTTTTATTTAAATTGGAAACATGCATGCTTCACATGTCAATCCCAGCTCCCTTTCCCACCCCTCCTCCCTTGCCCCTCCACCACTCCCCCCCAGCCCCCCCACCCAGTCCTCATATCATTCCCCAGGGAGGGTGAGGCCCTCCTTGGGGGGGGATTAAGATGGAGCCATTTTTAACATGGGAATATTTTGATTTCAGTTCTTAAATTCACCAAATAATGCAAAAGAACATCTTCAACCTTTTCAATTTTGCCAATTGTGTAGAGCAGGGGTGTCCAACTTGATATTGCAACTTGACATCATTTTCAGTTAACTCATACTTATCTAGGGACTTATGTAAGCTGTGGGTTGGTACAGACATACCTAGAGGATCAGGTATTTACTGGGTATACTACCTAATTGTAAAGGTAATTCTATGTTTGGCATAACATAATAAAAATGGTTCATTTATTGCCTTCTCTTAAAGATGTCAGCTATGCTGAGTGGTGGTGGTGCACGCCTTTAGTCCCAGCACTTGGGAGGCAGAGGCAGAGGCAGAGGCAGAGACAGGCCGATCTTATGAATTTGAGGCCAGCCTGGTCTACAGAGTGACTTCCAGGCACCAAAGCTACAGAGAAACCCTGTCTCGATAAACAAAAAAAAAAAATAAGGTCAGTTACAAAGTAGAATGTGAATGATGTAAAGACCAGGCAGCTGTAAAGTGGAAAGCTAGCCTATGTCACTACCTGTAATCAGGTTTTCACACTCTGGGTCCAGTTTTGTTCTTGAGAGATTTTGCTGGTTTCCCAAATATTAGATATTCTACAGCACTTTTAGATTTCTTCTTTCTTCTCCTAGTAAAAGTAGTGTTATAGCCAAAGTATGTTAAAGAGAATTTCTCCACTTAGCTAATACATTCTCTACACGCTTTAGGTGTTGATTATGTCTTGTTGACTATATAAATTGATTTTTATATCTTACATATGATTAACTTCAAATTTGACCTGGTCATCTAGGTTTCTGTGTGCATAGCTCTAGTCCTTTGATTCACAAGAAACTTAGTTCAGGAAACTTAGTTCAGCCATGTGATATGTGTTAGATGCAGATGTCAAATGATACCCTGAAGCAAAAGACCATTTTGTCACTAACAAACTGAACTGCATCTTATATTCAGTGGTTGCTCAAAAATCTTTGTTCTAGAGATCTTATAAAACCTATAGTAAAATTCTCAACATTAGAATGTTATTTATTTCTTCACATTTGGGAACAGAGTTGGCTATTTTTATTTTTTCTGAAAACAGTATAAAATAATGAATATTTACTTTTATAAAGAACTGTTAGCTGGGCATAGTGGGACATACATGTAATACTAGTGCATGGCTGGCAAAGGCCTGAGGACAAGTAGTTCAAGGTCATCCTGGACTACATATATCAAGTTTGAGACCAGTCTGAGCTGTGAGACTTCATCTGAACTGTAGAAAAATTGATCTGGGGAGATGGTTTGGTAGATAAAAAGTTACCATATAAACATGAAGACATGAGTTTGAATTTGCAGAACTTGTACAAAAGCCGGATTTGTAACATGAGCATTTGTATGTACTGGGAAGTGAAAGGCAGACAAAGAATCCCCTGGCTTGTGAAGAGGAAAAGCAACAGAGACCCCATCTCAAATAAGGTAGAAGAGGAGTACCTTCAGAGATTGTCCTCTGATCTCCACATGTGCACTACACACACACACACACACACACACACACATTACTGAAAGGGGGATGAACAATTAAGAGTGCCTGCTGTTCTTCCAGGGGACTGGACTTCAGTGTCAAGCACCCTTGTACTTCTGGGGACTTAACCACCTGTAACTCCAACTCCAGGGGATCTGTCGCCCTCTTGTGGCTTCTGTGGGCATCTATATGTACTTGAACCTCCCATGCTCATACAAATAAACAAATTTTTTTATGAAATTAAAACTTGTAGCTCAACACTGTTCAATACAGTATTAATAGTAAGAATTTGAAATATGTAGTTGGTGTGACTGAAAAACAATTCTGGGAATGGAACACAGGACTTAACATATACAAGGGAATTGGCCTGTCACTAAGCTACTTACCAGCCCTGATTTTTTAGTTTAGTTTAAATAGTCACCTGTGTTTATTATCTGCTATATAGACCAATTCAGTCATAGATTATAGGATTTGTATGAATAGTACTCCCATTTCCTTGTAGTTTAGTGTTGCAATTTTCCATTCTTCTACTTCTTGTGTTTTGAAATGAATAGGCTAAGGTATTTTTTTCTAAATAAAAGTACATCTGATACATGTTTTTCACAATTATTTCTTTCCTATCCTGATGATTTTTATAAGTCTCCTTAAGTGATATACTCACAGTCCACCATTCTGCTCTTCAGTAGTTTTTCTGGTGGCATTTCCTGTTGAAGCAGTAGGAATATTTAGCTATCAAAATATTGAAATTATAAGCTTCCTCTTGTGGACTGAGCTTATGGACAAAAGTACTAAACTTTAATAAAAACAGGGCAGAAAAGAACATAATTATGTTCTGTGTTGTTGAATGAAAAAAATGCTGCATGGTAACTTACAATACTGTGTCTGTACATTTTACTGTGCTAATTAAAACTAAAAGTAGGCTAAGTGTGTTGAAAATTGGAACTTTTGTTGTTGTTTTTGAGACAGGGTTCCTCTGTGTAGCTTTGGAGCCTTTCCTGGAACTCACTCTGTAGACCAGGCTGGCCACAGAGATCTTCCTGCCTCTGCCTCCTGAGTGCTGGGACTAAAGGTATACACCACCATATAAACATGAAGACATGAGTTTGAATTTGCAGAAATTGAAACTTTAGTATAGGATTTTGGAGCTAAGAACAATTTAGCCCTATTCTGTGTAAGAAAACTGATACCTATCCAGGCGTTGTGGCACACTTTTAGTCCCAGCACTTGGGAGACAGAGGCAGACAGATCTCTGAGTTTGAGGCCATCTTGAACGACATATAGTGAGTTTCAGGACATCCCAGGCTATGTAGAGAGATACTCTCTCAACACACACAGACACACAAAATAACTGAGACCTGTTCAGAATATTCCATTTCAGTAAAATTCATTTTTCTATCTACTACAGTACACAATTTAAAAGTATTTGTTTCAAAACTGCCTTAAAGAGAACTTAAAGAGCCATCATGTAAAAGTTAAGCCATTTTCTGTTTGTTAATTTTACCTTTATTTTCTTTGTCAGGATCCTAAAATCAATTTGCCTTAACTTCAGTTTATAAATTTGGAAAAATTCAGCCAGTTTTTAGAGTAAATAAACAACTTGGGGGCAGCCATACCTGTAATCAAATAGTGTGGAGTGTGTCAAGGTCCCTACCCTTTCTCTCCTAGATGAATGTGGACACTCACATTTACTTAATGCCCACTTGATTGGATACTCAGTATGTTCTAACTGGAATGAGGTATATAGTTATTCTTATCTGGGGAAATTGAAGCCCAGAGGAAAATAAACTGCTTATAAGATTGCATAGCTAGTAAACAGGAGCAAAGATTCAAACCCAAGTCTCACAGATTTTCAAATTTCACTGAGTTGGCCTGCTTGAATTGAGAACATCCAGATGAGTGATTCCATCTAGATGAAAAAATCTACAATGCAGAAAGTATCCAGGTGGTTTGCATAAGTGGCTGTATTTGTGAGAATGTAAGGAGGTTAATGACCTAAAAAGATAGGCACATTCTCATGTATGTGAAGCCCTCTCAATGAGCCTGATGGAGAATGTGATCCTAGCATAAATTAGGAATGCTGTTCATAATAGAGACAATGTTTATGTATTAGAAAAGTCAGTAAAAATTAATACTGTTTTGCACATACAGCTTTTTAAACTAGCCAGAGTAAAAACATTTCACATTATATGGGAAAATACATTCAGATTTATAAATAGCTATGTTACCAATGAAACAAAGTATCTTGTAGTTGAAGTTCGAAGGAGGCTGTCTAAACATTACTTACCAGTTGTCCTTATAGAAGCCCCTAGGTAGGAATTTATTTGAGTAAATGTGGCTTGTTACTTGCAGTTTTTTAAAAAAATCATTACCTGTTGACATTTGACTCTTTCAGAAAAGCCTGTAAGATATGCCTTTAAAGTGCCAGGAAGTAGGATCTGCTTCGTCTAAAAAAAAAAAACCCAAAAAACAAAAAATGGAACAATTGAAAAAAGCTATATTGCTGTAGTATAAGAAAGGAATTGTTTTTAATTTTCACTAGATTTTAAACAAGTCAAATATCCTTAATTTTTGAGAAAGAAATTATAGACTTACTACAAGATTTACCTTTATAAAGTAGGTGTCCTAATTTAATTTCTGTTGCTGTCATGAAACATTGACCAAAACCAATTTGGAAGAAACAATTTATTTGGCTTACATATCCTGATAATTGAGGGAAGTCTGGGTCATTGAGGGAAGTTGAAGCAGGAACTCAGGCAAGAACTGAAGCAGATAGAGGAACACTGCTTACTGACTTGCTCTCTATGGCTTGCTCAGTTTGCTTGTATATACAACCCAGGGATAGCCCAGCCCACAGTGGGTTGGACCCTCCCACATTAGTATGAATCAAGAAAATATCCTCTGCCAGGTGATGGTGGCATACATCCATAATCCCAGCACTCAGGAGGCAGAAGCAGACGGATCTCTTTGAGTTCAAGGCCAGCCTTGGTCTACATAGCAAGTTCCAGGACAGGCTCCAAAGCTACACAGAGAAACCCTGTCTCAAAAAACAAACCAATAAATAAATAAATAAAATGGAAAAAATAACTCGCAGACATGCCCACAGATGAATCTGATAGAAACAATTCCTCAGTTGCGGTCACCGCATCCCAGTTAACTCTGGTTTGTTTCTAATTGACCAAAAAAAAAAAAAAAACAACAACACAGACAGTGACTTGCTCTTACTGTAGTCATAAAATTGTGCATCCATTAGTAATCTGTCTGATTCCGGAACATTGCTATTACCCCAAGAAGAAATGCCCTACTCATTAACAGTCATATTTTTCCCACATGCTGACAAACACTGATCTATTTTGTATCTTTATAGAGTTACCCTATTTGATCCTACAATATATGGCCTTTGTATAAGTTGTCTTAACGATGTTTGCAGAGATCATCCATGTCATGTAGAATGTATCAGTGCTTCATTTTTTCCCACACTGTATGCCATATTTTGTTTACTCACTAACTGATGGAATTTGACTTATTTCAAACTTCTACCTTTTGATTATTATAAATAATGATAATATGAATGTTTGAGTAAGGGTTTTGTGTGAATATATATTTTCAATTATTTTATGTATTGGAAGTAAAGTTGTGGAGTTATATGATCTATGGTTAACATTTGTGAGGAATTACCAAACTGTTTTCCAACTCATTTTCACCATTTTCCATTGCCCTTAATAGTGTTTCTCCACATTCTGCCAAATGTGTTACATTTCTTTACTGAAACTGTAGTCAGTATAAAGTATCTCATTGTTTTCATTTGCATTTTCCTAGTAACTAATGATATTAAGGATCATTCCATTTACTTTTTGTCCTAATTTCTGTGCTTATTACTGATTTAGGCATTTAAATGGTGTTTTTCTCTAGAGAAAAGGAAAGTGCCCTATATGTCTATATTCTCAAAATTTTTCATTTTAGATGTAATAAATACAAAACTGTCCCTAGAAAGGTGGTTTTTCCATTGGATTCATAAACGCATAGGTTTTATGAATGTGCTTTACGTTACCTCATCACCTAGTACAGTTTATCTAAGCAGGAGCAGAGTTCCTTGAAGAACACAACAATGGAGCTATACAGATTGGTTATAGAAAGCTACAAGGTAGTACTTGAGGGTAAGGCAGGGAATAGTCCCCTTGGTCTTAGAAACTCAAAAAAAAAGTATAGGAATTTTTTGTCTTAAAGAAATCTCCAAAGTTAAGTTAATTAAATTAAGTCAGCGCATTAAATGTATTCTTTTTAAGAATCCATCTCGGCCAGGTGGTGGTGGTGCCCCCTTTAATTCCAGCACTTGGGAGGCAGAGGCAGGTGAATCTCTGTAAGTTCAAGGCCAGCCTGGTCAACAGAGCTAGTTCCAGGACAGCTAGGGCTGTTACACAGAGAAACCCTGTCTCAGAAAACAAAAAACAACCACAACAAAAAGAATCCATCTCAGTTATCCCTATCCTTACTTACCTCCTTTCCTTCAAGTTCCTGCTAGCAATTGGTATAATTCAAGAGAATAACTATCATAGTGAATGTTGGTGTCAGTAAAAGAGAAGGTTAAAGAGAGAAATAGTATAGGCAAGTTAAAAATAAGATATGCCTTGGATCAATAACAAGAATGTGCAAATTAGTTTTAAAATGTTCTTTTCCTCTTGGCTCCCTTTAGTGTGTGAAATATAGTTCTAGGTGACAATGAATTAAGTAGATTTCTTTCCTTTGGATTATTATAGTTTAAAAATACCCAATTGTCTGGAGAGACAACCAGAATAGCATAAAACTAGCTAAATTGACCAGGAATACAAACAGATACAATATTTAGAGGGAAATTATAATCTTGTAATCTAACAACTTTCCATAGTAGAGTTTTAATGATGTGAAAACTAGAAAACAAATGTCATTTTTAATATAAACATCACTTGGAAGAAACTTCTGATTCTGCCAAGGTGGATGAACCTTATAGCTTCCAGGACTTCCCTTCCAACTGAATCTAAACAAATAGGACCAGGACCAGTGGAGCAGTGGAAAAAGAAGGCAGATTAGGACCTTGGAACCTAAAAGTAACACAAGTAATGTGGTATCTGGGTTTTCTTACTGATTCCCATATATCACAGACAAGATGCTAAAGCACTACCAGGCACCAGAAAACTTGGTTCTCTTTAGCTAAACAGTTAGGGAAAATGGGTAGCTCAGTAAGACTAAGCCTTGCCAGTTCTCATTCTTATCTACCTAGTTACTAATAGGAATAGGGAACAGGTGGCAGTGTTCTGCCCCTCCAGCCCAAGGGTGTTTGCTAGGGGAAATGAGCACTAATTACGAATTCCTTGCCTTGAAAAAAATGGACAGTGCTCTGGTTCCCTCTGCTGGGTGACTTTTGCAGACTGTTCAGGAAGCTGGTTTTTCACCATCCTACCCTTGTAAAAGGAAGTTGATTCTTCTCGGTGTAGAGTCAGCAGTAAGTTGAGCCTTCACCACAAACCCAAAATGATAAGACTACAGTAGTGTGAGGCAGGGATAGTTCACACTAAGCTTTTACACACACCATCAACCAGGCAGAAGAAGAGAGCTAGAGGCAAGAGTACTCTTGTTTCTCACCCCTGCTGATGTCAGTGAGGCTTAGCAGACAGTTGAGCCTTCACTCCTATCTGGCAGAGGGTGAGAGTGATTAGCCATCCACTTTCTCTTCTGTTCCTCCCTTTTGTTAACTCCTTGAGGCACTCCTTAAGAAGATAGGCTTTTGGTTCTTGCCTTACTTCCCCAGAGCCCAGAGGAAAGGTGAATTTATAATCCTAACCATAGGCAACAAGGTGTATAGATAGCTGAATACATACATTTGCAATGAGCATTTGAGACATTGTTCCACTATTGCTTTCGTAGTCTTGTAGTCTCCAGAGAATGAAATATTTTTTTCATACTGCCCTCACTACACCTCAACATGGGACTGTCTGCCATATATATTAAACAGGATTCAGTTAAAATGCTTGGCATACAGCCGGGCGTTGGTGGCACATGCCTTTAATCCCAGTACTCAGGAGGCAGAGGCAGGCGAATCTCTGTGAGTTCGAGGCCAGCCTAGTCTGAAGAGCGAGTTCCAGGACAGCCTCCAAAACAATACAGATAAACCCTGTCTCGAAAATAAAAAAAAAATGCTTGACATACAGAAAAAACAGTCAGCTGGGTCATGGTGGCACACACCTTTAATCCCAGCACTCAGGAGGCAGAAGCAGAGGCAGGTAGATCTCTGAATTTGAGTTCAGCCTGGTCTACAGAGTGAGTTCCAGAATTGCCAGGGATACACAGAGAAACCCTGTCTCAGAAAAAAAAATCACATCAAGAACCAAAAAAAAAAAAAAAAGCTGCCAATATAAAGGAAAGCCCAAATGAAAATTTTGGAACTGAAAAAATGTGAGTTAAATAAACTGAGTATGAAATCAATAACAGAGTAAGTATGGTGGAAAAATAATAGTATTAAAGACAAAGCAAGAGAAATTACCCCCATCTAATTGGGTGTGATGGCATACACCTGTAATTCTAGCGCTTGAGAGGTAGAGACAGAGGATTGCCCTGAGTTCTAGGCCAGGCTAGGTTAAAGTACAAGATCCTGTCTCAAAAAAAAGCCCCACAGTACCCACACAATCTGAACAACAAAAAGTAACCTGAGGAAAATGAACAGGACATTTTTAAAAAGACTTAAAATTCATGCTATGAGAGTCCCAGAAAGAAGAGCCACCTAAAGAAATGTAATGGTTGAAATTTCTCCACATAGACAAAAGGTATAGCCCTCCAGATTCCAGAGTCTATATTAATCACAAACAAGTCCAAAATAATCCATTCCCTGAGTCATCAAAATCAAGGAGTTTAATAACAAGGGATTACTGTTTAGTGGGTATAGTATTTCAATTTTGCAAGATTGGTTGCACAACAATGTGAATAGCAGTTAACACTAGTGGACTGTACACTTACAATGATTCATAAAGTCTCATGTATAGTTTATAGCAATTTAAAAGCACACTGGAAAATTAAAGAGAATCTTTAAAAGAAGCTAGAACTGTGCTAGTACCTATGCAGAGTGATTTAATTGTCAGGTGTTTATCATCAAAATCTAGGGAAGTACAGTATGTTTAAAATCTGAAGGATTTCTGTTAGCCCAGAATTCTTTTTTTTTATTTTTATCACTTTATTTTAATTTTAAATAGCTTGTTTTACATGTCAATCCCAGTTCCCTCTCCCTCCCCTCCTGCCGCACTCCCCCCCCCCCCAGCCTCCCACCCTATTGCCAATTCCTTCCACATAGGGGATATCTAGAGTCTGTCATTTCACTCAGGGTAGGGTGCAGGCATTCCCCTAAGAGTCCAGGCTGAGAGAGCATCCCTCTTTGTGCTATGGGCACACGATGACGGTTTGTATTCCAGGGAAAGACACTGATCCACTGCTCAGGTTGCCCAGGCCTTCTCACTGACACTCACATTCAGGGGGTCCAGATCAGTCCCATGCTGGCCTCCCCACTGTCGGTCTGGGGTCCAAGAGCTCTCCCCTGTTCAGATCAGCTGTCTCTGCTGGTTTTGTCAGGCCATTCTTTGCCAATTTGCTCATCACTCCTCTCTCTCTGTCACTGGGTGCTTAATTGTGTATGTTTGCCTCTGCTTCCATCAGTCACAGGATGAAGGCTCCCGGATGGTTATAGACATCAAGTTCATTATCAGGAATGGGCATTCGAGGTGGTCTCTCCACTATTGCTTAGCTTGCCAATTGGTGTTATCCCTTTAGATCACTAGAGGTCACTCTGGTGCCTGATCTGTCTTCTAACCTATGATTCCCTCTTCCCCCTATTCTACCCCCACCCCCTCAACTTCCTGTTCCCCCATGACCTACTCTCTCTTCCTCTTTTCCCCCTCTCTTCTTCCCAGCTCCCACTCCCCCCCACCTCTCGCCATGTTCCCCATCCCTAGACCCAGTGAAAATATCCTTTAGAGGGCTGGAGAGATGGCTCAAAGGTTAAGAGCACTGACTGCTCTTCCAGGGGTCCTGAGTTCAATTCCCAGCAACCACATGGTGGCTCACAACCATCTACAATTGAATCTGATGCCCTCTTCTGGCATGTAGGCAGAACGCTGTGTATGTGTTAAAAAAATAAATCTTTAATAAAAAGAAAATTGGGCAGCAGATCAGTACCCATCCCGAGTATACACACGGACTTTGGACTCCCATCCAACAATGTGAGGTGCACTCTCACCCTGAACTCTTGGGGGAGGGCCTAGGTCCTGCCGTGTATGAAATGACAGACTATGGACACCCCCATGGAGGGCCTCACCCTCCCTGGGGAAATGAGGGGATAATGGGGGGGGGTGGGGGAGGGCACGGGAGGAGGGAAGGGAAAGGGAGAGGGCCCTGGAACTGACTTGTGAAGCAACCTTGTTTATTATCTAAATTTAAACTGAAAAATAAATTAAAAAAAGAAAATATCCTTTAGGAATGTGGGTAAATTCAGAATAGTTTCGAGTATAGGAACTAAGAATTATGTCAGTATCAGACCCTGAAAGAATTGGCTAAAAGAGTTCCTTCAAAAAAAGTAAACAGTGAAAGAAGAAAACTTGGAAAATCAAGAGTAAAGAAGCAACATGAATCTACAGTTTCTCTGGGGGGTAGTAATCACTTGATTTTAAGATTTATTGTCTGTATAGCTTCAGTAATCAAAATACTATGATATTGGCAAAGGAATGAACACATAGATCAGTGGGACAAACCAGAGAAAGGTTTTTAAAGTGTGGTCAGTTGGTTAACACAGCAGATATAAATGCAGCAGCATCTATCAGTTCTTTTGTGTGTGGGTTTCTTGTTTGGGTTTCTCTGTATTGTTTTGGAGGCTGTCCTGGAACTCGCTCTGTAGAACAGGCTGACCTCGAACTCACAGAGATTCCCCTGCCTCTGCCTCCTGAGTGCTGGGATTAAAGGCGTGCGCCACCAACGCCCAGCTCTACCCGTTTTTTTTTTTAAAGCAAATACTGCCAGGCAATGGTGACTCACACCTTTAATAATACTGGAAAAACCAAATACTGAGGAAGAGCTCTGACCTTAAACATCTCAGTTAAAATCTAAACGGAAGAGATACCACTTTCTTTTAAAGCAATTTAAATTCATTTTTAAATGAATTTTGAAAAAATAAGAATTTGTTTGAAAAATGAGTTCTAGATTAATTCAGTTGTGTATGGGGGGTATATTTTGGGTAAAACTACAAAATAAAGTAATTTTTATGAAAATGTTTAGGAAAAAGCATAATAGAAATGTAAAAATGGAGGTCCAAGTGATTTTTCCATGATAATGCCAAAATAAAAGTTTGGCCTTTGCAGCCAGCATGATGGTATTTTGCATTTGAACCTCTTGAAATTGACTTAAATAAATCTGAATTAATTAACCCAAACAATACATAAGTTATCCAGTTTTGTATTTTTAGCTCTGAAAATGGAAGGGCACTCTTAGGACAGGGAACTCCTCTAAAGCTCCTCATATGCTCTTTGCCCCAAAAGGTGAACATAGGAAAAGAGAAGTTAAAATTTACTGACTATCCCGTATAGTTATACTGAATTTATCACAGCTTCTGGTGGATTGAGTATCTGAGTTTGGATTGGAAAGCTGAGGTAAATCACTTGACCAAAGACACCTTAGAGCAAGCCAGGTTTTGCAACTTGATATGGCAGACATCACAGCTCATGATCTTTACTACACTGGTTTCCCAGGAGTTATCCAACATGCCCTTAAGAAATACATACTAAGCCACGGAATTTCTGGAAATCTGATTTTGTTTCTGTGTGGAGGAAGTCCAGATAATTTTATTTTGTATTGTGTTTGTGTTACTAGAAACTGAATACAGGGCCTCACAGGGGCCAGGCAAGCACTCTACCTACAACTGCGTGTTAACAGAAAACTCAAGTAATTCTGGTCATTGTGTGGGGATTGGAAACATACCATCTATTAAAAAGAAGTAGGGCTTGGGAGACAGGAATAGAGTTAGGAATCTACATAGCAACTATTTTAAAAGTTGGCACTACACGAGTTTCTCTGCTGGTAAAATACTGTAAGATTGGATTGTAGAAATTAGAAGATTGCATTAGAGTCCTTAATCTGTAAAAAAAAAACCCATATTTTCTTTTACTTTTAGGTGACAACATCTGTTTCATCCATTCTTTGGCATTATCTTTCTTTACACTAGGGAGCAAAATGCACCACTGATAGATATGAATAAAACTATTCTGTATACAAATGTAAGAATTACACTTAGAAATATAAAATACCTTTAAGCAGAGAATTGGTAACTTCCTCAAGTGAAATACAAAACACAATCTTAAATAATCTTAATCTAAAACTTAATTTTTAAAATCAAAGAAGTTTAACATTTTCAAGATAAGGGAGCTCTCAGACTTAGGGGCTTACCCACAGTCTGGCAGATTCTCAAATCTAAACTGACCAAAGTGCCATAGCACTCTGAGGATTGTAGGTAACTACTCCCCCCAAGTGACTTTTCCAGGGTCACACTGCTTTTTAGAAATGGACAGCAAATCATAATTACTTTTGATTCCTTCCTTTATCTATGTTGTGTCTTATCTTTCTTTTTTCATGGCCCTATTGAGAATAGTTTATAAAAACTTCACAGGAGATAATATATTCAGCCAATAAAATGTTAGAAAAAATTAATCATACCCTTATTAAAGTGTATTTATAAAGTGAATATTTTCAGAACATGTTGTATGAAAGAACTCTGGTTTTCCCCACTTTTATTATATTATATATTTGCATATTATATTATGCAAAGAGATAAATTAGCATACCTGGCCATCAACTCTAACCGTGTTAGAATGGTATTTCTAAGTGTACTTAGTGGGTACTTTACATTTTGACTTTGGTTCACTTATTTACAAAATGTAGCTGTGATCATGAACAAAATACTCTCAACCTCCATTCATCTCTAACTATGCATAACAGCATACCTCATGGTTTATTAATAATTGGAAATAAATTATAGAATATGAGATTGAGCACTATAATTTAAAAGATAGGCAGAAGTAGTGACTAAGTAATAGTTGCTATTATTTATTTCCTTAACCAATGGTTATTTAAAAGAAAATTAATTTTTGAGTGGTTGCTATAGTTTATTTTCCTTGTTTAATTCATCATAATTAGGGATAATATATAATTCCTGCTTTTGGTAGTTTTAGATTTAGTGCCCTTGAGATGGCTCATTGGGTAACAATGCTCATCACACGCCTAACAACCTAAGTCTGATCCCTGAGACCAACATAGTCGAAGGAGAAATTGAATTCCCACAGGTTGTCCTTTGATCTCCATGCATGTGCCATGGCATGTCTCACACACACACACACACACACACACACACACACACACACACACACACACACTATTTTAGAGGCTATATATGGCTTAGAGGACCCAAGTTCATTCAGTTCCTAGCACCTATTATTAGGGTGCTCACAATCTCTTGTAACTCCGGCTCATATATAAGTAATTACAAATAAAAAAATACAATATTAAATATTTTAACATTTATTTTATGCCTTAGAACACAGTCAGTTTTTAAAAGATATTTGAGTCCTTAATCTTTTATATTTTATTCTTTCTAAAATGTAGCATTTACCTATTCTAGTATAAATTATAACAATTTGTCCTTTTTCTATTTTTATGTTAGTTGATACTCATGTTAAAGTTCCCATATCTCCCTTGTTTCCATTTATTTCATGTTATATTCCTAATACATCTGCTTTTGTGGTTTGTGTTGTGTCTGTGGCTAAATGTTCAGTACTTTTACATAGTTACTATTGGATTATTTTTGTGTCTAAAAGTACCACATGCTAACTATGTAAAACCTGAAAAATAAACAAGCACCGAAGGAATTATATATCACTACTCTTGCTATAATGAAGCATTATTAAAATATTATTTGTGATTAAGAAATAGAGGGTTAGATTTATATTTGAGTCTAAATGTGGACCGTACATTTTATCCTTGGACAGGTTATTGGACTTTTTCATGTGCTCACCAAATATTTATTGAGCATGTACTATGTGCCAGGCATTTTGCTGAGACTACACTAAAACTATTTACAAATCCATCTTGACTTAATTTTTCATTTGTAAATTGATGACAGTGTCTCTTAAAGTTAGTAGAAGAATCAGAGATAATAACATCTAGTATTTGCCTAATGGTCAAGAGCTCAGTAATTAATAGCAACCATTATTACTATGGATTCATTACTGGTATCTTTAGTCCAAATTACCTTTGTGATCACCTTAAAGGTTCTTTGTCATATATTTTATGTTCAGTATTAATATTATAAACACTTGCTTCCATTTTATTTAAAAATGTAAATTAATTGTACAAAGTAGAGCTTGGAGATGATATAGTTAAGTGTTAAAACACTTGCTTACCATGAGTAAAGGCCTGGGTTCAATTCCTGGAACTGCAGAAATTAGTTGCATGCTTTCGCTTTCTACATGGTTTTCTATAGTTTCTTCTTTTCTTTAACAGTAAATAATGGACTTTTTTTATCCTTCTCAAAAAATGTAAGCCTACTGAAAGTTTTAGTGTGAAAGTAGCATGGACAAGCACCATTTTCTAAGAATAAAGCCTCAAAAGTACTAATTCATGACCCACTATTTTATTCCTGCTGCTTCTCCTCCCACACACTGCCCTGCACATACTTCCTTGCCCCATCTCATTCAGTGAATTCTTTTGAAGCTAATCGTAGATGAGTCAACTCCAATGTAAATATTTGCATCATATTTCTTCAAAAATAAAGACTTAAAACACTTAGCTGTTGTACTATTATCACACATGAGAATAATTCTGGGGCTGATGGTTCAATCCTGTAAAGCTCAGCCACTTGGGAGGCTGAGGCAGGAGGAGGATTGCAAGTACAAGCTTGCCCAAGCTGTAGGATGGGTTCAAGTCCAGACCTGGCAACTTAATGAGACCCTGTCTCCAAACAGAATAGGACTACAGATATTGCCTAATGGTAGAATATTTGTCTAGCTTGTGTGAGGTCTGCCTCTAGCAGTTCAAACAACAGGCTCCAATAACATCAAATACTACTCACTTTAAATAGACACTTGACATTTCTTATATCACCTTTAAAACGGTTCCTGTCATTTTGTGTTATTTCCTTGAGAATTTTTTTCTTCTGCTATATGGAATCCTTTCTTTGGGACAATTGTGAAAGATAAACGAAAGACTTACTGAGCTGAAAAGATCTGGGTTTGAGTCCTATTGTTGCTATTCACTAATCTATTTGCTATGCTTTGGTTTCCTCAGCTGTGAAATATGGGTAATTACTACCTCATATTCTTAGGGTTGAATATGATGTCAGCATAAAGGACTACCAGGTGTATCAGCCACATAGCACATTCTTTAGTGATTCAGACAGTAATATCTGTTTTTATTATTTTGTGGTATTTCAAAATATTCCAAAACTTATTAGATACAAACTAAAATAATGGTTGTTAAATATACTTTTAAGAAGGATAGAGGATTAATTTTTTCTTCTCCTACTACCTCTTACGAGTTAATATTAATTTAGTCTGAGGTTATAAATCTCAACTCTTTAAGATAGTTTTTTTCTTTTACATTGTTTATATACTTACAGCAATATTTATTCATTTTTCTACATTATCCTTTAGTGGAATTAAATTAGTCAGTTATTCCTGATTATTAACTTGGTGTCTATAGACGCTTCTTCTGAGTTCTTTATCCTCCCGATGGTTGTCTAGAGTGTACCTTTGAAGAGTTTATTTTTAAAAGATGCTACCAAGATGGTGACATTTTATAAGACTTTGCAGATGTAAGAATAATTTTCTATGATCTTCGAACTTGAAAAACTAGGGTGAAGTATGAAATCCTTAGATCTTAACTGTTTCTTTTAACTCTCTGTAGGTCATTACTTCATCGTCTTCTGGCATTTTATTGTGAGGAAAAATCTGAGATCAATTTGATTTTAGTACCTTTGA
The DNA here is from genome assembly GCF_017639785.1 of Mesocricetus auratus. Taxonomy (NCBI): domain Eukaryota; kingdom Metazoa; phylum Chordata; class Mammalia; order Rodentia; family Cricetidae; genus Mesocricetus; species Mesocricetus auratus. Next base: position 21,656,387 of record NW_024429188.1, on the reverse strand, counting down.
AATAACCTATTTTTTCTGCTTGTATGCTTATAGGATTATATCTTTATCCTTGAAATTTAAAAACATTTGCCAGGACATGTCTTGGTGTTGATGATCTCTGTTGAACCTTCTCAGTCTGCAGTCTCAGGTATTTTTTTCAGAACTGGAAAGTTTTCTTATACTTTTGATTGATTAATCTGCTCTGTTGTTTTCTTAGGAATATTTGTTATTCATAGATTATTTCTGTCTGTCTTCCATAGTTTTTAAATCCTTTCTTTTTTTTTCATTTACTCAAGTTTGTCCTTTGTGGCATGGATTCTGTTTTCTGCAGTGTGTGCTCTGATACTTGCTATTCACAATACAGACTTAATTTTTGCTACTGTGTTTTCATTTCTTTACTCCCAACATAACTTGTTTCATAAACAGAATTTCCCTTAGGGGTACACTTCAAAAAACATAGGTGGATCTAGGCCTAAACCTTATTTTCTGAGGCCACAACTACAGGACCAAGAAAAAACAACCAAATAAAAACTTAAGAAAGGGCCCTCATAAACTTAAAAGTGTAGATACATGCCAGACGTCATACCTACCTAGTCTAGAAAATAGAGCAGTCCTGGGTACCAGCAAGTTTTTGGTAGCAAGAAAGCTAATAAAGCAGGCATAACAGCACTGTAACTAGAAGATAAACCAATTTTTCTAATTACATTTATTTATTTTTCTCTTTAAAAATTCATAATAAATGCATATAATTTTGAAAAAAAAGTACCAAGAAGAAAATCCTATGGCCCAGGTAACCGCTGATAAGATTTTATGTTTTGCTAGTTACATGCTCCCATGTTGGGAGGGAGGGTACAGAATTGGGATCATACTTACAGCTTTATATCCTTTTAAATGTAATATATTGCAGGCATATTTGCATCATTAATTTTTCATTAGGCCCTGATTTTAACCATTGCATAGTGTTCCTACATATGAATAGATGTATTGTGATTTATTTAACCAGTCCCCTGTTGGTCATTTAGATTGTTTTCTATTTTAAAGTATAATGAATATCACTGTACATAAGTCTTTATGCACATCTCTGATATTTCCTTAGGATAAATGAGGAGCTGATTCTTAATCCTGTCACATTGGTAAGGATTATATACATTCCTTATTAAGAATATGAAATGCTTGTTTCTTATTGTTTCAATGTGATTGCATAGAAGCTTCTTTGGATTCTGAACAATACAATGGTATCTTAACCAAAGTTGGAAAGAGGTTTCTGTTGCCTCATGCACAGCACCTTTATGATGAAACTTCTGCTACATTACACTTTCAACAGGAAAACCACTGCTAGGATCAGGGAGTTTGGAAGGCAGATATACTTGGAGAAATGTGAGAGTGTTTTGTTTTGGGGTTGTTTTCTTAAGTGTATCCTTGCTCCTTCCTGCAACTTGGGTCTCTATATTAATATGCTATGGCTCCAGACCCTTTTCTTCTTCCTTTCTTATTACTTTAGATTGTTATTCTCTATGAGTAATCCTTTTCTCCCAGTGTTCTTATGTGCATTTCATCTGTAGGTGAGAGAGTGTAAGTAGTTGGTATGTCCTACAAAGGTAAAGGTCAAATTTAGCCCATCACAGATCACTTCTTAGTCCTAATACACTTCTTCCAGATGATCTCCTGTTAGAAAATCAAAGAATTTTTTAAAGCGTACCTATGTTTTTTTTTCCAAAGAGACCAGACAGTACCCTGGGAATATATGGTGTGACATGCACTGCAGCACAATAATCTTCATAATAGGGTTGCTGAAAGTGAAACATTTTTAACCAAGAAAATAGTATTTTTAACTTGTCAGCATTTCCCTTAAAATACTTGGGAATACTTTAGAGGTATTGAAACTTCCATTTAGAATTACTGTTTGAATTGCCCATCATGGCACCTCAAAGACAATATCTAGTGATCCCTGTATATATAACATTGAAAGTTGTTTCGAAAACAACTCCTGCTGAACCCGAAGCGAACAGTCTCCTTTATCTGATTTGTTCTGATCAGACCCATATTGTAGATTAATCCAATTTGTGACTTTTTGCACATTTCAAAGTAACAAAGTAAAGCATGATTAGCATTTCCTACCCTTTCCCAGTATTTCACATCGTATTTGCATATGTGCAATCTGCCAAGCTCTATGGGTTTTTTGGCTAGCGGGCATTTTGGTAGGATGAGAGAGAATAAATACATTTGCCTCACTTTAAAACTTTTTCATACTTATTCTTCAGCCACATTGCACAGAAAAATAGCACACATATGAATGATTTCTTCTATCCTGCTTGGCAGGAAATTGACCACCATGAGTAGTGAGAAAGGCAGAAGTTATCTACAGAAATGGAAACATTTCTTGATCATTTGAGACAAAAGAAAACGTGAAGCATTTACTGTCCTGTTACGGAACCTTCTAATTCAATATCCTGTGAGGTTGGCATTATATTATACATCTTATGAGCAGAAAAACTGCAGCTTAAATTTTTAATGAAGTTACCCATAGTTCAGGTACCAGTGTGGGGCATGGCTAGGATTTAAAAATGGTATTGACTGACTTCAGTACACACTTTTATAATTGTCTTAAAATAAAAGAAATCCATTTTCTTCTTTAGTAGATCCTATCCCTCTAGTTTTAAAAACTGTAGAAAGTTCCCCATTGAGTCAGACTGGCCATCTGTTTATCCTAGTCTCTAGTGATAACCAAAGGTCAGTTTTCAAAGGGGAAAAAACTTCTTAACTGCAAACATAGCATTATATTCATTTTAATCATGCTTGAATCTTTGTTCGATGAATGATACCAAAGGCTGATTAAAACAAGGATATTTTTAGTAGAGAAAAAGTTTTGTAAAGTTGGTGTGTAGGATAACATTGGCTTTCCTATTTTCCAACTTTAATAATGAAGTACAAAGTTTAATCTTCCCTAAATTTAGCAAGAAGTGGATTATTTGCCTATGCTAGAGAATAGGATACCTTTGGGATCATGCTTCACTTCAGTATTAATTAGTCAAACATTTCAGAAAAGATAACACATTGTCAAATTTGTGAGTGACATAAAGCTGAAAATAGTGAAGTGGTTTACAGATTTTCTATTCCAATAAATAGAAACTGTAGCAATAAAAGTATAGATGGGAAAAGATGAATCAAAGTTTTTTTAAGTAAGGCTTTTTCTGTGGGAATAAGTAACAACAGGTTCAAGATGAAAGATACATTATCTTGGGTATGCCCCAACATATTGCTGGCACATAATAAATTGTACTGTAAGTAAAAAAGTTGAAATGAGCTCTAGATGGATCTCTACATAAAGGCAGCTTGGAAGCTTCATGACGTTAGTTCAGTCCCTGGGACCTACATACTAGGAGTGAAGCCATTCCCTCAGGTTGCCTCTGACCTTCATACACACACTATAGCATATGTAACCACCACCAAAAGCAAATTAAATAAATGTTGGCACTAGAGAACTAGATCAGTGGTTAAGAGGACTTTTTCTTGCAGAGGACCCATTCAGTTCCTAGCACCCATGTTAGGTGGCTCACAACTGTCTGTAATTTCAGGGGATGCAACACCTCTGACCTCTATTGGCACCTGCATATACCTACATATACCCACTAAAATAAATACTTAGAAAAAAGACAAGGACTGAATCAACAGAAAACTTAGTATGTGCCAACAATATGTTGAGGCATACCCAAAATTTTGCAAATGTGAACAGCATTAATGAAAGTTTATTATCTAGGAAAGGGAGGTGATATGTCTACATTTCTTCATTTTTAAAACCAGAGTTGGAATGTTGATTTGCATGTGTTTCAATATACTATTCTTTAAGATGAATCAAGAATATGCTCAGCAAATAGGATCACAAGTCTCATCTGTCTTAAATATTTGGAGAAACCTGAGTTATCTGTAAAAGATAAGACTTGGGCACATTATAAGAATGGATATAGATTTGCTTCCAATGACTTTGCAGGCAATCTAAAGGCAAATTATTCTTCATTTATTAGTATCTTCTTCAAGTGGAATTTGTGAGTGAGGAACATTACTATACAATGAGGAATTGTGTCTAGCAGGCAGTATTTTTTCAGAGGCAGTCTAGTATTGGACTACCTGATAAAACTACATTCTTTTGGGGGGGGTTGAGACAGGGTTACTCTGTGGCTTTGGAGGCTATCCTGGAACTAGCTCTTGTAGACAAGGTTGGTCTCAAACTCACAGAAATCGCCTGCCTCTGCCTCCTGAGTGCTGGGATTAAAGGTGTGCGTTACCACCGCCGGCTAAGCCTGCATTCTTATATTGATAACATTTGAACAGAGGTAAAAACAGGGTAGGAAGAATTTAAATAAATTATATGCAGTTGAAACAGAAAACTTTTGAAATGTCTTACTGATTATCAGCAGGATTTTATGTTGTATCATTTTATCCTTATGAAGCTATTTCATCTTAATAGTACTTTACATTGGTACAGTTAATAAAGTGCTTTCCTATGAATCATCTCAATTTTGAGCTGAATAATAACCTTTTGAGTAGTAGATAGGGCAAATAATCCCCACCTGAACAGAGAAAATGATAGGTTAAGAGAAAATCCAACTTCCCCAAATCATGAGGCTTATCAGTACCAGGTCTCTTATGTCCGTACTGCTGGTCTACCAATTCCAAGTTCAGTGATGTTCCTGTTGTACCAGCTGTCTTTAAAAATCGAATTGTGATAGTTGTTTTGCATGCATTGAAACTTACAAGAAGCTAATGGTTCTGAAATTCTATTCCCATTGAAAATATAAATGTACCTCCAGTTAGAACAAGAGTTCTAAAATCCAGATAACAGAGAAAGGTAAATACAATTATTAGATGGTGGCATTCACTAAGGGAGCAATTACAGGAAAAGTAGCAGGTTGGTCAGCCATAGATGAGATGATTGCATCTGGACATAATAAAAAATAACTAATCTGATTGTTTACTAAATGTCAAATACTCAGATTAAGTTTTCATATATTTATCTTTCATCACAATCCTCTGAATAATACTCTCTAAATTGTTACTTTCTGTGTACAAAAGCTAAATCTTATGTGGTTTAAGTAACTTACCCAGTGCTTCATCATTGCTAGTATGAGAACAGGATTTTGAATCTACACACTTGACTTCAACTCAGTATCCTTAAAAACTAAGGTTTCCTTGGATTGAATTAAAACAATCAGAAGTCAGTCAAATAAAAAGTTATACCTTTTAGAGGAAAGGCGTGTCTTGAAGATAGTTTGGATGCCCTTACCACAGAAATAGGGGTATTGTAGCCTTAGAAAGTGTGTCAGGAAATTAAGATCTTATTTTACATATACTCCCTACCCCCACCTTCCTGCATTTTGGCACCAGTTTTGTCCTTTGTGTTATTGTATAGACAGCCTCTAACATAGATGCCCTTTGTTTAAAGCAGTAGACATTTTAGGATGAAAGACATGTTTAAATTTATCTTTCGGGCAGCACCTAGAACATAGCATGAATAAATGAACAAATAAAGAATGAATGAATGATAATAGAGCTGGGGAGAGCAGAGAGACAGGAATTTAAGTTCTGAACATGTGTCTTATGTGATACTGTGGACTGCCTTTTATTACTTCCCCATTTATAATGCTCTAAAAGTGGTACATTTGTTGAATCAACAAGGAGTTAGAGTGCTTTTGTCCACTGAGGGACTAAAAGAAGACCCTTTATATTCCTAAGTTCCATTGTTTTAAGGTTTTGTTTTTGTTTCTTTGAGATATGGATTTGCTATATACCTCAGGCTGGCCTCAAATTTACAGACCCCTGCCTCAAGATCCCAGGTTCTGGGACTATAAACATGGGTCACCACTCCCTACTGTTTTATTTTTCAGTTACACAAATAATACATATTTATTGTAGATACTTACAGATACATTACAAAATTCAAATAAGCAAAATAAAAGTTGAAGTCATCTGAAATTCTGCCACTGGAGATAGCCACTGTTAACATTTTGATGTATATCCTTCCAGAGTGTTTTCCCATACAAATATATACATTAAGACATGTATATATTTGTTTAAAATGGGTTCGTTACAATCCATATTGTTTTGTAAACTGCTTTTTCACTTATTATATGTGATTGTCTTCCATATCAATAAATTTGCATTTTTATCATTTAATGATCACATAGTATTCCGTTATATGGATGCATCATACTGTATTTAACTAGTTCTCTATTGTTAGGAATTTAGGTTTCCAATTTGGAGTTCTTTTTGGAAAAATAATTATGGTGAGCATCTTGTATATACATCTTTGTACACTTGTCTATTTTAAAAAGTAGAATGAATGAGAAACTAAAATTTTATGTGTGATATTTGTTCGTTTTTAATAGACTTAAATTGTCTTCCTGAAAGAGTGCTGATTTACACCTTCTCCACCAGTAAACCCAGAATGCTCTTTCCCCATTCCCACTGAGTGTTAGTTTCAGGTTTTTTAAAGCTGTTACTGATTTGGAAGGCAAAGGTATCTTTGGTTAAATGCATTCCTGTGACTGGCACTAAGGCTGAATTCTTTTTTCCCTTATTGCTCATTTCTGTTGAGGTTCATCGTTTTTTCTTACAGGTTTGTAAAACAAAGATCTTTATGTATCAAGGATACCAACTCTTTGTTATGTTGCTTTAGTTTTTTGTAATCAGTTTGTCTTTTGTAATCCTTTGTGTCTGGTAGAATAACATGGATGCAAGTGTCACTTTTTTCTTTATGATTTCTATTCTTGAAACTATTACTCACCCATATTCCAATACTTACTTAGTTTATTTTTGACATTTAAATGTTTAGTCCATCTGGAACTTACTTTGATGTGGAGATTGAGCTTAGTTTTCTCTACAATAATTAATTGGCTTTTCTGATTAATTATTAATGGCTTTGGAGTTTACAATGTGTTTTGTTGTGCAGAGTATTATAAATGATGTTAGGTGAGGCTTGACTAAGACCATTTGTAATGCATTTACCTATGAAGTATAAGAGCTCACCTGGAAAGGTAGTTATTTTTTATTTGTTCCATGGAAAATACTCAGATAGTTTCAAATAATTAAATTCCTTCTGAACTTCTCAAACACAACTTGTTGCAAAGTTGTCCCCGCATTCTTAGATGGTGGTTCTACTTCACTGAAGCCCTTTAGGGGTATTGATTTTCTAGATGATGGGTTGATAGTTTGTTGGTTTATTTTCTTTTTGTCTGTCTTCATATAATTTTGATGTGAAATCTGTTTTTGTAACTGTATACTTGCTGTACTTTTCACAGAATGGACAGCAAATTATGGATGAACCTATGGGAGAGGAGGAGATTAATCCACAAACAGTAAGTAAAATAAGTGTCACAAAGCACAGGGACAAACCAGATGTTGTAAAAATATTCTTAATTTTAAACTAAGCAAAGCAATCATTTTACAATATAAGGCACTTGTTGATGCTTTCATATTAGTTTTGCCAAAATATGCTGATGTGTTTATCTAATTATTTTTATAAATAAAACCTTGGGAGTCAGATATCTGGGTAAGAACCTGAATGATCAAAGAAGTGGTAGAGAAGTAACTCTTATCTCCTTTGTTGATCTCCTATCTCTTTCCTTCCTCCATCCAAAAGGGCTGAGTCTTCTCTCAGTCCTGACTTACTACTTTCTGTATCTATCTGTCCTCAGTCCTCCAAAATCTCTGGTTAATTTTGGTCATCTAATAGCTAGCTCCGCCCTCTGATTCAAAACAAACTTTATTGTCAGTCTTTGGGAGTGTCAGAATGTAGTCAGATTATCACACAATATGCCTGTGACATTTCTAAATACTGTTTAAGATTTGCTTTAAAAAGAATGACAACACAGGGTCTGGCACAGGCCTATCAATAAGCTCTAAGGACATTGAAGCAATAGAACCACATGTCTGATACCAGCTGGGTTAGTAATAAGTTCCAGGCTAGACACACACACACACACACACACACTCTCTCTCTCTCTCTCTCTCTCTCTCTCTCTCTCTCTCTCTCTCTCTCTCTCTCTCTCTCTCTCTCTCTCTCTCTCTCTCTCTCTCTCTCTCTGTATGTGTATGTGTGTGTGTGTGTGTGTGTTTATATATATACATACATATTAAAGCTATACTTTAAAGAAACTTTTAACACAGAAAGTGGATTATTGACCATTTCCTCCCTTATAAATTGTTGTTCAATATTGAATCCCCAGCATCTAGAACATGGCACACATTTAAGTACTCATTAAGTATGTATAAGTGAATTAGTATGTTGTTCCAGTATCCCCAGGACATCTGTCCATTGTCAGCAGCTCAGCTATAATTTTGTTATTTGATACATATGGCAGTTATTTTGCAACTTGCTCTTTTCACTGACATGTCTTGAACATCTTTTCATAATATACACAGATGTAGCTCTTTTTAAAATGGTTATATCTTTTTGCAATGGTTGCATGCTGTTCTATGCTGTGTATATCATATATTTAATATAAATTTTCCATGGTTTTGATAAACTTATATTTTATTAGACTACAGAAAAGGTTACATTGAGTCAAAAGTTAAGAACATTTAAATTTCAATAAACATTACCAAATAGCCTTCCAAAACTGTTGATAAAGTTTCAGCATATAAGAGTACCTGTTTGATCATTTCCTATCCCACACTGGAGTGTTATCAGTAAACAGTCTTTATGAACCACTTTAAGTATTTAATACTTTCTCATTTTAGTTTGTATCTCATTTGATTATTAGATTTAGTAACTGCATATTGTTGGTCTTCATGTTTTATATTTAGCATGAACTTCTTTTGGATAATTCATTTCTGTTTTGGTTTGTATGTATCTGAATATAATCTGGACATTAACCCCATATCTCTTATCAACTTTCCAAATATTTTATACAGTTTTTTTAAAACATTGATTTTTTTCTTTTTTCTTTTTTTGAGATAGGGTTTCTCTGTGTAACAGTCCTGGCTATCCTGAAACTCTCTTTGAAGACCAAGCTGGTCTCAAACTCACAGAGATCCGCCTGCTTCTGCCTCCCTAATGCTGTGATTAAAGGCGAGCACCACCACCACCTGGCTAAACATTGATTTTTATACCTTACATTAAATGTATGCAGAGTTTTTATTTTTAAATTAGTACACCTGTCTTCTGGATTTCTTGTTCTGGCTAGAATGTCTATCCCTGTTTTTAAAACAAACTCTTATATTTTGACCTAATAATCTTTTGATTTTTGTTGGTGGTGGTTTTATATTTTTCTGTTTTTGCATTTGAATGTATCTTCCCCTTGGTATTTTAATTTGTGGTATAATGTTTGTATTTTACTTTACTTACCAAATAGGTAGCCTGTTGTCCTAACCCCTATTTATTCAATAAATAAAATCCATTATTTACCTATTCATTTAAGATACCACTTTATCATATTTAGTTTGTCTTTTACATGCTATGTAAGTTTCTGAGGGTTGGCATAGCAAATTAGCACAAACGGTTAAGTTAACAATAGAAAGCTCGGTTTGGGAAGTCAAAAGTCTACTGCCAATATGTCTATAATACTACCTGTCCCTAGAAGCTTTAAAGTGGGATCCTTCATCACTTATTCCAGTCCTAGACATGTAGATACATCATACCATTGTCAATCTTAGTCATTACATGGTGTTATTGCTGCCTGTGTCTCTGTCCAAAATTCCCTCATAAGAATGCTGGCCACTGGATTAGGGACTGTCTTATACAGTATAACCTAATTTATATTGCCTTTGTAAAGATCCTACTTTAAAATATGGCCTTATTCATAGGTAACAATGCTTGAACTTGAGCATGTTTGTTTGAAGAATACAGTTTAACTACAATCCTCCCTAAGTATTTTGGTCTTATATACTTTTTCAACTATTGTGTTTTTTACCATATTTTTAGTATGTACAAGACAAAACATTTTCTTTTTTAAAATTATAGTCTTATGTATTTAACTTTCCAGTAATCTTACATTCCATTTGTCAGTTACTCCTAAAGAATGTTTTGGGACTTTTTAGTTAGAATTATGCCACATTTATAGGTCAACATCATAAAAAAATATTTTTAAAAATTTAGTCTCAGCTGGCCGGTGGTGATGCATGCCTTTAATCTCAGCACTTGGGAGGCAAAGGCAGGAGAATTAAATTTTGCCTGTGCAGAAACCCACACATAAAGCCTAGTGCTGGGACTATCACCAGATTTTGTCTAGCTTGCAACCCCTCTCAAACTGTTTGAGGTATTTTGAGTCATGGTCTTTAATGTGTATTGACACATAAATATATACAAAAATAATCAGTGTTAGCATTGAGCCTGTTTTGCTTTGTGTAACAATTCTTTTAGAAGGAAAACCTGTAGTCTGAAATGAAAGTATATAATGTCATATGGCTTGTACTTTTGCTTATGGCACTCCTAATACTCCATCTAGGAGCTGCATTGTAGAGATAGGTTGGAAAAGTGTAGATCTGTGATATTACCAGCAGTGTGGATGATCAGTCTAGCAAATATGGAATTAGGTTTAGTTACAGATGTAAACAGTATTTCTCTAATATAATTAAACCCAAAAAGCTATCCAGCTGCTGAAATGGTTCAGTGAGTGAAATGTTTGCTGTGCTAGCATGAAGGCCTGAGTTTGGATCCCTAGGATCCACATAAGGTTCAGGTGCATGGTGACAGTAACTCTACCACTGGGGGGTACAGAGACAAATGTGTTCTTGGTGAAGAGCTTGCTGACCTGGCAGTCTAGCTGAAACAGCGAGCTTCTGGTTCAGTGAGTGACACTGTCTCAAAAACAAAGGTGGAAAGCAATAGAGGAAGGCATGCTTGGTCAATGCTTGTCCTTCAGGTGCATATCCATGTGCATACACACGTGTTTACATGTATGCACTCATATGCATATACTTCACACAATAAATAAATCTAAAAAGATTACCAAAATTTATATTAGCCTTATACTGGAAAATTGTACTTATTTTAAAATACAATTAAAAGTTACTTTTTGTCAGCTACTAATGATTTACATGGTGAAGGTTAAAATGCTATATTAATCAGTTACAGCTTCTGGAGGCCAGGAGTCTGGACACAGCTTAGCCTAACCTTTAGGTTTCAGAGACTACAGTCAGGATGCTGGCCCCAGATAGAGTCTCATCTGAAATTTGACTAGGCAAGGATCTGCTTCTAAGCTCACATGGCTTAAATACAGAGTTATGATAAGCCAGTTTTCACCAGGACAATATGAAGAATGAATAAATATGAGAAAGAAGAAACCTGGGTCTCTTAATGACCTAGTGTTCTAATGACAGCTCTTCACCCTAAGCTTACCTGTGAACTTCTCTTTGAGAAATTAAAAAGGCACTTATCTTATTTGAATCCTTACATTTTGGGGTCTTCTGCTTACAGTGGCTTAGTCTGCATCTAAACCATTCAAATCATTGATGGGCTGAGCTCTTCATGTCTGTTTGGTGCTAGGTACTCTGTTATGTTAGAGGTACAAAAGAGCCTAAGAGAAACTTTTCGTTTCAAAGGCAAAACAAAGCTGCTTTGGTCCTCTTCTAGGGGAAATTATCACCCAAAACAATTAGGAAAGTAAACAGAAACTTGATTTTTAAAATCAGAAGACTTCTATAATTTGAATCACAAGACATATTATTGAAGGGCAGATGGAAGCCCAACAATAGGATGTCACAGAGTCTTAAGTGATTTTAGAAGGATACTCCAATATGAATCAAGTCTTGTTTACAACCCTGGCAACTCAAAAGAAATCAAGAAGAGGAACTCCAGCTACTGTGGAAGTAAAGATGTAGCATGGAGCTAATAGCATGGCAGCCTGCAATAAAGCATGCCAGCTGACCAGGCCCCAAATTCCCATGTTGTTTAATGCCCCCTTTTGATATAAGGTTGACTTGGCTGACTTTAGACCCCTGTGCTCATGCAGTTCTCCTGCCTCAGCCTCCTGAGTAGCTGGAACTAACTCCTGGTGTATAATGCCCCCACCCTTATTCTAAATAATAAAAAGGAGATGAAATAGAGGGGGGGAACATTTTTGCATCATTTAATCTCTGAAATCAGAATGATACCTTTTAATTGACTTATTTTTCTTTCATACTCATATAATGGTGCTCATTGTCTTATATTAGGTAGAATATGATAGCATCATTTGCCCCCAAGTAAGGATGAGTCTCTGGATTAAAAAGTCCTATCAAAAGACTATTACATTAGTAGGCCTAATTTCAAAAATAGTCCTTTTATGAACTACCAAAACAACCCTTTGTTTGTTTTGCTTTCTCCAGCCTGTCATATAACTGGGATTTTAGATATGTAACATTATGCCCTATTTCTAAGAACTTTTTAAAAATCATGTACAGGATTGGATATAAGAATCACAATACATGATAAAAGAGAAAGAACAACGTCTTTAAAAGGTATATTGAAAATGATTTTCAGCCAATACATTTTCAGACATTCTCTATTGTTATGATAAAGCACGAGGGGAACCTTGGTGGATTCCATAGTGGGCGAGTTTGACTGAGGCAGAGGACAAACATTCCAGGCAAACAGAGCTTAGTGAGAAGTTTATTAGAAAGGGAAAGGGGGAGGAAAGAGAAAAGACGTAAAGAGACACAGAGACAGAGGGGGCAGGAAAAGAGTGAGACAGGAAAAGTCCTGTCTGTTCCAGGGGAACAGTGGGAAAGAGCGTAAGTGGGCAGGGGTCTTTCTTTTAAAGGGTCTTTTGCACCTGTGCCCAAACTAGTAGTCATGGAACCCTGGGCTGACCAGAGTACTGCCTGAGTGCATAATGCCTGAATCCTTACACCTATTGGAGGAAGTTTGTTGATGAAGAAAAAGAGACATGATACTCAGGACACAAAGTATCTAGTGCCTTTCCGCCATGATAAATAAATGTGAATATTCAGAAAGCTAGTTTATTCAGTAGTGCTTAAAGAATACTGAATCCAGACTGAGACACACAATTCCAGGAATGCTGCCCGCAGAGAGGATAGGGAAGCCACCAACAGTATAGAAGTGATGAATTCTCTGAAAGGTCTGACAAGCTGTTGCAGAACAGAAAGAATTTGAAAAAGATACAAGGAAAGCAAATTTTAAAACAAAGCTACCATAATATAAGCTTAAGAAAAAGACCCAAAAGTGCAGCTAGAATACTAGGAAATTAACAATTTCTACATAGTCACAGTAGTTACAAACAATAAATAATTTTACTTAAATTAATGCTATGATTGCTAAGTTATAAAATTAGGATGTCTGATGTCAGAAATTGATAGCATTAGATACCATAGCAGGGAAGCCAAACACAGTGGTGCTTATATCCTTAATCCCAACACTGAAGCAGGTAGGTTGCCACTAGTTCGAGGGAAACATGGGCTACATGTGGAGTACAAGGTCAGCCTAAGCTAGAGTAAGACTCTGGAAAAAATCAGAGAGAATGATGAAAAAAGCTGAAAGGGTATCAAGAACTACCTAGCATCAATTTTTAACCCTTTCACTTTTAATAAAAAATTTAAGCAATTTAAAAATAGCTGTATCATGTAGTTAGATTTTTTAAATGTAAATTGTAGAATATGCAAAATGGGTATTGAAGACTACGTACAGGATTTTGAAAAGTACGTGTCAATTTTGGAATGAAAATTTTGTCATGGGAAAATGGTATAAAGAAAAGACAAGGGAAGAAATGTGAGATGTGTAATGATTAAATCCATTTGCCTAAGACAATACCCATAAAGAAGAGTCTAAGTTCTCCTGAATATAAAACATCTCCACTTAGACATTCTTGATACACAGTTAGTCCTAGTATGTATCTTAAGCATATCATTCTATTTGTGATAAAGTCATTTCCTTTTGGCCTGGATTTTTCTTTTCTTCACTCCTCATTAATTCCTCTCCCATTTGTTTTGTTTTGTCTTTTCTTTCCTCCTGGTCATGTCTTAGATCCTCTTCTATCTTCTCTAAGTTTGAATGCTATTATTCTTCCTAAAGAGTCAATCCTTACCTTTCTTAACTCACCTAAAGTTCTTTATTTCCTCTGTGCATCTCATGTCATGTTAAAATTTGCCCAATTTAAAATAAATTGCTCAGCACCAGAAGATGAACTGATAGCATCTCCCTCCCCTGATGTGTTTGTTTATCAAGTTCTTATTTATACATAGTTAATTTACCTCACAGCTTACTCCATCTTTTTGGTTTTTCGAGACAGGTTTCTCTGTATTGTTTTGGAAGCTGTCCTGGAACTCGCTCTGTAGACCAGGCTGGCCTCAAACTCACAGAGATACGCCTGCCTCTGCCTCTGGAGTGCTGGGATTAAAGGCGAGCCAACGCCTGGCTTCAGTATCTTTTCTTTTGTCTTCTCTGGTGATAAGAGTAGGTTACTTTTATCTTTCATTCCTACAGGACTTAGAGGAGAAACTGCCTTCATAGCAGAATATAGAACATCCCCAAAATAAAATAGCTTCCTAGACTTTAGACTTGTTGTCATTTCTCAGCTGGCCAGAGAACTCCATGGTTTTCATGATCCATGTTGAAAAATTGGCAAGTCTTGACTGTCAAGAGAGTCATTAAAGAAAAATATAAAGCAGTTTTCTATTTAGTGGGGAATTGATTCTCTTAATAGTTCTTGTAATACTATGCAAAGATCCTTCTAAGGATTGAGAGTCAAAGGAGAGAAGTAATGCCTAGCACAAAGTAAGAACCTATTAACCAGTATTAATTTTCCTGTCTTACTCCTTCTAGAGGCTGCTCTTGTTTTCCCATATTGTTTGCCAGAGATGAAGTATGTTCCTAAGGAATAGGGTTGTAGCCAATATTTGTTATTTTGCTGAAAATAGGCCTAGCCTCAGGCAAAATTATGAAATTATTTCACTTTCCCTTAGTTTAGTCCTTTGACCTTTCTGTTCCATCTGCCATTCATTCGTTCATTTATAAATAAGAAAATAAGACCCAGAATTGTACTTCGTGTCAACCATCTTCAAATTCCTAGGCTTGAGCTTTTCCCCTGATTCAACCTCTTAAGTTGGGACCAAAGTTGTACACCAGAACCCCAACCTTCCTTCTGTCATGTATTTTCAATGATGGCACATACATGAATTGCTTATAACATCACCTTTGTAAATAACATATTGCTATAAAAGAAAACATTTATTAACCCAGTCTCCTTAGCTTTTATATTATAGTATCCGTATAATTGTTAAGAAGTGAAGAAAGTTAGCTAAACCTAATACACCCAAAGTGTTCCAAAGTCCAGAACGTTTTAAAGCATGGACATGATGGTACAAGTCAAAAATTCCACACCTGCACTGATATGATAGATTGTAGTAAAAATGCAGATTCATGAAAAATACTGTGTAGATAAGGTGGATACAAAACATACATGAACTCTATGTTTAGACTTGGGTCCCATCCCCAAAATACCCTATTTATTAGGCATTTGAACATCTTCTGAAGCGGGTTTTTTTTTTTGCCATGTTTAGGATTGAATCCCGGACTTTGCACATTTCAGGTTCCTTTATGAAGCACACAGCAGTAAATAACCTGCAATAGTTTCTATCTTCCACTTTTACCATTATTTTAGCTACTGCTTATTCTGTAACCATGAGGCTGCACTGGTGTGCCTAATCCCTTCAGTGAATTTCACTTGCTCTTTTAGGCTCCCTCGAACTGCCTTAAAACTTGAATTTGAACATTCCAAATAATGACTCAAAGCCATGAGTTCAGCACACCATTAGCATCATGGTTAAAGCACATAGTAAGCTACAGAAAGAATCTTGAACAAAATAGATAATAGGCATTGAGTTACTCAAAACAGGAAAGTACAATTTAGTGCTCATTGGCAGGAAAATGCATGTGTGGTGCAATAACATTTATTGACTAATTTTGTCAATTATTGTCTGTTATTCTAAGTCATTGACTGAGAAGTGTAGTTTAGAACTCAGAGCTTGGGATAAAAATACCCTAGTTGATCTAAATAAATGCCACTTAGGGGAAATACTTGTAAGATAAATGGGGTTATAATTAACACAGCATTGTAGCATTAAATAGGATATGTGTACACTAGACAAACTTTCCAAGCTTATAAGGATTCCATTTACTGATTTTTGGCATTCTTTCAGAGATTTGTTTTGTTTTGTTTTTACTTCCTAGAGACCCTTTTTACTATCCCTTAAAACACCTCTTCACCAGAACTTAAAACTACTTTTCCTTTTATCACAGCTCGCCACTGGTATTCTGGTACAGTGCCTCCTCTGATTTAAAGTTAATTCCCTGCTCTAGTGTATTCATCGCAAAACAGTATCCATTCTTTCTGGTTGAGTGATGCTATCCATATTTGGAAGGAAAGCAAGTGATTTAACTGAGTGATGTTCAAGTATGAATGGTTGGGTGAATCAAACTGAAATATTGACAAGTGAAAAGCTATGGCCCCTTTATCTAAATGAGTACTTTAAGCTATTTCATACAGGCATGACCATGACCTTAAGGGTAAGCAAAAAAAAGCTATATAGACAAAGAGGAGATGATAGGTTCCTACTGGGACACTGGTGCTGCTTCACCTCTTCTGTCCCATGGGAAGGACACGTAGAACATAGCATGCTTGCATTCCATCTAGACAAGGCCTTAGAAGCAAATCCTCACAGTGCACCAGGAGTTCACTACCATTTGGTTCAAGTTAATTATCTTTGTAAAACTTGTACCCTGTCTCTGATTTCAAAACCTTAAATTTTAGCCGGGCGGTGGTGGCACACGCCTTTAATCCCAGCACTTGGGAGGCAGATGCAGGCAGATCTCTGTGAGTTCGAGGCCAGGCTGGACCGACAGCCTCCAAAACAATAGAGAAACCCTGTCTCTAAAAAACGAAAAAAAAAACCTTAAACTTTAGCTTCTTATATCAGCAAATATAGATGGATATCCACTAAAACTCATACTTTGAGAAAAATCCTTAGATACCAAATCCTTAAATATCTGAAAAATTTGTATTACTATACAAAAATATATCCTAAAGAAATCAGTTAAGAACATGATGATTCTATGTGGTTAGCATACAAATTTCGTTGGGTTTTTTGTGTTGTTGTTTTTAGTTTTTTGGGTTTGTGTGTGTGTGTGTGTGTGTGTGTGTGTGTGTGTGCGTGCGTGCGTGCGTGCGTGTTTTGAGACAGAGTTGCATGTGTTACAGGCTGGCCTCAACCTCAAATTTCCTATATTGTGGAAGATAACCTTGAACCTTGTAGCCTCCCTGCCTCTACCTCCAGAAGTACTGTGATTACAGGTGTGTACTACAATACCTACAATACCTGGTTTATACCTAGCTGATGATAAACCCCAGGGCTTCATGCATGCTAAGCAAACACTCTACCAACTGAGCTGCATCCCCAGTTACAGATATTGTTTTGTTTTGTTTTCCAAAAGGATTCAGCTGTTATAGGATCATAAAGATGGTTGATAATTGGGTTTAACTGTTTATGGTTCTGCCTTGGACCATCTACCGAGCTTATCAGAATCTTATCAAAAAGTTTAGCAACTTCCCAGTTTTTTTTTTTGCCTAAATCAGCTACTAGTTCATCAATTCTCAACCTGTGAGTCTCAATCCCTTTGGTGGTTTGAACAACCTTTTCACAGGGTAAAAGCTAGGTGTGGCTGCATGTGTTTGAAACACAGGTTCTCAACCAATGAGTCGTGACCTGTTGGAATAGGTAGCACAACCTTTTCACAGGGGTTGCCTAAGATCTTTAGAAATATTTGATATTTGCATTATAATTCATAACAGTAGCAAAATTACAGCATGAAGTAGCAGTGAAATAATTGTATGGTAGGGGACTAGGGGACCACCACAACATGAGTAACTGTATTAAAGGGTCGCAGCATTAGGAAGGTTGAGAAACTGCACTAGTTAGTTCATATATATTCTCCATTGAATCACTTTATTATGCTGCCACCAACATTCCATCACTGCCATTTTCAAACTGTATAGACTTGAGCAGCAGGTTATTTAATGTTCCCTCTAAGCCTCAGCCTCTTTGTAGTGCAGATAATCATAATTAAAAATGAGTTAAGTGGTAAGAATTGTTTGAGATAATTCCATGTAAACAGTGGTAGCTTGGATAGAGTACTATATTTATTATTACTGTTAACCCTATACCTGCAAGAGAACTGTATCAGCAAATGGGAGAATTGAAATAAAAACAACTCTATATTCACTTAACAAAGAAAAAAAGTAAACCAATAAAAAGCAAGAGGAGGAGCCGGGCGTTGGTGGCGCACGCCTTTAATCCCAGCACTCGGGAGGCAGAGGCAGGCGGATTTCTGTGAGTTCGAGGCCAGCCTGGTCTACAGAGCGAGTTCCAGGACAGCCTACAAAGCTACAGAGAAACCTTGTCTCGAAAAAAAAAACAAAAAATAAATAAAAAGCAAGAGGAGGGAATTCAATATAAATTCAAAGTCAGTGAAATAGAAAGGGGTGCAAATGTCCACCACTAGGAAAGCAAAACAGGCTATAATCACAGATAGAAAAGAAATGCAGGGGTTATTTAAAAGTAATTGCATGAGTAAGGGGAAGTGAATATATGAAACAAGGTCATGAGCTAAAAATGATTAAAGCTGGCCTGAAGATGTAGCTCAGTAGAACACTTGCCTGGCATACAGGAAACCCTAGGTTCTATCACACCACATAACACTAGGTGTGATGGCATAGACCTGTAATCCCAGGACTTTGTAATTGAAGAAAAGAGGTTCAGAAGTTCAAGGTCATCCTGAACTACATCCTGAGCTTGAGGACCAGTTTGGCTATATGAAACTCCCTGTTTTTTTGTTTGTTTATTTGTTTCTTTAAAAAAAAAGTTTGGGGATTTAGCTCAGTGGTAGAGCACTTGCCTAGCAAGCCACGGCCCTGGATTCGGTCCTCAGCTCCAAAAAAAACAAAAACAAAACAAAACAGAAACACAAAAGAAAAAACAAGAGAGCTGAAGAAATGACTTAGAGGTTAAGAATAGTGGAGGCCCTGAGTTCAATTCCCATCCGCATGGTGACTCACAACCATCTATAATGGAATCTGATGCACTCTTCTGGCATGCAGGTATACATACAGATAGAGCATTCATTTTTTTTTTTTTTTTGGTTTTACGAGACAGGGTTTCTCTGTATTATTTTGGAGGCTGTCGGTTCAACCTGACCTCGAACTCACGGAGATCCGCCTGCCTCTGCCTCCCGAGTGCTGGGATTAAAGGTGTGCGCCACCACCGCCAGGCTCAGATAGAGCATTCATGTACATAAATAAATATGTCTTTAAAAATGAAAAGACAAAACAAAAAACAGGGAAATTGTTAAAACTCAGTGATAGACAAGGTTTATTACTATACTAGTCTTTCTTTGCATTTCTGGGTATGCTCAAAAATAATACTAAATATAACACTGCATTAATTTATTCTGAAATATAGTTTTAAAGGAAAATCTAAAGTATATTCATAAATGAATAGAAAAAAGTTTAAAGCATTAGTAAATGAGCATGCAGCATGTGTACATATACCACACATGCACTAATAATCACATTGAAGACCACAAAGTTTTCTTATTACATCTAATTCGTTTTATAAAATTATAGCCACGAAAATGAAAATTGGTACTGAAAAGAAAATAGCATGATAGTTTAACATATGAATACAAGTGCAAATATCTATACATTAAGTTCAGAATTATGCTAAGACAATTCCCTCAAAATACAAGTATAGGTCAGTATTAAAAAACTTATTTATATACGTTATCAAATTAGTAAATCAAAGGAAGAAACACTTCATTTATCACTTTGGAGATTTAAAGAAAAAATATCATAGGTTTAAAACTCAATGTTTATGTCTAAGTACTTTAGTGGCTGTGTTCACAAAGTCAAGATCAAAGTAGCATTTGGTATCGCTTACTTTTCGCTCCATTGATGGAGAAATTCAATTTTGGTTCTGTGATCAGAAGCCAGTGAAAAATTTTGGTTAGGGCCATAACCTATTTAATTTATGTTTGGTTTGTGTTTCTGGGTTGTTGAGTTTTATGTGTTTTCATAGTTAGGATATACTATAAAGCTGTGGATAAATAAAGTCTTTATTTGTGTGTATCCATATTCCTTTTTGAGATAGGGTGTCTCTCATTGTATAGCTCAGACTAGCCTCAAACTCCAGATCCTCTCACCTCTGCCTCCCTAGTATTGGAATTATAAGCCTGTGCTACCACACCTGGCTATGGTTTGTGCTTTAGGATTATTCTGCCTACTGTAAAGACAAAGGAATGCACAGGAAAATTGCAAACAGGAAAGCAATACTTATAGCACTACTTTGAAAAAGTTACTTCTATGTAAGTGTGAAATGTTCATGAAAGATAGGGTTATCACAATGATACAGTAAATAAAGTGCCCCAAAGTAAATTTGTATTGTTGTACTGTTGGTATTCACTAGTAATGCATTTAAAGTTTCAATAGATCTGGGGTCAGCAGACTATACCTAATGGTCACCTAATTTTGTAAATAAAATTTAATTGAAACACAGCCTCACCTAGTCTTTTCCCATTGCATTGGCAAGACAGAAGGCATCTCTCCTACAAAGCTAAAAATGTTTGCTATCTGGCCCTTCACTGAAAACATGGCAATACGTTTAGTGTGGTCCAAATGTGTACATGTATATGTACAGGAAAACAATAAAGAAAATTTCTAGAGTCTAATGGGTTTATTTTTCTCATGGTTCTAGGGATTGAACCAAAGACCTTGCACATGAGATGCAAATACTATACTATCAAACTTCATCCCCAACACATGGTCGGGGAGGGGCAGATGCAGGAAAATCAGAAAATCACGGCCAGTCTGTGCTTCATAGGGAATTAAAGACCAGCCTGAGATACATGAAACTTTCTTTCAAATGAAAAAGAGTGGTTTTTTTTTCAGAAGTTATCACTTGAATAAAACAGAGAACTGTTTTGAACAGAGGCACTGTTTCCATAACTGGTTGTGAATAAAGTTGGTGTTGCCTTGGTTCAGTGTGATCTGATGAAGTACCTCATGTTCACACTACGTTAGGTAGATGTCCTAACTCTGCTGCACTGTTGGAACTTCTTAAGACGACTTAAGTGATCCATTTTGAGATATGGAAGAATTTTGTTCTTATGAAAAGTTTATAAGTACTTTCCCTACTGAAAAACAGTCATCCGTTTTAAACTGAGACAAGTGTGTAGTCATCTGGGTATAAATCAAAGATTTATTTATTTATTTATTTATTGTTGATTTCTAATGTATTTGGTTGTATAGCATTTAAAAATTACTCTCCCTTTACTTGATGCCCTTACCATGAAAATTTGATGTACCAAGAAGAGCCCTGGCTTTTTATTTAGCACGTGATGGGCACTATAATATATGCTCAATCAATAAGTGCTCAGGTGAGCCCCAACTAGAGATAACTCTGTCACCAAAAATGTGCCTACCCCTACCATAGTTTCTTCATCTAGAATGTTAGCTTATTCTTACTGTTCCCTCTCCCACTTCCCTTCCACTTTCGAAGTACTGAGGATTGAAGCCTGGGTTTTACACATGCTACACAAAATGATCACTGAGCTACACCCTAAGGCCCATATTCTGGATGTTTTTAGAGTCTCTTTGGGTTTGAACTTTCAGTGATTTTATTAAATTTTATAGGCTATGTAGATTAGCACTTGAGGTTTTTCTTGGATCCACATATATTAAATTTACATTAGATCACATCTTGTATCTGCTGATCCTTTGGTTATTTTAAGTGCCACTTACAGTGATATTCTGAGTATTGGTGTAATTTAAAAACATTTTCCAAAGGAAAAAAATGCCAGTAAGTGAAATGAGGAAGGGCTTAAATGGAAGCCGGTCTCCACCTTCCTGTCCAGCTTAGTTTCTTAGGAATTTGTTTTTGCTCACTAATAAAACCAGTGTTTGAACGTTTTAATTTAGGTTTTATCAGCTGGGAATTGAATTTTAGTTACTAGAGCCTTGCCTTTAACTTGGTTCATAACTGATGATTACAACACATGTAAATTAAGTTCCATTTACATTCATTTAAATAGAATTTATCCTTTAGTCTAAAAGGTTTTGTTTTGGCATGTAGTCTTTGTTTTCTAACCATAGTTATGAAACTCTTCCTTAAAGACAGGGAACACCCATGGCATGGCTATATATAACTTTAAAGTCATCTCGAGGCCATGTCTTGTATATGGGTATAAACATTACAAAGGGTAAATTCCCACATGTGTATCAGCAACTTTTATTATTTTAATAGTAGTGACTAGTTCCCTTGCTTTTAAGAGTCATAGTTAAGAAATGCTGCTGTTGGGTAGGATTCTAAAATGGCATTCATTTTACTTGTTATGACTGCTGGGAATCAGGAGAAAAAAAACAGTTCAACAGGATTTGGTTATCAGCAAATCTGTTGCAGTTTCCTGTTCTGGGCTCCCTACCTATCAGCTACAAGAAAGCCTCTGTAGGCAGGTTTCTCCTTTCTTTTACCACAGGAAAACTGTCCAGCCTCTTTTTCTAGCATTTTCAGGACCCGCCTGACAGGAAATTTTCTAATTGCCGGAACAGCTGGTAGGAGAAAACTTTGCAGGGGCTTGGCCTCTTCTTTCTAACTCAAGTTTTACCGTCAGGAACTCTATCTTCAGCATGGTTTCGTAGCCATGTTTAAATTTTTGTCTTTTCGTGTTCGCTCTATTCAGGTAAGCTTTGTTCAACTTCTTTTTTAAAAAATAAGATGTTTTATTCAGAACGAACTATAATTATGCTCATCATTCAGTTTCATAGGTTCTTTTAAGGAACTTTTAAAAATTCAGAATAAGTTTTGAGCCAACTTTTAAAGAAACATTTTTACTAAATATAAGCTAGTTGGTTGTGTTAGACATTTCAACTCTTCATTTTGCTGATTTCTTTTAATATTGGATTATTTGTGCTAGAATAATTTTATCATGCTTGTATTCATAATTTTATATAATAAAACAAATTACTTTAACTTTCAGAATTAAACTAGTTGTGAACAGAATTGCAAACAACAACCTCCTAATATATTAGCAGTTAAATATTAGGAGATTATTTTTATGTAAGTAATATTTTAGCATATAGGATAAAATTATTTTAAGTAGTCAAATACTTAGGTTTTTGTTGAAACTGGTTCCTGTAAGGGTCAAGAGCTTCAAGCAGCTCTACATTTAAGTAACTATAAGCAGGTGATTTGACCTGACTCAGTATAGGCACAATTTTCAAAAAAATTCTTTTTGTCACAGTGGGTTTAGTGGATGATAATTTGCATTATATTTAATATAAAATCCTGCCATTAACTTGGTGTGTTGCCATGAGAATTGTTCTGAAACCCTCTCTTCATAGAGTTAAATTTTCTGATTGAGATTCTGGGCAAGGGTGGGAGGTGGGATGTAGTGTTGAAAACATTGGTCTAGAGAACTAGCATTCTTTTCAGTATGGGAGAAGCTGGCTCATGATAGTCTCATAAAGAATTTTGTTAAGTAAAAATGTTGAAATCATTTATTTCAATAGCAAGTGAAATAGAATGTATTCAAATTATCTTCTAGAATAAATTAAAATATTTTTACCATGGTTTAGATAACCATCCTACTTGTTTGCCACACCAAATAATTTATAAAGTCTAAATCATATTAAAAACAAAAGTTAAAAAGTCCTTTCAAATAAACTGTTACAGTGCTATAGGAATCTCTGTAGAAAGTGATTGTTCAATGACTTTAGTCTACAGTACCTTTAAAGAATAAGCTATGTATATTTCATTTGTAAGGTATTTTTTATGTTTCACCAAGAAATAGGTTCATAGTTAAATACTTTTTATGGTCTTGTACCAAGGAGCATTTAAATATTTTTCTTCGAGTTTTAAAAATGTTTTCTGGCATTCAAAACAATTCGGAAAATACAAATGCCACAAGAACAGATTTCCTGACTCAAGGGAGGAGAGGAAAAAGGAAATTATGTATACAGGGTAGGGCATAATGCCAAACATTGAATCATTCTTTAAAATCAGTTAATATCACCCAGTTTGTGTTCTTAGTGTTAGCATGGTACAATATTAGGTTTTTAATAACTCAAAAAGACAGCACTAATTAAAGTAGCTTTTTAAAATTCTTTTTACATTTTTGGGTCACTGTTACATTTTCCTCTTGTGACTTAAAAGAATTCTTTCTGAGACAGGGTTTCCCTGTATAGCCCTGGTGGTCCTGGAACTTGATTTGTAGATCAGTCTTTGTATACTTGCTTTATAGCTCTGTCTGCCTCTGCCTCCCAGTGCCAAGATTAAAGGTGTGACCACCATGCCTGGCTTAGAAAGGAAACCTTTTCTCCACTTGCTTTAAAGACTGAGAATGAACCTGGTGGCCTTTAATACTAGTATGAGGTGTGACAAATGTCAGGGGAGTTTAAAAGAATGATGTAAAATTGTGTTGTAGATTAAAAAATCTTTGCTTAACAAATAAACAGACTTCGTAAAAATATCATTAGAGAATTTATAACAGTTTTAGGTATATAACATAAGGATATTTTGTGGTGACAAAAGTAATCATGTGTCACTTAATGTACACTACGATAGGGCTACCACATGAAACAAGACGTGATGGTGCAGAGCAGTAATCCCAGCACTGGAAGGCTCACGTAGGAGCATTAGTTCAAGATCAAGATCTGTTTGTGCTACAAAGTGAGACTTATCTCAGGAAAAAATTCAAGCCAGGCAGTGGTGGCGCACACCTTTAATCCCAACACTTGGGATGCAGAGGCAGGTGGATCTCTGTGATTTTGAGGCCAGCCTGGTCTACAGAGTGAGTTCCAGGACAGCCAGAGCTACACAGAGAAATCCTGCCTCAAAAAAGATCAATATCAAAGTGGGAAGATAGTCAAGAAAATTTCTCAGAAAGTACAGGCATAAGAGTTTAAATATATATAATTCCATATCAACCCAAAGGGAAGTTGTAAAAATAGAAGCCCTGAAAAAATGATTGGAACAAAATTATTAAATATTAGAATTCCCCTTAGAGATAAAGAATTCATAGACGATAAAATTATCTAAGCACCTATTATTCTGAGAAAAAGTAGACTCTGACTTACATCATTAGTGTGGAGTTTCAGAAAAATAAAGCCAGCCAAAGTTATATATGTCTCAAAAAACCTCTAAATTAGTGAATAATAAAGTCCAGTAAGATGCCTCAGTGGGTAAGGGCATTTGTTAACAATCCTGGCTGAGTTCAGTGCCAAGGACAACATAATAGGAGATAACTCACTCTATAACGCGCCCCGGCTCTTCATGTTCTTTCTAACACACACACACCACCACCACCACCACTACCACCAATATGTTAAATACATTTTTAAAAGAAGATCTAAGGCAAGAGAGATGGTTCAGTGGTTATGAATACTAGCTACATTTCCAGAGGATTCAGGTTCTCCTAGTACCCTCATAGTGTCACATAGACATCTGTATCTCAAGTTCCATGGGATCACACACCCTCTTCTGGTCTCCATGGGCACCAGGCATGCACATGGTGCACAGACATATACACAAAGAACATGTTTGAGCCGGGCGTTGGTGGTGCACGCCTTTAATCCCAGCACTCGGGAGGCAGAGGCAGGTGGATCCCTGTGAGTTCGAGACCAGCCTGGACTACCAAGCGAGTTCCAGGACAGCCTCCAAAGCCACAGAGAAACCCTGTCTGGAAAAACCAAAAAAAAAAAAAAAAAGAACATGTTTATACACATACACGCCTTCAAGTTCTCCCCAATTCAATGCACTGCTTCATGCTGGCATTTGAGGTCCTTTGCAATATAGTTTCAACCTACTTCTTTATTATATAATTGTCTTTGTCAGCCTGAAATAGATTCTGAATCAAGGAAGATGAACTAGACATAGGCAGGGTGAGGTGGAACCATACCCGTTTCAGTTTTCTACATGAAAGATTAAAGGGTTACATGTGCATAATGCCATTGGAATGGAAGAAGAAAGGATAAAAGGTTTTCTAAGCACTGTACTTGATATCTAGCTGGTATTTCAGTATATATTTAT
The DNA here is from genome assembly GCF_017639785.1 of Mesocricetus auratus. NCBI lineage: Eukaryota > Metazoa > Chordata > Mammalia > Rodentia > Cricetidae > Mesocricetus > Mesocricetus auratus. Next base: position 21,630,341 of record NW_024429188.1, on the reverse strand, counting down.
TGAGTGAAGAGATCAAAGAGGGCCTGCATTTTTAGTGGCTTAATTGACATGAGGGGAAAGGAGGGGTAGTCATCAAAGATGAGAATAGTAATGGATGTTTATTTTGAGATCCATTCCCTGATTGTAGCCTACACTGTAACAGTAAGCCTTGATCCTCTTTGCTTGCTACAGTCTGCTGAATGCTTAATTCAGAAACTGTTTCTCCTTGCTTATGTTGTATCCTTGTGAAAGGCATCAATGTAGGCATTTGCTGCAGACTATAAGTTGCAAAAATATTATAGCTGAGTTGAATCATATCCCACTTACCCAAGAAAAAGACATGATAAAATGTAGACTATTAAAGAATATAATTCTTCCTGTCCATGTGATTTAAGGATATAAATGGTACATGCTAAAATCTAATCAATGAACTTGCCTCCATGAGTCAAGTTTGCAGCCCATTAGTCTTTAAAATACAATGTGATGACACTTTGGGTGTGGAAAAGAAAGAACTTCTTTTATGTGTATATAATTTATGAACCACTAAGCATACAAATACTGGTTCTATGATGATCATTTTATTGCTAAGGATGTACTACTGAGATAACTGAAGCAAGAAATAGATGACTAGTTACAGCCAAGCATAGTGGCTCATGCCTGTAAATACAGAATTTAGGAGGCTAAGGCAAAGAGATTTACCAGAAGTTCAAGGCTATCTTAAACTGATAGTGATACCCTGTGTCAAAAACAAAGACCACAAAGCATAGGAGCATAAGTCTGTAGTTTCCTGTCATTGTTCTTGGGTGGAAAGTCACCAAGAACATCTACCAGCCTCAGAGTAGTGTAACTGTGTGGGCCTTTTTGGAAGTTAGGAAACTGGAATTGAGTCCTGAGTCTGCAGCATACTGGCTATGCTCTTTAACCTCATTTAATCTCTTTAAACTTTAGACTTCAGAGGATTCAAAGCCTTTTGACTTTAAATGATCTATTAAATTTCTCGTGGTGAAAGGAGTCAAGGGGAACACACTAGAATTCTGAAATGTTTGTGTCTCATCTGGGAATTTACTCTGTATTATCATCAGCCCTCAAAACATTAATAAAAGGCCAAAGGTTTTTCATGAAACATAAATACAGGGTATAAGGTAAAAAAGAAACTAATGCATGCTTGATACAAGGTAAGTATTGGCTGGATTTTCATCTAAATCTTATTTATCACTCTTCATATCATTCTTCTTATTGTTATTTAGTAGTTTAATTCCTGCTTTTCTTAATGTATCTGCTCAGTCTCGGAGAAGTGTGCTCAGGAAGAGGTAGCACCTTAAACTCAGTTGATGTGATACATCACATACAGAGTTGTCAGAAGAATTAAGGGAATGATACTTTTGAAATTACACAATATATGACAACATTTGGAGACATTTTTTGTTATTGTGGTGAAATTTTTAAGACAGTCCAAAATGAGTAATCTGCTGAAGTAGTAGGCTATTCTATGAACCACACAGCCTCTGCCTTGGAAACTAAAATGCTATATTCCTTTATATATCCTACCAGGAGATTATTTTCACTTTCAGAAATTACAATAGGGTATCTTGTTGTATCTTTTTGAGAAATCTCTGTACAGCATAATTCTTGTTTGGTAGTTTGTCGGTTGGTTGGTTTTTATGGTGCTGGGATTGAACCTGGGCCTTCCCACATGTTAAGCAAGTGTTCTGCCATTGAGCTTTTGCCTGCCTTTAAGGGGATATGAGAAAATGCTAACCAGGTATGGTGGCACATGCCTATACTCTTAGTGCTCTGGAGTCTGAGAATCAGGAGGATCACGGCCAGCCTCAATTACACTAAGAGACCCTAGCTCCAAAAACAAACATATTTGTATAACACTTTTAGATTCTTCTACCATTTTTGGGTTTTTTTTGTTTGTTTGTTTGTTTTTTGGGGTTTTTTTTGAGACAGGTTTTCTCTGTGTAGCTTTGGAGCCTATCCTGGCACTCACTCTGTAGACCAGGCTGGCCTCAAACTCACAGAGATCCACCTGCCTCTGCCTCCTGAGTGCTTGGATTAAAGGCGTGTGCCACCAACGCCCAGCCTCTTCTACCAATATTTATGCATCTAGGAAAAAACAACATTCATAGTCAACAAAATAGAAATGACAGTGTTTAACAGACTTGTACCTCTGATTTTGATATATTTTGTTTTATTGTTGCTGTTTTTGTCAATATCATACAGTATTGCCTTGATTAATCTTTTTTATCTCAACACAAATAGGTAATTGAAATCCTATGTACACGTTATATATTTTCTTTTTTTTAAACTTTTTTATTACTTTAATTTTAAATAGCTTGTTTCACATGCCAATCCCAGTTCCCTCTCCCTCCCCTCCTCCCGCATCCCCTACAATCCCCCCAGCCTCCCACCCTATCTCCACTTCCTTCTACATAGGGGATATCCAGAGTCTGTCATTTTGCTCAGGGCAGGGTCCAGGCACTCCCCCTAAGAGTCCAGGTTGAGAGAGCATCCCTCTTTGTGTTATGGACACACGAGGTCCATTTGTATGTCAGGGATAAACACTGATCTACTGCCCAGGGCCCCATAGGTTGCCCAGGCCTCCTCACTGACTGTCACACTCAGGGGGTCTGGATCAGTCCCATGCTGGCCTCCCAGCTGTCGGTCTGGGGTCCAAGAGCTCCCCCCTTGGAAATAATTACTGCTAATAACTTATAGAAGCTTAACATTCTTTAATATTTAACTTGAAAGTATAATTACAGGGCTGGAAAGATGGCTCAGTGGTTAAGAGCACTGCCTGCTCTTCCAAAGTTCCTGAGTTCAGTTTGCAGCAACTACATGGTGGCTCACAACCACCTGTAATGAGATCTGGTACCCTCTTGTTGACTGCAGGCATACATGCAGGCAGAATACGGTATATATAATAAATAAACGTTTTAAAAAGGAAAGTATAATTACTTGATGTATGTTTTCTATTAACTTGATAAACCAGTAAAGAGTAGTTTTGTATATTAATTTGAGAGTTTCTAATATGCTATACTATACTAAATTACGATTATTTGATTATGGCTAACAATGTGTTTTGTCTCTTTCTATTTATTTTAATAGGAAGAAGGCAGTATCAAAGAAATTGCAATCACACATCATGTGAAGGAAGGACATGAAAAGGCAGATCCTTCCCAGTTTGAGCTTTTGAAAGTATTAGGGCAGGGATCATTTGGAAAGGTAAGTCATAATTGTATGCTCTAAACAAAGTTTATACATACAAAGTCTATATCTAAACATAGAAAGTAGAATGATAATCACACAAAGCTTGGAATAGAGGGAGGCTGGATAACAGGTACCAAAATTAGATACATAGAAGGAATAAGATCTAATGTACTATAGCATAGCATGACTATAGATAACAACAATTTATTACATATTTTATTAAGAACTAGAAGAGAAATTTGGAGCTTCTCAGCACAAGGAAAGTTAACATGTTTGGGAGCATAGAATCTTACTATGTAGCTCAGGCAGGCTACATAGCCCTCCTGCCTCAGTCTCCTGAGTCCTAGGATTATAGACATGTGCCACCACAACTGGCTATAAATGTTTAAAAATACGAAATTACTAATTACTCAGATGTGGCCATTATTCATTACATAGATTTATCAAATTGTCATATTATTTCCCATAAATATGTATAGTTATATCTACTAAAATATACATAGATGGGGCTGGAGAGATGATTCAGTTATTAAGAAAGAGCTTGCTGCTCTTTCAAAAGATAAGACTTCGATTCCCAGCACCCATATAGGGCAGCTTACAACCAGCTGTAACTCCAACTAGCTTAAAGGGTTCTAACACATTCTTCTCACCTCTGTGGGCACATTCACATCTATAGACACAGATACATGTAAATTCAAAAAATAAAATAAATATTTTATAAAGAATAAATATACATATGTATTCTAAAGAAAGAGATAGGCCATAAGGTTTAGATTAAAAAGTTACAAAGAAGCTTGGCATAGTGGCGTATGCCTTTAATCCCAGCACTCAGGAGGCAGAAGCAGGTGGATGTCTGTAAAATTGAGACCAACCTCGTCTAAATAGTGAGTTCCAAAACAGCTAGGACTACATAGAGAGACTGTCCAAAAAAAATTACAAGGAAAACAGTACCCAATGACACAAGCCTTTAATCCCAGCACTCAAAGGGTAGAGATAGAAGAATCATAGAGAGTTTTAGGTCAGCCTATGCTGCATGAGAATCTTATTTCAAAAAAAAGTTAAGGGGAACGAAAGACAAGTTTACACATCTTCAGATTTAAAAGGAGTTAATATCTTGGTCTTATAATCCCAGCAATTGGGAGGATAAAGCAGGATGATTGCTAAGATTTTGAAGCCAGTGTAGGCCAACCTAGAGTGAGACTACACTAGAGTAAGAACCTGTCTCAAAAAAGAACTGATTTTTTGCCTTTAATCCCAGCACTTGGGAGGCAGAGGCAGAGTTCAAGGCCAGCCTGGTCTACAGAGCGAGTTCCAGGACAGCCTCCAACACAATAAAGAGAAACCCTGTCTGAAAAACCAGAAAAAAGAACTGATTTTTATAATTCATGGATGTTTTATCACATTGGAAAACAAATATTGTATGAAATGCTACCAATCTTTCTTCCAGCAATATGTTCTTTTATATTTTTTACTATTAAAGTATAAAAAGAATAGAATTATTCAGAACTATAGTAGAAACCTTAGTAAATTAACAGTGTTCATAATCATTTTTTTCTCTTATAGACTGTCATTTCTTGTCATGATGCTGGGGTGGATATATAGATGGGTTAGTTTGTTTTGTTTTGTGACAGGGAGGTTAGACTGATGGCTTCAGGGCATGATGAGCAAGCACACTGTCACTAAACTATATTTCCAGCTCTCATGCTTCTTAAATGATTAAAACTCACAAGCTAACCCCTTCATATACTCTCTTCTTTTTGTTGTCCTATTGTTGCAGTTATTGTTGTTTTAAGACAGGGTCTCCCTCTAGCCACACTAGCCTCAAACTTCCAACAGTCCTGGTTTCCACTTCCCAAGCTGCTACTACTTGATTTTTCTAAACAGATTCTCAACAAGAAAAATATTCTGAGATTACATATAACTTCCTTACCACTTCTCTGTGAGAAAACATTGGAAGGTGTCATGCTCTGTAAGCATCAAAATAGTATAAGTGGCTCTCACTTGTGTATTTTATTTAGTGAGGCTGCTTAGCAGCTCTTTACTAATACAGATAATTTGTTATAGTTGTTTAACCACTTTTAAACACAGAGCATACCTTTAATCCAAATGTAGACTCAATAGCTAGCAGAGCATAATAGTTATAAGTTTAACCCCCCACCCAAAAAAAATAAAATAAGTTTAAACTGTAGGTCAGCCAGACTGAATTCATTTTCATTTTTTCTACATATTACTGTTACTTAATCTCTTAGAGCTCTGTTTCCCTATTTTAGTGTGTCATTAAATATGGGAGTTACTTGAGGTTTAATTCTAAACTACCGCCTTGTACTCCTCACTAATTGATTTTCTCTGTGTCCCTGCGTTGTTACTCATATGCTGCTGACATCACATATTTGTATTTCCTAATTCTAACTCTTTCTATGGCTAGTCCTCACCTCCATTTATGTCTCAAAGGCATTTTATTTTGTGCTTGATGTATCTAAGACCAAATTCATAATCTTTTCCATCCTCAAACCTATCCTATTTCATTTTTCTCTGTCACTGTGAATAGCATCCAGTTAAACAAGTCAGAAACTGGGGAGACATTCTTAACATCTATTTTAGGTCTGCTGCCTCCTCTCTTCCCTCTAACCCTCATGTTACATACCACCCCAGCCGATATGATCTGTCACCAAATCCTGTCTATTGAAAGAGTCTTATTAAGAGTGTCTTCCCAATTTCTTAACCTCAATTATGTACATGAGAACCAGAAGCCTCCCTTTATTTTTATGATAAGAACAAATTCTTAAAATTGCAGAGGAGCCCCTGAGTCTGACTCCCTAGCCACCTCTAAAACATCAACTTATATATTATCCAACACTGTATTCTGACCCCATTGGCCTTTTTGGCTCCTAAGCTTTCTTCAGCTGGTTAGCTCTTCTTGTGCCTGTGGTCTCAGAAGAGTCCCCTGCCACTCTACGTGTCACAACTCTTAGTTATATCCCCTAGGAGCATTATATACCTCTACTTTATGGCACTCACTGCAGTTGCAGTTACTCATTTGTAAAATTGCTTATTGACTTTCTCTCTCACTAAACTAAAGGTTCCATGATTAGCATTGTACGTAGCATGTAATTTTGAAAAATATTAATGAGTCATAGTGCTGACCTCATAGGATAGTAGTGAGAATTAAATGGTACAAGGCCAAACACATATCGACATTTACTGTATTACCTGCTCTTCAACCAACCCAAATACAGGAGTTTATTTTTATACATTGGATTTCAGGGAACACATATTTAAATTTCAAGAAATTCGAATGCTTCTCCCTTTATTACTTTAAAAGTACTTTAAGTGCCTCACTATAAATAGCAAACATTAAAGTAGGGTGTCTTCTTTCTTACTCATCCTTAAAGGCCAGTATAAGCCAAGGAAACAGAGATGACCTGTCAGAGCCCAGAATAGCTGCGTGGGCAAGTGAGGACTCCTGCTGCTGTCACTGAGCTCAGCAGCTCACTGGCTTAAGCAAACAGCTAAAGAATGCCATGAGCAGGGCCTCAGAACTGGGTATATGACCCCGATCTTGTCCCACTGTGACACCCTGATTTGGGCATCTATAAAACTGGCATTGTTTAGTAGGTCTGCATCCTCAGATTGTCATGATCTACATTGCAAGTGCTTCTGAAGGTACTGTGAAAGAAGTGCTGAAAGTATTAACAAGGCGCTTTCAAAGAACTGAAGCAAGTTTAGAAGCCATACAAATTTTCCTGTTACAATGGAATAATGACATTGATAGGGCAATCTCCTAGTTACCTGTACCCAATTAGAATTTCTTTCTGTTTGTTATAATTATTACTAATATCTGACTACCTTTAACATTTGAACAGTAGTTCACCTTAGAACCACACTTATTAAAAATGTTTTTCTTGGACGGTGGTGGCACATGCCTTTAATCCCAGCATTTGAGAGGCAGAGGCAGGCAGATCTCTCTGAATTCGAGGCCAGCCTGGTCTATAAAGAGAATTCTAGAACAGCCAGGACTGTTATGCAGAGAAACCAAAATAAGAAAACCAAAAATAAAAAAAAACCTGAAAATTAAGCTAGGCGGTGATGGTGCATGCATTTAATCCCAGCACTTAGGAGGCAGAGGCAGGCAGATCTCTGTGAATTCGAGACCAACTTGGTCTACAAGAGCGAGTTCCAGGACAGCCTCCAAAGCAATGCAGAGAAACTCTGTCTCAAAAAATAAAAAAAAAGGTTTTCTCCTTCTAGGTCATCTCCCCATAATTGACTAAAAGAACTACTGAGTGGGCCTTAATGCTAGAACCGAGAACACAATTACATGAGAGCACATCCTCCCTCTGGGGTCCGATGCGAGATGTGCTTTTCATTTCTACCATTTCTCAAAACAGTAAAATTCTGCCTTGCCTGAGAATCAATTGACGAGTTGTTTTGGGATTTTTGTGCTAATTGGATTAAGTGTATAAGTCAGATAATTGAAGCTGACCCTAAACTTAAATCTTGGTTGTAATTTGTTTCTCTTCTTCCTACCCAGTAGCAGCTCAAGAACACTGCTTTCCTTCAGGCACGGTGGCTTACATCTATAATGCCCAGCAGTTAGGAGGCTGAGGCAGGCAAATTATAGTGAGTTCCAGGGCAGCCTGGGCTATACAGAGTAAGACCCAGTCTCAAAAAACAAAAGAAAAAGCGGGGGTGGGTACTGTTTTATTTGAAAGAATAGGTAAGAGAAATATGTTAAAATACAGGTCCAGAAGCTGGAGAGATGACTTGCTAAGTAAGAGCACCTAAGTTCAAATCCAAAACACCCATGTAAAAAGCCAAATGTGCTGGCCCTGGGCACCTGTGACCCCAGCACTGTGGAGGGCAGAGACAGGAAAATTGCTAGGACTTGCTGATTACCAAAATAGTTCCAAGTTCAGTGAGAAGGTCTATCTCAAAGAATAAAGTAGAGAGTGATAGAGCAGGGCACCCAACATCCTTCTCTATCATATAATAACACACACAAATTCAGGTCTACTTAGCAGGTCTCTTAAGGCTTGGTGGCAACGGTCAATAATGTAATAGTCAAAATGAATATGATGTACTGATACTGTTTGCATCAGCCATGTTATAACACAGCTATGAATTATTTAAAGCACATCTTACGTATTTTGTCTAAACCCCACACTCTTCATAACATCCCCAAGTATATGAAAATTGAAGATGCTAAGTAATAATCCTGGGCCTTGTGTTCTTGTGGACAAAATGTGTTTAGAATATATTTGTATATATAATGGGGTCTTGCTGTATTAAAGGAATATTGTTTATGAGTCTTTGTAACATTTATTTTCTGTCATTTTAATATAGGTTTTCTTAGTTAAAAAAATCTCAGGCTCTGATGCTAGACAGCTTTATGCCATGAAGGTATTAAAGAAGGCCACACTGAAAGGTAAGTGCTGCTGCTATTTGCCATGTTCATGTAGTCTAAACAAACCGAAAGGTCTCCATAGAGCTCATGTGACCCTGAGGCCGCTTAGATTCTGAATTGGCTCCTGTTAACTGCTTTAAATTTGGACTGACTTCCATGACTTTCCTACTAGGCTAAGAGTCATATGACTTGAGAACAGGACTTGCCATGTTAGTAAAGAAGTATTATCAATTCATCTTGGGCTTTATGCAAGTAGAAGTTAAGATTAAAACTAGGTATGATTCATCTTCAAATTACTTGAATATTTTGGAAAACGTACTAATCACCTAGATGCACAATAGCTTTAATTCTTTAGGATTTTGTCATCTTGACTTCTGACCTCCAAACACGTTTCTGAGTCTGTGATTTGAAAAAAAGAATGTAATGTAGAATTTGAGTCTGATAAGTAAAAAGATATTTAGATGCTCTACATATACATTTTAAAATACTTAAAATTTTGGGGCTGGAGAGATGGCTCAGAGGTTGGGAGCACTGACTGCTCTTCCAAGGGTCCTGAGTTCAATTCCCAGCAACCACATGGTGGCTCACAACCATCTACTGTATATGTAATAAATAAATAAATCTTTAAATTTATTATTTAAATTTAAATAAATAAATAAAATCTTTAAAAAAATACTTATAAAATATAAGAAAAATAAAAAAATTTTCTTTTATTTAATACTATTGTTTATTTTACCACATCTATAAATTCTAGATAGCTTAGGTATTGATTGCCATGTAAATTTACATGTAATTTGCAAAGCATTAAAATATCCAAGAAAATATTTGTATTGATCATTTATTATATCAGGTTTTCCTGGTCACTCAATGTGGATATTATCATCATGCCAAGAAATTTCAGCATGTTCTACAAAAAAACACATCCTCCTTTGTTTTCATTTTCTTGCTCCTTCTTCTGAATACATTTTCTTTTCTGTATAGTCTTTACAAGCACACATATACCCACACAAAATCCCAGTGTATGCATCAGTACTGTTTGGAGCAGAGACAGGAGGATATCTGGAGTTAGCCAGCTCTAGGTTTATTGAGAGAGCCTGTCTCAAAGTAATAAGGCAGGGAATGGTAGAGCAGAACCCCTGACATCCACCTCTGGTCTATAAGCATGCATACAACACACACACATGTACACACTCTCACACAGAAAAATATTTACATATAGAGTTGTCTCTGGTGTTGTTTGACCACTGAAATAACTACTAGTAGTAATAGTTTATTAAGCTTATTAAATAAGAATCCATAGTTAATGAAGGAAGGAAATCTCTTCGTTGCAGTAGTATTCCAATTAATAAATGTAAAAATAAGGGTGTAGGTAGGTAGTTGTTAAGGCATACTTTTACAACCTTATGTAAAGGACTTTGAATAAAGTTTACTTAGAAAGATAAATATTTTGAATGGGCACTGTAGAGATGGCTTGGTGATTAATTGCACTGGCTGCTCTTCCAGAGGACCCAGGTTCAATTCCCAATACATGGTGGCTTACAACCATCTATAACTCCAGTCCCAGAAAATCTACTGCCTTCTTCTGGCCTCTGTGGGCACTAATTAGACACAAGTGATGCACAAATGTACATGCAGGCAAAAGGTCCATAAATACCAAAAACAATAAAACAGAATAATAATTTTTAAAGTCTTTGAGGAAATGATGAATGTTGCTTAAAATAGAAATATATATTAAACAATATGCATTTTAGAAAAATGTATACTAAATAATGAGTTGTTTCATGATGGCAGCATCATTGAAAAGCAGTTTTGCATTAAGTCCAAAGTTGTCATTAATGCTGCTGAAGTAACCTGAGGAAATAGCCTTACAAAATGAGTTCCTACACTTGAAAATATTCACAAGCATTTACAGTAGTAAGATTAAAAGTGCATATATATTGAAAAAGGAATGTTTGGAAAAATCATGGTATCATACTTAATATAAAATATGATTGAACAAAATGTTGTTGAGTACTTCCAGAGGATCCAGGTTCAATTGCACACAAGGTAGATCATTATTATCTGTAAATGTAATTCCAGGGAATCCTACTGCCCTCTTCTGGCCTCCACAGAAACTGCATGAACATGGTAACAGGCATAGCAGTCATCCGTGCAAGCAAACCACTCATACACCTGAAATGAAAATTAATGTGTTTAATATGATTATAGAAGTAAATGAAAACATAACTGAAAATTATAACATACATGCCTATTACAAATATATAAAATTATATACATATGAGCTATGGAAGGAAACTCAAATGTGTACAAGCTTCAGAGTTATAGAATTGTAGGCTTCTAGGTAATTTTGGGTGTGTTCTTAAATATGGATTTTGTTTTTAATCAAAGTTTTGTCATCTAAGACAGCTAGCTGTACTTTACCCCATCTCCCTGCCTATTCTAATTCTTGACCCTTCCAGAGTCACTGACTTGCTTCTCACATTTACTTTCACATTTCACAATCGTCTTTGCAATCCTTTGGTTGTTTTCATTTGGAGCCATGATCTGTTTACTTCCCGATATCAAAGATTTTAGAATTTAGTTGCTTTATACTGCCATCTATACAGTTCTCGTGTCTATATCTTCTCATTGTTTCTGCTTCATAAAAATTGATCATAACTGGATGAAATAGTATAGTGGACTATATGCCCTTCACATCTTTGCTATATTTCCTTTTTCTGAATTCTTTATCTACCTTTTACTCAGTATACCTTCCAATTTGGGTTGTATGTATCTCTTAATAACTGCTATAGAAAAGGCAAGATACATGGTAAAATTTGTGTCATCTAGCATTCTGAAAGTATATTCTGCTCCCTTACTAAATTTATAACTATCAGATTTACAGTTCTAGGTCACAAATAAGTTTCACTCAGATATTGGAAAGTACTGCTTTCATCGTCTTGTTTCCCTGTTCCAATGATGAAGGTCATTGCCATTCTCTTTGCCAATCTTTTGTGTGTTAGCAACTTTTCCTCTCCAGAAGTCTATAGATAAAATCGTCTTTATCTTTGTGTCCTGAAATTTAAGTAGTATCTTTGAGTGCGTGGTGTAAAATTTCATCATATCAAATATGGGGTGGTCCCTTTGAATCTAGGGACTCATATTTTCAAGTTTTATAAAAGTTTTTGGTCATGTATTACAAAATGTCAGGTGTTACAAAATGTATGCTCCTCAAGTTTTATTATTTTTATCCTTTCTGGCTTTGGATTTTTTTTAAGTGGAAAGCTAAAATTTTAGGAAGATGTTTTGGGAAAAGGAAAGAGACTAAGAACACCTTCAAAGAACTTTTAATATTTGTTTCTATTTATATCTTACTATGTGTAATGTGTAAATTATATTTTTCATAGGTATGTGTCTGCAGGGTTGGTATATCAGTGTTTTTTTATTGGTTTATTTTTTACATTCCAATCCCAGTTCCCCCTCCTCCCCTCCCGCTCCCCCTATTCCTCCACTTCGTCCCATCTGCTCCTCAGAGAGGGTAAGGCCTCCCCTAGGAAGTCTACTAAGTCTGTCCCATCATCTCGTTGAGGTACAGCCAGTATGTCAGTGGTTTTAGGTACTCATGAAGAGTCCTAAAACATGGCACTTGCAGATAAGAGCTTGCTACTGTCATTTTTCTATTAATGTCATTTTAGTGGAGTTTTAGAAATAATTAACAGAATGCCCATGTTTACCCAGAAGTCATTTCATTTCAAAGTTCCTACTAATACACTGCGTGGGATCAACTGGAAGGTAATGACATTAGATCAGTTTAATGGGGAATTTTGTGGTCTGTCAGCTTAAAAGACTTCATGTATCATTACAATAAAACAATTTCCTATATATAGCCTTGGAAACACAAACAGTATTTCTTCATAATCACTCTCCTATTCAGAGGATGACTTGCTAGAGTTCATTCTCTTCATCAGCCATGGGTCTCAGTGATCAAAGTCAGGTCATCAGGCTTATCAGTAAGTACCTTTGCCCACTGAGCCATCTCTCACTGGGGTTTGTTTCCTAAAGGTCTTGTTTCTGTGTTTTAAATATCTGTGGTTCCCTTGAATTGAAAACAAAACCAGCAACCAACTCAAGTTCCCTCTCCCCAACACCCCTACTTTCTTTTAGATCTCATCACTAACATAAACATTGAATGTTTTTGTTGTTGATTTGGTTCAGTTTCGTTTTTTGAGACAGTCTGATGTAATTCAGTGTGGTGTCAAGCTCACGACATAGCTGAGAATAGCTTTGAACTCCAATGCTTCTCTCTCCACCATTATAGGCTCTGCTGAGGAAATGTTTCTTTCTAGAAAAGAGTTTTGCCACCGGGCAGTGGTGGCGCACGCCTTTATTCCCAGCACTCGGGAGGCAGAGGCAGGCGGATCTCTGTGAGTTCGAGGCCGGGCTGGACCGATAGCCTCCACAACAATACAGAGAAACCCTGTCTCGTAAAAACCAAAAAAAAAAGAAAAGAAAAGAAAAGAGTTTTGCCACAAACCCAAATTCTTCCCAGCGTTTCAACTTATCATAAATCTGGATCCTCTACATGCCATCTTCCCTATAGTGAACCTCCGTTTCCACACTGATACAGCTTCCTTCCAAGTCATCATTTATGCCCTGTATCTGTTCAGATGTTGGTAGTCCATACCTGGTCTCCTTTAGAACCTGTCTTTCCCACCCTATGGGAAAATCCTACTGGAAGAGTCTTAGAGCTTCTATCCTAACCCTGCTTCTTCTTCTAGACTTCCTATACAAGTAAAACTGATCTTGACTTCTCTGAACTTCAGTAACACATATTGCTGTTAACAAACTGCCTATTGGCCATATTCACACTGTTTTTTGAGATAATTATGATAGTCTAATACCTTTACACACAGGCTTTAGGTATTAACTTTATCCAAGTGATCATAAATTCTTCAAAAGTATAGTAGGATTACCCAGTTTTATACCAGAAAGGTAAGTGAGGTTCCAGAAGAGTTTAAATTAGTAACTTACTCATGATTATACAAATTAGAATCAATATCTTTTTCACCAAAAAAGAAAGCAAAACAAAACCTTTGGCCCTTTCAGCTGTACATTTCCAATCTACCCTTCCTTTTTTCCCCCTGCCTCAAAATAAATCACTTGGAATATAGCTATCCTTTACCAAGTCTGACACATTTTATAGATACTTCATGAACATTTGTTGAACTGATAGGGTTAGTTAAAGTTTGAAACCTATTTCAGGTTATTGTTTTCATATTTCATGAGATGCCTTGTTTTTTTTAATTTCACATGCTTTTTGCCATTTTCTACAACTTCAACTAAAATGCTTCTAAACCCAATACCTAATATATTTTATATATTTTTAACTTAGAGCATAGAATTTATGAACACACATAGGTGCTTTTGATTTTGTAATATAGTGAAAACTATTTTTATAGAGTTTAAAGATTTAACAGGAATAAAAATTCATGTTTTATGTACATAGGCAAAATTTAATTTAAAATGCAATTTAAAAAGAATTTTTAATATGCCCTTTGAAAAAACTTGCATTGTATCATGTGTGTAATCCTTTATAGTTCGAGACCGTGTTCGGACAAAAATGGAGCGTGATATCTTGGTAGAAGTCAATCATCCTTTTATTGTCAAATTGCATTATGGTAAGTTTAGAACCCCCTCTCACTTTATCCCTTTACCTCAATTCCTCACCTTTTGAGTATATTCAGAAACATTAAAATACAGAGAGATACATAACACTGTACCACCATTTTATAGTCCTTATGTGTTAGCCCAAACTGATGACAAGAGGCCCAATATCAGCATCATAAAACTTTTATCACCTACCTTTCTTTTTTTCTGAAAGCCAAGTGTTATTTCTAAGTGTGTAAAAAGCATAGAGTCTTTGTACAATGTCATTAAATCTAACCAACACACCCCTGTGGCATAGTTTTGTGTCATAATTCATGGTTAAATCTGTCTGTTATAGGTTTTTCTTACTGATCATGTTTAGAATGATAGCATTCTTGGGGGCTGGAGAGATAGCTCAGCAGTTAAGAGTATTGCCTGCTCTTCCAAAGGACTCAGGTTCAATTCCCAGCACCCACATGGCAGCTCACAGCTGTCTGTAACTCCATTTTCAGGGTATCTGATACTTTCACATCAGTGCACATAAAATAAAGTTAAATAATTTAGAAATAAGCTTGCTTCACATGTCATTCCTAGCTCCCTCTCCCTCTCCTCCTCCCCAACATCCCCAACCCCCACCCCATCCCCTCTCTGCTCCCCAGGAAGGGTGAGGCCCTCTATGGGGGATATCCAAAGTCTGTCATATCATCTGGGGCAGGGTCTAGGCCCTTTCCCATGTGTCCAGGCTGAGAGAGCAGGCATCCATATGGAATGGACACCCCAAATTCATTCGTACGCCAGGGATAAATACTGATCTACTGCCTGAGACCCCATAGATTGCCGAGGTCTCCTCACTGACACCCACATTCAGGGGTTCTGGATCAGTCCCATGCTGGCCTCTCCATCATCAGTCTGTGGTTCATGAGCTCTCCCCCTTGTTCAGGTCAGCTATTTCTGTGGCTTTCACCTGCCCAGTCTTGACCACTTTGCTCATCACTCCTCCCTCTCTGCAAATGGATTCCAGGAGTTCAGTTCAGTGTTTAGCTGTGAGTGTCTGCCTCTGCTTCCATCATCCACTGGATGAAGGCTATAGGATGGCATTCTTGAGGGTAGAAAATTTTGTTCCCTGATAAGACACCCTGTATTTGACATTTCCTCATGGAAACTAAGAGAATCAATCTTTTCTTCTATGTAGAAATAAGTTTAGATTTCTGATATCACTTATTTGCTAAAAATAATAGTTCATTTATGGATGAATTGACTTAATATAAGCTAAAAAAGTAAACTACAATGGTTTAAACAGAAATTTTTTTCTTCATTCAGCTTTTCAAACTGAAGGGAAGTTGTATCTTATTTTGGATTTTCTCAGGGGAGGAGATTTGTTTACACGCTTATCCAAAGAGGTATATAATTAATGTCTATTTTAATTTATTTCTACTCATCCTGTTTCAATTAAAGCTTTGTTATTTCAGTGTTGCATGTATCATACTCTTATAACACAAAATTCTTTCATTCAAGAAACTGAGTCAAAAAATGTTTTTTCCTATCTTTTGAATTTATACTGAAAGCAGCACTTTACATTGAGGAGTTGTCTTAACACCCCCTGCTTTCATAGTTTTTCTCAGAATTGGTTATATATCAATAAATGGCCTTAGTAATTAGTACTGTAAATTCAGCATTTATTCTCAAGATCATTTTCCATTTTTGAAATGTTACTTGACTGATTAGATCATTTTGCAAATTTCTTTCATGAGTAAGTTGTAACTAAATCTATACCTGATTAACATATTTACAAATTGAATATTTAAAGTCTTAGATGGAACCTCACATAATAATCATAGACATAAAAAGAATATAAAGTTGGGAATATTATTTTGTTTTAGGTGATGTTCACAGAAGAAGACGTCAAATTCTACTTGGCTGAACTTGCACTTGCTTTAGACCATCTGCATAGCCTGGGAATCATCTATAGAGACTTAAAACCAGAAAAGTAAGGAGCCATGCTATTAGATTGAATTCAGTGTGATACAGCTGTGTCATAAAATGTAGCAACTTCCTAGATCTCCACAGCACTTCATTATAGTATTGTGCTTCACATGTGTGCTAACATTAGATGATATTGAACTTGTAAAATCTTCATTAAACAACACTGTTACCCTGTTACCCTGTTTTCATTTACTTTCTTTGCTTGTTTGTTTCTTTTGAGACAGGGTCTCTCTGTTTATCCCTGTCTACCCTGTTTAGATGACTGGGCACAGACAAGAGAGTGAGTTCCTGTTTCTTCTCACTTATACTCTCCCTCTGCCCAGTCATCTCACTTCCTGTTTCCACCCAGCAGTCTCACTTCCTGTCTGTCTGTACAGGCCCCCAGACCTCAATGTTTAGCTAATGGTAAGCTCCATTCTCAGACAGGCTTTTTTGATACAAGCAAGATATCACTACACACTCTGTAGACTAGGCTAGCCTCAAACTCAGATCCACATGTCTCTTCATCCCAATATATGCATATATTGCAAATTAGAGAACAACCCATAGCAGTCAGTTTTACCCCTTCTACCAATTGAACTCAGGTTGGCGGCAAATACCCATTGAGCCATGTTGCCAACCCCAAACAAAGAATTCTAACAATTTATCCAGGAACAATTGAACATTCATGTAGTCATATCTCTTGGGGAAACTTAAGCAGGAGGATTACTTAGACACAGATCTGAAACCAGTCTAGGAAATGTATTGAGACCCCTTTCACAAAAAGGGCAGCAGGGTGGGGGTGGGACTTTAATCATTTCACATGTATTACAAATCTTTTTATTAAAAATTTATGTTTTGGGGCTGGAGATAGCTCAGAAGTTAAGAGCACTGGCTGCTCTTCCAGAGGTCCTGAATTCCATTCCCAGCAACCACATGATGGCTCATAAACATCTATAATGAGATCTAGTGCCCTCTTCTGACCTGCAGGGATACATGTAGACAGAACACTGTATACATAATAAATAAATAAATCTTTTTTTTTTGGTTTTTTCAAGACAGGGTTTCTCTGTATTGTTTCAGAGGCTATCGGTCCAGCCCGGCCTCGAACTCACAGAGATCCGCCTGCCTCTGCCTCCCGAGTGCTGGGATTAAAAGCGTGCGCCACCACCGCCCGGCAATAAATAAATCTTTTAAAAAATGTGTTGTTTTAATTCACACACATTTTTGTCTCATTGGGCCAACTAATCTTTTATGATTTCTCCAAAGAATTATTTGTAGCACAAAAAATAAAGATATGGGGGTTCATGCTTAAAAATAAAGATATGGGGGTTCATGCTTCAAGCTGAAGTTCAGAAAACAGAGCAGCTAGCCACTAGCTCTTACCTCTACCTCAGACTGAAAGGGCTGTCCTGTCCTCAGTGTGGTTGGAGACTAATTCTCTAAGTCTGACTTGGCTTTTTCCTTTTATACCTCTCAAATCCTGGGATTAAAGGTGTGTGATCCGAAGTGCTGAGATCACCTTTATGGGAGCTATTTCTCCTTAGGACTGGATCAATTTCATGTAGCTCAGTGTGGCCTTGAACTAACAGAGATCTATCTGCCTGTCCTCTGAGTCCTAGGATTAAAGGTGTATGCCACCACTGCCTGACCTCTATGGCTTGTGGATAGCTTTGCTTTCTGATACTTCAGGCAAGCTTTAATAAATCATATATAATATATCACCACACTTATTGGTAGAAGAGTTTTTCCCAATATCATGATATTTTTCTTTAATTGTACTGTTTCTTTTACTTATCTCTATGAAGAATGGTATAGAGCTAACACTTTCTCCTAAATACCATTTATTGATGCACACCTATATTTGCAGTACTTGGGAGCCTTTGGTTTTTTGATTTTTGGTTTTTTGGGTTTCCTTTTTTCTTTCTTTTTTTTCAGTCGTACCCAGGCTAGCCTTGAACTATGTAGCCAAAACTGGGCCTGAACTCTTAATCCTCCTTCCCAAATGTTCTGATAGTAGTTCTATGCCACCACACCTGAATTTTACTGAGTGTTTTGAATATTACTTACTTCAAGGTGTTATAATTATGTATTGTGACAGAAAATAAGGACATGCTCCTATGAAAACCTGTAGAAAGATCATTTAGAAATTATCATACATTTTACAATTTATATTTTTCATATAGTTTGATTTGTATTTCACAAAAGATTATTGAGATCTGCTTGCCTCTGCATCCCAAGTGCTGGGATTAAAAACTAATGTCACTACTCCCATCAGTTTTATAGATTCTTTTAAACTAAAACTATGTTATAATAAAATGTTTATAGTTTATAGTATTCATTAATACCGGGTGGTAGTGGCGGCTCACACCTTTAATCCCAGCATTTGGGAGGCAGGAGCAGGTGGATCTCTGTGAGTTTGAGACCAGCCTGGTTTACAAGAGCTAGTTCCAGGACAGCCTCCAAAGCCACAGAGAAACCCTGTCTCAAAAAAACAAAAACAAAATCCAAGACAAAGATTGTTATCTTTAGAAATTCATTTGTTTTACATACTAACCTCAAAAAATTCTTTTTAAAAATACATTTGGTCTGGAAAGTGTAGGTACTATATTTTATCCAGATTTTCTTTTCCTAACTTTCAGAATTACTAAGAATAGGGTTGAGAATTGTTTGTTTTTAGAAATGTCTTCTATTTAATAGAAAGGGCTATATTTTCACCATCCAATTAGTGTCTTTTGTTTATTTAGTAATTGTCTCTTCTCTATCCCCTTCCCGTGTGTGTGTGTGTGCATGCGTGCATGTGTATGTGTGTGTGTGTGTAAGTGTGTAAGCATGCATGTTCCACAGCACTTGTATAGAGATCAAAAGACAACTGCATTTAGGACTTTGTAGGTTTCAAGCATCAAACTTAGACTATCAGGCTTGCATAGCAAGCACTTTCACCCAGTGAGCTATCTCACTGGCCTTTATTAGTATCTTTTATGTCCCCAAAATATACTGGACTACTTCATAAATAAGTATAACTAAAAGTATTTTTCCTATGTAAGTAGCTTGTTATGAAAGTAACTTGAAAAATATGTCCACCCTAAATTATCCTCAGTGCTAAACTTCAGCTTAATTATATTTGAAAATTATGTTAAGAAAGTTGGTGACTAACTTGGACAGGAGAAAGCCCAAGAGGCCTCAACCCTGCACAAAGAACTATGGGAAACTAAGGAATACTGAGAGTAGGAAAATAGAATTATCGAGGGAAGAACACACGAATTGGTTATCCAAAAACCAAATGATCAGCTCTGAAAATATGTATGCGGGTAACATACAGACTAAGGAGGTTATATTAGGAGGATATGCATGGAAAAAAGAGGCCATGAATTTGAAAGAGGAGTATATGGGTATGTGGGAGGTTTCAAGTAGGGAACAAAGGCAAGGGGAAATGATGTAATATAATCTCAAATAAAATAATTAAGAATTAATTTTGTCCCAGTAAAATTTTATTATAATAAAATTTGATTTGCTTTTAGTTCATATTAAAGGTAAGAAAATGCCTATATTATAGGATAGCTTATTATTTGACTTTGAAAGTTAGTATACTAGCATGCCTTCCCAAAATACAAGTATGGGTTTATAGCTTAGTATTTAGTCCTTTCTGTGACTCCATAATTTGGCATTGCCCACCCCCCAAAAAGTTATCTGCTCAAAGATACAGAGACCCACAGCCAAACATTAGGCATTGGCTGAGTAAAAGTTGTAGGAGCCAGAGGGGCCAAGACACCACAAGAAAATGGCCCACAGAATCAACTAACCTAGACTCATAGGGGCTCACAGAGAGTGAACCTACAATCAGGAAGCCTGTATAGATATAACCTAGGTCTTCTTCATATGTTATGATTGTATAACTTGGTGTCCCATGGGACTCCTAAAGTGGGAGCAGAGACTCTCTGACTCCTTTGGCCTGCTTTTGGGACCCCTTTCCTCCTACTGGGTTGCTTTGTCCAACCTTAACATGAGGGGATATGCCTAGTTTTATTATAACTTGATATGCCATGTTCAGTTGTTGCCCTGGGAGACCTGCCCTTTTCTGAAGCTAAAGAAGAAAGAGTGGATCTTGGAGAGAGGGGATGTGAGGCGGGTGGGACTGGAAGGAGAGAAGGTGGGGGGAAACTGTAGGAATGATGTTATATATAAGAGGAAGAAGGAAGGAATGACCAAAAAAATTAGCTGTCCAAACTAGATAGTATCATTTTCCAGATGTTCCTCATAGTGACCCAAAGAACTCACTGCATAGCCATATGTTTTTCTCTGCTGTGCCTTTATACATCCTTATACTAAGAAGAAGCAAGTATTAGTGGAAATGCCTTTTAAACCCCCTGTAGACAGACTTCATTCATTCAACAAATATTTTTTAGATTAATTTTTTAATATTTTTCTGTTATTTTTGAGGTTATAATTATCCAGAGGAGCTGGATAGAGTGGTGCACACCTACAATTCCAGCACTTGGAAAGCTGAAGCAGGAGAAAGGCGTTGAGTTCAAATGTGATCCTGTCTCAAAAAAAAGAGACAATTTAGATTTAAAATGTACTTCAGATGTCTAGTATGTATGTAGACAGGTCATCTCAATAGAAGAGCACTAGAGAGAACATCTTGGAAAAAGTATAGCTTATTTAATTGTTTTCTTAATCATTACTCATGGTCTAATGTAACCCTTTAGAGTAAATGTGGTCAGCTGATGATTGAGTAATTTCAGTTTCAGCTTCTGTATGTCTCTGTAAATTGATTTAAAGACATTTTTCTAACTTTGTTTTCTTTCAGCATACTTCTTGATGAAGAAGGTCACATCAAGTTAACTGGTAAAAGTCCTCATTTTATTAAATTATTCTCCCCTATTTCTTTTAAGGTTGATTATATTAAAAATTTTTTGAGTATTTGCCTGTTAGAATTTTAGGCTAATATTTCTAATTATAAATATGTATTTGAATTCAGAGTTTAAAAATTATTTAAAAGACTTTGGATATTTATCAATTCAATATTTATTTTGGCAGATTTTGGCCTAAGTAAGGAGTCTATTGACCATGAGAAGAAGGCTTATTCTTTTTGTGGAACTGTGGAATATATGGCTCCAGAAGTAGTTAATCGGAGAGGTCATACTCAGAGTGCTGACTGGTGGTCTTTTGGTGTGTTGATGGTAAGACATCTAATTATTAGTGGTGAAAGTTCTTTTGTTTTTCTTTTTTATTTTTCAAGACAGGGTTTCTCTGTATTGTTTTGGAGCCTATCTTAGAACTTGCTTAGTAGACCAGGTTGGTCTCGAACTCACAGAGATCTGCCTGCCTCTGCCTCCCGAATGCTGGGATTAAAGGCGAGCACCACCAACGCCTGGCTTCTTTTGTTTTTCAAGTGAGACTTGGCAGTACATATTGTGAGAGAGAAAAAAGCTAGTACTTTGATTTTCAAAATTTTCTGTTTTTAATACAAAGTAACCAAATAAAATGATTGCCTGAAGGGTAGGATTAGAGAAACTATTGATTGTTTCTATCTCACCCTAATTTGAAAAGACCAAAATATATTTCCTTTGATTTTTCTACATTATATGTTCAACTTACAGGCAATGAGCTCCTTGTACCCTTAAATATGTGTGAATACAGCCCAATGCAAAATCATCAAGTTATCTAAAACATTAAGAGAGTGAGAGTTTTGGGATGTCACTTGATTTGACAGTTCTCAAGCATGAACTTTATAAATGACAACATTGTGTTACAGTGTCATTGGGTTAGACAAACCCAAAAGCATTAGTGGTGTTTGTTCTTTGCAAAAGCTTCTTAGAGAAATCTGTTGGCAATAACCCTTTAAAAAGCTTAACAGGAAATTGGCAGGCTGTTAGACTAGTCACATATTTACACTTTTAAAATGCCATTTAAAATATGATTGATTTCTGCAGAATTCTATAGTTTGGTTATTTATGTTTTATGAATGATCAAGAAATTCAGTAGTAAATATAGTATAAACATAAATGTTTATTTTAAATCTATATTTAATGTATTGAAGTACAGCTTGCATATTAAGAAACACTATAAAGAATGATTTGACGCAATTTTAAAACAAGAGAAAAGAGGAAAATGGCTTTCTATAGGGAGCAGTTTTAGAAGATTTAGTGAAATTAAGATGATAATTTTTGCTTTTAAACTTCCGGTCTTGAAACTTTATACTTACTGGGTAACATGTCTGTTTTACCTTTCTGTAGTTTGAAATGCTCACTGGTACACTACCTTTCCAAGGAAAAGATCGTAAAGAAACAATGACTATGATTCTTAAGTAAGTACTCCCAAATGAACATGTTTTGGAAAGGTTTGAAAATAAATGCTTCAGGGGGGCTGGAGAGATGCTGCTCAGTGGTTAAGAGAACTGGCTGTTCTTCCAGAGGTCCTGAGTTCAATTATATCAGTAACAATAGAGTGGATTTATGATAATGGTATATTCATGCAGTTGAATCTTTATTACATTGTTCTTCATTATATTTCTTTATACAGCATTATACAAATATAAAACAGTTGGGTTTTGTTTATATTTTGAGACAAGGTCTTACTGTGTAACCCAAGCTGGTTATGAACTCATGATTCTTCAGCGTTATCCTCCTCAGTACTGAGATTATAGGCATGTACCATCATGCCTGACTGACTAAAATAAGTCTTGGTTCAGGAGCCCTACAAAAGCTGGTCCAGGCCTTTATATGAAAATAGTAGCAACAAAAAAAGGACATATCACAATTCCATGCAAGAATTTGTATTAAGTCTTACAAGGAAGTTAAATAAATAAATCTTAGACCCAGAAGAACTGATTCTGTGATTGTATTTATAAAATTTACAAACTAGCAAAACTAAAGCATATTTTAAGGTCTGTATTCAGATGGTAAAAGCAGAGGCAAAAATAAGAAAAAATGTTATGTTGGATGGAAGTTTCTGGCACGCTATTATTCTTGGCCAGACAGCTATTGAGCTGTATACTTTGAGTGAGCATTTGTTTTGACAGTTTTTTGGCATGTTATTCTACACAAGAAAAAGTTTAAAAAATACCTATTACAGCTGGGCGGTGGTGGCGCACGCCTTTGATCTCAGCACTCGGAAGGCAGAAGCAGGCCGATCTCTGTGAGTTTGACACCAGCCTGGTCTACAAGAGTGAATGCCACAATAGCCTCCAAAGTCACAGAGAAACCCTGCCCCGAAACCCCCCCAAAAATACTTACTGTAGCTGGGCAGTAGTGGTGCACATCTTTAATCCCAGCACTCCTGAGACAAAGGCGGGTGGATCTCTATGAGTTTGACACCAGCCTGGTATACAGAGTGAGTTCAAGGACAGCCAAAGGTACACAGAGAAACCCTGTCTCCAAAAATAAAAAATATATATGAATGAATGTTCACTGAACTTTCACTATTAAACTTTGGTTGCCTATCCCCTGATTTCTACTAATGCTTTATAGTGTTCAAAAAAAAAAAGCCAAGCCCTTTCTTTGACCTGGCTTTACTTTACAATTACTGCATTATCTTTTCATCCTTTCAGTACACAGCCTCTTTAAGTGTAATCTGTGCTTTTTGTCACAATTTTCAGCTTCTTTTATTGCACAGCCTATTTGTTCACGCCTAGCGCTCTACTAAAACTGCTCTCCATTTGATTGTCAGTGGCCTTCTAGTTGCTAAATCCTGACAGGTTGTCAGAAAGGTAATCCTATTGTTCATCCATATGATTCATTCAACAAGTAATAGAGTTCTTGCTGCAATCCTGGGACTGCAATATGAAGAATACTGAAAAGAGCTTCAGTGTCTCATAGTCCTTATGTTCTAGTGGGGGAAGTATAGCATTAATATTTGAATAAATATGATAATTTCAGATGTTATGAGATAACATCTTAGGGCACACTTACTTTGTTAGTGAACAGTGTGAAAGAAAGCTCATGAGTTATTTTAGAAGATAGAAATAAGGCAAGTTCTCCAAGGAGTGTTTGACACTGTTGGCTGCTACCTCTTCTACTATTACTATTACTACTATTACTACTACTACTACTACTACTACTACTACTACTACTACTACTATACACACACACACACACACACACACACAGTCTTCTTAGTTATTTCCTACCCTTACCTGCTTGTCTTACCTTTCTAACCATGTTCTTTTGATCTAATTTTGGCTTGTTATTTTGTGTGTGTGTGTGTGTATGTGGTTTTTTTTTTTGTTTTACTTTTTTTGGGGGTTTTACGAGACAGGGTTTCTCTGTATTGTTTCAGAGGCTATCAGTCCAGCCCGGCCTCAAACTCACAGAGATCCGCCTGCCTCTGCCTCCCGAGTGCTGGGATTAAAGGTGTGCGCCACCACCGCCCAGCTTTGTTTTACTTTTTTTCAAACAGAATTTCTCTGTGTAGCCCTGGCTGGCCTGAAACTAGCCCTATGGAAGATGCTGACCTTTGACTCAGATAATTACCTGCCTCTGTATCCTGAGTATAGTGCCTACCATCTCTTTCCATTCTAGATTGTTCTCTGCTACCCTTGGAGTTGTCATCTTGAAAATAAGTCTGGTCATGCTAGACCACCATTTCAAGACTCCTGCTACATTCTTGTTACTGAATACAACAGTGCTTTTCCAATTTTTCTCAAAAAGATCTAATTCTATAACAAATAGTTATCTTCTCAAAGGGGGGTGCTAAATATAAATATTTAGAAAATAATGACTCATTTACTCTAGATTTCTTTTTTTTTTTTTGGTTTTTTTCAAGACAGGGTTTCTCTGTATTGTTTTGGAGGCTGTCCTGGAACTTGCTTTGTAGACCAGGCTGGCCTCGAACTCACAGAGATCCGCCTGCCTCTGCCTCCCGTGTGCTGGGATTAAAGGCGTGCGCCACCAACGCCCGGCGTACTCTAGATTTCTTAGCCTTTTACTTGTAATATACTTTCTCTTATGTCTTCACCATGAAGGATATAAAAAATAATCACAGTCCATAAGTTCACTGAATCATAGAACAGTCCTTATTGTTGTTGCCAAGTATCTAAGGCATAATACTATTTAGTAACATTTTGGGCAACACTAACCCAGTGAGGAAATTCAATCTAAATTCAACCTTTAAATTCATTCGAAGGGGTATTAGAAAAATGGCTCATCTGACTAATATCACTTGTTTTTGCAGATGACTCATATCTGATTCCTAACACCTACATGGCAGCACACAACCATTTGTAACTCTAGTTCCAAGGGATCCACTGCCCTCTTCTGCCCTCCTTGGGCACTACATGCACCTGATGCACAGACATGCCTGCAGGCAAAACATTCACACATAAAATTTTTTAAAATTAAAAAAAAAAAACATTTGAAGATCCTTCACCATGTCCCATGATAAATTAATTGGGCACCCACTACTTAGCATTCTTTTCTCTTTTTTGTTTTGTTTGTTTGTTTTTTGAGACAGAGTTTCTCTGTATTGTTTTGGAGGCTGTCCTGGAACTTGCTCTGTAGACCAGGCTGGTCTCGAACTCACAGAGATCCACTTGCCTCTAACTAAGCATTCTTTTCAAATGCCTTTCTGGGTTTGTGTTTTGGTTAATTGGTTGGTTTGGGGTTTGGTTTTGTAAGACTGGATTTCACTGTATAACCCAGGCTGACCTCAAACATAAGATCCTCCTGCCTTAGTATCACCAGTGCTTTGATTATGGTATGCGGCACCATTCGCATTTTTGGATTCACCAATTAATGTACTATGGTTATCTATATTAATATGTCATAGACTGAAGGGGGTTACTGTTTTTAGCTTTGTAGCCAGAGCACTAAGCAGTATCTGGCACATAGCAATTCAGTAACAATTCAGTAAATAATAAATAGATCTATTTCTGGAAAGGAATTTCTGTGCTAGCTGTTTTCTCCAGGTCTGTTGTTATTGTCATACTTAGAGGATCTTTGGTTTCTTTAGGTTGGGGGAAAGAATGTAATTCTACCTTGTAGCTGAAACAGACAATAAAGTCATCCAGCCTTATAGTTTTCAGCCAGTGTGCCATAGGATCTCCAATGTTTCATAAACTCCTTTCCCATTAGTTTCCCATCACTAGAGGACTGTTAACAGAATTGCAGCACAGGAAAGTGGCACATAAAGTACATATTTTCTCTGAAGTATTAGGTTTCTTAAAGTTCATTTCAAAAAGGGTTCTAGAGCTATATTTGAAAACCATTGATCTAGAATCCAATCTCTTTGCTTATAAAGAAGCACTAACAGGCAGAAGAATAATAGCCATAAGTAAGGCTCAGAGGACCTTATTCTCATAGTGGTGATTTTTATAAATTATGTTTACTCAAAAACCTGTACATGTATGTTTCTAGCAACTTTATTCATAACCATCCAAACTGTACACAATTCAGGTATCATTCAGAAGGTAAATAGATGAATAAGCTAGTGCATCCATATTGGAGGTTATTCATGCACATGAGAGCGTGCAAATAAAGCTGGAGCCATCTGAATGATATCAGTAGATTATTTCAGAGTCAAGTCCCCATTTGTACATTGCATTGTAGTTCTATAGGATATTGCCATTTTAGGAATTGCAGAATGATACAGAGATTGTTATTGTTTCTCATAACTTAGTAAGAATCTATTCAAAGCATATTTCAAAATGAAAAGTTTAATGTTTGAAGATGAAAAATGCCTCCAAAAGTTAAATGTTGTCAAATGGATTTATATTTAGAGCCAAACTTGGGATGCCACAGTTTCTGAGTCCTGAAGCCCAGAGTCTTTTACGAATGCTTTTCAAACGGAATCCTGCAAACAGATTAGGTAAAGACATTGAATTAATTAGTTTCCTTCATAAGTTTATGTTGCTTTTTCCAGTGGAGGGTAGATATTTATTTTTGTAGTGGGGCTATTGCATATTCATAAAACACTCAAAGCAAAAACTAAACAGTTGTGCACATTTATCCTCAAAATAAAACGATTAACCAATCAATTTCTGATAGGTGCTGGACCAGATGGAGTTGAAGAAATTAAAAGGCATTCATTTTTCTCAACAATAGACTGGAATGTAAGTATAGGCTGAAGACATGTTTGAGGGAATTAAGGGGACATTTCCAAGGCTCTGGGTTCTCAACTACTTTAAATAAAAAAGAAAGTTTGAACTGTTTTTAAAAATTAACATATGGGGGGTGGTGGACACACCTTTAATCCCTATACTTGGGAGGCAGAGGTAGGCAGATAGATTTCTATGAGTTCGGGACCAGCCTGGTCTACAGAGTAAGTTTCATGACAGCCAGAACTATATATGAAACCCTGTCTTAAAAAAAATTAACCCAACCCATGTCTAAATCTTTCTTGTTTCCAACAGAAACTGTATAGAAGAGAAATTCACCCACCTTTTAAGCCTGCAACTGGCAGGCCTGAAGATACATTTTATTTTGATCCTGAGTTTACTGCAAAAACTCCCAAAGGTAAAGAGAAAACATGAAAATTCAAATGTAGCACAAAGGCTGTCTCTTTCTGGTTCAGTCAGAAAATCTTTTCCTTGAATCTGCCAAATTTGCTGTATGTCAACTTTGCATTCCCTCAATAAACATGAGTCATATTGTTGATGGATCATCATGTAAGGCTGTGATGTCTACTGTGAGAATCACGTGTGGCTGATTGAATTTAATTACAATTTAGTTTCATAATAAGAGTAGACACGTTTCAAATACTCAGTAACTATATGTTGTTACTTTCCATATTGGACAGCACAGAACAAGAAAATTCCCTTGTTCTAAGAAAATGAATGGGATGACACTAATTTCAAATATCATTAACCTAATAATTCATTGATTTATTATGTTCTTCAAACATTAACTCTTTTCTAGGCTCTGAGAGTAGATTTAGTAAGTAGGCTGATGATGGTTGCAATAGGTAATCAGGACCGATCTAATACACTGCTTCGCTGAGGTATCCTGGACAGCAAAGTGTGTGTATATACTTGTACACATACCAGGTAACTAAGAACTCCAGAATAAGAAGGAAATTTCAAAATGTCAACTGTTTTTCCCTTAAATGCTTTCCAAAGGCTCATCTTAGTATTTCCTCATTCTTTTTAGATTCACCTGGCATTCCACCTAGTGCTAATGCACATCAGCTTTTTCGGGGGTTTAGTTTTGTTGCTATTACCTCAGATGATGAAAGCCAGGCTATGCAGACAGTTGGTGTGCATTCAATTGTTCAGGTAAGTAGTGTCTCAATAACTTTAAATTTCAAATGTTAAAATGTATTTTAGCATGTGAATAGTAAGGTTAGATTTTATGTGCTGACTTTAAGTGAACACCTTAACATATTTTAGATCATATACTTCAGAGAAATTTCTTTCAAACATCATTGCAAAGATTTCACAGCCAAAATCCTATATGTTATTGAAAGTGAGATTCTAAGAGAATTGAGGTAAACATCACTATTTTGTTGCCCTCTCTTCTATATCTCAAAATGTTTATTAGGTCTACTATATTTCATCCCTTGCCTCTGTCAGGTCATCAATAATAGATTGCAAGTCCATACTGCCTGACTAGCAGACTTTATAAAACGTAAGAGGCTTTGTCAACTATTCTCACAGTTACTCAACATTGCTGTTGTTGCAAAAAAAACAGCCATGGTGCCATTTGTACCTAGGTAATCCCAGCATTCAGGAGGCTGCAGCAGGAGTATCAATTTCAGAGTTAGATCAAGGTCAGCCTTGGCTGCTTAGCAAGATCAAGTAAAAAAATAGTAAAACAAGCAAAAAACATAAAGTCATAGATAATTCATGTACAAATGTACATTGTTGGGTACCAGCAAAACTTTATAAAAACAAGCAGTAAATAAACTCAAAGCAAGAACCTGGAGGCAGAACTGAAGCAGAAGCCATGGAAGAACAGTTTTCCAGCTTGCTCAGTCTACTTTCTTATACAACCCAGGACCACCCACTCAGGAGTGCCATTGACCACAATGGACTGTGTACTCCCACATCTACCATTAATCAAGAAAATGTCCCACAAACATACCCACACACCAATCTAATGGAAGCATTTTATCGGTTGAGGGTTTCTCTCCTCTGATAACTATATTTTGTGTCGAGTTAACAAAAAAATTATCTAGCACAGTACCTTACCCCTTTATATGATCTGATTATTAGATTTGCGGGGGGGGCAGGTAGGTAAACAACTTTAGAAGTTGGTTCCTAATTACATGTGTGTAGAAGTTGGTTTCTAAGTTACATGTGTGTAGGAGTGGGAGTGTTGGGGTAAATACTGTTAAAGGAGTATAATCGTGAGATACTTTTTGTCATAGTATTGTGGGAAGATAATTTTAATTCACCCTATGTGATCATTATTCATTGTGTACAAATATTGAGATATAAGTACATCATAAACATATGCAGTTACTGTGTTGAAAACTAAAGAAACATTTAAAATTTTTAATTCATCTTTTAAATCATGGGTTTTAATTAACCTTTTGGAAAATTACATTTTTAGGAAAACTTAAATTGCTTTTAGGGCATCATCAATGTTTGAATTTGTTGAATTTGCTTGAATAAGTTGCTTTTTAAAATTGTTTTGCTGAGAGTCCAGCATGGGACTGATCCAGACCTCCCCCCAACCTTGGTGTCAGAGAGGAGGCCTCAGCAATCTATGGGACATCGGAGAGTAGATCAGTATTTATCCCTGGCATACAAATGGATTTTGGGAGCCCATTCCACAAGGAGAGATGATCTCTCACCCTGGACACATGGGAGAGGAACTAGCCCCTGCCCAGGATGATATGACAGACTTTGAAAATCTCCCCATGGAGGTCCTCACCATGGGGAGCAGAGGGGGGATGGAGTGGGGAGTTGGGGGGTTGGGGAGGGCAGGGGATGAGGGGAGGGAGAGGGAGCTGAGAGTGACATGTATAAAAAGTTAAATAATTTTCAAGAATTTTAAAAAATTGGGAAAAATTTCAAAGATGATCTTTTGAAAGAAAATAGATAGGTAGATAGATTGATAAATAGATAAAAAAAATTTTTATTGCCATGTGTGATTGTGGTGTAATGCTGGGGATTGAACCCAAGTTTTCAAGCATTCAAAGGCAATCTGTGTCTCTGAATCACACCCTCAGTCCTACTCTGAAGTGTTGTCATTTGTTTTTTTTTTCTAGAAAGCCAACTTAAACACCATGTTTCAAATAAAACTTAGGTTGCAGTAGTTTGTCTCTTTTACTATGTAAAGCCATGAATGTATGGCCGTTTTAATATAACAAGTACCTAACATAAAAACTACAAACTTAAATATTCTACAAAATTCAAGTTTACCCTATAGAAAACTCTTCAGTGTGAAGGGTCTTATTTCAGCATAGTCAAGATCAGCACAAGTTCCCTCTGCCTGCTTAGGAAAATAGGAATTTTCTGTTTGCCATTTACCAGCATAAGCCCCTAACTGATGAAGCAGCTTCTTTTTTATTTCTCAATATATGTTTTTATTTAACTTAGAAGTATGCATGCTTCACATGTCAATCCCAGCTCCCTCTCCCACTCCTCCTCTCTTGTCCCTCCACCAGCCCCCCACCCAATCCCCACATTGTTCCCCGGGAAGAATGAGGACCTCCTTGGGGGAATCTCCAGAGTCTGAAATAGCTTCTTTAGCCAAACATATATAAGCTGTGGCTTGAAAGTGAAGAAAAGAGTGCATAGCTACTAAAAGAAAATGACAGAAACAATCCAGATTTCTAATTCTAAATCCTCTTAAATCTTTTCTTATGTACCAGAGGCCTCAAACTTCCATTCAATTTTAGAAGTACTTCTGAAAAACTGTAGGTGTTTGGGCAATGAAGGAGCACTGGGGCTAGAGATATTATAACAATTTCCCATTCTTCCAGAGGACTTGAGTTTTAAGTCCCATTGTCCACATTAGGCAGTTCACAACCATCTATCTATAACTGCAGCTCCAAGAGATCCAACACCCTCTTCTGGCCTCTATGGGCATGCCTACACATGTAACATACAGATACACATGCATAAATTACACACACACACACACACACACAAGCCAAAGAAAATCCTCGCATGTAGAGAAGGAAGTAGACACAAATTCCCACACCAACCCAAGAATCTATTTGCAATTCATACCTGCTGGAAAAAAGGAAAGTTTGTTAATTTTCAGTGGAGTAACACGGAGTGTGTCAGCTGCACTCTAGGACAGGCATTATGCTCAGGAGTAGTTAGCCAACACAAATCGGATTTCATGGAAGGGTTATGTGTACGCGCGCGCGTGTGTGTTCCTAATGGTTTTTTGTCTTGTTTTCTTTGGTTTATTTTTTAAGAGAGAGAAAGAACATAAAGTCGAGTAATGGGGGAGTCTGGTAGGAACTTGGGGAAAGGAAAGAATGTGATCAAAATGTATGATAGTCTAAAAAAATAAAAACAGAAGAGGCTAAATCAAAGATAATGATATAGGTAAACTATGTTATTTCTGTTTTTTATGTTCTACATATTAATTTCTCTTGTTAATATAAGTACCCTCAAAGGACCTATTTCACATACTTTAAATAATATTTTTATTCATTTTTATTATTAATATTTGTATTAGTGACTAACAATAGATGTTCAGTAAAATATTCCTTGATTCTAAAATGTATTACAGACATTGCAGAACTCTTTTATCAACCTATGATTTTGTTTGTAGCAATTACACAGGAACAGTATTCAATTTACTGATGGATATGAAGTCAAAGAGGATATTGGTGTTGGCTCATACTCCGTTTGTAAGAGATGTATACATAAAGCCACAAACATGGAGTTTGCAGTGAAGGTAAATATTTTCAGATTTAAAATGCAACTCATAGCAGTTCTTATTCATACATGTCATGTATGGGTTACAAATTACACTCTTCAGCCCAGGTGCATGTGCAGTGGCACCTGACCACAATCCAACTATTCAGGAGACTGAGGCAGGAGAATTATGAGTTAGAAGTTAACCCAGCCAGTATGACAAGACCTGCCCTAAAATAAGTTACATTCTTCTCTTTTGCAAAAGTGCCTTTTGTTATACAGTAAATTGAAGGTAAACTTAAGTATCTGGGTTAGTGATCTTCAAAGATCTTAACCTGGAATCATGGATTCACATTCTGCTGACATAAACAGTAAGATGGCTATATAGTCAGTTAGGCCAGAGCAGTGCCAGTTTATTTTTATCATGATTTTTAATCGGACTCCCTGTACTCTGAATAGTTCCTTCTTTATGATCAGGGTTTCAGGGAATTACTGAAAACTATGCAAATTTTGTATTGTGTCTGGTGAAAATGTTTATAGATTTCTTTATATCTAGAATGAATCTTTGAACCAGCACTTAGGAGGCAGAGACAAGCGGATCTCTGTGAGTTCAAGGCCTGCCTGGTCTACAGAGCGAGTTCCAGGACAACCTCCAAAGCAATACAGAGAAACCCTGTTTCGAAAAACCAAAAAAAGAATAAGAACCATGATCATCTCTTATTAGTAATTTTAATTTTATATGATATCTGAAGATAAAAGTACCCAAGACAAAACCTGAGAAACTGTTTTTTTTTTTGTTGTTTTTGTTTTTGTTTTTGTTTTTTCGAGACAGGGTTTCTCTGTGGCTTTGGAGGCTGTCCTGGAACTCGCTCTGTAGACCAGGCTGGCCTCGAACTCACAGAGATCCACCTGCCTCTGCCTCCCGAGTGCTGGGATTAAAGGCGTGCGCCACCAACGCCCGGCTGAGCAACTGTTTTTGTGGTAGTTTGAATTTTAAACCTCTAGCTATGAATGAACAAACATTATATCCAAATTCTGCCTTTTCACTTTTTCTGATAGTAATCTATCCTTTGCCACTTCGAGTAATTCAAGTAATGCCTAAAGCTTCCAACTGACTTTGAATCTGCATAGTAGTTTATGAGTAGCTCATGTTTAGTTTGTGAAAGAGTAGCAAATTGTTATTACTACATAAAACTGGATACAACTGCTTTAAAGAGACATGAGTGCCCATAAGGCTTTCTATCAGGTACAATGATGAACCATACAAATGCATGTAACATGCTGGTTGCTGTACATTGTTCTTATTGAAATCTAAAGAGAATAGAAATTTCAGACTGCTAACATGCAACAAGAAAAAAAAAGAATGGTATACTTGATAGGCAGTTTAGGCATGTGTCTTGCTCCCATAAACACATCAAACATGTGCTGAGGGCCCATTTTACAAAGATTGCTGTCACTGTGAGGCCAGCCTGAACTACATGGTAACTTAGAAGCTGATCTGGGCTACAAAATGAGAATCTGTCTTTCAAACATTTGACAACTAAAACTGATAAAATAAAATTGAACCACAAAATTTGTTTCAGACTACTCTTTGAATAAATCGAAAGCCAAGTGTGGTGGCACATGCCTATCATCCCAGCACTAGGGAGCGGAGGCAGGAGATCAGAGGGATTTCATCCTCAGCTAAACAGTGAGTTTGAAGCCAGTCTGGAATCCATGAGACACTGTCTCATAAAACAAAGCCCAAATTGCTTTCACAAATATAGTACTTAGGGCTGGAAAGATGGCTTAGAGGTTAAGAGCACATGCTGCTCTTGCAGAAGACCTGGGTTTGTTTCCCAGCATCCACATTGTGGCTCACAGTAGTGTGTAACTCCAGTTCCAGAGGATCCAACATCCACTTCTGATCTCTGAGGGCTCCTGGACACACATGGTACACACGTATAAAATAAAATCATTTAAAAACTGGTAACACACACCAAAAAAAGCCGGGCGGTGGTGGCACACGCCTTTAATCCCAGCACTCAGGAGGCAGAGGCAGGCGGATCTCTGTGAGTTCGAGGCCAGGCTGGTCCGACAGCCTCCAAAACAATACAGAGAAACCCTGTCTCGTAAAATCAAAAAAAAAAACCTGGTAACACTGCCCGGCGT
Organism: Mesocricetus auratus; assembly: GCF_017639785.1. Classification (NCBI taxonomy): domain Eukaryota; kingdom Metazoa; phylum Chordata; class Mammalia; order Rodentia; family Cricetidae; genus Mesocricetus; species Mesocricetus auratus. Next base: position 21,596,247 of record NW_024429188.1, on the reverse strand, counting down.
TGGTGGCACACGCCTTTAATCACAGCACTCGGGAGGCAGAGGCAGGCGGATCTCTGAGTTTGAGACCAGCCTGGTCTGCAGCGTGAGTTCCTTGACAGTCTCCAAAACAATACAGAGAAACCCTGTCTCGAAAACCAAAACAAAAAATGGTAGTAGCACTGCTTTTCCAGCAGACCCAAGTTTGAGATCTAGAACCCATGTTCACAATCATCTGTACCTCCAATTCTGGAAACACCAACACCCTTTCTGACCTCAGTGGTCACCAGACATGCATATGGTACACAGATAGATATATACATGTAGGCAAAACACCTATACACATAAAATTTAAAAAATATGTGTGTTTAGTACTTGAACATACTAAAACATTCAGAAAAAAATTTAAGCAACTGGCATAAAAGAGTTAAATGTAGTCAACTAATATTCTAGGGGTGGTTTTATGCAGAGTTCTACTTAGCTTCAGAAATAAGCTTGTTTACTTAATTTTTGTAAGCAGCTTACAGCTAATGTGATAGTCCATTAAAATACTTAACTAAAAAAAGTAAAGTCAGCCAGATAGTCATGGCACATGCCTCTAATCCCAGCACTTAGGAGGCAGAGTCAGTTGGATCTCTTGAGTTGGAGGCCAGCCTGGTCTACAGGGGTAGTTTCAGGACAGCTAGGGCTACACAGAGAAACCATGTCTTGAAAAAAAAAGTAAATTCCATTCAATATGCAGGTGCTAGTGGTGGTATTTCAGACACATCTGTCTCTTAGTTTTCTGTATTGATAGGTGATTAGAAGTTGAATTTTTCAAATGTTTGAGAAATTCAAGGATGAAAAAATGATGTGGAAACTTTGTTCTTTATAACTTTTCTTGAGGCTTTTGAGTTTTAATAAGTCCCAAATTTACTACAAACTTACCTTGAAGTCACCTAGTAGGAATGTGTCACATGCTAAGCCTTACATAGCCATCTATGTGGAGACTAGCTTTCTAATGAAACAATCTAATTGGTAAATGACTTGTGCATACGGTGTTTACTTGTGATGATACCTAAGGTCTATAACTTAACATTTAAGGTTCATGTTCATAAAATTTTATATTAAATATCTGCATTTTAGATTATTGATAAAAGCAAGAGAGACCCAACAGAAGAGATTGAAATTCTTCTTCGTTATGGACAGCATCCAAACATCATTACTCTAAAGGATGTAAGTAGATTCTTTAACAAAGATCACTTGAAGCAGTTGTCAAACTCGTATTTGGGATATTTTTCAAATATTATGTGCTAGAGAAAGACTACTTCAGAATAGTCAGCTTAGAAAGTAAATTTGAATGGATGAAAGTGGAAATTACTATCTTGAGCAAAGTATCCCAGACTTTGAATGACGAATACTGCATAGTCCTTCTCATATGATGATCCTAGATTGTGTGTGTGTGTGTGTGTGTGTGTGTGTGTGTGTGTGTGTGTGTGTGTGTACAAGTGGGGTATATAGGTCATGAAATTAGAAAGATGACCTTGAGAGGTGACAAAGATACCTTAAGGATATTTGGGATGGGGATATGACATGTGGTAGGAAGGAGGGGGCCAGCAGGACAGAGACAGGGAATTTGAAGAGAATATACTGGAGAAAGAGGCTTGATTTAAAAACAACAGTATTTATGGAAATCCCATAATGAAACCCATTCCTTTATATATTAACTTAAAATAAATATAAAAAATAGATTTGACAAAAATATTAGAGAGACAACTCAGTGGCTAAGAGCACTTGTTGCTTTCCCACAGGACCTAAGTCTGATTCCCAACACCCACATCAGGTGGCTTACAACCAACCACCCATTCATGATTCCAGCTCCATGGGATATGATGATTCTGGCCTCCACACATTCATATGTGTACACACACATGTACACATATAATTAAAAATAAAAGTAAATCTTAAAAATTAATAATAAAACTTTAAAAATATGTAATTAATTTTCTGCTTTTCCTTTAAAAACTATTTTAAAATTACTGCTTGTAGTATGTGATTTTGAAAATATAAATGTTAGTATTAAAAATTGATTAGTCTTTCTGAAGGATCCTTAAACTATCCTCCCATCTGCCTTCCTCTGTAGCAGTTTACACACCCTGTGTTCTGACCATGCTTTATTTGGGATGTAGACACTTTAAAATACGCGTACCTCATTTTCTCCAAGTGCTCTTTGAATGTGTAAATCCCTAAGTGGGAATATCATTTCCCATTTTTACCTGGTTGACTAGCACAACTAAGACTCTGCTCCAGGCTGCTTCCTTTCAGGAAGTCTTTCCAGTCCATTACCACCCCCAGGACAATTGAGGTATCTTTTACCTGGAATGTCCTGATACCTCTATCTCCTGTGCTTTTTATTATAACTGAGTTTTGACAAAAATATCCCTGTCTCGAGTAAGTAAGTAGTCAGGTCTCTCGCTTGCTGGTGCTCACATAGGCTCAAAGGCTATCTCTCTAGATATTGTCAAACCCTTATTTTCTCAGAATAATTTCTCTTAGATAAATAATGTTGACTAAGTCTCGTTAAATGTGAAACTATTCACTGTAAATGACTCTTTAACACAATCTCCAGCACTTGGGAGGCAAAGGCAGGCAGATCTCTGTGAATTCAAGGCCAGCCTGATCAACAGAACGAGTTCCAGGACAGGCTCCAAAACAATACAGAGAAACTCTGTCTCGGAAAAAAAAACCCACAATCTCCAGAAATCCTGTATTGGTTTTTCACAAGTAAATTTTTCTTGAATATGCAATTTTTGGATCTTTTAATATAATCACTTAATCTTTAGTATGTTTAAGTAGTAATTTAGAGACATTCATAAAGCTTCAAATAATTTTTTATGTTTTTATTTTAAATTTTATAGGTGTATGATGATGGAAAATATGTGTATGTGGTAACAGAACTTATGAAAGGAGGTGAATTGCTGGATAAAATTCTTAGACAGAAGTTTTTCTCAGAGCGAGAGGCCAGTGCTGTCCTGTTTACTATAACCAAAACTGTTGAGTATCTTCATGCACAAGGGGTAAGTCTTTTGAACATAATTTATGCACACACATACTTATATAAGCACATCCTTTTTAATACTCAAACTAAAATTAAAAATATAAAAGTAATAGAAAACTTTAATGAGCTTCATTGTCCTGCTTTTCCTTTATACAAACCTTGTTCATTGAGCCTGAAGTACATTGAAATTTTAGCATACTTATATTGAGCTGTTATGCTCTTTGCCCTTAAAAGATAACAAGTTAGATCTTTAGCTTTCTGATTGTGAGATAGTGAATTTGCCTAATCCTGTACCCTGAAGTTGGTAGAGGACAATATTTGCTAAACAACTGATAGCTTTACAGTTATCCAAGTTTTCTGTGTTCTTTTCCCCGTCCTTTATCAGTTAATTACGAAAATAACATTAATGTTCTAGATGTTATGAACTAAAACTAAGGTGATTAGCATGTGGACTTTGAATTTGGTGGTTGAAAAATGAATCAAATCTAAACTTTTTAAAAAGAGAATGATTTTGTGTATGTGACGTCTTTATTTGTACATCAAATAAATGACATTTTATTTGGGTTTGGTTTGAATTTTTTTTGGTTTTTCGAGACAGGGTTTCTCTGTGTAGCTTTGGAGCCTATCCTGGCACTTGCTCTGTAGACCAGGCTGGCCTTGAACTCACAGAGACCCATTTGCCTCTGCCTCCCGAGTGCTGTGATTAAAGGCATGCACCACCACCGCCCAGCTGGATTTGAATTGTATACAGTGTTCTGTCTGCATGTATGCCTGCACACCAGAAGAGGGCACCAGATCTTATTTCAGATGGTTGTGAGCCACCATATTGTTGCTGGGAATGGAATTCAGGACCTCTGGAAGAGCAGCCAGTGCTCTTAACCTCTGAGCCATCTCTACAGCCTTGTTTTTACTCTTTTTTTTTTTTTTTTGGTTTTTTTTTTTTTTGGTTTTTACGAGACAGGGTTTCTCTGTGGCTTTGGAGGCTGTCCTGGAACTCGCTCGGTAGACCAGGCTGATCTCGAACTCACAGTGATCCGCCTGCTTCTGCCTCCCGAGTGCTGGGATTAAAGGCATGCGCCACCACCGCCTGGCTTTGTTTTTACTCTTAACATGCTAGTTTGTGTACTTATTGTTTCCCTATCTTTTTTTTTTTTTTTTTGGTTTTTCGAGATAGTCTATTCCTATCTTGAAATATGCTATTCCCTCACTTCAGAATAGCTTCATCTCACCGTTTTCATGACTTGTTTAAAGTGTCTACTTTAGGTCTTAGGTCAGATATTATTTCATCTCAAAACTGTCCCATTCTTTAAAAAGACTTACCTGAACCTGTCTGTTATATTCCTTTCCACTATGTTGTAAGTGCCTAGCATGAAAAGGTCAGGATCTTGTGGGTCTTATTTACAGTGTCTGCTGCGTGGCACATGGTAGAAACTGGATAACTGTTATAAAATGAATGAATTATCTGGAGATAGGTGTATTTGCTATTTGTATTTCTCCTTAACCCAGTTGGACAAAGAGGAAATAGGTAAGTAATATTGTCTCTTCCTCCTCCTTATGCCCAGGTCAGTCAGTGTTAGGAAGCTACACTTATATTAATAGCATTTTATAATGTTGGGATACTGCATCCATCAGCCTGTTAGGTGTATTGTTTGCCAGTATGAGAATAAAAAAATTTTCATTGGGAAAATGTATTGTGTTAACATAAATCTCTGATTTGTATTTCAACTAGGTGGTTCACAGAGACTTGAAACCTAGCAACATTCTTTATGTGGATGAATCTGGTAATCCAGAATCTATTCGAATTTGTGATTTTGGCTTTGCAAAACAGCTGAGAGCAGAAAATGGTCTTCTCATGACTCCTTGTTATACTGCAAATTTTGTTGCACCAGAGGTAATTGTGAGAAAGTGTGCTTGCTGTGTTTGGGTATATTTAAGAACTCATTTTCTATCTTTAAGAACTCATTTTCTATCTTTAATATAGAATAGTTAATTATTGTTTACTTGAAGAATCACTGAACTGATCATTGAAATAAAATGCCAATTTCCTTGTCTAATGCTTCAATGGCATCAGATTGCCTGCAGGAGAAAAATGTAAACTCCCTAGTAAGATATTACAAAAGCTCTTCAGTTTCCCTGGTGTGTTAAAAGAAGCTTTTTCCTTGCTAGCCGCTTTGGGATATCCCCTGCCAGTCGCCTGGGCTCTGCCACCTTTTAGTCCCCAAATAACACCCAAGACGCTGTATTAATTAGCAAGCTGTTGGCCTTGCTTGTCTCTTACTGGCTAGCTCTGCTTTAAGTAAATACCCCATAATTGTTAATCTAAGTATGTCTCTTACCGGAGAATAGTTCTGGGCTCCTACCCCCATGGCGGTTACATGTTGACTCTCTGTGTTTCTCCTTCCCAGAATCCTCCTCGACTCCTAGTCCCTCCTATCTAGGTTTCCTATTGGCTCAACAGTACTTTATTGACAAATGCACAGGACTTCCCCCATCACTGGTGTCCTCTTCCTGAAGCTCTAGCCACTTTGTACTATTTTGCCTATCATTAACACTGTTCTGTCCTCCCGTTTTGTTCTGAGACAGGGTCTCAATTCTGAACCCGGCCTGGTCTTGAACTTGCAGTGATCCACCTCAGCCTCCCAAGTTCTGAGATTACAGATGTGAGCCACCACACACAGCTTTGTCCTTTGCTTCTACTTTTGACTGCCCTCTGCCTCCTCTCTTTGCCTACAGACATATTACTTGTAGGTTCAATACAAACTAGCTAACTCTCTCCCCATATCAAGAATTAACTTGAGCTCAAATTATACCTCAGTAATGGAGTGCTTTCCTAACTATAGGAAGTCCTAGATTTGATCCCCAACTCCACAAAATGAGTAAATCATGTATTCATCTCAGTATCACAGTCTTTATTAACCTGATTTTGTTATAATATTTATGTTGAATTGTTAACTATATGTTGATTTCCTTTGCTAGAATCTTTTTTAAAGAAAGTAATCTTTTCCAAAATTTGTCATAATTCATGCCTGATAATAATCAGTGATGATGATTAAATGAGTGAATCAAATAATATACAAATTAGTGGTTTTAGCACTGTATTATTAGTATGAGGTTACATGTGTTCTTAAAAGTGTTATTTGCCAGGTATGAGAGGCATGCCTGTAATCCTAGTACTAAGGAAGCTCAGTATAGAATCAAGAGTGCACAACCTGCCCTGACAACATAGGAAGTTTGAGGCTCACCTGGACTATCAAGTGAAACTCTGTCTCAAAAAGTATTGTTTATAGTAATTTCTATAGCCCCATTCAAAATAGAAATTCATTAAGAAACTTGTTGGGTGTAGTTACACAGACACCTTTAATCGCAGCACTAAGGCAGAGACAGGTGGATCTCTCAGAGTTCTAGACCAGCCTGGTCTACATAGTGAATTCCAGGCCAGCCAGAACCATATAGTGAGATTATGTCTCAAGAAAAAATGTGTAAGGATTGGGGATTTAGCTCAATGGTTGAGTGCTTACCTAGCAAGCACAAGGCCCCGGGTTCAGTCCTCATATCTGAAGAAAAAAAATGAAGAAGAAATATGTAAACAAAAATTACCTTTGATTTGTCCTGTATCCTTCTGTACCCACAGCAGTACATAATAAATGTTCAATACCAGTGTTAAATTAATATTTATTAATATTATTAATTATTAATAATATATTAATATTTATGATCTATATTTATAAATTATATACAGTTATACATTGTGGATTTATATGTGCATTTATGAAGGTATATATGAATTTAATATAATATACATAAATGTATATAACCAGAATGTTCTAATATTTGATTACTATATGATTTGTTAATCATGTTTTGTTAAAGTTCTTATGTGTATTGACTTGGAAAATTCAATATCCAAATATATGTAAAAAACTGAAGAAGTTGCAAAGATGACTCCAGTTAAGAGCAGTTGCTGCTCTTGCAAAGAATCAGCTAAAAATAATTTATAACTCTAGTTCCATGAGATCAGACCCATCTCATGGCCTTTGTGGTACACATAATGATGGAGTCAACAAGATTACACAATAGATTACATGTGATATTTAGAAGGCCAACCCACCAGACATACACATATCTGTTGGAGGACAAAACTCACAAGGCATGGCCTGTGAGGAAATTGTCTTTTGAATAGCTGGCTGCCTTTAACTGCAACTCTCTTGTGTGGTAACAGCGTCCCCCTCTAATACAACTTTGGAACTTGTCCCACAACCCACAACCTTAGCAGTCTATTCCTCATTTGTTGGAAACAATTATTCCTGTGTAGTGATAAATGGATGACTTCTCCCAACACTGATTCTGGTGAAGAAATAAGTCACAGTCAGACTTCTGTTCCACATTAAGATAAGAAACTTAGAGGCCTGTTCTCTGTAATTATCTCACTGACAGGACAATTTGGCCAGGTGAGGTGTCTCTGTAGATAGAACTAGTGGGACCTTCACAGATACTACTTAAGGACAGAATTGCAGTGCATCTGGATTTGTTAAATCAGAGCCCCTCAGAGATTAAGAGAACAGAGTTGTTCTGAACTCAACCTGCCTGCCTTTATAGAAACTGCAGCACTTCCCTGTTTGACCCCAAAGGCTAGTATCACTTTGTGTACACTTTATACAAAGTTCATTGATACAATATTTTAAGCTTAGGAGACTAACTTTATGTTTAAGCCCTGAAATTTTTATAATTAACAGAAAGAGGTTGTTAACCAATTAACCATCTCCAGAGGGAGATAGCTTTCTCGCATGGGAAGTGAACATGCAGATGGCCAGAGTGGCTGGGAGGTGTCAGGTTCCAACCTTGTACAAAATAGTTACAGGTCCCCTCTTTGTTCTAGTCACATAGGGCAGAAAATATATTTTCATATTTGAAAGAATTTTTATTGCCAGTTAACATTTGGTGAATATGCCTATTCAAATCAGCACTGTATGTTTCTCCCTTCCCTTACACGGGTTGCCATGGTTACGCACTGACATGGCTTCTGAAGCACAGCTACATTCTATGCACTGAGAAGACAAGGGCATTTTGCTTTTTCACGTTTTACTGGTCACAAACTTTTAGCTTATGAATTTAGTTACACTTAAGAAATGTAGAATAGGCCGGGCGTTGGTGGCACACGCCTTTAATCCCAGCACTCGGGAGGCAGTGGCAGGTGGATCTGTGAGTTCGAGGCCAGCTTGGTCTACAAAGCAAAGTTCCAGAACAGCCTCTAAAACAATACAGAGAAACTCTGTCTTGAAAAACCAAAAACAATGTAGAATAGTACAGGAATTCTTTGATTCCTCCTTACATTTTTTCCTTTGGTTTAGTTTTTCCCTGTTTGTGACCCCTTCCCCTTTAAGAGATAGCCAAAACTTTTTACATCCACAGCTGCTGTAAGCCATAAAAAAGCTGGTGAGTTATTGCTGTGTGTGTCTCTTATCTATTCAAAAGGAATGCTTTGTGATTCTGAAAAATAGTCTTGTAACCTTTCTATTGCCAAAGATTTGCTGTTGTATGTGTATATAAACTGCAGAGATTTGAAACTAGAGGCAGAATAATAAAGAGCTTGACCTGAACAGATTGTGTGTGAAGTTATTATAGAAATCTTTCAATCCTTGCTCTGGAGAAGCCTTCCCTGAGTTACCCTTGATAGTTGCTTGGGAGCAAGACTTGCAGACCATTAAACCATACAGACAAGCTGGCATATACACAAATATATAAATAATATTTTAAAAAAGATATTAGTGTAGATCTTTTTTTTGGTTCATAAGCGTGATGATTGGGAATTCACTCCACTGCATGATGTGTGCTGCCCATTAAACCTTGTTACAAGGTGGGCACATTATCCATTAAAAAAAAGATTAGTGTGGTAATCATTGCTTTTTACTTTTTCTAGGTTTTGAAACGACAAGGTTATGATGCTGCCTGTGATATATGGAGTCTTGGTGTCCTCCTTTATACAATGCTTACTGGGTAAGCGAGTACCATAATATTCATAAATATTCATCAATATTTTATTTAAATGGGGTAGGCTTCTTAAATCCCTGTATTGTAATATCTTTCCATGTTTCCCATGCTATCATTATATCATATTTATAGCTGTATCCTTTGTTAATTAGCTTTCCTTTTTCATTTTGATTTTGAGACAGGGTCTCACTGTGTTGTCCTGGTTGGCCTCAGACTCACAGAGATCTGCTTGTTTCTGCCTCTCCAGTGCTGGAATTAAATGGGTACCACCACACTTGGCTATAGCTGTGTTTTAATATCTTATGATCTTGAATTTATTTTCCATACTTTTATTCTAATTATGTGATAATTGTGCTGTTTTGATACATTATTCTAGACTGTCATAATTTTAAATACATATATTGCATATTAAGTCTGTCTTAGTTAGGGTTTTATTGCTATGAAAAGATACCATGACCATGATAACTCTTACAATGGAAAACATTTAATTGGGAGTGGCTTACAGTTCAGAGGTTTAGTTCATTATTACTGTTGTAAGGATTCAGGCATTATGCTGGCCTGCCCCTGTCACCTGTCAGTACCCTGGTTAGCCCAGGTGCAAAGGACCCCTTTAAAAGAAAGACCTCCGCCCACTTAGTCTCTCTTTCCACTCTCTTTCCTGCTCCTCTCTTTTCCACTCGTCGCTTTTCCCTCTCTCTTTCCCGCTGCCTTTCCTGCTGTTCCCCTGGGGCAGACAGAACTTTTCCTGTCTCCCTCTTCTCTTCTGTCTTCTCTCTGTCTCTGTGCCTCTTTATTTCTTTTCTCTTCCCTTCTTCCCCCTTCCCATCCTAATAAAACTTCTCACTAAGCTTTGTCTGCCTGGCATATTTATCCCTCTGCCTAGGTCATCCTCGAATGCCGTGGAATCTGCCAGGGTTCACCACACTTTATCATAGCAATCATGGTGGCATGCAGGCAAACATGGTACTGGAGAAGGCAGATGAGAGTTCTACATCTTGATTCATAGGTAGCAGGAAGAGAATGAGACCTTGAGCTTGAGCTTCTGAAACCTAAAAGCCTTCGCTCAGTGACACACCTCCTCCAATAAGGCCACACCTACTCCACCACACCTCCCAATAGTGCCAGTCCCTATGAGCATGTCAAGCCATTTTCATTCAAACTACCACAAAGTCTAATATAACCTATTATTTGACCTATGGAGCTTCATGTTACTGTCTTTATTTACTTGGATAGACTCCAATAAAGTATTACATTAGCTGAACTACTCAGAATATTTTTAGAAACTATAAGTAAATGTAAACATTACTAACTACAAGAGAAATTTTATTTATTGACATTTTAACTTTATTATAATCTAGTTACACTCCATTTGCAAATGGTCCTGATGATACCCCAGAAGAAATACTGGCTCGGATAGGTAGCGGGAAATTCTCACTCAGTGGTGGTTACTGGAATTCCGTTTCAGATACAGCAAAGGTACGTATAACTTCTGTTGTGGGATATTTGATCACGCTGTGAAACTCCAAGATTGAATAAATGAAATTAATCTTGGATCAGGGGGTGGAGCCACTGACTAGTTGACAGGAATCATAGAGAGATGGAGGAGCCAGGAATACAGATAGAGAGATGCACAGGAAGGAGTAGGGAGGGACTTAGAAATTTGTGGGGTTTTTTGGTTTGAGACAAGTAAAGAGAAACTTCTCTTGCTGTGTCTCCAGCCAAAAAAGGAAGATCAGTTGGTTGCTTTTTTGACTTCTCTGATATAGCAGGTTTTCACTGCAACATCTGACTCCCGAGTTTTTATTGGTAAATAGAACAATAGAGACTTAGTTAAAACCTACATTTGGTGGCCAAGGTTGAGCCAGTGCCAGCAAACCTGAAATCCCACTAGGCTGCAGTCTGAGCAGCAGGGGGCCCTGGGGTACAGAGTATAGTTAAAGTATGTGTAGATTCAGGTTCTGCCACTAAGCTGACAGAAACCAACAGACTAACAATTTCATGGTTGTTTACTTTTGTTTTGTTTCCAGGGGCTAGGAATTGAGCTCAGGACATCATATATGCTAAGCACACATTCTACCACTGAAATATTATACCCTCAGCCATATTATAGACTTTTTATCAGGGGAATAGAGTCTTTGATGTGTCTGCATGTTTGTCAATGAGCAGACAGATGTGTGTGCAAAAGGATGTGGAATACAAAGGAAAATTCTGGGTGTCTTTTCCATAGTGGCCATGCAACTTGAGGGGTATTGCTTACTTGCTTACTTTGAGATGGGTTCTCTTAGTGGTCTAGGGCTCACCAATTAGGCTTTACTGAACCCCAGAGATCTACCTGTCTCTGCCTCCCCAGCTCTAAGACAGTGCATGCAGCAGTGTTTGCTACAGGCCACAGGTTTATACAGTGAGATCTCAGTTGACAAAATCATGAGTCTGACCCACCAGGATCATCACACATGCCATTGGAGGAAACCCAATTTATAGAACTGTGGGGATACCTACCTTTTGAATAGTTGCTGTCATTTCTGGAAAACCCTTGTGAAGCCATAGTGCCCCCTTTTCAATAGTGGGATTCGTCCCAAAAAAAACCCCGAAGTGTATTAATCAATTATTGGGCATAAATCTCTCTTGTACTGGTAAACTGAATGACCTTACCCCACACTGGGGAGCCCTGGTGTGAAAGTATTTACTCAGTCTAAGATACTTCTTAGTCAGATCTACAAAACTTAGAAGCTAGCTCCCTACAATTATCTTTTATGGCAGTATATCCAACAAGTAGAGGAGACTAGCAAACAGACTACAATTGGAGCCTCAAAGACAGGCACTGAGTAGGAGACACAGCATGCCTGCCCTCACTGATAAGCAGGACTGGGCAGCCCTGATTCTGTAACAGCCGACTCAGGAGAGTATAGACTACTGGCCCCTGCTCTACCCTAACAAGCTATTAATATTTTGTATTTACCATTGCCCCAGTTTCAGTGATACAAGATCTTAATCTAGGAAATTAACTGTTTGTGTCTTTACCCCTAGAGATATAGGAAAAAGCTTTGGATCACTTAACCAGCCCCAGAGAAAGGAATTCCCTCTTATTGGGGCATCAGCAGTATGAACGCCTGCCCATTTAGCCCAGGGATGAAAGTGGTAGCTTCCATACATTACATAGCCTTTCCCTTTGATTTAGTGCTGGGAGATTTCTCCAACATTTGACAAAAATACAAATGTAGCTTTTTCTTTGGGTACTGGGGGATCAAACTCAGGTCCTCATGCTTGCACAATGTTCTAGTTGTTTTCTATTGCTATTATATACAGTATGACCAAATCAACTTGGAGAGGAAAGAGTTTATTTGACTTAACACTTTCTGATCAGAGTCCATCATTGAGGGAAGTCATGGAAGGAAGTTGAGTCAAAAACTGAGGCAGAGGCCATAGAGGAATGGTACTTACTAGCTTGCTCTCCATGGCTTGCTCAGCCTGCTTTCTTATATAACTCAGGACCACTTGCCCATGGATGGCACTGCCAACCATTAATCAATGGAGATATGGATCAATGATCGAGAGTACTTTGTTGCTCTTTAGAAGACCTGGGTTCAGTTCCCAGCACCCACATGATGGTGCACACCTTTAATCCCAGCACTCGGGAGGCAGAGGCTGGCAGATCTCTGTGAGTTTGAGACCAGCCTGGTCTACAAGAGCTAGTTCCAGGACAAGCTCCAAAGCCACAGAGAAACCCTGTCTCAAAAAAGCCAAAAGAAAAAAAGAATCATCTATAACTCCAGTTATAGGAGATCCAATGCTTTCCCCTGACCTCTGGAGGCCCTAGGTATGCATGTGATGTACATACATACATACATGAAGGCAAAACACCCATACACACAAAGTAAATCTAAAAAACTATTTTTAAAAAATGTTCCATAGACAGTCCTATAGGCCAGTCTAATGGAGGCAAATCCTTGCTTAAAGTTCCCTCTTATGGCTAGGCAGTGATGGTGCATTCCTTTAATCCCAGCACTCAAGAGGGAGAGGCAGGCAGATCTCTGTGAATTCAAGGCCAGCCTGGTCTACAGAGAGAGTTTCAGGACAGCCAGGGCTGTTACACAGAGAAACCCTGTCTCAAAAAAACAGAAAAAAAGTCCCCTCTTCCCTTAGTTTGTGTCAAGCACTGTACTGACCGACTTATCTCCCTAGGTCCTACTAAAAACTTTTGAGAAAAAAATTGTCACAATCCATGATTAGAAGAAACACTAAACCGGGCATTGGTGGCGCACGCCTTTAATCTCACTTGGGAGGCAGACGCAGGCGGATCTCTGTGAGTTCGAGGCCAGCCTGGTCTACAAGAGCTAGTTCCAGGACAGCCTCCAAAGCCATAGAGAAACCCTGTCTCAAAAAAACAACCAAAAAAAAGAAGAAGAAACACTAACAGAACCTTTTTGTGTATTTTTTAATTAATTGATTTCTATTTAAATTTAAAATAATCTTATTTTACATACCAATCCCAGTTCCCTCTCCCTCCTGTCCTCCCATTTTCCCCACCAACCCCTCATCCCACCCCCTACCCACTCCTCGGGGAGGGTGAGACCTCCCATGGGGGATCATCAAAGTCTGTCACATCATTTGAGACAGGATCTAGATCTTCCCCTGTGGTGTATCTAGGCTGATAAGAGTATCCTTCCATAGGCAATGGGCTCCCAAAGCACAATCGTGCACCAGGGATAAATACTGATTCCACTGCCAGAAGCCCCATAGACTGCCCAGACCCCCCAACTGACACCCATTTTCAGGGGGCCTGGTTTCATCCTATGCTGGTTCCCCAGCAGTCATTCTGGGGTCTGTGAGCTCCCACTTGCTCAGGTTAGCTGGTTCTGTGGCTTTCCCCAGCATGGTCCTGACCCCTTTGCTCAGCACTCCTCCCTCTCTACAACTGGACCCCAGGAGCTCGGTTTGGTGTTCAGCCTTGAATTTCTGCTTCTGTATCAACCACTAGGTGAAGGCTCCACAATGGCATTCAAGGTAGTCATCAATCTCATCATAGGGGGAAGAGCACCCAAGATAGCCTCTGCACCATTGCTTAGACTCTCAGTTGGGGGTCATCCTTGGAGATTTCCCTAGTGCCAGATTTCTCGTTAAGCCCATAATGACTCCCTCTATTAAGGTATCTCTCTTCTTGATATCTTTCTCTGTTCTTCCCCCAACTTGACCTTCCTGATCCCTCATGTTCTCCTCCCCCTCCTCCTCTCCTTTTTCTCCTACCTCCCTCCCCCTGTGCTCCCAATTTACTCAGGAGATCTTATCCCTTTCCTTCTCCGGAGGACCATGTATATCTTTCTTAGGGTCCTCCTTGTTTCCTAGTTTCTCTGGGGTTGTAGATTGTAGGCTAGTTATTCTTTGCTCTATGTCTAATATCTACTTATGAAAGAGTACATACCATGTTTGTCTTTCTGTTTCTGGGTTACCTCACTCAGGATTGTTCTAGTTCTATCCATTTGCCTGCAGATTTCAAGATTTCGTTGTTTTTTTCTGCTAAGTAGTACTCCATTGTGTAAATGTATGACTGAAGGGATAGCTCAGCCGTTAAAGGCTAGACTCACAACCAAAAATATAAAAGTTTTTGTTTATAAAGTAGTATGTTGAAGTGAAATTACTAAATATCTTCAATTACAGAAGGACCATTTATCATATGGCTTTCCTAAAGGACATGAGATTAGCCTTATTATCTGCATACATTGTAAGTTTTTGTCTTACTTTCAAGCATGATGAATAATAATGATGGCAATCTTTATGACTTGTCTGCCTACTTTGTGCCTCACACTGCACTTGCTTGGCCTCATAAAAACTTGTAAAATAGATGGTTATATCCCCATTTCACACAGTGAAAGCAAGGAATAGAGTTTTAGTATAAACTTGTCTATAATTTTACACCAGGTACATATGAGCACTTGAAACTCTCACTGCAGAGGAATTGTTCCCTAAAGAGTTACACTATGTCCTCATTTTGATTTGTTATGAAGAACAGGGACTCAGCTCACAATTCATAATAGCCTGGTTTATAGCCTGGTTGCTGGAAATCATTCAGAAACAGTTGGCTCTAGAGATACCATTCTTAGACTAACACTACTTTCACTTACTTCAGGGAAAGTTGTTATTTTAAAAAAGGAGTAAACTTCCACATCAAATGAGAAAAACACAAAAGAGACTGAAGAAACATTGGTAACACTGTTCACTGACTTTCCTTAGAAAAACTTGAATTGAGCCAGGTGTTGGTGTAGCACACCTTTAATCCCAGCACTCGGGAGGCAGAGGCAGGTGGATCTCTGTGAGTTCAAGACCAGCCTGGTCTACAAGAGCTAGTTCCAGGACAGCCTCCAAAGCCACCGAGAAAAACTGTCTCGAAAAACCAAAACGGAAAAAAGTCATCTTTCCCAGCACTCAAGAGACTGAGACAGGAGGCTTGCCAAAAGTTTGGGACTAGACTGAGCTACATAGAGAGTACCAAACTAATTGGGGGTTCTTGGCAACTCTCCGTCTCAAAAAAAGTAACATTCAAAAGTGACATTTTTGAAGTCATCTTCAGTTCAGATCAGGTATCTGTGTTCTAGCTGTTCTTGGCACTTGCTCATACCATCAGAGACTTTACCTTGTTCTATAACTGATTCTTTGCATCTTCCTTGCTGAACTTAAAATTGTGTAAGGCCAGACCTCTCTGGATATTATAAACCTCTATAATTAGAGCAAAGCTAAGAAAAGCTAGAGTAAACTGATCCTTTGCACCATAACAAAATTGTGGTACTTGGAGAAGAGAAAAGAGAGATCAGAGTATTTTTCTCACAAACATATCCTAAAATTTGCTTTGTGACAAAAGGAAATAGAACTGCCAGGAAATAGAGCATATAAAAGCAGAAGAAGAATACTGACAATATCAAGCATCGTAGAAACAAAAGAGAAAAAAAGGAGAGTTGACCTTGTCTTATTCTTCTCCTTCACCTGATAGGACCTGGTGTCAAAGATGCTTCATGTAGATCCTCATCAGAGACTGACTGCGGCTCTTGTGCTCAGACATCCTTGGATTGTGCACTGGGACCAACTGCCACAATACCAACTAAACAGACAGGATGCACCACATCTTGTAAAGGTGAACAGCCCTATATCCAGTCATTGCTTTCTGTGTGGCCTCCGGGATGGATAAGGCCAGCTGAGCCTCCAAGAAGCCTGTCTCAATGCCCCAAGCCACTTTCCTTTTCCTTGTTTACAAGTTCTAGAATGGGATTCTTGTACATGGGTACCTAATGACTTGGGGGCATGGTGGCACAAGGCATACCAGAATATCAGTAATTAAGTTAGCTTAAGGAAAACTTTTGTATTTCTGTCATTCTGTATACATAATGGTTCAATATAAGACAGAATATGAATTTTTCTAAATGAAAGATAATGGTTTACAGCCTCTCATATTATGGGGTTATAAAGACAAATGAAATGACCCTAAGGAAAGTGAGGAGGGCTCTACTTGAGCCCCTCCTTGTCCTTTCTCATACAAAAGTTCCGCCTTTCACATTGGCCTCAGTTTTTAGTTAAATCTGAAAAATTGACCAGAGGTTATTCTCATTATGGGAATGATAAAGATCTATATTCATTTATATATGAAAATCCCTGGAAGGGGCCTTTATTTTCTATTTGTATACATGTCATTTTTCTTGTAACCTTTCTTTGCTTTTCTCAGGGTGCCATGGCAGCTACATACTCTGCTTTAAACCGCAATCAGTCACCAGTTTTGGAACCAGTAGGCCGCTCTACTCTTGCTCAGAGGAGAGGCATTAAAAAAATCACCTCAACAGCCCTGTGAAGTGACCTCAGTGAGATATTTGGTACCATTATGTAAGCTGATAGCACAAGTCCTGGCGACAGGTAGCACATACCTGAGAGACACCTGCAAGCACACAATGTCCCAGCTGGTACCCATAATGCTGCTGCTCCTGCTTTCGTCTCTTCTCGCTTTAATTGATTGTTAGCAAGTTAGATTTTCCTGGAGCTTCGAAATGAAAATGGAAACATGATGAAGATATAATCACTGAATCAACAAGAAAAATAATGAACACATGAATACCACCTAAAATACACTGAATAAAAGTACTCTACACCATATAGCATTATTTTTATAGGAAATATTTCATGTCCCCTAAATAGTCTTTATTGGTTATAGGGATGGACAGTTTATGTTAAGCACTTAGCTTAAACAATCCGTTTATATTAGCACTGTATCCCTTGTGCCATTCAACATTTTGTATGTTTTTGTAAACAGTTCATATACAGTACATTTCTGTACTGCTTTCTTTGATGTATACATGCCTTGTTTAACTTGGAATCTATTAATCAATTGACTATTAAATCTGGATAAATAGTTCATGTGGATTAGCGGTATTGTTGGGAAACGTTAAAGATGGCCAGATTGATTGAACAGCTGTTGAATGTAATTCTTTCAAATTGTACATACCTTCCCCTGTCTGTTTCACTGGTTTGTTCATTTGTTTCTTCAAGTCAGGTGCTCTGTCAGACTAACCTAAAGAGCTGTTAATGGTAGAGAAAGTTGTTGTGTGTGTGGCATGAAATCAAGAATACACCTATGAAGTTAGTCCACATACTTTGTGATTTCTTAGGGTTTCTTTTCCTTAATTAAGGAAGTAATCCTTGAACTTTTAAACTTACATAATCCTCATATGTGGTATTTGGCATATTGTTTGAAATCTTACCAACATACATCGAAGGCCTTTAAAAGAATCATAGTAAAGAAATTGGAAAAGGAAAACTTAGCAACTGGTAATTAAAGCCTTACTGGATATTTCATGTTTAAACATATATTCTATATTAAACACTAATTTGAATATAATAAAGGCCACAGGCCTCCATATGAAATTGGATTTAAACTTTCTTATTCTAGAGAATAAAATATTCTTGGCCAAACAGTATCTGTTCTAACCTGAAGTCATAACTGAGGCAGGCTCAATGACTGATCAGCACTGACTGTTTCCTGAATCCTGCTGATTATTTATGTTTCCTTTGACTTCAGTAGTAACCAGTTTTCATAATGGCCCCTGGCTGTGCAGTGTTCAGTATCTATATCTAACTTGCTAGTTTCCAGTTCCATTGACAAAAGAAACTTCTGTACCATTCATTACCCCTATCTGTATCACACTACCCAGTGTACATTAATATGTGATGCGAAAACCATGAGCAAAGAAAAAAAGGGAGTTAACTTACCTCAGCAGGAATGTGCCCTAGTAGATGGGAGTCATTTACTGAGCCATTTACATCAGAAATCTCACTTAGAGTACGAACCCAAGAGTGTGCATTTGCAGTTCATAAAAGACACTTGTCATTTTGTATCTTCTGTGCTATTAAAGAGAAAGACAAAATCTCTAATACCGCCTTTGCCCAAGCAACACAAAATGATGATTGCATAGAAACCAAATGTAAGTTTATCTTCTAAATGAAAAATATGTATTAGAGGGATGCCAGAAGTTCTATGTACCAACTACTGAAGTTCTTGTGTATGTGGATGCTAAATATTCAAAGTTGCTTTCCATTGCCTTGCAAGAAAGCCTTTCCCACTCTTCAGTATGTCAGATTCTTCAATTTATCCCATCTCTAGTTTAGTTTTTCCTCATAACACCATGCTGCCTTTCACATTATCACCAAAAGGAGTTAAAGTCAAAATCATGTATTTTTAGGGCAGTCCTCTACTATATGATGCCAAATTTATTTCCTTTAAGAATTGCCTTATTTGTCTAGTTAAGCTGCCAGTTTTATTGGAGAAAAGCAAGTTATAGATTCACAAAACTGAAGGCTTCTTACTGACAAAACAGGTTAGGAGCATAAGTCACTTCATCTGTGGCTCTAGTGTTCACACTCTCTTAGGGCAAACAGCCAACAATGTAGTTCTTGTGCTTGGTTAGCCTTTCCATTCATTTCACAAAGTCCATTTCCTACAGGCCACCATACTTAAGGGATTAATAAGGCTCCTGAAGTCTTCTGCCTTTCACCCATCACTGCCAGTCTCTGGGGCTTATCCCAGAGTTGTCAGCCCTGCTTTTATGTTTCACTGAAACAAGGAACTAAACTGACAGGACTCTTTTTACAGACATTTCTTGGTTTGTGATGCAAAATAACATCCCAAACAATAGAAATGCATTTAACATAGGCAAGCACATACTGGAAACTACAAATTCAAATACTATGTTTTGCATCTTCCCTTTCAAGTGATATTAAATTAAGGTAAGTTTTTTGTTTGTTTGTTTGTTTTGCTTTTTATGAATCATTTCAACTCCTGTTTAAAAAGGTATCTTTTAAGTGCATTAATCCCTTGAATTTAACAGATGTAATGTAAATCTGTTTTTCACAAGCAATCCCAAAATTCTAAAAATAATTTTGGCAAGACTCAAAGTCAAGATGCTGTGAAGCTGGCATATGGAAGAGGAAGTTCTGAGTGTCTGGAGAGAGGGTGTAGAGTATGTGTGGTCGTTTCCACATTTTGCATGCATTGCACTTCAAAGAACAGGTTGGGAGGATCAACCATTTTCCATCTGTTCTCTAGATGTGGCTTGTGTTGGGATCAGAAGAAATCAAGAGAAGTGGGGGTGTCCTTAAAGCTGTGCCCATACCCTCAGTCAGGGAAGGATTTGAACAGATGGGTGCAGAGGCTTCAAGAGAAGACATGTAATTGATAGGAAAAGGACCCAAGTAGACTCATCCTGGGATGATAGTTAGCCAAAGACTTTCTAGACTTTGGGACCTTAATATAGATGTTCCTATTCACTGTGGAGGCCAGTAACATATATCTCAGCATGACTTTGATAGTCTCCAGTCCCTGGCTTTTATGAATTACCTATAATATTTCAGGCTGTTTTTCTCTATTTTGTAAAATGAGTTCTTAGTGTGATGATAAGAATTTGAGACTTGTGAAATTATTCAGAGAGCTCTGGAACGTAAAGTATCAAAAAGGTCTATTTTCTGTGGCTCACAAAAGCAATGGATGCCATGGCTGATCTTGGTGCTTAAAACCAGGAGGGTCCAGTCTAACTCTGTATCTGTTCCTCCACAAGAGCCAACTGGATGTATACTTTGAGCCTTATTTAATTCACAGAGAAGTTGACTTAATTCAGTGTTTTCATTTCAATTAATGAAAGTAGTCCTCTTTTCAACCCCAGGTTGCTTACATTTTGCTGATCTCCCCAAGTGACCATTGGTGGAGACCAATTAATGAAGGAATAAATTCAGTTTCTAAAGACTGTGGTATTCTACAGAGCCACACCTAACCACTTTTTGCACTGAAGAATCTACACAGTGATAATGCCCAAATATGGATGGCCAAGAAGATTTTTTTATCTACAGTGTGCTTTGTGTGTTTTTGACACTGCTGTATTCTGTGTTGCTAAGTGGCTTGTAACTGGTTCCAAAGGGACAGTTCTCTAAAAATTCTAATAATTGAGTCAACTTAATTTTCTTAAACCTGGTGTCACTATAAATCTCACATTTACCATTTTATTCCAGTCTTTTACCTGTTCATAATGGGCATAGCAAGGGTTGGGATGAGAGCCTACTTCCTACCTCTTAAGGCACTTTCCTCATCGTTTTGCCATATAACCTTGAACTGCATGATAAGCTGTTGAAATATCATGACTTTCCCCAGAGCAACTAGCAAGGTGTATGATGTTTTGACTAGTGATTAGTGAAAAGGAAAACTTAGAGATTCAAGTACAGATGTATGAACCTTAAGAAAATGTCTTCTAGCACATACCATTTAAGTACAGTATATGGAAATGTATTTGAGAAGAGAGTCATTATAATAGTTCTCTCTAAGTAGATTAGTTCAATGTCCAATGAAAGTGAACACCTTTATTCCTATATTACTATAGTACTGAATGAACTGTATACTGAGTTTTTCAAACAAGTATTTAAAGTAGAACTTTTAAGTACAAAGCAAGGGCATGAGGATAAAGACTTGGGTTGTGTTTCTGTAAGTGTAGTTGACCTTATAAAGCTTTGTTTTTTAATTTAAAAAAGGTTTGCCATTCATTAGCATCCTTAATGATTATGAGTGATGAGTGTGTAACTCAAAATCATATACATGTATTAGTTTATCTTAACTTTTGCCCTAAATAAAAGGGAAGGTAGACACCTAAAAGATGTAATTATTTTGCATTTTTTTGGCGATGGGCGGGGATGGGATGAGTATCTACTTTAGCAGTTTTTAAAAAAGAAAAAAATCACAAATATTTTTCTACTATTATATATGATCTTACTTTATACTAGTTTATCTCTAGTAAGGCATGCCAGAAGCCCAAGCAAGGTACCATATCAAGGGTTCTTATGTGTTGTACCTTTTATTGGTGGGTAAATCGCATAGATGCTTGGCCCTGCTGCCATAGTTATGAAATGCTTGTGAGGATCAGTTTTCATTGAGTACTTTAAGTTGTTTTACTTAAGAGTCTAATCTGGGAGGTTTGCAAATCATACTATTAATGTGTAATCTAAGCTCTTTCCAATGTATCCATGAATAATCCTGGAACAATATTGCTTGTATTCCTGTCAAAGAACAGGTTTTGTAATCTTTAAAAGAAATGGAAATTTATATAATAAAGTTTCAAGTAAAGCATGTATGTCCCTTTTATCAATTATTTTATCAATTACTTATGATTAGAACTTTATAATGTAAAACTTTCTCTCAATTGGGAGCAGGGTGGTAGTGGCACACACCTTTAATCCCACTACTCGGGAGGCAGAAGCAGGTGGATCTCTGTGAGTTGAAGACCAGCCTGGTCTACAGAGTAAGTTCCAGAAAAAGCTCCCCCACAAAAAAAAAACAAAAATAAGAGAAAAAAGAAAGAAAAATAATGTTTTTCTTGGAGAAGTCCAAAACTGCCAGACTTGGCTAAAAAGCTGCCCCAAACTCCTTTCTTACTTTAGTTCTCCTTTGGATTTCCTTTGTATCCATCTTGAAACTTGTAACCTCAGAGTTGGTCACCCAAACTTCTCTCTCAGAGGCATCCTGAACTTTCTTTTTTTTATTTTTTATTTTTTGGTTTTTCGAGGCAGGGTTTCTCTGTGGCTTTGGAGGCTGTCCTGGAACTAGCGGTCTCGAACTCACAGAGATCTGCCTGCCTCTGCCTCCCGAGTGCTGGGATTAAAGGCGTGCGCCACCAACGCCCGGCTTCATCCTGAACTTTCTTACATCCTTGCTTTTTCACCGTACCCACTGAGCAAAACTCCAGTATTTGCTGTTTGTTTAATTCAGCTATACATTTCTGGATGTTGTATGAAATCATACAATTATGCAAATGGAACTGCAAGTTTCTGTTTTCTAATTGCACTTAAACCCTTATAGTATTTGTCCATCATTTTTCCGTATTGAAATACATTCTCCCATTTCTTTTTATCTTTTAAATTTAAAAAAATGTTTGGGAGTGTTAGAGGTGTTTTAGTTTACTTTGGTTTTGTATTTTAGAAACAAGCTATCACTCTGTGACTTTGGATTGTCTGCAACTGAGTATATAGACAGTCCCCAAATTTGTGGCAATTTCCCTGTCACTACTTCTGAAGTGCTGGGATTACAGGCATGCACCATCACCACACTCCGTTCCCATTTCTTTTCAAAATATTTTTTGAGATACAATTCATGTACCATAAATTTTGCCCATTTTAAATTTACAATCCAGTGTTTTTAGCACATTTATTTACACAGAATTACATGGCCCTAATGATAGCCTAGTGTTAGAATATGTCATCATCCCCAAAGAAGTTATACTAATTGAAACCACCACAGCTGTCTTGCAGTACCTCATGCATGTTTTTGGGTTTTTTTTGTTTTTGTTTTTGTTTTTTTTTTGCTGGCGGTGGTTTGAGACAGGATTTCTCTGTGAAACGGTCCTGGCTGTCACCAGCAGTGGTGACACACACCTTTGATCCCAGCACTTGAGAGGCAGAGGCAGGCGGATCTCTGTGAGTTCGAGGCCAGCCTGGTCTACACAGTGAGTTCCAGGACAGGCTCCAACGCTACAGAGAAATCCTGTCTCAAAAAACCAAAGCAAACAAATAGTCCTGGCTGTCCTGAAACTCACTGTGTAGACCAGGCTGGCCTTGAACTCACAGACATCTGCCTGCCTCTGCCTCCCGAGTGCTGGGATTAAAGGTGTGCCCTACCATGGATGGCCCCCACAGCCATTCTATTTTTGTTTTGTTTCTCTCTCTCTCTCTCTCTCTCTCTCTCTATCTCTCTCTCTCTCTCTCTCTCTCTCTCTCTCTCTCTCCCTCCCTCCCTCCCTCTCTCCCTCTCTCCCTCTCCCTCTCCCTCCCTCCCTCTCTGTCTCTGTCTCTCTCTGTCTCTGTCACTGTCTCTCTCTGTCTCTCTCTGTCTCTCTGTCTCTGTCTCTGTCTCTGTCTCTCTCTCTCTCTCTCTCTCTCTCTCTCTCTCTCTCTCTCTCTCTCTCTCTCTCGGCTCTTCGAGACAGGGTTTCTCTGCATTGCTTTGAAGGTTGTCCTGGAACTCGCTGACTTACCTCAAACTCACAGAGATCCGCAACTGGGCAGTGGTGACTCACACCTTTAATCCCAGCACTCGGGAGGCAAAGGTAGGTGGATCTCTGTGAGTTCAAGACCAGCCTGGTCTACAAGAGCTAGTTCCAGGACAGCCTCCAAAGCCACAGAGAAACCCTGTCTCGAAGAGAGAGAGAGACAGAGACAGAGGTCTCTTTACCTCTCTAATCTTGGTCTTCTCTCTCCCAAACTGCTCCCTGGCTTGCTGTATTGTTTGTCATACCATCTGTTCTAGTTTGCTATCTGTTGTGATAAATGCCATGACCAAAAGCAACTTGGGGAGGGAAGGGTTTATTTGGCTTAAATGTCCTGATCACAGTCACTATAGAGGGGAGTCAGGGCAGGTGGCACAACCCAGAAAAAGCTAGCTCACCCCACATCAACCATTAATCAAAATGCCAAGCAAACATGCCCACAGGCCAGTCTGATGAAGGTAATTCCTCAGTTAAGATTCTCCCTTCCCAGGTAGCTCTACTTTGTGCCAAGTTGAAAAAAGCTAATCAGCACACTGACCTTGGTACTTCTTGATCATAGCAAGCAGAGGTACAGCAAAGGGGCCCTTGCCTTTCCTGTCTTCTCTGCCTACATATTTCTGACCAGATGTCCATATGATTCCCCTCTTCCTCAGTGATTTTGATGAGCAGATGTAGGAAACTTGCTAAAGGAATAAAAAACCTGGTTTTCTTCTCCTATGAGGCCTTATATGAAGTACTTGACTTTTAAACATGTGGCTGTACACTTGGGATCTGATTATTTGTGTACTAGGCATAATTGCTAAACTAATATATTGCGTTAATTTCTGTGATGAGAAAACTGAGGCTTACAAAGATGTAACTAAGATCACAGAACACATTTTGTAGAATCACATTAAACTCAAGTCTCTATAAACTCCAGAGCCCAGTCTTAGATCATTTGGACTTTCAGCCATGCATGGTGGTTCATTACTACAATCTTAGTGCCATAGAGATGGAGGTAGCCTGGGCTATGTAGCCCAATCTCAAAAAAATAAGTTACAAAAAAACTGCAAATGAAAAGAGAAAATCAGAACTTTTACTCCCTGCCGTTTTTCATTTTTTTTAAAACTGAGTATCACTGTATATGTAGACCAGGATAGCCTTAAACTCAGAGGTTCCTGCAGCCTTTGTGTGCTGGGATTAAAGGTGTGCACTGGCACACCCAGCTTTCCTTTTGTTTTGTTTCGTTTGAGACGGGGTTTCTCTAGCCCTGCCTGGCTGTTCTGGAACTCATTCTGTAGACCAGGCTGGCCTCAACCTCAGAGATCCTCCTGCCTCTGCCTCCCACAGTGCTAGGATTAAAGGTGTGCACCACCACCACCCAGCACACTTGTCACTTTTAATTACACTCTGAGAAGTACATCTGTTGAGTTTCTCAGCCTCAGTTCTGTTCTTGTTTTCTAGCTGGATAATCCTTCACTGAGGGCAGGAATTCTAGAATGTCTAACAACATTTCTGGTCTCTACTCAGATATCAACATCATTGATTCCTTCCTCCACTTGTGACAATCAGAACTGTCTCCAGACACTGCCAAATGTCCACAGTAGAGAGTAGAATAAGGTATAATCCACTGTTAGATGATTATACCTTATTTCTCTGTCATTAGATCTCCTTCCCTATAGAAAGTTAAAATGCTAATGTTTCCCAAAAGGTTATTTAAAACAAACCTACTTTTAAATTTCTACATATTATTCCTGGAAGAGGGATATGTGTGGTAGTCAGAGTATAACTACATGGGTTTCAGGGACTGAATTCAGGTTGCCAGGCTTTCCTGGCAATTGCTTTTACCTACTGAGCCATCTTGCTGTCCTAAATAAGCCTGTTTTGAAGTGAAGCTATTTGCTCTGACTAGCCAAACAGTTATTCCGTGGCTGGAACTGCCAGAACAAAGAACCAGAGAATGGGTAATGGGTTGTTTAAACATCGGAAATGTACGTCTCTTGGTTGTGTTTTGTTTTGTCTCACTACATAGCCCAGGCTGGCCTGGAACTATGTGGCCCAGCTTTACCCCAAATTTGAAGCAATCCTCCTGCCTCAGCATCACATGTGCTAGAATTATAGGTGTGAACTACCAGGCCTGGCTACTCTTTTACTCGATTTTGAGGGCTCCAACTCTAATATCAAGGTAGAGAGAAGTCTGGCTTTTTCTGAGGTTTCCATAGCTTACAGGTGTTTAGTGGCTCAGGAAGTGTTCTTTATGCCTCCTTATTGCCTAGGTGCTAATTGCCTTCAGTTTGGTTTTCCTTTCGAGATAGGCTCTCACTCTGTAGCCCTGGCTGGCCTTTAAACTTTCTCTGTCTCCTCAGTGCTGGGATTAAAGGCCCATGTCTCTATGCCTGGCTTGATGTCATTTTCCAAGTCATTCTGACTTGATATCAAATCTAAGGATCTCATTTTAATATAGTCACTTCTTTAAAGATCTTACCCCCAAATGCAGCCATATACATAGATATTAGGAGTTAGAACTTCTTTGGCGTGAATTTTGGGAGATTCAAGCCCTAATATCAACTTTTCTTCCATCACTTCCTTTTGTCCTGTGTGTGTGTGTGTGCTGAGCAACCTACTATGTGCAGACGTTCTGTTAAGTGCCAAGAATAAACAACAGACCTGGCTACAGTAAATTAGGGAGGACAGAATTTTCTAAAGTACCATACAAGTATTCTATTAAAGTTTGGAAAGGGAAGGCCGAAGCACTTCTCCCCTTCCCCTCAGCCTTTCTAGTGGCTGGACCGATGAAAAGGCTACGTTAAAACTCAGCTAAACTATGAGGTTAATGAGTCAGCAGCTTGTCAAGCTGGGGACTCACTTGGCTAGGAATCACAGACGGTCCCTAAGCAGGCATCCCACAGTACCTCAATTCCCCCTCAGCTCCTCCACTATGACGCAGAGCCCGGGCCCGCCCCTTCCGGACTCCTGGGCCCCTCCCCAGAAGGCTTCTCCCTTGGCTCCCACCAGAAAGAAGGCTTCCTCTCAGCCACGCCTGCGCCATCGAGCTGAGGGAGGGCGGGAGGCGGGCCCGGCGGGCGGGGGAGGAGGAGGGCGGGGAAAAGCACCGCCCGCAGCGGCGACGCCATTTGCCACTGCCGAGCGTGGGCGCAGGCGGCTCTCGGAAGCGCCGGTGACCAGCCTCTTCCGAGCACGCTTCTCGGCCTCCCGCACAGCCTTCATCCCGCGCGTTTCTCAGCGTCGCCCGTCGGAGTCACCGCCTTTTCTGCTGCCATCCGGAGCACGGTCGCACACCCCGCCAGCTTGCCGCCATGCCCAAGAATAAAGGTAATGACGCCGGGACGGCGGCTTCGCTCCTCGCCGGCGCGTCCCTGGTCCTGCTCGCGGCCTCGAGGTCAGCCCAGGCCATACTGACCTTCCTGCCATCTTTCCTTGCCTCTTCTCTGGCTGTATTCTCTGCTTCCTACTTTTAGCTCGGCAGAGGCGCAAGGAAGTTAGTTACTCCTGGTTCCCAGTTTGGCCACACTGAGGTGGAGCCGACGCCATTTTTGTAGGGCCTCCTGTGTGAGAGTGTGGGCTTGTGCCCCTGATTCGCGCCACACTGACCCGGGCGCCAAGGGGACCCGTGGGAACACCTGCCTCGGGCTTCTTGAGCTTCCGGCACGTGGCGAGTTAAGCCTTTGGAGCGACTCTGAACTTTGAAAAGGAGTAAGCCCTCCTTGCTCTCCTGTCCATCTGGCACCGCCAGCATAGGACTTACTTGATATCGTTGAAGCTGCTCCCGAGTAACCAGTGCTCAGTACTTGGATGAATTTATTTTTCGAGACAGGGTTGTCCTGGAACTCACTCTGTAATCCAGGCTGGCCTTGAACTCAGAGATATCCAACAGCCTGTGCCTCCCAAGTGCTGGGATTAGCACCACCACCGCCCGGCTACTTTGATGCATTTGTAAAGTTATCTCGAGAAAAATCATTTTACTGTATGGCTTTACAAGGCTTAAACCTATTTAGCCACGTTTTCAACTTTTGCTTCACATCATGTATTTGTTTTAATGGAAAAATAAGAACCTTTGAAGTTCCCTCCATTCTGGGAACAGTGTTCTCAATTGATCAGTCACGAGATTACTTTTTATTTGGGATCTCCAAAAAGAGCCTAATCTAAGTAGAAGTACCACATTCTTAGGTCATTCTCATTTTTATATAGTTACAGTATTTTGTGGTAATGGGTTTTTTTGAAGGGACAAATCTGTCCTTAGTAGGACTCTGTTTTTCCTCTGTCCCCATACTAAACCTAAGCCGGAGCTCAATCTACAACAACCCAGACTAACACTGAACTTGGGATCCTCCTGCTTCGGCTTCCCAAGTAGCTGGAATTACAGGCTTTACGTACTCATTGTCCTTATAATTTCTCGAAAATTGTGCAAGTAAAAATAGCAAAAAAACCTTGTATTTCCTACAGGATGGGGACATGGTACCCAGCCTCTGGGCCAGTTGATGGTGGTTCATGCCTTTAATCCCAGCACTCAGGAGAGGAGGTTGGTAGGATCTCTGTTCCAGGACAGTCAAGGCCACACTAAGAAACCCTGTCTGGAAAAACCAAAATGATAAGACAAAGATTGTGCAGAAGAGATGTCTTCCTGGGGAAAATTGGGTTCCCGCACCCACATAGGGCAACTCATGACTGCCTGTAACTTCAGCTCTAGGGGATCCAGTGCCCTCTTCTGGCCCACCTGGGCAACACACACACACACACTTACTTACTTTACTTTGATATTCATCCTTGGGACTACCTCCCTTGCCCCATGCCTGCTAGTATACTCTTTTCTGCTTGAAAGTTTGGCTCCAGGGAGTCTACTCTTTGTACCTGTCACTTTTCACATTAGCCCTCTGAGTACTTTGTCACACTTTTGTGAACAAATTGATTTGAGATAGCCTTGCTATGTGGCCCAGGCTGACCTTGAACTCACTGTCCCAACCCTGCTCCAGGACCTCAAAAATCAAGGTTGCGGGTCTTTTTATGAAGTGAGAATTTTTACTGATCATCCTGAGAAAAGTGTAATTGTAGGCATAAGATTTTCAAAATTTTTAAATTTCTGTCTGTATACTTCTTGTTCTGAGATGACAACTGATTACTTTCAATAGGTGAGGTTATCTTATTCTCACCTTAATTCTAGTGACTAGATTTCCAGTTCCCACACTAGTTTTAAGCCCTAGAAGGACAGGAATGGTGTCGGTCATAATCACATTAGCTTGAGAGCTCTTAGCCTAAAAGATGCTCAATAAATACTTGTTATACTTACTCATCTCCAGTCTGGTGACTCCGCCCATAGGTGAATAGTAGGTTCCCCTCGGTCCCAAGGAGACAGAACTTCCACACTAAATCATGTCTAGTCACTAGCCTCTTAAGAAAAATCTTACCTGGGTTGCTTTTATGGAACACCTCTGTAGTTTGAGAACTGTGATTGAGTTTAAGAACTAGACATTTAGAAAGAAAGTTGGGTAAAAAGAAAAAATGGCTATTCTATTTATTGCTGTTTTGTCGTACACTCAAACTTCGTCTCGCTCATTCTTTTTGTTTATGACAGGGTCTCACTTATGAAACTCTGGATGTCATAGAATTCACTCTGTAGACCAGGCTGACCTTGAACTCACAGCCTGCCTCTGCCTCCTGAGTGCCAGGGTTAAAGATGTGCACCAACATATCTGACCTTCATTCTTTCAAAAGAGAATTTGAATAGCATTTCATTTCATGGCAATAAAATAAAAAGGGAAAGAATGGCAGGGCTGTGGTGGCACATGCCTTTAATCCCAGCACTCGGGAGGCAGAGACCAGCAGATCTCTGTGAGTTCAAAGCCACCCTGATCTACAAGAACTAGTTCCAGAGCAGCTAGGGCTACTCAGAGAAACCCTGTCTCAAAACCAAAAGTGGGGGGAGGGGAGAATGTAATGCTTGGGATTACAGGCAAGCACCAGTATACCTATCATACTGGTTTTATTTGTTGGGGAGGTACAAGACAGGGTTTCTCTGTGCAGTTCTGGCTGTCCTGGACCTAGCTCTGTTACCACACTATCTTTGAGCTCACAAGGATCCATCCCCCTACCTCTGCCTCCTGAGTGCTAGGATTAAAGGTGTCCACCACCACGCTTCTTTTTATTACTGTGTGATGTCCCAGTGTATACTGCTATCATTGAATACTTTCCCTTAAAATATGTAGGGCTAGAAAGATGACTCAGTAGTAAGGGGTCTTCAGTTCAGTTCCCAGCACCCACATGGCAGCTTACAATTGTCTGTAGCTCCATTGCAGGTCATCCAGTGCCTCCTTCGGTCTGTGGTGGACAGACAGACACGCACACCAAACACCCATAAACATTAAATAAATTTTCAAGGAGGCTCTAGACGCAATTAACTCCTTGTATTTAAACTTAAACTATCTCAGGTATGGTGCATATTAAAGACAAAATTCAAAATCTTTAACTGTTTTTAGTCTCCTATCATCAAGAATTCATTCTATTGATTCTATTGAAGTAGCAACAACTTCATTTTTGTCTCTCCTGTCATTTTTTACCACTCTTCTTTCATAGGGGGTCAGCTATGAGTAGGGCAAGGTGTCTTTTTTGTAAAATTTATTAGGACCCAGTATGGTAGCTCACATTTGTAATCCCAGCATTCAGGAGACATTTCAAAGATAGCCTAGACTATAGTGTGACTCCCTGCCCATCTGTCACCTCCCCTCCCCAAATAAAGGCTGGGGTCCAAATTGTTAAAATTGTGGTGACAGAATTCTACTCCAGAAAGGAACCCTAATATGAGAGCTCTAGTAGGACAGAGAAGGATTAGGACTGGATCTGGTGCCCCAAGTTCATTAACTAAAATTTTGGATGAGTTATTTAATATCTGAACTTTAGTGAACTTACTGATAAACTGGGGATAAATAACTGTTAATAGTCAAGGTGATTGTGACAAGTAAGTGGGTGGCATTCTCAAATAGTAGTTACAAGCATGGTCATTGGTCATCTAGCCACTCCTAAGAGCTGGTCCCATGCCCAGCAGTAGACGGCCAACACAAAAGGAACTCAATGGCATCTTTGTCTTTGGAGGCTTTTTCATCACATGTCCAGTCAGAGCTTTTTGGTTTTTCGAGCAGGGTTTCTTTGTGCAACTCTGTGAGTTTGTGGAGATCCACCTGCCTCTGTCACCCAAGTGCTGGGATTAAAGGCATGCGCCACCGATGCCCAGCAGAGCTTTTGTTTTTTAAATACTTTACTTGACAGCTCCTTTGCTTGTATATTATGGCTTCTGGGTGTGGGGTTTGTTTTGTTTTGTTTTTACGAGACAGGGTTTCTCTGTATTGTTTTGGAGGCTGTCGGTCCAGCCGGGCCTCGAACTCACAGAGATCCGCCTGCCTCTGCCTCCCGAGTGCTGTGGGTGTGGATTTTTATGGGATTCCTGTGTGTGAGAATGTGTGTGTCTGTATGCATTTCTTTAGCTCTTTTTCTTGTTTGGTTTTGCCATATTCCAATTTGTTTGCTTTTGACATATTGTGTCTTATTTTATTATTCCTTAGATGCCTGTTCATTGTCTCATGAGACACAGAAAGGGGGTAGATTCAGATGGGAGGGAAAGTGGGGAGAAACTGGGAGATGGCATACACCAGAATATATTATGTGAGAAACAATTTGAAGCCGGGCGGTGGTGGCACACACCTTTAATCCCAGCACTCGGGAGGCAGAAGCAGGCGGATCTCTGTGAGTTCGAGGCCGGGCTGGACTGACAGCCTCCAAAACAATACCGAGAAACCCTTTCTCGTAAAAACCAAAAAAAGAAAAAAGAAAAACAATTTCAATAAAAGAAAAATGAGGATGTTGTTTAAGATGTAAACTCCCCAAAGAAAATTCCATGAGAATCAAGGAGGGTAACATGGTGACTTTATACACCTGAACATGGTAAGTTTAACATGTTTGATCAGATTAGATGAATTTTTTTAATTTAATTGACTTTTGAAGATAGTTTTCTGAGTCTGTTAAACAGTGTATGCTTAACACTGTTGATGTTCTGCAGATAACCAATAACCTTTTCTTTAACAACCCACTAGGAAAAGGAGGTAAAAACAGACGTAGAGGAAAGAATGAGAATGAATCTGAAAAGCGAGAGCTGGTGTTCAAAGAGGACGGGCAAGGTAAGGGGCCGGATAAGTTGGCTCATGTTATGTTTTTCTATTTGTGTATTTTCCTGTGTTGGAGACCAAACATTTTCTGACTTTCTAAGAAGAATTCAGCAAGGCTATCACTACCATTTAAAGTACTTTTACTGATGATTCCATGAGATTGCTAAAGATTCAGAGAGAAATATGAATACAAAACAGGTAAAGATCTGAATATGAACTTTATGAGGTATAGTGTACATACTGGGTCATGGTACCTTTTTGATCTCTAGGAGTAGAGTGTAGTCACAAGGGCAGTAGTCAGTCTGTCTCCTTACTGAAAATGAGTAGATAATTAAAACATCTAATAACAGACCCAGGTTGTTATATTACGAAGACTTGTTTCTGGTTCAGCCATTAACTAGCTGAGTGTTTAGCTACCTTCTATTTATTTTATATTTGCCCTATGTATTTTTATCCCTAATTAGTGCAGCCACATGTTCTTGTCAATCTTCAATGGATATAAAGTTGCTTTCATCAAAAAAATGAGCAATATTTCATTCCTTTTTTTCTCCTCTACTCCATCCATGTAGAATATGCTCAGGTAATTAAAATGTTGGGAAATGGACGATTAGAAGCAATGTGTTTCGATGGTGTAAAGAGACTGTGCCATATTAGAGGGAAATTGAGGAAAAAGGTAAGTTTGTGTACAGAACATTTGTTTTATTCTAATATGAAAGTGTTAAAGAGGGTGGAGGAAACGTCTCTACAGACGTGGTGTGTGGGTGGGTATGTTTTGCAGGGAAGCTATCTTAGGGCCTCTTAATGAGTTAAATAAAACCACACTAACAAATCTAATTTGAGGAATATTCTGAAAATTAAAAAACCCTGGCATTAGAAATCATTGATATGTCAGGGCGTTGGTGGCGCATGCCTTTAATCCCAGCACTTGGGAGGCAGAGGCAGGCAGATCTCTGTGAGTTCGAGGCCAGCCTGGTCTACAGAGTTCCAGGACAGCCTCCAAAGCTACAGAGAAACCATGTCTTGAAATAAAAGTGTTGATGTTGGGCTGGACTAATTGCTCAGCAGTTAAGAGCTCTGGCTGCTCTTCCAGAGGACCTGGGTTCAATTCTCAGCACCCTTAGGGCAGCTCACAGCTGTCTTTAATTCTAGACCCACGGGATCTTACACCTTCACACCAGTGCACATAAAATAAAGTTTAAAAAGAAAAAATGTTGATATTATGAAAGAGGAAAAGAACTGGAGAACTATTCCATTGTTAAGGAGAACTAAAGCCTGGCAAATGGCCCTTTGGGTTCTGGGAAGTCCCCACTCTTGAGTGATAGTGGAGTTCAGGGTGAGAGTGTTTTATTTTAGTGATATCAATCCTTCCCGTGGAAAATGGTTGTGACAGCTGTATACATCTGGGTGTGTAAAAGACACAAATACAGACTTAGAAAACTACAACATTTTTCAGTTTTCATAGTGGATAGCCAAGTAAGTTGGGAATCATCTGTTTCTAAGCAAATCATCTCTGGAATTTTTGATTCTGCTTTATTTGAGATATATTATGCAGTGGCTTTTCTTTTATAGGTTTGGATAAATACCTCAGACATCATATTGGTGGGGCTCCGAGATTACCAGGTAAAACTTGCTTTTTAAATTTGTTGTTGGTTTGATTGAACTTGACGAGCCATTTCCTAACAGCACGTTGTATCTTAGGCATTAGGCTTGGTGTCCTTGGTATTATGGTTCCCAAATACCAGTCCGAGGAGTCAAACATTTAGTTTTTATACAGCAAAATTGTCTTCTTATCTTTATTATTTGAAGTTTCCCCTTGTAGAAGAAATGATACAGGACTGGAGAGATGGCTTAGTTGTTAAGAGCACTGGCTGTTCTTCCAGAGGACCCAGGTTCATTTCCTAGCACTCACATGGTCGCTCATAATTGTCTGTAACTCCATTTCCAGGGGACCTGACACCCTCACACCAATGCACATAAAAGAAAAATAAATGAGAATAGATGATACTGCTATGTGGTTGTTTTTTTTTAGTTCTCTAATTTTACTTTATAAATCTTAAAAAATTAGGAGCCACTAAATTTTTTACAACTGAATGAATCTAGTTATATCTGACAAATGGCATAGCCTGGTGCCTGGTATTTTTGGTTTTGGTTTTGGTTTTGGTTTTACGAGACAGGGTTTCTCTATTGTTTTGGAGGCTGTCAGTTCAGCCCGGCCTCAAACTCACAGAGATCCGCCTGCCTCTGCCTCCTGAGTGCTGGGAATATTTGTTTTCTAATCACTGACAGAAACAAAAAAAGAGGTGCGGATTTATTTTGACTCAGTTTGAGGGGACATTCCTTCATGGTGGTCATAGCATCAGGAACTTGAGACAGCTGATCAGTCACTGCTCTCTCACTCTCCATGTGTTGCAGTTGGGTCTTTGAGGATGCCCTTGAGTTCCTGATCCTCCTGCCCCTCATCAGATGCTGGCATTACAAGCGTGCACCACTATTACTGGCCTCATTACATTTCTATTTGTATGGCTCTGATCGTACTTAGTTTTTGTTAATGTTAACATCTTTGCTTCAAGCCATAGAGTTCTGTGTGGCTGAGACTCTCCAGAGGGGCATAGGAGGTTTTGGGAGAGTATTCTCTTAGCATCATCTTAGTGAGTGGTAGGTAGAGTACTGGTGATGTGGCACACCTTCTAATGCACAGCAGCCCAGAACAGAGATGATCTGGCTCCAAATTAACATTAGTGCTTTGGTTGAGGAAAGCTGCTCCAAATTCATAAACCATTTGGATTTGTTGTTGTTGTTTTTAGCTCTTATCAGTAGCCACAGAAGAAGGAAGACTTAATTCCTTGTTAGAAAGGATACAAAAATTCCGACAGGCTTAACACTAACTCTAATCCTCCCATGGCCCTTTCTCTGTTTTCTGCCACTTAGTGGGTGCTCCAGAAAGATTGTGGCATTACTGTCTTCTAGGAGTTTGGAAGAAATGCAGCTCTTGTGCCTGAAGAGATGGCTTAGCCATTAAGAGCACTTACCCTTACAGAGGATCTAGGTTTAATTTCAACATTAACACCATACCAATAGTGCCATTTCTGGAACATCTGATGCCTCCTGACTCCTGTGGGCATTAGGCATTCATGTGGTAGACATGGCAGGCAAAACATTCAAACTGAAATCTAAAAATATGTAAGAAAAATTGCAGGTTCTTACTATTTGTCCCCTCTTTCTGTACACTTCACAGCTGTAAAAGTACTAATTTAGATGACAGTGCCTTTGAAATTGAATCAACCCATTTTTCACTCCTGGGGGTGTGTGTGAAATTCTTCTCAACTGGGGAAATTAAACATTTTAAGGCATCATGTCCTGGTAGTATAGCACAGAAGAAATAAGTTTTTTTTTAATATACAAAGACAAATTGGGTGCCAGTGAGGCAGCTACCTAAGCCTGATGATCTGAGTTTAGATCCCCAGAACTCACACAAAGGTGGAAGGAAAGAAGCATTTCCACAAAGTTGCCCTCTGACCTTCAGGCATCCCGTAACCACAAATACACAGCATAAATTTTTAAGAAATGCATAAATTGGTAAAGTTGGGTAATAAGAGCAGTTTTGGGGTACAGTGCATCATGGTGGGGAAATGACAGCAAGAGCTGGGGTAGCTTAGTGAATGAATGTGGGTTTGTTTGGTTTTTATTTTTTTAGTGTTTCGAGACAGGGTTTCTTTGTATTGTTTTGGAGGCTCTCCTGGAACTCACTCTGTAGACCAGGCTGGCCTTGAACTCACAGAGATCCGCCTGCCTCTGCCTCCCAAGTGCTGGGATTAAAGGCGTGTGCCACTGCCGCCCGGTGAATATGGTTTTTTTATCCAGTCCAGGACCCCAGCCCATGGAATGGCACTGCCTGCATTTAGGGTGAATCTTCCTATGTTAATAAACCTAATCTACAAACTCACTCACACATAGACCTAAAGATTTATTTTTGGCCGGGCGGTGGTGGCGCATTCCTTTAATCCCAGCATTTGGGAGGCAGAGGCAGGCAAATCTCTTGAGTTCAAGACCAGCCTGGTCTACAAGAGCTAGCTCCAGGACAGTCTCCAAAGCATTACAGAGAAACCCTGTCTTCGAAAAAAATTTTAAAAATGAGCCGGGCGGTGGTGGCGCACGCCTTTAATCCCAGCACTCGGGAGGCAGAGGCAGGCGGATCTCTGTGAGTTCGAGGCCGGGCTGGACCGACAGCCTCCGAAACACTACAGAGAAACCCTGTCTCATAAAAACCAAAAAAAAATTTAAAAAATGAATAAAGATTTTTGTTGGACCAGGTGGTCGATCTCTGAGTTGGAAACCAGCCTGGTCTACAGAGTTAGTTACAGGATAGGCTCCAAAGGTACACAGAGAAACCCTGTCTGAAAAAAACAAAATTTTGTTGTGGTTCTAAATCCTGTCAAATTGACAAAATTAATAATCATTACAATTAACCTTAACATATATATGAAAAGGCATATTTATTTCCTTAGATCAGGTCTGGAAAGATAACCCAGCAGTTAAGAACTCTTGCTCCTCTTAAAAGGAACAGTTTGATTCCCAGCATTCACATCAGGTGGATCCCATCCACCTATAATTCCAGTTCCAGGGGATCTGGTGCCCCCTTCCAGCCTCCACAGGAACCCACACATATATTCATGTATGTATGCATGCACGATTTTTAAATTCCTTGGGCTATGATACCAAATCTCAGTCTTTGATTTTCAGTGTGTGATCACTGTAAATATAGTTCCAGAGGGGCATTTGTGCTTCTGATTAAAGAATAAGTATAAATAATATAAAAGATATCCTGCTGTTACAGATGTGAGATATAATTCCTGGATTTTTTTTAACTTTATGTACATTAGTGTTTTGTCATGGGTGTCTGATCCCCTGGATTTTTTTTCTTGGTTTTTCAAGACAGGGTTTCTCTGTGACTTTGGAGGCTGCCCTAAAACTAGGTCTTGTGGACCAGGTTGGTCTCCAACTCACAGAGATTCACCTGCCTCTGCCTTCCAAGAGCTGGGATTAAAGGTGTGTACCACCAATGCCCAGCATGCTCTGAATTTTTAATCGTTGCTCAGTTAATGTTATTAAAACTTCCTTTTGAAATCAACCTAAGGGAAAATGAGAAAGATTCTTATAGCAAAACATGAGATTTGATTTTTTTTTTGGTTTGGTTTTGTTTTTTTGTTTTTCAAGACAGGATTTCTCTGTATAACAGCTCTGACTGTCCTGGAACTCACTCTGTAGACTAGGCTTCCCTCCAACTCACAGAGATCTGGTTGCCTCTTCCTCCTGAGTGTCGGAATTAAAGCCGTGTGCCGCCACTACTACCCAGCTAGAGATTTCATTTTTCAAATTCAATTTGAAAATAATGAATGACATTGCAGCTAATAATTGTGATATAATCAGATCTAATTGTTTTTGTTTTAAGGATAACAAAGCCGATGTCATTTTAAAGTACAACGCAGATGAAGCCAGAAGTCTCAAGGCATATGGCGAGCTTCCAGAGCATGGTAATTACTAATTTGTCATGGTTTTTAGGTTGTCTGCTAGTGTTTAGGCAATGAAGTTATGTTGCTCCTATTTATTTTTGTGCTTACATTATTAGAGTTAAATATACCTGCTTATGCGTTATATTAGGTCCATGGGAAAGAAGTTAATAAATTTCTGTTCCTGATAAGAGTGGATTTAATGAGAAATTGCAGTGTCAGCCAAAGGAATTATTTCTAACTTCAAGAAAAGTTGGCAATGCAGTGCATTAGTGACCACCTTAGCATGCACAGAGACCTGGGTTGAGTAACTAGCACTGAAAAACATCCTTGTTTATATGTGTAAATAGAAGGGGCAGTGATTAAGTAGCATGGGTTCTTTTCCCCCTCAAAATATAAGCTGTCTATAACCTTATTAGAGGGAAAATATAATTTATACAGTGTTACAAGTCATCTTTTTTATATAGCTGTTACTTTTTAAAATTTTTTGCATCCATTTTCTCATGTAAACATGGCTTTGTAACCAGTGAGACCCTATTGCCTGGCATGGTGTTGCATGCTTTTAATCCTAGCGCTCAGGGGCCAGAAGCAGGTGGATCTCTGAGTCCAAGACCAGCCTGGTCTACAGAGTGAGTCCCAGGACAACCAGAGCTGTTAACACAGAGAAACCCTGTCTCAAAACAAAAAAGGAAATCCTGCTAAGAATTATAAACTTGCCGTTCTGATCTTGGAAACAGCAAGAAATTTGGGGGTGGAGTAGCATGCCTTAGGTGAAAGTATGATGTGCCCAGATGTTTCTTCCTAATTTACCATTGTTGGGAATTGGTTGTTCTTTGCTTCTTAGTGTCTGTTTCTTTCTGTATGGTTCATTTTGATCAGATGTTGACTTTCTGGACACTTGAAACCATCCCTAGTCCCAAATCAGTAATGACTCCTTCCTAAAGTAACTTATTTTATCTTTTGTTTGAGATAGGAAATAAAGTTGTTAGTATGTGCACAAACTTCTGAAGCATAACCTGGAGGATGTAATTGGTTCAGAATTAGTATAGTTAGAGCTTCTCTTGCTAAATAGCCCTTATGAACAAAAGAAAATTAAAATACTCTCAATGTTTTAATATTTTGCTTCATATAGCAAGATTAGTAGAAAATTGAAAGCCAACATTTTGATTATATTATCAGTGTATATATTTTTTTCTTTAGCTAAAATCAATGAAACTGATACATTTGGTCCTGGAGATGATGACGAAATTCAGTTTGATGACATTGGAGATGATGATGAAGACATTGATGATGTAAGTAGATACATTCCACTTTTTCTGGTTTTTGTTCATGAGTTACATACATACATACAAAGATACTAGACCTTTCCCTTAAATTCTTATAAAACTAGGAATATAGAACATTTAAATGAGAGTATATACTTGGGGGTGGGGGACATGAAAATAAAGGCACTGTTCTGAAAGAGGAATAAGATCAAGGTGAAGAGATAAGGATAGTAGGTGATTATTGGATAGAGTCAAAACGTGCATGCATGTATGTCAAAATGAAAACCATTATTTAGCCCAATTAATATATATAAATAAAAGTGTATTTTGAGGCTTAGCCATGGGTTAAATCATCAGAGGTCAAACTGTTAGCGAGGTGTGGTAACATGTACCTGTATTTCTGGTAATTGGGAGGCTAAAGCCATATTGCTTCAAGTTTGAGGTCGGCCTGGGTTGCAATACCGGCAAATACCAGGCCAGCTGGGGCTACCTAGCAATACCTTGTACCACACCTAGCTTTCCACATAGTACTACCATAACAAGTAGGAGCTAGAGAACTTGTTTTATCAGGCCGGGAAGTAGTGGCACACACCTTTAATCCCAGCACTGAGAGGCAGTTGTTGGCATAGGCAGATCTCTGAGTTCAAGGCCAGCCTGGTCTTCAAAGAGTTCCAAGTCAGACTCCAAACGTACAGAGAAACCCTGTCTCGAAAAAACAGAAAAACCCTGTTTTATCAGTTAAGAGAGTATACTGTTCTGGTGGAGAACCCAATTGTAGTTCCCAGATCACACATCAGGCGGTTCATAACTGCCTGTAACTCCAATTCTAAAGGCTCTGAAGCCTTTTTGTAGCCTCTGTTAACAAACACACATTTACTTTATTTGCATTGAAGTTTTGCTTGCATGTATGTCTCC
Source organism: Mesocricetus auratus (assembly GCF_017639785.1). NCBI lineage: Eukaryota > Metazoa > Chordata > Mammalia > Rodentia > Cricetidae > Mesocricetus > Mesocricetus auratus. Next base: position 21,556,860 of record NW_024429188.1, on the reverse strand, counting down.
CCTTTAACTGGAGTTACAAGACAGGAGTAGCTGCCATGTGGGTGCTGAGAATCGAACCAGGATCTCTGGAAGAACAGTCAGTGTTCTTAACTGCTGAGTCATCTCTCCAGTCCCACTGAATACAGTCTAAAAACTTCAGTTCCAGGGGACTTCATGCTTCCCTCTGGCCTCCGAGGGCACTAGGCCCTCGTGTGATAATGCACAGAAAATAAATAACATTTTAAGGCATACTCACAACAAAAAGTGATTTTTAAAAAACATTTTAAGCATAGCTTTCTTTGAGGCTCTTGAGCCTAGCCAAAAACAATTCCTCCCTTGTTAGGATGGAGCTGAGTAGTAAAGTACTTCCCTAGCATGTACAAGGCCCTGAGTAATTACCTAGTAATTCAAAAAGAGAGGTGGAGAGGGACAGAAAAGAAAAATAGGAAGTCATGTTAAGGGGAGGGTGATGCTGAATTTATGCCCCCCTTTTAAAATATCTTCATTTATTTTGTTTTGTTTTACTCAAATGTAGGATGTGTGGGTTGGGTGCCCATCCACGGAGAACAATAGGGCATCAGTCAGAGCTTCTGGAGCTAGGGTTAAAGGCAGTTGTGAACACGCCCAATGTAGGTGCCAGTAACAAAACTGTAGCAGTACACAGTGTTAACCAGTGAGCCATCTCCACCCCAGAATTTACATTGTTATGAACATTATTTTGAAATGTATTTATTTTGTGTGGATGGATGGACAAGTACACTCGTGCTTAGGGCATACATGTAGAAGTCAGTTCATATGGATTCCAGAGAGCCTCAGGCCATTTCTTGGTTGTTTTTATTTGTCTGCTTTTTTTTTTTTAAATAAGTTTGTTGTATCACCTGAGAACTCTGCTTTTTTCCTTGGGATATTTATTTCTTTGGCTGTTTTCTAAGTGTTAAAAGAGGTTCTGTCTGTACTTCAGTAAACAAATGGAAAGAAAGGATTGAAAACACACTTCACTAGTTCTTGAAAGAGGTCATGGTCCTTCATGTCTATTCCTACTCCCCAAATATAAAATCTCAAATCAGGGCTGGCAAAGTGGCTCAATGGTTAAGAATACTTATTGCTCATGCAGCAAGGGACCCTGGCTTGGTTCCCAGCACCCACATGAGGCAGCTCACAACTACCTGCAACTTCTGCTCCAGGGAATCTGACATCCTCTTCTGGCCTCCACTGTTACCTACATACATAAGCAAAGGTGCAGGCACAAAAACTGAAGTAAAATGTAAAATGAAATCTCAAATAAGCAATGCAAAAGGAAGGAGACAGCAAATCTAATTAAGAATATTCTCAGGTGCTGGGGGGTGACACACGCCTTTAATCCCAGCACTTGGGAGACAGAGGCAGGAGGATCTCTGTAGTTTGAGGCCAGCCTGGTCTACAAAGTTCCAGGACAGCTACACAAAGAAACCCTGTAGAGAGAAGGGAACAGGGGAGAGAGAGAGAGGAGGGAAAAAGAGAATGTCCTCAGGGGCCAGACACAGTGTGGCACAGGCCTTTAATCCTAGCACTCAGGAGGCAGATGTAGGTCAGCCAGGGATATAGATAGAGACCCTATCTCAAAACTAAAAAGAAGAAAAAACAACAACAACAAAGAAGATTTGGGAAGACTAGACAGATGGCTGGACAGTTAAGAGTGCTTACGACTGTTGCAAAGGACCTGTTTGCTTCTCAGGGTAAAGTGCTTACCAGGCACTCCTGAGAATCGGCATTCAGCTCCACAGAATCCACATAAAGATGGCTACAGTAACTTCTCTAAACCTAATGCTTTTATGGCAAAGTCAGAGGTGCAGACAGGAATCTCTGGAAGCTCGTAGGCCAGCTAGCCTGATATACCCAAGAGTGAAGAAAAAAGAGACCTTTTATCAAAAGGTTGAAAGTGAAGACCAACATCTGAGGTCCTCTTCCTGCAACCCACCTAATATACACAGCACTCCCAGTAGTGCACATGTATTGGCACACACTTGTAAGAAGTATTTTTTTCCTTTGACTTAATGTTCTTTTCTCTTTCAGATCTAAAATGAGCTCAACAGTTTACATTCTGGTCTTTCTGAAGATTGCCCTGCAAGTTTGAAATCTGGCCAGCCATAGACCTCAAGGAAAAGTTTTCACTGTCTTGATTGTAATGTGTTGAAGCAGACTTGATTCGATACTAAGATCGCTTCTTTCAAAACTGATATCTTAAGTGATATGTTAAGCCCACTTCTGTTCATTTGATGTAATAGAACTCAAGTTCATGTAAGAAAAAAAAAATAACTGCCTTTCCTACTTTGACCACTTCCAGTAAGTAAATGGATGTTTTGAATAAACTATTTGCCTTGTACTCATTATAAATTATGACTAAGCCCTCCTCTTGCATAGCTGTTGACTGTGCAGTCTTTATGTATACTCCAGTTGCCCAGAGATTTTGATACAAATGGAGGCAGAAATCCGTTCTTTGTTTTATTATATTTTGAGACAGAGTCTAACTTTGTATCCGAGGTTAGGTTGGAATTCACTATAGTCATAGTGGACCTCAAACTCTATGATACTCCTTTCTCAGCCTCCTGGGTGCTGAGATTATATGTATGTACCACATCTGGCAGAAATCTATTTAAAGACAAAAATGATAGGTCTGCTTTGCATATTTAATTATATGGCTATTTTTATACTAGTTTTGATAACATGTAAGTTCTTTTCATGATTTTGTTTTGCAGTCAACTTACTGGGAGAGGAAAGGCATTTCCAAAATGTTTTTAGAAACTGGTTTTTAATGCAAATTTTGAATTCAGGTCAGTAGTTGCAGAAATTGAACACTAGGTGGTGCTCAGCTATCTAAACATTGGTAATACTATTTTTAATTATTGAGATGGTTTCTTTTCTCAACTAGTGTGAGTAGGAAATTACCAAACAGAGAAAAATTGTGCATAGAATATTTTTCCAAAAAGAAAGATTGTGTTGGAGTGTTGCTTTTCAGGAGTCTTACTCACATAAACTACAATTCTGAGTGCTTTATAAACACATAAGATATAGACAAGTGAAGATTTAAGTTCATAACAATATGAATACTATATAATAAGAGTATAAATGCTTTTTAAGGCTTTCCTTAAACTGAGGGGGAAATGAGGGAATAACAAACATAACCCTGATATAATGGCATGACCTGTAACCCTGCACTTGGTAAGGTCCAGGCAAGAGGACCAGGAGTTCAAATAACAAGCTTAGTAAAAAGGTGTTTTCTTATTTCTGAATCTAAGAGCTGTAGCTGAAAAAAATAGCATGCTGCAGACGATATCATGTACTCCAACTTTACATTAGGGGACAAGTTTATTAGGTAGACAGTTTGGGAAGGGGTCCAGGGATCCCATTTTCTTTGTACAAGGAATTTAGGTTTGCTTTTATTTAGGAGTTATCATTGCAGTTAGAGCTGGGCTAGTCAGAATTCACTGTACACACAAAGCATGCAAGTTTAAAACCGAGATCCATCATGCAGGTTGTGGGCCTTGTACTCTACTAACATCAGAAAACTTTTCATTAATGAAAAGGAACACACAAAGGAATGCATATTACATGGTTTCACAAACAAGATCTTCTGTAATCCCTTTCTTAACTATGACTTCATCTCAGGTTTTCCTACTCAGCTTCAAAATCTGAGGTGCCATAACAACAGTAGAAAAGATGAAGTGATTAGTCTGAATTTCTTATTCTGAGAAATTTCTTAGTGATTAACTAGGCAGAGCATATCTGAGACCAAGGGCTAAAACTACCCCTGGGGCATTTGTTAAGCACTTGTTTTCATCAGTAATTAGATCTTTGGACCTTAAAAGTGTTTCACCAGCTGGATGTGGCATACACCTGTGATCCCAGCACAGGAGTTGTTGAATAGTGGCCAGGGCTAAATAAAATAATGTCTCAAAAATAAAAAACATTTTTACTAAATTTGCACTGTATGTAGCTATGCATTATATTATGAGCAGTGTTTTAACTCTACATAGGTGATACAGCTCAAAAGTTGGTTTTCTACTTCCTGTAACAGGATTTGAGGGTTTTTAGAAATTAACATGTAACCCCTTTTCCTGTACCTTCTGGTGGTTATATCTCTTTTCTTGCCTAAATAGTAGCAGCATTAATGAGTGTTCTTGTATTCTGGGTGATGTGGAGCCATACTAGTTTATAAAGTAGTTGAATACAGTTGTCACTAGTATGCAAATGCTACCTGGAAGAGTTCTTTGACATGTATTTGGTATGGGAATTGAATAGTTTAACTGATTCAGTTTTATTTCAGATAAGGAATGGAAGTGGTCTGCAAGGAAATTTTGGGGTTTTTTATTATTATTTTTGGTTTGACTTCTATAGTATAACTCTAAGTAGCAACCAGAAAGAAAAATAAAATGTTTGAAATCTAAGAATAATGCTATTCTTTTTGTGGAGGACGGGTTGTTTTCTTTTTCTTTCTTTTTTTTTTTTTTTTTTGAGACAGGATCTCATACCCCACGCTGGCCTTGAAATACCAACAGCTAAGGCTAGCCTTCTGATCTTCTGCCTTTACCTCCCAATTGCAGGGGTTGCAGCTGTGCACAAACATACGCAACTAGAATAATATGTCTTCCTGCTGTGATGGTGTAAGAAGTTAATGCTAATCAATTTGATAGTCTTACACCAAACTCTTGGTCTGATCCCCAGCACCCCATAAACCAGTGTTTTTCATGTCGTTTATTCCAGATAGAGCATGAGCATGGTGTGTTGCTAAAGTGACTGAGTAACCACACCAAGCGTCTGTGTAAAAAGACTTGCCAAGATTTAGTCGTTTGCCTGTTGAATCTTTCTTAAACATCTTAAGAGACTACAAAGTATTCATGACAGAAATTTTATATATTATTTGGAAAATAGCCATTGGTTTATTCATCCCATGTATGGAATCATAGCTATAAGTTGTCACTTAAAAACTTTGTGACTTGTAATATTGCTTAATCTCACTTGTCTTAGTAAACTTTAAATTACTGTGTTGAACAACATCTTTAATAGGTAGAAACTGTCAGTGTTGACTGCAGAGTAACTGAGTAATCAAATAGGTACAAGCATGTTTTGAATAGCTAGATTTATACTCAATTTGTATTCTGTACAGATTTAATGATGTCCACAATAAACTGGCTTTACAGTTTATAAAGTATCAGGATGAAGACAGCTCTATGCCTGCCTTTCATAAAGATTTGTATCAGTGTGTGATATTCATCCTGCTCAGTATGGATAAGTTTCATTTATATACTAGTAGGACTCCCACAGACTTTTACACACTACCTTCATGTTTGTGGTTTAACTTAAACCATCATTTCTGATCCCTGTTCAGAAAAGAACAAAATCTGAATTAAGTTATAGTACAAGTATAAGTAAACACAGACTGGGTGGTGGTGGTGGACACCTTTAGTCCCACCACATGGGAGACAAAGTTTGAGGCCAGCCTGGTCTACAGAGCCGAGTCCCAGGACAGCCATGGCTACACAGAGAACCCCTGTCTTGAAAAACCTAAATAAATAAATAAAGCGAGTTTAAGTAAGCAGTAGACTGAGCAATTGAGACACTGTACTGGACATTTACCAGTCTTTTAAGGACAGTGTGCTAGACAGAGAAAATAAAGAGCGTGGGTTCTGGGGTCTGTACCCCAATCCCCAGTCAATTCTACCAAGTATCCATCACTACCTTTCCAGCTTGTCTCAGCTTCACAAGCCTGGCATGGGATATAGGGAGGATAGAAACACCTACTGTAGAATTATTGGAGGGTTAATAACATTCACACTTGGTATCTGCTTTTCATGTGGAAACCCAGGACCATGTAAGACAGAAGATGCATGTCTCCTGTGTTCGCTGTGTACCTTACCTTGCTTGCAGTCTTTAATTACTGTCATAAAAGGAACGTGTAGAATATATTATTTGTGCTGTGTGGACACTGCAGTTGCTACCACACCATCCTTCTTTAATTCGGCAGGTGGGAGTCGCCAAGTTGCTTGCGGCTATTTTCTGGAATTAATACTAACCGCTCTATATTTCTTCAGAGAAAGTTTATAGTTACTAATAATGCTGGCTGTGGTAATGTGTCATTTTTATTCTTTAATGAGTCCTTTTGCTATAGATTCCCATCATGTGGAACAATGTAAAGAAATCATATGCAAACTACAGCAAGTAGAAAATAAAGCACGAAAACAACCCAAGACTGTATATAATTGGTTCTTTTCCTACTATTTTTAAGATGTTAAAGATGATTCTTTTCTGAAATTTTGTAGGTTTTTTTTTTGAAACTTAAGTGTGATGGATTAGAAAAGGTGCACTTGTATACTTTATCCATTTCTTTTTTTAAATCTGATTTTGATTGTTTGAACTGAATGGATGCATTGTGTCAATGCTGAAAACCTGTAGTGAAGAAGACATTTTCAACAGTAAACCAATTGTCCAGAATGATCTCAAATTACTAAAGCAATAGTCAGTGGACCTTTTGTGCTATGCAGATATGTATAGGAGAACCTAAATTTCCAGCCAGCATGTTGCCTGTTACTCTGGTCTTGTGGGGAGTGAGAAGAGAGGATCTCACTGTGTATCCCCAAGTTGGCCTTGAATTCCCAACATTCATGCCTCAGCCTCCAAGGCCATGGGATTGCAGACACACACCACTCACTATCCCCAGAAAGAGGCACAGACCAGAAAGTTACTGAATTTTAATGTAAACTCTTTCCTTTCCTGTGAATTAACACAGATACCTGGTGTCTGGACTTGCTTCCCTACACACCAAGCAAGCAAGCAAGCAGATCTACAGTGTGTGCCAGTTGACCTCAGAGTCTAACACTACCTGGAGATTGTCAACATCCCACAGGTAGAATTTGCCCCCAAGGTTGTGCCCCACCTCACACAGTTGCAAGGTTTTTAACTGTTTCTAACAATAGGTCATATAATTTAGGGTTCTCAAACTACTTTTTGGCTTTCAGAGGATTCTGGGAAACTTTGCATGTTTATTGTAATTTAAGAAGAATGTGTGAGAAAGATGCCATGCCACAAGGTTCAAGCAGAGGGGTTTTTTTTTTAGTTAGGGAAAGGGATCATAAAAAGGGAAGGGGGCCGGCGCGTTTGGTGGGTGGTGCACGCCTTTAATCCCAGCACTCAGGAGGCAGAGGCAGGCGGATCTCTATGAGTTTGAACCTAGCCTAGGTAGGTCTACAGAGCTAGTTCCAGGACAGCCTCCAAAACAATACAGAGAAACCCTGTCTCGAAAAACCAAAAAAGAAATAATACAGGCTGAGTTAGAGAGATGACTCAGTTATATAACAGAGCACTGGCTGCTCTTCCAGAGGACCCAGGTTCCGTTAATTACCAACACCCACATGGCAGCTCCCAGCTATCTGCAAGCACATCTTGTTCCAGAGAATGAATGTCCTCTTCTGGCCTGAGGCCCCAGGCATTCTTGGGGCATACATGGAAACTTGCAGGCAAAATACTAAGACAAATCTTTAGAAGAAAGAAAATAACCCTAAGGCAAGGAAGATAACATAAGCATTTGCTGTGCAGGCTTTCCAACCAGTTTAGATTCCCTATAACCCACAAAAAATGTTAGTGGGCATGGTGGTCCACTGTATCAAGAACTCTGGATTTGACTCAATGAAGTGGAAGAGGGATACCGAATGATTACCAACTTTGATTTCAGGCTTCTATATAACATATTCACTATATAATACCATATGTACACACACACAGAGAGAGAAATGATAAAGGGAATGACCCTGGCTGGGCCTGCTGATACACTTCTTTGTATATCCTAGCACTTAGGAGGCTGAAGCAGAAGGGACAGAATGTGAGGCCAGCCAGGACTATGTAGCAACACTGGGAACAAAGGGAGTGTTACATGTAGCTCAGTTGATAGAATGATTCAATCCATAGCACTGCAAAAACAGCATTATTCCACATACTATAATCCCAGCACTTGGAGGTGGGGACAGGGAAATCAGGAGTTCAAGGCTGGCCTTGATTACATGATGAATTCAAGTCCAATCTAGACTACAGGAACTCAAAAGCAGAAGGAAAAGGATGAGACATTCATAGTGGCTCACACTTACAATCCTTCCACTTGGGAGGCTGAAACAAGTACAGTGAGGTTACTTGGGCTAACAGTTTCGTGGTAGCCAGAGATACTGTATTAGCTACTTTTCTCACCAATGTGGCAAAAAGCAAGCGTTTTCTTTTTATGATTTGAAGGGTGATGGGGCATGTCCTTCTGTATGGTGTGACTGTTTCTCTTATTGGTTGATGGATAAAGCTGTTTTGGCTGGTGGACAAACAGGATTTAACCAATAAGAGAAACTGGGATAAAGAAAAAGAAAGGTAGTATGAGTGGAGAGATGCCTTAGAGCTGCCAAGGAAGTTAGAGACCCGGGCATCACAGGTAAGTCAAGACCACATACGTGGAGATGCACAGATTAATAGAAATTGGTTAATAATTAAGAGAACCTGAGTCATCAGCTACACAGTTTATAATTAATATAAGCCTCTGTGTGTTTGTTTGGGACTAATGGCTGCTGGACTGCATCTACAAAAGGGAGTCCATTGTGGCAGGAAAAGATGAGGAGACATGGCAGGGGAAATAGGTGAGTGATCACATTGGGACTGCTTGTGCAGCTCACTTTCTCTCCTTGAATTCAGTCCAAGAGTGCCACCCACATTCAGCTTAGGCTAAATGTTTCTGGAAAACTATACCACAGCCATCCTCAAAAGTGAATCTCTTAGGTAATAACAAATCCAGTCAAACCAACAATGAAGATCAGCCATCACAGCTACATATCAAGATTCTGCCTCAGAAAATTGCATCTATTGTACCACCATGTAACAAGGACAGGAAGGTTTCAGAATGTTATCATACAGGCATGGCGGCTACTTGAAATTGTTTTTTGCTGTTGTTGGTTTTTTGTTTTGTTTTGTTTGAGACAGGGTTTCGCTGTGTAGCCTTGGCTGTCCTGGAACTCATTCTGCAGGCCAGGCTGGCCTCAAACTCACAGAGATCTGCCGGCATCTGCCTCTGGAGTGCAGGGATTAAAGGCCATGGGCCACCACAGCACCACACTTGAGACTGTTTTAAAACATGGTGGCAATTTTGCCTGGGGAAACATGAACAAACATCCGTTTGCAGATGACCAAAGAAATGATTTCACTCAAATCTGTTTACTTTTTCTGGTTAATTATTAGAGTATGTGTGACCTAAAAGCAGTTGTATTACAAGGAAAGCCCCCGCCCCAACCCCTGTCCCAGCATAGGTGATCACTCATCAAAGCCACATTCCTGGAGCACTGGTTGTTTTTAGCTTTCAGGCAACTGCATGGAAGAATCCCCTAGCTAATCGTTTAGTGCTTATAGAAGCTTAGGAAGGGCTATGTTAATCTTGTAAGGGGTTTTCTGTTATTTACTATGTGTGTACATTCTCATCTCTGTGGGTTGTAGCATATGTGTGTGCAGGTGTGCATGTGTACATGTGTGCAGAGGCAAGACATCAACCTTGGATACCATTCCTCAGGTCTCTTCACTGGAACCTGGAGCTCACTGACTAGGCTGGACTGGCTGGCCCAGGAAGTTTTCTGTGCCTGCTTCCCCAGCACTAGGATTATGAGTGTAACTCACCACATGCAGATTTTTTAAATTTATTTTTATTTTATGTGCATTGGTGTTTTGCTATAGGTGTCAGGTCCCCTGGAACTGGAATTACAGACAGTTGTGAGCTGCCATGTGGGTGCTAGAAATTAAACCCAGGGCCTCAGGAAGAGCAATCCGTGCTCTTTTAACCATTGAGCCATATCTCCACCCACTCCCCAATGCACATACTTATATGGATGCTAGGGATCTAACTCAGTTCCTAGAGCTTGTACCCCCAAGCACTTACTGCCTGAGCTGTGTTCCCTGGCCCCAATGTTGTAACTCTCTGAGCTTCCCCAGCCTTGTAAATTTTCTTAGTTTGCTGAATCCTGGGAGCCTCTGTCTTCACTCCAGGAGGGACTTTTCTGTCCTGAGAAAAGAGCTATGTGACAGTGGCTTACTTGCAATCCTAGCACTCAAGGAGACAGGAGGATTACCTCAAATGGAAGCTGGCCTTGGTTACACACTGCATACCAGGCCAGCCTTGGCAACAATGTGAGAACTTGTTAAAAGTATTAATAATAATGGTAGTAATTATATTCTTTTAAAACATTCCAAAGGCTGGAGAGATGGCTCAGCATTTAAAAGCACTGATTTCTCTTCCAAAAGATGTGGGTTCAGTTCCTAGCACCCATATAGTGGATAACAACCATCTATAACTCCAGTTCCTGGGGATCCAGTACCCTCTTATGGCATCTACAGACACTGCATGTATGTGGTACACAGACATGGAGGCAAAAACATCCATACACATAAAGAATACATAAATCTCTTAAAAATCACTTAACTTCAGGCCGGGTGGTGGTGGCGCACGCCTTTAATCCCAGCACTCGGGAGGCAGAGGCAGGCGGGTCTCTGTGAGTTCGAGGCCCGGCTGGACCAATAGCCTCCAAAACAATACAGAGAAACCCTGTCTCGTAAAAACCAAAAGAAAAAAAATCACTTCAGGCGTTGGTGGCGCATGCCTTTTATACCAGCACTTGGGAGGCAGAGGCAGACAGATCTCTGTGAGTTCAAGGCCAGCTTGGTCTACAAAGTAAGTTCCAGGACAGTCTCCAAGACAATACAGAGAAACCCTGTCTCGAAAAAAAATCACTTAATTTATTCTAATATTTAATTCCTAGAAAAAAAAACTTGGATTTCTGTTTAGCATTTTTAGAAAAATGCATGAAATGAATCTATCACACCAAAGAGAATTTGCTATCTATGAAACAATGAGCTTTTCACGAAAAAATGAGTTTTAATAAAGAAGTTGCTGAATAGATCAGTGATATAAAGGAATAATAAATGGAACATTTAAATTTTTAGGAAGAGGGACTGGAAAGATGGCTCAATGGATAATAGCACTTGCTGTTCTTCCAGAGGACTTGAGTTCAGATCCCAGCACCCATGTCAGGTGGCTTACAACCGCCTGGAACACCAGCTCCAGGGGATCGGATACCTTCTGTTCTCCAATAGCACCCTCACACATGTGACATACTGCCATGTCCACTGCGCAGCCTGTGACCGAGAATCTGCGGAGGTTGTCGGGATTGATGACACAGTGAAAGAAGGCTTCAAGAAGGCCTCGCTCTATTCTTACCCAGGCTGCCCTGACACCAGTGTCTGGGGTTGGGGGTCAGGAAGAGGCGGTTAGCCATTGGAAAGGTCAAGGTCAGGGTGTTCCCGTGGGCAAGCCCCTATCAGGAACTTATTTCTTACAGGCACCGGATTGTTTTTAGTAAACATGTTTTAGTAAACATGTCTTCTCTGCGGTCGGTTACAGCTGCCTGCTCCCAGGCTTATGGGGAAGTGGGCCTCCGGCCAAGGTCTCTTGTTCCCACAACATACACCCACAGAGATACACACATAAACATAAATACAATTTTTTAACGATTTTATTTATTTATTATGTGTACAACGTTCTGCATGTATGCTTGCACACCAGAAGAGGGGACCAGATCTCATTACAGATGGTTGTGAACCACCATTCGGTTGCTGGGAACTGAACTCAGGACCTCTCAAAGAGCATCCAGTGCTCTTAACCTATGAGCCATCTCTCCAGCGCCAAATAAAATTTTTTAATGAAACCTTTTCATAGCTCTTTCCACCAATGTTTCCCAAATTTTCCATAATTGGGATGTTAGAATTACATCCAAAGTTGAAGACAGAATAATAAAACTTTTTTTCAGACACTGAAGATAGAATCAAAGGTCTTGTACATGCTAGGCTAGTGCTCTGCCATTGAGCTACACCCTGAGCCCAGACCAATGGATTCTAATAAAACTTGCGTATTATGTACTAGAGTCCAGAGGACAAGTAACTTAACAAATTATTACTTGTTGAGCATGGTGGTGCAAGTCTTAGATGTCACCACAATCAAGGCAGAGATGGATGTGAGTTTGAGGCGAGTCTAATCTACATAGTGAGTTCCAGGACAGCCAGGGCTACATAGGGAGACCCAATCTCAGAGAATTTAAATAAGAAAAACTACTGATTCTCTGGACTGGGTGATATACAGGCCTGTAATTCTAATAAGTTTGGAAACAGAGGCAGGATTCCAAGTTCAAGGTCTGCCTGGGCTATAGAGAAATCATCTGTCAATATTAGTTGTAATATGAAAGAACAAACACAATCTGCATTTTTACCAGGTGCAGTGGCATGAATCATAATCAGATACCCAGAAGAATGATGCCGAAGGGTCACTTGAGCTCAAGAGATCAAGACCAGGGCAACATCCATCTCCATCTAAAAGAGAGAAAGTGAAACAAAAACTTCCTTTGCTGTGTACCTCAAAGGGTAGATTGTTTAACCAAAACACCATATTGTAACAGTGAATACAACTCTTCTGCAAAGCAAAAATCAGAAACAATGCCATCTTCATTAAAAGTCTCTGCATTAAAAGTCTCTGCATTAAAAGTCTGACAGTGTGGCCAGGCATGGTGGCACACACCTCTAATTCCAGCACTTAGGAGGCAGAGGCAGGCAGATCTCTGAGTTCAAGGTCAGCCTGGTCTATAGAATGAGTTCCAGGACAGCCAGGGCTATTACACAGAAAAACCGTGTCTCAAAAAAGTAGAAAACCAAAAAAGAGCCTGTTAATGTGGGGCTGGAGATATGTTTCTGCAGCCTGCTCTTCGATAGGACCTGAGTTTGAGTCCCCAGTACACCCAGAACACACATGGTAGCTCACAATTGCCTGTGATTCCAATCTCAGGGTATCTCGTATCCTCTTCTGGCATACAGGGACACCAGCCATACCTGTGATGCATAGACGTACATGCAGACAAAACACCTATACACATACAATAAATAAAATTAAAAATGAAGATTCTATCAATGCATTGGGTTCATTTTGAATTAATGCATAATACAATCATAACATAAGCTTTTCTCTCCGGAAAAGTTAGCAGGCTGGTGAGATGGCTTTGGGCAAAGTGCAAGCCTGATGACCTAAATTAAATTACAAGAGCCCACATAAAGAAAAGAAGACAAAGTTTTACTATGGCCTACACATGTGCACTTTAACCCACAATTCCCAAAACATACCATATAAACACATACAGCAATAACTAATTTAATGCAATTTACAGGATCTCCCTATGCAGCCCTGGCAGTCCTGGACTCTCTATGTAGTCCAGGCTGGTCTCAAACTCACCGAGATCCTCCTACCTCTGCCTCCTGAGTGCTGTAATTAAAGATATATGCCACTATGCCCAGTCCAATTATTAACTTAAAAGGAAAAATCAACAGTATTGTCAATAATACACTTACAAGTTTCTGTCTTTCCCTGTCTCTGTGCCCACGTGCGCGTGCTTGACAAATTCTCATAAAGTACAGGTGGGCCTCTAACGCTCTGCATACCTCAGAGTGAAATTGAACTCTTTGCCCTCCTGTTCCTGCCTCCCAAGACCTGGGCTTCCAGGCAAACATGTACCACCACACCTGGCTTAATTAACATTTTCAAGTAAATTTACAGTTTAAGAACTTATATCTACCACTGTTGACAAAAGAAGCTTTTTATGGATCTGGTAGGTGTTGGCACTCTAGTTTGCAGACCAGATGAATGATTTGTTAAGACTGCTATCACTGAAGCCCCAAAAGACAACACAGGTTAAATGTGACTATAGGTCTGAAGAGTAGGTTCAGCAGTTACGAACACTGGCTGCTCTCTTCCAGAGGAGTAGGGTTCAATTCCCAGGAACCACGTGGTAGTTCACAACTGTCTATAACTCCGGTTCCGGGAAATCTGACACCCTTTTCTGGTCTCTACAGGCACTACACACATGAAGCGCACATCTTAGTCAGTGTTCTATTGCTGTGAAGACACCACGACCATGACAGCTCTTATAAAGGAAAGCATTTAACTGGGGCTGACTTGCAGTTTCAAAAGTTTAGTCCATTATCATCATGGCAGGGAGTGTGGTGGCATGCAGAGTGAGAAACTGGACCTGGCTTAAGCATCTGAGACTTCAAAGTCCATGCCCAGTGACATACTTCTTTTTTTTTTTTTTAAGTAAAATCTGAAAGTTTATTTCAGGGAAGCTGGTCAAGACTCCTCGGTGCCAGAGTCGTCCTCTTCCTCCCCAAAGCAGCTGTCGGCCTCCTCCACTTCGCTGTCCTCATAGTAGTCGTCGTAGAAGAGGTCTGAGCCCTCGTCGGGCGCCGGCGCCTTGGTCTTCACACAGTACTCGGCCAGCGTGGTGGGCACCTTCACGCCGTCCCGCTCCGCGTCTACCTTGGTCCCCAGGACCTGCTTGCGGATGATGTCGGTGTACTCGCGGTCCTTCCCCTTGCTCTCCTTCCACTTCCGGTACATCACTGAGGCGTCCACATTGGCAGGCGAGAAGGTGTTGGGCTCATTCAGCAGGGAGATCACGCTCAGGAGGATGGTCCTGACATTCTGTGTGGGGTTCCACCGCTCTGAAGGCAGCTCTCCGCTCTGTGGGTCGTCAACTGGGGGGTGGAGGATGGAGATGCACACGTCCCCCGTCTCGTAGATGTTTGGGTGCCACATCTTGGTGAGGAAGCGAAAGGCTGGTGGGGAGTACGGGTAGTCGATGGGGAACTTGAGGCGAGCCTTGAAGTAGCCTCCCTCGTAGTAGGTGTTGGGGGGCCCGAAGATGGCCACCTCCCAGTTGTACAGGTCGCCCTCGTCCACAAGCGTCACCCGAAAGCCTTCCACCGGTTCCTCCTGCAGCTCCTTCAGTTCCAGCAGCAGCGCCTTCTGCGAGCTGGGCACCAGTGGCCGGGCCATGGCGATGGCGATGGCAGCGGTTGCTGCGGTTGCGGTGATTGCGGAGAGGCCCGGGGCCTGGGGCTGGGCCGCGGGACCGAACAGGGCCGCGCTGGGCCGCGGAACCGGGGCCGGGCCGCGCCGCGCCGCGGGACCCGGCGCGAGCTCGCAGGACAGACCGGATCGCGTGCAGGCAGGGGGAGAACCGCTGCCTTCCTCTCTGCACCGCCGCCGCCGCCAACCGGGAGACCCCTAAGGCTCCACTCGCTCTGACGCCGCTGCCTGCGCTGCGCTCGCTTCGGCCCAGCCCTGTCTGCGCCGAATGCGCCTGCGCGCCGCAGCCACCTCGATTGCTGACGTACGTCTTTGCTGACGTACTTCTTCCAGCAAGGCTACACCTACTCCAACAAAGCCACACCTCTTAATGTTTCTAAGGAGTGTCATTCCCTGATGAATATGCACTCAAATATATAAAGTTATGGGGACCATTTTCATTCAAACCGCCATAGTGCACAAACATACGTGCAGGAAAATCCTCCTTCAGATAAAAATAAAAGTCGTTATTTAAAAATGTGGCCATATTCCAGGAAAATTGTACTAACAGAAATAGTAGGCTATATTTGATCCATTGACCATCATTTGCTGACCACTGCTATAAAAGGATTCTGATAGCAGAAGATTGGGTAATTGTGGTGTTAAATGGAATAATAGATTTTAAGAAACCTGTCAGCTAGCCGGGCGGTGGTGGCGCACGCCTTTAATCCCAGCACTTGGAGGCAGAGGCAGGATCTCTGTGGGTTTGAGACCAGCGTGGTCTACAAGAGCTATTTTTGGAAGTTGGTGTAATGAAAAAAGCACAGGAAACTGGTGGTTGTAATTTGTTTTTATAAAATATTTGTGCGTGCGTGCGTGCGTGCGTGCGTGTGTGTGTGTGTGTGTGTTCATGCAGTGCCTGAAGAGGATGGAAAACACCTTGGAGATAGAGGGAGTTAAAGTTTAAGGCAGCATTGAGTCAACAGATGTAGGTGCTGAGAACTGAATTCAAGTCTTTTAGAACAGCTACAAGTGCCCTTAACAACTGAACCATCTCTCCATTGTATGGGTGTTATATGTTTATTTATTTAGATGGGTGTCTGGATGTGAGTGTATGGACACATGTGTATGTGGGTGTTGTACACATGCACATGTATGAAGGCCAGAAGAAGGCATTGAATGGCCTCTTCGATTGCTCTCTTCCTAATCCCTCGAGGCAGGATCTCTCCTTGAACATGGAGCTAGTCTTTCCTCTGCTGTGGTGGAAGCCAGCTAGCTTCGGGATCCCTGTATCTCTGTGTGAGTGTGACACCCAGTTTGTTATGTGAGCACTCTAGGATCTGAAGGCTGGCCCTCATCATTGTGCAGCAAGAACTCTTAACTGCTGGGTCATTTCTTCAATACCTGAATGAAATTTTAAAATTGTCTAAATTCATGGATGGTATTCAGAGGTGGTATTCATCGATGTTTTGTATGTTATAAAAATATAAATTCTAGCCTGGCATAGTGGTTATTGCCTTTAATTACAAACTCAGGTGGATCTCTGTGAGTTTGATGCCAGCCTGGTCTACATAATGAATTCCATGATAGCCAGGGATACATAGTGGGATCTTTTATTTTTTTATTTTTTTATTTTTTGGTTTTACGAGACAGGGTTTCTCTGTATTGTTTTGGAGGCTGTCCGTCCAGCCCGGCCTCAAACTCACAGAGATCCGCCTGCCTCTGCCTCCCAAGTGCTGGGATTAAAGGCATGCGCCACCAACGCCCGGCCCAGATTCCTTTTATTTCTGTAATTCTGGGAAGGTTTTTCTCTCTGTCTGCTTTTAATTTCTTTTTCTGTTACTTTATTGTACATTAAACTTAATTTCAAATTTAAAAAAAAGAACACTTGCTGCCCTTGCACAAGGCCTGAGTGGGTTCCCAACATAAGTATACTGGCTCATAATGATCTGTAACTCCAGTTCCAAGAATCTAAGGTCCTCTTTTGGCATCAATTTTAAATTAATGTTTAATTTAAATGTAATTTTAATTAATATACAGTTGGATTTGAGGATGTGAGATTTAAAAACATTGTAAAATGGACCAATATGGGAGGTACTAATCCTTAAGATCACGTGAGAGAAGTGTGCAAAACTGACAAGTAGCTCAGGGTTCAAACACATGCTTAGCACGTGAGAGGCCCTGAATTCCGTCCTCAATGCCACAGAAGGAAAATAATAAACATTCTGAGAGGTGACTCACTCCAGATATTAAGCTTTAACAGAAGATACAGTAGTAAAAATAAGTGTCCAACTGGTGGAAAAGGATTCAAGAGCTCAGAACTAAGTCCACATATCAGAATTTGATGTGGCATTAAAACGGCTTCACAAATCCTTGGGGAGCTGAGCACGTTGATGGGTGCCTCTAATCTCAGTACACGGGAACTGGAGATGGGATGATAAACATTTTGAGGCCTTCATATACAGAGAACATGTTTAAGAGAAACTGGACATGGTGGTATACCTGAGCCGTGGAAACAATAGAATGAGACATTCAAAGTTATCCTGAACTACATATGGAGCTTGAGCCTGGGCTCCATGGATATTTGTCTCAAAAAACAGACAGTGAAAATGAATCTGTAAACATAAAGGAAAATATGGAGGACAGTGGGGCCTAGTGAGTAAATTTTTGTTCCTTTATTTTTATAAAGCCAGTTTTTATTTTTTGAGAATACAATGCCATCATTTTCCCTTTGTCCTTTCCCCTTCCAAATCTCCCATCTATTCCCCCTAGTTGCTTTATTTAAACTCAGGAGGCAGAGGCAGGAAGATCTCTGAGTTCAAGGCCAGCCTGGTCTATAGAGTTAGTTCCAGGACAGCCAGGGCTACACACAGAAACCTTGTCTCAGAAAAAAAGGAGAAAACAAAAAACAAAACAACAACAACAACAAAATGGAATCTTGCTATACAGATTAAGAAAACAGACTTGGGGGCTGGAGAGATGGCTCAGAGGTTAAGAGCACTGGCTGTTAGCCGGGTGTTGTTGCTGCAAGCCTTTAATCCCAGCACTCAGGAGGCAGAGGCAGGCAGATCTCTGTGAGTTCAAGGCCAGCCTGGTCTGCGGAGTGAGTTCCAGAACAGCCTCCAAAAACAATACAGAGAAACCCTGTCTCAAAAAAGCAAAAAAAAAAAAAAAAAAGTACTGACTGCTCTTCCAGAGGTCCTGAGTTCAATTTCTAGCAACCACATCTGTAATGAGATTTGGTGCCCCTCTTTTGGCCTGCAGGGATACATGCAGACAGAACACTGTATATATAACAAATAAATAAACCTTAAAAAAAGAAAAGAAAACATGCTTGGGTGATGTACACATTTAATCTTTTAATCCCAGCACTCAAAGCAGGCACAAGCAGATTTCTATGAGTTCAAGCCCAGCCAGGACTACATAGTGAGTTCCAGGACAGCCACGGCACTGTCTCAAAAAATATTTTTAAAATTTTTTGCAAATTTTAATAAAGTTTAACTAATGAGGTAAAATATTTGTAGCATTCAAACTCAATGAGTTATCTAGAATTCAAAACACTTCCAGAAAGCAAAAGAAGATGCAAATACCCAAATGAAAAGATGGACAGCCGGGCGTTGGTGGCGCACGCCTTTAATCCCAGCACTCGGGAGGCAGAAGCAGGCGGATCTCTGTGAGTTCGAGACCAGCCTGGACTACCAAGCGAGTTCCAGGACAGCCTCCAAAGCCACAGAGAAACCCTGTCTCGAAAAACCAAAAAAAGAAAAAAGAAAAAGAAAAGATGGACAAGGGTTAAACAGTCAATTCACAGGGTAAACCAGTATGGCTAACTTGTATAATAGATTCGTTAGTATCCAGCTGCAATGGCTAGATCATGAAAACTTGATTCCAAACAAGGGAAGCAGACTGATAGCTGTTGTGAACATCATTTTACACAAAGTTTACAGGTGCTCATGCCGTCACAACATGATGCTGCAACATTTCTAACATACAGTTATGAAAACATCAGATGAGCAGTTTGTGGAGGCACACTTCTGCAAACCCAGCATCTTAGATGCTCAGGCAGGAGGATTCCAGTTGGAGAACAATTTGTGTTACAAAAGTGAGTTTCAGACTAGTCTGAGTTAGACAGCACAAGATCATGTATTTAAATTATTATTATCATTAATAACAAAAATCAGAGTAACTATGCATGCCCAAAGAAAAGAATGATATTAAGAATAAAACATAGCTGGGCGTTGGTGGCGCACGCCTTTAATCCCAGCACTCGGGAGGCAGAGGCAGGCGGATCTCTGTGAGTTCGAGGCCAGGCTGGACCGACAGCCTCCAAAACAGAGAAACCCTGTCTCGTAAAACCAAAAAAAAAAAAAAAGAATAAAACATAAAAGGAATGGAGCATGGTGTCACAAGCCTGTAATCACAGTACCTGGGAGGCAGCAGAAGGATAAGAGCAAGTTCTCTAGGCTAGCCTACTCTACATAGAAAGTTCTAGGCCGTTTCTGGGGGTTAAACCAGCCCAGTCTTAATCTCTTTGATCATCAGTCCTCCCTCTCTGTTACTGGCTTTCTTGAGTTCAGCTCAGTACTTAACCAAGGGAGTCTGCCTCTTCTTCCCAGACAAAGGTTAACTCTTGAATCCCAGGCATCAGCCTGGGAATCCAGCATGGGACTGATCAAGACCCCCTGAATCTGGGTGTCAGTGAGGAGGCCTAGGTAATCTATTGAGCCTTGGGCAGCAGATCAGTACCCATCCCAAGTATACACACGGACTTTGGACTCCCATCCAACAATGTGAGATGCACTCTCACCCTGAACTCTTGGGGGAGGGTCTAGGCCCTGCCCTGGATGAAATGACAGACTATGGACACCCCCATGGAGGGCCTCACCCTCCCTGGGGAAATGAGGGGATAATGGGGGGGTTAGGGGGAGGGCACGGGAGGAGGGGAGGGAAAGGGAGAGGGACCTGGAACTGACTTGTGAAGCAACCTTGTTTCTTATCTAAATTTAAACTGGAAAATAAAAAAAAGAAAGTTCTAGGCCGCCGGGCGTTGGTGGCGCACGCCTTTAATCCCAGCACTCGGGAGGCAGAGGCAGGCGGATCTCTGTGAGTTCAAGACCAGCCTGGACTACCAAGCGAGTTCCAGGACAGCCTCCAAAGCCACAGAGAAACCCTGTCTCGAAAAAAAAAAAGTTCTAGGCCAGAAGTCTATGGCTCTTTTTGGGGGCAGGAGCATTATCACCCTCAAGTAGTGTAATAAAAAACACACTGTTTCATATTATTCACATATATATGTTACAATAATAATAATAGGAAAAGTAGCCGTGAATTTGAGAGGGATTGACTGGTGGGGCAGGCATGGAAAATTTTGGAGGATGGAGCAGGGAGGGGAAATGATGTCATTATTATTTTCTTTTTTTGAGACGGGGTTTCCCTGTATAGCTTTGAAGCCTGTCCTGGAACTAGCTCTTGTAGACCATGCTGGTCTCGAACTCACAGAGATCCACCTGCCTCTGCTTCCCAAGTGCTGGGATTAAAGGCATGCACCACTGCCACCCATATGTCATTATATTTTAATGAAATAAATATTAAAAATTCAAAATAGTGGGCTGATGAGCTGTTTCCATGGTTAAGAGCAGAGGTTCTCTGGCAGAGGACCTGGGTTTGATTGCCAGCACGTACATAGTGGCTCAGAACTATCTGTAGTGCCAGTTCTGGGGAATCCAATACCCTCTTCTAACCTCTATGGGAACATTATCTTTGTGGTGTACACGCATACTTTCAGGCAAAACACTACAGGCTTGCATACAGCCTGATCTTTTTTTTTTTTTTTTTTTTTTTGGTTTTTCGAGACAGGGTTTCTCTATGGCTTTAGAGGCTGTCCTGGGACTAGCTCTTGTAGACCAGACTGGTCTCGAACTCACAGAGACCAGCCTGCCTCTGCCTCCCGAGTGCTGGGATTAAAGGTGTGCGCCACCACTGCCCGACATACAGCCTGATCATATGGAGGCATTTTCTCATTTGGGACTCCTTTCTCTCCAATGACTCCAACTTGTGTCAAGTTGGCATAAAACTAGCCAGCACAAGCTTCATTCTTCTTCTGTTACATTTTTACATGGGCATGGTATGCATGTATGCATTCATGTTTACATGCATGTGGGTGCATATTTGTGAGGAACTATGTGGGAGAAGTTGATCTCAGGCATCTTCCTGCTCAGCTCTCTATTTTCTGAGACAGGGTTCAGCTAGTTTAGGCAGCCAGCTTGCCCTGCGGATTTCCTGTCTTCGCCTCCAAAACACGGTGATTACAGATGAGCCACCATACCTAGCAGACATTTACATGTATACTGGGGATAAAAGTCTCTGGCTTCAAGGTTGTGTGGTAAGTGCTTTGTTCATTGAGACTGTTATCCAGCTCCTCAGCCTTTCTTTCTTCCTTCCTTTCTTCCTTTCTTTCTTTTGTTTTTTTGGGTTTTTTCCCTCTGCATAACACAGAGAAACCTTGTCTCGAAAAACAAAACAACAACAAAAAAAGTGTTACTTTCTCTACCAGGCTGGGAATAAAAATCTCAAGGCTGGCCACTTTCCAACAGAAATGTATGTAGCCTGAGCTACTTGCATAAGGGTAATCACTTAGCAGGCTATGCCTCCCTAAACACCTGGAAGGCTTAGGCAGACCATGAAAAGATAGGTTGGACCCGGTGTTGGTGACACACACCTTTAATCCCAGCACATGGGAGGCAGGCGGATGTCTGTGATTTTGAGGCCAACCTGTTCTATAGAGTGAGTTCCAGGACAGCCAGGGCTACACAGAGAAAACCTGTCTCAAAAAGTCAAAACAAACAAACAACCCCCCCCACAAAAACTAATGACATTTTTCAAACTGTTTTTTTCCTAATTAATTTCCTAATTAATTTTTTGGAGACCGGGTGAAAAGAGCTGAAATATGATTCTACCTTAGACATGGACCACCCCTTGAGGGTAATGACCTAAGCCCCAAATCAGGAAATTCCTCCAGCCAAGTTTGACCAATCAACTAAACAGTTTTAGAACCTGACCCTATAAGGAAAAGGGTTTCAGAGTTACAGGATTCGGCTATTACTGATCATATATGACTAAAGCTAGTCTTGTTGCCAACCCTCTCCAATCAATATGCGCCTCATGTAACTGCTCCCGACTCCCCAGAAGAAACAGATGCTTAGAATTCCCAAGCCCCATTTCAAATGGCCTGCACACCTTTGTCTCAGGGTCTCATCGCTATTTTGTATGGATGGTTGATTCCGGCATGCTGGCTATTTCTGCACAACAAATGCTCTGTGATTACATACTATTTGAGTCTGGGGTCTTCCTTCAGCAATCCTCGGACCCTTAAAAGGGGTGAGGTTCACTATATGGAACAGGCTGACCTCGAACTCATAGCCTTCTTTGACCTCTACTTCCCAGGCAAGACATTTAGCAGCACGAATTAACACAAAACAAACACAGTGGCTCACAACTGTAAACCCAGAATTTCAAAAGTTACATCATGAGGATTCCCGAGTCACCCTGGGAAACATGGTGCAATCTAGGGCAGCCCTACAAAGACCCTGTGTCAAAAAACAAAACAAACTAACAAAAAAATTTCTGTTTTCGCTTTTTGAGACAGGGTTTCTCTGTATTGTTTTGGAGGTTTTCCTGGACTCGCTCTGTAGACCAGGCTGGCCTCCAACTCACAGAGATCCACCTATCTCTGTCTCCCGAGTCCTGGGATTAAAGGTGTGTGCCATCAATGCCCGGCTCTAACATAAAGTGACAAATGGGCTGGCAAGAAATCACAAAGCTCTGGACAGCAAAGGAAACAATTATTGGAGAAAGCCCATAGGAAGAAAGGAAATCTTTGCCAGCTAATCATCTGGCAGTTAAAAAAAAAACGAAATCAAAAAAGAAAGAAAGAAGGAAGGAAGGAAGGAAGGAAGGAAAGAAAGAAAACCACAAATGGTGAGGCTATGGGGAAGGAGATCTCTTACACACAACCAGTAGGAAAGTAAATTAAGAGACCACACCGGATGCTAGCGGTGGCTCTCCCAAAACTAAAATTAGAGCTTCCATATGACCCAGTTATACCATTCCTAGGTATATACCCAAAGGATCGAGCTCAGCATACAGTAAAGATACTTGAACACCTATGTTTACTGTGGCACAGTATTCATAATAACTTATAGAACAGAACTGGGTATACATCAATGGATGGATATAGAAAAGGTGGTGTATATATATACACACAGTTGAGTCTAATTCAGCCAGAAAGAGGAAAAATTCATGTTATTTGCTGGAAAATGTATGAAAATGAAGATCACTGTATTGAACAAAGTAAGTCAGACTCAGAAAGGAAAATGTAGCCAGACATAGTAGTGAAAGTCTTGAATCCTACAATTAAGGAGGCTAAAGCAGTAGGATCAGGAGGTCTTCCTTACATAGTGAGTCCAAGACCAGCCGAGGCTGCCTGAAATCCTTTCCTTTTCACCCCTAAAACAAACATACAAGCAAACAGAAAACCCCCACAAATATAAGCCCAGAATGGTTTTTTATTTTCTAATTCCAGCACTCAGGAGGCTGAGGCATCTGGCTTACTTGTTGTGAGAGCTTGAGTTTGATAAAGTGAGTTCCACACCAGCCTGGGCTACAGAATGAGACTGTCACTTGGCAGTGGTGACACACACCTTTAATCCCACCTTTATGTGGGAGGCAGAGCAGGCAAATCTCTGAGTTCAAGGTCAGCCTAGTCTACAGATCCAGTTCTAGGACAGCCAGGGCTGTTTCACAGAGAAACACTGTCTGACAAAAACAACAAGAAAACAACAAAAGCAGAACATAGAATGAGATGGTCTCAAAACAAGACAAATACAGCATATGCAGAATTTAGATTTTAAAATTATAATTACATGCACACACATATATGACATGGAAATTGGAACTTTTGGGGAAGAGGAAAGGGTCTGGCACGAAGGAACAAGGGAACAAAAAAGGGTAATGGGAGAAGGAATATTCTCAAAGTACAGGATATGGTTGGGTGTGGTAACTCATGCCTGTAAATCCAGGACTATGAGAAGCTAAGGCAGGAAGATGGCCATGAGTTAAAGGCTAGCTCAGGTTACATAGTTCCAGGTTAGCTTGGGATATAATGCAAGGTCCTGTCTCAAAATCATACCCCACCCCAAAAGTATGTGCTAGACATATATGAAAACAGGATAGTGAAACTCATTATTTTATAGGATGAATATATGGCAAGCAAACAAAGAAATAGATGAACTGAAACCTGATTGTGGTAGCAAAATGAAGCCTATGGCCCCACGGCATCTGCACACGTGGCACTGGCCCACATGGTGACAACCTAGACATGAACTGTATCCAGAACTATAGGGCTATTTTCGTCCAGACATCCAATGTGGATAATTATGTGCACGGAGTATATGAGCAAGGTCTGAGAAGCTTTAAGTTATTTGTGCACTGGTGTGCTCACTGCATGTGCAAGACGCATGTCAACTCTGAGAAGAAATGTGATGGAGCTGGTGTACGTGTGTGCGCGCACGCGCACGCGTGCGCGCGACCTTGTATACTAAGACTAAGGATTTGTGCGCACACAATTTGTGTGAACATTATTGTGAACAGTGCACGTGCATGTCCCACACACTTCGTGTGAGCACAGTGGCGCATTTCACACCAGCAAGAGAGTCGATCTGTGGGTGAGAACCCACGAGCCCACTGCACGCGCAAGCCTTCACACGCGCGTGCACGCGCAGGCGCGCGGTGGCGGGCGGTTGGGGGTGGGGATGAGGAGTGACGCACATGCGGGTGCGCTAGGGTCCGCCGCGGCGAGCCCAGGCAGTGTGAGGACAGCGCGCAAGGTGGGAGGCCGCGTGCGCATGCGGACACGCGCGGAGCTGGTGCGGCGCGGCGGGACGGACAGTGCGCCTGTGCAGCCCGCGCATCCCGATGGAGCGCAGTGGTGGGAACGGAGCCGGAGCCCCCTCTGAAGGGCTTGGGAAGGGTTCCTCGCTGCTGCCCGGGAAGTCCACGGAAGCAAGCGCTGGGCGAGCTTCCCAGTCCACCCCTCGGCTGCCAGGTAAGGCCCTGGGAGAGCCTGGGCAGACCGGGGCTGAGGAACCCCGGGGGCGGGGTGGGCAACGACGAGCCTCTGGCCAGGATGCCCTTTCTGAGGCCTAGGTCAACCTGAGGAGGGGGGGCCTCAGGCCACGTCCATCTTTCGGCAGGTGGCGCGGTCCCTCGGGTGAGTGGGCGAGCTTGGGAAGGGAGGGGGTGGAGAGCGAGGAGCAAGTGTCTTTTCCCACAGTTGTTCCTGAGGTAAGGCTCGGGACCCCAGGGGGCTTCTGGGATGCCAGCCCTGCGGGCGCGGGGCCCTGCTGAGGTGTTGGGAGGGGAGGGCTTGGCTGGCCCTCTGACTAGCTAGCTCGCAGGCTCCCTCCCGACTGAAGCGCACAGACCGGGGAATCCAAGGCCAACCCACCAAGGTGGCCCAGCTTTGCGGATTTTTGCCTCAGGGTTGGGAAAACTGTCGTGTCGCACCAGGGCTGCGGCCTCTGCGACGACGACCCCCCTTCCCCCCCCCCGCCCCGAAATCGCTGAGGTAGTGGCTTCGCTACTAAGGCGTCTGGCCTGGTTGCGGCCCCCCATTATGTGGCAGCGTCGTGATTGAGTGTCCAAGCCCACAGGACTGCAGCTGAGAGCTGTAGCCTTGGGGGGGTGGGTGGGTGAGGGGATGCGGGTCCTCATCCTGTCTGCCCAAGAGGGACATCATAAGGACATGCAGAAGAATGTGATGAGCTGCTCTCCCATCTTCTGGTTCTTTCGCTAACCTTCTGTGTGCTTGCAGGTGGTGCGGAGGTATACGCAGCAAGGAAAAGGATCTAATTCTGATTGTCCTGGCGACATTTTTTTAAAGTTAATAATGCGAACTGATTGTCTTTTTCATCTTTCATTGCAAAAAAGAACACAAATCTTTGTATGGCTTAGGAATAATCACATCATGGAGAAACGTGAGGTGGAGGGGGAAGAGGAAAGATATCAAATGAAGTGGCTTTTGGGGTGTTTGTGTCTTTGTTTTGACA
The DNA here is from genome assembly GCF_017639785.1 of Mesocricetus auratus. NCBI lineage: Eukaryota > Metazoa > Chordata > Mammalia > Rodentia > Cricetidae > Mesocricetus > Mesocricetus auratus. Next base: position 21,530,853 of record NW_024429188.1, on the reverse strand, counting down.
CTGGGTCTTCCATGTAGTTTATGTTGGTCTAGACTTCAGAGACTCTCCAAGTCACCAGGCCCAGCCTGCAGATGGTCCCTCAGTCACTTGACATATGCTTTTCTTGGGATAGAGGGGAGTATCTTATTGGACTCTCTGTTGCCTCATTCATTGAAGGGAAAGGAAGGGTAAAATTTTTTAGTTTGTGTTATTATGCTTTTAATTAAACGAACAACTTAATAAAACATTATAGGATAGTGATAATAAGTGCCTTTTAAATGGATACTTATTTTTTCATTCTTTTTCTTGAGAAACTAAGGCCATATTTTGTAGAACCCAGGATGCTCACACCAGAGCCAGCTCTCTGGCAAAGGGGACCTCATTCAGTATGACATTAGAAAGGGGATGTTGTTTTGAGTTACATTTTTATTTGGTGGGGAGGTGAAATCGTAGATTATTTAGATGTTTCTTGTAGACAATGGGCTGTATGGTTGGATATCCAGTTTATCTGGGATTTTTACTTGAAGGAATTTAAGGGGACAGCCTCCCCACCCCCCAGTTTCTCTGTTACATTGTGGGCACTAGTTTATTTTGAAATTTCTAAAATAACTCTAGGTTTTAAATACATAGTTTACAATGAACATTTAGGGGTCATTTGTTTTGTTTTTCAATACAGGGTTTTTCTCTGTAAAGTCCTGGCTGTCCAGGAACTTGGTAGACCAGGCTGGCCTTGAACTCACTGAGATCCACCCACCTGCCTCTGCCTCCCAAGTGCTAGGATTGCAGGCCTGTGCCACCACCTGGACCTAGAGGTCATTCTTAATAGCCATGTGAAAGAGAACAAATAGAATTTTTTCACTTTATTTCAATCGGGATGGGATGGAGGGAGACACATGTGGGCAATGCAATATAACCCATGCTGGGGATGAATTCATGTTCCTGTTCCCAATCACCAACATTTCTGACTAAAGCTTGCTTTTTTTCTTTGTGTGTGTGTGTGTGTGTGTGTGTGTGTAAGAGAGAGAGACAGAGAGAGAGACAGAGAGAGAGACAGAGTTTTTGTGGATGTGGGTGTGTGTTTGTGGAGTCCACAGGTCCAACTTAAGTCTCATTCCTCAGGCACTTTCCTCTTATTTCTTTTGAAACTAAGTCTTTGGCCTGGAACTAGGCTGGCCCATCAGGGAGCCCCAAGGACCCACCTGTTTCTAGCTCCCCAATGCTGGACTTATAAGCACATTCTACCACATTGGACCTTTTTTCTGTAGGTTCTGGAGTTGAACTTAGGTCCTCATGCTTGCATGGCAGGTAATTTACTGACTAAACTTTCTCCCCACTTCCATTTAAATTTTTTCAACTTATATTTTTTAATGTACAAAGTAACAGATTCCATTATGGCATTTTCATATATTTCATTGTCTTTTGCTCATGTTCTCCATTACCCCTCCCTTATCACCCTTCTACCTCACTGGCCACCTTTCATTTATATATTCCCACTCTGTTTTCATGTCTTTTACATAGGTATTTTTGAATCTAGGTTCTACATTTGAAGGAAAACTTAATACTCTTCTTCCCCCTAAGGAGGGATTCTTCCCTTTCTGTTTCCCCTGTCCCCATCACCTTCCCTTTCCTTTTTCTTTCTGTATAGCCCAAATTGTCCTTGAACTTACTACATAGCCTAGGCTGGCCTCAGGTTGGTGGTGATAACTACTGCTTCAGTTCCCACAGAGTTAGGATTACAGGGAGGGCACTACACCCAACTTTGGGGGGGGATGATTCTCAATTATACTTATATAACCATTTAATGAATGCTACTGATACTAAAGTTAGTGTTAAGGCTGAGAATATAGCTTAGTAGATAGAGTGCTTACCTGGTATGCTTAAGGCTATTACTGAAAAGATAGAATTTTTAATTGCTGCTCTATTCACAATAGCTAGGATATGAATCATCTTAGATGTTCATTAATGGATTAATGTAGCTAGGCATGGTACATACTTGTAATCTTCATCTTTAAGAGGTAGAGGCAAGAGGTCAGTAGTTCAGGGACAGTCTTGCTGGGTGGTGGTGGCACATGCCTTTGGAAGGCAGAGGTAAGCATATCTCTGAGTTAGAGACCAGCCTGGTCTGCAAAGTGAGTTCCAGGACAGCCAGGGCTACACAGAGAAACCCTGTCTCAAACAAATATGCAAGCAAAGAAAAAAAACCAATAAAAAGATCTTATCTCAAAAAATGGGTCAAATAAGAGGACAAACCTTAGGTGAATAAAGAAAATGTGGTGTATATACACAGTTGCATATTTTTTAGCTGTAAAGAAAAAATGGGTGGGTCTAGAAAGCATTATATTAAGTGAAGTAACCTAAGCTCAGAAGGGCAAGTACCACATTTCTCTAAGATCTGACCTTACATTTAAATTTTTACGTATGTGAATATGGGTAGAGGTCATGAACCTAGGAAAGGGGACCATGAAAGGGGAAAAAAGCTTAGGAAGAGAAGGAACAACAAAGAGGGTAATATATGAGACATGAAAGCAGAATGGGAGCTAATGAGGGAGGGAGAGGAAGAGAACAGGAGGCAGGACCAGTAAAAACAATGTAGGAACTGGGGAGATGGTTCAGAAATTAGGGGCTCATACTGCTCTTGCAAAAGACTGGAGGGCAGCTTGAGTGGTACACAGTTACCTTTAACTCTTTCTCCAGGAGATTGGATACCCTCTTCCGGCCTTACTTGTTCAGAAATCCCTACATATACACATAACTAAATATGCAAATAAAATATTTTTAGCCCACCATTCCCCAAAACTTATGAAAATGCCATAATGAAACCCATTACTTTGTATGCTAATTAGAAAAATAAAATAAATATAAGGTTACCAAAAAGCTATGTTTATTCATTTACAGTGAAAAATAATAGATGTGTGAATTAAATAACTTTAAATGCATCAAGGTTGGTGTGCTAAATTAGAATGTTTGGTGTATGCTGCAGTTATAGGTGATACTAATCTTATTTTTTTATTTTTTATGTTTTGTTTTTTTCAAGACAGGGTTTCTCTGTATTGTTTTGGAGGCTGTCCTGGAACTCGCTCAGTAGACCAGGCTGGCCTCGAACTCACAGAGATCCGCCTGCCTCTGCCTCCCGAGTGCTGGGATTAAAGGCGTGCGCCACCAACGCCCGGCTTAATCTTTTTATTTTTGAGGCTGATGATGAGTCCATGTATTTAATCCTCACACCAGTCTTTAATCCTCACACCAGTCTTTTTTTTTTTGAGGCACCATCTCATGGTCTCATGCTGTTTTGGCTGGCCTCATACTCTCTATGTGTGTGTGTGTGGGGGGGGATTTTAAACATCTGATCTTCCTGCCTCCTTGTGCCAAGTAATGTAATTATAGACATGTGCCACCACACCTGGTTCATGCAGTGCTGGGGATCAAACCCAGAGCTTCAATCATGCTAGGCAAGCATCTTAGCCCCTTAGAAAAATCTTGATTTCTTTTTTGATTGTGGTGAGGATCAAATCTAGAACCTTATGCATGTTATGCCTGTGTTCTACACCAATTTAAATTCCCCACCCCAGATAACTCTTAATTCTTTTTTTTTCCCGAGACAGGATTTCTCTATGTAGTCCTGACTTGTCCTAGAATTCACTCTACACCGGGATGGCCTTGAACTCAGATCTGCCTGCCCCTCCTTCCCAAATGCTGGGATTAAAGTGTATGCCACCGCCACCTGGCTAAATCTTAATTTTTGAATTATAGTTTAAATCCATTATGGGTCTGGGGATATTGTTCAGTTGTTGAATAAGTTGCCTAGCATGCATGAAGCCTTAAGTTCAATACCCAGATTCTAAAATAATCAGATGATAATAATTTATCCTAGCTGCTAGTCTTTCTTGGGCACTCAAGGACTTCTTATGTGGGATCCATTCCTAATGAGGCATACATTGTATTTTTAGAGACCAGCTACTGTTCCTAAGTATTCTTGGAAGTCTGTGGGGACTACAAAGACAGAGTGGTTTGAGATCATTTGAACTGAGACCATATGTCACATTGGCATATTTGGGGGATGTGAATAGTTGAGTGTTTTTCCTGAAGGTATTGTAGGTTATGGCAAGGGAGTGCCTCTGGTTGTTCTCCAAGCAACAGGTTTTTCAACTGTTGAAATCCTGTTTTTACTTACCCACCAGTGATGCATTCTTTAATCATTTTAGTTCTGATAATGAAATTACTCAGTATGCTTTTCTTAATGCTTATGATGTCTACTTAGCGTAGTACCTGTGGTTTCAATCTGCTTAAATACCTTTAATGAGCACATAAATCACAAGCTACTGTCCACTGTCATTTTATGCTACATGATTGTCACATAGGTCCTGTGTTCCTTTCAGCTTAAAGTGCCTCCCTTTTCACTTCAGATACTAATTTCCTTTAGGCTTTTTTCACCCAGAATTAATGAACTTCATTCTTTTCTGAGACAGGTTTCTTTGTGTAGCCCTGGCTGTCCTGGGACTAGTTCTGTAGTCAGGCTGGTCTTGAACTCACAGAGATCTGCCTGCCTCTGCCTCCTGAGTGCTGGGATTAAAGTCATGTGCTATCACTGCGCTGCCTGAACTTAATTCTTTTTTTTTTTTTTTTTGGTTTTTCGAGACAGGGTTTCTCTGTATTGTTTGGAGGCTGTCCTGGAACTGGCTCGGTAGACCAGGCTGGCCTCGAACTCACAGAGATCCGCCTGCCTCTGCCTCCCGAGTGCTTGGATTAAAGGTATGTGCCACCACTGCCCGGCTGAACTTAATTCTTAAAGATTTGTGTGTGCTCAGTGAAAATGTGTGCACAGGTGGGTGCACCTGTATGTATGTCAGATGATAGGAGAAAGCACTGGGTACCGTTTTCTGTCTGCTTACTCCTTTGAGGAAGGGTTTTCCCCCTGAACCTGGGGCTTGTGTTTTTTCAGCAAGAGTAGAAGTCAGCAAGCCCCAATGATCCTCATGTCTCCAGCCCCTCAGAACTGGGTTTATGGTATACTTGGGAGACTCCTGGATTGTGATGTGGGTGTTGGGATCCAAACTATGGTCCTTATGTTGCATAAGAGTAAGTACTCTTAAAGACTGAGCATCTCTCAGTCCTGGATTTCCTTCTGTCTATGCCTCGGGTAATTCTGCCAGTGTTAGAGTGACTTTCCCATTCTCTAAGTCAGTATTGACTCCATGTCCACCGTTGTCAACAAACACAAGAAGATTGAGGTCTACACAATCTTGGGGTATATAATAGATCTCTCCCTCCTTATTCGTCACCTTGTATAAAGTATTCGATATTGCTAAACTTCAGTTTTCTCACTTTTTATTTCATTTGTCAGTAAGGAATAGGATCTTACATTGTAAGCCTAGGCTGGCCTGGAACTCCAAGCAGTTCTCCTGCCTCATCTTCCCAAGTGCTGGTATTACAGACAGCAGTAACAATGTCCATCTTACCTGTCTTTTTTTTTTTAAAAAAAAAACGTTTATTATGTATAGTGTTCCAACTGCTGTATGCATTCTGGCCAGAAGAGGGCACCAGATCTCACTACAGGTTGTTGGAGCCACCATGTAGTTTCTGGAAATTGAACTCAGGACCTCTGGAAGAGCAGCCAGTGCTCTTAACCCCTGAGCCATCTCTCCAGCCCCCTTTCTTACCTTTTTCGTTGTTGTTGCTGTTTGCTTTTGTTTTCTGAAAAACTCTCTTGTATAGGCCAGGCTGGCCTTTAACTCACTACATTAGCTAAAGCTGAACTTGAATTCCTGATCTTCCTGCCTTAACTTCCCAAGTGCTAGGATTACAGGCATAAGTCGTCATGCCTGGTTCTCAGCTTTTTGTTTGTTTTTAAGACTAGGTCTCATTCTGAAGTCCAAGTTCACCTCGAATTTGTGGCAGTCATCCTGTCTTAGCCTTGTGAGCACTGTTATTACCGGTATATGCCATCACCTCTGGTTTATTACCTCAAATTTTAAATATTTTATATGTATGAGAGTTTTGCCTATATGCATATCTGTACACCACATGCATACCTTGTGTTGTAGCCAGTAGAGGGAGTTGGAACTAGAGTTATAGACAGTTGTGATCTGTCTCTCCAGCCCTAGTTATCTCACCTTTGAAATAGACCCATGTGTTAAGAGAAGCTTTTTCTTTGAGAGAGAGAAGCCTTCCCGCCTGCCTGGTTCTAGAGCCACATGAGTCCCAAATAAACACACAGGAGGCTATATTAATTACGAAGCTGTTGGCCTTGCTTGTTTCTTACTGGCTACCTCTGACTTAAGTAATTACCCCATAATTGTTAATCTAAGTATTTCTCTTACTGGAGATTAGTTCCGGGCTTCCTACCCCCATGGCATACATCTTGACTCTCTTGTGTTTCTCCTTCCCAGAGTCCTCCTGGACTCCTAGTCCCTCCTATCTAGATTCCCTATAGGCCAGACAGTGCTTTATTGACAAATGCACAGGACTTCCCCAACACCTATGAACAAACATGAGAGGCAGAACACAATCTTCAGGATGATGCCGTCAATATTCAGAAAGTCCTTGAGGTGAATAGCCATTATTAACTGTGTACATCTTTCTACTAGGTCATTAGCTTAAGAACAAGTCTTGGTTCCTGGTTATAGGTGATTATCAGTGCCACCTAGTGTAGAAGATGGCTGGATGATTAACCTACCCTTCTTTAGGGTGTATGTGTATAGTAGGTCTGTAACTAACATTTGCCAGTTGTAGTAAACAAAAACCAGCTACATTAGGGTGAGTGCTCAGTGAATATTTATTGGATTATAGAAGTGTGTTGCTAGAGAAGTTTGAAATAATGAAACTACAAGTAATGTGGCCTGAAGTCTATTTTGTTTTTTCTGTATTCTCCAGGTAATTATTGTCTAACTAAATTAAATTATTTGTCCATTCTTGGAAAACCAAAACTTATGAAACCAAGTACTCTGAAATAAAAGGGTTTGTTGATCCATTACTAATGGTAACCAAAAAGAAAGGAGTCTCTGGGGCAAGTTCCCTTAAGCCATAAGCAGCAAGACTTGTAAGCAGTTGGGAAAGTGTCTGATAGATCTAAAAAAGCAGAGTAGACCTGGAGAGATTGCTCAACAGTTACAAGCACATGTTGCTCTTATAGAGGACGGTAATTCAGTTCCCAAAACCCATGTCAGGTGGTTCAGAACCACCTGTAACTCCAGCTCCAAGGGATCCAATGCCATCTTCTAGGCTCTGAGGTGTACTCACACAAAAAAGAAGAGAAGAAGGGTATTTTGCAAAGAAAACTTGGGAAAGATGCAAGCTTGAGTCTGTATTGATTGTTGCCTCTATATTGGCTGACACTATAAGCAAAACTGCTGTGACTAAATTTGAGTTAATGTTTTAACATGCATTTAATAATGTAAATTGTTTTTTTTCAGCCTCAGATTTGCAGTTTTGCTGAGGTTGGCTTCCACCTCTCCTGCTTCCACCTCTCAAATTCTGGGATTATGTGTTTTTGCCGTCATGCCTCGATGTAAATTTTTTTTTTATTTTTGACTACCCCATAATTCCTCCTTTATATCCATTGTCCCTTTTGTAATTACATTTAAGATATCTCAGTACTTGCCGGGCAGTGGTGGTGCATGTCTTTAATCCCAGCACTCGGAAGGCAGAGGCAGGTGGATCTCTCGGACCTCTGTGAGTTTGAGGCCAGCCTGGTCTACAGTGCCCAAAGCTACAGAGAAACCCTGTCTCTAAAACAAAACAAAAAGGTATCTCAGAACTTTACAATCTTTTGGGGGATGGGGCAGGGAGAGACTTGCTTATAGGTAAGATAGGGTTTGTTGATGTCTTCTCATCTGCATGTCTTCCATCTCCATCCCTAGAGTAGGAGACTATGGAGATACAAACTGGAAGTTCAGCAAATTCCCTAGGGAGTCTAATAGGATGTTGTTGGGCAGTAAAGGCTGAAAAGTCCACCCCCAAACCAGCCAATTATCTGTTTTTTAAATAGCTTCTAGATTTTTTAAAAATACATTATTTTCAATTATATGTCTCTATATGTAGGCACATGCATGTGAGTGTTGGTGCCCATGAAAGGCAGAGGCATCAGATCCCCCTGAAATTGGAGATACAGACAGTTTCAAGCTGCCTGATGTGAATGCTAGGACTAGAACTCAGGTCCTCTACAAGAGCCATAACCTCTCTTAAACCTCTGAGCCATCTCTCCAGCCCCTGCTCATCCTTTTTCAAAGTTGTATTTATCTGCTTATATTTATAATGTTCTGCAATGACCTCATGGCTTCATCCATGTTAGGCACGCACTGCACTGAGCTATGCTTCCAGGCTTCAAAGTTGCTTAAAACTCAAGGCACACATCTTTAATCCTAGCGCTTAAGAGGCAGAGGCAGATGGAGCTCTGTGAGTTCCAGGCCAACCAAGACCTTATATCAAAAAGAGTTACTTTTATGGTTTTTCTAGGCAAGGTTTCTCTGTGTAGCCCTGGCTGTCCTGGAACTCACTCTGTAGATCAGGCTGGCCCTGAACTTACAAAGATCCATTAGTTGGGTCATGAGGCTTGTGCAGCAAGCACAAACCATTGAGCAATCTCACCAGCCTCAGAATTAGTTTTTTGTTTACCCCTGATTCCACAGATCTAACATGCTCCTTTTTCAAAAGACCTGTGCTTCCCACACCTATATAGATCAGGTTCAGTACCATATAGCCACATCTTAAAAGGTGTCTTTCTCTTGTTTTTGCTTGACACAGAGTCTTATGTAGCCTAGGCTGGCCTTGAACTGTCTGTGTTGCTGAGGATGACTCTGAACTCCTCATCCTCCACAACTTGACCCATTAAGTGCTGGAATTACAGGTATGCACCACCATTGCTGGTTTCTTACAAAATTTTATGAGCCTTTTCATTAGTACAGAGATATTTTCCCCAATGGTGATGAGGATTTCATTTTTAGAATTCTAGAAAAAAATGTTATAATCAAAATGCTTAGAGTGAAAAAATTTCAATTTAATAGAATTTTATATTTTTCTGGGAATTAGCCTTTACCATCTGTATGAACATTTATTGTTGAGGATCTTTGAAGACAACCTTAATTAACTTTTTACCCTTAGAAAGTTTGGATTCTGTGTCACTGAGCATTGAGGCTCCTGCTGTGCCTCTGGGTCATCACTGTACTAGGCGCAAAGAAAATTCTCTGATACTAGTGTATCTCAAACTGACTGTAGTAAATATCTTAGGGTTTCTGTTGCTGTGACAAAACACCAGGACCAAAAAGCAAGTCGGGGAGGAGAGGGTTTATTTGGCTTGCACGTCCACATCTCTGTTCATCACTGAAGGAAGTAAGGGCCGGAACTTAAACTGGGCAGGAACCTGGGAGGGGCACTGCTTATTGGCATGGTCTTCGTGGCTTGCTCAGCCTGCTTTCTTACAGATCCCAGAACCACCAGCCTAGGGATGGCACCACCCATCATGAGCTGGGCCCTCCCCTATCAATCACTACTTGAAAAAATGCCTTACAGCTGGATCCCCTGGAGGTATTTCCTCAGCTGAGGCTCCTTCCTCTGATGACTCTAGCTTGTGTCAAGTTGACACAGAAAACCAGCCAGTACAGTAAAGAACAGTTTTAAAATTTTCTCCCTAATTTCCAATCAATTTTAAACCAGTTGTGTAGTAAAACACAGAAAGGAAGAGGTACTGGAGGAAAAAGGATGAAAACCACATGTTCCATAGTGAAATATTAAATACAAATATACCTGTGGATATGAAGTTACTTTCAGAATGCTGCAAATGTTTTGTAATGTGTGTTTTCTTTCCTTTTTCTTTGTTTGGCTTTTCAAGACAAGGTTTTTCTGTGGCTTTGGAGCCTGTCCTGGAACGTGCTCTGTAGACCAGGCTGGCCTCAGACTCACAGAGATCTGCCTGCTTCTGCCTCCTGATTGCTGGGATTAAAGGTGTGTGCCACCAGCACCTGGCTACAAGTTACGTTTTATTGTGGACCGATAATGAATGAAAAGTAGGGAGACTGGCATTGTTGAGAGGCCATATACCAAACTTTGGGCCAGCAGTTCATAAAAGGTAAGGTATGTAATAGAATTTTACATTCCATGCAGACATGGTTATATTTTCATTTTTGGGTTAATAGTTATGGCTTCTTTAGCTGTATTTTAAAAGTAAAAGTAGTATAACAGATTTATGTATTGTCAGAATGAATAAGAAGTGAAAACAAAAGTCAAAGAAAAGACTAAACAGCAGTGTAGGTCAGTGCCAGAAAATGCAAATAATGTACAGCCACATATGTAACCCTAAATTTTCTAGTAAGTATGTTAGAGACCAACTATATGTAAAATGTAAGTTCAGCATATAAAATTATTGAGACAGCTTATCATGTGACATTGTGTATTTTATGCTCCTGGCACATCTTCATTTGAACTGATCAGGCTTTGCGTGATCACTAGCCAACTGCTCCTATTAGCTACTGTCTTAGGCATCATCATGGCTCTAGACATCTTAGTCATAGCAAGTTAAGTGTTCTAAAATGAGCCTTCTGGGTTCTAAGTATACCATTCTATTGAGTGTGATTACTGTGCTGTTGAGTATTGTTTTTTTGTTTGTTTTTCAAGACAGGGTTTCTTCTGTATTGTTTTGGAGGCTGTCCTGGAACTCGATTTGTAGACCAGACTGGCCTTGAACTCACAGAGATCTGCATGTCTGCCTGCCTCTGCCTCCCAAGTGCTGGAATTAAAGGCGTGCGCCACTAAGACCTGGCTGCTGTTGGGTATTGTTAAAGCTGTAATAGTCCTGTTTGGAAGCCTCCTGCCAATTCTGACAAGCTTATTAGGACAGATGCTTCGAAGTTGGGGACTATACTCTTGACTAGTCCCATTTTGGGTTCTGCTGTCCTTGTTCTGTGACCTAATGGGAGAGTGTTGGCATTAGGCATAGAGGGTCTTAATGAAAAATGTCAGTAATCCAACATTTGTTTCAGAGCCTGTAGGACAAGTCTCTGCCTGACCAAGCTGTCCCAGGAGCAGTTGGTTGGTCTTTAGATCTAAGACTTTAGTGCTGGTTTAATTAACAAGTATGGTATGCCAATTTCAATGGTAGATATATTAACTTCCCGGCTCTGTTAATATGTTCCTAACCCCCTCCACTTCCCATGTTTACTACTGTAATTTATAATCAGCAACTTTAATCCCTTCTGAGAGGGGCTATATAGGAATACCTTAAATTAGTAAATACAGAACAGGAAATTCCCATGTAGCAAGAATCTTTCTTCAGGTACTTAGAGTCCTTTATTCAGCAGTACTTTATCCCTACTTTGAAACAGTATCTTTGAACTAACATTAGAACTTTAAACTAGGTAAAATAGAATACTCCTGCTGTGCTTATTTTTAAAACAATTTGCGCCCCAATGAGATTCCTGTATATTCTCTTCCTTCAGCACCTAGGTATGTGTTTTCAGTATCATACTGACTGGAAAGGGAAACAGCATTGTATTAGGGGTAGTATCTTCTTAAAGTAGTTTTGATGGATTTTGTTTTGTTTTTACCTCATTAATCGTATGTGTTTCAGTTTGCTTGAGCACCAGTCAGGGGTGACAGTTGGTAGTGAAATATTATGACAGACTTCTGTGGAAGTGTTCTTTGCATTTGTGTAATTCTCCACCATTGGAGTCATGTGCTGTGAACAAAATTTAGTGGTGTTCATTTCATTAGCTAGATAACCAACATCATTTAAAAGTTTTAATTCTGACTTCAGAAGGAAAGCAATTTTTAAAAAAGCTAATGCTAATTGTAGTTTTAATCTGCAAAATGTGTTCTTGTTCTTTTTTCCCCTCTTCACCCACTTAAATTTCCATTTCACTTGATTTTATTTTCATTAGCCAAAAGTTTTTTCTAAAGAGCAATTGCTACTTATTAATGGTTCATTGATTCTGCATATCCCTACATAATCTTTGGGTATGAGATTAACCCCTTTTATAGAACAAAGTGAAAGAAGTATACTCCTTCACATTAGTTTCTTAGTTGTCTTTCTGTTGAGGAGTAGTAAATATCCCTTGTGGTACCTAATTTTGTCTTGACTACTGAAAGTTAAAGAATTCTATCCTCTTTGTTAGATTAAAAATGAAGCCGGGCATTGGTGGTGCATGCCTTTAATCCCAGCACTCGGGAGGCAGAGGCAGGTGGATCTCTGAGTTCGAGGCCAGGCTGGACCGACAGCCTCCAAAACAGAGAAACCCTGTCTCGTAAAACCAAAAAAAAAATGATTTCAGAGTGAGTGCCCCCTTACCAGTCCAGCAGGTTAGACCTACAGGGTACAGTGTTTACCAATAGAATTATATATGAAGATGGAGATGTTCTAGATCTAACTGCTCCAAATGGTAGTTACCAACCTCATGTGGCTAATGAGCACGGAGGAACTGAATTTGTGATTGTACGTAACTAAGAAACACATTTCTGTAACTCTGTTTTAATGGTTTCCATATTGGACTGTGCCATAACGGAATGTTGATTCCCTTTGCCTGGTTAGGATCAGGCATGAAGAATGAATGGCATTCCAGATCTCAAACAAGTTGCCTTCAGACCCATCCAGATTTCTCCTGTACAAGCTCTTATTTTTGTTAACTGTCATTTCATCATTTTCAGGAATATAACTTATAATTTCTCTTGTTCATAATCAGGTCTATAAGGTGATGACAATGATAAAAGTAGTAGGTAAAACTTTTTGTCTCCTGATAGATCTGAGATACCAGTAGTCAGGCAGCACCTCTCTAAACTTGTCTCAGCTTATCAAGTTGACATCACTGAAGAGTAAAGACAAAAGCTAAAGTCTTTAAACAACTTGGCAGAGAAAACAATATGCTTAAAAGGTATTTCATAAAACCACTAGAGTTTTGGTGAACTGCGGGGAGAACTTCTCCAGAAAAAGGTTGGCAAGAATAGGTAGTGGGAACCTGGATCATGAGTATAGGTCAGTGAATCCCATGGCTGGACATGAAGTTGGTAAGGGCATTTGGAGCAGCTTAATTAGTTGTGCTCCGTGTTCTATAGGATGCTCATGGTAAAATATGTAAGTCTCAACTCTTGTTCCAGATTGCTTCTCATAAACTGGCCTCAGGGATTGGCCCATATAACTCAGTTTCTCACATGACAGTACTTCAGGCAGTCTTACTGGTGCTTTCCAGCTCTATGATCCTTCATGACCAGCTCTGTAGGCAGAGGGAAAGATGTACCTGATTTTTATTTTTGTTGATGGGCCTACTAGTCACAAAGGTTTGGAGGTCCCCCTCTCCCATAGTAGTCAAGCACACAGAAGTTCTTCTCCCTCATTCTTTATGGCCCCCATGTCTGTGGCCAGTGCCTTTGGTTAGACTTGTCCTTCAGGACCAGATGAGCATTAAACATTATGAGTCCTTGTATCCAAATAATCTTCTTTAAAATGACTCTATCATGTTACTTTCTGACTTTAACCCCCTTTAATGTCAGCTTAGCATTTCCTAGAGAGTACTGTTTAAACTGCTTGCGATAATTTCCAGGCTTGTTGAGACAGAGCTGCACCTACCCTGTAGCCCCTTTCTCTGACTGGTGACCACTAGCCCTTAGTATCAGTACACTTTACACCCATTTAAACGTTACTGACAATTGCATGCTCTTCCCTTTGTCTAGAATTATCTTCTTCTCTGTATCTGTTTTCTTTATTCTTGTCTATCTTGTCCATGTTTCAGTATTTGACTTGCACTTTACCTCCTCCCTAAAGCTTTCTATGACCATACATACTTTTGGTGGTTTCCTTTTTTCTTTGTTTTCCCCCATTTTCCAGTATAGTGTTGGTTATCCTAATATAGTTAAATAATTTGCAAACAAAATTGGGCTTAGCATTTGGAAGGTGAGCTTTATAATTCTTAAGTATATGGTCTAATGAATTTTTATGTGTACACTCATGTAACCAATGCCTAGATTAAGAAACTAAATATTTTCATTCCCCACAAGGCTTCCTACTGCCTCTTTCTTTTTTTGGTTTGGTTTTTCGAGACAGGGTTTGTCTATCTAGCTTTGGAGCCTGTACTGGAACTCGCTTTGTAGACCAGGCTGGCCTCAAACTCACAGAGATCCATCTGGCTCCACCTCCTGAGTGCTGGGACTAAAGGCATGCGCCACCACCACCCAGCCTATTGCTTCTTTCTAATCAGCAACCCACAAAGTTAACAGTGTTTTTACTTTTTCCTATAGATTGTTTTTAGACTTTCTTAAAAATAGTTTGATATAGTATGTATTATTTTTCAAATTACTTTATTGTAAAGAACTTGAAAATAATACATCATGCAGCTATGTTAACGTAGACACACAAAAACTTTCTTAGAACCAAAGTCTAAGCTTTCAGTGAAGTCTGTACAGTTAGAATAGCCACTCTGAAGCCATGGAACTTCATTTTGGACTTTACACAATGACTATGAATTACATTTTCATAATGATAAAACAAAACATCAAATTTCCTGTTTCAGCAAATGCAGTGACATATGCCTGTATAATACCAGCACTTTATAGGTAGAGACAGAAGGATCAGGAGTTTAAGGCCAGCCTGAGCTATAGAATGAATTCAAGGCCAGTCTGGGCTACATGAGACCCTGTTCTACACTCCCATCCCTAAGAAAAAACAAGAATTTTTGTCATTTCAACTATTTTAAGTAAATACTTCAGTAGCATTAAAAACATTTATATCACTGGGCAGTGGTAGCACATGCCTGTAATCCCAACATTTGGGAGGCAGAGACAGATGGATCTCTATGAGTTCAAGACCAGCCTGGTCTATAAGAGCTAGTTCTATGACAGGCTCCAAAGCTACTTAGAGAAACCTTGTGTCGAAAAACAAAAACAAACAAAAAAGACCCCCAAAAAACCATTTATATCTTTGTGTAGTTGTCACCACTATACATCTCCAGAAGGATATACTTTAGAGATTATCTCATTTTTCTTTATACTTAATATATGTGTCTAAGTTAAAGCGGTGCTACATAACTACCAGTGGCTCGTTTCTTTATATTTTTGAGTAGTACATCATGTAAATATAATTTGTTCTGTCCATTTTCTTACAGTTGAATTGATTTATTTATTCACTCCCAGAAGTCACTATGTAAACCAGTCTGTCCTCAACCTTGCAGCAGTCCTCCTGATTCTTCTGAGTGCTGAGATTAGAGGGACATAACACCATATATGAGTCTTTGGTTCTTTTCTTTTGGGTTTTTGGAAATAGGGTTTCTCTGTGACTTTGGAGACTGTCTTGGAACTAGCTCTTGTAGACCAGGCTGGTCTCAAACTCACAGAGATCTGCCTGCCTCTGCCTCCCAAGTGCTGGGATTAAAGGCATGTGCCACCACTGCCTGGCTCTTTGGTTCTTTTTATTTACTTATGTTTGAGTTTTTGAGACATAAGCTCATGTAATCCAGGGTAGCTGTGAACTGACTTTAGCTGAGGATGACGTTGTCTTCTGTTCTGCCTATCTCTGTCTCTTAAGTGCTGGGATTAGAGCTTTGTTTAAACCATAGTCACCTCTTCCTAGTTTCTTATGATTTTTTGAGATATAGCCCTGGCTATCCAGAGCTCTTTAAACTCTCTGTGTAGATCATGCCGACCTCAAACTCACAGAGATCCACTTACCTCACTTCCTGAGGGGTGACATTAAAGGCATGTACCACTACATCCATCCTTCTCATGGGTTTGACTAAAACTGCTATGGACATGATACTTGTATGTATATATTGATACTCATGCAAATATATTTCTATTGGTTATATACCCAGGAGTGAAATTGCTGGGTCATAAAATAGGCATATGTTCAATTTTAGCAGATATTGCCTACTATTTTACAGAGTAGCTTGTATTAATTTTCTTTGCTGCTATTACTATAGATGGTGATTTAAAGCACAGTAAGTTTATTATTTTTTAATTCCATAGGTCAGATGGTCTGAAATCAAGGTGGCAGTAGAGCTTTTCTGAGGGCTCTAGAGAAGAACCTGTTTCCTGTATTCCTTAGTTCCTGAACCCTTCCTCCATTTTCCAGGCCAGCAGCATAGCATCTGTGATTCTGTCTCCAATTTTTGCTGCTTTGCCACATCAGACCACTCTTGACTCCTAACATTCCTAGCTCCCTTGTGGTTAGTTACTTTGGGGCTTAGTTTAATCACATTTTTTGTGTGTTTGTATGTCTGTCTGTCTGTGTTTCTGTGTCTGTGGTTAGGTATTTATGTACTTGATAATGTATCCATGTGTACATTCAGGTTTGTATTCACATGTGTATTTACAAACCAACAAAAATAAAAAAGAACCTGCACATGTGGAGGTCAGAGGTTGATGGTGGCTGTCTTGATCACTCTGTATCTTTATTTTTTTGAAGCAAGTCTCTCAGTGAACCTAAAGTCCATTGATTCAGCAAAACTGGCTGGCCAGTGAGCTTTAGTGGTCCCCCATTGTTTAGGGGTCCCTATTATTTCAGGTGTTAGGGTTACAGGCACATGCCACTGTACCCAACTTTTTTTTCCCACATGGCTTCTTGGGATTCAAACACAGGTTCTCATGTTTGCTCAGCAGATATTTTACTGACTGAGACATCTCTACAGCCTCCTGGGGAGCTCTTCCATTACATAAGGTAACATTCACAGGTTCTGAGGCCTAGAATGTAGATACCAGATGAACAGCATTATTTTGCTAATGTGGCTGAACTGTTCTGTATTCCAATGAGAGTTCTAATTTTTCCACACCTCTGTCAATACAGATGTTCAGTCTTTTTAATTGTAAGCATTCTGGTTGAGATAGAACACATCCAGTGATAGCTTTACTGTAATTTATCTGTGTTGCCTTATGAATATTTGTGTACTTACTTATATCTTTGCCAAATTGAGGCAGCGTATATGCTAGCTGATTTAATAAATGCCCCTCAGATTCCAAAAGCTTGCTCAGAATAGTTTTCAGCAGAGCAGAGAAACAGAGATGAAGATGTAAGGGAAAACCCATACTTACAGTCCTATCTGCCTCAGATCCTGGATCTAAAGTAGGTGGGGTTTCTCCCAAAAATAAAAATAGGGCTAGATCAAAGAGACTTGCCTCTTGTTTTTGCATAGTTAATCTATAAGTGAGTAATGCCCTAGAATGCCTTAACATCCAGGGGCGTTGGTTCGAAATGACTTTACTGTGCATGTAAATGAGAGGAAAATGCAATTCCTGCAAGCTTCTGGGGAACCTCCTGATTTTGGATCCTTTGCAGAGATACAAGTTTTCCTTTTTCTTTTTTTATCATTTAAATTTTTTTGGGTTTGATTCTTTTTTTACCCCTTTTTAAATTTAAGTTAGAAACAAGCTTGTTAAGTTTTTCTTTTTCTAGGACTCCACTCATGTTGAAACATACTCAGTCTCACTTGCTGAGGAAAGATTTGTAGGTAAGTAGTATTTTCTAGATCTGGAGAAATGTTATATGTGCAGATTTAAAACCTGTCTTGGAAACTTGAAGCTGAAATGTTTGAGGAAGTTGAAGCCACAATGGAAATGATTATAGATGTCCCTGGACTCAAGATAGTGGTGGGTGCAATGTCTTGACATTAGAGAAACCTTGAGTTGGAATCAGTAGAAGAAAAAATACTGGCAGGATTGTGGTTTCCTTTGGGAGCATTCTGATGCAAGTAACCACTTTTCTGTTTTACTTCCTAGTCTACTTTGCTGGGTATACACATGGTTTCACAAGAGCTAAAAGGTTGTAGGGCCTTAGTGTTATCTTGCCATGTTGCAAGTGCTGCTTCATTTTGTTGTTACTTTGACCTCTGGGGTGGAGTGTGTGTGTGTGTGTGTGTGTGTGTGTGTGTGTGTGTGTGTGTGTGTGTGTGTCTGTCTGTCTGTCTGTCTGTCTGTCTGTCTGTCTGTCTGTGTAGGACTTCCTTATCCTTCACAGGTAACTAATTTCTACCAAAACATGGCTGTTTTATATTTGGAGCAAAAGGAAGTTGATCTTTGGAGGCAAGTATTATCTCAGACTGTGACAGGCCTGTGCCAGACTTAAAGGTTTCTGTACCACCAGCTTTTGTGATTTAAATTGCATGTGTGATTCACAGACCAATCTGAAGCAAGCCAGTCATGCCAAAATGAAGGTATGCTGTAGCCAGTTGTATGGCCAATATACTTATCAGAAGGACACAGACAGGCAGAACAGGTATGGCCATGTGTTTATGGAGCCTAGGTGACTTCTTATATGTTTATTCTTTGTGCTTTATCTGAGTTATAGAGGTCAAGTAACTGCATTTATGCTCAGAACTCTAGGATTTGAGACAACTCTCTCTTTCCTCTCTATCATCTTGAACCAGAGAATCTGAGACTGGTTTCCCTCTGTGAACTCAGGTCTACAATCACTCTTGAAGGAATGTAGGATGAGTTGTCCTTTTAATCAATTATGAGTTTTTGCCCCTTTCTAGGATAGATAATAGATCTCATATCCTGGGTCAGGAAGTTCTTTATATTACTGCAATTTTCTCCTTGTTTGGTATGACCTTTGGAGACAGAAACAAGCAGTTGACATTATTTTTGATAAACTTCTAGTTTCCACAAACACAACAACTAAGACAGACTCCCCCTTTTTGGATTTTCGAGATAGGGTTTCTCTGTGTAGCTTTGGAGCTTGTCCTGAAACTCACTCTGTAGACCAGGATGGCCTTGAACTCACAGAGATCTGCCTGGCTCTGCCTCCCTAGTGCTGGGATTAAAGGTGTGCACCACCAATGCCCGGCTAATTAGGGTTTCTATTGCTATGTTGAGAGACCATGACCAAAAGCAAGTTAGGAAGGAAAGGATTTATTTGGCTTTCACTCCACATTCCTTCCATCACTGAAGGAAGTCAGGACAGGAACTCAAGCAGGGCTGGAATGTGGAGTCAGGAGCTGATGCAGAGGCCTTGAGAGGATGCTGCTTACTGGCTTCTGGCTTGCTCAGTTTAATTCCTTTCTTTCTTTCTTTCTTTCTTCCTTTCTTTCTTTCTTTCTTTCTTCCTTTCTTTCTTTCTTTCTTTCTTTTTTTTGGTTTTTCGAGACAGGGTTTCTCTGTATTGTTTTGGAGGATGTCCTGGAACTCTCTCTGTAGACCAGGCTGGCCTCGAACTCACAGAGATCTGCCTGCATCTGCCTCCCGAGTGCTGGGATTAAAGGCATGTGCCACTAACGCCTGGCTTCAGTTTGCTTTCTTACAGAACCCAGGACCACTAGCTCAGGGATGCCACCATTCACAATGGGCTGAGCCCTATCCCATCAATCACTAATTAAGAAAATGCTTTCCAGAACAGTCTTGTTGAAGCATTTTTCAACTCAGGTTCTCTCCTTTTAGATAACTGTAGCTTGTGTCAAGTTGACATAAAACTAGCCAGAACAATTGATGACTTGTTAGTTTGATACACAAACGCACCACTATTAGGTCATAACCTTTCTGTTCTTATTCTTATCCAAGGTTATATTAATATCAGCAATGAAATATAAACATTCAAAAATTTAAAGGAATTTTCTTTTACAAAAGGACAGGTTTCCACTTATTTCTGTCTGTGGTTCCTTTAAGTAATCCCTTTAAAATAAGCCAGAGAAGCTAGGTGTGTTGGTGCGTACCTGTAATCCTAGTGCTCAGGAGGTTGAGCACTAAGACCAGTTGATTCCAAGATCAGTGTAGGCTGCATAGTTAGTTAGAGACCAAGTTGTAATACAGGGTGAGAGCTTGCCTTAGAAGCATAATAAACCAAGGGCTAGGGACATGGCATAGTTAAGAGCACTCACTTCTCTTTCAGAAAACTCAGGTTGTTTCTCAGTACTCACATGGTGGCTTAAGAAGTATGTAACTCCAATTCCAGGGGACCCCATGCTCTCTTCTGGCCTCTGTGGGCACCAGGCACTCACATAATACATACATATATCTAGGCAAACACTCATATAGGTAATAAATAAATGCCAAAGAACTCTTTGGGGCTCGCATATTCTGAGATCACACAATATCAAGTGTGGCTTCTTAAAGCTAAGAATCCTAATTTTAAATTGCTTTTTACCATAATAATATAAACTACCATTTTTTCTACATAAGGGTACAGTTCAGTGGTGTTAAGTATATCATCATGTTGTTTAACCAGAACATTTTCAACATTGCCAATAGAAGCTCCATAATCATTATATTCAGCATTAGCACCCCATTTCCCTTCTCTCTGGCCCTTTATAGCCGTTGTTCTATCTTCTGTCTCTCTGTGTTTGCCTATTCTATATACCTCATATCAATGGAGTTAAACCAAAATTTACCCTTTGGTGACTGATTTCTCTCAGCATACCGTCTTCATTATTTAACTATGTCATAGCATGCATTGGAATTTCACTCCTGCATTGGAATTTCACTCCTTTTTAAGCCTGAATAATTCATTGTCTGTTTACCCAGTTTTCAATGGACTCTTGAGTTGCTTTCCCCTTTCTGCTAGCATGAAAAATGATCCTTTGAACATAGGAATGAAAATATCTACTGTGATTTCCTGCTTTCAATTCATCTGATAATATACCAAAGAGTAAAATTCCTGGGTCATATGGTAATTCTGTATAGTTTAGTCCTAAGTATTGAATAGCTACAAATTATTTTATTCATTACTCAGTGATTTATAGCTTTTTAGGAACGCAAAGCAAGAAGAGAATCTTTTCCTTTTTTTCTTCTCTTTTTTTCTTTCGTAAGAAGAGAATCTTGATGGTGGCCTGGGTATCAGAAGGGGAGCATTCAGGATTAGTACAAAAACTCTTTTACAAAAAAGCTATTTGTACCAAAATTTTCGAAATCCATACAATCTCTAGTAAGAATACACTGTCTACCATGAAGCTTTTAGACTTAAAGTTTAGAATGGCTCCCTTGCTACCTGACATATTTTCAGCCACTCTTGAGACTTCCTTTTATGGAACAGGCTGTTGCAAAGAACCTCACAAATGGGTCATAGTCCTTAGCAGTGCTCTGGAGGCCTGGCATAGACTCTCCTTCATATGGTGTTTGCTTTGTCCCATGACTTTATTTGCCCCACCTCTCTCTCTGTGTGCATGCGTGTATATTGCTGTGTTGTACTCTGCCTGCTACTAAGTCATATTCAAACTGCCCCCCACCCCTTCTTGGTTCTGATCCCAAATTCTACAGCTACTTGTATTTTCTGGGTTTTTTTGTTTGCTTTTTCGAGGCAGGGTTTCTCTGTAGGTTTGGAAACTATCCTGGAACTCACTTTGAAGACCAGGGTGGCCTCAACCTCACAGATATCTGCCTGCCTTTGCCTCTAGAGTGCTGGGATTAAAGGCGTGCACCACCACCACCTGTTGCTACTTGTATTTTCAAACATAAAACGGGTTGTTGAAAATAAATGTCTTAAATATTTGATTTTCAAATTCAGTGTTCTGCATTGGAGCAAAGAATAAACCTTGTTTTGTTAAATCTTTCATACAGAAAGAGTACTTTTATTTCTCTATCTTATAGTTCTGGTTTTAATATTTTATGTCTTGATCATTGTTTTATTGTGCTTTTGGTCATTTGTTCTTTTATTTCTTTTTTCATGGTGGGGTAGTGTTGAGATATAGAGTCTTGCTGTGAAGGGTAGCTTGGAACTTGCTGTGTAGACCATGCCAGCTTCAGACGTGTAGCAGTCTTCCTTTTTTTGTCTCCTGAGTGTTGGGATTACATATGTGAGTCCCCATACCTAGATTCGATCTTTTGTTTATGCTGGAGATAGACCCCAGGGCCTTGCACAATTTAGGCAAGCATTCTACCACTGAGTTATATAATACACGTGTCCTCTCTATTTTTTTTTAAAGACACTGCAAAATAACCCATTTAAAGTATAGAATGGTTTTTAGCATATTCAAAGTTCTATAAATACTGTCATAATAAATTCTACAACATTTTATGACCCTCAGAAGAAACTCTGCACTCATCAAGTTTACTTCCCTATCTCCCCTCAGTCTTCAACCCTAGACAGCCTACCACCAGCCTACCCTGTCTTGTTATATTTTTTACCTCCCTGCCTTTCCTGTTTCCTTTCTTCCTTCATTCTCACCTGGCATTATCTGGTTGTCTAAGTCCTTCTTAAATAATTCCTAAATTGGATGAATTAGTGTAGTGTAGCTACAAAAATTCATCCCACCCACACACAGCCCTCCCCCCAGCATGGGGACACCTTTAATCCCAGCACTAGGGAGGCAGAGACAGAACACTGAGTTTGAGGCCAACTTGGTTTAAATGGAGAGTTGCAGGCCAACTAGTGTTACATGTTAAGACCCTGTCTACACAGGGAGGGAGGTAGGGAGGGAAGTAGGAAGGGAGGGAGTGAGAGAGAGAGGGAGAAAGAAAGAAAGAATGAATTCAGTCCCCCAAAATAATGATGAACAACATAGCACAGTTGAACCCTGCTGTCCTTGTAAGTCACCTGCTTTCATTTTGTCACTATGGAGCTGGCTTTTCACTGCCTGGTCTAAAGGGATTACCAGATAGGTCAGTGAAAGTGGAGCCAAAAGTTGTTCTAGGATTGTTCTATGATACGGTCTCATGTAAGTGAGAAAGTGAGCGAGTGAGTTCTGGGACAGAGATTCCCTTTCTTCCAAAAGTAACATCTCCTGGTGTGTAAATTTTGGCACTTTATTCCCATAATAGAACCAATATATAGTAGCAACTACTATATATTAAAAAATCTGCAAATATTAATCTCTAAATAGAGTACTGTTATTGACTGATAAAATATTGTTTCACTATAGCTTTTTGCTTGCTTTTGTAACCAAATTTACTTGGTTTAGGTCCTATTTTTTTCTTTTTTTCTATTTATGTAATCTTGACCCAAATTGCTTCATCTCTATAGAAACTTCTTGTGTCCCTATATGGATGCAAGGAGTAATTAAACTCTGTGAGGTTCTTTTAAGACGTAAATAAGATGATACATGATAAGCACTTAACACAGCACCTGACACAGAGTTAAGTACTCAGTGAATTTTATGTCATTAAAAGGCTGTTGCATTACTTTTCCTGAGGAAATAAACAGAAGAAGCTCCACCCCAGATAGAACAATGACAGAACAAAGAAATGATTCCATCTCTATCCATCTTTGTAGACCAGTTTTATTGGGGTTCTTGCAGGAACATGGGTGACTGGGGAGCTACAGCTTAAAAATTCCCACCCCAGAATGAATTACTGCTCAGAAAGTTTTATGGAGGTGTTAGTTACCTGCAGACTTCATAGGCAGTGCCTGAAAGGGTTTCTTCTCTCCCAGCAATTGTTTACTGCTTATGTACTCCCTAGGAGGGTACCTCCTGATTCTTGCTTCTTATGAGTTTCCTGCTCCTTCCAGGAGGGAATTTTTCAGTCTGTCATTCAGAGTGGGGGTAGGGAGAGAATGGGGGAGAGGGGGAGGGAGAGAGAGAAGGAAGGAGGGAGGAGAGGCATACCTCCTCCAACAAAGCCACACCCAATCCTTCCCAAATAGTTCGACCAACTGGGGACCAATTATTCAAACATATGATCTTGTGGAGAACATTCTTACTGAAACTACCACAAGCACTGACATTTTGCTTGTCTCTTTAGGACTAAATTTTTTGAGCCAGTTGTGACTAGTACACACCTGTAATCCCTGCACTTGGGCACACTTGTAATTTCAGCATTTAGGGGGTACAAGGAGGAGGATCAGAAGTGCAAGGTTAGTCTCAGCTATATAGGGAGTTTGAGGTTATCATGGGCTACATAAGACCCTATCTCAGAAAGCAGAAAAAGAAAAAAGGCAAAAAAAGAAAAATTAAAAAGCTATAAGTGTGTTAAATACTGATATTTAAAACTTCCACAAATGCCAAGCTGATTGTAAATATCAACATGGGAAAGATTTGGTTATGCTCAGGTTCTTATTGAGAATTTTGGCTAGGTAATTTCTTGTGGATAAAAGAAAACATTTTGTCCTTTTTTTGGCGGTGTGTGTGTGTGGCAGGTGTTGTTTTTTGAGACAGGGTTTCTCTGTGTAGTTTTGGAGCCTGTCCTAGAACTCATTCTGTAGGCCAGGCTGGCCTCAAACTCACCAACATCCAAGAGATCTGCCTGCCTCTGCCTCCTGAGTGCCAGTATTAAAGGCATGAGCCACCACCACCCAGCCATTTTGTGATTTGTTATCACTGGTAGCTATCAATCAAGGCAAACCATTTTGCAGAAAAAATGATCTTGAAAAAAGAAGATTGTTATGGTCCTAGTAATGAGTCTTCTAATTGTTTAGTGTTAAAAAAACAGCAGTGTATCTTCCTGATTGATACATCCACATATATACATGTACATGCACACACAGACACACACATACACATGCCTGCACATCTTCCATTGTAATTCCTTACTGATGGGAATACAACAAATACAAACAGGTTCTTGCTGTAGAATTTTCAGAGCAACGTGAGAAAAACAGTGTGCTCTTAAAGCAAGATCCATCCTGCCTTTTTGTGGTTAAGTGAAATAGACTAAGTTGTGTGTGTGTGTGTGTTTTGTATGCAAGTTTCTATACTTGTATGTGTGTGGCTGTACAAACATAACATGTATGTTTAGAGGTAAGAGAGTCACTGTATCACTAGAAGCTCACTCCACTAATTTGGAGTTCACTGATTCTTCTAGACAAGACAACAAGCCCCCAGAATCCTGTCTGTCCCTCAAGTGCTGGAATTACATACAAAAAATTCTCAGTGTTTAAAATGATACATGCATGTATGCGTATGTGTGAATGTGGAGGCCTAAGGACAACTTCAGGTGCCATCTTTAGGAAAGCTGTCAACCTCCTTTTAAACAGGATCTCTTATTGACCTGAAACTTACCAATTAGACTAGACTTTGTGGTCAGCCAGTACTGGGAATCTTCCTTTCTCCACTTCCTGAGCTCTAGGATTACAAGCACATGCCAACATGCCTGACATTTTAACATTAGTACTATGGCTCAAACTCATTTTCTTATACTTGTAAAGGAAGTGCTTTACTGACTGAGCAACCCACCCCCAGCTTTTCATGATTAAAAAAAACTACTTTATTTGAATGATAAACAGTAAATATTTTTAAATTGATTTTATTTTATGTATATTAGTGTTTTGCCTGAAGTTATATAAGTGTACTCTATATGTGTGCCTAGTGCCCATGGAGGCCGGAAAAGGGCACCAGATCCTTCCATAAATAGAGTTACTGTTAGTTGTGAGCTGCCACATAAGTACTGATAATTGAGCTGAGGTTCTCTGGAAGAGCAGAACATATTCTTAATCACTGATCATTTTATTTTATGTGTATAGTATTTGCCTGCATATATCTGTGTACCATGTGCATGCAGTGCCTGCAGAGGCCAGAAGAGGACATCAGATCCTCTAGGCCAGTGGTTCTCAACCTTCCTAATGCTACAACCTTTTAATACAGTTCCTCATGAAATAAATTACTTCATTGCTACTTCATAACTGTAATTTTGTTACTGTTATGAACCATAATGTAAATATCTGATAATGGAACCCCTGTGGGGCTTGCATCTCACAGGTTGAGAACCACTGCCCTAGGTTGATTGTTAGCTGCCTTACAGGTGGTGGGAATCAAACTGGCATATCTACTCCTCTTCCCCTTTTCAGCTTCCCACAGACACCCCAACATATGCCCTCCTACCTTAATGTTTTCTGTTCTTAAAATAATATATAACCAGAAAAGCATTTAAAGGTAGATTCTTGGACATCTGTATATGTGAATATTTTTCTTCTTCCCACACCTCTCTGTCTCTTTGTCTCTCTTTTGATGAGACAGGGTCTTGATATATTGCACTGGCTGGCCTACTGCTTTCAAACTTGTGCCACAGCCTTCCCAGTGCTGGCATTATAGGTATGTGTCCTTATGTCCTTGTTTACATTTTTATGGTGTCTTTAAAAATATATATTTGTGTTTATGTATGTGTGCGTATATGCACCCATGTGTATTGATGTGCATGCCTTTGTGTGTGCTCAAAGGTCAGCGCAGGGAGTTGTGTTTTCTGTCACTCCATCTCTTCCTTTGAGGCTGCGTCTTTTCCTGAACCTGAGACTCTCATTTTCTTGGTTAGGCTGAAAATCATCAATTCCTTGAGATACTTGTGTTTCTGCTTCCCTTCAAGCTGAAGTTGCAGACATCAGGGTGACACACAGTTTGTTACATAGATGATGGAATCTGAACTGTGGTCTTCATGTTTGTTCAGCAAGTACTCTTAACCACAGAGCCAACTTTTCCAGCTCCTATTAGTATCTTTAGAAGAGCAGACAATATTTTGAGGAGGTCTGGGGAGATGACTCAGTGGTTAGGAGTGCTTGCTGCTCTTCCAGAGGGCTCCTGATTGGTTCCCAGAACCAGTGTTGAGCAGTTCACAAAAACCTGTAACAGTTCTGGGGGATCTGATTCACTCTTCTGGCTTCCATGAGCAATCACCCACAGGTACATATACATGTATACTTGAATAATATTTTTAAAAATCTTAGAAAGAAATTTTGATTAATTGTGACTAATGTTTTTATAGAAGTTTGAGCTTTCTATGTTTTTTGTGTGTTTGTTTGGTTTTTGGTTTTTCCAGACAGAGTTTGTATTGTTTTGGAGGCTGTCCTGCAACTTGCTCCGTAGACCAAGCTGGCCTCGAACTCACAGAGATCTGCCTGCCTCTGCCTCCCGAGTGCTGGGATTGAAGGTGTGTGTCACCAACGCCGAGCTGAGCTTTCTATGTTTTAAGACATCCTTGGATATAAGCACAAAAATATTTTCTTCATTTTTTTTTACTTTTGTTTTTCTAGAAGTTTTAGAATTTTATGTTTTACATTAAGGTCCATTTTCAGTTAAATTTTATACATTACAAAAGGTTTGAGTCAAGTTCCATTTTTTGTATCTTTAATTTAAAATTTTATTCTTTGAAAAATTCACACACACACATATACATTGTATTTTGATCATATGTGCTCTTTATTCCTCCTGGATCCCACCCCCTAGAACCCTCCCAATTTTATGTCCCTTTCTTTCTTTTTTTCTGTTTTTTACAACCCCTTGAGTCCAGTTAGCACTGCCCCCACATACAAGGGTGTAGGGCCATCACTGGAACATGACAAACTACCAGGGGGTCACACTGTGAAGAAACTGACTGTCCTAACCCACCACCATCAACTGCCAGTAGTTCCTCAGTTAGGGGTGGGGCCTAGTGACCCCCTTTTCCTCTATGGTGGGCAGTTGATTGGCTTGCTGTTGTACAGGCAGCTATAGCCAGTTGATGGGAGTTCATAGGTATAACTGCTCTGTCTTATCCAGATGATACTATTTTGCAGTAGTCTTTCCTGTCCTCTGACTCATACAGTTTTGCTTTCTGTTTTAAAGATTTATTCATTTTTATTTTTGTAAATAAAGGTATTTTGCCTGCATGTATGTCTACATTCCAAGTGTGTATCTGTTGCCAGCAAAGGCCAAAAGAGACTGTTGGATCCCCTGAGACTAGAGTTACAGACTTGTGAGGCACCATCTAGGTACTAGCAATTGAATCTGGGTCCTCTGGAAAGGTAGTCAGTGCTCTTAATCTCTTAGTCATACTTTCCATCCCCTCTTACAATCTTTCTGCTGCCTCTTCTGCAGTGCTCTCCTAGGCCTTGGGTGAGTATGATACAGATGTCTCATTTAGGGCTGAGCACTCCACAGTCACTTATTTTCTGCACTTTGACCAGTTTTAAGTCTCTGTGGGTGTGGGGAACTAAAATCGGGTCTGTTGCAAGAGAACCAAGAGCTCTTAACCTCTCTTGCCACCATATTAAAGATTTAATTGGAGGTACCCTAAACAGTGGATAAGGACTCTTCCAGAAGCCATAGTTTATTTAAAAAAAAAGCCTCAGTACCAGAAGTGGGATAAACCTTTCTTGGAGTTGAAGATTCATTCTTTTACATATGTCTGTTCAGTTTGTTAAAACAATATCTGCTGAAAAAGAAAATATGTTGTTTTTATATTGAATCCTTAATGTTGTTACCAAGTATCCAATTTCTCATATTTGCATGTGTTTATTTCTGGATTCTCCATCTTGTTCTTTGGATCTACTTATTATTATGTCAGGACCATAGTGTCTTAATTATAGGAATACATTTGCATCTGTACATAATGGTGCTAGGGATAGAGCCCAGAGCCAGGCAAGAGTTGTACTATTGAGTTAAACTCCTAGAACTTAAATTGTTTTTGGT
Organism: Mesocricetus auratus; assembly: GCF_017639785.1. Lineage (NCBI taxonomy): Eukaryota > Metazoa > Chordata > Mammalia > Rodentia > Cricetidae > Mesocricetus > Mesocricetus auratus. The sequence continues at coordinate 21,502,669 of NW_024429188.1, read as the reverse complement.
TTTGCAGTTCAGGGCATTGTACTCAGGACTTTTCACACACTATGCAAATGCTTTATCACTGAGCTAAATCCTCAGCTCTCTTTTCATTATTTTGTCTTCATTATTATTTTCTAAAAACAATCTTATTTCATGTACCAATCCCAGTTCCCTCTCCTGCCTGATCTCCTGCTTCCCCCACCTTCTCCTCACCCAACATTCCCTCCACTCCTCAGAGGGGGTAAGCCTTCCCATGGGGAATGAACAAAGCCTGTCACATCATTTTAGTGGGACCAAGGCCCTCCTGCCTGTATGTAAGCTGAGCAAGGTATGCCTCCAAAGAGAATGGGGATCCAAAAAGTCAGTTCTTGCACTAGGGATAAATACTGATTCACTTTCTCTCTTCACTGTTCATTTTGAGACAGGTTCTCCTTAATTTGCTCAGGCTGTTCTTGGACTCACTCTGTACCCAAGGCAGGCTTTGAATTGGTAATTCTACCTCAGCCTCCCAAGTAGCTGAGCTGAATACCAGCACCATCAGACCCAGCTTGGCCTTGTATTTTTTTTTTTGGTTTTTCGAGACAGGGTTTCTCTGTATTGTCTTGGAAGCTGTCCTGGAACTCGCTTTGTAGACCAGGCTGGCCTCGAACTCACGGAGATCCACCCGTCTCTGCCTCCGGAGTGCTGGGATTAAAGGCGTGCGCCACCAACACCCAGCATGGCCTTGTATTTTTAAAAATAAGTATTTATAAAGTTTCTCATGGTCATACCCTTTTAGGAAACAGTGAATTAGATTTTTTTCTGAGAAATTTTCCAACAGTGCCAATCTTTTGTTTGTTTGTTTGTTTTGAGACGTGGTTTCTGTGTAGCTCTGGCTCTCCTGAAACTCACCAACTCACAGAGATCAGCCTGCTTCTGCCTCCAAAATCCTGGGATTAAAGGCATGTGTCACCATGCCCAGCTTCAACAATGCCAATCTTAAGTGTATATTCTCAAGAGCTTAACTTAAATTTGTGCCCTAGTTCCTTTTCATAATAAGATTCCCCTGTAACAGGATTATTATCATTACTTGGAGAATTGTTGAAAGATTCGGACTCTCAGAATCTTTCTCTAACCCACTGAATAGATTGCGCATCATTCATGATAAGATTCCTAGGAGATTCTCATCACGTTTGTAAATCATTGCCTTTCATTCATCTAAAGCATGAACTCTCCAATTCTTTGGATCATTAATTTATTTCTCAACAATTAGAAATAATATTACAATGTATATACCTGCATAGCTGAAACAGGTTTACATTGTTTTGTTTTCTTTTTAGTTTTGTGTGGGGGTGTTTTGTGTGTTTATCTGTGTACCACATGTGTTTAGTGCCTGCAGGGGCTAGAAGAGGGCATAAGATCCCCTGGAATTACAGGTGGTTATAGCCTACCATGTGGGTGCTGGGAACCAAATACTTGTCCTTTGGAAAGGCAGTCAGTGCCCTTAACCCCTGAGCCATCTCTTTAGCTTCTGAAACAGGCTTTTATAAAATTGTACCTAGCTTCCCTGTCTCTGTACTTGCTTTTGTATTCATTTTTCTTTCTAGTCTCCTCATTCTTGCCTTTCTCCCTTTCTTGAGGTGTAATTTATGTACTTTTGTTTATTCAGTTTCAGTGAACACTCTGACACTTTATGCAGTCACACAGTTGTTACTTCTGTGGTCAAGTTTTAGAACATTTCCATCATTGTAGAAGAAAACATTCCCTTTGTCCTGTTAGTGTAAATCTCCACCATTTACAGCACTGGGGATAACCTACTGTTTGCATAGTCTCAGATGGAACTGGCCATAGAAATGCTCATACTCTGCTAAAAGCAACTCCTTTGTTAGGCCAATATCCTATTTGATACAAGTTATTATGATATTTCATATAACAGTATTATGTACTTACAGAAGCTTTAACATGTAGAAATTCATTGTTGAATTTGTAAGTTAAAAGAATCTTCATCTTAAACTCTCAAGTTGATTGAATTTTTTAGTTGAAAAGGCTTTTTTCCCATTGTAATACTGTGATACCACTGTCAAATAATTGTTCATGTGTGTGTTTGTGTGTTTGTTTCTGGACTCTCCATTCTGTTCTTTGGATGTATTCTTATTCCACAACATGGTGTCTTGATTACAGAAACACATATGCATGCATGTAAATACACACACACACACACATACACACACACTGCTGTGTTCTTTCGTTAAGACTTAAATTATGACATTTCAGAGAAATAATTATTTTGATTATTTTTGTTCACTGATAGCTACATGTATATGAAATAATGCAGTTTGAGAATATGTTGTGGATTTTTGTAAATATGGAATTCATTTATCTTTTCAACCCATGGTACTAAAGTAAGACCTTAACTTTCATCTCTAGGCAGTTTCTCTCTCCCAGTCTGTTATTCTGGAGTCAGGCTGCCTGAACTTAAATCTTAACAATTGCCATTTATGAGTTACATGTACTCAGAAAAATTTCCCCACCCAAGAAATAGGGACAAAGATAGCACTTGCTTAGGTCGTAGATTTGTTGGTAAAAATAAAATGAATTTAAAGATGCAAATAATTTAGGATGAATATTGGCACAGTAGTTGTTAGTTGTCATCATTATTATCTGAATTGGTTATTCGTAAGGTCTCCCATTAAGCTGTTTTCGAAGCTTCTCAAACTCCTTAACAAATAAATCTAACTCATCACCCTCTCTCAGTGTCTCCTGAGGCTACTTCTTGTTTCCACAAGGCCAGATGTAAAACCTCAGCTGGCCTTTGACACTCTGTTCCCTCCTCCATTCAGTCACCTATTTGTGTAGCACCTACCTCTCCATGCTAGCATTCATCCTTTCCTTCACATTCATACAAACTATTGATTATTGAAACCCTGTGTTGCCGAGTCCTCTGGCAGGTAGAGTGGGGGAAAGGCTGGTCCAGTCCAACCGGTCTCTTTCCAGGATTGAGCACTGGTTGGTGAGTGTTGACAGCTCAGACCCTCCCCCCATTAGTTATGGGGGGGATACATACTGAGTCAGGAGTCTGTCAAAACAGGATCTTGATTTATTCCAACAGGCAGGAACTTATATAGGACTGAGGTAGGGGATTGGAATCCTAGGATGGGGTAAAAGTAAGGGCCAATAATATTCCACCAAGCTGGCAGGTAGCTAGGCAGGGGGCAGTCTTACATCAGGTCTGGCTGAGTCACCCCCACGTGGAGGTTACAGGTCAGAGACAGGTCACAAAACTCTAGCCAGGCTCAGGAGGTTACACTGGGCCTCACATGCGAGCCCTAAACTCAAGTCAGGCTCAGGAGCTTACACTGGGCCTCGCATCCAAGCCTTTCTTAGGCCCAACATCTCCCCCTTTTGTTTTTGTAAGAACAGCAGAAATCATGGCCTCTGTCTTAGGTGGTACCCCATTGGGAACTTTACCCATCATTATTACCATGTATCCAGATCGTTGAAAGACCACTCCATGACCTGTCTTAGGACATCCCAGCCTGCCTGAGAAGTTGCCTGTCACTGGTCAGGTGGAAGGTGCTGGTGGGAGGAGATGCTCATATGAGGACTGATAAGGAGCCTGACTCCTGAGTATGGAGCCTATAATAATGAACTTTGACCTGATGAGGTTTTACTGCCTCTAGCTGTTGGCGAATAAATTGCATGACCTTATTAATGATGCAGGGCCCAATAGTGTGGAGAAGGAGGAGGAGGAAGAGAGGCCCAAGCAGGGGGAGGAGACAGGGTAAGAAGCCATTTAAGCCAGTCCACAGCAGGTTGCCCTGGAGGTCCTGCTGTCTCCTCTCCAAGTCCTCCTGAAGCCTTTTGATCTTGTCCTGAATGATTCCTGATCTATTGGCATAAAACCAGCACTTTTCCTGTAAAAATAAGCATATGCCTCCCTTTTCGGCTGTTAATAAGTCTAATCCCCTTCAGTTCTGTAAGACTATATTAGCCAGGGAATCAAGCTGCTTTTTGAGGTCAAGGATAGTACTAGACATGGCCTTTATATCACTAACCAATTAGACAGAGAGCTGTCTGTGGAGTTCACATGCCGTGCCTAGCCCTGCAACCCCAGTGGCCATACCTGCAGATATTCCCAACCCAGCAAGTAAAGGAATCATCTGTATAGCTCTCTTGGGTCTCCCTCCAATATAATCAAAAGAGTGCACAGGAAGAGCCTCATCCCCGGGAATAATATTCACATCAGGAATCAAGGTGGCTGGGGCACAAAGGCCTGTCCACTTGGCTGGCAGGAAGTCATATTCCATCCCACCTCCACAGACAAAGACCGTTCCAGAAGGTGGGCAGTATTGAGCATTAGATTGGTTGTATTTGAATTACAGAAAGAAGGATCAATGTGGCCCACATCTATACTGGATTTATCAGGAGCAAGCGGGGGCCCAATTGCAAGCCCCAGAAAGTGACATTGGGAGGAGCTGGACATGGATGGGAAATGTGGCCGGGCAATCTTTTATAGTAGCAGGGGCATCTGTGATTGTATCATTAGAGACCACTGCAAGCAGCCAAGGAGGTCCAGATTGGAGGCAAAGCCAGCAATCCTCTGCAAGTCATTTGATTTAGAAAGGCAAAGACCATTTGTAGAAGGGACTCAGTATGGGGGTTGAGGGCTAGCTCACTCCAATTTTTAGGGAGAGCAACAGGGTGATATTTGAGCTCTGGATACTGGGCCAAAACAAGTTGTTCTATCTTTTTATGAATTTCTTGTTCTTTAACCTGATCTTGAACTCCCTCACCATCTGAATAACCATTATGGGGAGTAAGTTCCCAGCAGACAGTTTCACCTGGTGCTCCAAAGCAAGGGGCGGAGGCATGCCTTCCATCTCTTACAATACAACTACTATCACTTCTGGAGAGTACTCTATTTCAGATCCCTGTCCAGTAAGTCTTTTTAGTGGAACTACTGGTGCACATTTGGGCAGTGTCAGCAGGCCAAATGCATAGTTTGATACAAAGCAGTGCAAGGACAGGGTCCTGGTTTCCCACCAACCTGGGGGATAGTCTTGGGCTTCTTTATGTATATCCACTTATTGGAATTTTAAAATGGGATCCTAATGTGTCAATCATATTGACTGCTGTCTTGGTACCACAGTCTACCTGATGTATGACCCATCCACTAAAGGGAGATACTGAGTGTGTTCCACCCTGGCAGTCATAGGGTTTCCCCATCCAGTCAGTCAGGATATCTCTGGCATTGTGTGAGTTTCCAAATCCTCCATCACTGGGCAGGATGAGCATCAATGATACCAGGAAGAGCAGCATCACCCACATCTTCATTTGTTCCTGGGGGGGGGGGAGACAGAGACACAGTTCTCAGGGGTGGAGCACTCCCTGGAGAAGTGATGGTCATTGTCCCCTTGATGGGACAAATATTTTAGGTCTCTTGCTGGTACCCAAATGGGTCTTTTTTCATTTTGAGGGAAGACACATCCAAATCCTCTCTCTGCTGAGAGGAGGGGGTCTGGTCCTCTCCAGACTCCCATCAATGGGTCCCTCCATCTGACCCAAATAGAACTGTAGGTAACCGATGTTTTTGAAATGGAAACAGGTATTTATCTTCTTTAGAAAAATTTAAAATATTTAGGGTTAATAACACCCTTTTTAATTGGTTATGTGGGGTTATAGATTCCCCTTTTTGTTTTTGTAATTGGGATTTGAGAACTTGATTATATCTTTCCACAACTGCTTGGCCCTGAGGGTTGTATGGGATGCCTGTGGAGTGTGAGATGCTCCAAGTCTTAAGGAAGTCCATAAAGGCCCTGCTTACAAAGCATGGGCCATTATCTGTCTTAATCTGATCAGGCAATCCAAGGGTGGCAAAGCATTGAAGCATATGACTAATAGCATGTTTAGCTTTTTCCCCCAGCGCAATGTCCAGCAGGCACGGGAAAAGGTATCAACCAAGAGAAAAATATACTTTAACTTTCCAAATGGAGAATAATGAGTAACATCAATTTGCCAAAGATTATTAGGATGAAGCCCTCGAGGGTTGCTTCCACTAGTTTCGAGGTAGGGGGTATCTGAAGGAAAGGAAGGCTGGCAGGACTTACAAGTTTGAACAGTCTTTTTAAGGTCCTTGACTGGCACATGTGGATACTTGTGTTTAAGACCCCTCCAATTAACATGGGTCTATAGGTAGAAGCGTGTAGCTTCTGTAACAGTATTACATTGAGGCATAGAAGCCAGTTTATCGGCCAAATTATTTCCTTCAGAAAGAAATCCTGGAAAATTTTTTATAACTCCTGAAATGTTGAAGAAAAATGGGGTTTATTCTTTGTTTGAGTAGGGAGCAGGCTTGAATCATTAGAGGTGATATAGGATTGGAGTCCAGATTAATATGGGCCTCAACTAGGTTGGGTAAAAATTAACAACATAAAGGCTGTCAGAGAATAAGTTAAACGACTCTTGAATAGTGTCTAATGTAAGAACGACAGTGAACAATTCCTTAAATTGTGCTGACCCCTCAACTTTATGGGGACTGACTTTATGGGCACTGGCTCTTTACTGAGTTCTAAGGGAGGGTAAATGACTAAAGAAACCCCCAGGCATCCCCCCATCAGTAAACACGGTAAGAAAACCAGGGTTGGGTTGAGGTAAAAATGTCTGGGGGGCCTCCATTCCAACCTAGAGAAGGAGCTCATCCACTTGTGAGAACCATAGTGACAATCAACTTTACCCAGAAACCCCTCAAGAGCCATAGCAAGCCTAGTATTGTTTCTCTGAAGCCAGGTGAAATCTGTTGTCTTAAAGGGAATTACAATAAGATGAGGTTCTGTGCCAAACAGCCGGACAGAGGTATCCCTGCCCTTAACAATGCAATCAGCAGTCTGACTGGTTATTGAATAAACTCTGGGGGTACCACCAATCGAGAGGTGAATCCAGTGTATGGGCTCACCCTCTTGTGCTAATGAGGCAGTACATAACGTTTCCCGGAAAAAAACATAAAGGGTGAGGGACAAAAGAGGATCATACCACCTTAAGGTTGCTGTGTCTATGTCCTGTTGAACTTAAAATCCGTAAATGATCAGCAGATAGGATTATCTGTGAGGAGAGATCATGACCTTTTAGGAGGTCAGACAAAGTCAATTCCTCAAAAGTTATGGAAATCTAGGGTCTCATCCAATTAATTTCCCCCAATGTCTTTTGGAGTTGGGGCAAAGTATAAGAATCCTGAATGTGAAGTTGGGGTTTAATAGGAGAGACAGTATCAAGAAATAACATGGAACCCAAAGTCTTAAAAGGAGGATTGGTCTGAACCTTTTCAGGAGCCTCCTTAAAATCGTTGGCCTCTAATATGGCAAGGCATTTGGTAGTAAGATCTTGGAGGTCAGATGGCTTGGGACAACCCAAAATAATATCATCCATATAAATATAGAATAATATATTAGGATGACTAATCAAGGAAGAAAAGATATATAACATATAATACTGACAAATAGGAGGGCTATTGGCCATTCCCTGGGGTAGGACGGTCCATTCAAATCTTAGATCTGGCCTGCAAAAATTTGTTGAAGGTACAGAAAATGCAAATTTTTCTACATCATCCGGATGTAATGGGATAGAGAAAAAATAATCCTTAATATCAATAATAGTTAAATAATGGGTGTTGGGAATGGCTGGAATCCAGGGGAGTTCTCTTTGGGAGTTCCCAAATGGTATCATCCTCTCATTTATTTTCCTCAAATCATGTAAAAACCTCCAAGAGCCATTGGACTTTTTTTTATATATATAACAAAAACTAGGGAATTCCAGGGGATTGTTGAAGGCCACACATGCCCCAAGGCTAATTGTTGCTCAACTAATATATGAAGTTGTTGTAATTTATGAGTAAATGTAGGTCACTGCTCAACCTAGACAGGATTCCCAGGCACCCATTGAGTTTTTGGTGCCAGGGGGTGAGCAGTGACCCTTAGGATTGAGGGTGAACCCAGAAAATGTTTTTGTCTGATTTTTTCAAAATAAGGATCATCTCTATAGTTAGGGTGACTGACCCGTCCTTGTTTAAACTGTTGTCTATATTCTTTTTGGTCTAGTATCTCCTCATAGAGGCCCTTATTATTATTATCATGGTCAGTAGTGATACAAGCCTCAGCTTCTCCAATTATATCCTGACCCCGGAGGTTGGCCGTTAAGCCTGACACCACTAGAGGGCGTACCTCCCCACAATTATCATCAGGATCAGTCCAAGCCTGGCGTTTGACTGTCTGCCCACACTGAATGAGGGTGGGCCGAGGGACCAACTGCCAGGAGGGGGTACTTCCTCCTTTATTATCACTGTACCATCAGCCGCAGTGTCTATGAGAAATCTGAAGGTTCTTTCACCAACCGTTAGGGTGATTTTTGGTCTTAAACCAGGAATTAAAGGAGTCCAGTGTGTTCTGACCGCCTTCTTCCCCTTGTTTAACAGGGCTGGGGATGGCCCCTGGAGGAGTTTAAAGGCTCACCTTGAAGGCTGAACGTGGATCTGCATTCCCTTGCCCAGTAAAACCCTTTCTTACATCGGGGACAAGGTGTATGAGGCACGTTAGAGGCTATAGGGGCTGTTGGGGTATCTTTTGTTTGATTGGGACACTCCCTTTTAAAATGACCCTCTTTGCTGCACCCAAAACATATCTGCCCTTTCCCCACTGAGACCTGTTGGAGGGCATTAATTAGGGTGGCCATTTCCTCCTGGCGGGCAGCCTGTAGGGCAGATGCCATTGCTCTGGTCTGATGGGTACTGGACCCCACATCCTTAGAGGCCACAATCCACTTACCCAAGGACTGGTAACTCAGCCCGACACAGGCTAACTTGTAATCAGTTGTCATTCCATCCCAGACTAATATCCTAATGAACTTATCAAACAGTTCTCCAGGAGGAAACTTTCTCTGTAGACTTCTGTACCCTTTATATAAAGGAGGCTAGGACCTCCACAGCCTTTTGGGTGACTCCTGAAATAGGGGACTCTGTCAGGCCCTCCTCTAGCCTTTTCCAAGCTGCAAGCCCCAGGGCTTGGACCTGGTCCTGATAAGGATCAGGGATGGCCACCTGTTGAAGGCCTGTTGAAAAGTGGTCAGAGGTTCCCGAAAGCATGCCAAAAGTAATTGGGACCACAGGGTGTGCTTTCTGTTCAGTTCGGCCTGGATGCAACATTCATCCTGAAAAAATATGCTCCACTTCAGAAACATGGATCCGGAGCCAGGTGGTGGTGGCCCATGCCTTTAATTCCAGCACTCGGGAGGCAGAGGCAGGCGGATCTCTGTGAGTTCAAGGCCAGGCAGGACCGACAGCCTCCAAAACAATACAGAGAAACGCTGTCTTGTAAAACCAAAAAAAAAAAGAAAGAAAGAAAGAAAGAAACATGGATCCGGGAAGCATACTGCCCTAGCAAGGTCCTTCCAATCCTGAGTGGTACATTGATGGTGGGCTAAGCCCTGGAGGATAGTCTCTGCCCAGGGGGAGTTAGGTCCGTCCTCTGAGACAGCCTTTTTTGAGTTCCTTTAAATCATTTGCTTCCCAGGGGTGCCAGGTAGCCAGGCGGTTGCCACCGGAGTTAGCATCGACAGAGAAAAGATTGGTCATTTCTCCCCCAGAAGCATCCTCCCCACAGTAAGACAGAGGTGCAGGGGAGTTCTGGAAAGGATTAGAGGGGGGACCTGGAAGTGTCATACCCTTAGACGGCCAAGGAGCACTTTCAAAAGGGTCTAAGGATGGATATAGGGGAGCAGGGTGGTGCAAGGGATTAGGATTTGACTTTGGTTCTTCCTGAGTTTCTTTATCTCCTGTTGTGCCTTCCTGGATCAGTACCCCACTCTTCTCTCTAAGGGATTGAGGGGGGAAGCAACCCTTTAAGGCAGACACTGTTGGGAGGGTTCCCAGAGGGAACTTTCCTAATTAGGGTTTCAACCCTAGCCCAAGTATCCCAATCAAAATGGTTACTCTCAGGCAGCCCGGGAGCAATCTTGAGCAAACAGCCCCAGGCCTGAAGAGCCTGATTATCAGAAAGATTAAGGCCTCTACTTTTAAGTAGGACCCAGAAAGATTCTAGGGTAGGGTTAGATTTGGATGAAGACTGCCCCATAATTTATGGAGGTACACTCACCTGCAGACTGATTGGCCCATCAGCGTTCTTTGAAGAGTGGTACCGATTGGCCTATCAGCATTCTTCCTTTGAAGAGTCATTCCTCACTTGGGGCACCAGTCTCAGTCTGCCAGGTCCTCAGGCAGGTAGAGTGGGGGAAAGGCTGGTCTAGTCCAACCGGTCTCTTTCCAGGATTGAGCACTGGTTGGTGAGTGTTGACAGCTCAGACCCTCCCCCCATTAGTTATGGGGGGGATACATACTGAGTCAGGAGTCTGTCAAAACAGGATCTTGATTTATTCCAACAGGCAGGAACTTATATAGGACTGAGGTAGGGGATTGGAATCCTAGGATGGGGTAAAAGTAAGGGCCAATAATATTCCACCAAGCTGGCAGGTAGCTAGGCAGGGGGCAGTCTTACATCAGGTCTGGCTGAGTCACCCCCACGTGGAGGTTACAGGTCAGAGACAGGTCGCAAAACTCTAGCCAGGCTCAGGAGGTTACATTGGGCCTCACATCCCAGCCTTTTTTAGGCCCAACACTGTGTAGCTAAAATGGGCTGGGTTTTGTGTGACTCACAGAAGGTCAATATTTGGTGTAGGGTAGATTCCAGATGTGTAAAAGGCAGGATAAGGAAAGAACAATGGGGAAAGGGCTCTGAGAGGGACCAGGACACATGGTAACTCCCCTCCCATATTCCAGAAATGTCTTCAATTTTTATATAAATTCCATTTGGCTATCTTTCTGTATAGAACTAAGGTCTTAAAAATTAATGCAACTGTGTATCTTATTACTGGATTGATAGTTACCTACAGAAAACCTTGAGCAACTATTTCACCCATATACCTGATCTTTTATCTTTGTGACCATTTTTTCTATTCATGGTATGTGTAGAACCATCAAACCATAGCCTTAGCAGAGAACTGCAGTTTTTGTGTATTAGATTGACAGTATGCAGGGTTGGAGAGATAGATCCACAGTTAAGAGTACTGTCTGCTTTTCCAGAGGACCTGGGTTCAATTCCCAACATCTACATAGCAGCTTACAGCTATCTGTAACTACAGTTCCAAAGGATCCAACACCCTCACACAGATAATATGCTCTTTGGAAGCCCCCATGTTGTATTTATGAGTAAAACCTTATGTTACCCTGGGAACACAGATTAAATTCCTGTTTTTATAAAAAGGTTACAATTGTGAGATAACCTACATTTTAACCAGTTCTTTATTTTAAAAATGTCCAAAGGGGCCAGGCGTTGGTGGCACACACCTTTATCCCAACACTTAGAAGACAGAGGCAGGCAGCTTTCTGTGAGTTCAAGGCCAGCCTGGTCTACAGAGCAAGTTCCAGGACAGGCTCCAAAGCAATACAGAGAAATCCTGTCTAAAAAAAACAAAAAAACAAAAAAAAAGATGCCCAAAGGGAAATACTGTGGTGAAATAACTTTAAATATATAAGATTCCCTTTTAGTATTGTTCAAGTCAAGTAAATACAATAGTTAAGAGCTTTGTAGATATTTACAGGAACAGGAATGAAAGAAGTTTCCATCTGCCTCTCTTTTTTCTTTTTTCCTGTGCTCACACTCTGTGGCTATGTGTTGTAAGACATGGTATGAATTGTTTTCATCTTCAGATATCGTGGTCTGGGACATAATTTGTACTAATGAATTTATGAAGGGGATTCCTTGCTTAATAGGGCCTATGAAAACTGCATGAATATAGATGAATATGTTTGATTCCCTGGGTTATTTGTTTAGTAAGCCATCTCAGTCCAGATCCACTGAAAAATACTATTATGGTTTTTACTGTAGTGCCATCCAGGAAAGGGGCCAACCAAGAAAGTTTCTTCCATAATGAAATATGATATAAAAGTATAGTATAAAACCCTTTGCATTGTTATTACTGCATTTAACGATAGTCATGAGTTGGGGCAAATTATGCCCACTGATGTTATCAGACAAGTTTATAGATCATGTCTCTTTGAAGAAATTATAAAATGATGGATATTGCTACACATTGCTACAGGTTTTTAAAAGTACTCAAATGGGTATTATGTTAATTCTGTTCATAATTTCAGACTCTTTTGTTTAGTACTTCACATGTTATTACATGTACCAATGTATATACACTGTAAAGAAGCCTTTTCTATTTTTAAAAACATCTTTAAAGATTTTTTTGCCTTTTCTATTTTTTATACTCATATGCTTACTACAGCTGACTTTCTGTTTAAGGATTTGTTTTTGTCTTGTTTTGTTTCTTCAGCCAGGGATCTTGTTATGCAGTTTGGTTCACATGATTCTCCATGTCTCAGTTTTTCAAGTTGTTGGAACTACAGGGAATACATTCTACACCAGAATTTCAAATAGTGATGGTGCTTTTTAAAAAAATATTTATTTATTAATTATGAAACAGTGTTCTGTCTGCATGTGTCCCTGCAGGCCAGAAGGGGCCACCACATCTCATTACAGATGGTTGTAAGCCACCATGTGGCTGGGATTTGAACTCAAGACCTCTGGAAGAGCAGGTAGTGCTCTTAATCTCCGAGCCATCTCTCCAGCCTGTAAGGGTGCTTTTCAATAGTATATGTGTGTTTTGTAGTACTGGGAATCACCTTGTGCATACTAGTTCAGTACTATATCCCCAGCACGTACAGCAATCTTTCTCACATTAGTACTACTGACTATGGGAGATGGATGATCTCCCTATTTGTTGAGGGTGTCATTATGTGTGTTGTAGGATATTTACTAGCATCTACTGCCTCTAGCATCTACTCCCTCTAACCACTGGATTCCAGTAGCACTACCCTTTCCAGTTTTGACAATCCAAAGTGTCCTTAGCTATTGCCAAACTCAGAATGTTGAAATGTAGCTACCTGTAGCTGATAACCACTGTATTAGATTATAAGGATTGTACATATACTATTTTAAAGGCACTGGCCATTTTAAAAACCCTGGTTTTTGGTTAGTTGAAAATAGAAGTGTATGAGTAACCTGTTATTATGTCAGTTCAATTTTAAAGTAATGTAGCAAATCTAAATTCCACTTACTGTGATAGGCTAGCATGCTTAAATAACAACAGAATATGGTCCTTTGAAGACAGTTTTAGTAGATAAAAATGGTATAATTTGAAATGAATGGGACTAGAAAGATGGCTCAGTGGTTAAGAGTACTGGCTGCTCTTCCAGAGTTAAAAGTTTAATTCCCAGTGGTTCATAACCATCTGTAATGGGGTCTGATACCCTCTTCTGGACTGCAGGCATACATTCAGACAGCACTCATATATAAAATACATATTGTTTTAAAGAAAATACATGCATCATTAGTTTTTACCTTCTGTAATAAAAACAAGGAAAGAAATACTGACAGCTATAATCAGTCCTTAAGGCGCCTATGCTTATGCATAATTGCACTGCACAAGGATGTTTTTCTCATGTGTTGTTTTGAATGACAAGGCCTTTCTGGTAGAGCACTCAAAAGAGAATGTTTATGCATGTTTTTAAACCTTGAGACTTTACCTCTGAAGGGCTCATTGTTTTATTTTTGAGAATTTTTTCCCACAAATGCACACTAGGGTTCACATTTGTCTTTGTCTTGTCAGAATCATAATCTGTAGTCACTATTTTGAAATAAAATGGCTACTGGCAATAGTAAATAAAACTTTAAGATTCATGCTTCTTTTTATTTTTCCAAAGAGGAATTTAGTGAGGAAAGTATGGCATACTAGAGGTAAAGGAGTAGAAAATTTTATCAACAAGCTGCACTGCTGTTTAAAATACCAGCTGTATTGTCCTGGATGACATTGAGGAGGACACACATTGTGCACTGTTCTTGTATTTTTTTTTAAAGAAAACATGTTTGTGTAAAGAATCTGTTTCTACCTTAGGACCTCCAAGTACCCTTGAATTACATTATGGCTGTGCTGAGGATGCCCGATAAATAGATCTGTAGGCTTGAAGTGGCACTAATACAGCTGGCCATGCTAGTAAGAGAGAAATGGACCAGGGGTTGTGACTCTCAAAATTATTCTTAACATGTTTTCAAATTGTTTACAATTTCAGAAATGTGTTTGAATGGATGCTGTGGCTCAAACTCAGGTCATCAGGCTTGCACAGCAAGTACTGTTACCTACTGTACTATCTTGCTTATGCCCCCTGTATATTTTATTTAACAACTAAAGGTTCTTCTTGGAACAGGAGCCAGGAAGAAGCAGACCTGAGCACCACACTGACGACTTAGGTTATATTTCAGTAGCCTAGTCAGTGTTCCCTTTTCTCTATAGAATAACCAGGGCCATCTCAATATAGGACTGCCATTGCTGTTAGCCAGAGGACTAGGCAGGTTCAAATGGATAGGTATTTTATATAGGATGTTCTAAGTTATTCAGCAGAGCATTGAATTCACATCTCATGCCTAGTGAGGTTGCAAAGGAAGAGTCAACATAATAATACAATAAGGCTGTCATCAAGGAAGGAGCCTGAAAGTGTCTGGTAACCCTGTAACAAGCAAGGATGGGGAGGTACTGGGAGCAACTGGTAGCTTGTCATTGTGCAGAAACACTAGGGACAGGAAGTTCTTTGATTTCTCAGTTCATCTGACTATTGGGAATTGGGATCTTAGGAGCAACTGGTCCAGGAGTGCCATGTAGATTTGCCAGAAGGGTCTCTATTGATCTTCTGGGATCCTTTATACATTGTGTTAGTTAAGGTCTATTTCTGTGATGGAACACCGTGATCAAAAGTAACTTAGGGGGAAATGATTTTGTTTCACTTCCATTTCCACATTACAGTCTATCTTCAAAGGAAGTCAGAGCAGGAACCTGGAGACAGGTTCTGAAGCATGTGCTGTGGGGGATTATTTTTATTGGATTTTTCAGTCTGTTTTTTTAAACATCCAGGATTACCTGCCAGGGGTGATACCACCCAAAATGGGCTAGGCTCTCCTACATCAACCACTTGCCTATAGGCCAGTCTTATGAAGGCATTTTCTCAATTGTGATTTCTTCTCAAATATGTCTAGGTTTGTGTCAAGTTGAAAAAAACCAACTAGCACACACATCTTTCACTAATGTAATTGTTACAGGCATGCTACCCTAAAGAGAAATCAAACAACAGTACTTATAATTGGAATGCCATGAGCCATTGCTCTATCAACTTTAACATGCTGGAACATGCTCATAATTTCAAAGAGATGTTTATAAATTTCTTGTGCTTTGTTTCTGAAAAAAACAAGGACTTACCCACCCTTCATCACAATGTCTAGCCCACTTTCTAGAAGTGTAAGGCTTCTGTGAGTCACATCTAAGAATGTTTAGTTAGGAGCTTACATATTTACATGATACAGCCCTCATATGAGCACCCAATTCTCCTGGTATGTAAACCCAGAAATAGCCTGTATTCACTATTGAAGGAAAACACCAACTCTTTGTATCTCTTTGCCTCTCCCTTTTTTCCTTCCCCCCTTCTCTTTCTGCCAATTAATGTCCTTAATGATCTCATGAGTGGTGTGTGATCTCCCTGATACAGGAACCACTATCTACTGGTTTAAAGTCCCTATTCCCAGGTGGTATCCCCAACTTTTTTTTCTGTTCAATTACTGGTGGTAGGGTGGATGCCTCATTCTGTCTGTATGATTGGAGCTCTGTATCACGTGAGAGTCTAGGTAGTGAAATCAAGGCTTCATGTGTCAGAGCTTCTCTTACTTCCAAAGCATCAGAATCCAAATGCAGACAAAGAACCCTGTGCATTTTGTCCATGATAGAAACCTCTATACTTGCTGTGCTGTCCATGTTCACTTATACAGTACTAGTATCATTTACCTGCTTTTGTGTGTATGATTACTTCCCAGTAGGCGAGGTAGAATATGAATTCTTTTTGTTTTGATACTGAAAGGATCGGCTTTTAGTCTCTTTGCCCATTGTCTTACCAAGTGATATCTTCCTCATATGCTTCCATTTTGTGATGCCAGATGCCAATAGATTATATGAATGGGGCAGTTTGATTTTGCATTTTTAGCCTTCCAAATCTGAAAACCCAATAAGACTATTTTCACTATGAAAGGACCCACAATCAGAGATTTTGTTATAGCAACAGAAAATGGGCTAATGTGCCTGTATTCCTTTCTTTATTTATTTTTAGTATTCACTAAAATACAATTGATACCTTTAATCTCCTGTTCTTGTCCTATGGACTTGACTCTGTTGCAGGCACCGGATCTCTGCTACGCTACTGAGCTATCTCTTATATTTCTTCTTTGGGTAAAGGACAGATGGTGGGTATCCCCAGACTATAGTGAGTTGAAAAAGGTTAGATAGCTTGGTAGTCTGGGAACACCAGCCAATAACTCAACAGAGTATCTCACCAACTGGAAGGCTTGCCTGGCTACAAGAGATGGCTCGTTCAAACTCTGTATCCTCCATTACTAGGAGTCCTCAATCTAGGGGGTCACTCATAGATTCCAGGAAGTTTCCACTGGAGTAGGCTTCCAAGAGTCTGAAATCTTATGGGTGAGCAACATGAACCCTCACTAGATTGATTCCAGCTGTGAGGTACGTGGTCAAGGGCCAGTGTCCATGAGCATGTAGGGCTAAACAGTGCAGGGTACTACAGTAGATAAGCAGTAGATGCTTGGGAAGTGCTGCTTGTTTCCTTACAATATACCATTTGACTAGCCTTTTGCTTCTACTACTGTGTAATAGAATGTCTCAGAACTGAGCAGTGTTTGTGATGTTGCTTTCTGTCTCATTTTCTAGGCATACTGGCTAGTTTTATGTGAAGCCGACACAAGCTAGTCATCTGAGAGGAGGGAACCTAGATTCTGTAAGATTTAGCTGTAGGGAATTTTAATGATTGATGGAGAAGGACCCAGCCTATTGTGGGTGGTACCAGCCCTGGGCTGGTGGTCCTGCATTATATAAGAAAGTAGGCTGAGCAAGTCAGTAAGCAGCACCCTTTCATGGTCTCTGCATCAGCTCCTGCCTCCAGGATCCTGCCAGGCTTGAGTTCTTATCCTGATTTCTTTCAATGATGAACAGTGTTATTGAAGTATAAACAGAATAAACCTTTCATTCTTGACTTGTTTTTTGATCATGGTGTTTTATCACAGCAGTAGAAACCCTAACTAACACACTGGGCTTAGCTTGGTTGTTTTCCTCAATTGGAATTTCTCCTGAGAGGGCAACAGTGATAGGGCTGGGGTAGTAGGTAGTAGCTGTTTACTCTAACTTTCAGCAAGACCTGTGGATTGACCTTTTCACAATGATAAGGGAGTTCTTAAGAAGGTATTCATTGATTTTAGCCATTCTGACAAGAGCAAGATGGTATCTCAGAGTTGTTTTGAGTTGCATTTTCCTGATGGCTAAGGGTGTTGAACACTTTCTTAAGTGCCTTTCAGCCATTATAGATTCCTCTGTACCCTACTTTTTTCTTCTTTTTTTTGGTTTTTACGAGACAGGGTTTCTCTGTATTGTTTCGGAGGCTATCGGTCCAGCCCGGCCTCAAACTCACAGAGATCCGCCTGCCTCTGCCTCCCGAGTGCTGGTGTACCCCACTTTTTAATTGGATTGTTTGGTGATTTGGTGGCCAGCTTCTTGGGTTCTTTGTACATTTTGGAAATCAGCCCTCTGTCAGATGTGGGGTTGGTGAAGATCTTTTCCCATTCTGTGGGCTTCCATTTTTGTCTTGTTGACTGTGCCCTTTGCCTTACAGAAGCTTCACAGTTTCAGAAAGTCCCATTTATTAATTGTCTATCTCAGTGTCTGTGCTACTGGTATTATGTTCAGGAAGGGGTCTCCTGTACCAAGTCATTCAAGGGCACCTCCCACTTTCTCTTCTAAGAGGTTCAGTGTGGTTGGATTTATGTTGAGGTCTTTGATCCATTTGGACTTAAGTTTGGTGCATGGTGATAGACATGGATCTATCCACATTCTTCTACATGACAGCATCCAGTTTATGCCAGCACCATTTGTTGAAGATGCTTTCTTTTTTCCATTGTATAACTTTAGCTTCTTTGTTAAAAATCAGGTGTTCATAGGTGTGTGGGCTAATACCAGGGTTTTCAATTTGATTCCATTGGTCTACCTGTCTATTTTTGTGCCAATACCAAGCTGTTTTCAGGACTACAGCTCTATAATAGAGCTTGAAGTCAGGGATGGTGATGCCTCCAGATGTTGCTTTGTTGAATAAGGTTGTTTTGCCTATCCTGGGTTTTTTTGTTTTTCCATTTAAAGTTGAGAATTGTTCTTTCAAGGTCTCTGAAGAATTGGGCTGTGATTTTGATGGGGATTGCACTGAATCTGTAGATTGTTTTTGGCAAGATTGCCATATTTATTATGTTGATCCTACATATCCAAGAGCATGGGAGATCTTTCCATTCTCTGGTATCTTCTTTAATTTCTTTCTTTTTTGGTTTTTACAAGACAGGGTAATTTCTTTCTTTAAAGACTCAGAGTTCTTGTTATACAGGTCTTTCACTTGTTTGTTTAGAGTTACACCAAGATATTTTATGTTGTTTGTAGCTATTGTAAAGGGTGATATTTTTCTGATTTCTTTCTCAGCCCATTTGTTGTCTATATATAGTAGGGCTGCTGATTTTTAAAGTTAATCTTGTATCCTGCCACTTTGCTGAAGGTGTTTATCTCCTATAGGAGTTCCCTGGTAGAGTTTTTAGGGTCACTTATGTAAACTATCCTATCATATGCAAATAGTAAAAGTTTGACCTCTTCCTTTTCAGTCTGTATCCCCTTGATCTCCTTTTGTTGTTTATTGCTGTAGCTAGAACTTCAAGTACAATAGTGAAGCGATATGGAGAGATTGGACAGCCTTGTCTTGTTCCTGATTCGATTTGCCAGTATTTTATTGAGTATTTTTGCATTAATGTTCATGTGGGAGATTGGTCTTTAGTTTTCTTTCTTAGTTGTGTCTTTGGCTTGGGTACCAAGGTAATTGTAGCCTAAACCCAGGTGAAAAGAGTTTGGCAATGTCCCTTCTGCTTCTATTGTGTGGAACGTTTTGAGGAGTACTGGTATTAGCTCTTTGAATTTCTGGTAGAATTCTGCCCTGAAACCATCTGACCTGAGCATTATTTGGTTGGGAGACTTTTGATGACTGCCATTTTCTTTAGGGGTTTTGATAAATTTCTCTTTCATTAGGGGTTACAGGTCTACTTAAATTACGTATCTGTTCTTGATTTAATTTTGGTAAGTGATATCTATCCAGAAAATTGTCCATTTCCTTTAAGTGTTTGAATTTTGTGGAGTACAAGTTTTCAAAGAATGGCCTGATTATTCTCTGGATTTCCTCTGTCTCTGTTGTTATTGTCTCTTTTTCATTTCTGATTGTTAATTAGCATACTCTCTCTCTGCCTTTTGGTTAGTTTGGATAAAGATTTGTCTATTTTGTTGCTTTTCTCAAAGAACCAACTCTTTGTTTCATTGATTCTTTGTATTGTTTTCTTTGTTTCTACTTTTTTATTTCAGCCCTCAATTTGATTATTTCCTGACGTCTACTCCTCCGAGGTGATTTTGCTTCTTTTTGTTCTAGAGCTTTCAGTTGTGCTGTTAATTCTCTAGTGTGACTATTCTCCAATTTCTTCTTGTGGGCACTTAGTGCTATGAAATTTCCTCTTAGCACTGCCTGGCATGGAGGCATTTTCTTCTTTTTTTTTTAAGTTACCAAATGCCTTTAATGATGATTGATCACTTTGTTAGATTTTTTTTTTAGTTTTTTTCCTCAATATATGTTTTTATTTAAATTAGAAACATGAATACTTCACATGTCAATCCCAGTTCCCTCTCCCACCCCTCCTCCCTTGTCCCTCCACCAACCTCCCCAGGCCCCGCCCCATCCCCACATCATTCCCCAAGGAGGGCCTCCAAAGTCTGTCATTTCATCCAGGGCAGGACCTAGGCCCTTCCCTATGCATCCAGGCTGAGAGAGCATCCCTCTATTTAGAATGGGCTCCCAAAGATCATTCATACACCATGGTAAACACTGATCTACTACCCAAGGCCCCAGTGATTTCTGTGGCCTCCTCACTGGCACTACATTCATGGAGTCTCGATCAGTCCCATCTTGGCCTCTCAGCCATCAGTCTGGGATTCAAGAGCTCCCCCTTATCTGGTCAGCTGTCTTTGTGGGTTTCACCATCATAGTCTTGACCCCTTTGCTTCATCACTCCTCCATCTCTGTCACTGGGTTCCAGGAGTTCAGTTCAGTGTTTAGCTGTGGGTATCTATCTGTCTCTCTTCCATCAGTCACTGGATGAAGGTTCTAGGATGGCATATAGGGTAATCATCAACCTTATCATCAAGGAGGGGCTATTACTGTAGTCTCTCCACTATTGCTTAGTTTGCCAGTTGGTGTCATGCTTGTAGATCTCTGGAGATCTCACTAGTGTCAGCTCTCTCCTCAAGCTTATAATGACTCCATCTGTTGTGGTATCTCTCATCCTGCTCTGCTCTATTCTTAACTCGACTCAACCTTCCTGCTCCCCCAGGAGGCATTTTCTTAATGGAGTTTCCCTCCTCACAAACGACTGTAGCCTGTGTCAGTCAAGTTGACAGAACGATCCAGCCGGGCGTTGGTGATTCTATTGTGTGGCTAAAGCTGGGAAACAGTGGTTTGTTTTCTATGTATTTAAAACAAAGTCACAGTATAAACCAGAACCACTGTTAAGTCAGTACCCATGTAGCTACCAAGCCAGAGTTTACCTGACCCTTTCATGAAGGACTCTTCACAGCAAGTGACGGCTTTCACTGTACTTCCTCTTCTATAAGCTATATTCTTTTCCCCCAGGCATTGAAGTTTCATTGCATACACTGAGTGTAATTTAAGGTTATTTTAAAATACCCTTGTTCAGGCACAGATGTGGTAATACATATGCCTGTAATTCCAGTAACCTCAAGGCTCAAGTAGGAGGAATGCCATGATTTTGACTGAGGCCAGTTTTGGCTACATAGCAAAATCCTTTCTCAAAAAGCCAAATAATAAAATTATCTTGGTCAATTATGTTTTTAAAACAAAGCAGATGGCTTCCCTTAGAAAGTTTGAATTTCAATAATAGTTCTTACTAATATCATGAATAATTGACTACAATTAACTCATTAATATTCTAGTAGAGTGCTTCCGGCTAATAAAGTTAATTTCAAAATGCATTTTTAAGAATGTGTTGCTGCTTATTTGTAATAGCCAGAACTTGGAAGCAACCTAGATGCCCCTCAACCGAAGAGTAGATAGAGAAAATGTGGTACATTTACACAATGGAGTACTATTCAGCAGAAAAAAACAATGGAATCCTGAAATTTGCAGGCAAATGGATGGCACTAGAAGAAACCATCCTGAGCGAGGTAACCCAGTCACAAAAAGAGAAACATGGCATGTACTCTCTCATATATGGATTTTAGACCTAGATCTGGGGAGTGCCAGCCTACAATCCCATGGCCAGATTGTCTGGGAAACAGAACCTTCATTCAGTGGCTGATGGAAGCAGAGGCAGACTCCCACAGCTAAGCACTGAGCTGAACTCAAGAAATTCAGTGACAGAGAGGGAGGACTGATGACCAAAGGGATTAAGACTGGGCTGGTTTGACCCCCAGAAACAGCTGACCTGACAAGGGTTAGCTCTTGAATCCCAGACTGATGGCTGGGAATCCAACATAGGACTGATCAAGACCCCCTGAATGTGGGTGTCAGTGAGGAGGCCTAGGTAATCTATTGAGCCTTGGGTAGTAGATCAGTATTTATCCCGGGTATACAAATGGACTTTGGACTCGCATCCAACAATGAGAGATGCACTCTCACCCTGGACTATTGGGGGAGGGTCTAGGCCCTGCCCTGGATGAAATGACAGACTATGGACACCCCCATGGAGGGCCTCACCCTGCCTGGAGAAATGAAGGGATTTGGGGGGGTTGGTGGGAGGGCATGGGAGGAGGGGAGGGAAAGGGAGAGGGGGACCTGGAATTGACATGTGAAGCAACCTTGTTTCAAATTTAAATTTAAATTAAAAATATATATGTATGTATATATACATATATATATAAAAGAATGTGTTGCTGTAGCTCAAAGATAACAGGAAGCTATTCCACCTAATAGTATATCAGGGAAGTATAGGATTATACTCTTAAGTTTGTTTGCTCAGATCACTCTTTTAATTTTTATTTTGTATTGATAAGTTGTGTTTGAGAGTCACACAGTTATCAGAATGCAGTTGACTTGGCAAGTGTCACTTCATCTAAGGTATCCTGCTCTACCTCTTTGGGTTAGGTCCATCTCAGCTTTGTCCTTGAGCCAGATTTGTTTTCTTCATAGTTAAATGTCTCTATTTTGATGTCATGGTTCATTTACATGCAGTTATGGGAAATATTACTGAGAGATCTCCAAAGTATAGTATGATGGCACAACCATCATATTAGTTGATACTAATGCAGTCAAAATAGAAAACCTTTCTAAAATGCCAAGGACCCTCTTCCCCATTCCCATTATAGCTGTCTGCTTCCTATTACCCCTGCCCTCATAATCCCTGATGAGCACAGTTCTGTTAGCCATCTGTTCTCATGGGGGCTTACAGGATAAAATTGTGCCTCTGTTTTTTTTATAAAGAGAGAAAATAAATATCCACATGTAAAGCACAGTAGGATAAAGTATGCTTGAGTACGAAAACAAACTTTAGGGTTTTAGGTGACTCAGAAAGACTTACTTTTGGAATTAAATCCTTGAATTTATCATTTCTTTCTTTTTTGTTTTTTTTTTTGAGACAGGGGTTTCTCTGTGACTTTGGAGTCTGTCCTGGAACTAGCTCTTGTAGACAGGCTGGCCTCAAAATCACAGAGATCCACCTGCCTCTGCCTCCCAAGTGCTGAGATTAAAGGCATGCACCACTATCACCTGGCATATCATTTCTTTAGAAAGCATTTCCTGATATTTTTGTTCGTGATAGTTTCCCATGACTCCTCTGGCTTAAATTTAACTGTTTTGTTATTAGTAGTATCTATCTGATCAAGTCCATGGACATTTCATTTGGTTTCTGTCCCTCCTTATCTTGGGATGCATCTAGAGGTCTCTTGTCAGCCTCTGGAGGTTTGTCAGTAGTCAAAAGGTAGAAGCTGGACATGAGTTATTTAACTTTTAAATGGGTTTTTCTTGAAATGTTTGTACCATTAAATAGGGTTAGAACAATAGGTGTCTTGCCCAGTGTCATAGTTACTGTTCTGTTGCTGTGAACCATGACCAATTGGGAACTTGCTTACAGTTTCAGAGGGTTAGTGCATGATCATGGTGGGAAGCAGTCAAGCATGACACTGGAGCAGTGCTTGAGAGCGTTATATCTGGATCCACAGGCAGCAGGGAGGGAGGGAGGGAGGGAGGGAGGGAAAGAGAGACAGACAGTCAAACAGACAGACAGACAGACACTGTGACTAGTATGGGATTTTGAAATCTCAAAGCCCACTCCTAGTGGCAAACCTCCAGCAAGGCCACACCTCCTTCAACAAGGCCACATCTTCTAATCCTTCCCAAACAGTTCCACGAACTGGAACCAAACATTCAAATATATCAGCCTATGGGGGCCATTCTCACTCCAATCACCACATCCAGTAAAACTTCAATCCTGATTGAACTTACATATTCTTTTCTTCATCTGACCCAGAGTCACTAAACTTAAGGGAAGGGAATCACCGGAGTGAGCTGCCAGGCCCCTCCACCATTCCTGTGCAATAGAGTCACAATCTAATATGCCCGTGGAATGCCTGATGTGTGCTATGTGACCTAGGAACTGAACTCAAATTTGTTTCGTTTGGGTATCAGAGACTGAACTCAGGACCTTGCACATACTAGACAATCATTTTACCAATGAGTTACGCCCACAACCTAAACTTGTATTTAATTTTGGATTACTTTACATTTAAATAGTTATGTGTAGTTCATGGCTGCCAAACGGATAGCAACAGAGATTCCAGGTTACCCATGTTAGGCTGTTTGTTACCAGTGAGGCAAAGCTGAATTGTTTGCTTAAGCCAGCAGGAACCTAAATTGTTCCCAGAGTCCTATGGCTTTCATCCATTCTCCACCCAGCATCAGTTTCTAAGATATTTCCAAACCATCTGTATGAGAAAGAAGTAATTAATACTCATGCCTTTACTTCTTAAGGACTGAGGTTAAAGGCATTTGCTACCACTATGCCTGGTTGCAGTTCATCCATAGTAACTGCTTGATTGCCACCTCTATTATGATGAAGCTGCTGATGGTGATTATGACCCTGACCATAAACATTTTCTGGAAGAGAAATTTATGTCTCTTACATATGCCCACAAGAGGGCAGCTTGAAACCTTTCATGTCCTTGGAAAAGCCTTGTAAAGCCTCAAGACCTTGTGGGCAGTTTCATCATTTTGACCCTATATTTCTTTCCAGTTTTTCTTTCTTTTACTTTTTTAATTGAAGAACATTTTGATCGATCCCCAGACTTTCCTCAGATGTAAAGCAGACCTGCTACCATCAAGATTGTGGTGTAGTGTACCAATCAAGGCTTGGATCCAGCTTAGGTAGGCACATTGGTATGGGTGCTACAGGCCGCATCTGACCATCTGTATTTTTATATCTTCTCAGACAGAACAAATTCATACCAGTGGAACTTGAGGTAGACACTAAAACCTAAAAGTATTTTAAGATAAGAAAGATCTCATGTTTTCTTCTTACTCCTCTAACACTAACTTCATGGGTTCCTTACAGGACTGTGTATGTATGTTTTATAGACACTGAGAAAGAGGTGGTAGTTGGAACTGGACAAACCTAGAGCTATAGTTATATGCATATCTGAAGGCTGCCAGGGAGGCTAAGTTACAGAGATATGTACAGGAAAGGATGAAGTAAGGGGCTTCACCAATTGTATGGGAGCATGTGGCATCATGGATCTTGGAGTCTTAATAGTGGGTGAGGTTAAAAAGATGGCAGTGTTGGCTGTGGTAGAAGAAGACACAGACAATGAAAGCTGGAAGATGTGAGGGGTGGTTATGACGTCAAATTGGAAAGAGTTGTGGGGAGCCTGGAATGAGTTGGAGTTGGGTCTTTGAATCCATGATGATACTCAAATTGTTGGCAGTCTCATAATAAAGAACTGACTAAAAAAACATGGATAATGTCACTTATAGTCAAGGCTTATATTTTTCTAATACTTGTCTCTTGAACTTTAATATCCCTAATGCATAATTTATACCACAAAACCAAACATATGTTGGAAATCATGACAATTCAATTTGTCATGTCATTCCCCATCTGTATCTCCAGTACTTACACTGTAGGTCTAGCTTCTCCGACCCTGTCTTGGACAGCAAATAGAAGATTCACTATCCTGCTTAAGCTGTATATAGCTAATTTTCATGACCAACCAATAGTAACCAATTAGAACAAATTATTCTAAACTTAAATGTTCTTATTTATTTAATCTTGAGTTTAGAAAGCATTTTAGGGTCTTGTAGGAAATGGGATGGGGATATAGAGATGCAGAGATATTTCCGGGACATTTTTTGGGTAGCTGTTATTTATTTCATTTTATTTGTTACAGATATTTGCATGGTAAATACATAGCATATTATATTCATTTTTTAAGCTCTGAGATGCTAATATTGACATCAAAGCAAACTTGGAAGCACTAAAATTAAACTTGAGGGTTACATTTTATAATATTCCCTGAGGTGCTTATGTGTATTCACCACAATTAATTTATTTCAGAAAATTAAATCTTTTTCTATTTGCATAATAATCTAAAATCATGTCCATCATTTGGTTTTTCATCTCCCCTAAATTATTCTGCCCTGGACCTACAAGCCAGGTTAGAGTAGGACTGGTGAGCTTCTCTGCACACTGCTGGCTTTCTGTTTCACTTAATTGCATTTCTGACCTCTCCAGGGTCAGGTTTGGGGACAAGAATTAACTAAATGGCTGTTGTCCGCACTACTACATCACTCATTGGCAAACACACGTGGAAGCCATGACTGCTGCCTCTGAGTTGTTGGGACTGGCTGAGAATGTGTGATGGGAAGTGAGTTCTTTGAAATGAGTTGGTGGCAGTGGATAATACGTGTGTATGTCCATGCCCAGGCGCATATACACAACCATCTTTAGCACTCAGTATATATGAATAAAACACTGAAAATCATGTTTTCTATCTTATAGGCATGGATGGATTTTTAAAATCAGATGAGAGACAAAGATTAGCCAAAGAGAGACGAGAAGAAAGAGAAAAATGTCTGGGTAAGTTGTTTACTTGGACGTTCAAGTCTGAGAAAGTAGAAATGAGGAAGTGTCATTTCTAAGGTCATTAGAAATCTGTGAATGAAGGGGAAGAGAACCACGACTTGGTAAACAAGTCTAGAGAACTGAGGGTGGACTCACACAGTGACTGGCAATGATCACAAACACTGTATAATTCTCTGAACAGTTCATTTACTCACCAAATATGAGACCTCCACTATGTCCTCGGCAGTATTCTTGGAGCTATGGACAACCATTGCTTCCACTGGGGCTGGAGAGATGGCTCAGTGGTTAAAAGCACTGACTGCTTTTCCAGAGAACACAGGCTTGATTCCCAGGGCACACATGTCAGCTCACAACTATCTATAACTTCAGTCCTGGGGTACCAATGCCCTCTTCTGGTCTTGTTGGCACTGCATACACATAGTGCACATTCATACATGCAGGCAAAACACCCATACACACCTCCTCCAGGGAACAGTTCCATAGCCCGACTAAGTAAAGGTAAGGGCTTCTTAGTAAATGGCTTGATGGGAAACCAGGCTTTGTTATCTTAATGCTTTGCCCAGATCACTGTGCATACTCATTTAACATGTTTTTGATTGAATGTACCCTTAAACTATCATTACTATAGCCACTGTAGGACTTAGCTGTTGTATACAAGTTTGGTTTAATGATAGCAATAATAGCCATAACTCCTATGTGTGGAAAAATTACTTTGTGTTTTACATGCATTGTATCATTTTCTACACCAAATTGTTATTACTGTCTCTGTAAGAAAACCAAGGCAAAGAGATAACATGGTTGACATGTCCCACACCAATTAACTAGTGGCAGAGATGACAGAACACTTCATCTCAATCACTCCATCCTAGACTTTTACCAGATTATTGTTTCTGTGTTCATGGTCTTAATCCAGCTTGGATAAGGAACTCTTGGAATGACACTTATGCTTCTATTCCACAGCTGCCCGGGAGCAGCAGATCTTAGAGAAACAGAAAAGAGCCAAGCTTCAGTATGAAAAACAAATTGAGGAGCGAGGGAGAAAACTTGAGGAACAGCGTCAGCGGGAGGATCAGAAGAGGGCTGCAGTGGAAGAGAAGAGGAAGCAGAAGCTCCGAGAGGAAGAGGTGAGGTCCTGGAAGCCTCCTACCCCAGGTAGCTCAGCCACCCCCATAGGGCAAAAGTGTTCAGAGCATTCGGTGTACTACCCAAGTATGGGCTATGAGAAAGCCCTACTCCCAAATCTTGCATGATGCCTTAACATGATACCTTTCAGCACCACAATACAATGAATGAGTGGATGTAGCACTGGCAGAGTTGCAAAGAGACTTAGCCATTCAATTCAGGCTTGTTGTATAACCCAGGGCAAAATGCTTTCTTTCTCTGGGCTCTGGTTTTCTTGTCTCTGCTGTGAGGGGTTGGATTTGATGGTTTTCAAGGCTTCTTTTTTTTTTGGTTTTACAAGACAGGGTTTCTCTGTATTGTTTTGAAGGCTGTCGGTCCAGCCCGGCCTCGAACTCACAGAGATCCGCCTGCCTCTGCCTCCTGAGTGCTGGGACTAAAGGCATGCGCCACCAACGCCCGGCTTCAAGGCTTCTTTTAAGCATAAGCTTTTCTGACTAAATTAAGACACAGGGGCTTGTTGTGGTTTAGGTTTGAGGGATAGAAAACTGTGTGGTACAACCAGGAGGAGGTCTATGCTTCCAGAACAGACCAAGGCCAACACATAATAAGATGATCCCGTTATTTACTTCTTGAAAAGGATTCTGTTTGAATACAAAGATGCTAGTGTATTTAAATTTTAATGTAGCTCCTTACTTTAATCATCCTTTCCAGTTACCTTTTAAAAAAGAAATGGAATGCAGTTATCCCTATGGAGTCCATTATTACTAAACTTTGGAAGTATATTTAGGAAACATATTTGGGTTATAGATTTTCTTAACAAGTATATTTTAAAGATATAATTATATCCTTCTATCAGGTGATCATCATGTTTTATTCATAAGGTGTAATGACTCATCTTTTAGTATGAACAATGTAGCAGTTTGCCAATTTCCAATACTATAGAATACATAAACTTTTTATTATAAATTTAGTGTCTTTAAGTCTCTGAATGCTTATTACTATATATCCACTTCTCTTTTATAATACAATATAAGATAAAATAAAAACAAATACATCAGAGTTGGACAAGACAAGCAAACAGAAGGAAAAGAGCCCAAGAGAAAGCACAAGAATCAAGAGACCCACTGATTTGAACACCCAGGAATTCCATAAAAACACTAAACTGGAAGTCATATTATATATACAGTGGATCTGGTTCAGAACTGTTCAGGGCCTGTGCTTGCTGCTTCAGTCTCTATGAGTTCATATGAACTTAGATCTTGTTGATTTAGAGGGCCTTGTTTTATTGGTGTCTGCCATCATCTCTGGCTCTTACACTTTCTACCTCCTCTTCTCTGGGGTTCCCTAAGCCCTGAGGTGGGGAGGACTTGATGGAGACAACTCATTTAGGGTTAAATATTCCAAGGTCTCTCACTCTCTGCATAATGTTTGGCTGTAGTCTGTATATTTCTTCCCATCTGCTGTAGGAGGAAGCTTCTCTGATGATGGCTGAGTAAGGCACTGATCTATGGGTATAGCAGCTTGGCATCAGGTGTAATTTTATTGCTACATTTTTGTTTTGTTTTTAGAATAGTATTATTTGGTTTTTCCGTAGGTACCTAGACTGTCTAGTCTCAGGTTCTTGGTCACCCAAGGAGTATGGGTTCTGTCTTGTAGAATGGGCTGTAAATCAAATCAGGTACTGGTTAGTTATCCCACAAGTTCTGTGTCACCATTGCCCTAGTATATTTTGCAAGCAAGACACCCTTGTAGGTGTCAAAGGGTTTGTGGCTAGCTTGGTGTTGAAGTTTCTCTTTTGGTAGCATGCAAAGTATCTTTCTGTACCAAGAACTTAGTGGTAAAGGCTCTTATGTAGGTACCAGCTCAACTTCTCTATGTTCACTGATTTGTATATCTTCAGCAATGGGACTTGCTGTCAGTTTGTGGATAGCAACCTATAGTCTTGGCAAAAGACTTGTAAAGTGATGCCCATGGCACTATTTTGGCCAACAGCTCAATTAGATGTAACCCAATTCTAGTATTGGAAGCTTCATTTGGTGACCATAGTTGTTTAGTTGGGATTCTTGTCTACTCCATTATTTGGCAATTTCATTTAAATCACCTTCATATATGCATGTTAGCAAGCTCCTACTGTATTAGGTTTCCTTATGACCCTCAAATGCCCCTTAATTTTAGCTGTTTCTCCCCATATTCCCTTTCTCATCCCCTTCTCCCCTCCTGCTCCCTACTTGATTCTCCTATTCCTGCCTATCCATCCATAATTATCTAATCTATTTCCCTTTCCTAAGGAGATTTATATGTGTCCCCTAGTCATTTGCTCTGTACCTGACCTCTGGGTTCTATGGATTGTAGTTGGTTATCATTGATATAATGGCTATTATCTACATATAAGTGAATATGTACCCTATTTGTGTTTCTGGGTCTGGGATACCTCACTCGGGATGATTTTTTTCTAGTTCTATACATTTACCTGTGAATTTCATGATTTCATTTTTGAACTGCTGAGTAATACTCCATTGTGTAAATGTACCACATTTTCTTTATTTATTCTTCTTTTGAGTGACATCTAGGTTACTTCCAGTTTCTGGCTATTACAAATAGAGCAACAGTGGACATGGTTGAGCAAGTATCCTTATGGTAGGATGAAGCATTCTTTGGGAATATGCCTAGGAGTGGTATAGCTGGATCTTGATGAAGATCAATTCCCAACTTTCTGAGGAACCACCATATTGGTTTCTATGGTGACTGTACAAGTTTGCACTCCTACCATCAATGGAGGAGTATTCTCCTTGCTCCATCCTTTCTAGCATGAGCCGTCACTTGTTTTATTGATCTTAGCTATTCTGATGGATGTAAGATGGAATCTCAAGTAGTTTTGGTTTACATTTTCCGATGGCTAAGTATGTTAAACATTTCTTTAAGTGTTTTTCAACCATTTGAGTTTACTCTTTTGAAAATTCTCTTTTTAGATATGCACTTCATTTTTTAAAATTTGGATTAATTGTCTTCTTGATATCTAGTTTTTTGAGTTCTTTTTATATTTTGGATATGATCTTTCTATCAGATTTGTAGTTGGTAAAAATAGTTTCCCATTCTGTAGGCTGCTACTTTGAATGACAGTGTTATTTGCTGTGCAGAAGCTTTTCAGTTTTATGAAGTCCATTTATTTATTTATATATTTAGCCAAACCACGGTTTCCCCTACTTTCTCTCCTCCCAAGTCCCTACACCTGCCCCAACCCATCCACGTTTCCTTTGTTTTTCTTCAGAAAAGGGCAAACCTCCCATGGATATCAACCAGACATGGTATTTCAAGTTGCAGTGAGACTAGGAACCTCATACTGTATAAAGGCTAGATGAGGCAGCCCAATAGGTGGAAAGGATCCCAAAAGCAGGCAGCAGAGTCAGAGACAACCCCTGTTCCCACTGTTAGGAGTCCCATAAGAACACCAAGTTACATAATTGTAAAATATATGGCAGAAGGCCTAGTTCAATCCCATGCAGGCTCCCTGATTGTTGGTTCCATCTATGTTCCCTGGTTAGTTGATTCTGTGGGCTTTCTTGTGGTGTCCTTGACCCCTCTCACTACTACAGATTTTCCTCCCTCTCTTCTGCAAAATTCCCTGAGCTCTGCCTAATGTTTGGCTGTTTCCATCAATTTCTGGGTGAAGCCTTTCTGATGACAGCTGGGCTAGGCACCAATCTATGAGTATAGCAGAGTATCATTAGGAATTACTTAATTGACATTTTTGTTTTTGGTTTGGGTCTATTCTAGGTGCTTTGTTCTATCCTAGGTATCTGGGCTATCCAGTCTCAGTGTTCTGGCCCTCCAGACAGTGTCTGGGGTGAGCTCGCTCATGGTATGGGTCTCAAGCTGGAACAGTCATTGGTTCACCTCTTTTACAATTGAAGGTTTTGTGGCGGGGTTGGTGTCCCCATTCTTCCATTGGAAGTCCTGCCTGGTTCCAGGAGATGGCTATTTCAGGCTCTTTATTCCACCATTGCTAGGAGTCCTAGCTAGTGTTACCCTCATAGATCCCTGAGAGTTTTCATTGTACTAGGTTTCTAGTTCTTTGCAGAGATACCCCCAGATTCCAGTTGTCTCTCCTAGTATTCTCTCCCTCCATCTTTCCCTCATCTGGTCCCTCTGTTGTCATCCCCACCACACCATCCAGACCCCTTGATGGCCTTGGTGCCTGCACTCTTGATGTTCTGTTCAGAAAGTTCTCTCCTGTGCCAATGTATTCAAGGCTGTTCCTCACTTTCTCTTCTATCAGGTTCAATGTATCTGATTTTATACTGAGGTTGTTGATCCACCTGGACTTGTGTTTTGTACAGGGGAATAAGTATGGATCTATTTTCATTCTTCTACATTCAGACATCCAGTTTTACCACCACCATTTGTTTAAGATGCTGTCTCTTTTCAAATGTGTTTCTAGCTTCTTTATAAAAAATCAGGTGTTCATGGGTGTGTGGATTTATGTCTGGGTCTTTAATTCCATTGATCAACATGTCTATTTTTGTGCCAATACCATTGTGTTTTTATTACTATACCCCTGTAGTACAACTTGAAGGGGATAGAGATACCCTCCCACAGTTGTTTTATTATTCAGGATCATTTTAGTTATCGTGAATTTTTTATGTTTCCATGTGAAGTTACAAAAAATGTCCTTTCAAGATCTTTATGAGTTGAGATGGGGATTTAATTGCTTTTGGTAGTATGGCTGTTTTTTTACTATATTAATCCTACTGATCCATGAGCATGGGAGATCTTTCCATCTTCTGATATATTCAGTTCCTTTTTTCAGTGACTTGAAGTCACTATTACAAATAAGTCTTTCACTTGTATAATACAAGATTTGAGGCTATTGTGAAAGGTGTTTTCCTGGTGTCTGTTTACCATTTGTATATAGGAGGGCTACTTTTTTTTTCAGTTAATTTTGTATCCAGCTACTTTGCTGAAAGTGTTTATCAGCTGTAGGAGTTTCGTGGTGGAATTTTTAGGTTATACTATTATATCATCTTCAAATAAAGATACTTTGACTTCTTCCTTTCTAATTTGTATATCTCTGATCTCCTTAAGTTGTCTTATTCCTGTAGTTAATACTTCAGGTACTATACTGAATAGCTATGGAGAGAATGGACAGCCTTGTCTTGTTCCTGATTTTAATGGAATTGCTTTGAGTTTCTCTCCATTTAGTTTGATGTTCGTTGTTGGGTTATTGTATATTCCATTTGTTATGTCTAGGTATGTTCCTTGTGTTCCTGATAGCTCCAAGACTTTTATCATGAAGAGGTGTTGGATTTTTTTCCAAGCCCTTTTCAGCATCAAATGAGATGATATTGTGGTTTTTTGTCTTTCAGTTTGTTTATATGGTGAATTACATTTGTAGATTTATGTATATTGAACCATCCCTTTATCTCTTAGATGAAGTCTGCTTGATCATGGTGGATGATCTTTTGAATGTGTTCTTGGATTCACTTTGCAAGTATGTTATTGGGAAATTTTGCATCTTATAAAGAAAATTGGTCTGTAATTCTTTCTTTGTTGGGTCTTTGGGTCTTTATGTGGTTGGGTATCAGGGTAACTGTGACATCATAAAACAAATTTGGCAGTGTTCCTCCTGTTTCTATTTTGTGGAATAATTTGAGGAGTATTGACATTAACTCTTTTTTGAAAGTCTGGTAGCATTCTGTGCTAAATCCATCTGGCCCTGGGCTTTCTTTTTTCTTTTCTTTCTTTTTTTTTTGGTGGGGAGACTTAATTATGCTTTTATTTCACTAGGGTTTATAGGCCTATTTAAATTGCTTATCTGATCTTTTCTTAAAATTTTATGTCTTTAAAAATTATTTATTCTATGTGTCTTTTACATCATGTATCTTGATCCCATTCATTTCTCTGTCTCTTCTCATCTGTCCCTGCATACTCCACCAATTAAAACAAAATTTAAGAAAAAAAATAGAAAAACTTAAAATCTCATCATGGAAGCTATGGTGTGACACAATGAGTCACATTGTAAACCCATTTGTTCATATATCTTTATTTGCAGGTGTTCATTGCAAAGAGTCACTGGTCTGGTTCAAGGCCTCTGGTTTCTACTACACTATTGATGCTGGACCCTAACTAGGGCTCCTCCTGGATATCCCATTGTTGCCCTGTGTTGTGGAGATCCTGCAGCTTTGGGTCTGTGGGACAGGTCCCTTCACGTGCTCTAGCAGATCATAGATGGGGTGGATGAGGGGACAGGCCAAGTTATAACCCTGGGTTTGGGTCACTTCTTAAGAGTCTATAGCACATGTGTCCTGCACCTTCTGGGTTTAAGAGTCCTCATTGAGAAGTCAGGTGAAATTCTAATAGGTTTGCCTTTATATGTTACTTGGTCTTTTTTCCCTGAAGCTTTTAATATTTTTTTCTGTACATTTAGTGTTTTGATTGTTATGTGCTAAGGGGACTTTCTTTTCTGGTCCATTTCTATTTGGTATTCTATATGCTTCTTGTACTTTTCCCCCTCAATATATGTTTTTATTTAAATTAGAAACATGCATGCTTCACATGTCAATCCCAGCTCCCTCTCCTACTCCTCCTCCCTTGTCCCTCCATCAGTCCCTCCAGCCCCCTACCTAATCCCCACATTCCCCAGTGAGGGTAAGGCCTTCTTGGAGGAAGTCTCCAGAATCTATTATTTCATCTAGGGCAGGGCCTGGGCCCTTCCCCATGTGTCCAGGCTGAGAGAGCATTCCTCCATGTGGAATGGGCTCCCAGAGTTCATTTGTATGCCATGGTAAACACTAATATACTACCCAAGGACCCAGAGATTTCTGAGGCTTCCTCACTGACACTACATTCATGGAGTCTGGATCAGTCCCCTGTTGGCCTCTCAGCCATCAGTCTGGGGTTCAAGAGCTCCTCCATGTCCGGGCAGCTGTCTTTGTGGGTTTCACAAGCACGTTCTTGACCCCTTTGCTCATCACGCCTCCATATCTGTCACTGGGTTCCAGGAGTTCAGTTCAGTGTTTAGCTGTGGGTATCTGCCTCTGCTTCCATCAGTCACTGGATGAAGGTTCTAGGATGGCATATAGGGTAGTCATCAACCTTATCATCAGGGAGGGACTATTAATGTAGTCTCTCTGCTATTGCTTAGTTTGCCAGTTGGTGTTATCCCTGTAGATCTCTGGAAATCTCACTATTGTCAGCTCTCTCCTCAAACCTATAATGACTCCATCTATTATGGTCTCTCTCATCCTGCTCTCCTCTATTCTTACCTCAACTCAACCTTCCTGATCCCCCATGCCTTCTTCTCCCCTCCTCTTCTCCCCCTCTCTTTTTCCTGGTTCCCTCTCCCCTGCCCCGATGTTCCCAATCTGCTCAGGAGATCTTGCCTCATTCTACTTCTCTGGGGGTATCATGCATCTCTCTTGGGAACCTCCCTGTTTCCCAGACTCACTGACACTGGGATTGCAGGCTGACACTCCCGTGATCCATGTCTAAAATCCATATATGAGTGAGTACATACCATGTTTGTCTTTTTGTGACTGGGTTACCTCACTCAGGATGGTTTCTTCTAGTGCGATCCCTTTGCCTGCAAATCTCAACATTCCATTGTTTTTTTTTCTGCTGAGTAGTAATCCATTGTGTAAATGTACCACATTTTCTCTATCCACTGTTCAGTTTTTGGGGCATCTAGGTTGCTTCCAGTATCTAGCTATTACATATAATGCTGCTATGAACATAGTGGAACATACAACCTTGATGTGTGACTGGGCATCTTTTGGGTATATGCCTAAGAGTGGAATTGCTGGATCTTGTGGTAGACTGAGTCCCATTTTCCCTTAGAAATCTCCATACTTCCAAAGTGGCTGTACAAGTTGGCACTCCCACCAGCAATGGACAAGTGTTCCCCTTTCTCCACATCTTCTCCATCATAAACTGTCATTGGCGTTTTTGATTTTAGCCATTCTGACATGAATAAGATGATATCTCAGAGTTGTTTTGATTTGCATTTCCCTAATGGCTAAGGATGTTGAGCACTTTCTTAAGTGTCTCTCAGCCATTTTAGACTCCTCTATTGAGAATTCTCTATTTAGTTCAATCCCCCACTTTTTAATTGGATCCTTTGGTGTTTTGGAGACTTCTTGAGTTTTTGTAAATTTTGGAGATCAGCTCTCTGTCAGATGTGGGGTTCGTGAATATCTTTTCCCAATCTGTGGGGTGCCTTTTTGTCTTGCTGACTGTGTCCTTTGCCTTACAGAAGCTTCTCAGTTTCAGGAGGTCCCATTTATTAATTGTTGATCTCATTGTTTGTTCTACTGGTGTTATATTCAGGAAGCAGTCTCCTGTACCAATTCGTTCAAGGTACCTCCCACTTTCTCTTCTAAGAGGTTCAGTGTGGCTGGATTTATGTTGAGGTCTTTGATCCATTTGGACTTAAGTTTTGTACATGGCGATAGACATGGATCTCTCTGCAGTCTTCTACATACCAATATCCAGTTATGCCAGCACCATTTGTTGAAGATGCTATCTTTTTTCCATTGTATAATTTTAGCTTCATTGTCAAAAATCAGGTGTTCTTAGGTTTGTGGATTAATCTCAGGGTGTTCAATCAGATTCCATTGGTCTACCTGTCAATTTTTGTGCCAATTCCTAAGCTGTTTTCAGGACTATAGCTCTATAATAGAGCTTGAAGTCAGGGATGGTGATGCCTCCAGACGCTGCTTTGTTGAGCAGGGTTGTCTTGGCTATCCTAGGTTTTTTTCTGGTTTTCCATATAAATTGAGAATTGTTCTTTCAAGGTCTGTGAAGAATTGTGCTGGGATTTTGATGGGGATTGCATTGAGTCTGTAGATTACTTTTGGCAGGATTTCCATTTTTTACTACATTGATCCTACCTATCCAAAAGCATAGGAGATCTTTCCATTTTCTGGTGTCTTCTTTAATTTCTTTCTTTAAAGACTCAAAGTTCTTGCAATACAGGTCTTTCACTTGTTTGGTTAGCGTTATCCCAAGGTATTTTATGTTGTGTGTGGCAATTGTAAAAGGTGATGTTTCTCTGATTTCTTTCTCAGCCCTCTTATTGTCTGTATATAGTAGGGCTACTGATTTTCTTGAGTTGATCTTGTTATCCTGCCACTTTGCTCAATGTGTTTATTAGCTGTAATAGTTCCCTGGTAGAGTTTCTTGGGTCACTTATGTAAACTACTATATCATCTGCAAATAGACAAAGTTTGACCTCTTCCTTTCCAACTTGTATTCTCCTTTTTTTTTTTTTTTTGGTTTTATGAGACAGAGTTTCTCTGTATTATTTTGGAGGCTGTTGGTCCAGCCTGGCCTCGAACTCACAGAGATCCTCCTGCTTCTGCCTCCCGAGTGCTGGGATTAAAGGTGTGCGCCACCACCACCCGGCTCAACTTGTATTCTCTTGATCTCCTTTTGTTGTCTTACTGCTCTAGCTAGAACTTCGAGTACAATATTGAAGAGGTATGGGAATAGAGAACAGCCTTGTCTTGTTCCTGATTTTAGAGGAATTGCCTTGAGTTTCTCCCCATTCAGTTTGATGTTGGCTGTTGGTTTACTGTATATAGCTTTTATTATGTTTAAGTATGTCCCTGTTATCCCAGATCTCTCCAAGACCTTTATCATGAATAAATGTTGGATTTTGTCAAAGGCTTTTTCAGCATCTAGTGAGATGAGCATGTGATTTTTGTTTCTCAGCTTGTTTATATGGTGGATTACATCGATGGATTTTCATATGTGGAACCATCCCTGCATCCATGGAGTGAAGCCTACTTGATCATGGTGTATGATTTTTCTGATGTGTTCTTGGATTCAATTTGCCAGTATTTTATTGAGTATTTTTGCATCAGTGTTCATGAGGGATATTGGTCTGAAGTTCTCTTTCTTAGTTGTGTCTTTGTGTGGCTTGGGTATCAATGTTATTGAAGCCTCGTAAAAAGAGTTTGGCAAAGACCCTTCTGCTTCTATTGCATGGAATACTTTGAGGAGAATTGGTATAACCTGTTCTTTGAATTTCTGGTAAAATTCTGTGCGGAAGCCATCTGGCCCTGGGCTTTTTTTTGGTTGGGTGACTTTTGATGCCTGCTTATATTTCCTTAGGTGTTATATAAGTCTATTTTAAATTGATTATCTGTTCTTGATTTAATTTTGGTAAGTGATATCTATCCAGAAAATTGTCCATTTCCTTTAAGTGTTTGAATTTTGTAGAGTATAGCTTTTCAAAATATGACGTGATGATTCTCTGGATTTCCTCACTATCCGTTGTTATGTCCCCCTTTTCATTTCTGATTTTGTTAATTTGCATGTTCATACTCTGCCATTTGGTAAGTTTGGATAAAGGTTTGTCTATCTTGTTGATTTTCTCAAAGAACCAACTCTTTGTTACATTGATTCTTTGTATCATTTTCCTAGTTTCTACTTTATTGATTTCAGGCCTCAATTCAATTATTTCCTGGCATCTGCTCCTCTGGGGTGGGTTTGCTTCCTTTTGTTCTAGAGCTTTTAGTTGTGCTGTTAATTCTCTAGTGTGACTATTCTCCAGTTTCTTCATGTGGGCACTTAGTGCTATGAACTTTCCCCTTAGAACTGCTTTTAAAGTGTCCCATAAATTTGGTTATGTTGTGTCTTCATTCTCATTGAATTCTAGGAAGTCTTTAATTTCTTTTTTTATTTCTTCTTTGACCCAGGAGTGATGCAATTGTGCATTATTCAATTTCCATGAGTTTGTAGGATTTCTGTGATTTGTGTTGTTGTTGAATTCTAACTTTAAAACATGGTGGTCTGATAAGATGCATGGAGTTATTCCAAATTTTTTGTACCTGTTGAGGTTTGCTATGTTGCCAAGTATGTGGTAGATTTTTGAGAAGGTTCCGTGTAGCACCGAAAAGAAGATATATTCTTTTGTGTTTGGATGGAGTGTTCTAAAGATGTCTGTTAAACCCAATTGGGTCATAACTTCTATTAGATCTTTCATATCCTTGTTAAGTTTCTGTCTTGTGGTCTTGTCTAGTGGGGAGAGTGGGGTGTTGAATTATCCCACTACAAGTGTGTGAGGTTTTATATGTGCTTTGAGTTTTAGTAATGTTTCTTTTATAAACATGGATGGCTTTGTATTTGGGGCATAGATGTTCAGAATTGAGACTTCATCTTGGTGGATTTCTCCTGCGATGAGTATGAAGTGACCTTCTTCATCTCTTTTGATTGATTTTATTTTAAAGTCTAATTTGTTAGATATTAGGATTGCTACACCTGCTTGCTTCTTCCGTCCATTTGATTGGAAAATATTTTCCCAACCCTTCGCCTTGAGGTAAAGTTTGTCTTTGAAATTGAGGTGTGTTTCTTGTATGTTGCAGAGAATGGGTTCTGCCTTCATATCTATTCTGTTAGTCCGAGTCTTTTTGTAGGTGAGTTAAGATCATTGATATTCAGGGATAATAATGGCCATCGATTGTTGGTTCTTGTTTGCTTTGGATCCGTTTTTGGTGGTGATTTTATGTGTGAGTTTTTCCCTTATTTCTGACTTCTGGTGAAGAAGGTTATCTATTGCCCATGTTATTTTGAGTGTAGTTAACTTCCTTGGGTTGGAGTTCTCCTTCTAGAACTTTCTGTAGGGCTGGATTTGTGGATATGTATCGTGTAAATCTGATTTTGTCACGGAATATCTTGTTTTGTCTATCTATAGTGATTGAGAGTTTTGCTGGGAATAATAGTCTGGGCTGACATCTGTGGTCTCTTAGTGTTTGTAGAACATCTATCCAGGATTTTTTGACTTTCAGAGTTTCCATGGAGAAGTGGGGTGTAATTCCGATAGGTTTACCTTTATATGTTACTTGGCCTTTTTCCTTTGCTGCTCTTAATGTTCTTTGTTTATTCTGTGTGTTTGTTGTTTTTATTATTATGTGGCAAAGGAACTTTTTTTTGGGTTCAGTCTATTTGGTGTCCAGTAAGATTTTTTGTAGTTTCATAGGCATCTCCTTCTTCAGGTTGGGAAAGTTTTCTTCCATGATTTTGTTGAATATATTTTCTGCACCATTGAGCTGGGCTTCTTCGTCTTCTTCCATACCTATTATTCTTAGGTTTGGTCTTTTCACGGTGTCCCATATTTCCTGGATATTTTGTGTTAAGGATTTCTTAGATTTAAGACTTTCTTTTATCGATGAATCTATTTCCTCTAGTTTATCTTCAGCACCTGAGATTCTGTCTTCCATCTCTTGTATTCTGTTTGTTATGCTTGCATCTGTAGTTCCTGATTGTTCAGGTTTTCTCTTGCCAGCATTACCTCAGTTTTTGTTTAATTGTCTCCATTTCAGTTTTCAGGTCTTGAACTGTTTGAATTATTTCCTTCATCTGTTTGATTTTTTTCTTGGCTTTCCTTGCTTTCTTTAAGAGATTTGTTGATTCCTTGCATTTTTTGGGGTTGTTTTTCCTTCCATTTTTTAAGGGATTTCCTCATATCCTCTTTGCGGGCCTCTATCACTTTCATGATTTTGTTTTGAAGGTCATTTTTTTCTGTTTCATCTGTGTTGTGATGTCCAGGTCTTGCTGGTGTAGAGTCTCTAGACTCTGGTGGTGTCATACTGGTTCTTCTGTTGTTGGCTGTGTTTTTATATTGCTGTCTTCCCATCCTTTTTTTCAGTGGGAGCTCATGGGGTCTCTTCCTCTCCTGGTGGGTTTGGGTCTAAGGATCTCTTCTAGTGCGTTCAAGCAGGTCCAATACTCTGATGGGTTTCACGATGGGTGCAGGTGAGTCTGAGACGCTCTCAAGCACAGGGCAGAGACCTGAGGGGACTGAATACTCAAGCTCAGGGAGGGCGCCAGAGGGGACTGAAGACTGAGGTGTGGCCAGACTCAGGGTGGTTCTTTCTCATGGGGCGGGTTCAGTCTAGGTGCAGAGCACACCCAGGGAGATGGAAGCAGGGGGATGTCAGGAGTTGGGGCCCAGACCAGAGCCCCCACTCACTTCAAGCACAGGGCAGGGGCCAGAGGGGACTAAAGACTGAGCCTCTCGATTGTTTGTGTTTTTATAGATTTCTTTAAGTGATCTATTCATTTCCTCTTTAAGGATCTCTGACATATTCATACAGGTTGTTTTGAAGACCTTGTCTTATGCTATATTGTATTTCTTTTTTTGTTTGTTTGTTTTATGAGACAGGGTTTCTCTGTATTGTTTTGGAGGCTATCGGTCCAGCCCAGCCTCGAATTCACAGAGATACGCCTACCTCTGCCTCCCGAGTGCTGGGATTAAAGGCATGCGCCACCACCGCCTGGCGCTATATTCCATTTCTTAGGGTCTCCTGCGATAGGGTTGCTGGGCTCTAGTGGAGACATACTATCCTGGCTGATAATGATTGTGTTTTTATGCTGCTGTCTAGACATTTAGAATTGAGATGATTGTAACTCTAGGTGTTGATATTTGGTCTTGTCTTTCTTTATTGGGTGGTTATTGTGTGCCTGGTTTCTGTTGCCCTTTCTGGTTCTTAGGATAGAGTTGTGGCTATGTGTTGCCTGGTAGGAAATTCTTCTGGGATCTTTATATTTGTGACCTCTGGGAGTTTTAAGTTAAAATGTATTCCTGAGTATCGGGAGCTCACACTTAGGAATAGGCATGGTGGGACCTATAGGGGCCTACAGAAGGGAGGAAAATTGTGTTTCACAAGGACCTGCTAAATTCACTGGGAATGGGGGCAGAGAGTGAGGAAAGACCACAGCAGAATGTCTGCTGCAGAGCTAAGGATGAGACTTGGGGATTGGACTTGGAAGAATGGAGGAAGAAGTGAAGATCTGAAGTTAGCCTACTTGTTTACCTGGTGAGAGTGGCTTGTCAGTTCCCAGGGAGTGCATGCTGGAAGTGGGGGCTGGGATTAAAAACAATGAGTAGGAGGAGGGAGATTAGGAAGGGAAGATCTTTGTGGTCCACTGGATATGGGGATGAAACTGGATGATTGGATTTGGAAGATCAAATGGATTGGTGATAATCTCTAGTCAGCCTACCTGCTTCCCTAGCCAGAGTCCACTTTCTCTTTTATTTAATTTTAAAGAGGACATATGAACATTGACCATGAA
Source organism: Mesocricetus auratus (assembly GCF_017639785.1). Classification (NCBI taxonomy): domain Eukaryota; kingdom Metazoa; phylum Chordata; class Mammalia; order Rodentia; family Cricetidae; genus Mesocricetus; species Mesocricetus auratus. The sequence continues at coordinate 21,461,156 of NW_024429188.1, read as the reverse complement.
CTGAACCACACATACTGAGATCCATCTTTGCCTGTAAAGTGGCGCCTATTTATGGTGATTTATTTGTTTTTTTAGCAGGTGAATGTCTAAGCAAGGCTACTCCCTGTAGTTCACTGTTGCTGGCTTCAGTCTGTTTGCTGTGACTTTTTCTGCTCTCATTTTATACCTCATTCCTATCACTAAGCAACTGGCAACTAGAGCAAGTCATATAACCTTCTCCCAACTCTGTTTCCTCAGACCCAAACAAAGGTACAGGGACTGAAGAAGGTGACTTGTAAAAGTACCCAGCAAGCACCTAGTACAGAGTAATCACTAGAAATGTGAGACTCTCCAGTTATTTCAGCTGATTTTGGTGGAGGCAAGGTCAAGATAGAACTCCAGAATACATGAAACACTCTATATACTATTTAAAAAGTAAGCCACATGAAAATAGAGACTGAAGGTTCAAAATTGCAAGTTTACCCTTGGTTTCATAAACAGTTTGAGACTCACCCAGGCTATATAAGACCATATTTTAATAAAACATTTTTTAAATTCAGGATAAAAATCCAGAAAAACAAAACCAAACAAAACTCACATAGGCCTGATGGTACAGGTCTGTAACCTAGCTTTTTAGGAGTCTAGAACAGGAGGATCAAAAGTTTTCATAGGATGTCTTAGTTATGAGCAATTTATCTCAATTTATTTCAGTGTAGATAGTTTAAAAAGTGGGCTGAGGGTACAACTCAGTGATATAGCACTTTCCTAACAAATATGTATCCCTAGGTTCAATCCTCAATATTGGCAAGGGGAGCCAGTGTATGAGAAGCTGTTTGGGTAACCTAAGATAGACTGACTTATTCATTCTTAGCCTGTGTGTTTTTCATGAGTCACTGGAGTTGCCCATTTTCTTCCTTTCCCATCCTCCATTCCTTGATTACTTAGAATTTGTTCTCTTTCTCCCTGACCTTCCTATTTTAATTCTTGACATCCTTCTGGATTGCTGATTCAAGAGAAAGCTTGTAACTAATTCTTCCAGAAAGGAACACTATGAAATGTCACATTAGATGCTTCTTGTGCTTCAGCACATCCTGCAGTGTCATGGGGGTCCACTTTGGAGGCAATTCCTGTGCATGATTTTCCTTTATAGAACATCCCTTAATGTAGTCAGTCAGTCTCATATTCCTTGTTGATTAGGGGGTATTATGTTAGATGGTTGGTCCTGATATAGCTTAACTTTTAATAGGTTAACTTCTGGATGTTTTCCAGTTCTGTAATTTATTTTTATCCACAATGTAATAGAGGATATAATCTGACCTCTTGTCAGCATGAACACACCCTGAAATTACTTTTCTCTTCTTCTTAGTATTTATGTGGCACAGCTTTAGCAGGTCATGTCTGTGATGAGAACTGGGCTTTGTAAGGTTGGGTAGCGACCCAAGAAAGCAGAAGCTTGTCACCTGCTCCCACCCTCAGGGCCTCAGGAGACCCAGAGGTAGCTTAGGAACTTTCCACACATAGGCTAACCAGTTAACCACACCAGGGTTAGTATACTGCTGATACAAAAAGTTCGTGTTTTTATGAGTGATCTTTAGGGCAGTGGGATTGCTCTGCACTGTGAAAGTTCTCAAAAGGAAACCTTCTGTGATCAACTCTGTGGTTCTTAGAGATCTCAGTGAGAGCTGTTAAATATTCAACACCTGGCTCCAGAATCTTAATTTTTCCCTCAGTACAGAATTTAAGTTCTTTCAGTCATGTTCTGTCTCTGTCAACCAAAAAAAACCACTTCAGTGGAAAGATTATCTATCTGATATAGGCCATTTTGCTTCTGCTGCCTATTGGAAAGTTTTGCAGGAATCTTACCTCTCTGGGTCTGATATTCAGAAGATCATGTCTGTCAGCTCCTCTTTTCCATGCAGCCCTTCCCTGATTCATATTCCTGTGATGGCCATGATGTTGTTCAAACCTTATGTGTCGCCATGCAAAAGTGGGTGATCTCAGTATCTCTTAGTACCACATAACCAAATTTCAGAAATTATCCTAAAGTGAAGCCACTAATGATTCAGATACATCAAGACCAGATCATCTGGCATGATATTCCATTTTCTATAAGGCAAAACCAATACCCTGACTCTTGGAGGTTTTGTGAATTAGCAAGAGTGTGGCAGTGACAGCAGTTGTCCTATGGAGGGTGCCATGTCCAGTATCCATTTGAGAACCTGTCCTTGAACAAACTAATATGCTTGGTAGAAGTCACCTTCACTTCCTGTAGCATCCCATATGCCACATGCCTTCATAACTGAGCTGCTAGAACAAGTTCTTGTCATCTTAAGTGTTAGTGGACAATTTGATTTGTTCACCTAATCTTCATTCAATGTACCTTCTTGACTAATTGCCCTGGAAGGTGGGATTTATAGAAAGAACAACTCTATTCCTTGTTTGTGTGAAACAAATAACTAAGAAAATCTTCTTTCAAAGAGTAGCTTCAAGTTAGGTGGACACATCTAAACTCACACTCGCATTGCTTAGTAGCTAATATAGAAAATCTGTTTGTAGAAAGGAGCCCTCCTGTGAAGCCTGTGGTGGAACACTGGGTGATTGTCTTTACAGTGTCACTCATGAATACATACAGTAAAAGCAGTAGGAAAGGTATAGCACTTGCTCTCTGTCTCTCTCCCCTCCCTTCCCTCCTCCTCCTCCTCCTTCTCCTTCTCCTCCTTCTCCTCCTTCCCCCCCCCCTCACTTGACCACCAGGCAACAGTGTCTAGATCATTCTGTATTAGAGGACTTTTCTTGACATTTTTCACTAATTTTAGTTTTAGTTAACACAGAACTTATGGGTTTCATTTTCACTCTACATATATACATATATTTGCCTATTTATATAATTGTGTCTTGGTCATATTTATTTCCTTAATATCTTTCCCTACTCCTTCTTACCCCAATAGACCTTTTTCTGATTTCATGTTCTATATGTGTGTGTGTGTGTGTAATTTAATACAAATTCCACATCTGAAAAAGTGTGATATTTTGTATTAATTTTCCCACATTTCCTCTCTTGTTCCCCCACCTTTTTATAATTCTTCTTTGCCCTCATTATTCCTCTACTTTTATGTCATGTATATTTATGTATATATATGTATTTATATTTAAATCTACTTTACATGTATGAGAAAAATGTGTCTTTCTGAGTCTGGCTTGTTTTGCTTATCATGATCTTTTGTTCTAGCAATTTTCCTACAAGTGACATAATTTCATTCTTCATTATGGCTAAATAAAACTCCATTTTGGGGGCTGGAAAGATTGCTCAGTGGTTAAGAACACTGGCTGCTCTTGAAGAGGACTCAGATTAGATTCCTAGCACCTATATGGTGGTTCTCAACCATATGTTACTCTAGTTCAATGGAATCTGGCTCCCTTTTCTGAACTCCATGGGCATTAGACACACATACAGTACTCTTATGTACCTTTAGGAAAAATATTTACACATATAAAATAAAAATAAATCTTTGAAAAATCCATTGTATATAAATATCACATTTGCTTTTGTAATCACTTACCTTTTAATTCACCATTAGTTATTATTATTACATTATTATTTAAGTTGTATATAAATTAATGGATTTCATTATGGCACATTATAAAAATATTTTGTTTTGATTTTTATTTATGTGTATGTGGGGAGTAGTACATACATCTGACCTGTGGAGACCAGAAAAGGTTTCATGTACTCCTGGAGCTGGAGTTATAGGCAGTTTTGAGCCACCTGACATAGGCACTCTAAAACATTGAGCCATCTCTCCAGATGCATTATGGCACTTTCTTGCTCTAGTCCCTTTCTTTCTCCCAATTGCCATATTATCTTGATCCATTCATCACTAATAGATTAATGGATCAAGATAATATGGCAATTGGGGGAAAGAAAATATCTAGGGTGGTTGACTATCTTGGCTATTGTAAATATTGCAACTGTAAACATGGATATGCAAGTATCCCTGTGTTATGCTAACTAGAGTCCTCCAGGTATGTGTGCACTTCAGGTATGTGATAAAACTGGGTCATTCATGTAGTTGATGCATTTTTTGAGGAATCTTCATTCTAACTTCCATAGTGGCTATACTCATTTTCATTTCTGGTAACAGTATAAAAGGGGATCCTTTCCCTAACATCCTTGACAGTATTTGTTGTAATTTTGTTTTGTTTTGTTTTGTTTTTCAAGACAGGGTTTCTCTGTGTAGCTTTGGAGCCTGTTCTGGAACTCACTTGTAGGCCAGGTTGTACTTGAACTCACAGAGATTAGCCTGCCTCTTTAATCCTAAATGCTGGGATTAAAGGTGTGCACCATCACTGCCTGGTGTAATTGGTTCTCTTAATGATAGCCAATCCTTCTATGGTAAGATAGAATTACAATGAAGATTTAGTTGACATTTCTCTAATGGCTAGGGATATTGAATATTTTACAAATATTTATTGGCCATTCTGTTTTTTCATTTTTTTTTTACGAGACAGGGTTTCTCTGTATTGTTTTGGAGGCTGTCGGACCAGCCTGGCCTCGAACTCACAGAGATCTGCCTGCCTCTGCCTCCTGAGTGCTGGGATTAAAGGCGTGCGCCACCACCGCCCGGCCTGTTTTTTCTTTTTGAGAATTGTCTGTTTAATCCATTTGCCTGCTAATTAATTGGATAATTGGGGTGATGGGATGTTTAAGTTTAGTAGTTCTTTATATATTCTTGATATTAAGCCTCCATGAGCTGTATAGTTTGTGATGTCTCTCATTTTGTAAGCAGTCTCTTCACTCTGATAATTGTTTCCTTTGTTGTGAAGAAAGTTTTCAGTTTGATAAGATATCATTTATCATTTCTTGGGATGGTTTAATGAGCCCCTGGAGTCCTTTCTGGAAAATCCTTGCCTATTCCTAGATCTTGAAGTAGTTTCATTAGGTTTTTCTGTAGAAGTTTCAGTTTTGGGTTTTAAATTGAGATCTTTGATCCATTTTTAACATTTTGTGTGGAGTGAAAGATAGGACCTAGTTTCATTCTTCTATGTGTGAATGTCCAATTTTCCCAAATGCTATAGTGAATTTTTTATACAGCTTGGCCAGCTCAATAATCACTATTGGTCACAGTTTTCCAGATTGGTCTAGTCATTTAGTCAACCAGAACTAAAGAGGTCAAGGGTTAAGATTCCCTTCTTCCACTCCTTTCTTCTCATAAGCCCACACTGTAGAACATACTGAAGCAACAGGAATATGCCTTGCCCTTCACCAACCTCTGTTGGTTACCAGTGATACCCAGGAGAACTGCAGCTTAGTAAGCACTATGCAGTTCTAGTATTTATGAATACTGTTCTTTTCTAGTGTGAGTAAATTTTATTTCCCTTGCTTTCTTGTGCTCAACCTTTAATCTGTAAATAGTGGTTCTAACAGTGAGGTCCTACTAGTAGAAGCAGCTGAAAACTAGTTATAATTGTAAATTATTGGGTTAGCTGTAATTCATTGGTTGCTTAGCATGTACAAGGTCTTGAGTTCTAATCCTCAGTACTGCCAAAATAAATATAAGAAGGTACTACCCTCAGATTACTGAGAAATCCTAGGAATAAATCTCAAATCCTTCATGGGGTTCTGATACATCCACGCTGAAATTTGAAAGCAGCTGTTCTAAGTTGTCTTATTAGTCTTCTTAGACATTCAGATTCACTTAGCAGTGATTAAAGATTTAACCACCTCAGGTACTAGAGATAGCCATTAACCTTGTATGAAATGGTGATGGAAGTAGTATCATCTTCATTTTATTGGTGAGGAAATTGAAGCCCAGAAATGTAAAATGGTTAAAGGGGTGAAGTGTGAATCACAAATCTACTCAAAGTCCAAAAGAATAAGCTTCCAGTGTTGTAATCTGGAGTAGCTCAAGAAATTGAGGATGGTCAGCATTAATAGATTATCTAAAGGTTTTTTTTACCTAAGTTTTCCAGCGATATGTCTGGCTTTAGAAGAGCAAGTAGTACTTTATAATTCTTCCTCTTAAATAGCTGTTCATTGACAAGGCTGGCTTTAGAGGTCTTTGTTCTGACTGTGTCTCTTAATAGATTAATGACTGTCTTATGAGGTCCTTCTGACATTTAGAAAGAAAATCTACCAAAACTCATCCTGAACTAAATTTATTCTAGGGTAAAGTGTTTAAAACAAATTATATTGCTTGTTAAATTCATATAATGACATACTATTTAGTTTCAGTCCCAGGTGCAGCCATATTTCACTCATCAGGTGGTAAAGTTCTGTTCCCTCCAAGTTCCAGTTTTTCTCTGGAAGAACACTAGTGTTCGTCATCAGAACTTAATGGCCCAAGCTCATCAGGATAGGACATCCAAGAAATGCACACTCACGATTGGAGAATGCCTGATCTCAAACTAGAACACTGATGTTTAAGTCATGATTACTCAGTTTTTTATGTCCTACATAAATTAATTTTTTTTCTTGTTTTTATTAAGTAGCAAAATTCCTACCTATGCATTTGGAGTCTAATAGAGGGTTAGTCTAGTCCAAGAGAACTGTAATGTAATGACCAGCCTTACCTCAGGCTTCTCTGGTAGAGGCTAGGAGAAGAGCTGGTATTTGCATTGTCATCGAGCTAGTGGGGGTGTAGAATTAAAACACCTTTGCTTCACTGTCAAGAACAAGTTTATGAAAGTAACACTTTGGTTAGTATGGGTAATTTGATAAGTCGTCCTTTAAGAGAGAAGCCTGGTAACTTTTTATTTTCTAGTTAAAAATTACTTAGTACCTGCCACCACCTCACCTATAGACATATACCTAACTGTGGCAAGGCATTGGGTAGTTGTGTAGTCAGAAGTTTCTGTGCCCTTGTCAAATCTTGGACTGTGGAGTATTATCTTAAGAGTAGTATGAGAAGAAAAGTATTACAGTGTAGAAAAGGAGCTCAAGGATGGAAATGGAGCTTAATAAAATATGTTTCAAAGCAAATGCTCTCCTCAAAAGCTATATACAAGGTTGAAAATTGAAATTATACTTCAACTTAAATTTTCTCATGTTTCCAATTAGAAAGGCTATATTTGGTACTGAAACCAAATTTCAGTTCTCTTAATCAGATTTGAAACAGGCTTGAAAGAGTTAATGCTTATTGAGCATTATTCATAAACAAATCAAGAGCTGGCATAGCAACAGCTTCTCCCCAGGGAGGAGAGGGTAGAGGACAGGACAGAACACAGTGTTCACAGTCTGTGGTTGGAGCAGCCAGCAGTAGCCCAGCTGTATTGTTTACTCTCCACCCACCTAAAGGCACCGGTGTAGTGAAGAGAGCACATGTGCCTGGGTTTGGGATGCTGAGCACAGAAAGCCCCATTTAGTGACTCATTCAGAGCACTAAGGCATTAGTGCAGTACAGCTAAGTGGTTGATACTGTTTTCTGTTAATATTCTATGCTATTTGCTTTTTGGGATTTGGGCAGGAACGCCTGGAAGCAATGATGCGCCGGTCCCTGGAGCGCACACAGCAGCTAGAGCTGAAAAAGAAGTGCTCATGGGCAGGATCACCGGCTTCAGGGCCTGGAGGACGTGATGGTGAGTCTAATGCTATCTCTGCATTGCAGGGCCCCTATAGGGAGATCACGGACATGACTGGATGTCTGCAGGATTTGGAAGATGCTGTGCACAGCTTTACAGGCACCTTTTCAGATGCTTAAACTGTAATGCTTCCTGTGTGTGTATGCATTTCTCATAAAGGGAGCTGTCATTCTTCTTGCTATCAGATAGCTGAAGCATGCATACTGGGCTTTGGGAAAGAGCAAAAGAAAAGCAAAGAAAACAAATGCAGAGCCGGATAGCTGGACTAAGCATGCAGATCCAAAAATAATCTCATTTCAGGTGAGGTAAATGGCAGGAGGCACAGTCACAACCCTAGATGTGACTTGAAAAGGCACAGCAATTACTCTCTAAGAAGGGCTGGGCATTTTCCTTCTTCATTATGATTTTTTGTTGCTCTTTTGATTTCATTTTAAAGCAACTTATTTACTTCATTATCCAATTCATAATCATCTTTAAATTTTCTAATGCCTAAATGTATGGATTATTACTAGTATCAGGATGACTTTTTCTCTTTTTGCTATCATAGTATGTTTCAGTGATCTCAGTATTCTGTGACGCAGGAGTTGTGTAATAAGTCTTTCTGAGAGCAGATGTTTAAATTACCATCTCTTGACTTTGCCATCTTGTTCTATTAATCATTTGGCAGTGAATACGCCTTTTCTTTTTTGAGAGGGCAATAACTAATTTATTACTTTTCAAATTTCTTTATTAAAAACTAAAGTGCAACAAAAATTGGAACTTTTTCTTTTACCTCTCTTTGCTCTGATTTTTTCTGTGTAGGTGAATCAGAAAATACCCCACCCCTTCCTCTAACTTTAGCAGCCAGCACCCTCCCTTCGGACACAGGGACCACTACAGCTGCTGCCGAGTCCACCAACGGTATACCCGAGCATCACCATACCATAGTGTTTTGTGATAACTGTTCTGATCACCCTCCTCCATCGCTGTGTCTGTCTCCAGTACTTTCACAATTGATTTATTAGTCTGACCTGTCATGAATTTTTCTCTAGAGCTGTGAACGACATGCTCACATGTTTTTGTTCTTAGAGCTGCATGCCTTATATCTTAGTGTCCTGGAGACATTTCATCCTCAGTTCACTAACTTCTGCCTTAAATAAAATCTCATCAGTATTGGACTTTAGTGCATTTAGACATTTAACAGTCTCATTGGTCATCTTGTTTTAGGTGTCAAGTAGCAAGGCACTTTCATTACTTTGGTGAAAAACCAGAAAACACACAAAATTCTAAGTAGAATACTTGAGCTTGGTTAATGTGATGGATTTCTGGAGAAGTGTTTGAGAGGTAGTGGTAGGGAATTTATAAGTACTAACATGAAGAATCCACATAATTAGACAATTTGGCTTTGTGCCTAACTCTGTCGCTGTCTAAAAAGCTCCCTGTTTTAGATACAAACATGAAAAAATTTTATGGTCTAGATTAAGAGCAAAACGTAGTTTGCATTTAGAAATATACATTTGGATGATAAACTGAAAATGAGAAATAGAAGGGGTGTGATATTTATCAGCAATATAGAGAGGCATAGTATTTATAGGAATAAATGTCTTTGTTTTTTGGCTTTTCTCTGACACAGAATAACCTTATTAGTAGTGTTAAGTATCACAGATTTTGCTTTATGCGTTGAGATTTGTTCTCCACCCCCCAAAGGAGAGAATAAAGTATTACTACCTAAGGCTAGTAACAAGGTGAGGTGAGTGATTCAGACATAAAAATATGGGAATGACAAAAAATATCAAGATGAGATAATATTTTAATGCTGTATTTTAAAAAGTTAAACAAGAGAACAATCCATGTTAAACAAAATAACGAATTGCCTCCCACTTCCCCTCTCTTCCTCTCCCCTACTTTCCTGGGGAACCCCTGGTGTAACCTATACTAAGCAAGCACACCAACACTGAGCATCATCTCTGACCAAATTATTGAATTTCTAGACATTGTGCTAAACCATATCAAAGCCTGAGGCAAAGAGAGAAAAGTGTACACTTATATACATGGTTTTATAATTTCTAGTGGTTGCTTATTTTTCCAGAAATGTAAAGTAATTAAAATCAAACAGTGAGTGTTAAAATGTAAAATATTATTTCAAGTATTTTATGTATCCTCAATTATAATATTTCATATTTTGATTTTAGCTTAATTAAAATTATTTAAAATTGCCACTTGGTCAGCATAAATTGCCATGTACAAGGCATTGTCTCATTTGAAAACATAAGTTACATTTTGGAAATATTAGGAGTTAGCTTTCTCATCAGTAACGCATACATAATTTTACTTTTGCCTTGTGTTCTGGCATAGCTTCACAGGCACTGTCTTTTCTTTTCTGTTGATTGTAATGATTTAACAATGACTGGAACATGAGAACAAATCTAGGGTCAGATGTTTAAATCCTTACTATATTGTTAAAGCATTTGCAGAAGAGCCATTTTGATGATATATCTTAAAAATAGGAAAATCAGTAACTGCTGAAGTTAGTGCTACTTTAAACACAACTCCTTGCATTACAAATTACATTATTTTTCCAACCTGAGCCTCAAATAACCTCCAGGAAAAGTTCTGTTTAAGCTCATGTAGTTTTAGTCAAGGTGTTAGATATTTCTAGGAACAGTTATCCCTGGATCTGGCTAGGTTAGTTTTGTTTTGTTTGATGCAGATATATTTAAAAGTCAGGACACCAGAAAGCACTAGGTGGAATTAATATCATTTTAGCTGAGTATCTGAGTGAGTTTGAACATTTAAAGAGAAAAGCACAGTGAAGAAATTGCAAACTAGTGGCTGTTGTAGCCTGGACGTTTCCACATTAAGATAATGGAAGCAGAGTGCTGTGCTCCAGTGGATGAGGACAGGAAGGACACTTTGAGATTTGTATTCACAGGCTACAGCGATATGGAAACCAATGTCTTTAATACATTTCTCTGCAGCATGTGACAAACTGTCAACATCAACCATGAATTTGCCAAAGCAGACGGAGCCTCCTATGAGTAAACGCCTGTCTTCATCCACCGTGGCAATATCTTATTCCCCAGACCGAGGCAAGTGAATGGGTAGACCTTGTCTCTCCAGTTTGCTTCTTTCTGGTGTGAATGTCTCAACAGTGCCCTTTTTGAAAGCCTCCTCTCAAGCCTTCTGCAAATAATACCACTGTCCTAACCTCTAGGGTCTTGCTAACAAGACTTTGGAAAATTGTATTGTTCCATAAAGAAAGGTCATTATTGATTGATAGGAATTGATAGTCTGCCAATATGCAAAAATCTATTCCACAGGGCATGGAGGAAGGTTGTTTTGTTTTGTTTTTAAAGCACTTTCTGGGTCAGTGATGTAATATAATTGATTAGCCAGAAAGAGCAGAATTGATTAGAGTTATCAGGGGGACTTGATATTATGGGAAAAAATAGGACTCTGAAGTCATTCATGGTTTGTAGGCCTAGCTATTTTATAAATGAAAACAGAAGTGCAGAAATAATATGAGAACTTTTTATTTATTTTACATACCAGCCAGTTTCCCCTCCCTTCTCTCTTCCTGCTCACTCCCCCCACCTCCTGTCTACCCTGCCTATCATTCCTCCTTTGTTCAGAAAGGGGCAGGCCTCCCCTGGTTGTCAACAAAGCTTGGCATATCAAGTTGAGGCAGGGCCAAACTCCTCTCCTTGCATCAAGACTGGTGAGGCATTCCAGCATGGGGAATATGTTCCCAAAAGCTAGCTCATACACCAGGGACAGGTCCTGATCCCACTGCTAGTGTCTCTACAATCAGACAAAGCTACACAACTGTCACCCACATGCAGAAGGCCTAGGTCAGTCCCATGCAGGCTCCCTAACTGTTGGTACATGGTCCATGTGCTCCCAAGAGCTCAGGTAAACTGTGTCTGTGGGTTCCCCTGTCACGACCTTGCCTGACCTCATACAATCCCTCCTCCCTTTCTTTAACTGGACTCCCAGAGCTCGGCCCAGTACTTAGCTATGTATATCTGCATTCGCTTCCATCAGATACTGAATGAAGGCTCTCTGATGACAATTATGGTAGTTACCAATCTGATTACAGGGGAAAGCCAGTTCAGGCACCCCCTCTACTATTGCTAGGAGTCTTAGGTGGGGTCATCCTTGTGAATTCCTGGGAATTTTCCTGGTACCAGTTTTCTCCCTAACCCCAAAATGGCCTTCTCTATCAAGATATCTCTTTCATTGTTCTCTCCCTCAGTTCTGCCCCCAACTCAACCAAGCTGATCCCTCATGTTCCCATCCACCCATCCCCTGCCTTCCACCACCTCCCTGCTCCCAGTTTACCCAGGATATCTCATCTATTTCTCCTTCTCAAGGAAATCCATGCAGAGGACCCCTTTTTAAAAAGGGAAAAGCATGAATGACCTTTTTAGGTAGCATTTTGATTTGGGAGACAGAATATATAGAGAGACAAATAACCATTTTTAGAACCTGAGTAGATGTAACAGCATCTGCGTTCTAATGGAGGCTCAGAAGAGTCATTGGAAGCCTGAATTTTTGCCTTTTATTGTGCATAGGTTAAGAGAAAGCTTTTCTTATGTAACATGCATATCCTAAAGCACTGAAGAAAGAAAGTCAGGTACTGGAAAACTAACAAGGTTGTCAGATGATCCAGAGGAGTTTTATGACTTGGAAGAGGATGGTGGACCTTCCTCATTGTCATTCACAGGCATTGACTTTATTTCTCCATTCCAGAGGCATGATGTGTGTAGCAGAGTCCCCATAAGTGTCATGATGCTTCTGACTTTTGATGCCTATTCATGGTAACCACTAGAAACATGGAAGGAAGGAAGGAAGGAAGGAAGGAAGGAAGGAAGGAAGGAAGGAAGGAAGGAAGGGTTTGAAGAGAATACCTAACATTTTTACATCTATGGCTATTCCTCTAGTGAACATATTCCATATTTTCTCAAATTCACTAATTCACATTGATGAACATGCAAACATAAACATGCTGTATCATGGTTCACAAATAAATCATCCGCTTGTGTATCCTAAATTGAAAATTTTCAATCTTCATACCATTTACTAAATAGATATCCATACAGTATCCATTGTCATATATCATATCCCCAAATCAAAACATTTTAGTTGATAGATTTTATTTTTCCTTTTCCTTTTTTGAGTTTTTTGTTGTTTTGGGGTACATTTTCAGGCATGATCTCATTCTATACTCCAGACTGGCCTTGAATTCTTGATATTACTACCTCCCAAATGGCTAGATATAAATCATCACATCCAGTGGTCATTGAATTTTGAATCATGAATATTACCTACTGTCTTCCATTAAAGCTGATAATTGTTTAGCTATTATTTTTGTGCTGTTTGTATTATTTTACCCTTAAAAATTTTAAAGATAGGAAAGTATTTATTTTTGGTCTGTTACAGGATGACACTTTTCATTTTAAAAATTAGTGTTTTAAAACATTTATTTATATATTTTAATTTTTTATTGAAAATAGATTCTTCTCTCATACAACACATCCTGACCACAGTTTCTGATCCTTCCACTCCTCTAAGCTCCCTCTGACCTCCCCTCTCTCTGAGATCCACTCCCCCTCTGTTTCTTCTTCAGAAAAGAGCAGGTCTCCAAGAAAGTCTAAAATGAGATTTTTGTTGTCTTTCTTTTATGTAGATGTAACCTTTCCTTTTCTAGTATTAGATATACTTAATGAGTAAGTGAGTCCATATAACTTTTGGAAGGGTGTTAACTCTCTTAACTAATAGAGGTCACCGTGCTTGTTTTTTTGTCTTGCTTTATTTTGTTTTTGAAATAGATCTTTACTGTGTGTCTCAGGCTAGCATGAAACTTAGGATTCTCATGCTTCAGTCCCCAAATGCTGTGATTATAGGTGTGTACCATTACATATAGCTCACGTCACTGTACTAGTGTGTTAAATTAATTCTGATGCCACAAGAGAAAGAATGAACTCTCCTAAACTCTCAAGTGATGTCTTACTTGTTTAATTTTACTAGGAAAAACTCAAAAGGCATCTTTTGTTAGAATTATTTTTGTTTCCACATTTGTTCTGCCATCATGTTAAATGCCACCATGAACTATCTTGTTTAAACATTTTCTTTTACTTCAATTTTGCTTTTTAAAATTTTAATTTAATTCTGCCCCTCAGCTCATTGCATGCACCTTAGTTACATGGAAACCTTCTTGTTTCAATGCCACCCACACAGGCTTCTTTAGCCAGAAGCAGAAGTACATGCATGCTGTCTGAGCAGGCCAGTGATTCAGGTAAAAGAGGCCAAGGTGTAAAGTCAAAATGCCTGAAACCGTTTTGATCAGCCTTGGATTCATCCTTGAATTTTTGCATTTTGCTTCTCATTTGCTGGCTTTGTGAAATGCATTCAATGGTTAATAGCATTTTCTGCTTGACAATGTTTTGCTATTGCTGTTTGTTTTAAAGCTGAATAATTCATAGGTGAGTAAATTATGACTGGTGACATGTGAACCAGGTATAAACTCAATCTGATGGGCTATAGAAGTTAGTAGACTTTTCTTAGGAGATCATTTAGAAAAGTAGCATATAGATCTTATGGCTGGCTCTACCACTCATTATTGCTCATATATAAAAATGGGAGTTTTTGTTTTTTATTTATTGTAATAAAAGCTAAGTATGGTGGTGAATGCTTGTAATGCCAGCTACTTAGGAGACCAAAGTAGGAAGATCATAAGTTTAAGGCCAGTCTGGGTAACATAGCAAGGCCATGTTTCAAAAATTTAATTTTAAATTATCATGAGGATTAAATGAGATCATAGTATAAATAAGATAATGTACTGATTGGCACAGAGTTAAGAGCCTAAAAAATGTCTAGAGCCTTGCTACTTAAAACATGATCCATAGATCAGCAATGGGAACTTTGTAGAAAGGCCAGCTCTGAGAGCCTCCCTAACTTGCACATTAAAGTCTGACAAACACTGGCTTTCCTTTACAAAATACGATTAAATCATGATGTCAAGATTTAGGGCAAGCATTTTCTTCATTTGCAGATGAGCAGGACAATGTCCACATAAGGTTGATCCTGGTCTTCATTCCCAAGATGGTGTATTTGGTGAAAATTACATCAACGTATACAGGGTCTATTCTTATTGCTTGTCTCTTTGAAATGGGGACAAAAATTTCATGTAGTCCAAGCTGATCTCAAACATGTTATATAACTGAAACTTGCCTTGAACTCCTGATACCTTCTGCCTCCATCTCCCAAGTGTTGAGATTGCCTGTATATGTCACTATGTCTGGCTATAAAACCTCTTAATTAGTTAGGATATGTTTTATAAGGACTAGGGAAGGGAAGAAAGGTTAGTGACTGCTTAATGGGTAAAAGGTCATTTGGGAGCCTTAAAATTATTTGGAGTTATAGTTATGATTGTGAATATACTAAAAAACACTGAACTAGACATTTAAAGGGGGAATTATATGGTATGTCAATTCTACCTCAACAACATCCCCCAAGTTCTTAGCAAGTATGAAGTACCCTCATTTTGAGAAGGAGAAATGTTTCAGGGGTCCCTAAGACTAAGTCCAGGTTTAATGATTTGCTCAGAAGATTCAGCATACATATATAGTCACCTCTTTTACTTATTATGTTGAAAGGATATACATAAAAATCCACAAAGGGGAAAACAACTAGGGACAAAGTCTAGGAAGGACAAGGCACAAACTTCCAGAGTCTCTCAGGATGTGTTTCCTGGAGTTAAAACAATGATTAACTGCCAACCAGGGAAGCTTGGGTTTTTTAAAGTTTATTTATTTATTATACAGTGTTCTGCCTGTGTGTATGCCTGCAGGCCAGAAGAGGGCAACAGAGCTTATTATAGATGGTTGTGAGCCAACATGTGGGTGCTGGGAACTGAACTCAGGACCTCTGGAAGTGCAACCAGTACTCTTAACCTCTGAGACACCTCTCCATCCCCTATGGAAGCTTGTTGATGCTGATTTTTATAGGGTTCTGGCCATGTGAATGCCTTGCCCAGTATGTATAAAAATTTTATACTCTTGAGGTGAAAGTAGATATTTGGATTGTTTTTTTTACATACAGTTAAGGCATAATAAATCATCCACTAACCAGCTAATGGTGGGAACCTTGACCAAGTGTTAAATTCCCAGGTATTATTGTTCAGATACCCACTTTAGGAGTTGGTCTTTCCAAGAACAGCAGTCTAATCTGAACACTGTCTTCTGAATTGTCTATACCCTCTACTCATTCCAATGGTGTCTCTAACCAGTAGGATCCATACGGCAGATGAGGCAGGCTTGTTGCATTGATCTTACTTGTAACCTTTTTAGGTAACCTGGGCTTAGAAATATAATCAAATCCTATTAACCTTAGAGCTATGTCTTAGCCAGATTGCTTCCTTGTTCCTTCTGAATCTTTTTCATTTGGCCCCAGCACAGCTCTGGCCAGTAAGTTGAAGCTTAGCTGACCACCTTCGAGGTCTGAGGCAATGTTATGACATTAAGGGCACATACTAGAAGTGACATTCTTGAGGGCTCATGAGTTCCTATGGAAAACAAGAAGCTAAGAACTCCAGGGCACTTGAAGCAAAAGATTCATTATCAAGAGACACCCGCAATGTGACCTCCCACTTTTGTACCTCTCACCTTGCCCTAGAGTACTTAGTACAGTAGGAGTAATTAATTTCATTCTGTGATTCCAGAGGGACTGCCTGAGGCTACCAGTCCCAAAGCCCCCTTCTGCTAGTGGTACTGGCTCATCATTAATGTGCTCTATTGGAATTATATCAAAATTGTCCCACCAAAACTTCCTCAGTCATGCTGTTATGTGCAGTCCAGACCCAGAAATCCATGCTCATAGCAGCTTACATGGGCATTATGGGAAGTTTCTTCTGGAACAAAGAACTTCCACGAGCAATTCTGGAAAACAGATTGTAGATATCTTTGTGATCGTGTTCTCCATGCCCCTCAAGCTGGGTTTTGTTTGTAGTCTATCCTGCAGTCAAAACTTGATTTTTCAATTATTTCCTATACTTGCACAAACCTCTTTAAAAAAAAGATAGAACATTTTTATGAGTGGGAGAGGAAGAGGAGAAGAAAATAAAGAAATATTTAATTCAGCTTAATCAGAATGACACCATGTTTAGGGATTATTCAAAGTAAAACACTAAATTTTCAAAAGAACTTAAAAGTAGCTTTATGTGACTTCCTATTTTTTTAGCTTAGTCATTTATCCAGTGATCAGTGTAAAAACAATCATTCTTTTTTCTTGGGACAGCTACCTAGAAGAAAGTTTATCATAGGTGTGTGTACTAGGAAAAGTAAGTCCATTAAGCCCTAAGTCCATTGTTATAAACCCCAGTTACTTTTTAAAAAACTGAAGAGAAAACAACAATGATGCATTTTGACAACCATTCCCAGACTGTAGCTTTTACAAGAATGTACTCAGGCTCTGCATCAGAATTATAGCTCTGAAGAACAACTTGGATTTTTTTGGTTGGTGCCATCAGGGACCTGTCCCATGGACATTTATATATAACTGAGGTGATCCAGCAATATTCAGAATGTTTCATTTCACAGTTTAGAGACAAAAGGAGGGATGTGTTTACAGTAGTCTCTAAGTATCTCTCTTCTGGAAGTTGATTCTTTTCAATCTCTGTTCTTAGACGAAAATCATAGTAAAAAAACATTAGTTTGAAACTTGTTCTGGTTTCAGTACTCGGTTCCAAACCACCTACTGATGACAAAACCAAGAAAAGGTTGTCTTTTTCCCATTTCCATTGAAGGGGAAAACTAAAACCACTCTCTGACTGTGATTCTTAATCTCAGTTTAGATAGCTTGGCCAAAAGTAGCGAAGGAATCCCCTGAGGTAGCACTCTTGGAGTTTTAGTAGTTATCGTCAAATTCTGTAGGTAATTTTCACCTCTCACAACATCTTGCTGTTTCATAGCCAACAACTCCATAGATATGTAAGTACTACAGGTTCACTCCTCCCCCCTTCCCAAACATTATTTTTACTTTATTTTTGTGAATTGGAGTCATTGTAGAAATTCTACCTCTGTTGAAACTGTTTCTAACCCCCTCTCAACACAAAGGTTTTGTAATTCATTAGTAGAACTCAGAGAATTCATAGCTCATGGATATGATTTATTATAGTAGCAAGATATACAGCCAAGTTAATAAAGGGAAGAATGTATGAGAAGTACAGAGGAAAACAGGTATACGTTTCCAAGGATCTCCTACAACAGTCATACAGGATATGCTTCATATAACAGTGCATATAAATTGTTGCCTACTGAGGAAGCACTCTAAAGATTCAGTGCCTTGGACTTTTACTAGGAACTAGTCATGTAGGCACCCTTTACTAAGCAAATACCCAAACCTCACATACATAGAATGTATTATTTGTACAAACAGATTTTTAGCACTCACCAGTGAATGACACAAACCATCCTAAAATCTAAGCTCCTAGATGCTAGCCAAAGAGCAATCTGGTAAGCAAAACCGCAAAGACAGTAGTCAGTTCTTCTGTGTTCTTCCTGTGTAAGGAAACTGAGTCTTAGAGACAGTAAGTACCCTGCCCAAGTTAATCCAGCTATTAGATGGCAGGGAAGTCTGCTTAACTCCAAAGTGCACTTTAACCCCTTCAAATGAACTTGACTCTTGAATCTTGGGAGTCTTATTTAAGATGAAATATATTCTGTATACAGTAGAAAAAGCATATTTCAAAAATGTGGATTACACATTACATTTTTTATAGAAACATGTTCTTTCCATCCTCTGATTCTCCTGTCCTTTCCATCTGTGTTTCCTGTATTTCCTGGCTATTATGCTGTAACTCTCTAGTATTCCTTGCCTGTCCTTGTGTAGCTCTCGGCAGCCCTCTCAAATCTTCATACAAGTCCTCTCCAACCCGGACCACAGAGAGAAAGAAGGGTACACCTACATCTGGCATGGGAGATGCTGGGAAGGGAGTTGTGGCAGGAGCAGAGTCTTTTCAGGTAGGTTTAAATGCTCTCTCTCACTCTTTCTGTACTCTAATTTGTCTGACAGTGTGATTGTTTCTACCATTGACCTGGGGTCTCAGTTTCTGTCAGTCTCCAGGGACTATTCAAATGATATATTTGGTTTAAGTTTTTATCAAACTTTGGAAAATTATCAAACATTTGCATTCCCCTGAATCTTAATGTCTTGTATCAGATTACTAATAATACTGTTTTGATAATACAGCCTTTCTTTCAGAGGACACGAGTCAGAAGGAGTGTTTCAGGGATCTTCTCTGCTTCCTCAAGGCTCTGGTTCTAGGAGTCTTGCCTCTGGATATAACTAAAATTGAAGTTCTAGGTCAACATTCACTCACAACAGCCTTTGAATGTATTTTTTTATGTCATATGGACACTGTCGGTAAAATGGCTGTTAAGCAGATACCCTCAATTCTATGTATTTATTTAGAAATTATATATGCTATACTCATTTGTGTTACCGTTTGCTACATAGCAAACTACCCTAAACTTGGCAGCTTGAATAAAAATAAATATGTCTTCACTCATAGGTTCCTTAGGTCTGAAACTGAGGGTAGCTGAATTGAGAACTTGGTGGTTTTAGTACAGGGTCTTTCATGAGGATTTAGTCAGAATTCTGACTGGGCCTCTTGTAAGACATTCATTACAGGGATGCTGAAGGACAGGCCACCTCAGTTCCTCACTATAAACCTCTCCACAAACCTACTTGTGAGTCCAATATGGCTGACTTCTCACAGAACAAACAATCCAAGAGACAGATTGTAAAATGGAAGCTGCAATGCCTTTAATCCCCAACTCGTGAGTTAAGCCTTATACAGGTCATTAAAAGCAAGTCACTAAGATTCAATAGAAAGAGAATTGAGTTCCACCCATTGAAGGAAGGAGGGCTATTAATTGCATTGATTATGTATCAGTTGTTGATACATATTAATTTATGTTAAAACTACTATATTACTATTGAACATTTTTAGATTTTTTTATTATTTGTAGTCTTGGATAGCAAGTCCAGGAATTTATGTGTTACGACGTAGTCCACCATTTATCTTACATCCTTAGCTCTGTTGAATAATTTGTAATAGCATATATTCTTTTCAAATTCATGGTTGCCCTGAGATAATTAAAAATAGGAGCTAGTGTTTATGACTCTTAGATTTGCTGTAAAATGGATTATTTGTGGAATAAGGTTGCCATTTGTGGGACTAAATGAGGACTTGTTACAGACAAGTGTAGTAAGGAAAGAGGGTAAAGCTCTTTCTACAGGCCAGTCCGTAATGCCCATTCCCTTCTGCTTAAAGAGGTCAGGGGAAAAATAGAGAGAAGTTTGTGTTTTGCACTCTACATTATACCATGTATGCCTAAGAGATTACAACTAGGCATTATGGATATTAAAATCACTTTCTTCTGGTAAAGGTTTTGTAATAAGTGTGTATTTTATATTTATTTGAATTTAATGTTTTCAATTATTTTATTTTTTGAGATTATAATAGCATAATTTCCACCTTCCCTTTCCTCCCTCCAAGCCATCCCTTATACTTCCCCTTGCTCTCTTTCAAATTCATGGCCTCTTTTTTCATTAGTTGTTACACACATATATGTATATTTATGTGTGAGCATGTATGAATGTATATATACATGTATATTCATATTCCTAAATATATAACCAAACAAGAAATGTCCTCTTTTGAATTGTTAATCAGGGTTGTCCAAGAGACTCCCAAAACATTATAGACCATTGCTGTTGCCCCTGGTTCTCCCCCATAGGTGGATGGTAAGTCCCTATTGCTGAAAATACCATGCTCTTCAGACTTATGGCTCAGAGACCTCTGATCTAAGAGTTTTTGTACCCTTT
Organism: Mesocricetus auratus; assembly: GCF_017639785.1. Taxonomy (NCBI): domain Eukaryota; kingdom Metazoa; phylum Chordata; class Mammalia; order Rodentia; family Cricetidae; genus Mesocricetus; species Mesocricetus auratus. The sequence continues at coordinate 21,440,729 of NW_024429188.1, read as the reverse complement.
CCAATTTCTAAATGTTTAGGGCCATAATATGGTTATGCTGTTACCTCTTGGTAAGATAACAAAGTATTGGGCAGAGGATCTCCATATTGAAACAAAAACATTTTGTCCCAACTTGATGACCTAAATGCAATGATCTCCTGGTATCACAAATTTCTACCAAGATTCATGTCACATAAAGCATTAGACCTTTACGTTGATCCCTCTGAAAGAAAACTATATCACTTCCATCTGATGTGGTTTTTAAACTTATAGAAGTAGTACTGTCATAGGCTGTGACTATCATATTCTTTGTCCCCTACAGATTGAGAAAGTAAAGAAGGGACGAGTGACAACTTCTGTCTCCACTGGGGGTCTTGGGTCCCCACTGAGAAGATATGAGCCTCTTGAAGCCATTCCTAAGAGGTCATCTTCTCCTGTGAAATCCAAGTAAGCATATATTCCCTTGCCAAAACTCTGATTGTTGACAGTTGATTTAGTTTGATTTGGTTTCATCCAGCATTGTGGCTTCTGCTCTGCCTAAAGCATGACAAACAAGAAGGGGTGATCAGGACAAATGCCTGTCTTTGAGGTATGTGTCTACACACTTATGTATCTTCTGGCTAAATGATGGACCATTTATAAGTTTGTTGCTTGGTAACATATATAGGACTCATATTTGCCAAGATTATATCAGCGTTTTCTCTTTAGGTCCTTTAGTTCCATTTTTGTCATCTTTATTTCCCCTGGCATTATCCTTTTTCTTTTGATTGTACCATGTCTAGTTCTGGATTGAAGTGACTGCATTGTATATAGGCACCTGTTTACCATCTCCTTTCCTCCTAATCTTACTGCCTCACTGTTTGTCTCTTTAACAGATAACTGGTGGTTAACAATTCTGTTGTGGAGACAGAGTCTCTTATAACCAAGCATGTCTTTGAACCTCTGCTTCTACAATGTTGGGATAATAGGTATAGGTTACCACACACAGCCCAACATTTTGAAACAAAATATGTAAGTTTTATTAGGGATGGATAAACTCAACAAGGACAATATAAATGAAAATCAAATTTATGATCACTGTCCTAAGTTACTAAAAGATTTTATATAAGATTTCTATGCAGGGTTATATAAATAGTAATTAACAAAAGTGATTCAGCAAAGGGTCAGTGAGATGGTTTAGTTGCTAAAGGTGCTTGCCAGAAAAGCCTGGCCACCTGAGTTTGATTCTTGCAACACACCTAAAAGTGGAAGAAGAAAACCAACACAACAGACTTGTCCTCTGACCACTACACATGTACCATTGCACACATCCCCCCATCATGCACAGACACAGTAATAATAAATAAAAAGAGTAATTTAGTAACAATCCAGAAATATAGTGGAAAGATAAAAGTAGTATTAAGAGACGAGGAACAATGTGGTTTTAATTTGGAAAAAATAGGGACTTTTTTTGTCCTTGGGAGATTTTTTTGTTGTTGGTTGAGACAAAATATTTTTAAGCCCAGAAGGACCTTGATTCATAATTCTCCTGCCTCAGAATCTTCAGTGGCTGAGATTACAGGTATCTGCTTAGTTTACCCAGATGTTTTTCTATCCAGGGTTACATAAGATCATATTCATGAAAGTATATAATGTGTTTGAAGATATGCCCTTCAATGTAACATCTGAGTGGACACCTGTATGAAGTGAGGGGGCAGGCCTTAGTTAGAGCCTTGTTAAACTGAAGCTCATTTACATTGTATCATCATTTAATGTTCAGTTAGTGTTCTTCTGCAAAACTGCTTTGAGGATGGGAATTGTCTTTATTTCTTGTACAGCAGGTGCTCATTATGGGTCTGTCTTAGTTCATTAAGACTGCTTGGAACAATGGATGCTTCACATTTCAATTACTTAGGCTTGGGAAAGCTTGCATAAACTTCATTGGTTAAGCATCCCTGATTTGACCACTTGAAGTCTGTAACTTTCTGAGTAGTAGTTACTAGTATGATGCTCAAAAAGATTTGAAACATGGAACATTTTAGATTTCAGAATTCCTATTAAGAATGATTAACCTACAAATAGGCAAAGAAAATGAAACAGAAAAAAAGATAGAAGAGAATGTTTAACTTTTGTGAAGGAGTTGAGAGTCTAAACTGAGAGTCTAAATAGAGGAGGAGTGGATGAGGGGGAATAGATGGGAGGGGGGAGTGAATGGGAAGAGAGTAAGGAGGGGAAACTGTGGTTGGTATGTAAAATAAATGAGAAAATTAGTAACAAGGTATTTCTTAATTTTACCTTTTTTTTTAGTTTTTCAAGACAGGGTTTCTCTGTGGCTTTGGAGGCTGTCCTAGAACTAGCTCTTGTAGACCAGGCTGGTCTCTAACTCACAGAGATCCTCCTGCCTCTGCCTCTTGAGTGCTAGAATTAAAGGCATGCACCACCACCACCCAGCTACCTTAACATTTTTATAAACTTTACTTTATATATTAAATATTCAAAAAACACATGAAAAAGAAATTTGGTATTAAACCTGTCACACATAAGTAAACTCCCTTTATTTTTGACATTTTATTTGTGCAGACTACCGTTTTTTAATTGAATTATTTGATGTTTTGATAACTAGCTTCTTGAGTTCTTTGTATATTTTGGAAATCAGCCCTCTGTCAGATGTGGGGTTGTTGAATATTTTTCCTACTCTGTGGGCTGCTGGTTTTGTTCTGTTAACTGTGTCCTTTGCCTTACAGAAGCTTCTCAGTTTCAGGAGGTTCCATTTATTAATTGTCTATCTCAGTGTCTGTGCTACTGGTGTTATGTTCAAGAAGCAGTCTCCTGTACCTATTCGTTCGAGGGTACCACCCACTTTCTTTTCTAAGAGGTTCAGTGTGGCTGGATTTATGTTGAGGTCTTTGATCCATTTGGACTTAAGTTTTGTGCATGGTGATAGACATGGATCTCTCTGCAGTCTTCTACATGCCAGCATCCAGTTATGCCAGCACCATTTGTTGAAGATGATTTCTTTATTCCATTGAATAATTTTAGCTTCTTTGTCAAAAATCAGGTGTTCGTAGGTGTGTGGGTCCATATCAGGGTTTTCTATTCGATTCCATTGGTCTACCTGTCAATTTTTGTGCTACTTCCATGCTGTTTTCAGGACTATAGCTCTATAATAGAGCTTGAAATCAGAGATGGTGATGCCTCCAGAAGTTCCCTCTTATCAGATGACCTTATCTTGTGCCAGGTTGATGTAAAACTAGCCAGCACAAGTTTATCATCCCAGTTTTGGTTCATATTACTTTTTTATTTTTGGTTTTACAAGACAGGGTTTCTCTGTATTGTTTTGGAGGCTATCGGTCCAGCCCAGCCTCGAACTCACAGAGATCCTCCTGCCTCTGCCTCCCGAGTGCTGGGATTAAAGGCATGCGCCACCACTGCCCAGCTTGAAGTCAGAGATGGTGATGCCTCTGGAAGTTCCCTCTTATCAGATGACCTTATCTTGTGCCAGGTTGACGTAAAACTAGCCAGCACAAGTTTATCATCCCGATTTTGGTTCATACTACTATTTTTGGGGCAGCATCATCTCAAAAATTCTCCTGCCTCATCCTCCTGAATGTTGGGATTTGCCACGGACTACCCCAGCTGGGTGTGGGAGTCCCTGGGATTAGGGTCCTCAAAGACTAGATAGGTAAGGTTTCAGCAGTGACAAACAGAAACAAACACAGAGGCAGTTTGAATCTGAGTGTATTTTTCAGTTCTCAAACAAGGCTTTTTTATAGAGATATTTTCTTGAGATGTTTTGTTAAGCAAACCCAAACATATGACATTATTGGTTAGTTGGCACAGTAATGCAGAAATCCAAAATATAAAATCATCCAAGGTTAACAACATATTTCTTAAATCAAATTAATAAATTTTTATGGTCTGTTATTGTTTGACATCTATTACCTAGTTTTTGTGAGTTGTTGAAATATTGAGCTATTTTACTCTTTCTTATTAAAAACTTTATTTACCAGACACTTAAGCCCACTCCTGATGACACATGTACAGCCATATGAAATTTTATTGTTGGGAAAGTTTTTACTATTTGTACTTATGTGAATGACGTGAATGATTTTGAAAGTGCTGGCTTTTCTGGAGATGAGGTCATGGCTAGTGGCCCCATCTCAGGGGATGGTTTCTTATCTATTTCTTTTGTTTAAAATGTCAGCATAGGCTTTCAGGAACATTTCATTAATGTGAAAAAGGAATAGAAGAACAAACAGAAATTTCCATGAGAATCACAGCCCAATATTTTTCTCTGGCTGAGAGTTTCACAGCAGTTCCAGGAGACCTCTTTCTTACGAAGTTATCATCTTCGTCTGTGGAACTTGTCACACAGAATCTACTGGATTTGATGTGACAGAGATTTCCAAAACATACAACCACATTTTACCCTGGTTCATTCTTATCTAAGAGGATCATTTAGATTTTTATTTTGTTATTTGTTAAAATATCACCAATATCCAGTAATCATTGAGTGTTTACTTTTTGATAAATCTAAAGAGAACATACTAGGATCTTAGTGAGATCTCTCAGTGGGTAAAGGTGATGTTCACCAAAGCTGAAAACCTGAGTTTGATCCCTGGAACCCACATTTTGGAAGACGAGAACTGACTGACTCCTGCAAGAAGTTCTGTCACACACACACATACACACACACACACACAGAGAGAGAGAGAGAGAGAGAGAGAGAGAGAGAGAGAGAGAGAGAGAGAGAGAGAGAGAGAGAGAGAGAGAGAGATTTTAAAAAGCATCTAGGATTGAGCCAGGCATAGTGGAGCATGCATGTAATTCTAGTATTGGGAAGTAGATGTGGGAAGAATGAGAGTTCAAGGTCATCCTTAGCTACACAGTGATTTTGAGGCCCCGAGACTACATTGAGACCCTCTCTCAAAACAATGAAACAAAACAAAAAAAGAACAAGGAACATGAAAGAATTGTGCTCACTTAAATAAGCCATACACAAAAGGACAAATGCATGATTCCACTCATGAGTAAGATGCCTGAAATAAGCAAGTTCACAGAAACAGAAAGTAGAATAGAATAATGATTACCAAGAACTGAGAGAATGGGTGGCTGTTTGATGGAAATGGATGGCAGCAATTGTTAAATAGCAGTATGGATGTACCTGTTGTTATTCAGCTGTACCTTTAGATATGGTTATGATGGGCTCACAGTTGTAATCCTAGTACTTGGGAAGCCAAGGTAGGAGAATCCAAAGTTCAAGGCCACGGTGCTATACATAGTAAGTTGAGGGCCAGCCTGGGCTATGTGCTACATTTTATAATGTCATGTCATATGTCTTTTCACCGTTTTAATACATGGATCCATCTCCACAGCTTCTGTTCCAAATGGTTGTTCTAACTGTATAGAAGCTAATTAAGTTATATAGTCTTTTGGTCTGGTTAATTATGGTATGTGTTTTTTCTGATAATAGAGCTTAAAATAAACAAACAAACAAATAAATAAAATGAAGCAAGCTTGTCTGTTGCTATATGTTGAAACTGAATCCAACTCTAGTGTTTACCTAAAAAGATGTATAGGGAAATGCCTAACAATCCATCTTACCTTGTTTTGTAGTATAATAACAAAATACTTAAATCTTGGTGTTTCATAAAAGAGATTTGTTTTGGATCATAATTTTTGGAGGCATAGTAGTTGAAGAGCATAGTACCTGCATTTTTTGGATTCTAGTGAGGTGCTCATTCTGCATGATAGAAAAAAGAAAAGTGTGAGAGAGGAAAGGCTGGTCCACATTCTAACCTATCCTTATAATAAATAATCCAGACCCAGAAAGTGTAGCTTGAGTCCTGTGGGGTGATTCATTGCATAAAAGCATTTGTGACACAAGTCTGGAAACTGGAGTTTGATGCCAGGAGCTCACATAAAGATAGAAGAGTGAACTGACTCAACAAAATTGTCCTCTGACCTCACATGTGCAGTATGGCATGGACACGCATGCGCGCGCACACACACACACACACACACACACACACACCTCCTTACTTGACTAATCATATCCATACCACACAATCATCTTAAACATCGTCACAAACATAAATGAATTTATTACATATTATTACCAGCTGAGTTTCTTACAGTATATCTCTTTCTTCCAGGATCATCTTACAGACACCATATATTTTGCGGGGGATGTCTTTGGGGAGTATATACTAAGCCCTATATTTGTTTCTATAGAAGAATGAAGTTATTCAGTTTCTTGGAACAAGATTTCTTTTTTTTTTTTTTTTTGGTTTTACGAGACAGGGTTTCTCTGTTTTGTTTTGGAGGCTGTCGGTCCAGCCCAGCCTAGAACTCGCAGAGATCCGCCTGCCTCTGCCTCCCGAGTGCTGGGATTAAAGGCGTGGGCCACCACCGCCCGGCTAGAACAAGATTTCTTACAAAGAGTTTTATGGTCAAGTTCAGTATCTTTTAAGCCTTATTTTGGTTTTCCAGGACAACTTCAAAAGCATATCCGCAGTCTCCAAAGACAGTGAAACCCCCATATATAGGGTCTCCTGTGAAGTATCGCTTTCCTCCCATTCCCAGTGAAGAAACACTCAAGAAGAAGGCAGAGAAGGAGAAGAGCAATAAGGAAAAAGAAGGTGTCATTGGTCAGCAGGCCACTGACCTACCCAGAGAAGAAACCCTAGAGAAGCACATAGTTGACAAGTATGCCACTGAGAAGCATGTAGTTGACAAACATGCCACTGAGAAGTATGTAGCTGATAAGCATGCCACTGAGAAGCATTCTGCCACAGGAGTGAAGGCTGAGCACAGTGCAGGTAAACCTTCTCTGTCAATGTTACCGGTTAGCCTAGGCCTTCCCTTCATAGTTCTTCCTCTGTCCTGATCCATATGTCATTCTCTCATGTTTTCGGGGAGAGGGTGTTTCCCCCTAGGACAACTTCATCCCCTTGTACTGTTTCCTCTGGTTTGCTCATCATCTTTTAATCCTCCTTTCTTTCTGAGGAGACCTAGGCCTTGACTCTGCTTATGACTGTGGAACCTCATAGGAGTGCAAAAATGGGCCACATATAGCCTATATGCACACTCCTGCACAATGGAGCACTAGCTTTAGTCCTCAAAGTCTCTGACATGTAGTGTTGTGGAACTTTCCTGTAGCTCTGTTCTCAACTGTTTCCTGCCCCTTCTGAGATATAAACACACCCAGGTTCACAGGTAGCCCATTGTAACTTCTTCTGCTTAGTGACTAATTGTAACACTGTTTTGCAGTGTTTGTCATCACTAACACTGAGTTAAATACTTCTATATGAGTGGAATCATTGGGTTCATTCCCCCTGATTTTTTTCTTTTACTACTACTTGTCTGTCTGCCTCAGGAAAACCCACAGCAGGCACCACTGATGCAGGGGAGGCTGCAAAGATTCTATCTGAAAAGAGACGTCAGGCTCGGCTACAGAAGGAACAAGAGGAGCATGAACGACTGGAGAAGGAAGAACAAGAGAGGTATATAGGAACTCAGACCTGTTTGATCCATTCTAAAGGTGTGGTTGCAAAGATTGGCTTGTCTTTCTTTAAAAAATTTTTTGTGTTACCAAATTCTGGCCAGAAGTATAGGAATCTAAATTGCATGGACTTCACAGAAGCTATATGTCATTAACAGTGACAGAACTTTGCTCTTTTCTAAGGACCTAGAAATTCATATTTCCAGGATCTAAATGTTATAGGTACTTTCCTTTCCTTTCTTGGATAAAAAGACAACTTTATAGGTAACTCTAGTGGAGCTATGAGGAGATTTTGAACTTGATGATAGATTGGGTCTCCCTGGAAAGACAGAAGATTGTGGATATAAAGATCTTGACTCTGCTTTCTAGATGATCCTAACTCATGCTTTAAAGTCAGTGAGGGAAGAGACTTTGTCAGAGTCTCATAGATAAGAAACTAGAGAGAACACCCAACCCCCCTATCCCATGAGAATGAGGCATGTGGAAACCTGCCCTAGAGCAAGACAAAGGGTATCACTGCAGTGGTTTCTAAATGTTGGAGCGTATCTAACAGAAGTGTTTAGGGAACATAGTGAAAATATACTGGCCCTAATCTCATTCTACTTTAGCAATTCATCAATGTTTGAAAGCCACTGTGGCAGTAATACCAGGACACTTTGATGTGATACAGGCAGTCCTGATTCTTCTGATCTTTGTGTTCAGAAAGGAAACAAGCACATGGTTAAAGGACAAGGTCAATTTTATCACTACAAGGAGAAAAGATGCTCTTGGGATGATTACAGAGTACTATCTGGTACCATTTAAGGAATGAGACAGGAAGCACTTGAATACCAGCACTGAATTTTTTTTCTTGGTTTTTCGAGACAGGATTTCTCTGTATTGATTTGAAGGCTGTCCTGGCACTTGCGCTGTTAGTTCAGTCTGGCCTCGAACTCACAGAGATCCACCTGCCTCTGCCTCCCTAGTGCTGGGATTAAAGGTGTGAGCCACCAACGCCTGGTGCCAGCACTGAATTTAAAATAACATATAAGATAGTCTTTAGTAATCTTGTAAAATCTTTGTGGTTTCTTTTTTTTTATTTTCTTTCAAGACAGGGTTTCTCTGTATAGCCTAACTGTCCTGGAACTCACTGAGTAGACCAGGCTGGCCTTGAGCTCAGAGATCCACCTCTGCCTCCTGAGTGCTGTGATTAAAGGTGTACACCACCACTGGCTGGAGTGTAGTTTCTGATTAAATTTTTTATTGTTTTTTTTTTGTTTGTTGCTTGTTTTGTTTTCACAGTTGGGGGCTAGGTACCTTCAAATTCTGAACATCTCTGATTATTTTCTTACTCCAGCTTTTTGATCAATATCTACATGTTTTGTTATTGTTGGATGGTGTATTCAGGATGGTTTAGGTGGCCTGAAAGTTATGTGAAGAGAAAGTAATAGGTAATGGGATTTCAAATAATAGACTTTGTAAAGGTAGCCACAGAAATATAACACCCCCTGAGCCAGGTGAGTGATGTGATTGTTGGTGTGTACCTAAAAAAGGAAAGTTGTTTACCTTCCAGGTATTTTGTTCTCTCTCATTTCCTTCACAGTCCAGCTGCAGAAAGAATTGATTACCTTCCTGTCTTTATTTTCCCAACTCACACTGTTCACACTTCCACACACCCTCCATCCTTTCATTACCGGATTCTTAATTTGATGCATGGTTCCCTTTGTCCATGTGGAGCTTGTCCTTGCTTTTCTTGTCTCTCCTACATCCTACCTGTTTAATCCCCTTAAATATTGTCTGGACTCCAAGCCCTTAGTCCTTGACCAGTTTTTTGTTTGACAAGTCTTCCCTGGACACAGTGTTGCTGGCTATTGTTCCTGTCATACTTCCAGTTTCCTCTGGCTTCAGAATATTTATGGATGACAGTTCATACAGCAGTGTGTTAAGTGAACTTGTTCTCATCTTCCTGACTTCATTTTCCATTTACCTTGTTTATCATCTGTGTTTGTAGCTAAGTGTAGCTTTGTTTGTAAATCTTCTGTACTTTCTGGAACATACTGAAGACTCCTGAATCTGTGCCCATGCCCTCAATTTAATCTAAAGCTGCATTGTCTTATACCATAGTGCCTACATATATGTAAATGTAGATTGAGGAAAATTCATTTCCTTAGCCTTATTAGACACATACCATTGTTTATAGCCACACATGGCTAGTAGTTACCAGAATAAACAACATAGTTATATAAATCATTTCCTTATCTAAGAAAGTTCTGTTAGCTAGCATTTTTCTATGAGGCAGAACCTGTATTTCTAATTATATATTTTTAATGTGTCCCATATTTACCTCAAATTCAGCATCTTGAAGATATAAATAGTATACATCACTCAAATTTCTCGTTCATTTTATGTACTCCATACTATCCCAAAATTAGACATCTCAGAGATACTTTCAACATTTCCATTGCCCTTCACATTATATCAGTTGTTAAGTAAGTCTTCATTGTCTCTCATATTAGCATTTCTATTCTCCCCATGCTCCACCAGCACCAGATAGGTGAGCTAGACTGTGTCTGTGGAATCTTAACTGAGTTCCCCAGATCTCCCAGAGCTTGTCCACTGTTTGTGCTGTTTCCAGAGTGAGTTTACTTAAGTAAAAGTAGATGTCCTTGCTAATGAGTCTTGATTATAGGATTTATCCAAACCTGCCAACAAATCTTCCATGGACTGGCCACTCCCTGCTCCTCTGTCTTTTCTCTCTCTTTAGGCCAGCCTGCATCCCTCTGCATGTACTCTAATATGCAGCTCCACACCACAAAAGCCTTGCGTGTGCTATGCCTCCACATGAACTCATGCACCTTGCCATATGATGTATCTTTCTTTCTCAAGTTGCAGGTTAACTCACTTCTGTGACCTTTCTGGACCTGTACTAGGGAAGGAGCTAATCTCCTACCCCTTTGAACTTGATTTATAGCTGACTAATGTAGCTTTATTTGTCCACAGGCTGTCTCTCTTTTCTAGTTAATACTTAAAAGTCTAAAGAACAGTTGTGGATCACTGTTCCTTGGTACTCAGTGAAGAGGAAGAAGCTCAATTAAAAGGTCATCAGTGACAGCAGTGGGTTAAGAGGACTCAAGGGCTAAAATTTCATGGGGAAGGCAAAAGAAAAGGGAGTATACAGACTTACACAAGTAAAAAGAAAGGGACAGATTTGGAAGGGGTGTTAAAGTTTGATTTAAAGTATTTAAGAGGATGGCATACCCAATAAGAGAGCATAGAAAGGCAAAAAAATCAGTCTGAAAAGCTAAAAATTAACCATGTGATTTTAGATAAACACAGTTGCCTACAGAACACACAGGTAGTTGAAAATAAAACAGAAGCCTGTGGCCTAGGTGAAACTGAAATAAATACACTTAACCCCAAATCAGTTTTCCTCTCTCTTGCCAGAAGTGAAGCTTTTATAGTGCCACGTGTGAGGTGAGAAAGGAAAGCACCAGACAGTCTGGGGCTGGAACACAGCAGACATCTCTTGGAATAGGATCATCCTCACATCTTTTTTGTTTAGTTTCAATAGTTAAAGTTGCAGAAATGTGATTACCAGCTGAGAGAATGTAGCAAAAATAAAGATATTTGTGCTAAACTCTGAAAAGCCCATTATTGTCACCAGCTATTGAGGGAAACACTGTCCAAATCATGGATCTGGGAGACTTCCTTTAAAGACTAGGTGTTTTGTCAACTAGGCCCTAAGAGAGAAAAAAGCTGGTCCAGTTCCAGATGGCTGTGATATCAGAGCTCTCAGAATCCCACATAGCAATCCCAGCCTCTGGGCTTGGGGATGACCCAAGATATACAATGAGTTGGGGCAAGCAACCTGATACCCTAGATCCAGTCTGGGGAAGATACTTACAGAGCCTAGCAAACAGGAGAACTTCCTGGGATTACAAAATAGATTATATGGCTGGTAGGGGCCCATATCAAAGAATATTCAAGGAATGACCAGGCCACATAGCCAACCTGAAGTAACTGTCCAAATAAGAGCACAGGCCTGAAACTACATGCAGAGGTCTACAGTGCTGTTCATACCTGGCTTCTGGCTGGCTAAGTCTCTAGGTGGCAGGTGGTTTGGGTGCAAGCTAGGGCAGACACTGGCCTTCAAATATGTAGCAGCAAGGTAAGGTAGAGGTAGGAGGGAGACAGGACAGCATCGCCTCAAGTGGACAGATGCTGTAAGAAGGCCTCACGGGAAGAAAATTCAGTGTTGTCAGGCTATTGCAAAATATATTGAGGTTTAGGAAAGACTATATTTGACTCCAGATTTTTGGAGATAAATTATTGAGAAGATGGGCATAAAGACATGAGCATCCTAAAAGAGGAAAGAGGGTAGTCATAAGCAGAAGGCAGGTGGGAGAGAATTTAAGAGGATACATTGGGATGCCTGAGACCTGAGTATTTTTGCAGTCCATGAAAAATTGTATATAGAAGGGCAAAGCTGGCACAGGGAGGAATGGAAACTATCAAAAGAAGTAAAAGCAATGGGAAGGGTTTGGAATTAATTGCACACGTAGTAGTAGCAGTTACAGTCCTTTACATATTAGTCAGGACAAGTAGGGAACTTTCTGTTATAAAACAGTGAATGAATAAGTGAAGTTTAGGAAACAAGATGAAGTGGCCCCAGTTTTCTCTGTCAACTAGAATGGTAATAAAGGTTGACAAAAAGTAATATCCATATAGAATCCAAAGAAAGACTAAAAACATCAGTTGAGTCTAAGGAACACAAGATCAATCAGTTTGTTTGTACCTTTCTCTAGTCAGTCTGGGAAGCCAGGGAAAGGCCATGAGTGATCCTAAGGACCACCCAGGCTGGGAATCGGTAAAACAGCAGCATCTGTCATCACAGGAATGCTCAGGTAGGGACCAGAGGCATCAGGGGAGATCCTGAGGCAAAGAAGAAGGTAGAAGTTGTTTGCACAGTGCTCACCAGGGAAGCTCACTAACGAGGAAGAAGTATGGGTTAAGATCAGACCAAAAATTGATAATAAAGATGAAGCTTTTTAAATGAAAACTTAAAATACATAGGAATAATGAACAGTGAAGCCCATATATTCATCCACAAGACTAAAAAATTTTAAACCTAGCACATCACTGGTGTGGGCAAACTATGACAATGAGGGAATTAAGAGAGAGTATGAAGTGTTAGAGATTGAGAGAAGAGATGGAGACCATTATATGAAGATTCTCACCCAGTTGCCAATGACCAAGTCAAGGGATATCCATTAACAACTGAATGATAACACTTTCTGTTTGGTAAGGAAGGAGGACCTGGCTTGAATGGGTAGGATAACAAGGATCAAGAGGATGACAGAACTGCTCACAGGTTTGGTGAACTCTAAGATTAGTAAAAGGCAAAGTATTTCTACTATGCAAAGAGAAACTAGTATGTAGAAGTACTTAGTGACAGTGACAAATGTGGTATGTTTGGGTGGCCTATGGTAGAGGGCTGGTGGGAAAGGATGAAATTATTTTTAAAGGGAGAAGGTTCATACTTGAAAATTGTGAAATACTAATTTCACACGGGAAGCCAGGCTTTTTGTGTTAGATTTAACTACTTTCAAGGGAAGTGAAGTTTATGTAAGAGGGATGGAGTTTCCATGGACTCACTGAGGATAGGATAAGCAGAAGTTGGTAGGTATGTGAGGTATGTGGGAAGGAATTTATGTTTTTAGTGATAATGAAGTTTAAGGAGAGTTAGAATCATAAAGATGTTACTATAACACTCTCAGTCTCTCTCGCTCGCTTGTTTTTGTGCTCTCTCTCTCTCTGTGTCGTGTGTGTGTGTGTGTGTGTGTGTGTGTGTGTGTGTGATTGAGCTTTACCTGCCATGGTTAGCACATGGTCTGTTGGCACTTTGCCTTTGGAGTGTGTCATCCCATAACAGTGTTTTTGTTCGCAAAAGGCTGGAAAAAGAGGAATTGAAAAGAAAGGCAGAAGAGGAAAAGCTGCGCCTAGAGGAAGCCCGTAAGCAAGAAGAGGAAAAGAAGCAACAGGAAGAAGAGAAAAGAAAGGCAGAAGAGAAGGCAAAACAGAAAGCTGAGGAGGAGCTGCTGTCCAAAGAGAAGCAAGAAAAGGAAAACCAAGAAAAAGCCATGACTGAAAAGCAGGTACAGCCTGAGGTCTCAGACTTTTCCTTGTTTTTCAATGGCTTTAGTTACCATTGGACAAAATTTGTTCAATTTGAATGACACATAATATTAACTTGAAGTTTTTTTCCCAAACATCCTGTTCTGGTTATTAAATATAACTTATGTGGAATAAGGTGAAGCTGTTAATGTGTGTCATGTGAGCTTGGATTTCTCTACTAGGGGTAGATATTAGAATAAGAATGTGGGGGCCACTGGAGAAAAATCCCACGAATCTGGTTTGCTAATAAAGTCAGTATAAGTACATTAATGAATATGGCTCAATGCCTTTTTGACCTCTGAGGCTAAAGTTCATGACTTAGAATTTTCTCCCTGAGGAGTGAGGAAACTGGACAATTCACTTACTAACACTACTCTTTATTGTGGAATACTGCTCCTTGAGGGAATTAAGTTCTGGAATTATCTGCCTATGTGCACATTTCCAGGCCTGCCCACAAACAGGAACCTTCATCATGTGTGAAAACTATCTGTTTGTTTCTTTCTTTCAGAAAGAAGCAGCAGAAGCAAAGGCACAGGAGGCAGCTAAACAGATGCGTTTAGAAAGAGAACAGATCATGCTGCAGATTGAACAAGAACGACTGGAGAGGAAGAAAGTAAGAGTTGAGGGATCGGGAATGTAAGGAACAGGAAGCAAATCCAATCTATATCTTTATTGTTTTTTGTCATCATGTTCTACTGGTTACTGAGAAAGTAGTGATTAGAAACCTTCATTAGCCAGGCATTGGTAGCGCTCGCCTTTAGTCTCCCAGCACTCGGGAGGCAGAGGCATGTAGATCTCTGTGAGTTCGAGGCCAGCCTGGTCTACTGAGCGAGTTCCAGGACAGTCTCCAAAACAATACAGAGAAACCCTATCTCAAAAAAATAAAAAAAGAAAGGTTCATTAATGTGCTGGGGATATAGCCCAATGGTAAGAGTGCTTGTTTATCACATATAAGTTCGTTTGTTCAACCCTTGGCCCTGAAAACAATAGAGTTCTTTTTGTGATTTTGAATTTTTCCATCTTGCCTTTCATTTCTGTCAGTTTTGTTACACACACACACACACACACAATGTTATTTGAATATACATATCAGATAGTATATCATATACATATCATTTTCCTTTTGAATTGACAATTTGATCATGAAATTCCCTTTTTAGTTCTCTTTTGTTTGTTTGCTTTGGAGACGATGTTTCTCTTTGTAGTGCTGGCTGTCCTCCTGGAACTGGCTCTATAGATCATGCTAGCCTCAAACTCAGAAATCTGCTTGTCTCTGCCTCCTGAGTATTGGGACTAAAGGCATGTGCCAACACACCCAGATTTAGTTCTAATAATATTCCTTAAAACTTTCTTTGGCAACCTTTTTATGATTCATGTCTTGATGGTAAATCTTTTTCCATATCTTCCTTTGAACCTGTATGTTTTTATGATTATCCTTTGTAAACAACATATAGTCAGGACTTGCTATGTGAATCTAATTTAACAGTGTTTGTCTTTCAATTGAACAATTTATTACTTTTAAACTTAATGTACTTACATATCAAGTTGAGTTTAAGGAGACTAACTATGAAGACCTGTTTTTGTGCTGTCCTAGGCCCAGTGTGGGCTTTGTATTGCTGTAGGTCTAGGAGTTAAGAGATCTGTGACACTTCCTGAGCTACTACTGTTCAAATTAACTTTCTGTAGCAGTCCTTTTGAATGGCAAATGGTAATTTGTTGATTCAAAGAGAAGGAGAAAGCTGGTGTACAAACTATATGTTAATTCTAGATCTGTATTGGTGCACTCTTTTGACCTTGTGTTTAGCAGTGGAAGACTTCTGCAGAACCACTGAGAAACTTTTTTATGATACTTTTCATGTGCTGACATTTATCCTTTACATGTTTTCTGAGAAATATGAAATTGCATAAGAAGCCAGCTTTTTTACAAACGTCATTCTTAATTTACTTAATTCTTAACACTATTGGTGGAGAGACTACACTAATAGCCCCTCCTTGATGATAGGGTTGATGACTACCCTATATGCCATCCTAGAACCTTCATCCAGGGACTGATGGAAGCAGAGACAGATACCCACAGCTAAACACTGAACTGAACTCCTGGAACCTAGTGACAGAGATGGAGGAGTGATGAGCAAAGGGGTCAAGACCATGATGGTGAAACCCACAAAGACAGCTGAGCGCATAAGGGGGGAGCTCTTGAATCCCAGACTGATGGCTAAGAGGCCAACAGGGGACTGATCGAGACTCCATGAATGTAGTCTCAGTGAGGAGGCCACAGAAATCACTGTGTTTACCATAGTTTATGAATGAGCTTTGGGAGCCTATTCCAAATAGAGGGATGTTCTCTCAGCCTGGACACATGGGGAAGGACATAGGTTCTGCCCTGGATGAAATGACAGACTTTAGAGATTCCCCCCCAAGGAGGGCCTCACCCTCCCTGGGGAACAATATGGAGATTGGGTGGGGGGCTGGGGAGGCTGGTGGAGGGACAAGGGAGGAGGGGTGGGAGAGGGAGCTGGAATTGGCATGTGAAACATTCACGTTTTGTAATTTAAATAAAAACATATATTGAGAAAATTCTTACACTATTATTATTCTCTTATGCCCCCCACACAGAGAATAGATGAAATCATGAAGAGAACAAGGAAGAGTGATGTGTCTCTAGAAGTGAAGGTAGGAATTCAGATAACCATTATGTCATGGGTGGAGAAGAACAGCAGAGTGCATTTAGTGACATTGAAGGTTTGAGACAAATGTCTAGAAAAAGTAGACTTTTCCTGGCTGTTCAGGGCAAGGCTCAGGAAGGAATTGAGACCTTAAAGGAAAGAGAAATTTCAGAGATGAAGGAAGTAAAAGATTCCCTCAGAGCAGTGGGGTGGTAATACAAGGAAAGACACAGTAGTTTGAAGTGACACAATAATTAAGAGAAACATAGAGCATCAAATAACACTTCCTGCTGTGTTCCAGAAGGGCTCTGGTGCTTTTTTAAAAAGGTGTTTTTCTTTATAATGTCAATCTTTCAACCTTCATCACCTTCCTAATTTCTTCTCCAGTCACTGCCATTGACTTTTTAAAAAACTTTTATTTCTTTTTTATAGTTATTTTTTATTGGATACTTTTTTGTTTTTTCTCCCTTCCACACTCTTTCCTATTGATTCACCTTCTGTTTATTTCTAGAAGGAAGACCCCAAAGTGGAGTTTGAGCCTCTGGCAGATATAGAAAATAAGACAAAACCAGTTGTTCCCAGCAAAATAGGTGAGTGTGAGGTCTGGTGTTTGCTTCCTTTAGGTGATGAGGACTAGTGAACCTTCCTGCTGGGGCTGGAGGTCAGGGTAGTGCAGCTAGGTCCCAAGGCAGTGGCTGCTAGCAGTTTTGTTTCCTGAGACATCTCTCCAGTATAAATGCTATTGGCTCCATTTGGGAAGCCACAGCCTTCCTCACCTGCTTTAATAACTGATGCAGCTAGGTGGTGGTGGCTCACGCCTTTAATCCCAGCACTCGGGAGGCAGAGGCAGGCAGAACTCTCTGAGTTCGAGACCAACCTGGTCTGCAGAGCTAGCTCCAGGACAGCCTCCAAAGCCACAGAAAAACCCTGTCTTGAAAAACCAAAAAAATAAATACTATTGATGCATTGGTCCAGGATGCTTTCCAGGGACCTTGACTGTATATCAAGTACTACTGAGACCTGGATTATCTCTTAAGGTGAGGTACTGCAGACACTGATAATGAGATTATATTCTCTTTTCCTTTGTGAAGCTGATTGAATGGAGTTATTGATTCTCCTTTTCACAAACAAAGCAAAGCAAAACAAAAAAAAACCCATTGTATTACTGGTGAAAGGAAGGATGAAAAATAATTACCTTGTTATATGTTCCATGCCACATTATCAAATTTGAAAATATTGATTCATCTGAAGACTTTGTGTTCTTGTTCAGAAATCAATGGACTGAACATCTGCCAGGAAGTAAATAGCTCAGAGCATGCTGCTCCAGAAAACTTTCCCCAAGACATTTTCTCTAATGGCCTTAAACCGGTTGGGGCACGTGTTCATCTGGAGGGCCTTGATGGGAAATCAAACAGTCTTGATGATTCAACTGAAGAAGTTCAATCTATGGATGTGAGGTATGTTCATTTATTTTGCGTTTAATTTTGACCTCTTTGCCAGTCACTGGCAATTGCTCCATCTTTTCCCATCCTTTTAATTTCTTTTAGTTGTTTTCTTTTAACAGTATACCTCTTCTTATTTTATCCCTTCACTCATCTTCCCTGTCCATAATGAAATCACCACAAAAGCCTATTTTGTTGATACAGGAAAGCTGTTACTGGTGTAATATAAGTGACTTGAGTTTGGCATCCTAGAAGCAGAATGGTTTTGTGGCATATGATTTACAGGACCACAGCTGTGGAGGGAGGGAAGGCACTAAGCAAGAATGTCTTCTCAATCTCCTGAAAGACTTGGAGGCTGGTTTTCCACCAGGGCATCATTTTTATCACTTTATATAGTGTTACATATTGGTCATTCAGTGTAGACAAGGCACTGCAGATAGATGATGCAGGAGTAACTGTGGCTGTAGTGGCTCCTGTCAGTTAGAAGAAATTGTCGAAAGAAAGGTTAGCAGCACTAGCAAGCCCTCTGAAGCTGAGAAGTAGGTTCACCTGCAAGTAAAGGAGGTATAGCCTAACCACAAACAGGGTCTCTCTGTATCCACAAAGTCTCACATTTAAGTAAACTTTGAATTTAATGCTGAGAATGGTGGCAGATGCTTGTAATCCAAGCACTCTGAAGGCAAAGACAGGAGAACCAAGAGATTAACGGCAGCCTGGGCTGCATAGCAAGGCTCTGCCACAGAGCGATGATGGGGGAAAAGTTTGTTGTTAAAGACCCAATAAAAGAACTAATTTGTTCTCAGTTACTAAAACCTAAGATCTTTTTTTTTTTTTTGGTTTTATGAGACAGGGTTTCTCTGTATTGTTTTGGAGGCTGTCGGTCCAGCCCAGCCTCGAACTCACAGAGATCCTGCCTCTGCCTCCTGAGTGCTAGGATTAAAGGCGTGCACCATCACTGCCCGGCTAACCTAAGATCTTCTTAAATGGTATGTTTGCCAATGACATCATGTGGCAAATTAATCTGAAATGAATGAGATAATTTTCTTGTGGTTGAGGTAGTGGTGTTTGAGTAAAGGGTAGCTCTCCAAGTCAGGAGAATATAACAGTTTTTATAGAAGCTCTACCAGAACTCCCACCTGTTAAGAGCTTATCCTTTTTCATCAGCCATGAACCCTCTGCTTCATTTGAGCAGATATAAGCAGCTGTGACACACAGTGATAATTAATATCCCATTCATCCACATTGGGTTTTAACCAAATGCATGGAAATCTAAGCTCCAACAGCCTTATCACCAGCAAAGAAAACCCTGTATAGACTGATAGTGGGGCTCCCCACCAACCCTCAGCTGGATCCCCATGCCCTCAACACCACCTCACAGCCTTTCCCTGACTGGTGCCACTCTGTTCCCAACAGAGGAAAACTGAGGCAATCATAATGGTTAACACCCATATGAAACCAAGTGACCTTTATTTTATGTTTTGGCATTTTCAGGGGGTAAGACATGGCACCACTAGCCAGGATTCATAAAAGAGAGAAGTGTCTAGTGGAGCCACATGTAAGCTTATGGTGGCAATCTCTTACTCATGCTCTTTATTATTGTTGATGGTGGTAGCAGTGGGATTTGAGACAGTTTCATGTAGCTCAGGCTGGCCTCACACTCACGGTTTACCTCACACTGACCTTCAACTTTTAATTATCCTAAGTAATGATATTATGTGCATGTGCCACCATGCACAGATTTCCTCTGTGTTCTTGAGGAAATGAGGGGAATGATGGGGAAAGGTGTAGGTGGGGCTAGATGTTTCTACTTAATAAGGCAGCTTGCCCAGATTCTCAAAGCTGTTGGGTCAGTTACTGTTCCTCAGCTTGGCTCAGATGTGAGGGAAGTGGATCCTTTGAGCTTCTACAAATATACTTGTTTTTCTAGATTCTTCTCTAAGATTTCGTGAAGGAAGAAGAACCTGGCATCAGCCTTGCTTTAGATGTTAAGAATCTTTCTGAGATATGCCCTTAATTCCTAACCTACTAGTCTTCTGGACCTGGATCCTTTGCTAGACCTACAGCAGACAGCAGCAGTGAAACTCCTCTCATCTCTAGGAAATGGACATAACAAAGCAAGCCTCACCTGGGTACCTCTAGATATATCAGGGTGAATTGGAAGACTAGTTTTTGAAAAAAGACAGTGGGTAATATTGGGTCTGAAGCTGTCTAGGGTAACAATGGGTTCCATGTTCCCATTCCCCAACCTTAAGTAAGCACATACTTTATGTGGCCCTGCATCAACTCTTCTCAGCATAGTTACTTCACATCTCAAAGGAGTGGTAGGAGGAAATAACTCTTCTTTCCATTTTACAGGGGCATGAAACTGAGGCCAGGAACAGGAAAAGTAGCTCACCATAGATAGCACTGCTGGAAGGGCAGCACCAGGAGGCCCCAGTGCATATTAGGGCCCTTTTCAGCTCACTTAGAACTTTTGGCCCATACTTGCTCTTGGAGTTTCCCGGCCTAAAAGCTCTGGGAGGAGGGCATTGCTTCTCTGTAGTAATGTGGTGGTACCTGTAGGCTTTTTTCCTTTCAACCCTCAGATACTGAGCTCTCTATTTTTCACTGCCCTGCTGGTCTGCTTCCCTTGTTCTCATCTATAGGGAACTTGTGTCTACCAGCTTCCCAGATGTGAACTCACTTGTTTTCTTAACCACCTTTTCCATAAGAGCAGTATAGCAAAACCACACAAAAAGAGGAAGTACATTAACACATCATGTTTCATTCTCTTGTTCTCTCTCCTCTCTGTCTCCCTCATTTCTTCTAGCCCTGTTTCCAAAGAAGAGCTTATCTCCATCCCAGAATTTTCACCAGTGAGTGAAATGATTCCTGGGATGTCTCTGGACCAAAATGGAACTGGAAATGCCCGGGCACTTCAGGATATTTTAGATTTTACTGGGCCCCCCATGTTCCCCAAGAAATCCAGTGAAAATCTCAGCCTTGACGACTGTAACAAAAACCTCATCGAAGGATTTAACAGTCCTGGGCAAGAAACTACTCTGAACACCTTCTGTTGACAAAGACAGCATTGCTTTAATAAAAGGTACAGTCTTTTAATGATACTCTAAATCTATAATTTCCCAACTGAGATTTGTAAACATTGGATGAATACCACCCAGCCTCTTGGACAACTGATTTTATTTGAAAAGTACAACCATGAATATTTATTGAAGCACACACAAATTGAGGATTCTAAGTAATTCCTTTATATTCTAAGTGAGTCTCTAATGTAGTATACTACTCATGTTCTACTTATTGAGAAGGTTTAATGGGCAGTCTATTTCAGGGAGCATCTTTTTCCGAGGCCAGGAGTGAGTGCTGAGGGTAGTTCTACCAAAGTGAACCTCTCCTCTTAGTTTTCTTCAGTGACTTCCTATACTCTACCTATAATCACTCATACAGACTGAGTGATGAGCCAAATGGTCAGCTGTTCTGTTGACCTATTCTGGATTCTTCCCAAGCAGACATCTGTTTTTGGATCATAGCTGAGGTGGGAAAGAGCTTTATTTTTGTGTCCTGAAGGTTTTCCCCCACCACTGAGCTCTTTTGTGGTTCACCAAAGAGCTTTTGTTCTCACTGGCATTCTGATGCTCACTCTTGCTTGATTGCTCAGTCTCTATCTTTTTTGGCCTCTGAAGTTTTTCGTTTTCTCCCTTCCTCCCTCTGCCTGCTGTATTTTACATGCTAAGCTCATATTCTACTACTGAACAACATCAGTCACTCTCATAATTAAGATTTATAATCAAATCCTTGGAGAAGTTTGTAATTCCTATTGCTCCTGCCATTTTAATTTTTTGTGTGTATGGTGCCTGCTTGTGTGTGCACAGGTGTCCCCACCTTATTCCTCTGAGACAGTGTCTGTCACTAAACCTGCAGCTCACCCCCCTTTTTTGGTTAGGCTATCTGAACAATAATCTGCAGCAATCCTCCTGCTCCACCCCTACCCCACTCTGTGATTACAGATGCCCATAGCCATGTACATCTTCTATGTGTGTGCTGGGCATATGTACTCATACTGATGTCAGCACAACAAGCACTTTTACCTACTAAGTCTTCTTCCCTGCCCTCCCGCCATTGTAGACTCTTAAAAAGAGTTTTTAGGGTCTCAGAATTCCATCACTTTATTTTTATGGTGTTGAATTCTAACAGAAATTTGATGCCTAAACCGGTTTAGTCTAATTAAAAAAAAATAAAATACAGTACTAGAGTGGGAAGGCCACAAAGTTAGATTCTGTGTGCTTCTTTCTACCTGACCTCAGTCCTTGCCTGTACAGTCTACAGTATAGACAGTGAGCTCTAGAACTTCCTTCAGTCAGTTCTCTGCAAAGTCCCTGGAGCCCTTTGATACAGGAGAGGAAATACATGACAAGCCACTTTTAATATTTTGAGAGAGGATCTCACATAGACTAGACTGAACTCACTATGTATACTAGAATGATCTTGAACTTCTGAAAGAGTGGCTGCTTTCTTGAACACTGAAAACATGAATTCACCTGAGAATTCTGTCTCCTTGACTTAATATTCACTAAGAGGTTTCTTTTGTTGTTAGTATACCTTGATTTAATTAGCTTTCATCCAATTCACTTACCTTGCTGTCCAATAAACGCATTATGCACAGCACATTCAAGGCTTCTAATATTTTTCCCACATCATAGCTAAAAGAAATGGCCAAAAGAAAAAAAACAATCCTGACTGAATCACTTCATTCACTTTGCTTATGTATTCTAATGAGCTTTAACTAGTTCCCAAATCCTTCTTAACCAAAGGCGGCTTATTGCTTGCCACAGCACTTGAGACATTAAACACCTTAAGGTTTGGATGTAAGGATAATCTTGATGGCTTAGAGTATATCCCATTCTTTCCTACCTCATCCTTCCTGAAACTGTACACTAGCCCTACTTCCTCAGTGAAGAACTGTTCTTCGCTCAAGGGCAGACAATCTCAAAACATCTCCCACATGAGGAACATTTGACCACACTAAAAGAATGATTCTGTAAAAACTGCTACTCTTATTTCTATTGAGTAATACTGTATTAGCCAAGGAAGAGTGTAAAATACTTGATTTCTGCCTTAATCTTACCTGGTTTTGCTTTTGAATTGACACAGGTGATGTTTGGATTACCCATGAAGCTGTCGTTGTTAAATCTGAGCTGCTACCCACCTGAAGAAGCTTCTTTCGCCCTTAACCGCTGGATTCCAAATTACTAGATCAGAATGTAACTGTATTCCTATGTAGTTTGGCAAATACTGGCCTCTCTTGGTAGAAACCTTGAGATTTTTGCCTTGTTGGGCTTTAGCAAAGTTTCATTTTATGGTTCTATTTATGAGCTTCAGCTGCTGCTAAAGCACTTCCTTGTCCTTCTCTAATATCATAACCTTTGTGATGCTGGCTGGGAACCTCACTTTAGGACACTTGCATTCCCAGAGTTGGAACACATAAACATTTAGATGTCTCTTCCTATAAAAATCTATTTATCCACACTCTGGTTAAACATGTATTCAACCTGGGATGCTTATATCCCTGTCTTTTTTGGTGGGAGAGAAATCTAGCCATTTTCTCTCCCTCTTGAGTTTCTGCTATTTTATTTTTATTACTAAGCTTCATCACTGCAGAGCATTGTCCCACATTACTTGTTTAGGTATTAAAGAAATAAATTTGATTGAATAAATAATTTATTAGTGGCAGTTATTTCTTTCCCGTGTTGCATATTCTCATTATGCAACTGAATCTAGCAAGGACCCTTTCATATCATACCTTTAAAATCTCCAAATTGTCACGCCAAAACCATCTAATGGCTTGTCAGCTGAACGACTCAAGTCTCCTGCAGGTGGTTGTTTTCATGGTTTTGCTATTGTTTTTCTATTGGATCTTGCAAGTTTCCTTTTGTTTGGTCCTCTGTTTAACTGTAATAAAAGAATTATAGTGCTTTGAAAGGAGACCCCAAATTGGTCTCAGTATGTCACTTTAATAGACTTTAACATTAAAAAGTCTAAACAAAGAAAAATGACACTAGAATGTATAACTCCATACAGTTTATGCCATATTTAAGATATTCATTTCTTGTGGTGAAATGTAGCTTTACTATTAAATGACCTTTTCTTTGGAATTTTTGTTTTGACTTGTACCTTATACCATTTGAAAAGATGCTTAATTTTGAGGTTTATAACCAAGATATATAAACAAATCTCAGTAGTGATCTTGTTCTGTACTTTTAAAGTTGGTACAGTTTAAGAATGTATTAGTCTCAAAAGCTATGTATGTTTATGTGATATAGTCTAAATAAAATGCATACCTCTAAGAATATTGTGCCATTGACATTGATGAATATCAAAGGAGATATATCTTTTATGACAAGCACACAGATGATAGCATGGTCTGACATCTAAAAAATAGCTAGCCTTTTTTCTTAAAGCTTTATTTTGCTAAGTGTCTGTTTCATTGAGCTCCATTGTACCTCACAGCACCATTGTAATCACATGATGTCTCATTTGCATGATGTGCACATTCTGTTTAATGTTAAATACATTTTCAGTGAAGAGCCTGATGACTTGCTGGTGTTTTGTTTTTGTACATTCAGTAAAGAAACTCTCTGAAACCAACTCAGATTTTTAAAACCTGAAACCAGGTAGAGAAAAAAAGACCAATTGATTTCTACGTAGGTGTTCTTTCTCTGTGAAATTCATTAAAAATTCCTCAGTTGTCAGTGCCAAGTGGAGCCAGCTGTGGTTTTGGTGGTGGCCTGTCCCTAGAACATGATGAACATCGGAGAATGGTTAGGTTGCTGTGCTCTCATACAAGCAGTGATGCAAACCATTGTTAGCTAAGTGAAGAAGTAGCTAATTGTGGTGTAATTAATTAGACTTTGACATAGTTTGGCATTCAGATGCGTGCAATGGTTCTTACTTTCAAGGATGTGGAAACGCCGACCTGAATTTTTTGTACTTGTGGTGTGATTTTTCCTGGGGAGACATGAGCAAGTGTCTGTTCACCCAAGATAAGCACTGACAGTGACAGAAACCCAAGTCTTTCTTGGTGAACCAATGAGTTTATTAGGGTTCCTTCAGTTGTATGGATGAAGGGTTATTTACAGGTACACAGATGAATGAAAGGTAAGCATATCACATAAAAAACTACCCCAGCAGCCGGGCCGTAGTGGCGCACGCCTTTAATCCCAGCACTCGGGAGACAGAGGCAGGTGGATCTCTGTGAGTTCAAGGCTGGGCTGGACCGACAGCCTCCAAAACAATATAGAGAAACCCTGTCTCGTAAAACCAAAACAAAAAAAAAACTACCCCAGCATGGTGATGACTCAAAAAAAAAAAAAAAAAAAAAAAAAAACGCTATCCCTGGAGTTTTAGAATGTTCTTATAAATCCCTTGCAGACAGCTAGCTATCAGGAGACTATTCTCATGAGCAATTGTTTACTGTTTGAATAACTATGGGAATCTTGTAAATTTCAGGAGTCTGTTACTTTTTTTTTACATCATCCAGCTTATAAGTCTCCTTCCCTTGAGGGGAAGCTCTGCCATGAGGCTGAGAGTAGTGACCAGTCATTCCTGAGAATAATTGTTAGTTTATGAATATTCTACTTGTTTTCATGGTGCATCTACAGGTTTCCTATTAAATGCTTTTAGAGATCAAATTTAGAAATAATACAAAAAATCCATTTTTAAGTATATACACTTTATTTGGGGCAGAGCACAAGGCAACTCCAGTATTCACTTCTCACTATTGTTCTGGAGTCCTGATCATGAAAGAAAGTGATAATTTTTAGAAATATTAGAAACAAGAAGCCTTTGCTATACACTTCCACCCAAGAACCCTGGAAGGAACAAATGAATAATTTCACAGGAGAGCAATGATTAAGAAAAATTCAATAGTTTGGTTTTTATGTGTTAGAATTTTTAAAGATCCCTGTAAATCCCATAAAATTCCTAGAAATAGGTACCTCTTGAGAACTTATTTGGAGGTGCTAGCAGAGAAGCACAGCTGGTTTTCATCCTGCTTTATACATGTCCTCTATCAGGGAAAGTCATTATCTTCAGTCATCCAAGCATGAAGCTTAAGGAGGGAGAAACATGGACCAGTGAGAGAGGAACAGGACACCAGCTAGCTCAGAAGAATCAACCCTGGGTTATCAATAGGATGACAGATGTTACAATCAGATGGTCCACGTATCAAAGAAATAACTGTGAAGCTTGACCAAGGGATGTTAGTATAGATGGATTTCTTTTGGAAAAAAAACAAGAATTGTGGAGTTTATATAAGAAAACAAAACTAAGAAACTTACCCAGGTGGCGGTGGTGCACACCTTTAATCCCAGCACTCAGGAGGCAGAGGCAGGTGGATATCTGGGAGTGCGAAGCCAGACTGGTCTACATAGCTACACAAAGAAAAACCCTGTCTCGAAAAACCAAAAAAAAAAAAAAAAAAGAAAGAAAAAAGAACAAAACTTAAGTGAAATTTCTCCCAGCAAAATTTAAAATGCATAAAACTTTCATTACTTAAAACAAAATAGTCTGATAGAGAATTTAGAATAGCATTGTAAATAGCAGTGGAAGCCAGCAAGACTTGAAGGTATATTAGCATTTAATATTGTATTTACCTGGAAGTTGGTAATTCGTACCTGTACAAAAGCAATAGGTGACTTAGTGCTTCTAGAGGGTTAACTAAGTTTAGGTTCTAGAATGGAGTGGGAGAAGAGCCTAAAAATTATAGTGAAGAGATGAAAAAGCAATATCTAAGGTGTGGATCCTAATTTAATGCTTAGCGGAACAAAATTTAGGTACAAAGTTTGGAGGCCTTTTCTGAGGATCCTGATGCCTATTGCTCTAGGATCTGCTGCATTAAGCAAGTGGGGCACAAAAGTTCACTCAGCTGCAGGATTCTGTGCCAATATGCTGTGATGACAAGCAGAATGAACGAAACTTTGTTATTCAATGTGGTGGTAAGATTTGTTCATGCCGTGCAGTAGATATAAGATGGTAACTTCCCCAAACACACACAGGTAGAATTAGGCAGTTGTTGTTTTTTTGAGACAGGGTTTCTCCGTAGTTATGGAGCCTGTCCTGGAACTCACTGTGTAGACCAGCCTGGCCTTGAACTCACAGAGATCCACCTGTCTCTGTCTTCCAAGTGCTGGGGTAAAAGGTATGCACCACCACCGCCCAGCCAGGCAAACCTGACTTTAACTCCAGGGCACAAGTAGCATTTTTTTCTGTTTTTGGTGGCAATGAAGAGCCAAGACCTTTATGGGGAGTCCTAGTTCTGACTATGCTTAATTACAAAGGGAATTCTGCCTTCTCCCTGAACCTTTTTTTTTTTAACTGAGCTGAACATCATGGTACATACTTTTAATCCCAGCATTAGGAAGGAGAGGCAGGGAGATCACTTGAGTTGATAGCTAGCCTGGTCTATGTAGTGCATTTCAAGACAACCAGGGTTATCTTCTGTAGAAAGACTAGGTCTTAAAAAACAAATAATTTTTAAAAAAAATCTTGAGATAGAGTTGGTATACATGGTCTCACATGCTAACTGGTGTCACATATCAGGTGCTCAATATGGGCTTCTATGTTATTAAGAGACAAAGATTAGAGGAAATTGACATCAGATTCTTCAAAAATCCTTCACCTTTGGAGATACGGCTTTTAACAATGACCATGGACTCAAATGTGTAATATGACATACAGCATAACAGATTGCTCCTGTTAGTTAACCACTAAAGAGAGAGAGAGAGAGAGAGCTACCCTCCTTCCAACTTCCAGGTCAGGATGTAAGGCAATTGGAAGTTCAAACTATAAAGAAATAATCTACTGCCAAGACCTAGGAAGCCATCTTGCTAAAGACAGAAAGAGTAAGAACTGAACATCTTCATGTATGACACATACAGAAGTTACTCCCATTCCCCACCCTTTTATGTGTATGGGAGTTTTACCTGCATTTGTGTCTGTGTACTGTGTTCATGTGGTGCCCATGGAGGCCCAATGAGAGCATTGTATCGCCTGGGATTGGAATTATAGATGTTTCTGAGCAGCAAAGTGGGTTCTGGGAATTGAGTTTGTGACTTCTGGAAGAGCAGTGTTCATAGCTGCTGGACCATCTCTTTAGTTATGAAAATAAATTTTTTTTGGTTTTTCGAGACAGGGTTTCTCTGTATTGTTTTGGAGGCTCTCCTGGAACTCACTCTGTAGACCAGGATAGCCTCGAACTCACAGAGATCCGCCTGCTTCTGCCTCCCGTGTGCTGGGATTAAAGGTGTGTGCCACCAACGCCCAGCATGAAAATAAATTTTAAACAAGAAATTATTCATAATGTAAGTACAGACTAAATAGATCAAAAGTAATTAGTTTGTCTCTGTGTGTACATGTTTGTGTGTGTGGATGCACATATGTGTTTGGGTATGTATATGTAGATTCCAGAAAAATCAATATTGGATGTCTTCTTTGGTCTCTTTCCAACTTATTTTTTGAGGTGAGGATTTCATTAAATATGTAGCTGAAATATTTGGTTAGACTTATAGAGATTCATCTGCCTCTGCATCTCCAGCTAATGTAATGCTGTACCCAGATCTTTGTATGGGTGCTGGGGATCAATCTCAGGTCCTCATACTTGCATGAAAGCACTTGTAAGACAGCATGCCCTGTTGAAACTCCATTTGCACATTTGTCATTTTTCCGAGACAGGGTTTCTCTGTGGCTTTGGAGCCTGCCCTGGAACTCACTCTAAAGACCAGGCTGGCCTTGAACACACAGAGATCCACCTGCCTCTGCGAGTGCTGGGATCAAAGGTGTGCGCCACCACTGCCTGGCCATTGCACATTGTTTTACCAAGGTAGCCTAAGGATCTGCTGTGCCTCAAAGGATGTAAATTGTGTGATAGACTGTATATTATTGGTTAAAGCCAGGTGTCAGCATCTGGACTAGCTATTTAATTACAGATGAAAAGTTGAAGATGTTTTTGCTCAGGAAAAAAGAGGATGCCAAAGGTTATACAATTTGTTCCTATAGGACAATGAAAAATTGGTCTCTAAGTTTGCAATCTTATTCCAACATACACTTGATGCTCCTTCCCTCCCTCCATCATTCTCCCCTCTCTCTCCCTTCCCTACCCCTCCACCCCTCTCTCCTATGTTTTTTAGACAGGATCTCTCTATTACATAGGCCTGGCCGTCCTAACACTCAGTATGTAGACCAGACTGGCTTCAAACTCAAAGAGACCCACTTGCCTCTGTCTCCTGAGTGTTGGGACTAAAGGTGTGTGCCACCATCTCCACTTTACATGCTCGATTCTTTTTAAATCTCTCTCTTTGTGCTGCCACCCCCAGCTGTGTGTTGTCTATGTGTGTGTCACAGGACAATCTCTGGTATATTTTCAGGATCTACCTTTTTATTTTATTTTTTCTGAGACAGGCTCTCACTAGCATGGAAGTAATAAAGTAGGCTATGGTGTGGCCAGGAGCTCCAAGGACCTGCCTATCTCTGCTTCCTCAGCAGTGGGATTACAAGTACACACCAGCATATCTGGCTATTTTTAAAACGTTCATTTTGGGGATTGAACTCAAGTCCTCAGTCTGGCACTCAGGAGGCAGAGGCAGGCAGATCTCTGTGAGTTTGAGACCAGCCTGGAGTACAAGAGATAGTTCCAGCCTCCAAAGCCACAGAGAAATCCTGTTTCAAAAAAAAGACTACAAGGATGGGTCCCTTTAAGAGGGTACTGCTGGGATTAAAGAAATGTCACAATAGTTTAGAGCATTCACTGCTCCTCCTCAGGACTGTAGTTTGATTATCAGCTCACAACCATGGGTAATTCCAGTTCCAGGGAATCCAACTCCCTCCTTTGACCTCTGAGGACACCAGGCATGCAAGTGGTACACATAAATGCATGAGGACAAAACACACAAATAAATAAATAATGGGGGAGTGGAGAATTACGGTTTTTTTTAAACTCCTGGGGCTGGAAAGATGACTCATTGGTAAAGAACACTTGTTGCACTTCCAGAAGACTGGGGTTTGAATCCCAGCATCTGTATCAGTCAGCTTATATCCATCTGTAACTCCAGTTCCAAGGGATTCAGTGTCCTCTTCTGGACTCCCATGGTACCAGACACAAGCGTGCATAGACATAACTGTATGCAAACAGATATACACATAAAATTTTTAAAGGGCTAGTGTTTTGGTGTGGTGCACACCTTTAATACTCGAGTTATAGGCCAGCCAAGTCTACATAGCCTATACCTGCCTAAAGCTAGATAGTGAGTGTAAGTGTTACAGCTCTTAGGGGAAAGGTATCCTGGCAGTCAGGATCCAAGGAATACTACAAAATCACACTGCACACAAACCTCACACGAGAGGGAGAGAAACAAGAGGTGGCTGCCTCTACTCAGGAGTGAAGCAGCAAGGAACTGAGCGGGAGGCAGGCTTGATCTAGGGATTTCATGGGTGGGGGCTTTCCAGGGTGGCTTGGGATTAGTGGAATTTTGTGGCCTGGTCTTGGGAAAAGCTCAGAAATTGGTGGGATTCTGTGGCCTGATCTTGGGGCAAGTTTAGGAATGTGGGATTCTGTGGCACGATTTCAGGCTTTTTTTTCTCTGTAGGGTGGAACTTGGGCTGCATCTTGATGGCTTGCTGTTAAGAGTAGCCTAGGAGGAGAGTTTCCTACTGTTTCAATTTCAAATGGTTGAAAGAAAAATGTGCTCAAAGGAGGATACAGATATCTGGCAGAACCAGTCAAGGAGAAAGTAATGCCAAGACCAATCAGGGAGAAAGGAATGGAGTCAAGTGTAATGTATAGCCTTCCCACCAGCCCACTGAGTCCCGCAGCTGTCTCAGCCCCCAAATAACACACGAAACACTCTATTAACGGCTGTTGGCTGTTTTCTTGGTTACTTATCGGCTAGCTCTGACTGATTTATTAGCCCAGAACTGCTAATCTGAGTATTTCCATGTGTTCTTCTCTTACTGGAGAAAGGGTCCAGACCTCTTACTCCTCTAGGGTCCTACATCGTGACTGACTGTGCCTCTGTTTCCCAGAATCCTCCTCGACTCCTTGTCCCACCTATCTTGCTTCCCTATTGGCCAACAGTGCTTTATTTAATCAACCAAAAAGACAACATATACACAGAATGACTTCTTCCATCAGTCAAGAAAGGCAAGGACCCCAAATCCTATAAAACATCTAGCCTCTCTAACCCACTTGGAGGACTTCCAGCTCTTAGGCCCTACCATCCTAACTGGACTGGGAGGGATGGTTCAGTCATTAAAAACTCTTCTAGAGATCCCTATTTTCATTCCCAGCACCCACATGGCATCTCACAATTATCTCCCCAGCACCATTGAACAGGAATGGATGAATCACATGTGATTTTTTTTTTTTTTGGTTTTTCGAGACAGGGTTTCTCTGTATTGTTTTGGAGGCTGTCCTGGAACTGATTCTGTGGACCAGGCCGGCCTCGAACTCACATAAATCTGCCTGCCTCTGCCTCCCGAGTGCTGGGATTAAAGGCGTGTGCTACCAATGCCCAGCCACATAAGATTTTTGACTTGTTGGTAGGAGGTCTAGAAGAGAGAAGCACTAACCTTTGCACTGTACTGCTATAGAATGTACCCTAATGCCTACTATATTCTCTTTCACTACCAGCATATAGGATTAATATATGGTTGATCTAAGGATGGTAGTACACATTTGTGATCTCCACTTGCCAGGAGACAGAGATAGAAACATCTTGAATTCAAAACCAGCCTGGATACCACAATGTATTCTTTTGGGTAAACCTGGATTACCCTATGTAATTTGTCAGTCAGATGAAATCCTAGCAACCTTACTGATTTTTTAATCCAGGGTTGCTATGGTACAAAAGCAGACATTGTTTATGACAGGAAAATTTGTATGAACTGAATCTATCAAAAAATTCGAAGTTTCTGAGGGACACTGAAAAAGAAATAAAAAGTTTTAAAATGCATCAAAAATAAGATTAGCACCTACCACAAGACCCAGCAACTCCACTCTTAGGCATACATCCAAAAGATGCCCATTCATACAACAAGGACGTCTGTTCCACTATGTTCATAACAGCATTATTTGTAATAGCCAGAACTTGGAAGCAACCTAGATGCCCCTCAACCGAAGAGTGGATAGAGAAAATGTGGTACATTAACACAATGGAGTATTACTCAGCAGAAAAAAAACAATGGAATCCTGAAATTTGCAGGCAAATGGATGGCACTAGAAGAAACCATTGTGAGTGAGGTAACCCAGTCACAAAAGGGAAACATGGCATGTACTCTCTCATATATGGATTTTAGACATAGATCTGGGGAGTGCCAGCCTACAATCCCATGGCCAGAGAGTCTGGGAAAGAGAAACTGCATTCAGTGGCTGATGGAAGAAGAAGCAGACTCCCACGGCTAAACACTGAGCTGAACTCAAGAAATCCAGTGACAGAGAGGGAGGACTGATGAGCAAAGGGGTTAAGACTGGGCTGGTTTAACCCCCAGAAACAGCTGACCTGACAAGGTTTAGTTCTTGAATCCCAGACTGATGCCTGGGAATCCAGCATGGGACTGATCAAGACCCCATGAATGTGGGTGTCAGTGAGGAGGCCTAGGTAATCTATTGAGCCTTGGGTAGTAGATCAGTATTTATCCCGGGTATACAAATGGACTTTGGACTCGCATCCAACAATGAGAGATGCACTCTCACCCTGGACTATTGGGGGAGGGTCTAGGCCCTGCCCTGGATGAAATGACAGACTATGGACACCCCCATGGAGGGCCTCACCCTCCCTGGGGAAATGAGGGGATATTGGGGGGATTGGTGGGAGGGCATGGGAGGAGGGGAGGGAAAGGGAGAGGGACCTGGAATTGATATGTGAAGCAACTTTCTTTCTAATTAAAATTTAAAAATAAAATAATATCTATATATATGTATATATTTAAAAAATAAGATTGGAAATTCACATAGTAATTTCTTTTCACTCTGCATTATTGTAAGTTGTATAAATTTTGTGATTTGTTTTTATTATTTTAAATTATGTATATGTGGGTATAGGCACCCTCAGAGACCAGAGACATCAGATGCCCTGGAGCTGGAGTTAGAGGCTTTTGGGAGCTTCCAACATGGGTGCTAGGAATTGAACTTGGGGCCCCTGAAAAAGCGGTATGTGTTCTTAACTGCTCAGCCATCTCTCCTGCCCCCACATATCCATTTTTATTTGAAAAACTCAAATATATAACTGTCAGAATGAGGGCTATGCTGCTACATATATTAAATTACAAAAGAGTTCATCAGAAATAATTTATAGGGCCAGATTTTATTTGCAAATTTGTTCTCCATCTCTCTAAGAAATTAGACATACAGGCAAGGACTCACATCAAACAAAAAACTGAACCTTAAGCCTACCAACAAACATTTTCTTGAAAACAAAACAAATCATTTTTGTCTGTGCTCTGCATTGCCCAAGCTATTACAGAAGCAAGATTGAGGTTGGGTGGGAGTTTCAGTCAGTAAAGCAATTGCTTGCAAGCACAAGCACCTGAGTTTGGACTCCAGAATCCAACTAAAAATAAGAGGAATGATGGTGCAACCAACCTTGTAATTTCAGCACTGGGAAGGCAGGGACAAGAGAATTCCTCGTCTAGCCCGTTTGATGAGCTCCTGTGTCCCATTCCCGCCTGGGTCCCATTGTCACGTTAGTCCCCAAATAACACTCGAGACACTATATTAATTATGAAGCTGTTGGTCATTTGCTATGGTTTCTAATTGGCTATCTCTGACTTAATTATTAAACCATAATCACCAATATATATTTTATAAGGACTTTCCGAGAATGCCAGACTTGCGTTCTCTCCTCCAGGGATCACATCGAGAGGACACTCTTCACTACATTTCCCAAAATCCTCGTAGAAGCCTAGTCCCACCTATCTTGCTTCCCTATTGGCCAACAGTGCTTATTTACATATACCCAGAAGGACTTCCCCCATCCCTCCAGGCTAATGAAAAATTAATAAAACAAAAAACACTCTTTCAGAGGAGAGACATGATGTTCCTTAAAATGGATGACACCTGAGATTTTTTTCTAGCCTCTGAACATGCTTCTATGCAAAAAGAGTGCATGCATATGAGTACACACACACACACACACACACACACACACACACACACACACACACACAGAAAAGACTACCTAGGTGGTGCATAACTGTAATTTAAGCATTGGATTGTGGAGGTACAAGAATCAATAATTGAAGGTCAGCTTGGGATACATGAAATCTTCTGTCAAATAAACAACAACAAAAAGATAAAGGAGAATGTCCATGAAAATAATGTTTGTGTTATGGGACAGAAGAAAGGGTGGAGAAACCAGGGACAGCTCAACATTATGTATCAAATGTCCTTAACAGTTAACAGAAAACACGTGTGGTTCTTTCAGTTGGGGCTATAAACGCTGATGTTAATACTGAAAGCACATTCAACACAACCCAAAATAGAACACACACAAAAACTCTTTGGGAATCTAGGCCGGCAGTGTTTTTTCAAGGGA
This sequence comes from Mesocricetus auratus, assembly GCF_017639785.1. Lineage (NCBI taxonomy): Eukaryota > Metazoa > Chordata > Mammalia > Rodentia > Cricetidae > Mesocricetus > Mesocricetus auratus. The sequence continues at coordinate 21,406,426 of NW_024429188.1, read as the reverse complement.
GCTATCTGTCCTACTTCATTTTTTCTATCAGCCTTTAAAAAAGAAAGCCACATAGAAGGGCAGTGGCAATACATGTCAGGCCCACCTATTAATTTTCCTCAGAATCTGTCTCTGACTAGCAAGAGACATGGATGACGAGTACTTTGCCTAAGCCTAGCCAAAGCATGAATTGCTTATTTATTTTTTCTGTTTTGTGTGTGTGTGTGTTTCCAGTTGTATGTCATTTTATGCTAATGGAAACACTGCTTCAAGGAGAAAGTAGAGATCCATGATACCCATGGTATTAAAAAAAAGCAGCCTTTGCAAGTCTGGAAAAATGAACTTGCAAACTGAAAGTTACAAGACTCAGACGAGCCCTTCCCCAGTGTTACCCAAGTGGTAAAGAAGAGCTGGGGAGGAGACTGACAAGCCAAGCTGCCTAGAGAATGCTGGGTGACCCAGAGGATGTTTCTGGCACCTGTCCAGCTGCCTGCAGGCTGTGTAAACAGCTCCAGGTTGTCTATTTCCTGGTTTGTCACCCACGTTCCGGTGGGCTTTTTAAGACACCACTGCTTTTGAGTCATATATTGCTCCTGAAGATCAGCCTGTACCCACACTCCTGTTATCAACCCTGACGAAAACTCATTGCTTCACCAAGTTTGACTTTGGTGAAATGTTTACTTTGGTCTGTTGTGGGTTCTCTAGGGTGAATGGGGGTGTGTGTATGGTCTGAGAGGAGAAGCCTCTCACATCACACACAAACACAACTACAAAAAAGCATTTGTTAGATGAGGTACCACAATTAGATGGCAGATAATCCAAACAATGCCTGTCTGCCATCCTGCAGAAGCAGAAACCTGTTAGCTACTCAGTCTAAGAAGCGGGAAGCCACAGAACAAATTGGACCAATGATTGTGTACAAGTTCCTTAGAGAGCATGGCTGTGGTGTGGGCAAAGGCTGAGGACCCTGGAGTCTAATGGTCACAGGCAATGGCATGGGCGTTAGATATCTGCTGAAGAAGTATGCAGCTTACACACTCCGGCTGGGCAACTTTTCCCCACCTTTATTCCTTGTGAGCCCCAGACCTATTTGGATGTCGCCACCCACATTCAGAACAGGTACGTTCCCCCTCAGTTGCTGTCCTACATGTCAATCACCTGTGACAACACCCCCACAGATACACCCAGAAGTGTGCCTTAATAGTCTCCTAGGCATCTCAATGTAGTCAGGTTGACAGTCAGATCATGACAAATAATTTTTAAGCTACCTTGACTTTCATCAAGCCTCTATATTTATCCACTGCTTTGCAGGGAATATAAATGGTACAAACTGCTGCTTCAACTTGAGTGTGTATCAGACTCCCATAGGGGCTCTGCTTGTCAGACCCTACTTCCAGACTTTGTCATTCGGTATCTTTGCTTTCATTTTTTTCATATTCATTTTTATTGTGGTGCTGGGAATTGAATCCAGAGCTTTGTGCATGGTAGGCAAGTGCTCTGCTGCCTAGCTATACCCCTAGATTATTGAGTCATTATCTCTAAACTAACGCTTTAAGATACAGTGGGGATGGGATGGAGATATCATATACACTAGAGTGCCTGCCATTGACGCAGGAGAAGTCCTTGTTTGAAGAAAAAAGAAAGGTATAGTGAATGGTTGTGACCTTGTTTTTTTCTGCTGCTATGACATCCATCATATCTCACACAGGGTTGATTCCTTCAGTTTGAGTTCCAGGCAGAGGAACCAAAGCTGACCTACAATTGTTGTGTAACTGAGCAACATTTGTTCATACAAGTAACTCACTGAAATGCTGGCATTGTTATTTTAGCAGAACTTACTGTGCAAGTTCCTTATACTAAGCACACATGGTATTCTGTAACAGGTGTGTGTCCTCATGAAAGTCAAAGAAAGTAATCAGAAAAGTGAATAATCTTCCATTTCAATAATATTTTGTGTGCATATACATATGCACTGTTCATATATACAGCAAGAACTACATTGCCACATCCAAACTGTTTTGTTTTGAGACAAGGTCTCATGTAGTCCGGGCTTGCCTCAAACTTGCCGTGTAGCTGAGAATGACCATGAGCTCCTCATAAATGCTGGGATCCCAAGGACAAGCCATCATGCTTAACACCATGCGCCAATTGTTTATCTGCTTTCTCCTTGGAAATAGACAGAAAATAGAGCCAAGAGCCATCTGCTTGTCTTGACAAAAGACACCTTTTCAGACATGAGTCTAAAAATGATACACACAGAACCGATATATATATATATATATATCCATGAATACACACAGAAATAATTGAAGAGAAAGAAAAGAAGGACATATTTCTTTTTGTTGTTTTTTTGTTTTGTTTGCTTATCTGTTAGAAACAAGATCTAATTTTGTAGCCCTGGCTGTCCTGGAATTCACTATGTAGACCAAGCTGGCCTCAAACTCACAGAGATTCACATGCTTCTGCCTCCTGAGTGAGTGCTGGGATTAAAGGTGTGTGCCACCATGCTTAGCTTACTTACATCTTCTAACCAAACAGAAAAAGAAATATTCATTGTTAAATTGCAAACATTTCTGTGTATTTAGAGTAATGAATACCAGATAGCCAGAGATGAAAGAGATGAACACCAGCTTATCACCTGCAGGAGCATTGATGATTCAAACACAGCAGTATCTAAAAAGTCCACCACAATATGAGTGACAGACCAGGAAATCGACAACCTGGAACTGTCTGCACAGCTTGCAGACAGTTGGTGATGGGATATGTTCTTCTGTTTCTCTTATTGGCTGATGAGTAAAACACTGATTGGCCAGAAGCCAGGCAGGAAGTATAAGCGGGGCTACCAGACTAGTAGAATGCTAAGAGAGGGAAGCCTCCAGAGGAGAAGCCATGTAGTCGAGGAAGGAGTTACAGGTCCAGACCCTTCTCTGGTAAGATAAGACCACATGGAAATACTTAGATTAATAGAAATGAGTTAATAAATAAGAGAGAGCTAGCCAATAAGAAGCCTGAGCCATTGGTCAAGCAGTTTAATAATTAATATAAGTCTCTGTGTGCTCATTTGGGGGCTAAACGGCTGTGGAACAAGGCAGAACAGCAACCTCTATCTTCAAATGGCACCACCAACTTGGGGCAAGTGTTTGCATGTAAAATGGAGCTCAGTGGATTTCATAGTCTCACAGTCTCTTGCAAGCCATCGTGCAGAGACACTGTGGCAATTAGACTTGAATACAGCATGGTAGTTTCCCACCAAGGTACACAGAGGCTGTGTCTCTAAGCCACACAGCATGCTGCATGCCAGATTTAGCTTTTATTCATACAGACAAAAAAATTTATGGTCAATGTGCTACAAGCTACTTGATAGCAGCATAGACAAGAGTCAAGGGGGTGAGCACAGCTCCCATTGCTGGTGGTAAACATAACTCTACCATGTTGGAAAGCCAGCAGCTAAAACATCTACTTTAATTTTAGCCATGCTGTTTAGCAGATAAGACTTGTGTGGTCAGAAAAAGACAGAGATATACAGTAAAGATAGATTCATAGAAAACTTACCTCTAAATGGTTTACAGTGTTTTTAAAAAATATACATAGATTTGGGAGAGAAAAGAAAAAGGATAGAGACTGCGGCTCCCATCCCAGCAGAAGTCAGCCCACCCAGAGACTGCCAGCATCCAAGTCCTATTCTCCACCCAAGGGACAGGCTAACTAAGCATGGGCCTGTTTCCAGCCCACATTTTGGTGCCCTGAGAAGAACCACTGGAGACCTAGGGACTGCACACTGTGGATCCCATCCCCTCAGGATTCAGTCTGCCCAGAATCTGCCAACACCATAGTCCCTTTCTCCACCCACGGGACTAAGTAGGCCTGGGCCTGTTTCGTCCTGCCTTCTGGTGCTCTTCTCACAACTAGCTGAGGCCAGGGTACTGTGCACTATGGCTCCCATCCAGGAGGGACTCAACCTACCCAGAGACTGCCAGCATCCTGGGCCCTTTTTCTGCCCAAAGGACTAGGTAGTCCTGGGCCTGTCTCTAGTCCACCATCCAGCACCCTGCAGGAAATCAGCTGGGACCTGGGGACTGCACACTGTGCATCCTATCCCAACAGGAGTCAGCCCACCCAGAGACTGCCAGCGTCCAAGTCCCATTCTCCACTCACAGGACGGGTGAGGTAAGCATGGGGCTGCACACTGTGGATTCCATCCCGACAGGGTCCAGCCTACCCAAAGACTGCCAAGGTCCTGGTACTAGTACCATTTCCATCCACACAAGAGGAGAGCCACCAGAGTATTGGACCTGCTTGCATCCATTCCAGGGGAACCATGGTCACATACCCACCAGGAGAGGAAGAGACTCCTTCTGCACCCTCTGGAAGAAATGATGGGAAGGAGACAATATAAAAACACACTCAGCAACAGAAAAACCAATATGACACCGCCAGAGCCTAGAGACTATACACCAGCAAGACTGGAACATCCCAATGCAGATGAAGCAGAAAAGTATGACTTTAAAAACAACCTCATGAAAATGATAGTGGCCCTCAAAGAGGATATGAGAAAATCCCTTACAGAAATGGAAGAAAAAGAAACCAAGAAATTCAAGAAATGAAGGAGAACACAAAGCAAAAATTGCAAGAAAAATTTCAAACAGTGCAAGAATTGAAAGCTTAAATAGAGACAATAAAAAACATAGTCTGAAGGAAGGCTGGAAATAGAGAAGTTGGGAAAATGGTCAGGAACTACAGATGCAAGCATAACCAACAGAATACAAGAGATGGAAGAGAGAATCTCAGGTGTTGAAGATACACTAGTAGAAATAGAATCATCAACCACTGAAAATCTTAAGTCCAACAAATCCCTAACACAAAATATCCAGGAAATATGGGACACTGTGAGAAGGCCAAACTTAAGAATAATTGGTATAGAAGAAGCTGAAGAAACCCACCTCAAAGGGGCAGAAAACATATTCAACAAAATCATAGAAGAAAACTCTCCCAATCTAAAGAAAGACATGCCAATGGAAGTGCAAGAGGCTTACAGAACACCAAATAGAGTGCATCACAAAAAATCCCCTGGCCACATAATAATCAAGGCCCCAAACATACAGAATAAAGAAAGACTATTAAGAGCAGCTAAGAAAAAGGTCAAGTAACATACAAAGGCAAACCTATCAGAATTACACCTGACTTCTCCATGGAAACTCTGAAATCCAGAAGGTTCTGGGTAGATATTCTACCAACAATAAGAGACCATGGATGCCAGCCCAGACTACTATACCCAGCAAAGCTTTCAATTACTATAGATAGAGAAAAAAAGATATTCCATGACAAAACCAGATTCAAACAATACATATCCACTAATCCAGCTCTACAGAAAGTTCTGGAAGGAAAACTCCAACACAAGGAAGTTAACTACAACCAGAAAAACACAGGCATTAGATAATCCCACTTTACCAACAGCCAAAAGAAAAAAGGGGTGAAAATCCACACACAATTCCACCACCACCAACTCCAAAACAAACACAAATGAGCAGTCTATGGTAATTAATATCCCTCAACATTAATGATCTTAATTCACCCATAAAAAGACACAGGCTAATAAAGGATTTGAAGACAGAACACATCATTCTGCTGCATACAAGAAACACACCCCAGCTTCAAAGACAAATGTTACCTCAGAGTTAAGGGTTGGGACAATGGAAATCAGTCTACCACAAGATCCAGAAATTCCACTCTTAGGCATATACCCAGAAGATATACACTCCTACAGTTAGGACATCTGCTCAACTATGTTCATAGCAGAATTATTAAAAGACATACACTCATACAATTAGGACATCTGCTCAACTATTTTCATAGCAGCATTATTTGTAACAGCCAAAACTTGGAAGCAACCTAGATGCCCCTCAACTGAAGAGCAGATAGAGAAAATGTGGTACATTTACACAATGGAGTACTATTCAGCAGAAAAAAACAATGGAATCTTGGAATTTGCAGGCAAATGGATGGCACTAGAAGAAACCATCCTGAGTGAGGTAACCCAGTCACAAAAAGAGAAACATAGTATGTACTCACTCATATATGGATTTTAGACATGGAGCAGGGGAGTGCCAGCCTACAATCCCACTGCCAGAGAGTCTGGGACACAGGGAGGACCCTAAGAGAGATATGCACTGTAACTCAGAGGAGAGGAACGTGAGGAAATCTCCTAATTGGATTGGGAGCATGGGGGAGGAGAGAGGAGATGGGAGATAGGAGAAAGAGAGGAGGAGTGAGCAAGACATGGGGGCGCAGGAAGATTGAGTAAGGGGAAGAATAGAGGAAAGCAGGATGAGAGATACCATAATAGAGGGAGCCATTATAGGTTTGACGAGAGAGCTGACAATAGTGAGATTTCCAGAGATCTACAAGGATGACACCAACTGGCATTAAGGCTACCTTAAATGCCCTCCCCAGATAATGAGATTGGTGACTACTTTATATGCCACTGTAGAAACCCTCATCCAGTGGCTGACGGAAGCAGAGGCAGACACCCACAGCTGAAAATCAAACCGAATTCCTGGAACCCAGTTGCAAAGAGGAGTGACCAGCAAAGGAATCAAGATCCGGCTGGCAAAACTCACAGAGGCAGCTGACCTAAACAAAGGGGAACTCATGAACCCCAGACTGATGACTGAGAGGCCAGCATGGGACCGATCTAGACCCCCCTGAACCTGGGTATCAGAGAGGAGCCCTCTGCAATCTATGGGACCTCGGATAGTAGATCTGTATTTATTCCTGGCATACAAATGGACTTTGGGAGCCCGTCCCACATGGAGGGATGCTCTCTCAGCCTGGACACATGGGGGAGGGCCTAGGCCCTGCCTGGGATTATATGACAGACTCTGAAAATCCCCCATGGAAGACCTTACCCTCCCTGGGGAGTAGAAAGTGGATGGAGTGGGAGGGTTGGGGAGGCTGGGGGGCTGGGGAGGAGAGAAGGGAGAGGGAGCTGGGAGTAACATGCGTAAAAAGTTAAATAAAAATTATAATAAAAACAATATTTAATCTATTAACATTTGGCAAAATTTAAAGAGAATATTCTGTCATCTATCCTATATTTGTCAGTGTAAATTTTTATGTGTAACTTATCTTTTATCATAACTAAGGAAAACCATAACCACAATTATCTTCAACTCCATCAAAGACCTCAGATAACATATAAACTTTAGAATTGACAGAAACATCTCACTGCCTGGACAGTCATCCAAAGTTCTTCTGTAATGTTGGGGCATTCATTGCTAGCCTACAGACCTACAGTGTCTGGCAGACTTCTCAGCGAAGCAGGAAATTTGAAATTTTCCTGCCTGTATTGGCAGTTTCTCAATCATTTTTCTCTGTGTCCTGCAGAATGTCTGACAGATTCTTCCTTGAAGCAGGAACCCTGTAGCAATGTCCCATCTTGTTTTGGCAAATTCAGCAGTCACTTTCCTGTGGTTCCTGCATGTCCCATTTATACATCATACAGTCAAACAGTCCAATCAAGAGCAGTTTCTTGTCCAAATGGTTAGTTCTGCCATTTGAAGGCAAACTCCATAAGGGGTTTCTTCGATGTCCATCTTCCTCTATGATGTTGCCGGGAGTAGTTGTGTCTCGTTGCCATGAAAAATCCTACTAAACCATTTTAAATGGTGTAATTCTGATAGGTTTGCCTTTGTATATAACTTGGCCTTTTTCCCTAGCTGCTCTTAATTTTCTTTCTTTATTCTGTATGTTTGGGGTCTTGATTATTATGTGTCGAGGGGATTTTTTTGGGGGGGGTTCTCTCTATTTGGTGTTCTGTAAGCTTCTTGTACCTTCATAGGCATGTCTTTCTTTAGGTTGGGAAAGTTTTCTTCTATGGTTTTGCTAAATATATTTTCTGCCTCTTTGAGTTGTTTTTTTTTTCACCTTCTTCTATACCTATTATTCTTAGATTTGGTCTTTTCATGGTATCCCATATTTCCTGGACATTTGTGTTAGGGATTTGTTGGACTTAAGATTTTCTTTGGTTGATGAATCTATTTCTCCTAGTGTGTCTTCAACACCTGAGATTCTCTCTTCCATCTCTTGTATTCTGTTGGTTATGCTTGCATCTGTAGTACCTGACCATTTGCCCAGCTTTTCTATTTCCAGCCTTCCTTCTTCCTTCAGAATGTGTTTTTTATTGTCTCTATTTCAGCTTTCAACTTTTGCACTGTTTGAATTACTTCTTGCTATTTTTGCTTTGTCTTTTTGTCCATTTGTTGCATTTTTTGGTTTGTTTTTTCTTCCATTTCTTGCATTTTATGGTTTGTGTTTTCTTTAATTTCTTCAAGGGAGTTTCCCATATTCTCTTTGAGGGCCTCTATCATTTTCATGAAGTTGTTTTTAGGGTCATTGTCATCTGCTTCATTTGCATTGGAATGTTGGAGTCTTGCTGGTGTAGAGTCTCTAGAATCTGGCGGTGTCATATTTGTTTTTCTGTTGCTGAGTTTGTTTTTGTATGGTCTCCTTCCCATCCCTTCTTCTAGTGGGTGCAGAAAGACCCTCTTCCTGCCCTGGTGATTAGGGGACCAGAGTTCCCTTTTGGTGGGAGCAAGCAAGACCAATACTCTGGTAGTTCTCCTCTTCCTGGTCCTAGTCCTGGTCCAGTGGGTGGAGGAGAAGACCAGGAAACTGAGGTGCATAGGCTCCCATTGGGAGGGGAGGCTCAGTGGCAGTCCCCAGGCAGTTCCCAGGCACTGGAAGGCAGGCCTGAATACAGGGCCCAGTTTATCTGGTCCAGTGGGTGGAGAAGCAGACCAGGAATCTGGGGTGCATATGCTCCTGCTGGGAGGGGAGATTCAATGGCAGTCCCCAGGCACTGTCCCGTGGGTGGAGAAGACCAGGAAACTAGGGTGCCTCTGATTTTGTTTTTATTTCTTCCTTTACTCAGGAGTGATGCAGTTGAGCATTGTTCAATTTCCATGAGTTTGTGGGGTTTCTGCAATTTGTGTTGATGTTGAATTCTGATTTTAAGCCATGGTGGTCCAATAAGATACAGGGGGTTAATCCAATTTTTCTGTATCTGTGGAGGTTTGCTATGTTTCCGATTATGTGGTCAATTTTAGAGAAGGTTCCACGTGGTGCTGAGAAGAAGGTATTCTTGTTTGTTTGGATGGAATGTTTTATAGATGTCTGTTAAACCTATCATACCTTCGGTTAGCTCCTTTGTTTCTTTGTCAAGTTTCTGTCTGGTGGATCTATCCAGTGGTGAGAGTGGGGTGTTGAAGTCTCCCACTATGTGTGTGGGATTTAATGTGTGATTTTGAGTTCTAGTAAAGTTTCTTTTATGAGTGTGGGTACCTTTTTATTTGGGGCATAGATGTTCAGAATTGAGACTTTGTCCTGATGGATTTTTCCTTTGATGAATATGAAATTACCTTCTTCATCTCTTTTGATTAATTTTAGTTTAAAGTCTATTTTATTAGATATTAGGATAGCTACACCTGCTTGTTTCTTGGGTCCATTTGATTGGAGAATCTTTTCCCAACCATTAACTTTGAGGTAATGTCTGTCTTTGAAATTGAGGTGTTTTTCTTGTATGCAGCAGAAGGATAGAGACTCTGGTGGTGTCATATAAGTTTTTCTGTTGTTGTTTGTGTTCTTATACTGTGTTCTTTCCTTCTCTTCTTCCAGTGGGTATAGGGTTCAAGGTCCTATTTTCTCCTCCCTCTCTCTCCCTCCCTCCCCCCTCTCTACCACAAGGTGGAGAGGCAAGACCAGAATGGCGGCCGATGATGGTGGCTGCTTTCCTCTGCCTCCAGTTCCTTCTGCAGGGAATGGTGTCAGGAGGGGTCCTGAGGCCATGGGTTAGGGTAGTCGAGGGTGGGCAGGCGAGCTGCAAGAGGCCCAGGGACTCACCTCTTTACCGGAGGATAGAGGGGTGAGACCAGAATCTAGACTAAATATTGTTAACTACAGTTCTTACTTGATAACTGTTTTGTTATTTGTAATTTTACTATCTTAAATGTAAAACCTTTCTTTTTATTTAGACAGAAAATAGGAGATTTGTTCTTCTGTATATGTTTCTCTTAGTGACTGATGAGTATAACATTGTTTGGCCAGTAGCCAGGCAGGAAGTATAGGCAGGGCTACCAAATGAGGAGAATGCTGGGTAGAGTTAAGAGAGGGAATGCACTAGAGGAGATGCCATGTAGCCAAGGAAGGAGTTACAGATCCAGACCCTTTTTTGGTAAGATAAGACCACATTGAAATACTTAGATTAATAGAAATGAGTTAATAATTAAGAGAGAGCTAGCCAATAAGAAGCCTGAGCCATAGGTCAAACAGTTTAATAATTAATATAAGTCTCTGTGTGCTCATTTGGGCCTAAATGGCTGTGGGACAAGGCAGAACAGCAACCTCCATCTTTACTCTGGGCTGCCCAGCATTCTGTAGGCAGCTAGGCTTGTCAGTCCGTTCCCCAGCACTTGTTTAGCACTTGGATAACACTAGGGGGAGGAGCCTTGTGAATCTTGCAACTTGCAGTTTTCACTAAGGTGTGCATATATATTACCTCCTGCGTTTCATAAACCTCTTCCTTCCCTCCCTTCTGGAGGGAATGCTTTAATTCAGAGGAAACTACTGTATAAAACATTGGTTTAAGTTGAATAGAATGTTCATGGGAAGTGAGAGCTCAATGATCAGTGAAGACTATGTACTCAGACTAAGGGAGAGATACTGTAGCAAGGATGTGGATTGTGGACTCAAATGAATAGGATTTGAAGAGCAGGTGGTGGTGGTACAAATCCCTGCACTCAGGAGGCAGAGGCAGGCAGATCTCTGTGAGCTCGAAAGCAGCCTGGTCTGGTCTACAGAAAAATAGGATTTGAAAATGCAAAATTTGAGAAATGGAGCAATCAGATGTCTCCTACCTTTTGTCATCACGACTTGGTATTGTCACATATGAAGTCTGTGCTTTAGAACCACATTATCGAGTGACAAAAAGAAATCCCAAAACATCTTTTAGATAAATTTATAATTTTATGTCTGGTTTCATTCAAAGCTATTCCACAATGCGTATGACTTATGGGATAAAGCTTTGGACACAGTTGGCAGATTTTTCCAGAGTACATTGCCCTGAGAATTGATGCATATAACAGAATATATTTGGTGGCTAGGGAGATAGCTAAGTTTTTAAAGTGCTTGCACTGCAACCTGAGGACCTGAGTTTGATGCCTGGGATCCAAGTAAACCAGCTGGGTGTGGTGACTGCCTGTTTGTCATTCCAGGCTGGCAGGAGAATCTCTGGGCTTTTCCAGCTAGCTGGGTTAGATTAATTGGTGAGCTTGGATGTCCTAGTTAGGGTTTCTATTGCTGTGATCAAACACCATGACCAGAAGTAACTTGGAGGAAAGTGTTTGTTTGGCTTACACTACTTCTATATCTCTGTTTATCACTGAAGGAAGCCAGGACAGGAACTCAAACAGGGTAGGAACTAGGGGACAGGACTGATGCAGAGGCCATGAAGGGGTGCTACTCACTGACTTTGCTCCTCAGGGCTTGCTCAGCCTGCTTTCTTATAGTACTGGGGATATCCAGCCCAGGGAAGTGCCCTATCTACTCTGTGGTTGAGGGCTGTGTCTGAGTCCATGGTCCTACCACAGCCGGGGTCTGTGATCTTGTCCATGGCCTGTCTTACCACCAAAAGCCTGTGGCTGCCTGGAGTCTGCCACCTGAGTCCACATTAGTGTTCAAGGGCCACACTGTCTTTGGGGACATGCAGATCTGAGTGGCCTGCACTGTCCCCCAGGGCCATAGTGACAAGTGGGCCAGGCTGGAGCTGCAGCTGAGGGCCATGTCCGGGTATGTAATCCTACTGCAGTCAGTGTCTGTTGTACTGATGTCTGTGGCCCGTGTTACCACGGGGCAGGGGGGCATAGGATAACTGGTCCTGCCAGCCTAGGTACCATGGAGCTGGTTCTGCCCCTCCCTAGGCACCTGAGCAGGAGAGCTGTCCCCATCCCCTGAGAACTGGCCTCAGTGGAGTAGATGCAGGAGAGCTAGCCCTGACCTTCGATAGCCCCAGGAAAACTGTCCCCCTCCTTGCCAGCTGCTTGTCATTCACTGGATAGGTGACCCAGCCCCTCACCATATGCTTGGGAAAGTGGGCTCCAGTGTCATGGGCACAGGAGAACTGGCCTTCACCTGAGGGGGTCAGTTCCTGTAGAGGCCCAGACTGAACAACTATGCTAACACCCAGGCCCACATCCAGGGCTTTGAGTTGGCCGGCCCTAATATGTGGAACCAGAGCTGCACGATCTCCATGACTCAGGGCGACAGCAGAATATTCCAGAAAAGTTTCAGTGAGGATCCATTATTGAGGGTATACCAGAAACCAAAATTAAACCTAAAATCTAGCCGGGTGGTGGTGGTGCACACCTTTAATCCCAGCACTCGGGAGGCAGAGGCAGGTGGATCTCTGTGAGTTCGAGGCCAGCCTGGTCTACAGAGCGAGTTCCAGGACAGCCTCCAAAACAATACAGAGAAACCCTGTCTCGAAAAACCAAAACCAAAACCAAACAAAAACCTCTAAAATCTAGAACCTCGGTCACCACCACAAGATGAACTGTGCTGTAAAAACAAAGGGTCTTTGAGAGTTAACTTGGGTCTCTCCATCCATATGAAATGGTAGCAGTGACAGAAGCAGCAGGATTACAGCAGCAGCAGCAACGGGATCAGAGCAGGGAAGACCTAGAGCAGAAAGGGAAGGGGCGTTTATAGTAGCCACATAGGAGGGATGGTATTAGGATTCGGGCATTACGTTGGACTGTCCCCTGTCACCTGGCAGAATGCACTCAGGCAGTACCCTGGCCAACCCAGGGTCCTATGGTGTACAGGTCCCTTTGAGGCAAACTGCTCCCATCCACTCTCTCCTTCTGTTCCTCTGAAGGGGCAGACAGGACTTCTCCTGTGTCTCTTTTCCTCTCTTTCTCCTTTCTACCCCCTCTCCCTTACCTTTCTCCATTCCCTTTCTTTTTTCCCCAATGAAACTTCCCACTTAAGCTCTGTCTGGTATGTTTGTCCCTTCCCCACCATGGGATCCACCAAGGTCACCCTTGTGCCCTATTATAACAAAGGTGACTTGGGGAATTCCAACCTGCATAGCTACAGACTTGGCATTGGTTCAAGCCCTCCAAAACTGCATGGTTACAGATTTGGGATTGGCTAGGCCCCGGAGGGGGAATTGCAACGTTCTTGTCTCTGGATGAGGGCACCTGGAGTTGTTTGCTTGTTTCTGATTGGCCGCTCCCGGCTAAGGTCAGGCATGCCTGGCTGACTGGAAGAGTCTGCCTCCTGCTAAGGTCAGAGGGATACCTCTAGGCCAGGGGTTACTACTTCACTAGGCTTAATGTCCATGGGGAGTCATGCCTCCAGACTATAGGTTACTACTTCCCTGAGCCGAGGCCCAGAAAATATCATGCCTATAGACTAAAGGTTACTACCTCCCTATTATTGCCCCGGGCCAAAAAGTTCACAGCCCTAGGCTGGAGGTTACTACTTTACTGCTCAGGGATTGGTCAGGTTGCCCTGCTCAGGGATTGGCTGGTTTTGTGTCGGGCACAGATAGCTCCACTTTCTGGGCCAATCTGTGTTTCTTTTTATGGTTCTTTTTAGCTTTTAGGCTCCAATTTTAGGGCTTGGGCAAATTTCTTTTACAGGTCACGATTCTTGGGGTAACGTGTGTTCTTTTGGCGTTAGTTTCAGAGTTGGGGTGTTATTCCCTGGTGGTAGGTTTAGGGATAAAGTGCCTCTTCCTCTGGCTTGGGCTCCAAATCTAGGGTGTGTTTCTTTTACTGGGTTGTGGCTCAGGGCCTAGCCATTCAGGAACAGTGTAGGGGTTAATGATCAGAGATTTGCTAGGGCCTGGGTCTATCACCAGTGCCTTGAACCAGACCAGTAACTTATTGTAGTGAACATTTGCTGTTTGGGGAAAAGGATATACTGCATGACACAACACAGCTCCAAAGGACAGTATGACAAATGCATATGAGATGGGGAGGCAGGAAAGACAGAGGAGTGAAGTCGCTTTTTTCTTTTAATTTTCTTTTTTTGGGGGGAGGCTACAAGGGTGGTGGGCAGACATGGGAAAACTGGGAAATGAGTAGGACTGGGGTGCATAATGTGAAATTCCCAAAGAATCAATAAAATTATGTTAATATAAAAAAGAGAAAGGGAGAAAGGAGAATAGGTAAAAGAAAGCAGACAGAGATGGGCTAGTATTTATTGTTATCATTAACCTATCTGGAAAGTTCCGAGGTTCCAAGTAGATGTTTCATTTAAGGTTATGAGAAATGGTTAAAAGTTAGGTGGCTGAGCGGGCAGTGGTGGCGCACTCAGGAGGCAGAGGCAGGCGGATCTCTGTGAATTGGAAGCCAGCCTGGTCTACAGAGAGAGTTCCAGGACAGACAGGGCTATCTTAAAACACACACACACACACACACACACACACGAAAACAAAAGTTAGGTGCCTGGTTAGAAATGAAGAAGGTGGGAACAGAGGCTAAGAAGAAGCAGGCTCGGGTGAACTGATTCTGGAAGGACTTTGAGGGCCACTCAAAGAGCTGGACATGCGTGGCTGCTACCTTTGCCTCTTGGTGTGTAGCTCTGCATACAAGGCAGAGCACCAAGTTGAGGGCCGACCTCGAGGCCACTATCCTCAACTCCTAAGAGCCCCCCATTAAGTTCCTTTCCTCCAGCCTGCGGGAGATGAGGGGGCACTTAAGCCTCTCAGGGAACCGAGGTGAGCACATCCAGCAGCAAAGGGCGCTAGCGCCCTCAGGGCAGCCTGGGCGGGGCGCGAAGCCGGGTCTTCTCCTTGAGAGCCGGTTTGGCGGGAGGCGGACACGGTGGGCGGGGCCAGAGTGGAGGTGGGGCCACAGTATTCCGGAAGGAAGTGGTTCCGGGTCTCTTGGACCCGCGGGGGCGGCTGGGTGCTGTTGGAGCAGGAGGCGGGAGCTGCGTGAGGGGCGAGGCCTGGAGGGAGCAGAGGCGGCTGTGGGGTTGAAGGTTTCGGCGACAGCGACGGCTATGGCGACGACTTCCCTGCGCGGTGAGCGGTCCGGGGAGCAGGCGGAGCGAGGAGGCCCGGGCTTTCACGGGAGGGAGGGTGTGTCCTTCGCCCGGGACAGGCGGTGCTCTCGGTGGCGGGATGGACGGCAGGGAACGATTGGCGGCCGGGCTCCGCTTCTCAGGGGATCGCGTCCCTTCTGTCCTCACGCCGGGCCAGAGCTTTTCCCTCTGCAGCTGCCGCCCGCGCGCCTCGGGCCCCCGGCGCGCGCTTGGCTGGCGGCCGTTTGATGGCTGCCCCGCCAGTACCTTTGCCGAGGCGCGGCACCTGCCCACTACCTCAGGCTTCCCCGCCCATGGCGCCGGGCAGGTGGCGGCGCCCTGCTCGGAGTGTCTGTCTTGGGGACCAGGAAGGGGGCGGTGCCCCGGGACTGAACCCTTATTCCGCAGGCTGCATCGGACGCGTCGCCCGCGGGACCGGAGCGCCCGCTTTGTCCGCGACAGATGTTCTGGCCGCAGTAGCCGAATCTTCCTGGTAGAATGTTCGAGAATACTGAAGACCTCTATGAAGAATTTAGTCACCTGTGCCCTGTCAGGGCTGTCCTAGAGAAACTTAGCCCCTTAAATATTTTTCCTTGGGGGGAGGGTCTTTTTGAGCTACACCTTGAGTGAATGCTTTTTTTGGAACAAATTGCAAAGTACTTGTAGAAAACAGGGTCCTTAAGGCTCCTGGTCAGGCGACATTTTTTTCTTTTGTAGCCCCGGGGATTAAAGCCAGGCCCTCCCCCATGCCTAGCTAGCACTCCACAGCAGAGCTATGAGACAGTCTCTCACTGGACTCAGGCTGCTGTTTAATTCATTCTATAGGTCAGGCAGCCTTCCAACTTTCTAGCCCTCTGCCTTTATCCTCTTGAGTAGTTGGGATGATAGGCTCACACTTCCAGGCCTGGCACGTTTTAACATTTATTTTCCCTAGGTGTGAACAGATCCCAAAAACCTTAAAAAAGGTTTTACTGTACTTTCACAATGAGCCTTGTTTGTTCATTTATGCTGGGGTATTTTTTTTTAGAGTGTTAGTCTTGCAGTCCCGGCTGGCCTTGAACTCACAATGTATCAATGCTGGCCTTGAATTTCGAATTCTCCTGCCTCTGGCTTCTAAACACTGGAATTACAGGTGTATGGAAGTCATGCCTATTTTATTTTCCTTGTTCATTGATAGCAGTTCAGCTTCTCATTTAGTCCACTTAAAAAAATAGTGCATTTTGAAGTGAACAAGGGATTTGAAGACATCACTTCTTTGAATTGTACTACATCTGATTACCTTGATCAAATCACTTTTTCTCAGGTATTTCCTCAACAGTGAACAAGGGGTTATAATGTGTTTGCCTTACTTTTTATTTATTTTTTGTTTGCCTTACCTTTCTTTTAGGCTCATATAGATTTATGGAAAGTACATTTCACATACCTTGTCTTATTGCAGTTTTTGCTTTCTTGTAAAAATTTCAAACCATAGAAGCATCGTGAAGTACATAAAAATTTAAAGTAAATTTCTTGGGGCTGGGAAAAATGACTCAGTCAGTGAACTGCTTGCAGTTCAGTCATGAGTATCTGAGTTCAGATCCCTAGTACCCAAAGAAAAAGTCAGGAGTCACAGATGGGGCTTACTGACAATTCAGTTAAACTGAAGTGGTGAGCTTCGATTGGATGAAAGACCCCTGTCTAAAAAAATAATGTGGAGGGGCTGGAGGGATACCTCAGCCGTTAAAGGTTCGGCTCACAAAAAAAAAATAATATGGAGAGCTATTTCTGGTCTCAACATAGTTGCACACACATGAACACATATACAAGGAAGGATGTGCACACCCATATCACACACAAAAAGTTAGTTTTTCAAACCTGTTTTGGGGCTACGCATGGATTTCTTTTTGGGGGGCCTTTGAGACAGGATTTCTCTGTGGCTTTGGAGTTGGTCCTGGACCTAGCTTTTATAGACCAGGCTGGTCTCAAACTCAAAGATCAGACTGCTTCTGCCTCTCCAGTGCTGGGATTAAAGACGTGTGTCACCATCGCCAGACTATGCGTGGATTTCAGTTGGTAGAGTACTTGCTTAGGATGTTTGAAGCCATGAATTCAATTTTCAGCACTCAAAAGTTAGAGACAAAAGGTTGCAAATTCAAACTCAATATGTAACTGAGCATGATCTAGAGTTTTTGATCTTCTGCCTCTGTGTGGGATATAAGGCATGTGAACATCTCACTTGGTTTATACCAGTGGTTCTTAACTTTCCTAATGCTTCGACCATTTAATACAGTTCCTTGTGTTGTAATGACCCCCAACCATAGGATTATTTTTGTTGCTACCTCATAACTAAAATTTTGCTACTGTTATGAATCAACATGTAAATATCTGTGTTTTCTGATGGTCTGTGAATTGGCTGGGCGCTAGACAATGAATCAACATGTAAATATCTGTGTTTTCTGATGGTCTGTGAATTGGCTGGGCGCTAGACAACCCAAAGGGGGTATCTACCCGCAAATTGAGAACCACTGGTTTATGTGATACAGGGGACTGAACCTAGGGTTTCATGAATGCTGGGCAAGAATTATATTAACTGAGCTGCATCTACAGCCTCCTTCCTTTGTTATTTTAAGTGTTTTTTTATCTTATAAATGAAACATACTTAATTTTTGCTCATAAATGTTTGCTACAATGAATTTGTGTGTGTGTGTGTGTGTGTGTGTATGTGTGTATCAGTGCTGCGTGCATGTCACGGCCAGAGGTTAGATATCAATTGTCTCCATTGATTGTATCCTATCTTATTTTTTAATTTTTATTTATTATTAGTGTTGAGGTACACTCGTGTGCTGGGACACATGTGGAGGTCAGAAGATAACATTGTGACATCTCTCTTCATCCACCTTTAAATGGGTTTGGGGGATCAAATTCATTTTTCCATGCTTATGTGCCAAGCATCTTTATATGCTGAACCAGCTCATGTCTGTCTTATTTTTGAGACACAGTCTTTCACTGAGCCTGTAGTTCATTAATTATGCTAGATTAGCTGTCCAGCAAACACCTTTTCAGCCCAGAGATTATAGTTGTGATTGTTGTACCAGCTTTTATGTAGGTGATAAACTCAGGTCCTTATTTTGTATGGTGAACATAATTTTAACTCATAATTTTTAAATGGTCACTATTTTTAGTGCATCTCATAGGATTTGATTTTTAGTCTTTGTCACACACCACACACACACACACACACACACACACACCACACACACACACACACACACACACACACACTTGATACAGGGTATTACTCTATAACCAAGGCTGACTTGAGACTCTGTGTAGCACAGGGTGGCCTCAAACTCATAGTTATCCTCCAGCTTCAGCCTCCAAAGTACTAGGATTATAGGTGTGAGCCACCATTCTTGGCTTCATTTTCAACTTTTTTTAAAATATAAACAGCTCTTTATGGCTGGAGAGATGACTCAGCAATTAAAAGCATTTGTTTCTCTTGTAAAGAAGTTGGATTAAAAAAAAGAAATTGGATTCAGTTCCAAGCACCCACATGATTATTCACAACTATTGAAACTCTAGTTCCAGTTTATCTGATGACCTTTTCTGACCTTAGTGGGTACGACATGCACACATGGTACACATCATACATTCATGCAGATCAACTCTCGTACACATAATTTTTTTTAAAGACTTACTTAGTTTGAATTTACATGTTCATGCCATGGCATGTATGTGGAAGAAAGACTTGTAAGCTCCTTCCCCCTTTTTTGCATCTGTTTTGGGGAATCCAGCTTAAAGTTCTTGTGCTTGTACGACAAGAACTTCACCTACTGAGCTATCTACCCAGCCTCTGGGAACAGTATTTTTGTTTTGATGGCCTACCTTTGCATTTAACTTCTTTCTAATGTGTTGACTTTCCTGTTTATCTTTGTGTGAAAGAGACAGGAATTACTTTATCCCGCGTAACCAGAGTAAGAATAATAAACAGCAGTGGGGTTCTGTGTGCACTTATAGCCCTTCCTTACTGAAGAACTGGTGATAAGGTAAAGTGCTTTTTGTGACCATTTGTGACCATGATTGATCTCTTCACTTCTGCTTTCCACTTTTTTCTGAGCTCCTAATCACCCTCTTATTCCTGTAGTCTCTTCTTGCAAAGGCTTTCCTGGGGAATTTTTATTCCTTGCATCTGTAAATACTGAATTTGCGTTTAGTGTGGAATCTTTTTGCATAATTCACCCATTTTAAGTGTACAGTTCAGTATTTTTGGTATTTTCATACAATTATACAAACATTATCATAAGTTTAATTCCAGAATAGTTCTTCACCCAAAAAGCACTTATTGGGTGTAGTGGTGGATACCCAGAATCCCAGAACTTAGGAGATATAAGGAGGGAGGGCTAGAGGTTCAATGTCATCATCCTCACCTACACAGGAGGTGTGAGGCCAGCCTTCCTGACAGGAACCTCTGTTTCAAAAAATCCAAAGAAAAAAGAAAACACTACACCATTAGCCATCATTCCATTTTTTTGGATTTGTGTATTCTAGATATTTTACATTAAATGAAATTATACAATATTTGCTTCATTATTTATGGTTAGATATTCCATGGCATATGTATGACGTATTTTGTTCATTCATGTCTTAATGTGCATTTGAGTTGTTTCTACCTTTTAGCTTTTTTTGTTGTTTTTGGTTTTTCGAGGCAGGGTTTCTCTGTGGCTTTGGAGGCTCTTGTAGACCAGGCTGGTCTGGAACTCACAGACATCCTCCTGCCTCTGCCTCCCGAGTGCTGGGACTAAAGACGTGCACCACCAACACCCGGCTTACCTTTTGACTTTTATGAATACTACTATGAACATTTTTGTAAAAAGATTTTGTGTGGACATGTTTCCAATTATTGTGGTTATGTATACCTGGAAAGGAATAATAAATAGTTGGACTGTATGATACTATGCTTGATTTTATGAGTAACTGCTAGAGTCTTTTTATTTTAAGGCTTCTCTTTCGTCTTTTTTTAAATTTAAATTAGAAACAAGCTTGCTTCACATGTCAATCCCAGCTCCCTCTCCCTTTACTCCTCCGTTCTCCCCAGCCCCCCACTCAACCCCCACTCTGCCCCAGGGAGGGTGAGGTCCTCCACAGGGATATCCAGAGTCTGTCATTTCATCCAGGGCAGGGCCTCGGCCTTCCCATGTGTGTCCAGGCTGAGAGAGCATCCCTCCATGTGGAATGGGCTCCCAAAGACCATTTATATGCCATGGATAAATACTGATCTACTACCCAAGGCCACACAGATTGCTGAGGCCTCCTCACTGACACCCACACTTACGGGATCTGGATCAGTCCCATGCTGGCCTCTCAGCCATAAGTCTGGGGTCCATGAGCTCCCCCTTGTTCAGGTCAGCAGTTTCTGTGGGTTTTACCAGTCCAGTCTTGACCTCTTTGCTCATCACTCCTCCCTCTCTGCAAATGGATTCCAGGAGTTCAGTTCAGTGTTTAACTGTGGGTGTCTGCCTCTGCTTCCATCAGTCACTGGATGAAGACTCTAGGATGGCATATAAGGTAGTCATCAATCTCATTATCCAGGAAGGGCTTTTAAGGTAGCCTCTCCACTATTGTTCAGTTTGCCAGTTGGTATCATCCTTGTAGATCTCTGTAAGTCTCACTAGTGCCAGATCTCTCCTCAAACCTATAATGCCTCCCTCTATTGTGGTATCTCATTCTGCTCTCCTCTATTCGTAACCCTGACTCAGTCTTCCCGCTCCCCCATGTCCTCCTCTTCCCTTTTCCCCCTTTCTTTTTCCCAGCTCCCTCTCCCCTCCCCCCATGCTCCCAATCTACTCAGGAGATCCTATCCCATTCCCCTTCTCTGGGGTACCATGGATCTCTCTCTTAGGGTTCTCCCCGTTTCCCAGACTCTCTGGTGGTGGGATTGTAGGCTGACACTCCCCTGATCCATGTCTAAAATCCATATATGAATGAGTACATACCATGTTTGTCTTTTTGTGACTGGGTTACCTCACTTGGGATGATTTCTTCTAGTGTCATCCATTTGCCTGCAAATTTCAAGATTCCATTGTTTTTTTCAACTGAGTAGTACTCCATTGTGTAAATGTACCACATTTTCTCTATCCACTCTTCAGTTGTGGGGCATCTAGGTTGCTTCCAGGTTCTGGCTATTACAAATAATGCTGCTATTAACATAGTGGAACAGACATCCTTGTTGTATGAATAGGCATCTTTTGGGTATATGCCTAAGAGTGGATTCGCTGGGTCTTGTGGTAGACTGACTCCCATTTTCCTGATTTCCAGAGTTGCTGTTGAGTTGGCACTCCAACAGCAGTAGAGGAGTCTTCCCCTTTCTCCACATCTTCTCCAATATAAATTGTCATTGGTGTTTTGATTTTACTGCTAGACTTTTCTATTTGACTGGCTGTACCATTTACATTTCCACCAGCAGTGAGGATTGTATTAATGCTACATCCTTAAAACATGTGCTATCATCTAATATAATTATAACTGTCTTCATTGGCATGGAGTGATGTTATAATTTTGATTTATGTGTCTCCAATGACTAGTGGTTGTATGTGCTTTTTTGTTTGTTTGTTTGTTTTACGAGACAGGGTTTCTCTGTATTGTTTTGGAGGCTGTCGGGCCAGCCCGGCCTCGAACTCACAGAGATCCTCCTGCCTCTGCCTCCCGAGTGCTGGGATTAAAGGCGTGTGCCACCACCGCCCGGCTGTTGTATGTTCTTATTAGGCAATTTTATACCTCTTTTGAGAAATGTTTGTTTAATCCCTTTTGTCCACTTAAAAAGTTTAATTGTTACTTAGTTGTGCTCTTTTTATATATGAAATTTAGTACATTCAGGGTTATAGGCACTGTTAAGTAATCTGCATGCATTTATGCATTTCTTTATAAGATAAATGATTTGTAAAGAAAAAAATGTTCATTTATTGGGTTGTCTTTTGACTTGTTCCTCCCTCTCCTTGTTGTACATTTTTTCTTTTTCCTTTCTTTGTGTTTTTTATGATTTAATAACAAGACTAATTACTTGGTCACTTTTCATGTGATCATATCCATATGTAAATCTTGACAGGGCAACACAGATGTTAAAAACAAACAAAAATAATTGCTCTATTCACATTTTAATCCCAGTACTTGGGAAGCAGAGGCAGGTGGATATCTGAGAGTTTTAGGATAGCCTGGTTTATATAGTGAGTTACAGGACTACACAGAGAGACCTTGTCTCAAAAAAATAAAACTCCAGAATAGCAACAAAAAGTCAGCTCTAGTCATTGCACAGATCAGTTAATTACATTTTCTTTTCCAACCATCCGTGAAACAGCTTTTAAATTAAAATTGGAATACACTTTCAACATGCAGTAATGAAGATAGCCAGTAGTTTGCAGAAAATATACTTTGTTTCATACTCCAACATCGTATGAGCCTGTTAATAAGATCTTTAACTTAAAAATCAGGACTCAGTCTGGCTTGAAGTCTTCCTTTAGTAGGGAAGCAGCCTCAGAACTAAGGCCCTTTACTGCTGCCCAAAGTGGTTTGTGCTGCTTCAGGCTGCTTGCTCTACTAGATTCCTGTGAGGTGCACAGAGATGAGGGCAAACCTTTGAAGGGTGTTCATGAATCTTCTGAATGCCCAGGGCAAGGTCCCCAGCACAGCCTGGGCCTTGGTGGCTTGCTGCCTTATCATGGCCATGCTGTTGTCAGGGATACATTCATGAAGGCCTCAAGCTTGTGAATCATTCCGTGGGAAAAGTCTCGGTAAATCATGTTCAGCATGCTAGTGAACTCATCCAACCAGGCAATAGTGTGTCTTCCGTACTGACATTCAGGGCCCCAGTCTCCAGGCAAGCAGGCCCATGGTATTGCAAGACCAGCACATTGCAGCCCTGTGTGTCCTTGGGTCCTCGGGGGGTCTCCTATAGTCCAGTGCACCTGACATTCTGCAGTGGCTCTGTGACATATGGCCACATCCCCAACTCCATATGGTTCCCAGCAGCATGGCCACTAGCCTGGTAGAGCCGAGCCCACCCACCCTCTGGCTGATCCTCCATGGTCTGCTTCACCAGCTTGGTAGAATTCTTCACAGCATAAATGTTTCAAGTTTGATGTATCCTAATTCATTTTTTCTTTTGTTGCTTGTATTTTTAGTGCCATATTTTAGAAATTATTGTCCTATTCAAAGTCACAAAGATTATTTATACTTGTTTTCTTTTAAGTTTTGTGTACTTAGTTCTTACATTCATTTAGTTTGTGTGTGCATGTGTCTGTGTGCATGACTTTTGGGGTATATATTTTATATTGACTGATACAAATTCCTTAGTTCACATTTTTCTTTTATTGGGACTTTTAAAAACTACCTTAGCCGGGCGTGGTAGCACACACCTTTAATCCCAGCACTTGGGAGGCAGAGGCAGGTGGATCTCTGTGAGTTTGAGGCCAGCCTGGTCTACAGAGTGAGTTCCAGGACAGGCTCCAAAACAATACAGAGAAATCCTGTCTTGAAAAAAACAACAACAACAACAAAACAACTACCTTTATGTTTCTTTGTATTTAAGCTTTGGAAAAGCGATGGAGGTCCTTTATTTTCTTGCTGTGCTAAGTATTGAACCCAAAGCTACAGATTTATTATTTTTTTGTGCTTAGTAAGCTTCATGGTTTTATCTTTAAATTAAATCATGTTTAGTAGACTATATTTAAGAAATGGATGTTATATATCTACCCTAGACATCCTGATGAGCCCAATTTCAGTTATTTTTCTGTTATTGGAAGGAGGTTTCTTTTCTCCCTATAAGGCTGGAGATTAAACACAGGGTATTGTACATACTAGGTGAGCGGTCCACTGCTGAGCTATGTCACCTGCCTTGGCTTTCTCACATTGTGATTTTAAATATTAGTTTAGTTCTGTATTTGAGTTGTCTTTTTTTTTCTATTTCTGTTTAGAATTATGAGATGGCCTTCCTGGCTGGTCTCAAACTTGGTGTTGTCCTTCTACCTCTGCTTCCCGAGTGCTAGTATTATACACATGGAATACCGTGCCTGGCTCTGTTCTTTTTCAGGAACTATAATCACACAAATATTATTTTACTCTTCTTGTATTTCTGTCTAACTTTGTGTGCCTCGTACTCTCCTCCCAATGCCATTTTTATTTTTTCTACTGTTTTACTTTAATGTCTTCTTTTGAAGTACTTATTACTTTTTACTCGAATTTATTCTCCCTTGAGTAGCTTGTAAATTCCACTTTTGAAAAACTAAACTTTTAGTCCCTCCCTGCACATACTTAAGTTCAGTTACCTTTTTAATTTCTTTTTTGTCTTTTTCAAGACAGGGTTTCTCTGTGTAGCTTTGTAGACCAGGCTGGACTTGAACTCACAGAGATCTGCCTGCCTCTGCCCCCTGAGTGCTGGGATTAAAGGTACGCACCACCATTGCCCAGCAGCATTTTAATTTCTTATATTTCTGTTTTGTTTTTATCTGATTTTGGTTTGTTTCTTTTTTTAGTTTAGTTGAAGATGTGGGTACTCATATAAGTATATGTCACTCTGATTTTCTAATTCAAGGTGATTCTTTTTTTTTTTTTTTTTTTTTTTTTTTTTGGTTTTTCGAGACAGGGTTTCTCTGTATTGCTTTGGAGCCTGTCCTGGAACTCTCTCTGTAGACAAGGCTTGGTCTTGAGCTCACAGAGATCCACCTGCCTTTGCCTCCCAAGTGCTGGGATTAAAGGCATACACACCACACCCGGTTTTGTCACAGTAACAGAGAAGCAAACTAGAACATTATTTTATTTAGTTTTTAGTTTTTGTTTTTGTGACAGAGTGTCATGTATCCCAGAGACTGGCCTTAAATTTTATATGTAGTCTAGAATGCCCTTGAACTCCTGATCTGCCTCCCTCTGCCTCCTGTCGTTTTTTAATTATAAAAACATTTTAACCATGCATTTAACCCAATATACCAAAAATAATCATTTTAATATATGATCAGTATTAAAATATATTAATGTTGTATTTTATATTCTTTTATTTGGCCAAGTCCTTGAAAATTGATATGTGTTTTATATTTATGGAACATCTCAAAATGATCTAACCACGTCTTTTACTTTATTTGAAGCAGAGTTTTGCTATGTAACCCAAGTTGGCCTCAAATTTGGTATGTAGCCTAGGCTGGTTTCAAACTTAGTATCCTATTGTGTTGGGATTATGCTACCATGCCCAGCTATATTTTTTACATTTTAAGGGATTGTTTAGGTTTGGGTTTTTTTTTTTTGAGAAAGTTTTTTCTGTGTAGCCCTAGATGTCCTGGAATTCACTCTATAGACCAGGCAGGCTGGCTTTGAATTTACAGATGTGTACCACCACTACCTGGGTTAAGGGATTGTTTTAATAAGACAGAATTAGTAGACTTACTTACTCAGACCTTATGCTGTACAAAGTCTACAACAGTTTCAATGTGCAGTCCTTTGCAGAAAACACTTGCTGATCCTTGATTGAATTCATTTTATCTTGACAGTATTTTACTAAGGTGGATGCTCTTATCCCTGTTTTGCAGATCAGAAAATAGACATATGGAAGAAATAAACAGTGTTCTCTTTGCACTCACCAGTGCATACTGTAAACCTTAAAAAAAAAACAAAAAAAACTCGCTAACTGGAATAGACGTGTAAAACAAACTTGTTTCTAATTTAAATAAATAAAAAACTTGTTAATATTTTTATCTCATTCCAGTGTAAAAAGTGGATCTGGTGGCTCATATGCTCAAGGATGACACGGTCAAGATCCAGATCCCCCAGGTGGAAACAAAGGTGAGGAGTTCCATGTTTTACACAGTTAACTTAGATTTGGAAATCACCATTCCTGCTCAAGCTTCCATTTTAGTAAGCTCTCTGGACCTGGCTGTTTACAATAGGCAATTGATCAGTATTTTTAGATTCAGGGGGCTGATGAATTTGTTTAATTGGGGCTGGCAGCTAGAACTAATTTATAATAAAAAGGAATGCAATGATCACAACTAGAATGAGAAATTACTTTTAGAGGGTTATATTTTTTTAAGCTAACAAGATTTTACAACTCTTCAGTGTATGTTTCAGTTAATTTTTCATAGTATGTTTCAAGAAATTTAGTCAGAAAATAAAAATGTTTCCTATCTTGGCAGAATAGTGGCTTTCAGTAGCTCCATTATAGTTCAACTCCTTTTTTTTCTGCTA
This sequence comes from Mesocricetus auratus, assembly GCF_017639785.1. Lineage (NCBI taxonomy): Eukaryota > Metazoa > Chordata > Mammalia > Rodentia > Cricetidae > Mesocricetus > Mesocricetus auratus. The sequence goes on along the minus strand of NW_024429188.1, from coordinate 21,380,158 downwards.
GGTAGTATGGGTACTATAGTACACATAATTAGGTTGGAATAGTTCAACCAATTTATTATTGTACATCACCTACAACCAAGTTTTGGGACTGCAAATACAAGTATGCCATCCATCTTCCATGAACTCAGCAAGCACACAGATTGGCTGGGGAGAGGAACACAGTAGGCAATTCTGATACAGTGGGAAGTGCTATGCTTCTGACTTGGGCAAAGCATTTTGTATTTGCAGGGACAGAATAATTCTGCTTAGCAGCCAGTAAGTCAGACCATTATTATATACATTAAAGATGATCCATTATTTTTATATTAATATAGCTTGGCCATTGTGTTTGTTCCAATAATACAGTGAATCATCAGTCATTTACTTTAATTTTATAAATGCCACAAAATCATATTGTATTTGGGAGAAGTTTCAAAAAGAAAAGAGAATGTAAAGACAGAAATGACTATAATGTGGAAGATAGCACAAAGTTCATTTTATGTTATTCTTTTTTTATTTTAAATAGCTTGTTTTATATGTCAATCCCAGTTCCCTCTCCCTCCCCTCCTCCCGCATCCCCCCCCACCATCCCCCCCAGCCTCCCACCCTATTGCCAATTCCTTCCACATAGGGGATATCTGGAGTCTGTCATTTCACTCAGGGAAGGGTCCAGGCACTCCTCTAAGAGTCCAGGCTGAGAGAGCATCCCTCTTTGTGCTATGGGCACACGATATGTCTGTTTGAATTCCAGGGATAAACACTGATCCATTGCCCAGGGCCCCATAGTTATTCTTTTAATGAGGCTCTGGTAATGGGCACAGGGACTCTGCCAAGCTTAGTGTCTGATTTTATAATTCCTTCTCCAGGGTCTTTTGTTAAGAACTATAAAGGGTTTGACATTTTGGTCCTATTGGTAAGCCAACATACTAGTTTGCAGCAAGGCACTCCCATGTCAGAGACATTCTCTCTAAGTTCAAAGATAGATACACTGAGGGCCAGTGCTTCAGAGTGACTGGCTAGGTAAATGATGTAAAACAATCACAGGTTCTGGGGATATGACATGACTGAGGAACTTTGAGTCACTTGTAGTAAGTAATATCTTATTGTCATGGGCAGCAAACAAATAAACCCACTATCCCTATCTCTATTTCCAAGGCTGTTTCCTGGGGAACCAAAGTTGCCAGTGCCTCTATAGAGACTGGACGATTGTCTTCTAACAGACTCTTTGGGTATCTTTTGCCCCTTAGGAGAACTAGAAAAGTTAACCTTTATAACAACTTTTTCTTTTTTTGTTTGTTTCTTTTTGTTTTTTTTTTTTGAGACAGGATTTCTCTGTATTGTTTGGAACCTGTCCTGGAACTCACTCTGTAGACCAGGCTGACTTTGAACTCACAGAGCTGCCTCCTGAGTGCTGGGACAAAGGGTGTGCGCCACCAACACCCAGCCTATACCAATTTTATTCTAGAGGAAGTGAATATTATAAAATAAGACATAAAATACGATGTTAGAGTAGATTTAAATGTGAATTAAGGGCTAAAGTTAAATCTTGAATATTTCATCCAGTCTGGAAGATGTCTGCCTTTGACTGCCAGGTTCTCTCCTTAGCACTGAAAAGAGATGAAATCTCCCAGGAATTCCTCAGAGGCTCTAGTTGCTTCCCCTCCATCTGGATGACAGAGTTTCTGCTTCTAATAAGTAATATTTGCCAATATGTCTAGCTTGGTGACTCTGGAAGACTATTGGCAAATTCACTGTAAATGTCCTAATTGGTACTAAAGAAGATAGGTGTACTTCCTTTCTTGTGTAAAGACAGATTTTTCATTGAAATTTTCATTGAAAAATCTGTGATTGCCTCAGTTGTTTAGAAGCTTCTTAGAGCTGCTAAGTAAATTGCCAGGGCACACTTTTCTTACTGATTTGAAGACATTAAGCCCTAAAGAATGAGAAATTGTACCGGTCACATGGGGGAAAGTTCTCGGATGCAAAGGTGAGCTTTATCATTTTCTTACCTTGTTTTTTTTTCTTTGTTTTTTTGGCTTGCTTGTTTTTGAGACAGGGTCTTATTGACTGATGTAGTACTTAGTATATAAACTAGACTGGCTTCAAACTAAGAGATCTGCCTGCCTGTGCCTCCCAAGTATAGGGATTAAAGGTGTTAGACATCATGTACCTTCCTTATCATTAAGGCTGAGTAACCTACAGTGTTTTCCATGAATACAGGAGCCTTCTTAGTGGGAATACAAGTCCAGAGACTGGCAGCGTTAAGGTACCAGAAAAGATAGATACAGAGAAACCATGGCATGGTTCCATGGAGAGTATTATAGCTGCATTACAACACACTTTGACTAGAGTTGTAAGCTATTTGCATAACATGTCTTTCAGTTGATATGATTTGGAAAGAAAATCAGTTCATTAAGTGTAAGGTCAGCTTTGTCAACAGTGATAGTACCAGTCGGGCTAGCTTGGGTTATAGAGTGGGACTTGCTTTTTTCTTAAGAAACAAACAAACAAACAAACAAAAAAGAAAAACCTAATATATGGAAGAAAAGTAGAGACTGATGTCTTATGACTCTTTTCTCTTTCCTTCCCATGCTGCCTGATAAGCGTCTTACTTTGGTACGGCCTTGAGTGAGAGAATAGTCAGTTAGAAAAACTGGAAACATTTCTGGGTATGAGTTTTGATTGTAGGTAGCATCATTTTAAAATGAATTTCAGAGGTCATGCTCAGTTTCCTTAATACTCTTCAACATATTTTTCTCATTTTGCTTATGCTTGTTTCTCACTTGGCTGTTGAACCTGATGTGTTTACTGATTGGCCTTTTGGGGTCACTACATCTACTTTTGTTAGAACTTTGCTATCAGTAGTATCTGAAAAAAATTGTGCTGTATACCTGATCTGGTCCCCCTCCAGTATGACAGGTATGTTTAACCCAGTTGGATGTGCTTGTTGAATGCATTAGTTTGGATGAAGAGAATATGGTTGTCAGGTAGGACAAAAGAGTCATTAGACCTCCTCACTCAAATTTATAAATTCCTAGATTTACATTGAGTGGGTTAGTAGTGGAATTCTAGGAAAGGTCAATGTTTTAGGTAGGTCACACTAAAACAAACAGATAAATGTCTCAAAGTGAGCTAAACTTCTCTATGCTTGTTTCTATAGGTCATTATCACCACAATCTAGAAATTTTGAATACTACGAGGAAAGACATTTCCATGGGCATTATGACCCTGAATATAGAAATGATCCAAAAAGATCCTTTACTTGGAGAATGGATGATGAGAAACATGGACAGAATAAACCAAGGATTCCCCCTCGTGTGAATCCATATTATCGGTCTTATGAAAATAGATCACCTTCCCCAAATGGAAAGCCTGTAGAAAAATTTGATACATATATGCTTCACCAAGAATATTTCCCTGGAAGAGGGGATGATGACAGAAGATCTCAGTATATGCCCACATACTCAGAAAGTGCAACCTACACAGAGCATGAAAGGGATTGTTATCCCCCCCAAATGCAAGGAAGGTATATTCCTGATGAGCACAGAGGTAGAGGAAGTGGTAGAGGAGGGAAGCCGCCTGAGCTGTCACTGGAAGATTCCTTTAGATTTGAAGAGACATGGCATGAAGATGAATCAAGACACCAGAGGGTACAAGAAGAAAGCTACCCTCAGTCACCCAGAAGAGGCTCAGAAGACTTTGATGCCAGGAACCCTTTTCAGAAGAGGTACAAGAAATCACTAAACCTGGGGAGTTTCAAATAAGGCCTCAAGTAAAGAGTGTTACTTTTATGTTGACTATGATCACCTTTTTTGTCTCAAAAGATAAGAATATGTCTTTTGGGGGGGTTGGGGGCTGGAGAGATGGCTCAGAGGTTAAGAGCATTGACTTCTTCCAGAGGTCCTGGTTTCAATTCCCAGTAACCACATGGTGCCTCACAACCATCTATAATGAGATCTGATGCCCTCTTCTGGTATGCAGACAAACATGCAAACAGAACACTACATAATAAATGAATAAATAAAATTTTAAAAATATATTTCTTTTTTAGATAATTTATATTGATAGCTAGATTGAGTTTTTCTTTTCGTTTCTTTTCTTTTTGGTTTTTTGAAACATTTGTTCTGTGTAGCCCTGGCTGTCCTAGAACTCTCTGTAGACTAGGTTAGTCTTGAACTCAAGAGATATCCCTTTACTTCCAAGGTGCTGGGATTAAAGTTTTTTGTTTTGTTTTGGTTTGGTTTTGGTTTTTACGAGACAGGGTTTCTCTGTATTGTTTCGGAGGCTATCGGTCCAGCCTGGCCTCGAACTCACAAAGATCCGCCTGCCTCTGCCTCCCGAGTGCTGGGATTAAAGGCGTGCGCCACCACCGCCCGGCGAGAATGCTTTCAAAAGATGTTACTCTTAGCTGGCTGGTGATGGTGCATATCTTTAATAACTGTATGGGTTGGCATGAGGTCTTATGGGTTGTCTTGCCATTGCATGCTGCATTTTAAGGTCAGAGTACTCAATATTTCTATACATTGAAATTTTTACTTTTGCATATTGCAAATGTAAACTTCTCTGTGTCAACACAGGTATCCTGAGGATCATGATTTCAGGAAGTATGGCTACACATCAAAAAGACCTACAGATGCCTCAAGATATGAAAATAGAGAGCCAGCCAGAATCCCAAAGTGGAAGCCTGAGCATTCTTTTGTACCTTTCCAAGAGAAGAATGAAGAGTGGAGTTTTGGATCACAAAGCCACAGATACACTGAGAGAGAATACCCAGAGATAAGTTCAGCAACCAAAGTATCTTATGACTACCGTCACAAACATCATAAGCTCTCAGACAGTGAGCAGGACTTTGCCGATGGGAGGTTTCAGAAGTACTTGAAGGAAGAAGACAGAAAATATAGTTCTCTAAAAGTTACTGGAAATAGAGAGTCAGATTGTTTCAGTGGTACAAGAGGAAGAGAGAATGAGAATGAGCAGGCCAATGGGCCTTTTCAACTCTACAAGAAAGACTGTATTTCCTATACTAATACAAATGTAAAGGAAGTTGATTTGGGTCCTTGCAACGACAAATGGAAGAAAAAACTAAATAAAGAAGATTGCAGAAAAGAGAGTGCCTCTTCTAGTAAACAATTTGGTGCAAGCCCAAAACCTGAAGAGAAACGCTATTCGTTTGTCAAGAAGAAATCACTTACTGTTAAAGTAGATGTGAACAAGATACACACATTTAGGTATTAACTTTTTAAAAGTGTTCATTAATACATTTTTTCCACCTTAATTTGCAGTTTGCAAGATGGGATTTGTACTGTTGGTTAGAGTAAATTGAGTGTTCAAGATTTTTCCTCCAAGGTCCTATAATGAAGATAAATTCTGCAGTTAATAAAATTCTGCAGTTAGTAATAGGTGGTGATCTTGTGTCTTCTGGTTCCCATATCTTATCTCCAGATAATTCTTGGGCTTAGGACATTTCAAGGACTTGTTTCTCTTTATGAAATTAGGTGTTTTTGTTTTTTGTTGTTGTTGTTTTTTCCGAGACAGGGTTTCTCTGTATTGTTTTGGAGGCTGTCCTGGAACTCACTCTGTAGACCAGGCTGGCCTTGAATCACAAGAGATCTGCCTGCCTCTGCCTTCCTAGTGCTGGGATTAAAGCCATGCGTCCACCAATGCCCGGCTGAAGTTAGGTGTTTTTATACTGCCAGGTTTCTTTTAAATTCAGGGATAGACTGATTATTGTTTTTGTTTGTTTGTTTTGAGACCAGGGCTCAAGATGTATCCCTGTCTGTCCCAGAACACTCTTTGTAGACCAGGCTGACCTCAAACTTGCAGAGATCAGTCCTTCTCTGCCTCCCAAGTCCTGGGATTAAAGGAGTGTGTCACCACACCAGGCCAGCATCTATTTATGCAGCTTCTCAAGCTGTTCCTTATTGCTTTTGACATTCATAAAATATTGTAGCAGGAAGGGATCTTAGCAGGTTCTTATTTTATAAAGTGTAAAAGTTAGGATTTGAAAGGTGGAAAAACCTTAAATCCTTGTCTTTTTTGGGATCCCAGGAGGCAGATATTTGATGTGATTCCTACTGTGGTTTCAATATGACAGAATGTAACTGACTAGATTGTTCTCTAAGATAGAGGGAATGAGGCTATAATTATTGTGCTTGTGTGTATGTGTATGCATGATGTGTGTATGTGTATGCATGCTGGCACACATGTGCCTTGGCAGGTGTGGACATGGCAGGCAGCAGACAATTTTGGGGAGTTGTTTCTCTCCTTACACCATGAGTTCTAGGGACCAAACTCAGGTCATCAGGCTTATATACCAGGTTCTTTGACCTCCTGAGCCATCTTGCTGTCCCACAGTTAATTTCTTAGTAGATTTAGTATCAAAATACTATTCTAAGCTTCTTATTACTTATAGTGAGAGAATTTTTTGTTTGTTTGTTTTTCAAGACAGAGTTTCTCTGTATTGTTTTGGACTGTCCTGGAATTCATTCTGTAGACCAGGCTGGTCTCGAACTCACAGAGATCCGCCTGCCTCTGCCTCCTGAGTGCTGGGATTAAAGGCGTGTGTCACTAACACCTGGCCTAGTGAGAGAATTTTTATAAAAGACAAGTTTTTAGATTTCATAACAGCTTGTAAAGTGTGGAAAGTATGATAGTGGTCAAACTGACTGATTACAATGTTTTGAAAATATTGAAGTAGAAAAAGTCTGATTATTTCTTGTATATTAGGTAACTTTAGTGCCATGTGTTTGAAGGAAAACTTCACTTACAATTGTGATTTGAAAAGAGCTCAGGACCATTTATCTATATACTTATCTTCTACTTGTGGTTTATTAGTTTCATAGACAGAGTAAATAAATACATTTTTAATGTTTAGTTATCTTAATTTTAACAAATTCCATTCTTAGCTAAAAGTTTCAAATTTAATTGAATATCTCAAATTATTTTAGGTCTACTTCTAGATATTCTGCAGAGAGACAGGTATCACATGATTTGGTTGCTGTTGGCAGAAAAAACGACAATTTCCATCCAGTATTTCAACATCTTGACTCACCTCAGAATCCTGAAAACAAACCTACAGAAGAATTTGCTCAGGAAATCATAACATTAATCCATGAAGTTAAAGGTTGGTATAGTTTACCCAAATATTATATATAGCACAAAAATAATGTACCAACTTTACACAAGATACAATTACCTTTAATGTAGTTTAACTGTAATTAATATTCCATTTTAAGTAGGTCATAAGTTAGTAAATCTGTTGGAAAGAGTACCAGACATTCATTCAAGCCTAGTTGCTCTTTTAATGTATTTTCAATAACTTTCTGCTTCAAATGCTAGTGAATTACAAATCATTAGTTCAAAAAGATCGGCTTGCTCCAAATAATAGGCATATTGAGAGCCTATCAGAGGAGGAGGAAACAACAAAAACAGGTATAAATCCCAGATAATCCATAAGTTAGGTTTGTTTATATTATCAACCGTGCCCTAGGGACTTCCTAGGACTTTGTTGCTGTGTTATCAGGTGGAAGATTTTGTTCTCTGTGACATCCAAGAGTTCATTATGCTTTAAAGATTTGCATTAAAGTTTTGCTTTTGATAAATTTCCACTAATTGGAAAAGCAGTGATGTGAAACAACTTTTCCCTAGTAGTCATACATAAATTCTAGATGTGCTAAACAAGATTTTCAAGAATGTCAAAATTTTATTTACTTTAATTTTTACCTTCATGAAACATTTTCTTCCAAATAATTATTAGAGCTGAAGAGACAGCTCAGCAGTTAAGAGTACTAGCTACTCTTGAAGAGGCCTCAGGTTCCTAGCACCCACGTGGCTGCTTACAGACTTCTGTAACTCCAGTCACATAGGCATAATACATACATGTAGGCAAAACATTCAATGCACATACATAATACCTTTTTTAAAAAAATGAATTATTTTATCGGCTATCCCTTAAGTGAAGTGTGTATTTTGTTGAACAAGGTAGTTTGGGGCTGAGGGGTTAGCTCAGTATTAAAGCAGTTTTCTGAGACTGAACAAGGCCCTGAGTTTGATCCCACCAAACTTGAGAAAATATGAATAAAAAATAAAGTATACAGTTTGTCAGGAACAGTTCACCTTCTCAGCTCCAACCCTTTTTACCCAAGGAAAATACAGTTTTCAGAAAGTATAGTAGTATTTTACAGAAAAACAGAGTGTCTCAGAACAGGACTAGTGAATTAGGAGAGAAGATTACTTGTATAGCATTGGGACCAATTAAGTGTATTCTTTCTGTACTAATAAGAGCTTGCAATATAGCTAATTTTAGAAAGTCCAAGTTAATATAAAAGTGAAGTGGTGCTGGAAGGTACTCTATGGTTTTAAACAGAACATTAAGCATTTGTTCAGAGATTATTTTGATTGAATTGTTGGTTGATATAATTTTCATTGTTGAACTGTAGAGTATCTTTCTTAACATCCTGGATAGAGTATGGTATTACAATGGAGAAGAATGATCCTTACTTTGACAGTGTCATTATTCTAGACAAGAAAGCAAACATGGCAGATAGGAAGAAAATCCTTCAGTTCATAAGTCGAGTTTTTAAAGACTCTTGTTTGGGTTTAGAAAAGCATGTGAGCATTACAAGTTAATATGCAAATGAAGTTTGGGTCCTGTTTCTTCTCAAAGGAAAACAATTAGGATTTATTTAAATGGCCCCTTCTTGATCTTGAGCTTTATATAATCTTTTTAATGGCAGTTTCACACTGACATGGAATTGTTTCCTTTTCCAGCAAGTCGTTTTGCAACATCTGATGTTACTTTACATGAGCGTTTCTCAAGAATACAAAACAGACATGATCCTGATTTTGATCAGATGGCATTGAGTTCAGATCCAGAATTTCACAGGTAATGATTAATTATTCTTTCCATTTACCTCATGGCAATAAATCTCAGAATAGATTGGGAAAGGTCCAGCTTTTTAAGCTTGCTTCCCAGGGCTTTGTATAGGCTCCAGGGCTACACTTGGTGCATAAAAAAAGACTAAGCAGTTACTGTACCAGTACACATTGATGAGGTAGGTTGCATTAATGTCATCGACTAGCACTGGATGTGTGGAACTTTGAAAATATCTGCCTACCTTTGATTCTTCAGTTGCCTACTGAAGTTAATGCTAGAAGATGTCAAGCCATTGAAATCAGGTTACCTTAAGTGTCACAAATGATTATTTTGAGATCTGAGGATGAATGAATGTTTTCTGCTAGCACTTGTCTGAGCATATCATGTACCCTGTTAGGAGTGCTAAGTTGAATCAATGTTTTAATGTTGTGTATCACCAAAATACAGTTTGAGGTCATAGTTACTACTGTTTAGAGGATGACCAAGATTTTGCTATAATGTGTTCCATAGGATATATATTGCCTAGGAGATTGCCATATAGGTGAAAACCTAAGAAGACATGGTGGTGTATGACTTTAATTCCAACATTTGGGAAACAGAGGCAGGCAAGTGTCAGAGTTTAAGGCAGTGAGTTTCCAAACAGCCAGGGCTACATGAGAAAGACCCAAGAGACTGGAGAGATGGCTCAGTGGTTAAGATCACTGGCTGCTTTTCCAGAGGTCCTGAGTTCTATTCCCAGAAACGACATGGTGGATCATTGGTGGCTCACAACCATCTGTAATGAGATCTGGCGCCCTCTTCTGACAAGTAGACATACATGCCGGCAGACACTATACATAATAGATAAATAAATCTTTAAGGAAAAAAAAAGAGTAAAAAGACCCGCCTTCAAAGAATAAATGAAAGAAAGAGAGAGAGAGAGAGAGAGAGAGAGAGAGAGAGAGAGAGAGAGAGAGAGAGAGAGAGAGAGAGTAAACCTACCTGACAGCAGGTTTCTTCTGCTTTCTTCAAGACATATTGGTTTTATTCTAAGTTTAATTCAATAGTAAAACAGTAAAGGTATCATGCATAAAATATTAGCATAATTATTTAATTATGCCTTTATTATTTTAGAAGAATAGATATGTCTTTGGCCGATCTTCAGAATAAACAGACTATGGTATATGAACCAGATAAGGTAAGTGAATATAATTATTATTGGTATAGTAGTGGGAAAAGGGTTTGTTATTGGGGTTCAGAAAAGAATTAAAGGTGTATGAAGAAAAATCGGAATTTGAAATTGAAAACGTTCTCCAAGTGACTGACTGCAGTCCAGGATGGAGTAATAATACTGAAAAAATACAAAATTTTTCTTTGAGATTATTAAGGATAACAACTTTGAAAAGTTGATTTAAAAATTATATTTAATACTCATCCTTAGACTCCTCAGTGTGAAGCTTATAGAAAATATGATCGCTAGCTTTTTTTCCACATCTGGCACATGGCATTTGGTGCTGCCTTTTTATTTGCTGTAGAATTTAAGAACGATTCTATGGAATATAAACTAGTAAAATAATGAAAATAATACTGTATGTCTTCATTATCATGTAGGTGGCTCCTACCTAGTAACCTCCCTTCCACACCTTTTGCTACTTTAATAATTAGAAAGACTGTCATGACTAGCCAGGTTGGGAGACAAATCTTTAAAAGCGTGTCAAATTCTAAATGAATTGTTAATTATTCCTTTGAGAATGTTTCTGTAGTGAAGATATTTTAATGTATTTTTGACAGACTATAAGTAATTTTTCACTTAAAAAGTTTTTGTTAATATAGATAACTTAGTTTAGTGAATGATACTTTGAGAAAATTTCTAATTCTTTGTAGTCCACTTATAGGAAATTTGAAGACTTAAAAATCCATAATTCCTATAGTATAATATGACACGTTTTTAATAGTCTATCAAATTCAATTCAATATGCTTTTTCATAATCCATAATATCTCTTTTTTTCATTTTTTTATTTAAATTAGAAACAAGCTTGCTTCTCATGTCAATCCCAGCTCCCTCTCCCTCCCTCCCTTCCTCCTCCCCTGCCCCCCACCAGGCTCCTCAGCCCCCCACCCAGTCCCCACTCAGATCCCCAGGAAGGGTGAGGCCCTCCATGGAGAATCTCCAGAGTCTGTCATTTCATTCAGGGCAGAGCCTAGGCCCACCCCCAAGAGTCCAGGCTGAGAGACCATCCCATATTGTGGCATGGGCACTCAAAGTCCATTTGTACGCCAGGGATAAATACTACCCAAAGCTCCATAGGTTGCCTAGGCATCTTCATAATATCTCTTTTATGTAAAAGTTCTAAATTCCCCCCTGTGGCCTTTTACAATTGGGGTTTTTAAGTTTCAAATTTTTTCAGTAAATGTTTTTCCATATTGACTTCCATGCATTATTTTAATGACTACATAGTTTTGTTTGATTTATTTCCATAACTTACTACATCATTCTTTTCTTCCCTTTAAATTATTTTTACATTTAGGTTGTTTCCTTTTTGTTATTAAATATTTTTAAAGAAGCAATCTTTTCTTTGAGATAGAATCCCAGAAGTAGGATTCCTGGTTCAATATTAAGAACTTTTCTGATTAATGTCAATTGTGTCTCAAAATATTTGTATCAGTTTATACTAACATTAGCAGGATGAGTATAAAATAATTAAGCACTTTTAATTAACACTTGTTAAAAATGGTCTTTGTGCAACTAACGGTAATACAAACGGTTTGTCTTCTGTCAAAATTCCTCAGACTCTGGTCAAAGTAATAGATCCAAATGACCTACGACATGACATTGAAAGGAGGAGAAAAGAGAGGTTACAGAATGAAGATGAGAACATTTTTCATATGGCTAGTCCTACAGAGAGGTAATCAGTAAATGAAAAATATCCTGCTCTCAGGGAGCTTTTGGTTTCAGCAGTTTTGATATTTTTGTGTGATTAATTTTAGTCTAGGGATTTGAGTCTTCAGATCCACTTTGTTTATTAAAATATTTCAGTTTTTCATTGGTTATCACATGAAGTTTGATTTAAACATCAAAAACAATGGAGTGGGTGAATAGGTCTTCCTAATTCTAGAGAAGAGAATATAATAGCTGTTGAAGTTTTGGCAGGAGCCAGGACCAGCAACTTTATAGACTGTTGAGCTCAAGCAGATTGAAACAGAAGTAGGTTTGGATGCTTAGATTCTAACTTAGTTTGAATGACTTCAAAATTTTGAGGTCAGTACAGTTCTTTTGGGGAACTCTTCTTCGGTCTATGAAGTAGGCAAGTATAGTAGAACAGGGGGAAGAAGTGAGGAGTGGTGGTGAATATTTTAATCCCAGCATTCCAGAGGAAGAGGCGATCCATAATGAGATCCTGTCTCAAAAACAAAACAAGACAAAATAAAAGAAAGAAAAGAAACAGCAGAGGGAGACCTCAATTTGAATCTCATTGACTCTGCTCATTTATAAACTGTCAACAAATTTTATGAATCTTTAGGAATCTCTCCATACGGTGATGATAAGACCAGCTTATGCAGGGGCAACTCTACTGTTAAGTCACTGGCATCTTAGAAGTTACACCACATACAGCAAAGAGAGAGATCATTATTATATCACATTTTTGTATTCTACCTTCCGCCTCTTTGCAAGGGTCTTTAGTCGTTAAATTGGCCCCAGTCTACTCTAGTTCTCAGAACTAGTGGAACCTATGGCAACTATGTGACCCCCATATGATTATGTGGAATAATTGAATGAGATAATTTCTAGCTTGGGCAAGAGTCCATTTAAATCCCTCAGAAGTAGGGATATGAATAGGAAGAGATGGTGCTAATTGTTTTTCCATAATCTTTAATATCAACTCTTAAACATTTAAACATTTAAACATTTGACTAGATGTTTAAATAAATTCCAAACCTAACTAGCCTTAATCAAAATACATGGAGCTTGTTTTATCTGGACTTGATTTTGATAGTAAGTTTGGGACTGATTAAAAGATAGTGAAACTATGTGTTCTGGCATGTAACACAATTGGAATATGTAAAAATCTTGTCCTTTGCTGAGCATAAGTCACCAGTTTCCTAATATGATATGCTTAACACATGGTATTACCATGTTTCTAGTGACAAGTTATCTATTGTGTTTTTCTTGGCTGAGAAAGCTTTGGAAACACAATGTACCAAGAAATAGGATTTATTAAACATTTACAATGATAACTATATCATAAATTCTCCAGGGCATATCTTTACCCTTTGAGACGATTAGAGCTTGAATGCTGGCATTCTACTTGGGTTTAATGCCCAGCTCTAAGAATCCTAGCTTTGTGAATGACTTGGAGTAGGTTACTTAGCCTGTTTCCTCATCTGTGAAATAGAAATGAGAACTATGCTTACCTCAAATGGTGATCAGGACTAAGTAAAATGTAGCTGGTTAGCATTAAGCTTGTTAATGTTAGCTTTGAGGGCAGTGTTGTAGCATGAAACATAAGAATTTGAAAAAAATTTCAGTATTCTATGCCATAAAATTCACACTGTGTAAGTAAGCAATTGAGTTGTTTTTACTATATTCACAGAGTTGTGTAAGAACCACTTAGCTCAAAATATTTTGTCACTCCAGAAGAAAGCAGTGTACCCAACTATGGACCCACCCCTCATTTTTTTTCTTTTTCCCTTCCCTGGCAGCCACTGTTATACATTGTATGGATTGCCTATTCTCAACAGTTCATATAAGTGCAGTAATATAATGCTTGACTTTTTGTGACTTCTTATTTTATGTAGCATATATTAAAACTTTATCCATGCTATAGCACAAAGATTTCTTTTATGGTTAAATATTGTTTCATTGTATGGTTGTGTCATATGTTGTTTATCCATTTATCAGTTGATGAACTTTTGATTTGTTTCCACTTTTTGGTTATTGTGAATAAATAGTGTTGTGAACATTTTGTGTGCAAGTTTTTGTGTGGTCATGTCTTCATTTTTATTAAGTGTATATCTACATGTAGAATTGAGTTAGATGATTATTGCCAAACTGTTTTCCAAAATAGACTACATCATTTTACATTCTACCAGCAATGTGTGAGAAGTTCACGTTGTCCATGTCTTTACCAACATCTGTGGGGTTCTTTTTTTTTTCTTTTTAAAATGATACCAAATCTGGGGAGATTGCTCAGTAGGTAAAGGTGTCTGCTATCAAGCCTAACAACTTGAGTTCAATTTCTGGAACCCATGTGGAAGAAGAGAGCTGAATCCCACATGGAGTTCTCTGACCTGCACGTGTACATCATAGCAAGGGCATGCACAGACTTACACATGAATATATACACTTATACACCTATACAAACACACTCTAAATAAACATGATTTCCTTATTAAAGTAAAATTTACCTTTTTATCTTTGAAATGAAGTTTGCCAAATGATGTTGCCAAAGTTTGGTCTCAGTTTTACTTAAGTAAATTTCAATGTGTAGTTTCTAGAGAAATTCAGATAAAGCATGTCATAAATTAGATTTAGTGATTTCCTCCTGTGGGATTTCCATTAAAATATAAGTTTTTATGAAGGCTCTCTGTGTTTGTTCACCACTGTATCTATCCCATTGCCTTGAGCTCAGTCCATATTTGTTGAAGGCGTATAAAGACTTTAAAAAGCAGTAGATGGGACAAATGATACTTTAGCTGTAAGGCTTTTCTAGCTGGATTACTATTCCTTAATGTCTTGGGATTCTTTGCTGGCAAGCTTAATTCTTTGGCATTCCATACCTTGTATAAGAAGACCCTGCTGCTCTCTATTGGTTCAATATGACAATATCTTACCTTGATGTCTCCTAAGTTTTCTGACACATGATTTCTTCTTTTAGCCAGAGTTACTAAGTCCTCCATAATGTAATTGAGATGTGTTATATAAGTATGGGCTGTGTGGAAATAAGAAGCTTAAAAATTGTATCAGTGAACTTCAAAAGGACATGAAACTACCAAAACTTTATTTTTCACTAGGGGAAAAGATGGTTTATACTAAACAAGGGTAAAGTTCACAGAGGTCTTTTTATATGCTGGAAATGTATAATTTCCTTGTAAAGTGACATTTCTATGTGTTGGGGATACAATGAAAACTACACAAAGCTCTTGACTTCTTGGCACTTGGAACTTAATGGTAGGAGACAGAAAATGTCAGTAGAATGGTATGCTAAAAACTAAGGTAGAAGTGGAAATTCAGCAGGAAGAGTGACTTGTGTGATAACAGTTTTACAATTTTAGTGGGCATATGAATTGATTGAAGGACTCAACCGGCTACATCATACCTGAGAGTTTAGTACTTCAAAACAGGGAGCCGAGTGCAAAGATGTTAAGGCAAAACCATGTTTCTTCTTAAGGTTAAGGACTGGAATTATGTCTAGTGGGGTTGCAGTATGGTAGAAAGAGGGAGACTGGGGAGATGGCCCAGTGGGCAAAGCACTTGCTGAACAAGCCTGACCTCTATTTAGGGCCCCACAATAATCCTGTTGTCCTACTTGGGAGATGGGAGGCAGAGACAAGATAACAACTGGAGGCTTGTGGATTAGTCTGAAAGAGCAGCAGTGATCAAACAAGAGACCCAGTCTCCAACAAGGTGGAAGGTGAATAACACCCTAGGTCATCATTTGACTTCCATATACACCCTGTAGCACATGTATGCCTGCATCTACATAAACTCAGAGATATACAATGCATACAAAAAGTTAAAAGTTAGTAGATGAGGCCAAATCATGAAGGACTTGGAAGGATAAGAAGACCATTTTACAGTAAGTGAAATTAGGAACATTGGAGGATCTAACTAAAGAAAGGACATAATCTCTAAATTTAAAAAGGATTACTATGGCTGCAGGATAGAAAATGGACTGAAAGAATTATAGAAAAAAATCACTTCATTTTATAGCTTATTTTACTTTAATAATGCTTTTAAGTTTCAACCACATTGTGTCAAATGTCAATGTTTCATTCCTTACAAACTTCATTTTAAGGCTGGAATAGTCTTTGGGTATACCATATTATATTTAGCTGATTGTTTGTTATGGGTATTTGTGCGTTTTTCACCTTTTGCCTTTTATAAGTAGTCCTGTTAGGAAATTCAAGTATGCCATTTTTTATTGTAGGCTTTCTAATCTAGTGAGTGTAAGATCACATCTCATTGTGGTTTTGATTTGCATTTTTCTAATGACTAATGATGAATATTTTTTTCATATGCTTTTTGGCTATTTATATGTCTTATGTGGAGAAATTTTTAGCCAAATCCTTTGCCCATTTTATAATCAAATTAATGTCTTTATTGCTGAGGTATTAGTTAGGAGGGTTGTTTTTGTTTTGAGACAGGGTCTCACAATACAGCTCTGGCTGACCTAGAATTCACTATGTAACTCATGCAGGCCTCAGATTCATAGATCTATCTACTCCCCCTCTTAAGTGCTGGTATTAAAGGCATGAGGTACCACACCTGGATAAAAGAATTCTTTACTGTTCTCCAGGCAAGTGAAATGGTTCAGTAGATAAAGGTACCTATAATAAACTTGACAACCTGAGAAGTATGTATTTTCCCCTGACCTCCACATGTGTGTTTTGGCTCATACACAATAATAAACTATAGTAACATGTCAAGAGTTCTTTATGTATTCTAGATACTACCATTTGGGTGTTACTTACTGGAAATGCTTAAGACAAGAAATGGTTCAAATTTTAGATTATTTGGAATACCTGCATATATAATAAGCTATTGTGGGTAGGTGGTCCCATAACTAAACATGAAATTCATTTATGTTCTTTCATTCATAAACAGAAGGAAAATTTATACAGTATTTTAATGTACCTGTGTTTTGATTGTGATTCATTTTACATAGTCAGGTATAGAGTTTTTCATGTTGGTGCTCAGAAGGCTTCAGATTTTGCAGTACTTCAGGGTTTTTTTTTGAGACAGGGTTTCTCTGTATTGTTTTGGAGGCTGTTCTGTAGACCAGGCTGGCCTCGAACTCACAGAGATCCACCTGCCTCTGCCTCCCGAGTGCTGGGATTAAAGGCATGCACCACCAACGCCCGGCTAGCACTTCAGATTTTTGTATTAGGGATGTTTAACCTGTATTCCTTTATTGACTATGTTTTGTAAAGAGGATTTTAAAAATACCAGGCATTTGTAACTTTGTCAAATAGAAATGAGTAGTTTAATATTTAGTTTTTACACTTATCTTTTTTATAAGCATATATGTGTGCTTTTTAAGTTCTGAAATTATCCTCAATGTATAGTTTTGTGGTTACACACTGCTATTTTGGCTTAGGATAACATCACAGACATTTTATCAGAACAGCAGTTTTCTGAACATTCCATGGACCCTGAAGTCATATTTTGTGTCAGGTTTGAGGGTTAACGATGGAACTACAAATAAACTATTCACAGTGGTATTGAAAGCTTATTCCATTAAACACACAGGTATAAGCAGTACCTACAGATAGGAGAGACAGGTGTTAGAACATCTAAATGCTATATGTGTCACAGTAGGGTTATCTATTCTACTTCAGAGGAGTTTAGGAAAATTTTTGGACAAGGGACCCATGGAGCTGAACTTTGAAGTTAATCGTTAATCTAAATGGAAGGAAATGATCACAGAAGGAATTGCAGGTACAAAGTTGTGGAAGCAGGAAAGATCATGGTATGTGCTGGGAACTATATATACACAATTATTTAAAGTTCAATATATGTGTTGGGGAGATTGGAGGAAAGCAGGTAGGAAGAGCATAAAGAGCCAGGGCAAAATCATGAGGACTATGAATTTTTATCCCATACAAAGTTCATAGGAGGGACTAAAGCAGGGCAGTTGGCTCCCTAGGGAAGTGGGCTTGCAAAAGGCATAGGAAAAGTCTTAAGAGTGTTGTGAGGAGATGCGGGATATGACAAGGAAAGGACTTGCCAAGAGCTGTTGAAATGAGGCTTCCAGGATCTTAACAAGCAGACCTGAGACAGCCCATTGTGACTTTAAGATCTCACATTGTCAGTAGCTGTGGGCCTGTCCTTTGCAGTATGAGAGCCCACTGCTTTGTCAGTGAGGTGACTATGTTCTAGTCTCCTACCTTACATCTGATAAAAGTGTTGGGTCATAAGTCATTGATACTTCTGCCAAGAATCTCAGGAATTTGGGGGTGGAGGCTGGGAAGGCAGTGATGCTTTTTCCTGAGAGGGGAAAAAACTTCCAAAAATCAACTACAGCCTCCAGGAATGTCATCCTTAGACATTAGATTGAAACCCCTAGTGCAGGGGATGCTGTTTTTCCTCTGTTGCTAGCTTCCAGATTAATTAAATAATGTTTGTTTAAACATCAGTCTTAATGACTATCATTTATAATTTTAGTAGTGACAGAACATTGACATTTTATTGTTGTTTCTCAAGTTTTTTGTCTCTTTAACTGATTAAAGTAACAAGATTCTTTTCTTTCCCTTTATTAGGAATCATCAGTGTCCCAGTTTTTCAAAGGTGAAGACTATTCGTGCTGATGGATTTCAAAAGCCTCCACATTTTATTAAATCAAATTTTAGAAAATTTATTCAGAAACCTTACATAGTAAGATTGGAGTTTCAAATTTTTCATTTTTGTACATTATAAATATATCTATACTTTTCAGAGTGCTTGTAACTTCATTATGTGTTATAATAGTGCTGAGGCTTAAAAGATTTTATGACAGAAGAAAGCTCATCTCTTACTTGATTTAGTAGAAATTTCATTTATTATAATACCAACTTTCTTAAGATGTTTATTCATTTCAGGTGTATAATTTGGTGACTTTTAGTAATTCTTCAGAATGTGTTGTAATCATCACCATAGTCCAGTTGTTGGACTTAAGACAGGATTTCACTTTGTTGCTCAGGCTAAGCAGTGGAACTCACTATACACCCAACGATAGCCTGATTTGCAACCCTCCTGCCTTCACTTCCTAAGTGCTGGGATTATAGGCATATACCACCATGCCTGATTAGGATATTGTTATTACCCAGTAAGAGCTCTCATGCCGGTTTAATTATTCTATGTTTCCTCCCCCACAAATCCACTAATCTGTTTTAAAGATTTCCTTATAGAATAGATCATGGAATTCTGTGAGGACTAAATGATGCAAGGCAGTTAGTTTGTAACTTAATTTTAGAAGTAATATCCCATTACTTTACCATATGGTTATTACAAGAAGCAAGCTACTAGATCATACCCACAAAGAAAAGGATCACTGATGGAGATAATTAGGAGCCATGTCAGCAGCTGCCTAGTACAATCCTCCCTCTGGCCAGACTCCAAGAAATGGATTAATAGAAGGTAATAAGACTATTGATTTTAGAAATAGGAAACTGGAGAATGGATACCGTCTTAATTGTTTCTGCTAAAGGATTCGGGTTCTCTGTAGTTAGATTACTATTGTAGTTCTTTCTCTTATTTCTGGGCCTTCCCAAACTATTGCAAGAATAGCACCTTCAGCCAATTAAAGTCTGTGTTAGGCTAACTTGCCTACTGGCAGTACGGGGAGTTTGTGTTTTTCTTGGATAGTAGACAACCTTTACCAAGTCCTGCTGGCAATGATTTTTTTTCTTTTCAAGATGCATATTTGAGTAAATGGTAGATTAATAGTCCACTTCTAAACATTAACCATTGTGTTATACAGAGTGTTTTTTTTTTCACACTTCTCACAGGCATGAATGAAACTGGCCCCTCACAAAGTAGCATGGGTCATATGAGAGAAGAAGTATGTAAGCTCCATGCTCCCTGATTTGGGGTCTTGTCTTCAAACATATGTCTTAATTGGTGAGATTAGTTTTTAAAGTAACCCTTAAGGTATATTAACCCATGTTAATACTTTTTGTTCAGAACTATACTATGCAGAGAAAAGATGCCATTACTCAGAAGAGATTTAGAGTTGAGGAAAATCATCAAAACAGAAGAGGCTCTAAAAGATCTTTCAAGGTATTGAGTGTTGCCTTTCATTTATGTCTGACTATGGAATTATATATTGCAAGTAATGTTGCATTAGTAAATTAAAAGCTATTTTGGCATTCTTTTAAACAATAACCATAAACTACTGTTTTGGTTTCTGTGAATATTTCTAGAATTTATACTTAATAGTTACCAGTCTAATAATGATGTTTAATCAGGATTTGACTTTGAATTTCAATTTTACTAGTGGAACCCTTTTTTTCAAATATTAACGTAGCTGTTTCTAGAAATTACCAAGGATTTAAGACTTAGTAGGGCAGTGTAGATTCCATGTATAAGCATGTGGGCTGGGTCACTTCTCAAAGTGTTAGTTGCATGGAAATGCAGCAAGGAGTATATGGGAGGAGTGAGAGAGGGAGATTTGTAGAATATTTGGAAGGTTTGCATAAGATTGGTTTATGTCTGACAAAACGAAAGATTCCTCCTTGTCACCTCCAGCACAAAATGACAAGATCGAAAACACAAATATTTATAGTCTTCTACATCTATCCTACTGGACAATATATAGGACAGAATTTAGTTTTCATCATTCGTACTATTAATATTTTTATAGTAAAGAAAAATGAAGGTACTTGCAAAAATAGATGTTAGGTTATTTAAATGTCTTGAGTGTATGCTCATGTATGTGCAGGTAAGCATGGAGGCCAGATGAGAGTGTTAGATACGCTGGAACTGGAATTGCAGTCGGCTGTGGGCTACCCAATGTGGGTGCTGGGAACTGACCTTGGGTCCTCTGGAAGAGTGGCAAGTCCCATCTTTTCAGTCGCAGAAATAAAATTTCAAAGTTTTGATTCATAGGTATTTTTACTTAGTATCTCTTTTTTTGGGGGGGAGGTTCAAGATAGGGTTTCTTTGTGGCTTTGGAGGCTGTCCT
This sequence comes from Mesocricetus auratus, assembly GCF_017639785.1. NCBI lineage: Eukaryota > Metazoa > Chordata > Mammalia > Rodentia > Cricetidae > Mesocricetus > Mesocricetus auratus. The sequence goes on along the minus strand of NW_024429188.1, from coordinate 21,359,442 downwards.
GGAACTAGCTCTTGTAGACCAGGCTGGTTTGGAACTCACAGAGATCTATCTGCCTCTGCCTCCCGAGTGCTGGGATTAAAGACATGCACCACTACCGCCTGGCTTTTACTTAGTATTTTTCCCCCTCACTTGTACTTGACATAGTCCCTATAAATCAGAAAAATAAATTTAGCTAATTAGAACTTACAAAGATTATATTTTTCAGTATTATGAATGCCAAGAATTCATTTCAAGTTCTTTTATCTTTTCCTTTCATGTGTATATGTGTTTGTGCTTGCTGATGCATGTGTACATGCATTTGGAGACCAGAGGTAGATGTTGGATGATATCCTTAGTTGTTTTCCACCTTATTTTTCTTTTATTGATACATTTTCTTGTTTGACACCTTTTATGTATATATAGTACATTCTGGTTACTTTTGCCCAACTCCGTCTTCTTTTTCTCCCATCTGTCTGTCTCCTGCTTTCTTATAAATGTATTTGCTATATTCATGATGTTTTTGTCTTGTGTCCCACAGAGTTTAGGGTTGTATTATGACCTTGGGTTTGAAACTATCCATTAGACCCTGTTGGGTTCATGGGTGGCAACATAACTGGATATTCTGCCTCCCCTTTTCCCAGAATCTATTAGTTTCAGTAGTGTGTGTTACTTTTCTATAGTGTGTGATAGGGCGTCTTTCCCAGTTGTAGCTATTAGATGTGCTAGTTTATTATTGCCTCAGTTGTATGATGCTTAGAAAATGGGATTCCCCAGCCCTTCTCGTTATCTTACAGCTCTTAGATTCTTTCTCTCCCACCCATTTCCATAATGTTCCCTAAGTCTTAAGTGGGTTGTACAAAAAGTCTTGATTAGGGTTGAGCCCTCAACCATCCCTTGTTCACAATATCTTGTTCTTGCTTGGGTCTCTGCATTCACATCCAATCATTGCAAAGAGAAACTTCTCTGATTAATCTTAAGAGAAGCCTTTGTCTGTGGGAATAAACATAAAAATTTAGAAGACAGTTTGACACTATTAATTTAGCTAAGGACTAAGGCCTCCTTAGTCATAGTTTTGTTTTATTTTTCCAACCCAGTTTATAATACTTGACATGGATTTCTTTTTGTGGACTGGGCTTCAAATCCAATGAAGGAACACTTGTTTATCCTTGTAGTAGTCACGCCACTATTGTACCAGTGGGCACATCTTGCCTGGCAGGTTGGTAGTGTAGGTCAGAGTTCACAGCTGGGTAAGACCATTGTTACTTAGTCTCCCAGAAGCATGGACAGCACTATCTAGCTAGCACTGTGAAAACTATCCATCAGGAAGCATCCAGCTCAGTTCAAACTTGCTCTCTCTGTATCTTGCTACCATAGTACATGTAGTCTTCAGCAATGAGGTTTTATCATCTATTTCTATAGACAACCAAGATGAATGGTAATAGCCTGCATTGTTTGGGGGCCACTAGAACCTCCTTAAACAACAGCTCCTATGAAAGTATCCCACACGTGGCACTGTTTTTTAAGTCACTCTTACCTAGCTTGCTTTTCTGTTCCTCTGAAAAAGCACTGACCAAAATCATCTTTGGGGAGAAAAGGGTTTATTTGTCTTACAGATTACAGTCATCATCAAGGGAAGCTAAGACAGGAACCTGGAAGCAGTAACTGAAGCAGAGACCATGGAGGAATGGTACTTACTGCCTTGCCTTCCATGGCTTGCTTAGCTTACTTTCTTACACAGTCCAGGACTACCTGCCCAGGGGTTACACTGCACAGTGAGATGGACCCTCCCATTAATTAAGAAAATTCCCCACAAACATGCCACAGTCTCATCTTATGGATATAGTTCTTCAACTGAGGTTCCATCCTTTTGGATGACCACAATCTGTATCAGGTTGACATAAAAAAAAAACCACTAGTACACCTTTGTCAACTTGTGATCAATCACTATTAAACTGTAAGGTTTAATAGTGCTTCTTGGTTATCCCTTAGATCTTATGTTAAGAGCACAATGTAAAACACAAAATTTAAAAGTCACTGTTTGAACAGTTTTGTTTCTACCCCCCTCCACATTTTCTTGCCTTTATGATTCTATCCCCACATCCTTAAGACAACACTGTATACTTTCTGGTTTCCTGAACTCATTCCATAGATATTCTAAGTTAAACACAAAATAAAAAGTTGAGGTCAGGATCAGCACATAAGAAAGAGAGACCATGCATTGTCTTTCTGGGCCTGGATTACCTTTCATACATATTTCTAATTTCATCCATTTCCCTGCACATTCCTTATTTTCATTTTTCTTCATAGCTGAATAAAATGTCATTGTGCATGCATACCACAGTTTCATTATCCATTTATCAGTTAATGGATATCTAGGCTGATTCTGTTTCCTAGCTATTGTGACTAGAGCTACCATGATTATACATGTGCACATGTCTCTTTAGTAGAATATAAATTTATTTGGAGTGGTATTAACTGGGTTTTATGGTAGTCTATTTCTAATATTTTTGAGGTAACTCCAGACTGGCATCTAAAGTGGATATACCAGTTTATACTTCCACTAGTGTTGTATAAATGGTCCCCTTTACCTATAACCAGGCCAGTGTTTGTTGTCCTTTGTATCTTTGAAGATAGCCAGTCAGACTTGTGTGAGATAGAATCATAAAGTAGCTTTATTATTTTCGTATGATTTATTTATTTTTATTTTATGTGCATTGGTGTTTTGCCTGCATGTATGTCTGTGTGAGGGCGTTGGATCTTGGAGTTAGAGACAGTTGTTAGCTGCCATGTGGGTGATGAGACTTGAACCCTGGTCCTCTGGAAGAACAGTCAGTGCTCTTAACCACTGAGCCATCTCTCCAACCCAGCTTTATTATTATTTTTTAAATTTTATGTGTATGGATGCTTTCCCTGCATGTATGTCTATATACCATGTGTATATGGTGCTTGCAGAGGCCAGAAGAGGGTATCAAATTCCCTAGAACTGGAGTTACACACAGTTTTTCAGTTTTGGAAATTGAACTCTGGTCCTCTGAAAGCCTTAACTGCTAAGCCATTTTTCCAGCCCTTTAATAGTTTTAAAATACATTTCCCTGATGACTAATTATATTGAACCCTTTTTAAAGTGTCTTCTAGCCATTTATATATCTTCTTTTGAGAACCCTCTTGTTGTGATTCCCATAGCCCATTTGGGTTGTTTTACCAAGTTTATATATTTGAGTCCCTTATATATTCTAGTTAATAATTCTTATCAGATATAGTTGACAGATATTTCTTGCCATTCTGTGGTCTGCTTCATTCAGTCAATGGTGTTTCATGCTGTACAGTTTATTTTTAGTTTCACGAGATCAAATTTATCAGTCATTGGCCTTATTTCCTGTGCTATTAGAGTCCTCTTCACAAAATCTTTATGCCTACATGTTGAAAACCATTATGCCTGTATTTGAAGTATACTCTTTACTTTTTCATTTAGCAGATTCAGGGTACCAGATTCTATATTGAGGTCTTTGATCCATTGGAGTTGACTTTTGTGCAGGGTGAAACATCAAAACATTTAAGATGTCTTAAATAATGATGCATCTTAAGGCTTTGGGGGAGGAAAACAGAACAAATTGAACAAAGTAGTAGAAGGGAAGAAATAATTAATATAGGGTAGAAATTAATGAAACAGAAACAAACAAAAATTGCAAAGCATTAGTGAAACAAAGAATTTATTCTTTGAGAAAATAAAGGAGATTGATAAACCCTTAGCCAGATTAACTCAAATGAAGAGAACACTCAGATTAATAAAATTTGTTATGAAAAGTGAGGCACGTCTTTAATCCCAGAACTCAGGAGGCAGAGGCAGTCAGATCTTTGAGTTTGAGGCCAGCATGTTATACAGAGTGAGTTCCAGCACAGCCAAGACTACACAGAAAAAACCCTGTCTTGAAAAGTAAACAAAGAGGATATAGTAATAAAAATTCTCACAACCAAAATCCTCCAGTGCCAGATTATTTCATTGAAGAATTCTATTAGATCTTGAAAAAAATTAACACCAGTGCATTCAAATTATTTTACAATGTAGAAAAGAAAAAGGATGCTTCTAAATGTTTTTACAAAGCCAGTATTGTCCTGATACCAAACTAGACAAAGACAACAAAAATAAATAAAAGGCTCAATATACTTGATATACGTAGAAGTAAAATATATCAATACTTGTTATTTTCAGTATTAAATCAAGTGTATTTATCATAGTCACATTGCCTTCATTCCAGAGATGCAAGGATAGTTCAACATATGGAAATCAATAAATAATAATTCACTGCATAAACAGATACAAAGATAGAAGTCATATGACTGGTGCAGGAAAGGCCTCTTCAAGCTAAAAATCATGGGGCGGGGTTGTGTTGCTGGAGAGATAGCTCAGCAAAGATCACTCATTACTTTTGGAGAGGACCATCTATAACTTCAGTTCCAGGGGATTCAGTGCCCTTTTCTGGCCTCTGCCAGCACTGTATTCATGTTGTGCACATGCAGGCAAAACATAAATAAATCTAAAAAATAAGTCATGAATAGGTTAAAGATGGAGGGAACATACCTCAGCATGATAAAGGCTTTATGCCACAAATTGAGCCAGCATCATCCTAAATGGAGAAAAACCCAAAGCATTCCAACTAAGATCAGGAGCAAGGCAAGGATGTTCACTCTACACTGCCGTTTTATATAATGTTTGAAATCTCCACTAGAGCAGTAAGACAAAAAGAAATAAAAGGGATACAAATAAGAAAAGTCAAAATGTTTCTTTTTGCAAGTGATATGATTAGAAACTCTAGATATTCCACCAAAATAAACCTCTAAGAGCTGAGAAAACACTTTAGTGAGGTGGCAGAATATAAAATTAATATGCAAAAGTTAGTAGCCTTCCTATATACCAATGAAAATCACACTGAAGAAAATCAGTAAAATCTCCTTTAGAACACCAAACACACACACACACGCACGCACGCACGCACATGCACACACACACATATACACACACACTTGCGAGCAACAATACCTGAGAATAAACTTAACTAAGGAACAAAAAACGTCTACAATGAAAATTTGTTTTGTTTTGGTTTTTCAAGACAGGTTTTCTCTGTGTAGCTTTGGAGCCTGTCCTGGAACTTGATTTGTAGACCAGGCTGCCCTTGAGCTCACAGAGATCTCCTTGCCTCTGGCTCCTGAGTGGTGGAATTAAAGGCGTGCACCACCATTACACTGAAATTTTAAAACAATGATGAAAACAGTTAATGAAGACATTAGAAGATGGAAAGAGCTCACATGCTTACAGATCAGAAGATTCAAAATTGTAAAATGGATGTCCTTCCAAAGGCAATCTGTAGATTCTAGGGACATTCTTCATAAAAATAGAAAAGACAATCTTAAAGTTTATATAGAAGCACAAAAGACCCAATGATAATCAAAACAATTCCAAACAAAAAGAACAGTATAGGGGCCGGACATTGGTGGCTCACGCCTTTAATCCCAGCACTTGGGAGGCAGAGGCAGGTGGATCTCTGTGAGTTCGAGGCTAGCGTGGTCTACAGAGCGAGTTCCAGGACAGGCTCCAAAGCAATACAGAGAAACCCTGTTAGGGATAATAGAGGAGGTATGAACATACATAATTACAGGCTATACTACAGAGTCATAGTAATAACTGCATGGTACTTGTAAAAAATAGATCAATGGTATAAAGGACCTAAATATAAATTCATGCTAAAAGATATCAAAAAATAGAAACTGGTGAAAAACAATATCTTACAACAAATGGTATTGAGAAACCTGAGCATCAACAGGTAGAAGAATGAAACTAGATCCACTTTATTTTCCAAAATAATGTCTCATTGAAGCAGGAGCTAGGAGCTCAACAATTCAGATAGACTGACTTGCCAGGAATCTATCTGCCTATCACTACCTCCCTATTCCTCTACCCATCACTGGCTTTTATATCAGGTACTGGAGATCTGAACTCAAGTCTCCATGCTTGCTTTGTAGGTACTTTACTGACAGAGCCATCTCCCTAGGTTCATTACTAACTGTTTCTAAAAACTACTTTCTATAGAGCAGTTTTAAAAATATATATATATACAAATAAACTAGTTTGAAGAAACTATACCTGTGGAGCCTAGAATCAAGGGCTGTTGTAATTATTCTCCTGTCTGTTATACTAATAGACTAGATTGGGGAACTGTATTTTTAACATTTAATTCTCTTTGGATCCTTTACAGAACTTTTTGGGTGGCAGATTCCAGCCCCATTTTAAGTCACATCTGGTACAGAAGAGCTTGTATATTCAGGCTAAATACCAGCGTTTACGGTTTGCTGGACCAAGGGGATTTATTACCAATAAATTCAGAAACAGATTTCTGAGGAGAAAAAAGGTTAGTTTGACAATAACCTTTTAAAAAATATTGAGTAACTTTAAAAGTTTGTTAGATAATTGGGATTTTCATCTACTTTAAGAAACAACCTAGATTTTTAAAATGTTCATATTGCATGATAGCTGAATGGAAACTTCAAAGTTAGTGCTGATAGAAATGTGAAACTATATAAACTTAAAATGCTTTTAGCCATTCTACGTGAAACAATTTAAGTATGGCAGCTTGTTGTATGACAAAACTTTTCCTGGGGAGATTTAATATATGTGTCTACCCAACCCAGACAGGGAAGCTATGACAGACTAAAGTACAGATATCACCAGAATCCCACTAGGTGAGCCAGTGAGTTTTATTGGGATTACTTACAGGATCAGAAATGACTCAAAGACAGCTGCCTCACCAAAACCCACCCCAGCATGGGTGACAGCTCACAAACCTGAGAACCTGGAACACACCGCACAGCCTGCAGGCAACTCAACAGATTGAAGAATGCTTTCCAGGTGCCTCAGCTGTTCTAAACCTCCAGGCAGCTCAGTTGATTTCTGCCTCTTTCAGCCAGTTGGTCAGTTCTCAGTCTTCTTTGCAGCTTTTTCCCACCGAGAATCTTCTTTAGAACTCAACTTGTCTGAGTCTTCTTGGCAGCTTGACTCCCATTTGAGAGTCATCTTTGCCCCTCAGCTTTCTTCCATATGAGAGGCACTCTTTTTATTAATTAATTTATTTTTAATTTCATTTTACATCCCAGCCTATTTCTCACATTCATGGATTTTTTGTTGCTGTTTTTGCTTTTGTTTTTTGTTTGTGATCATTGATTTTAATCGAGACTATCCCTGTGGCCACAAATTTGCAACTGTCCATTGCAACCTCATGAGTTTACCATTTAGCACACAAATGAAGGCAATGATTATCTCTTCCCCAGAATTCATCAGTTGCCAATAGTTTAGCTGGGAGGGTGTCTTAGTTACTTTTTCTGATGCTGTGACAAAGCACCATGACCAAGGCACTTACAGAAGAATTAATTTAGAACTTATAGTTTCAGAGGGTTAGAGTCCATGGCCATCATGGCAGGGAGCATGGCAGTGATCAGGCAAGCATGGCACTAGAGCAATAACTAAGGTCTCACATCTTGATCTGTAAGTACAAGGCAGAGAAAGCTAACTTGGAATGATGTGGGTTCTAACCTCAAAACCTATACCCAGTGACATATCTCTTCTAACAAACCACTTCTAACAAAGCCATACCTCCTAATGCTTCTTATACGGTTCTACCAACTTATAGAGAGTTATCTATATGAGCTTTTGGGGGCCATTCTTATTCAAACCACAACAGAAGGTAGGGTCCTATAAGTCCTTCTTCTGATCCATGATTGGCTATTGACACTCCTGGTCATGTGTAAGCTCAGTGTGAGTAAGCTGCTGTGAGATTATTTTTGACATGGTTTTATCATGTCCTGAAGATAACATTGCAGTCCTCTTCCCTATCATCTTGTTCTTACATTATTTCTACACCCTCTTTTGCAGTGTTCCCTGTGCCTTAGAGGGGTTGGCATACATGAATATCCTGTTTCTGAGTACTCAACTATCATTTATTTGAAGCATCTTTACTATCATTCACTACAAAGAAAAACTTCTCTGATCAAAGCTGAGAGTATCATGTATCTATAAGTTTAAACATAAGTATTTAGACTTCAGTTTGGTGCCATGTTAAATTTAGCTAAACAGTAGTAAACCCTTCACCTTCCCAGCCATAGGTTTCTGATAGGATTTACATTACTATACTATACTTGTATTTCCTCCTATGGAGTGGGCTTTAAATCCAGTCCAAGAATGCTATTGTGTGAATGGGCACAACTTGCCTGGCTGGTTGGCATTGTAGCATACGGAGTCCACAGCTGGTAAGACTGTTGATGCCTTTACTCCCCTAGCAGCCTGCATAGTAACATTCTCTACTATGAAATCTAGACAGCAGTGAGGAAGCATCCTTCTCAATTACAGCTTGCTTTCTCTGTATCTTGTAACCAAGGTGTGCAGAGTCTTTAGCAATAAGATCTTATCATCTAGTTCTAGTAGGCAACCAAGAGGAATGGTAATAGCTTGTATTGTTGTGGGAGTCTCTGGGGCCTCTCTGGCCAACAATTAGTAAGGAAATATTCCATACTTAGCACTGGGATTTTTGTTTTATATGCAGTGGCTTCTAGGAGCAGTATTATACAGCTATGTAGAATATGTCCTTTTTAAAATCATTTTAATTGGCTTACAAAATAATAGATTTTCATGTTATTTTTCATAAGTTGGGCTCTAATTCTTATAACTTAGTATTATATATGTGTTGATTTGGCCTATTCTGATCTGGCCAATGTCTTACTGCAAGCTATCTTCAGATAGGTTTATATAAAGTTTTATTTAAACAAAGCCCAACTCTGAGTATAGCATGAAATTAGGTACCCTACTTTTAGCATACTGCATAACAGGTGAGCTCCATTTTTCTAACCTTTGGGGAAAGGAATGAGACATGGCAGCTATTGTATCTGTCAAGTCCAAACAAAGGTATTTAACAGCTAACTAGACCTTTAAGCTACCCCTCCCATGTGAGCAAATTGATGACCGGCCTCATCAGTCTGTTTTACCTCAGTCTTTATGCCCTAAAAAGAATGAAGTTTACAGTTATTGGTTTCTGCTAATGTTGACTTTCATTTTCCTTAAAGTAAGGACACTTTTGCACAAATGGGTTTACTGAGCTCGAGGTACCATTTACATCATTTTGTGTGGGTGTGTGAGTAGGGTGTGTGTGTGTCATTGAAGATAAAACTGTGGGACTTACATATGCTAAGCAAGTATTCTGCAGCCTGCAGTTAAATTATTTAATATCCCAAGTTTTGGCATCAGAGGAAACTTTTAGAAATTCTGCCCTAGAAAGATACCTTAATCTGTGTAGCATCTTGTGGTGGTTTGAATGAGAATGGCCCCATAGGCTTATGTGTTTGAATGCTTGATCACCAATTAGTGGAACTGTTTGTGAAGGATTAGGAGGTGCGGCTTTGTTGAAGGAGATGTGTCACTGTGAGTGGGCTTTGAGGTTTCTAAAGCGAATAACAGGCCTACTGTCTTTCTGCCTGCTGCCTGTTTTTTTTTTTGATTCAAGACACATTTGCCATTTTAATATCTTTCCCGCTCATTTACATCAGTCCCATGGGGCTCTCTATACATGATCAAATGTTTCTCTTGTATCGAGAGCATCCAGTGTGCACAGCACATACAGCTATCTGGGTCGATAGCTGTATTAACTATAGACCGACTCGTTAGTAACAAGCAGATACAGAAACCGTAAACCCATCCCACAATGAAATTCCAAAGGTTCAGCCTTGTTCCTGAACACAGGAAAGGAAGCTGGCTGAAGAAACGAAACAGCTGGTCAGGGAGGACCACTGCCTGCTTGAGGTAACATAGCTGCACAAAATCCCATCAGAGCAGAGAAGGTACCTTCCAGCATTTGGTTAACTCAAGCAGGAGGCCATCCTGGGCTACAGAATAAGACCCTATCTCACACATACCCCCCCCAAAAAAAGAGGAAGACATAACTCTGTTGACTGAGTGACCTGGCATGCTCCTGATTTCAATCCCTAATACACCCCTAATAAAGTGTGTATGGCCATGGCCAACGCCTGTAATCTCTCAGCACTTTGGAAGTAGGGGCAGGAGAATCAGAAATTCCAAGGTCATCCTCAGCTGCATAGCAAGTTCAAGGCCAGCCTGGGCCCTGTCTTTAAAAAAACAAAAGACCTTTAACCACCTTTCCCAACACTCTTGGAGTCTAGGGTCTGCTTTCAAAACCACAAAATTTGTATTGTCCAGTAAGCCATCAAACAGAAAGGGAAGTTTAAGATGTTCTCCCACCTCAGCTTCGGGGTGTGGCCTCTTCCTTCTTGAGCTGTGGTACAGAATAGTATTTTAAGTATCCGATTAGCATTCAAACAAAGAGTTTTTGAAAGGAATGTGAAAGACAAAAAAAATGCCAATCAGATTTTCCCATCTTGCTGTCTGTAGCCTCCCATAAAGTTAATTTGGGATGCGACTGCGAAGCCTCCCCAGCAGTCTTAACGTCTTGGGGAGAAGCATTCAGGGCATTCACTGTAGCAAGCTAAGGTCATTTTGTGTAAACTCCGAAGAGTCATTCATTAAAATTAAATGCTCACCCTCACCTCAGCCCTTTTTTAAATGCCACTGGCCCTGCCTCTTCCATCTTGGTCTCTGCAACAGGGGTTACATTCACAAAATATATAAAGAAAAAATAAGGGTTACTTGACTTGGTGACCATATAGTGCACTCCGACAGCTGGGCGTGCATATTTTCACCATGAATACCCCTTACTAAAAGTAAATCATTGGGTAAAGATAGCAGGAACGTGACAAGAGGATGCTACATGTGGAAGAGAAGCAGGCAGAGTCTCCAGCTTGATCACCAGGGGCTCAGGAACACTGAGGTAGATGGGAATAGAGTGGCCATTCTTACTAAGGGCCATGAACATGCCGGGGTACGCCTGGGATTTGTAGGCGTTGTAATTGTTGGGCAGAAGAATCTCTTTGAATTTACACTCGTCGGTAAAGAAAGGCACACCGAAGAGCTTGCCCCTGCTGCTCATGGCCACGAAGAACCGACTGGCCACCCTGAAGATGCTCACCATGCCCCCACTGCACCGGGGAGAGCTCCAGAAGGCTGTCGCTGATGGCAGCGTGTAGGCCACCAATGCAACCCTCGGGCAGCACCTGCAGGTGGAATCGGATACCCACGTTGCAGTATAGCCGCCCCCGCAGTCTTTTGAGGCCCAGCAGGTAGTCCCCTGCGCCACTGCAGACCGCAGTCTGCAGGGGCTGCGTGGCTACCGGTAGGCGCACCAGCGAGCGAGCCACCAGGCCGTCCCAGCCGCGACCCAGTTCGGCCGGCCATGTGCCATTGGGTGCGGCGGCGCCTCGGACCACCAGGACTACCAACAGGCTCAGCAGGACTCTGGATAGCAGAGTCCCAGTGGCCGGCCCGCGCTTCTCCATCCCGGCCCGCAGGCCGTGCGTGCGCTCGAGTGGCGGGCCGTGAGTCCGGCGAATGCTGCGCGCCGGTCGAGGCTGCGGGAAGAAACCGGCCTGCATCGGTGGCGGGACAGTCCCCGCGCGTCCTGCCTGCTGCCTGTTAATCAGAATGTAAAGCTCTCAGTTACTGTTCTAGCGCTATGTCTGTCTGTTTCCCACCGTGATGATCATGGACTAACCCTTTAAAATTGAAAGCAGCTGGGCATTTAATCCCAGCACTTGAGAGGCAGAGGTAGGCAATTATCTGTGAGTTTGAGGCCAGCATGGGCTACCGAGCTAGTTCCAGGACAGCTAGAACTATTATGCAGAGAAACCCTGTCTCAAAACAAAACAAAAAAACTAATAAAATTGAAAACAAACTCCCAATTAAAAGCTCTCAAGGCAATTCTTTTATAAGCATTGCTTAGGTCATGGTGTCTCTTCACAGCAGTGGAGTAGTAGCTAAGATGCATTGTTTGACATTTTAGTTTTCTGTGGTGTTGGAGAAGCCATTCTTTTAGCAGTTAGACTACCACCTGGATTGATTAATTGATGCATCATTAATTAAATAGTCTACCATGAAATTAGAACGGTACCTACTTATTCCCATATACCTGACCTATCAGAAGTATTTTAGTAAAGTTTATTATTTAAAAACTTGCAAATAAATAAGAACACCCACATCAGTATTAATCAAACCCAAAGTCTACATAACTTATATAAAGTTAGAATTGGTATTCAAAACAGAAGCTCTGAAGCTTCATGTTAAATTTTACATTTTCAGTATTGAATCTATTTTGTGCATTAGTCTACCAACAAAACCAAAAAAAAATTCATGACAGGGTTAGAACTAGGAAAACAGTTAGCTTTATATTCTCTTTCATAACCCGTGTCTATTACCTGCATTCCTCCATCCTCATTCCCTTATACCTAGCCTTTCTTGTTCTCTTTCTTTGTGTTGTACTGCACCTACATGTCCATGTGTATACTTACATACATATATTATTGGCCAGATTCTGCATATGAGAGAGAGAACTGTGATTTTATTTATTTATTTCTGAGATTGTGTAACTTTGCACTTCAGACAAGGGGCCAATATCCAGAATTCTCAAAGAATTGCAGAAATAAAATATCAAGGGGATAGAACTGCCATTCAACAAGAAGGTAATGAACTGAATAGACAGTTTTCAAACAAAGAGATGCAAATGGTTAATAACTGGTTTTTCAAGTGTTCTATGTCTCTAGCCATCAGGGAAATTGCAAATTAAAACTACTTTGAGATAATTGCCTCCCCCTAGTCAGAATGGTTGTCATCAACAAATCTGATCACAGAAATCAGAGAGGCTATAGAAAGTGGGAAATCCATATTTATTGTTGGTAGGAGTATGGGTTACTACAGCCATTGTGGACATCAGTTTGGAGATTTCATGAAAAAATTAAAAATAGAACTACCATATGGCCCAGCTTCCTCACTCCTGGGCATATACTCAACAAACTCCATACCCTACCATAAAGATATTTATACACATTCCCATGTTTGTTGCTGCTCTATTCATTATGGTGGGATATTAATATCTAATAAAGCTTGCCTGGAGATCAGAATTTAAAGCTAGCCACAGTCATAGAGGCCAGGCATTGGTGGCGCACACTTTTAATTCCAGCACTCGGGAGACAGGCAGATGGATCTCTGTGAGTTCCATTCAGGGCTACATGAGAGTGAGTCATCCTGAAAGAGAAACAGAGCTCACACCTTTAACCCCAGCACTAGAGAGGTATATAAGGTAGGAGCAGGGTCTCAGAGCTGTGCAACTAGTCTCCAGCCACGTTGAAGATAGGTTCACCCCAACCTTGGTAGAGGATAAGAACTCTGATGACTTGGCTGCTTTGCTTTTTTGATCTTCAGCTTGAACCCCAATATCTGTCTCTGCATTTTTATTATTTATATTATAATTCACTGTAGCAAAGTATTGGTGTCAACTTACTTGTCAGTCAACAGATGAATGGATAATGAATATTTGGTATATATAAAAATGGAATACTACTTATCTCTAAAGAAAAAGGAAGTTAAAAATTTGCAGGATAATGGGTGCACCCAGGATTTCTGCAATTTGTGAATTCTGGATATTAGCACCTTGTCTCCCATTCTGTGGGCTCTCTTAGCTCTGCTTGTTGTTTCCCTTGATGTACAGAAACTATTTTCATGTAGTCACATTTGTTGATATTAGGGTTAGTTATGTGCTGTTGGTGTTCTATTATGTTCTTGTCTATCCCAATATCTTGAAGGGAAGCCCCTGTGTTTTCTTCTAAAACTTTCAGTGTTTCAGGCTCTAAATATTGATCTTGGATCCATTCTTAATTGATTTTTGTACAAGGTAAAATATAAATCTAATTTCATTCTCCTCTGGCTAAAATTTCAGTTTTGCTGCCACTATTGTTGAATGGGCTCTTTTTTCCTTAGTATATATGCCTCCTTTTCAAAAAATTAAGTGGAAATAGCTTTGCCATTTTATTTGCTGATCTATTTCATTGGTCTTTCTGTCTATTTTTATACAAGTACCAAGCTGTTTTTATTACTATAGCTCTATAGTATAATTTCAGACTGGTATTGTACTTCCTCCAGCATTGTCCTTACTCCTTAGGATTGCTTTGCTATCTGCGGTCTTTCGTGATTCCATATGATTTTTTGTATTTTTTTCCTAAGCTTATTAAACATGACAGGGGAATTTTATGTTTCCCATCTTAAGCGCAGTTTGATTTCTGTGCCTTCAAATACATACTTCCTGTTCTTTTTCCGCTATAAAACAGTCTTGAAAGGTAGTAAGGGTTGATTCTAGACATGCTCTTAATGCATCCTTTTCAATTGCCTAGCATCATAATAATGGCTTCCTAAAACTGCAATTGATCTTCAGCTACCTACAAAATGGTAAGATTTCCATGCAGAAATAGAAAAGTAGAGAACACAACATAAAAATCTCACATATTCACAACAGGCTTATGCTAATTCTATTCTGGCACCCCAGACTCCTTACGACCATTGACTGCTTGCAATCTTTCAAGTGCGCACACACACAGAGAGAGAGAGAGAGAGAGAGAGAGAGAGAGAGAGAGAGAGAGAGAGAGAGAGAGAGAGAGAGAGAGAGAGCCTTCTGCAAGGAAGGGAAGGGTGCAGAGTTGGAGCACCTTAGAGCATCATTTGCCCCTTAGGAGTCTAGGCTTTATATAGGTAGATAGATAGATAGATAGATAGATAGATAGATAGATAGATAGATAGATAGATAGATAGATAGACAGATGCACACACGCTGTGAAACACAGCAAGGTCGTCTGCTTTCTTCTTCAGTTGGACTGAGCAAGATGCGCTTTCTGTGGGTTGGGTGACTTTAAATGATAGCAGGGACCTGACTGGATGAAATAGGGTGGGGTCTTTAGAAATTCTCACAGAGGAAAAGCAAAAGCCCACCAACAGAAATAAACCTGACGAAAGAGGGTTTCTTTTGGACAAGATCCTGGAAGAAGGCCATCTATCTTGGACCAAAGAGAAAGTAATCTGAGAACAACCTGATCTCATCCAGGTCCCTGTTCCTTAGCTGGGGAATTAACTGTCTCCTGTCTTCACTTATAATGCCTGTTTGTATTTCTTCCTTTTTTTTTTGTTTTTGTTCGAGACAGAGTTTCACTGTATAGCACTGTGTAGTTCTGCCTTTCTAGGAACTCACAGAGATCCACCTGCATCTGTCTCCCAAGTGTTGGGATTAAACGGGTTCACCACCATCTCCTGGCCATAATGGGTTTATTTTTTTCTTGAATTTTTGTATTTGAACTGGATGATGAGGGATGCATGTCCATTACCTCCTGGAAGAGGTCTTGCTTTTAATCTACTGGCACTCAGAAGTATCTCTGTAACAAGCCCTGTTCTAGGAGGAAGTTTTTGGAAAGCTTGAGGGACAGCTGAGCATGGTGGCTCAGGCATGTAATCTCAGGCTAATATTGGAGGGTCACCATGGGTTAAGGCAAGCTTGGGATATATGGTGAGTTCTAGGAGAATCAGAGGTACAGAGTAAGACCCTGTCTCAAAAAAACCCACTTTTGATGGTCTAGTTATGTATCAAAATAGTACCAAAACTTAGTATAAACAGAGTTGGAAGGAGGAAAGGGAAGGGGGAAATGATGTAATTATATTTTAATTGGGTCAAGAAATTAAAATGTAAAGGGTAAAAAGATAGCTACTGAGAAACCATCAGCACTTGTGCATCTGGTCAAGAATCACAACGTTCCTCAGAACCATCCATACTTCAGTATTCCTTCAGTTCCTGTGTGTTAGGTGCTTATTAGAACTCCCCACGGCTAGGAAAGGCATAAAACTACATGGAAAGGAAGCTAGAGGCTGGGATTTATAACCTTGGGGATTGGAAGAAAGCTTGAAAGTCATACAGCACAAAGACAAAAAAACAAGATCAAATAAATCAGCAAGAATTTACTGAGTCCCTGCCATGCCTGAGTTACAGCAGGTCAATGTATATAGGAAATGTTACCTGAAGACATCATCATCTCTGAATCTGTGATTTGGGGACTGGCTTCTCTATCTTATTGAGTGGTTTCTCTTTTATATATTTTTAAAACCTTTTTTGAGGCAATATTTTACTATATAGCCAAGGTTGGCCTTGAACTCTTGACCCTACAACCTTAGCTACCCAAGTACTAGGATTATGGGCAAGTACACCTACTCTTAAAGAATATAAGCATTTCTACAATGTATAATGGTGGACACCTGTAATTCCAGCATTTGAGAGGCATGACCAGCACTGAAACAGAAAGCTTGTTTAATTTGAGGTTAGTCTGGGCTACACAGTTAAATTCCAACCTAGCCTGGCCTACATAGTGCCAACTTGTCTCAAAGGGTATTTCCTAGTGTATTGTTTGTTTTTCTCCTTTGGTAGTTATCCTATTTGGCCTTGATTACTCTAACCTCTTCCTAAGATTTTACCATTACCAGCAGGTGGTGGTAGCACACACCTTTAATTCCAGCATTTGGAGGGCAAAGACAGGTGGATTTCTGTGAGTTTGAGGCCAGCCTGTTCCAGGACAGGCTCCAAAGCTACAGAGAAACCCTTTCGAAAAACCAAAAAAAATTATTTTGCCATTACCTCTTTTTTATGTCTGATCCTGATAGTTTCCCAGACTCCAGATGTTTAGCTGCTTCACAAATACTCTCAAATGATTGTCTTAAAGCATCTCACATTCAGTTAAACTTGTACTGAATCATGCTACAGCATGGATAGAACTTAAAACTATGTTGCTGGATGATAGGAGCTAGATTCAAAACTCCCCCTATTGTATGATCCCATTTATTTGAATGGAAAACTAGCTATAGAGACAAGGTAGAATTTAGGAACTAGAAGTTCAGGTGAATATTGGAGAGAAGTCCTGAGATTATTGATAATGGGTATATAGTTTCTTTTTAAAGTGAGAAAGCTATTCTAAAACTGATTATCATGATTGGTTGCACAGTGCTGTGAATAACAGTCATTGAATTGTGGGTTTTTAAAAAGTGTATATATAGAGCTCTTGTGCCTGTATGCATGTCTCTGCACTACATGTGTTCCTGGTGCCTGAGGAGGCCAAAAGAGGGCATCAGATCCCTGGAACTGGACTTACAGTTGTGATCTGCCATGTTGGTGGTGAGAATGGAATTCTGCTTCTCTGGAAGTGCAGCCAGTGTTCTTACTCACTAATAAATCTCTCCAGTCCCAAAGTCATTGAATTGTACACTTTAAATAGGTGAACTGTATAGAACGGGAGTTATTTCTTAGTAAAGTTGTTAAAAAATACCTGTCTTTTCTGTTGGAGTGACAGAAAAAAGCAACTTGAGGAAGAAGGAGTTTGACTTACATGTACTTATCACAGTCCATCATTGAAAGAAGCCAAAGCAGGCATGTAGAGTCAGGATCTGAAGCAGAGGCTATGGAGGAACCCTGCTTACTGGCTTGCTTCCTATGGCTTTCTCAGTTTGTTTCCTTGTAACACCCAGGACCACCTTCCCAGAGGTGGCCCTGCTCATAGTGGGCTGGGATCTTCCACATCAGTCAGTGAAGAAAGTACCCCACAGTCTTGTCTATGTGCCAGTCTGGTGGAGGCATTTTCTCAGTTGAGCATTCCTCTTCCCTGATGAGTCTAGCTTGTGTCAAGTTGACAACAGAAACAATGGCAATACAGTACCAAGCATGCGCTCCTCCAAAGACCACTTTCCTCTCTCCCATCATCATCCATAGCTATTACAGCCAGCCAAGCCAACCTAAAAACTTGTCCTAATAGGCAGTCCTTCTAGTTTTCCTTCCAACTTTTAATATTTCAAATCTTCTGTCACTCACAACTTCATTCAGTTCATTCATTAACAAATGCACATTATTCTACTATATGGGTATATTAATTCAGTTTTCCAAGCCTTTTTACTTATATACTCAATAACTAATCTTCAGTTAGAAAATACCCAAGTGGGACTGAAGAGACTGCTCAGTGGTTAAGAGCATGTCCCAAGAGGACCTGGGTTTGGTTTCAGCATCCACATGGTATCTAACAATTACCTGTAACTCCAGTTCTGGAGGATCCGTCTCTGTCTTCTGGCCTCTGTAGGCACTTCATGCACATAGTACATAGACACATATAGACAAAACACCCATGCACATGAAATAAAAGTAAATCTTGTAAAAAATACACAAGTTAGCTCTTCTAACACTAAGCAATTTAAAATCTTCCCCTTTTGCCTTGAATTTTGATTTAACTATACTTCTGTCATGCAACTTAATTTTTTTCTGGTTTTTTGAAACAGGGTTTCTCTGTATTGTTTTGGAGCCTGTCCTGGAACTTTCTCGGTAGACCAGGCTGGTCTTGAACTCACAGAGATCCGACTGCCTCTGCCTCCTGAGTGCTGGGATTAAAGGCGTGTGCCACCAATGCCCAGCACAACTTAATTTTTAAAACATTTTTAATATATATTACATTTCTGTTACTATTAGGTATTAAGTTTTTTCTGGACTAAATATAAAAAGTACCATAAATAAAGTACCACAAGTTTTGTGAAGTACTGATTAAGTTTTGCTACAGATGTGTTTATATTTTCAACTAGTTCATATATTCAGATACAAGCAGCGCATTGGTGGTACATGCCTTTAATTCAAGCACTCAGAGACAGAGGCAAGCGGGTCTCTGTGAGTTCCAGGCCAGCTTGGTCTACAGAATGAGTTCCAGGACATCCAGGGATACATAGAGAAACCCTGTCTCAAAAAACAAAAACAAATAAAACAAAAACCCAAACCAACCAAAGATACATATTACTTGTAATAGAATAGTACTTCAAGCATCTATGTAATTGTATTTCTTCTTATAATTATGGAGGAACCTTGTATAATTCTATAAATTGGAATAAAAGGACTTCAGTAATAGTAGTGTTATTTGGTTCATTGGACTCTCTAAATTACAGGCCAAAAATATCACTTACTGATCTATAACCGAAAGTATTTTCAGTGTTCTCTCACTGAAAGCTTGGTTTTGTTGTCTTTTAAATTTTGCTAGGCAAAAGAATTGAAAGGTATCTGATATGGAGTCAAAAATTATACATTTATTACTAGTTGTTAAAGTTGGGTTTATTTATTTATTGGATACAGAGTCTCTCTATGTAAACCAGGTTAGCCTGAAATTCACAAGAGATCTGCCTGCCTCTGCTTCCTAAGTGTTGGGATTAAAGGAGTGTGCCATTACCACCTGGCAAAACCAATTTTTTGTTTGCCTTGAGATAGGGTGTCACTGTATGGTAGCGGCTGATGTGGCACACACTATGCAGATCAGGCTAACCTTGAACTCAGAGATCCACCTGCCTCTGCCTCTAGAATATTAGAATTTAAGGCCAACATGCCTCATTCTTGGTTCACTTTCTTGACACCATCGCTAATAACTCAGAGTGTTCTTTGGAGGCCTCACCAGGTAATACAAAACAATAGATTCTAGGGATCTGTAGAGATGGCTCAGTGGCCATGTAACTACCTGAGTTTTAATTCCCACAACCTCCATAAAGCCGAAAAAAAAGGTGGTGTGCATCTGTAACCCCAGCACCTCCATAACAAGATGGGAAAGCTATGAGATCCTCTGTCTCAGATGGTAGTATGGCCTTTTGATCTAAGATACTGTATTAAGAGACCCTGTTTCAAACAAGGTGAAGAGGAAGAACCAATACCTGAATGTGTCCTTTGACCTTCATATGTGTGCCATGTTATAGAGATACCTGTATTCACATGTAATGCATATGTACATATAGTCATACATACACACATGAGAAAGAGATTATATTTTATATTTAGAATTTGTGTATATATACATACACACAAATATATACCTGCAATAATAATTTTTTAAAAGGTCATAAATTTGAAAGAGCATGGCAAAAGTAGATAGGAGGGCTTGGAAGGAGAAAAGAAAAGGGAGAAATGATATAATCTTGAAGAAAAAGAAATAGATTCAAGATGAGAATGTGTAGGGTCTGAGGAAACACTGAATGAAGACCCCAGACTCAGATAGTATGTAATAGCAAACAGCGTTTGTTACACCATGTGCATGTGGAGTTGTTCACCTGCACACAATGGTGTCAAACCCTGAGGGGAATGTGTAGGCCTTTTTAAAGTATAACTAGGTGGAGTTTTAGGTGCAGTTAGTCATCTAAAACTTAATTGGTTAAGCAAGCAGTAGTTACATTAGTATATTTTTAATTGGCTGAGGTTTAGTCTTACCATTTTTGGACACATCTGCCCAAGCTTGGACGTGACCCAGAAGGGGGCTTCTGGGTTTGTCCTTAAGAGACTGTGAGGCTGGCTTAACCCCTCTGTTTGTTTTCTCACTCAACTCTGAATGTCAGGGCCTTGTAGATAAATGGCCCTTTGTTGGAAAAGACACCTGTTGTCCTTCTCAGAGAACTGAAACTTACATTCAGCTGTAAAAGTGGGAGAGTTTAACCCCTTCAAATGTAGAAGGGAGGGAACCAGTCTTACCAAAATGTAGAATTTTAGAAAGAGAACATCAGAGATTTAAAGATCTAGAAACGAATCCGCTCAAACTGTCTGGACCCACATTGCTACTTGGAAAATCATTGTATACTCGTGAGGGTATGTGTACTGCAGTTTATGATTCTAACTTGTATGTGTAAGCCTTCATTGATGACTTCAGGGTAGCATACAGGTACTGCTTTTTTCCAGTATCAACATTTAAGCACATGGACATTTTGGTGTCTTGCCGGTAATTCCCCTTTTACTCATTTGTACTAATACCCGGAATACATGAAAGGGTCTATAGTATAGACTCCATCTATACCCTAGTCAGTGTGATACTTCAACAGTTTTCAGCCTGATAGCAGCAAGTGATTCTCTTTGGTTATTAATAGTGCTTCTTTATTTATATATCTGCTTTCCTAGAGAGCTAGCTAGCTTGCTTGCTTGCTTCCTTCCTTTCTTCCTTCTTTCTTTTCTTTTTAGAGACAGGGTCTCTTTTTGTACCCCTAGCTCCAAAAGGTTAGTGAAAAAAATCTGCAGGATGAGACTTTTCTGCTTTTGATAGTCTGCAAAGACAACTCAGTACCTAACTGTACTGATATGTGACTGATTTGTTACAGTTGAAGGATACCCAGCAAAAATCAGCACACAGGGCAAAATTGAGGGGAAACTCCATGCAAATTTGTGAGAGTCTTTCCCAGTGGAACCACTCAGGGCATGAATAATTCCTTCAGCAGTTGGTTATGATAATGTATGTGCAGTGTTGCAAGCCTGAGCTCACTGGAGACTCAGTGCTCAGTGTTGTTACAAAGAGCTTACCATATGGGCACCCCTTAGTGGACACACATCCTCATTCTGGGCTCTCAGAAGGAAATAGCATAAACCATGTTATTACACTTTGAGCACTTTCAGACTCCCCTTGAAATGTCAGCTATAGGCCAGCCTTGAAAGCAGGCACTTCCAAGGATAGCAGTAACTCCTGTTATGTCAACTCTTTTTTCTGAGCTGTCATGTTTTCGAAGAGCTTAACTTCTCTAAAGAGAAAGATGTCTGTGGCAGGAATGGTGAGATGTGCCCTAAGTACTTTCACTGACACGGTCTTCCTAGAAGAGGGAGGTTGGAAGCTGAGGCTTGAAGAAGACCTAAGCAAAGAAAGAGCACCTCTGGTCCATGTTTGTCAGTAGCATCTGGGATTAAGGAGAAAGAAGTACACAATAAATATATCAAGGGCTTCAAATTGCATGTGATTTATTTCTTATTTGATAAGTTAACAGTAGAATACTTTTGTGTGGGGTGAAAAGGGAAGGTAGTGCTTTAGGTTAGCCTTTTGGATAGTAGTGGGGGGCAGGGTACCAGGGAATTAAGATGAGACACAATAAAACCAGCAAGGCAGTATTTGCAGTGATCCTCTGTTGTCAAGAAAACTTAGCCAGGTGGTGGTGGTGCACGCCTTTAATACAAGTACTCAGGAGGCAGAGACAGGTGGATCTCTGAGTTCGAGTCCAGCCTGTCTACATAGTGAGTTCTGCTGTGACAGCCGGAACTGTTACAAACCCTGTCTCAAAAAACCAAAAGAGGAAATCCTAGACAAAACCTATTTCACATTACACTTAAAAATATATCATTGGAAGAGTGGGAGATCAGTTTGAGAGATAAGAAACTATATCAAGATGAAAGTAGTTCAAAGAATTGCATGCTTTTTAAAAATAAGATTTTCAGTTGAAATTTTCTTTAAAATTATTGTACTTAAAATTTTTTTTCAATGTTGTTAGTTGGTGATATTTTATTTCAAGACATAATTATATTGTTTTATATTGTATAATTAATAAAGGATAAAATACCCATCTATAACTTTTAGATGAATAATGTTGAAAAATGTATATACATGTGTTTTGAACATTTCATTAAGCAACATAGAAAGAATAATAAGATTTTTCTGCCAGCATTGTTTTATTTGGAATTAAATATTTCCATTCTAATATGAATGCTAAAAATAAACACACTTTTGTATTTTTTTCAGTTTTAATGTAAGAGCCTATTTAAAAGGTAAGGATATATTTGAATAAATTTTTATTTTCAGTGTCTTTGAATACATGTCATTCTACCACTTTTAGTTTTATTATTTGCATAGTTTTATATCAAGTTTGTAGTTGGTAATTTAGTTTTTTGCATCATACTACAATATAAAACCCACACTTGTTACTTTTATCATAATTTTCCTATTCTTTTGCGGGTTTTTTTCTTATATTTGTTGAAACCTTATGTGTTTATGTTGACAGCTATCTGAAAGTTTTCCAAAAGCTCTCTTTGCAATTATCAGTCATTGCAAAAGTCCAAAAGTAGTTCTGGAATAAGAAGTAGTGTGTGATGGAAAGGATAACATGTTAACTTGCATATGTGTGCCTCCGTTGTGTCAGGCTGGAGTCTAGAGGGGCAAAGTTTGAGTCTTGAGTTAGGCCAGAGTGCTTTCTCTGAAAAACTCTGAAGGAGTACAGTGTGTCTTCCCCATTAGTAAATAGACTAGTGCTCTCTAGTGGGGAGCACTAGTCATAAATGTCTGACCCATTTATGATTTTTGCTTGTTTTGGTGTGTTCTGTTTAGATGGGAACTTCAGGGTTCCACATTCCTTTGTGTAAATTGTGAAGTACAAGTTAGCACTATAAAGATTAAAACATTTTGAAAACTGCACTGTGTGCCAAACTCTAGCTCACATGTTGTATCTGACTCTTCTATTGAAGCCCATATTTCTTTTGTTTTTTTTCTGACAGGAATACACAATATTGCCACAGAAAACCAACCTGGAATTGTTGCAAATGGAACTGACCCTATATGAGGACTTAACTGAGGATGTAACTGAACATCTCTTTGGTCAGGAATTGGAATTGACACTAAGACACTAATACTGTAACTTTCTTGATAAAATATATTTATTTTTCAGTAGTGGAATGCTGCAACTTTTTTACACTTAACAATCACTGTTAATCACAATATTCATTTTCAAAGTTGTATTTAACTACAAGCTCTTTTGCAAAAACACTCAGCAGGATTATTTGAGGGGCATTATTTGTTGATGCATCTTTTTCTGAGTATGTTTTCATTGAGAGAATTTAATCAAGTTTATCTAAACATTTATATGTTAAAAGCTTTGTTTATGTTATAAGAAAAAGTATCAGAATTATATAATGTCTGTACATGAAATAACTTTAAACAGTGGCCTTACAGTAGCAAATTTTATACTGGATTTTCTTTTTCTGATGACATTTTGGCTTCTAACTTGAAGTTTTCTGAAGTTTCTGAAGATCAAGGCCTATGTACATCATCCATTTCATAATCAAATATAAGAAGCCTAGAGAAGAGGTGTGTCTTCTCTATCAGGTCATGGCAAGTGCACTGAATTGTTAGTAATGCGTGTCTTGGGTATTCCCATGACTATTTGCTCTTTTCTAGTTTCAAATGCAATTGTGGAAAATATGTAAGGATTTTATAATCGCTATTCCATCTTTTTCCCCTCAGGGCAAGCTAGTGCATATTATATTTTTAAAGGCTTTTAAAATCTGACAGACAAAATTACATATTTGAACATTGTACTTTACTACTATGGTATTACACATTTTGCAGACACATCTTACAAAGCATTCTTTGGTTCAGTTGATAGGTGTTGCATACCTACTACATGTAAGATAGGATCCATGGGATATTAAATACAGTCTGTGGGTCCAGAAACTTACTTCTTTGTTTTCTTTCCTTCTGATTAAAAGTACATACACATCCCCAGCCAAATTTTTGTGAATTGTTTATTTGTAAGAAAATAAAATATTGTTGCTCTTTCTGCTTGAAGCTGTTACCTGGCAGTTGGTGAGACTATTCTTTTAATTTTTTTTTTTAGCAGACTGACAACCCTGGGTAATACCTGTTGATGTTGAATACTGGGAAAACACATAATGATTTTTCCATATTTTCCTTTTTAAATTTTTATTTAATTTTTTTCATAAAAGGACCACTTAAATAGGTCAGTGATAAGGGAAGTTGGAGCCTTGAGTCAGTGATAAGTGGATAATGCATGGATGGCCTGATTTTTTTTAAATGTGTGTCCTTCTAGAAGTCAGGTATTCCAACCCTCCTATACATGAAACTGAGGGTAAGAGAGAAAATTATATACACAGCAAGTTTACATTGTCTGGGTGCTTAAAGTAAACCTACCTTAATTGTTTTTGAGTCAGGGTCTAATGTAGCCCAGGCTACTATGGAAATCAGTGTATAGCTGAGGATGACATTGATGACCTCTAGAGTGTTGGGATTACAGGCATGTTGCCACCATTGGTGGTTTTTATGAGGTGTTTCATGCATGTTAGACAAGACTCTTCCTGCTGAGCTACATCCTCAGTCCATTAAACTTAATTTTTATTTTATTATTTTATGTGTATAGGTGGTTTTGACTGCATGTGTATCGTACAGTTCCCACAGTGGCCAGAAGAAAACGTTGTAGCCCCTGGAACTGGAGTTACAGGTGGTTATGTGATATCGCTGTGTGCTGGAAATTGAACCGAGGTCTCCTCATAGAGCAACTGATACTCTTAACTGCTAAGCCATCTGTCCAGCCCCTAGTTTAAAATAACTGATTTCATTTGTTCCCATACTCTAGTAGAAAGTTATGAAATTGTAGTAATTAATCATGTGATTGGCTGATCTGTATCTATGAGTGCATGCGTGTGCATGTGTGTGTGTGTGTGTGTGTTTCAAGTAACAATGAACAAGAAAAAGGATGAGGCATCTAGGCCCTGTCTACTGTTGTTGTTTCTGTAGTCTCAGAAGGAAAATGGTCATGTACATAGAAATGAAACCTGATAAACAGCTTGACTATAGATGTTTTTATTTATTTATTGTAGAACTGAAGGATAAGATGTTAATTTAGGATTTTGTTTCACAACCGATTTCCAATTTAGGCATATTTGGATAAACTTTTGGCATTGTCTCAAAGTCCAGAGCTTTTTATCTGGCAAAATAGTATTCAGAAAACATTATTGGTATAAGAATGATAGCCTGTTTTTGGAGCCTATTCCTTATGTTGGATTCCTTGCTAAGCCTTGATGCAGGTGTAAGGGCCTTGGTCCTGTATCAACTTGATGTGCCAGACTTCATTGACTCCCCATGGGAGGCCTTACCCTTTCTGGGGAGTGGATGAGGGGAGCAGGAGGAGGGGAGGGAAGGGGAACTGTGGTTGTAGTATGTAAAATGAATAAAAAATTAAAAGAAAAAGAAAGAATGATAGTTTAAAAAGAAATACTTGCTTTATAAAGTACATACTAGGTATGGTGGTTCATACCTGTAATCTCAGCACTTGGGAGTCTGAGACAGGAGGATAGCCCCAAGTTTGAAGTCTGCCTGACTTACAGAGTGAGTTCAGGCAAGCCTGAGTTACTGTGCGAGATGCTGTCTCAAAAATTCATAAAATATAAAAATAATCCAGGAGGCATTAAAAATTAAAATAACTTTGAGCATACAGTAGGAGCAGGGTCCATGTCAGTCTTATTCACCATAATCCTCAGCACCCAACATGCTAGTTAACAGTAGAAACTCATTAAATATTAACTGAATGAGGAATCAGTAAGTAGTGAGTAGGATTTACATATATAATTTTATATGGAAATTGGACAATACCACTTCCAGTGGCCTGAAAAAGAAACTGAATTCTTAAATGCTTCACTGCTTAAGACTTGAGACGCGTCCTTTTACTTCTGTATGTTTGAGTGCAGGGGTTTCTATGTCGTTCCACATGAATCTCAGGTGTTGGTCTTTGCCTTCCACCTTGTGTGTACAGGGCTTCTTGTTTGCTGCTTCATAGGCCAGGTTAGCTGGCCTCCTGTCTCTACCTCCCGTCTTGTAGGAATGATTGGGTTATAGGCATGTGCTGCCTTACATGGCTATGTGGGTAATGGTAATCCGAACTCAGATCTTCATGCTTGTGTGGCAGGTGCTTTTTACTCACGGAGCCATTGCCCCACCCCAGAAAGGTTTTGCTGAGTCCCATACCATTGCCTCCTCTCATTTCCTCCCATGTGCTAGACTTGTCACTGGTGGTGACAATAGTAAGATCACCCCTACTATGAAGACTCTCAAACTATTGGAGGGAAAGATCCACAAAGATAAAGGATTTCTAAATAGACCACTAAATACTGTAACACAGACACAAAAGGTTAAGGGAGAAGTTGGCATTCCTGGTTGAACAATTCCTTCAGGTTTCTTTCCTGTTGACTAGAAGAACCTCTGGCTATTTGATTGATGGGTTTTCTGGTTTGAAAAATAGATGCTAGTTTAAAATGAGTAAAATGCACCCAGGTACTGTTGTATTATTTTGTTTTGGTTTTTGAGGCAGACTCTCATTATATAATCCAAGTGCTAAAATCACAGGTGTATGCCACTGTGCCTGGCTTTTTCTGTGAATCTATAATTATCTCAATATAAATTTCAATTTAAAACTTAACCATCACCATATCATAAAGTAAACTCATGTTTTGGAGTACACGTTTTTATTTTTTTCTATTGAAAAATATATTTACATTAAAACTTTATTATTTTTTTCAAGACAGGGTTTCTCTGTGTAACAGCACTGGCTGTCCTGGAACTAGCTTTGTAGACCAGGCTGGCCTTGAACTCACAGAGAACTGCCCGCTTCTGCCTCCAAAATGCTGGGATTAAAGGTACTTGCCACTACCACCCAGCTCATTAAACCATTTTAAATAGATGTATACCAACTTAAACAAGTTGCTGTGATGAAATGCCATGACCCAAAGGAGTGTGGGGAGGAAAGGGTTTATTTCATTCACAGTTCCATGTAACAGTTTAATCTTCAAAAGCAGTGAGGGTAGGAACTCATACTGGAGGCAGGAACTGATGCAGAGGCCATGAAGGAGTGCTGCTTACTGGCTTGCTCCTCAGTCTGCTTTCCTATAGGAAGGGATGGCACCACCCACCATGTGTTGGGCCCTCCCCCATCAACCACTAATTAAGAAAATGCCCTATAGGCTTACCTTCAGTTTGATCTTCGGAAGCATCTTCTCAATTTAGGCTCCCTCTCTGATGACTAGCTTGTGTTTGGTTGACATAAAACTTGCCAGTACAGTACAGTTAAGGAACTCCCATTTATGTTGGTGTTTTCTTTATGGTGTGTGGGCTCAAACTCCGGGAGTTACATTTGCTAATCAAATGCTTTAACAATGAGCTACATCTCTAGCCCTTGAACACCTTTTTAGAGAAAGGCGGGAATGCATCCAGGTAGGAGCAAGAAAAGTAAAGCTGTCAAAAAGTCTCTCTGTATGAGCTAGCAACAACCAAGTACATTAACAAGATGCATAATTTCAAACCCTTCCACCCAAGTATCACCTAGTAAAGAAACAGGTGGCAAGCCTAGGTAACAGAGAGCACCCAATTTGACCAAAGGGCTGACAGGATGACCAGGCCACGTGGAGGAAAGTGAAGGTAAGCTCCCTGTGCTGCCTTTGGGACTGCATCATAGAGTGACTAGGCATTCTTGAGGTGCTAGAGCAGTCTGGGGAAGTCAAAGTCACAGAAAGAAGGGACATCTTTAGCTGGTCCAGTAATCCTAAATGTAGACATTCAGTAAGGGCCCAGAGGAAAGGGAATAACAGGTTCCCCTACAGAGTCCCAGCACAACAGATGATTACAAGTTTGAAACCCATGAAGATAGAACCAAGACACAGAAATTGAATCCTAGTTGTAGAATAGAAAGTAAATGTTAGAAATTTTGACAAAAAATTCTTGACAAATTGAAGCATGTAGAGGGAAATGGGATGAATACTAAAACCATCCTGTATGCTCTCCTGTCATGTTAAGTCATAACATTCTATAGTTGTAATACAGAAGGCATGAATATACAGCCCAGTGGTGGAATACTTGGGAAACACTGTGGTGGTTTGAATAAGAATGGTCCCATAGTCTCATATATTTCAATGTTCAGTCATCAGGCATGGCATTATTTGAGAAGGATTAGGAGGTGTGACCTTGTTAAAGGAAGTATGTTAATGGGGGTGGTTTTTGAGGTTTCAAAAGCTCATGCCTTCAGCTCCCCCCCTTTGTACCACCCCCTACTGTGGATCAAGATGTAGCTCTCAGCTACCACTCCAGCACCATGCCTGCTGTCATGCTAGCTGTCATGATGAACACGAACTATACCTCAGAAACTGTAAGCAAGCCCTAATTAAATGCTATCTTTTATGAGTTGCCTTAGTCATGACTTCTCTTTACAGCAACAGAACAGTGACTAAGACAGGCTGTAATAACCAATGTTAAGTTTT
Source organism: Mesocricetus auratus (assembly GCF_017639785.1). Lineage (NCBI taxonomy): Eukaryota > Metazoa > Chordata > Mammalia > Rodentia > Cricetidae > Mesocricetus > Mesocricetus auratus. The sequence continues at coordinate 21,330,658 of NW_024429188.1, read as the reverse complement.
TCACAGTTTCTTGACTTTCACACAGTGGTTCTTAGTGTGATACTAATGCCTGACAACATCCTATATCAGCAGATTCTACAATTTCACTTCTGATTCTTTTTATATTGCATTACAATTAAAATCATAATATAGTGCATGATTGCTGCTATTATTACTGGGCATACATATGAATGCATAGAGGCTGGAAGTATGCTTACCCATAACACTCAGTTATGTAAACTGGTAGAATTTGGAGGGTCTGTGGTTTTCTCTGTCACATAACAAAACACCTAGCATTGTTATGAAAGTCATTCTCTTAAAATTGGTAAGAACATTTCATCCTACCCTTCACTGAATGTCAGTCACTAGAAACATGTGAACAAGCATTACCTTCATTAGGATGCCTGCTTCACCGTAGCCCAGTGGGGTTTCATTCCCTGCTCTTCCCCCTCCCACATTATAAGAAGTGGTGAAATTTCTATGAATGGTATTGACATTTTAGTATAAATTATTGACATGCAAAGTATAACATAATTATATAAAAGTTAAATATATGCCACAGTTTATTTTTAAGGAAGACAAGCTAGTTGTGGTGGCTTCACAGGGTCAGGATCAAGGTAAAGGACAGCCTGAGCTACACATTGCTTTTAAAGACAAAACCTTCTTCTTTCCCTATTAATAAAATAATCACTAAAGACTTTAGACTCAAAAGTGAGTTAAACTTTAACATGTCATTACACTCAAACCTATGCTATCTAATTGTAACACCTAACCTTCAAAGAAGTAAGGAGAGATGGTAACCAAATCCCATTAAGCCAACACAATTTCACTTAGATTCTTAAAAGTAACTTGCCCCTGACTTGTTTCCTTTATTTTGTTCATTGGAGCACCTTTCTGATTTTGGCTATTGAGGTTTAGAGTCCGTCTCTCCCTCCTTCCTTCTCTCTTTAGTTTTTGGGGCAGGACTTTACATGTTCCACACCAACCTAGAACTTGCTGTATAGCCAAGGCTGATCTTGAACTTTGTTGCATGTGCCCCCACTTCCCAGGTGCTGGGATTACAGGCATGTCCTGGTTCATAATTGCTAATTAGAGTATTCATTCGATCTTTAGAATTCCATTTCTTGAAATGGTATGAAAATGGAAGAAAAATTATAAACCTACTGCTCAAATATTTACTGTAATATTTTTGTATTTCTCATTAGTCTCTGAGCTTTTTTGGTAGTTGAGATTACACTTAATGTATGCTTGATCTTAGCAGATTGTCATAAACATGGATAAAATATGTTTAAGTTAACATGACATTCACTTGCATCCATTATATTGGACAAGGCATAGAATCCCATTTCCAGAAAGCTAAACATGTCTTTCAAAAGCTGAATTATAATGTTAAAATTTAGGAAGATATTTTGCTGTATATATTATTTAAGATATTAAAAAAACAAGTTAAACTTTGCAGTTAATTTTCTTTGCCTCTGTGCCCTAAATGCTGGAATTACAGGCATGAGCCACCATGCCTGCCTGGTCCTACTGATACATTTCTAAAGGAAATTATTACCTTGGTTTCTAATCCCTTGTAATAATACTTCATATTTAGTAAAGAAGAAAGTGACTTCAGTGTTGAGAGGTGATTGCTGGTGACAATTTATGTAAGATACTGCAAGAAACACGGTGTATTTCACGTGATGGGTTCTTAACAATTGTGGAGGAAAAAATAGTTGCCAAGATGTTCCCGATAATCCACAGACCCAGAGAGGCTAAGTAGCAAGGAAGGCTCTAGGGGGACACATGAATCTCCTTGTGAAGGGGATTAGAATAAATGTTGCAGGTGGATTGGTGGGTGGGGATGGGAACGGGAGATATCAGGTTGAGGGAGAAGAGTGCAGGGAGAGATGATTGGGATTGGAGGGCATGGTGGGAGGGGGACAATGTGGAAACCCTAGTGCAGTGGAAACTACCTGCAGTCTGCAAGGGCGACTCTAGTGAAGACTCCTAGTAATGGGGGATACAGAACCTAAACTGTCCATCTTCTATAACCAGACATGGCTTCCAGCAGTAGGACTGGGATACCAAGCCAGTCAGAAAACCTTTGACCTACAATTTGTCCTGCCTGCAAGATGTGCTGGGGTAAAGCTGACACAAAACTTGTGGGAGTGGCCAACCAGTGACTAGTCTAACTTGAGTCCCACACCACAAGAGAGAGCCCATGACACTGCCTGAATGCCAGAAACCAGAGGATGGATGGTTCAGAGACCCAAGGAGGAACCTAATGTGACTGGCAAAAAAAGGTCAATGAAATGATTCCTTATGATATTCTGCTAAACTCATAGATCAGTATACCTTGTTCATTCATCATCAGAGAGGCTTCCTCCAGCTGCAGATGAGAGCAGGCGCAGAAACCCACAGCCAGACATTAGGTAGAGCCAAGGGAACCCAGCAGAAGAGGGGGAGGAAGGATTATAGGAGAACAATGGAAGTGTGGGTGTGGGGTGGGGGTATCTGACTGTTTTGCCTGATCTTGGGATCCTTTTCTTCCTCCTAGGTTACATCATCCAGCCTTGATGTGAGGATCTGTGCCTAGTCTTGTTGTAACTTGTTATATTGTGTTCAGTTGATATCCCTGGGAGGCCTGCTCTTTTCTGAAGGGAAAGGGAAGAAGAGTGGATCTGGGGGAGAGGGGAGGGGCCACTGGGAGGAGTGGAGGGAGAGGTAATCTGTATGATAGAAGAATTAAAAACAAACAATGTTCCCAGAAAAACAGAATTACCATATGGCTAAGCAACTTCTGTATACACACACACACACACACACACACACACACACACACACACACACACACACACACAAGAAAACACTAACTCAGATACCTTTGTGTCAGTGTTCATTGTAGCATTAATCAGAAGAGCAAAAAGGTATAAACCAAGTGCCACTGACAAAGAATGGCTAAAGAAAGTATGTATCTGAACAATGAAACCTCAGCCATAAGATAGAGTGATGCATAGAACTAACAAAGACTGTGACAGCACAATCAAAACCTGCACAGATTGAAACCAAACAGAAATTCCAGGACGAAGAACAGGAAATGGGACCCAAAGTCCTGCCAGTAACCAAGAAGCTCCTTGCAATTGAGAACCTTTTCCAAAAGGGAAGATCAGTTTTCTACAGTGGACATTTCATGCCCTAACTATGCTCCTGGGCTGGCCCCATGCTCGTGTGTCATTTACCAATATAAAATGGGCTTTCCGGATTTTTTTGTATACTTTTGTTTTGTTTGGGTGAGCTTGTTTGCCTTACTGATTTTAGTTTTTCTGTGTTTATTTTCATTTTTTGTTACTATTTTTCTCTCTGAGAGATTGAGAAAGAATATGAGGATGGGTATGTGGAGAGAATCTGGAAGGAGTTGGGAGATAGGAAAGAATATGATCAAAATATATTGTATGAAAAAATTATTTAAAACATCTTTTTAAAAATATGCTGTGTTGGGTAGTGGTGGTGCATGCCTTTAATCCTAGCATTCAGGAGGCAGAGGCAGGCAGATCTCTTTGAGTTCAAGGCCAGCCTGGTCTACAGAGTTGATTTTCAGGACAGCCAGGAACATGGGGAAACCCTGTCTTGAAAAACCAAAAGAGTAAGTTTTAACTTTGAACTCTACACATTCCATTTTTTCAGGTAAAAAAGTTTTAGCCAGGGGCTGGAGAGATGATTCATTGGTTAAGAGCACTTGCTGTTCTTCCAGAGGGCCAAGATTCTGGTTCCAGCATCTCCATCAGGCAGCTCACAGTTGCCTGTAACTCCAGCTCCATGGGATCTGACACCTTCTTCTGGTCTCTTCAGGCACCCTCAGACACATTAAAAGTAACTATTTAAAAACTTCCATCTAAATGTCCTACAGCCCTTCTTATTCTGAAACTAACAACTCCAAAGGTGTTCTTACTGTAATCATAATCTCAATTATAGCTGCCTAATTCATATAGGAGAAAAGGGGAAGTCTGTGCTAGGGTAAGTTGGTAAGTCCTGATTGGACATGTTAGTCAGTGTAGCCAAATAATGCATTTTGATAGCTGAACCTTGGTGTTTTAGGTATCGGAAAGTGACCAAATAAGGGAATTGACCTTGGGGACTAGCTTTAGGAATGTAATCTAGTGGTTTAGTAATGGACAGGGAAGGGTAGAGGGCAAGACCAGCTGGTGCCATGTTTGTAATCTTTGGGCCTGTAAGAGAGTCTTTCATGTTTCACATGTGAATATAGATGTTTTTGTATATGTGTGCATACTTGTGGAGGCCTGAGGTTGATGTTGGGAACCACCCTTGATCACCCAACTTTATTCATGTAGCAATTAAAAAAATGTTTCTTGTGTTCTTACATTTATGTGTTTGAGTGTTTTGCCTGAATGAACGCATGTGCACCACATGGCTGACTGGTGCCCACACAGGACAGAAGAAGGCATCAGATCCCCTGGAATTGGAGTTACAGATGATTGTGACTCCATGTAGGTGCTGGGAATCAAACTCAGGTCCTCAGCAAGAGAGGTGCATGATGACTCTCCAGTTCTCAAGCCAAGGTTTTTCAGTCAAACCCAGAGTTTGCTAATATGGCTATTCTTACTAACCAGCTTGCTTTGGGGGTCCCCCATTTCCATCTTCTGAGGTCAGAATAGGAGCTGACAGCCATGACTAGCCAGCATTTATATGGGTTTTTGAGGATCTGAACTTGGGTCTTAGGCTTGCACGACAAATACTCTAACCACTGAGCCATCACCCCATACTTGTGCTTTCATATCCATGAACGTTTGCCCAGTTTCATCTCAAATGCCCTTTGCCATTTACCTTATTGATTGCCCAATTCCTGACTCTCTGGCCTCACTGAATCAGTTGTCTCAGTATACCTAAATATACCTCTGTTGAAGACTCCACTCCCCAACTAGGAACCACAGTCGATTTATTTCATCATCTTCCTAATTTTGTCTTTGATACTTGCAATTCATGACAGTAGCAAAATTACAGTTATGAAGTAGTAACAAAGTAGTTTTATGGTTGGGGGTCACCACAACATGAGGAACTGTATTAAAGAGGTTGCAGTATTAGGAAGGTTGAGAACCATAGTCTTAGGTGGTCTACTTTTTATTTTTAAAACAATCTTATTTTACATACCATTTACAGTACCCTCTCCCTCCTGTCTTCCCACTCCCGCCAACATCTCCCCGTCTCCCTCCACATCCATTCCTCAAAGAGGTTGAGACCTCCCATTGGGGAATCATCAAAGTCTGTCACATCATTTGGGACAGGACCTAGGCACCCCCCCCCATGTATCTAGGCTGAGAGACTATCCCTCAAAAAAGCCAGTTCATGTATTGGGATAGATACTGGTCACACTGCTAGCATCCCCATAGACTGCCTAAGTCACCCAGCTGCCACCTACATTTAGGGATCCTGGTTTGGTCTCATACTGGTTTTGCAGCTGTCAGTCTGGGGTCCGTGAGCTCCCACTTGCTCAGGTCAGCTGTTTCTGTGGGTTTCCCTGCATGGTCTTGACCCCTTTGCTTATCACTCCTTCCTCTCTACAACTGGACTCCAGGAATTTGGCTCAGTACTTAGTTGTGGATAGGTGATCTACTTTTAAAGAGAAAAACCAGAAAATGTTTTACAAGATGGATGGCTCACATAAGCAATCTCAGGTGAGCTCAAGGATAGCCTGGACTAACACAGCAAAACCTGGTCTCAAAATTAAAAAGGGGAGGGGGAGAAATGTTGTTTCCCCCACCTCTTAGCTTTAGAGGTTCCAGTATAGTCCATCCCAATATATTCCTGTCCATTTTGGTTCAGTTTTGTTGTGTTGGGGCCGCTTACATCAAAGGACAAGGAGCGTGGCCTACCTAGCTGTGGTGGCCCATGCCTTTAATCCTAGCACATGTGAGGCAGAGGCAGGTTGATTAAGGCCATCCTGGCCTACAAAGCAAGTTCTAGGACAGACTAGGCTACACAGAGAAACCCTGTCTTGAAAACCAGACAGGGCATTGGGGGGGAGGTGGCAGAGAAAAAAGGAAGAAACCAGGGTCCCATTAGCCCCTTCTATGTCACACTCCAAAACATCTTAAAGACCTCTCTTTAGACACTAATTAAAGCTCCCACCCCTTCCCAAGAGCATCTCCCTGAGGACCATGCCTCGTACACACAAACCTTTGGGGGCATTAAAATGAAAACTACAGCTGGGCGGTGGTGGCACACACCTTTAATCCCAGCACTCAGGAGGCAGAAGCAGGCTGATCTCGGTGAGTTCAAGGCCAGCCTGGTCTACAGAGCTATACAGAGAAACCGTGTCTCAAGAAACAAAACAAAACAAAATCAAACTCCAACATCGGAGGAATCAGGAGTCTGAGGTAGGCAAAGGAATGAATACTGCCATGGTTCCCAGCTTTTTCCATGGGTTCTGGTGGTCTGAACTGAAATCATAATGTTTGCAGAACAAGCACCTTATCAGTTAAAACATCTCCCCAGCCCTCAATTGGAGAACCTTTAAACTTAAAAAATACTAGAATAATGTCCTGGTTTCAAGTGTGCTTGACAGGTATCGAAACATTTTGTGTTTCAATTTTTCTGAAAACAGGTTTTTGGGGTTCTTTTTGGTTTTTCTTTTTTTTTTCAGACAGAGTTTCTATGTGAAAACAGTTTTTGTCCTAGAAAAAAAATGTTAGCAGGTATCTCACCAAGTGTACTGGGATAACCTCTGGATCCTCCAACTGCATCAACAATTTGCTCCCCTGCTCATGATTTGACTGGTACCCTTCTAGAGCTTTCTTGCTCCACCTAATGGACAAAAAAGGAACTGACTACCTTTTTTTGAAAGCTGCCTAGCAACCAGAGGACAGGCATCACACATCACGGTAGAAGTACCTCATTGACCCTAGAATAAAATAAGAACAGAAGTGAACAAGACCTGTGGAATTATGGGAATAGCTTCAATGCACTTCTAAATCATGTTTCCGGGCACGTGAATTACTAATGGGAGTTGACAGATTTTCTTAGCACTGTCACTGTCACATGTGTAATCTTTGCTGGGTTTTCAGATGCTCAAGTTTGCATGTGAGGTTATACAACCTGGAGAAAGCCTTCTTGATATGTACCCTTAATGAAAAATGTTCTGACAAAGTGTGAGAAACTATAACTTTAATTCCCCTTTGCTTCTTACTACTTCTGAGTACTCAGTGGTAACAACATTTAGCAATTTGATCTCAATCCTTGTCTTGGCGCCGGGCGTTGGTGGCGCACGCCTTTAATCCCAGCACTTGGGAGGCAGAGGCAGGCGGATCTCTGTGAGTTCGAGGCCAGCCTGGTCTACCGAGCGAGTTCCAGGACAGGCTCCAAGACAATACAGGGAAACTCTGTCTCGAAAAACCAAAAAAAAAAAAAAAAAATCCTTGTCTTGGCATATATATACCCACTTTGTATTCACACACATTTTCTTTCATGTTTAACACATATAACTTGTATAAATTAACTGAGCCCTTTTCTTACATGTATGCATACACTGATCATAGATCACATCTATCTTTCTACTCTTGCCACCCTGGAACTACCATCCCCATTCCATAGTAGTTGCTCCTCTTCCTTTATGCTGTGGTGGTTTGGATAAGAATGACCCATAGGCTCATATATTTGAATGTTTGATCATGAGGGAGTGGCACTATTTGAAAGAATTAAAAGGATTAGGAGGCATAGCTTTGTTGGAGAAAGTGTGTCACTGGAGATGGGTTTTGAGGGTTCAAAAGCCCATGTCAGGCCCAGAGTTTCTCTTACTACCTCTGCCTGCTACCTGTAGATCTGCATATATGCTTTTGCACAATGGGTATGCAATACCCATGGAAGCCTGAAAATGGCATTGGATCCCTTGAACTGGAGCTACAGGTAGTTGTGAGTCACTCTGTGGAGGCTGGGAATTGAGCCCAGGTCCTCTGGAAGATCAGTAAGCCCTCTTACTGCTGTCTTAGGGTTTCTGTTGCTGCAATGAAACACCATGACCAAAGAGCAAGTTGGGGAAGTAAGGGTTTATTTGACTTACACTTCAACATCACTGTTCATCACTGAAGGAAGTCAGGCCAGGAACCCAAACAGGACAGGATCCTGAATGTAGGAGCTGACACAGAGACCATGGAGAAATGCTACTTACTGTCTTGCTTCCCCTGGCTTGCTCAGCCTACTTTCTTATAGAACCCAGGACCACCAACCCAGGGATGGTACCACCCACAATAGGCTGGGTCCTCCCACATTTATCACGAATTGAGAAAATGCTCTACAGCTGGATCTCATGGGGACATTTCCTTAGCTGAGGCTCCTTACTCTCTGATGATTCTAGCTTGTATCAGGTTGCCACACACAATTTGCCAGTACAACTGTTGAGTTATCTCTCAGCCCTAGTATTTTTTCCCTTTGAAAAGTATCTGTTAGTATCATTTGCCCTTTTATTATTGGATTATTTAGTTCCCTGGGTTCTTTATATATTTAGATATTAAACCCTCTGTCAAATAAGTAGCTGTCAAAGATTTTCTCACGTTTTGTAGATTTCTTATCAATCTGTTCATTGTTTCGTTTGACATGCAAACCTTTTAATTTCACATAATCCTATATGTTATATGTCAATCTTTGTATTTCCTGTGCTTCTTTAGTCCTATCAAGGAAATAATTACCTACATCAAAATCTTAAAATGCTTCCCCCTGATAGTTTTAGAGTTTCTGGTTTTACATTAAGGTGATTAATCCATTTTTTTTCCTGCCCAAGGTAGGAGACGGGAAAGTTTTGAACATCTCTGTGTGCTTATCCTGTGTTCCCAGCATCTTTTGTAGAATAGGCTGCTTTTCTCTAATGTCTCGAAACCCTGTCTCGAAAAAACAAAAAAAAATCATGTTTTATGTGTATGTCTGTGCAACACATACATTCAGTAATGATGGAGACCAGAAAAGTGCATCCCATCTCCTGAACTGGAGTTACTGACAGTTGTGAACTGCCATGTGGGTTCTAGGAATTGAACCCAGGTCCTTTGGAAGAGCAGCCATGTTAACTACTAAGCCATCTCTGTAGCCCTCTTCCCCATTTCTTATTTATATGCAATTTATTTTTCTTTCCTAATTGCTCTGGTTAAAATTTCTAGTACAATATTGCACAATCACAGTAGACATGGACAGCTTTATCTTATTTCTGATCTCAGAGGAAATACTTTGTTTCCTCCCATTCAATATGATGTTGGCTATTGGTTTTCCAGTGATTGGTTTACTATTCTTATCCTCAAGGGAATGTTTTCTCTGCATTTATTGAGATGATTGTATGGTTTTTTTATCCTTCATTCTATTTATGTGATGCATCATATTTACTGATATGTATATGGGTTTTGATTTTTTGAGACAGGATTTCTTATAACCCAGGCTGGCCTCTAACACCCTATCTAGCTTAGTATAACCTTGAACTCTTGCTCCTTCCACTTCTACTTCTCAAACACAGGGATTATAGGCATGACTACCAAGCTCAATCAAATAACTAACACCCCCTCCCCTCTCCTCCCCCTCCCCTCTCCTCCCCCTCCCCTCTCCTCCTCCACCCTCTCTCCCTCTTTGTTTTGGTACTGAGGATTGAATGTAGAGCTTTGTGAAAGGCTATATCCCTAATTTCTATAGGCTGAAACATCCTTGCATCCCTGAAATAAACACACTTTTTCTATTATTCCTGTTTTCTTTCTCTAACACACACACACACACACACACACACACACACAAGAAGTACACATATACACATATGCTCTCTACATATAAAACTCTATATAAAATTTATATGTACACACATATACATACATAAATGCATTCTCTACAGAATGAGTTCCAGGACAGCCGGGGCTACACAGAGAAACCCTATTTTGAAAAGACAAGCAAACAAACCCCCAAACCACCACCACCAACAACAACAACAACCCCCTCCCCACAAAAAAGGAAAGCAAACAGAGCAAGTCACGAGGAGCCAGTAAGCGCCTCTGTGCTTTATGTTTCGGTTTCTTCCCTGAGTTCGCTTCATTATGGATGTATAAGCGAAATAAACCCTTTCCCCCAAATTGCTTTTGGTCATTTTAAAGATGAATTTATCTTTATTTTGATGTGTAGGGGTGTTTTGCCTACACACTACAGGCATGCCTGGTACCCATAGAGGTCAGATCCCCTGGAACTGGAGTTACAGCTGGTTGTGAACTGGTATGTGGGTTCTAGGAATCAAACTGAGTGCCCTGCTAGAGCAGCAAGTACACTTGAGCCACCTCAACACTGAACTATCTCACCAGCCCCTGGTCATGGTGTATATCACAACAGGAAACAAATAAAACAGTCCACTTTCCTGAACGACGAAATTGCTGGGTGACATGAAATCCTATTACAAAAGAAAAAGAAAAAAAGGGAACCATTTTAATTTCATAAGTATCAGTCTTCTATTGCTGCTAGAATAAAATAGCATGAACAGTGGCTAAAATAAGACCAATTTATTTCTGTGCAGTCATAGAAGTCAGAATGAAACAGGCATGTAGAAGCTGCTTTTGTTAAAAGCATTGACTCCACTCCTGTGCCAACAAGGTAACTGCATCAGGACCAAAACTGACGCGTCCCCCTTCGTTCTGTGTCCATTTGACTCCTTTGCTTTGAATGAAGGCACAGACTAAAACTCGTTACCTTTAACCCGTCTTCTGGAGTCACCTTGGACTCTCAGACACCAGAACTGTATTTTTTGTTATGTCATCAGTGTAGCTTCCCTGTCATATGCCAAGGACACAGTTTCACAGCAGATTTCCTGGTCCTCTGACTCTTGCATTTTTTTCTGCTTGCTCGTCCACAATGTTCCCTGAGTCTTAGCTGTAGGGAGTGTGTTGTAGGTTTATCAACTGGGTCTGGACTCATAGCCAGTTGTCTTCATTTTGAGTAGTTGTAGATCTCTGTGATGGTCTCTGTTGCAAAAAAGAAGCTTCTTTGTTGAGGGGTGAGAACTACATTTACCTGTGGGCATAGGATAAATATTTAGAATACAGTGAGAAATTATAATCTCTTCCTTATATGTAAAAGTAAGTGGCTACGGACACCATTTGGAGGATGTTCTAAGCATAGATCAGAGTCCAAAAGGCACTGCTGAAATGTCCAGGTTCTTGTGTCTCAGAACAAAGAATTTGAGTAGGGATGCATGCATAGTAGTAGAAATAGCGTTTACTAAGAGTACTTTCTGCAGCGGCACACGCCTTTAATCCAGCACTCGGGAGGCAGAGGCAGGCGGATCTCTGTGAATTCGAGGCCAGCCTGGTCTACAGAGCAAGTTCCAGGACAGCCTCCAAAACAATACAGAGAAACCCTGTCTCAACCCCCCCCCAAAAGAGTACTCTCTGAAGGTGGAAGTGGTGGAAATCTGGGAAAGGTTGGGAACACAAAGACTTGGGGCTGTGAGAGTCGGTCATGACCTACTACCAGCCTTTTGCATTTGTGGATTGTGGCTCTGTCCTTTACATGTAGTCTTGGCTTAGGAGTTTCCAGTCTTTCTCCTCTGTCATCGATTTCTTTCATGTGTTAATCATCTTTACAATTAATGTTGGAATACTAGAGAGCTGTTGGATGGCTCACAACCTGCTGTAACTCCAGCTCCAGGGGATCTGACATCCTCTTCTACCCGCCAAGGCACCTCACCTGCACTCTGGCCCAACCACCCACCCTCATACACAAGACTAAATTTAAACTCAGCTCTGTGAGGGTGTGTGTGAGTGCAGGTGCAAATGTGTACAGGTCACACCATGTGTGTGAAGGTCACAGGGCCACTGGAGGAGAGGCAGGCTTTCTCTGCTGCTGTGCTGTGCTGTGTGAGCTCTGGGTAATTCTCGTGTCTCTGCTTCCCGTCTCCCTATAGAAGTGCCAGGATTCCATATGTGTGTCACCACATCCAACTTTTTATGTGGGTTCCTGGGGGGTGAAATTCAGGTCATCAGGTTTGTGCAGGAAGTGCATTTACCCACCAAGCCATCTCCATGGGGCTTTATTTTGTCTTCAATAAACTGTTCTCGAACTCAGCGTGCCTCGACTCATCCTTTAGGCTTGCACTAACATCAGAAAGTTTCGTGGATTAGGTGGGCACCCTTGGGGCATACTTAATCAAATTTGCTACAGCTTGCTAATACCAGGTGGCACATATACAACTAAATCAATCCTCCCTCCTAGATCTTTCCATTTTGCTCAAACAAATTGCCCTCTGGATTAGGCACACAGTGTCAGCCAGAGATTCTTTTTCTTGTCTCACTACTGCCTCATGTGAGATCCACTGTTTCCTAGGACTAATATCTTTCGCTTTCTTTTTTTTTGCTTTTTTATTCATTTATTTTTACATTCTAATCCTAGTTCTCCCTCCCTTCTCTCCACCTGCTCCCCCCACTTCCCTCCTCACCTCCCATCTGCCTCCCCTAGAAGTCTACTAAGTCTGTCCCATCATCTTGCAGAACCTAGGTACCTCTCCACTCCCCACACCCCTGTGTCTAGGCTGAGCAAGGTATCTCTCCATATAGAATGGGCTCCACTAAGTCAGTTTGTGCATTAGCGTTAGATCTTGGACCCACTGCCAGTGACCTCATATATTGTCCCAGCTGCACCATTGTCACCTATATTAAGGGAGTCTAGTTGGGTCTTATGCAGGTTCCCCATTTGTCAGACCTGAGTCAGTGATTTGTTACTAGCTTGGGTCAGCTGATTCTGTGGGTTTCCCCATCATGGTCTTGACTCCTTTGTTCATATTATTTTTCCTCCTTCACTGTGATTGTACTCCAGGAGCTTGGCCCATTGTTTAGTTGTGGATTTCTGCATCTTCTTCCATCTGTTTCTGGAAGAGGGTTCTAGATTCTCTAGGGTTGTGGATTGTAGGCTGCATATCTTTGTCTGGTATCCACTTATGAGTGAATACATCCTATATTTGCCTTTCTGGTTCTGGGTTACATCACTCATGATGGGTTTTTAGTTCTGTACATTTGCCTGTGAAATTTAGAATGTCAATCTTTTGTTTTCTTAGTGTGCTCCTTTCTTTTACTGGAATGTCCTTCTGATGTTTTATTAAAAGTTCATGGAATGTCATCTATTTGGAATCCTTCTGAAAAATGTCACTGAGGGTCTAGCTGAATATAGGGTTCTAAGTTGAAGATCATTTACTTTCAGAAATTCTGTTAACTTCTAATTTCAAGAGGCATAATTGAGAAAACCAATGTCATTCTGATTTCCAATCCTTTGTTATGAAGCTTGCTTTTTTTTGCCTAGAAGTTTGTCAGTATCTGTCACTGGTGTTCTGGATGTTATTATACTATATTTTGACTATGGTATATTTGAACATTTATAATAAGCTGCACTGATTACTGCCCATATTGTTCCCCCATTGTCCTGGACTCTTGGCTGGTTCTCCTCACGTAGAGATACTTGTCCTTCCATTTATGAATATTTTCTTGAGTTAATTTTATCTCCAATTCTTTACTTTTTGGAGGGCTGCCTATGATTTGGACTTTGGATCATCTGAAATGGTTTTCAGGATTTCATATCCTTTCCATTCTATTTTCCATTTCATCGTCTTTTTATTCTATCTCCTGGGAGATTTCTTTGCCTTGATATGATCCTATTTATATATAATATTTTATTGATTCTTTGAGTTCATACACACAATGCAATATGACCATAATTTTATTACATTTAAAAATCTTAGCTAGGCGTTGGTGGCTCATGCCTTTAATCCCAACACTCAGGAGGCAGAGGCAGGCAGACTCTGTGAGTTCGAGGCCTGCCTGGTCTACAGAGCGAGTTCCACGACAACCTCCAAGGCAATACAGAGAAACCTTGTCTCGAAAAACAAAAAAAAATAGCTATTGTATTCAAATTTCTATGAAATGATTCTTCTCACATCCTATCCCCTCTTCAATTCCTCCCACCCTTACTTTCTGTGTTGTTCATAGTCTATCTTTATTTGATGGATACAGTTACTTCTCTTTTTTTCTAAATATTTTATTTATTTATTATGTATATAATCTTCTGCCTGCATGCCAGCAGAGGGCATCAGAGCTCATTCAAGGTGGTTATGAGCCACCATGTGGTTGCTGGGAATTGAACTCAGGACCTTTGGAAGAACAGTCAGTACTCTTAACCACTGAGCCATCTCTCCAGCCCGCAGCTACTTCTCTTAACATTGTGAGGATCATTGTTTTGGTTATTGATGTTGAAGTCTTCATTAGTCTCCGATGTGTTTTCTTTTCCCTTGCTTCTTTTATTCTGTTTGTTTTTCTTTTCACTTGACACTGGGAGTAATCTTCAACCACCTAGTAATTTTTGTTGATACTGAATACAAAAGCATCTAAAACCCTTTGGGTGGATCCTGTAAGCCTGGGCAGACACACTTATGAGGAGGAGTAATGGTTCCAGGTATCAGCAAGGATCTGATAGGAAATAGCTGTCACAGTTTCATTGAATTGGGTTCAATTGAGAAGGGTTCAATAAAGGACATTTTTGAAGGCATGGCCAGTGTTTAGGAGAGAAATAAAGACACTAGGTCAGTATTCCAAAGGGAGCAATCATAGAGAGCTACTCACTACCTGAACGTCGAAGGGCAGGGGGTGGGGAATTTTCTTTGGATCGCTGTGTGGGTCTCCGCGCAAAAAGAGGCAGTTGACAGGAGCCATGGTCTTTAGAGAATAGATATAATGGGTCTGTGACTCAGCAGGGAGGGAATACCAGGCTCAAATATTCTGACTTGGCACTACACTATACATCCCTGCAGGAGTTTGACACAGTTTGACATTCACAGCACTGGGGGAAAACTGGGTGGGACCCGAGAGTGGGAATAGAGGCCTCTAATCCAGGCTGTATCTTGCAAGACTGAGTCCAGAAAACAGAAGCTATGCTAGGCGTTTTGAGTCTAAAAGGCTGGAAATAGAATTAGACTCTTACATCAGGGTCAGCAAAGCCAGGTGTAGTAAATGTCAGGGACACTATCAGAAGGTCAGAGAAGTTGACTGTGCCTGTTCAGGAGCTGTAGCTATTCTGCAGGCTCTCCAGAAAGTTCTCACCAGTGGTTCCGGTTTTCAAAGGCAATGTGAAGCCAATACTGATCTCACATGTCCACATGTTGGATTTTGGTTTGCCAGGGAACCAGTGTCAGGTTGGAGTTTCCTCCATGCCCACATCTGGGGATATTTTCTCTAGGTCCTCTTGGGCGTTTCTGGAAAAGGTGCCTCTCATCTCATTGTGTCCAGAAGGACAGGGGAAATGAGCAAGCCTTGGCAACTGGATGGTCGTGGGCTAAATGCCTTGGTAACAAGGTATCTTCTACCTGCAGTGCCCAGTTTGTTGGGCTGTGTCAGGGAAAGGCCTGAGGGTTCAGCCACTCAGTATACTAAAGCTGAAAACATGTCCTTGATCTGAGCCTCGAACTTTGTAGAAGCTTGGTTGGTTGAGGGCTCCCTTTCAGAGCCTGCTGCAAACTCCAGCTTTATGGCTTTCTGCTAAGCTGTTACCTCTCCAGGATTCTGTTTGAGTCCCACCTTGACATGTTCAGCCTCTTAATGGTTCCCTTCTTGTTCCTGCCACTGTCAGGGAAGTCCCATTTATTCCTTAACTATTTCTTAGTAGTAAGAGGCTAGAGGTGACAAACACAGTATTCCAGTGTGCTAAGATTAACAAAATATATCTAGGACATTTGCTGCAATTGTTAAGTTGGATTCTCACTTTAAAACTCTATAATCACTTTAGATATTTGTTCAATTGCATAGGCATTATTTATTCTAAACTTTTCAAATAAGGAAACACAAGTTAGTAAACATATGACATCCTTTTGTGTGTTTCTTCGAGACAGGGTCTCATATAGTTCAGGATAGCCCCCAAACTCTCTATGTGTCCAGGATGACCCTTCTTATCCTCCTACCTCGATCTCCCAAGTCAAGTGATTACAGGCATGTACCACCATAGCTGATATTATGTGGTACTGGGGATTGAACCCATGGAACCTAGGACTTCATTTATTTTAGGCAAGCACTCTACCAATTGAGCTGGATTCCTAGAGACAATAGTCCCAAGAGATGACAATCTTTAAAAAGCAGTCTTTTCCTTTTTTAAAATTATGCTCATTGAGGAAAATCTAAAACAAAGCCAGACATTATCCCAAGCACTTTATAAGTGTTAGACCCCATTACAGTTCATTAGAGCCCTGTGAGACAGGTAATACTATTTCCATTTTACACACGAGGAACTCAAACCATAGAGAGAAATCTCCCAAGATTACATGACCAGGGCATAGGCTTTATCATTATGCTTTCTGGCTCAAGAAATAAAGAGGAGGACAATGGAACTAGCTCAGTGAGAGATACTACTCATCCCAAAAGCCTCATGACATGGAATCAGATCCCTAGTAGCCATGTAAGCCTTTTCATTTATTTGGCCAGGAAAGGGCTATGGTTTATGGCTATGAAAGACTAAGGCACATACACAACTCTTAAAACTTTAATTCATCGTTTAAAAGACGGATGTAGCAGCACAAACATCTGCAATCCCAACACTGCCTTACAGGGAGCTGGGAGATGAATTCAGGAGCATCTCCTGATGCTCATGGGGCAGCTAGCCCGGCTAGCACAGCTGTGATGCAAGGGCACCCTGTCTCAAGCAAGGCAGAAAGTCGAGGGCTGACCCTCTGAGTTCCACAGGCATGTTTGTGCCTGCACTCACATAAGCAGGCACGCACACACATCCTTATGCACCAGAGAAAGACACAGAGACAGGGACACGAGAGGAAAACATTGTTTCTAGGACATCTTGGCCTGTTAACCTTTGGGAGTGCTTGTCTTTTCTAAGTTAAAAGACAATGTGAGTGCCTGAGATAGGTGAGTGTGCACACTGTGTCTTATCACCAGGTGTTATGCCATGAGCATTTGATGTGCATCCAGATCACAAATGCATTCAGATCTCATGCCAAGCAAAGTGTCTACGAGGATGCACCAATATTCTGTGTTAAGACCATTAAGTAGGAACTCTCAACCATGACAAAACAAACAGGCTGTTTAGTCAGATTTCAGACAATTCCATCATTTCTAATCCAATCAGACACAATTGATTTCTGTCCCCTGGGAGCATGGCATTTAGCTTCTTTGAACTCCAGTTCCCTCAGTCGCTAAATGGGAATAATAACACTCGACTTACACTGCCGTTAGAGGTTAGCAGAAGAGGATGAGGGAGTATCACAGACCATTCTTGTCCAGCAGTGATGGTGTATCAAAATCATCGTCCTTGCTGCCCAGAGACACAGGAACAGTGCCACTTATGCCATGCCTCTGTTGCAAAAATATAACACTGTAATTTTTTTGTCATGTACAGCCTTTGCACTTCTTTATTTGGGGCCAGGGAAGGTCTAGTGCTTACATGACAGTTTATCTGTGTTGCTTATGGCTGTGAGTTCGAGACCAGTCTGGTCTACAAGAGCTAGTTTCAGAACAGTCTCCAAAGTTACAGAGAAACCCTGTCTCGAAAAACCAAAAAAAAAAATCATATAATTGTGTAAATGTCTTAAAGTCAGAAATTTGAATTGCTTCTTAGAGTAAGGTTATGAAATACATGCTCAAAAATCAATTCCTAACAGGGTTAATATTTTTTCACAATCAAATATATGTGAGACAAAAAGGCTAATCTTCATTGTCAGTTAGACAGGTCTGGGCAAGTCTGTGACTGTGTTTCACAGTGAAGAGCCTCCCTGAATGTGGGTGCTCCACACTGAATAAAATGTGAGATTCCATACTGAATAAAAAGCAAAAATCCTGAGCACAAGCCTGCCCCCCCCATCCTTTCCTCCCTCCTCTCTCCTCTGTCTCCCTTCTCTCTCCCTCTCCTCTTTTTATCTCCTCTATCTCATGCTGTCTCCTCCCTCCTCTCTCCTCTCTCTTGGTTAAAACATGGACCAATGTGTTTCCAATCGGGCAGGTCTGGGATAGGATCTACTGTGCACACTGCTGGTCAATTCCTACATATTGCTGGTGGACACCACACCTGGAGCTCCCCTGTGGCACAAAAACAAAACAAAAAACCCAAGCCAGCCAAACAACAACAAGAAAACTATTAACTATTCGCAGGGGAATAGAAATCCAAGCTCAGGGCTGGCGAGCAAAAGAGGACAGACTTCACTGGCTCCACTTTTGCCTGTGGCTAGTCTGTAGTTATTTTTTGAGGAGGTGAACTTGATTTAACCGACTCTATTTAATAAGAACTTGTGCTACATAAGGGTTGTGCCACATTTTATTAGGTAAGTGCCTGGTTCTGAGAATTTTCAATTAACTTTCACGGCCTCTGGGCCTGGAGGACAAATCTTTGGTAGGCTTCCTGCACTGGGAGCTTCATAACCCTGGAGATGACTGTGACCACTGGACTTGGATTCTCGGCACCCTAAGGTGGTGATATTGAGGGTAGTTGTGACTTCCTGCTGGGAAGGTGTTACTAGAGGAGGCAAAGTGTAGGGAAAACCACCTTACCTGGCCTCATAATCTATCAATCACAAACTTTTTCTGGTGATAAAAGACACATAGCATTTATCCTTTTAGCCATTTTTGTTTGTTTTTGTTGTTTGTTAGTTTGTTTTCAAGACAGGGTTTCTCTGTGTAGTCCTGACTGTCCTGGAACTCGCTCTGTAGACCAGGGTGACCTTGAACCCCCCAAAATTCACCTGCCTCTGCCTCCTGAGTACTGGGACTAAAGGTGAGTGCCACCACCACCCAGCCCTTTTAGCCATTTTTAAAAGATGTATTTATTTTAAAATGTATAGGTGTTTTGTCTGAATGTATGTATATGTACCATATGTTTACTTTCTGAAGGAATATTTTGTGTAATGTGTTAATTATCTCTGCAAATTTTGGCAATAGTGAGATTATAGAACATTCGATTAAATTTTGTAAAGCTTTGTTTATTTTATGTGTATGAATGCTTTGCATGCATGCGTGTAGTGCCTTCAGAAGCCAGAAGGGGTGCTACATCACCTGGAACTGGAGTTACAGGCTGTTAACTTCTGAGCCATCTGTCTACCCCCTTAACCATTTTAGGTGGACTTTACAGTTCAGTGGCATTAAGAACACTTAAGAGTACTGTAATCATCACTACACTCCAGTTCTAGAACTTTTCCAGGATTCCCGCACTGACATTTTATAATGACAATTGCATATATTTCTGCTTCTGAGATATAATTCACATGTTGCACAAATTGTCTATTTAAAGTATACGATTCACCCATTTTTAGTATTCTCACAGTTGTGCAACCATCCACACAGTTAACTTTAGAACATTTTGTCACTCCAAAACAAAACCTTGTACCCATTAGCCCACTCTCTGACTCCACCAGCCAGTAGGGATTACTAACCTACTTTCTGTCTCTGTGCATTTGCCTGGTGAGGACTTTTCCATTCCCAGCATCCATATGGTGGCTTACAACAGCCTCTAACTCCAGTTCTAGGGGGACCACAGTCCTCTTCTGGCCTCCACAGTCAATAAGCATCATGCACACAGTACACAGACATACACATAGGCAAAAATTCATACGCATAAAATAAAAATAAGTCTTAAAAAAGAATTCTCCTGAGGAGCAGTTGGGAGGGGGGAAGTGAGGGGAGCGGGAGGAGAGGAGGGAGGGGAAACTGGGATTGGAATGTAAAAAATAAATTAAGAAAAAGAATCCTCCATTTTGGCTTCTTGCATTGACAGAATGTACATGATCTGTGTCAGATGTACCTCAAAACTGATTCTCAAGGACTGAAAGTGGTGGCGCACACCTTTGATCCCAGCACTCGGGAGGCAGAGGCAGGTGGATCTCTGTGAGTTCGAGGACAGCCTGGTCTACAGAGTGAATTCCAAGCCAGCCTGGGCCCCATGTGATAGTGAGATCCTGCCTCAAAAGAAAAAAGAAAGGACCTTCAGATGGTCACTCCTCTTGCTCAGTGGAAGGCCACCACAATGCTGGCCTTTAATTTCTGCAGCCTCTTGCTGCCTTTTCACTTTCCCCAAGGCTCTCCTCCTCTGGTCCTGTGCGTGCTCCACGGAGCACAGTCCATGGGTGCCAAAAAGGTGCTTGGAGACCTCTGTTGCTGCCCATTGCCTGTAGAGCCTTGTTCACACTCAGGTGGCACAGAGAACACTTCCACCTGACATCTGACTGCACTCCTCCCCCTTCTGCACAAGGCAATCTGCTTGCCAGACTGCGGCCATCCTTCCATGTTCTTTCTTCCCTCTGTCTGGAATGGTGGAACACTGCACAGCCTACACACACAGCTCCAGTGTAACCTGGCCTGTGATGGGGGGGGGGAGAACCCATTTGTGCAGGCCAGTTTCTATCCTTCAAACTTCATTACTCATTGTTAAGATCAAATGATGCTTCTTGTCAGTGTAGCAGTGCCCACCTAAAGTAATTGGCCTGCTCCCTGCACAAGCCTTTAATCCAGTGGTTTTCAACCTGTGGGTCACAAACCTTTCACAGGGGTTTCCTAGGACCATTGGAAAACACAGATATTTACATTACAATAAATAACAGTGGCAGCAAACTTACAGTTATGAAGTAGCAATGAAATAATTTTATGGCTGGGGGGGTGTCACCAAACATGAGGAACTATGTTAAAGGGTCCCAGCAGTAGGAAGGTTGAGAACCACTGTGTCCCACACAGTGAGGCAGAGGCAAGTGGATCTCTGTGTGATAAAGGCCAGCTTGATCTATATAGTGAGGTCTAGATGAGCCAGGACTACACAGTGAAACCATGCTGAAAAAAAGATCTCTATGTTTATTCCTATGTTCCCATGCTGCACATCAGCTTTTCTCACAGAGGACTGTAATGTGTGGCGCTTCCGGAATTTCTTCTGGTTATACTTTGATTTGCATCTTAATTGTGGAAATATTTGGCATTTCTTAGCATGGCCTGTAGCATGAGTAGAAAGTTGTAGAAGCCACACTCCTTGTTAGTCTCTTAGGACTGTTCTCCCAGTTTGCTGAAACAAAGCGGTGCTGAAGAAAAAGGATGGAAAAATGTTCTTAACAAGTTATCTCTATGCTTGGCTTCTTCTGTGTGTGTGTGTTGGAGGATGTTCATACACAAGTATGAGCATACATGTAGAGACCAGAGGACAATTTTGGGTGTTGATCCTTAGGAACCATCCATGTTGTTTCTTTTTAAAGATTTATTTAGTATGTGTACAGCTTTCTGTGTGCATGTATGCCTGCAGGCCAGAAAAGGGCACAGATGGGCCACCATGTGGTTTCTGGGAATTGAACTCACAACCTCTGGAAGAGCAGCCAGTGCTCTTAACCTCTGAGCCATCTCTTCAGCCTTCCATGTTTTTTCTTGGGACAGGATTTCTCACTTAGACTTACTGCTTGATGATTAAGCTAGACTGGCTGACTAATGAGCCCCGGGATGTGCCTACCTCTGCTTGGCCAGCATTGGGATTATAAGTATCCATCACTATGCACAGCTTTTTATGCCGGTGCTAGGCATTGAACACAGGGCTTCATGCTTGTATAACAAGGGCTTAACTGACTGAGCTGTCTCCTCAGCCCCTTTTGTCCATTCGAGAGAAAATTTGCTATTGAAATTGATTACTCAGCTATTCTTTAGAAATTTTATTAAATTTTTATTTGTGTATGTGTGCATGCATGTGTACGTTGTGACAGTACATATATAGGTCAGAGGATAACTTTTGGGAGTAGGGTTTTCTCCTTCCAACATGTGGGTCCTGGGGATCAAACACGGGTCATCAGGCTGGCACTCACCTATTGAACCATCTCACTGGCCTCCATTTAGATTTTAGAACAAGAACACCCATTGTGATTTTATAGGTGTATAAAAGGGCACATGTCATCTTTTTACTGTTTCCTTTGGTTTTGTTTTGTTTTGCTAGGGAAACTTCTGAAGGAAATTGTGATTTAGCCAAGCCTTCAAAGATGTGCTCTCATTTGATAGTTTCTGCCTCTCTGCAGATCAGGTAAACTCCATTCTCTGGGATTAGTTGGAAAGAATTCACAGGCAATGGGAAAGCAAAAGTAGCTCCTTCCAAGATGGGTCTCAAGCCCGCTCAACACAATACAGCAAAATGTTCATTCTATGGCTTTTGACCTTGACATGCATTACCTTTAACCCAGTGCACACATGGTGTGAAGGGAAAATGGGAAAGACTTAAATTCATGGCCACCAGACCTTGCTCACTTGACAAAGGGGCTATTTACTGGCATTGCCCATTGCGAAGTTCCTGGTTTTCCATGTCGTGAGTATGAAGACGAGTATGAAGGGGCAAATACTTTGAGAGTCTGCAAATGCCCTTCTTCTACTTAAACCCAGTAATTTGGGGATTTTAGTAAGGTTGTGCCTATACCAACTATCACTGCAGTCTTCTTTGGTTTTCTCTTTTATTTATGTACATGTATGTGAACCTGTGCACCAACTGCTTGTGGAAGCCAGAGTTAACCAGATGATGTCATTGGATCCTCTGGGGCTGGAATTAGTTACAGGTGATTGGGAGTCACTATTTGAGTGCTGGGAACTGAACCTGGGTGCTTTGAGAGAGGGGTAAGAGCTCTTAACTGCTGAATCACCTCTCCAGTCCCCTGTTTTGTTTTTGAGACAGGATCTCACTTTATAACTCAGGCTGGCTTGAAACACCATGTAATCTATACTGGCCTCAAACTCATGGCAAGCCTTCTGCTTAAGTCTCTCTAGAGTGCTGGGATTACAGATATGAATGCCTGTCCTGGTATTCTAATGGTGTTTCCCCATCTTCACATCTTTTTCATTTATTAATTGGAATTTGTCTGGAAGGATGATCGATTTCCTTATTGTTGATTTCTTTTTTAAATATTTTACTATTTTTATTATGCATATATATATGTATGTGTGTGTGTGTGTGTGTGTGTGTGTAGCTGAGTGTATGTATGCATACTGTGTGCATGCAGGTGCCCATGGAACTGGAAATCCGGGTGATTGTGAGTCACATGGTATGGGTGCTAGGAACTGAACTCAGGTCCTCTGCAAGAGTGGCAAGCACTCTTAACCACAGCCATCTTTCCAGCACCTGAATATATTTTCTGTGTAGTTTGAGCTGTTCCAGCTTTGGCCTTCGGGACACCTTTCTTTTTTTTTTCTTAAGCATGTCTTTACTTTCCAGCATTGGGAGATTTGTACTTCATAAAGCTCACCAAAAGTACTATATAATGACTATCTTTTGTAAAGCACTCAGCATGCAATTTATAATAATGTAAAGATGACATTAAAGGTTATCAAAGCAAAGTATCATTCATTACATGTAAATTACAGATGTCAAGCCCAAGCACAGGGAAAGAGCGAGTGTGACAGGTTGTAAGTGCTGGAGAAGCAAAGGCTCAAGTACCTTCAATTTTTATCCCAAATGTTGCTACCACGGAGCAACACAGTGGTGCCTTTTTAATCATGTGATGCCATTTTAATGTGACAAGTCAGATACTTTGCATTTTCCAAACCCATTATCTATTCTGGTAGAAATGGGAGTTCAGTGGCACAAAGACGTGGTATTAAATACAATTGTATTTCTTTAGAAATATTCATAAAACCAATTAACGTAATTTGGAGTACATTTGAAATCCTGCATTAGCTATTCTGTTTGAAGGATCCACTTGTGGGGAAGAGGAAGGATGTGGAGTCACACTTGTATTCATGTCAGCAGCTGGACTGGAATCTTGACGTTCAGTTCTCTTGTGCTGGTGAGCAAAAGCTTCTCCAGGGAAGATGAAAGGGCAGTAGGAATGATTCAGAAGGATGGAACAATAAGTGGGAAAAGGAATGTTCATTCACAATTTGGAGAAACTTAAGATGACACGTTCTTGAGTTTTGAATAGAATCGGCAGTTGGTTTAATTAAGGTATTAAAGTCAGGGGACACCTCAAGAACTTTATTTTGATTAAGCCTTGCTAACAGTCTTTTGTGATAAAATGCTAAGTTTGTCATTGCAGGAAGTATTCTCAGACCAAGGAATAAGGATGCAGGTCTTCAAATCAAGAAAGAAAAGTTAAAAAAAGAAAGAAAGAAATGTAGGCTGGGTTGAAGCTCAGTTTTCCAGCACTTTTTTTGCCTACTTGCTGGGTTCAAGTCTCAGCACTGCAAAAATAAAGCATCCTCAAGACAGACTGCAACAATGTACATTATATTGGCAAAATGGACCTGGGCTGTTTGAGCTCACTGAGAAGCTAGCTCAGAAACTGGGGTTCCCCGCGCCGCCCTCATTTCAGACCTAAACATGTGTGTTTCAAAGTGTCCTCCAAGGTTCCCTTTCTGGGTATGGGCTGGTTCTCCTAAGTCTTTGTCAGGAAGGAGTCTACAGAAAAATAGCTCAAGAGTAAAAACACTGTGTCCTCGAGAATAGCTAGAAGGTAAATCATTTCCAACAGATGTCACTGTTGTTTATCCCATGGTATAAAAGTGTCCACTATGAGAAAGAGAAATCAGAAACTCCAGTTGGCTTCCTGCACTTCCCCGGTCAGTTTCTGCAAATGTTGTGTGCACCTATTTGATGATGGTTTTGCTATCTCATTCACTAAACCGAAGGGCATGGCTATCACAGATCATTCTCTGGGCTATACAAAGCAAAGACCGAGACTCAAAACTTCAAGGGGCCTATCTTTGTCCTTGTGAGATTGGCAAAGCAATTCAATTAGAAGGCTAAGATTAAGACTAAGGGCTAAGAGCCCTTTCTCCCTGAGGAGTCCTGTGCTGGTTACTACTTTAAGGTGCTCTGGATTCTGCGATGTCCAGGTAAGTCTGGTCGATTTCATCAACACTGTTCAATGACTATATTTCTTTTAAAATTTTTATTTGTATGGGTGTTTTCCTTATATACATACCACTCGTGTGCTGTGTCCATAGAAGCCAAAAGAGTACAGACATCACATTCCCTGGAACTGGAGTTACAAATGGTTGTGAGGCACCATGGGCACACTGGGAATTGAACCTTGGTTCTCTGGAAGAGCAAATAGAGCTCTTCATGATTTTTGGCTCATCACTCTGAGAATGCATGGGTCAGCAACCACAAATCTTTGGCACCCCAGGTGCCAAGCCACCACAAGTCTAGCTCAGCTATTTCCATATTGAGCACATGCCCAGCCATTTTCCGGGGTCTGAGTGTCTTTGAGAGAGAATTAGGATGGCCTAATGATTTGGGGCTTGGCCAAGAGAGCCACTTTTGGAATTGGACAAATCTACAAGTTCTTGTTGAGCTTAGGGGAGAATGGTTTTAGTAAGAGCGAGTTGAAGTTATGTCAGGCTCTGAGTCTCACTCAGTGTTTGTCAACTGCAAGATCATAAGGTTTCATTGTCTTGATTAGACCAAGGCATCTAATGAGCAGGACAGCTGTGTGGATGAGGCTTCTGTCTCTTGGTTAGTCTAGGTTGCTGTGACTCACATGGACAGTATCTAGAGAAGGGAGAGGCTGTTATTTCCCCTCCCTTTTCTTCATCTCCAGGATCATGCTGTGTGTCCCAGGCTAGTCCTTAAGTCAGAATTTGTCAAACTCATGATCTAAGCCTCAGCCTTATGGATGAATTTTTTTCTCCAGAAAACGTTTCTCCAGAAATCCTGGGCGACCACCTATGTACAAACGAAGTCTCGTTATTACTCATTGAGTATGCAACCCAGATCTCCATTGGGCATGGGGTCAGCTTGTACTTGTCACTTTTGGATTTACTAGACCCCAGCCTCCATTTGCAGGAGCCAATGATCTCATTTCTCTGTCATCTATTTTCTCTCTAGTCTAGCTCACTATCTCTTCCTACCACCAGATGGTGGAAAGGGGAAAGGAAATAGCAGGCTAGTAAATGAGTGTGGTTTGCAGGCGAGTCTCTACGGCTGAAAGGTGTGGTGGGGAATGATCCCCTTGCCCAAAAGGAGCTTGTGATTGCCCAGGAATTCCTGTGAATTTATATTTTCCTTTTGGCATCCCCTAAATTGTTGGCTATGTAGGTTTGAGGTCAATATGCACAACAGTGTCTGATGGAGGATGAGCCAAGCTTTGTTTCTGGCCCTAGAAAAATGCCTAAGCAGCAGAAGCCCACACCTGGTCCAGGCAACGCTGGGTCAGGTGTAAGGAGGGTCCAATCCTGTGAGAGGCGGTGTCCAGCGGCACACCTGCCCAGCAGCCCCGCTGCACCCCTCTCTTTGGGCTCCTCAAGCCCACCACCTGCCGTGCTCCAAACTGGCCTGCCAGCGTCCCAGTGCTGCAGGGACAGGCCCCTCCCTCTAATAGCCCCCTGCTAACAGCTTTGTTCCCATTGCGGTCACCTGTTAATAACCAAGCAGGTGTCTGGCTCTTCTTCCCCTCCCCCAGCCTTCCCCTGGGGTCCGTCTTCTGATCCACCTTTTTCCACGTGCCCCTCAACTCCGACGCCCCCACCCTCAAAGACCCCCTAAATTTCCTCGGGTCTCGAGGAGTCTCGCGGCATTTCCCGGGGCGTGAGCCGAGCATTGGCGGATAGGGGGCGACCGCGGCGGAGCTCAGACGGGGCACAGCCGGCAGTGAGGGGGACGGCCAAGCCCCGTCGCCAGAGGAGGGTCCGGGAGTCAGGCCAGACGCCGCTCGGGCCCCGCCCCTCGGCCCCGCCCCCGCCTGGCGGCCGCGCCTCTCCAGCGGGCGGAGCTGCGGAGCCTCGCAGCTGCGAGGAGGAGGGGAGAGCGGGCTCCGAGGCGGCTGCCTTGTACTGGGCTGGGCGGTGCTTTTTATTTTTTTTTTCTTTTTCGCAATTTCCACTCTCTGAGAGCAGGAAACCCGGAGCAGCCGGGCGCAGCGGGGCCGCGATGCAGCAGCAGCAGCAGCAGGAGTCGCCCCAGGGCAGCAGCGGCAGCGGCAGCAGAGGCAGCAGCGGGCGGCACTGAGCTGCCACCACAGCTACTGAGGAAGAAGCCGGCCCAGCTGCAGCGGCGTCCCAACGCCCGCGCCCTCGATCCCCGCGCCGCGACCTCGGCGCTCCGAACCCCACGCCCGGTTCCGCCAACTTTCACGCTGCTTCGGCGGCTCCGCCCGGCTTGGCGCCAATGGGTGAGTGCAGGGGCCGCTCACCCCTGTGTGGGGTAGGCGAGCCCATCCCGGGACCGCGGACCCGGGGAGGGCGCCCCGGAGCAGGGCCGGGAGAGTGACATCGCGCTGGGCGCCCTCCTTCGCCTAGCGCACCCGATTCACTCTCACTTGCTTTAGTGTCCCTGCGGAGCCCGCGCGCGGCACGGATAGGAACCCAAGGGGGCCTGGGCAGAGAATAGCGGGGGCTGGCTCTGGGGCGGCTTGGGTTGAGGGATGCAGGGGGTGTGGTTGGCTTTTTCGGGTGGGCGGGGAGAGTTTTGTCTTTGCTATTTTTCTTACCCAAGCGTACCCTCCCCTGCTCTGCGGACGCGGGTACCTGGATTTGGTGGGTTCTGGCCCTGTGGAGGGCTCTCGGGGTTCTTGGTGCCTGTCTGGCCCAGGCTGAGAAGAGCCTAGAATCTCGGGGTCTTTGGGGGAGGATTAGATTGTCCTGATTGCCGGCTGATGCAGTGATGGGAGGTTAGGAAACGCCCCAGTACCGGGCCTGCTGGGCTGGCTGTCCCAAGGTCCTGAGCTCTTCCTGCAACCCCCATTTGTGCTTCCAGCTCTGCCTGTCTGTCCCCAGTCTGGTCCCCTCGCCACTCTGTGATCCTCAAAGGCTACTTCCCATGTCCTCCTCTAAGTCTGCAGGGCTGGGAACTAGAAATGGAGATCCGGTTTTTGATTTACCTAGAAAACAATTTCCATGTAGGCTGCTAACATGAGGTCTTCTGGGTCCCATTTATTATAGATCTGGCTGTGGGAACCACCTTACTGTCTAGAAGAGCCGGGACTTTATTGAGCAAAGGACTTGTGATTGTCTGGTCTCTATTAAATGTTTGGTTTACCTAAGTCTTGCTGATGGCCAGCCTCTGCTTTTTGTGCCTCTAGCAGATTATTTTTGGGTGTTTCTAGGCCAAGCATAGCAGTCTGCACATTATAATAAATCGTTTTAAAGTGAGACTTTTCTGTATTCAGGTAATAGGATCTTGGTACAGAAGCCAGAAAGGGTAGGCAGGAGTCACAGGTTGATCATGCACACACAACAAGCACTGGAGGAGAGTTCTAACCCAGTAAGTTGTTGATCAGTGAAGTTCAAATCCCATTTGTGATTGTTTACCAAAATGCCTTTTCCTTTCCCAGTGTGGTAGTGATTTCGTGGCCTCTCAAGTGTCGCGTTTTTCACAGTGCCCTTTTCTGATGATCACATCACTCCAGATCTAAATGAGTTCCTTTCTCATATAACACTTTTTTTCCTGCAGCAGTATTACCTATTCTAGCGTGTTTAATATTTATCTCTCCACCTGGGCTCAGTAATCATTGGGACAGCATTGTGTTGTATGGTGCTGCTCACAATGGTTTTTCTTTGATGTCTTTCGGCAGATCAGGCTCTAAATCAATATTGGATGGATGGCTGGATGGCATGCAACCCTCCTACTCCATGGAAAACACAATATTTAATTCATACTCTTGTTTGCTTTGCCTTGATTCAGACTATTGAGTTCACTGGCAAAAGTAAATACTTTAAAACCCTTATAGGTCACTTTCTCCTGAAGTGATAAGAAATGTTGTTGGGATCACCTTTCCTTTGGGGTGGGTTACTTGAAAGAATTATATACAAAAAGAAGTTGTCAATTCACATGGGCAGGCTGTGCTTTGTAGATCTCAATGGAAAGAGGATGGAGTCTCCTTTAAGAAGCAGCAGACCCGTTTATCACTGAGATCTAAACTGTTTGCATTCTTTAGACTCTCTTAACAAATTGAGAGTGCTTCTGCAATTTATAGTCCTTTCCAGTGTCATTTTAAAATTGTAACCATTATGCAGCAATCAATTATTATTTATTTCGGGAGTTTATACATAGAGGCACCAAGAGTAAAATGAATGCCATTTAATTCATTATAATGCGCCTAAGTGGAATTTAAGGTATTTGTTGTAGTTTGTGGGTAAAACTTACCTGCTGTTTTCTAAAGAGTCCTTAGTGGTATATTTGCAATGAAGTACAGATATTTAATAGTTGTTTCTATTTGTTTTCTAATAGAAAGACCTAGTGGTGCTAGTGTTCTATGTGAGAGGGCATGAGAACACACACACACTCACACACACACACACACAGAGTCTCTCACTCCAAATCTCTCTGGTTTTCAGAAGATTTATCTCATTTATCAGTTTGAAACTCTTGTTTAGCCTGATGATGATTTTTCCGGTGATGACTAACATAATCAAATCATATCATATAGTCCTTGATCTGAACACTAACTCAAAGTCACGAAATCCCTAACCCTGAAATGAAGTTGGCTACTTGTGCATTGCTCTCTTACGAAACACTGTGAACCTCCTGGGAGAGGCCTATGGTGCCAAACACAGGGAAAGCCTCTTATAATTAGAGCAGTGCAATTACTGTGATCCAAATCTGGGAGCAGTGAAGGGTTTGCAAGCCAAGCGAATGACTTCTGTTGAAGGATTTCCAGAGTAACAACACAGTTTGGGCAGCTTGGGGCAATGCTGTGGTCAGTGGTAGACTGCTGAATGAAAGCTAAACTGAATACAATGCAATGCCTTCAAACAAGTCTTGATTTAAGCATGGAAGAAAGGCCTCATCCCTTTCTTTTGCATTAGCCACGACCGGAGCAAAAGTCATGGTCTTGCTGGTTGCACAGACCATGGTTGTTTCTCATTCTACTCCTCCAGTCACCTTTGCTTGCATTTGTAATTTCTTGAAATATGCTACCTGCAGTGATAAATATGTGTCCATCCATCTCATTATGTATTTATCTCCTGCTTTGTGCCAGGAGACAGGTGCAAGTTACATTTAGACTGGCCCACTTAAACTTCTCAGTCTACTGGAGGATGTGAGTGCAAGGGTTGTGGCAGTGTATAAGTAAAAGCTATAGTAAGTGTCCTGAAGGATGAGAAGAGGAGTCTGCTGTAGGCTGGGAAACTGGTGAGGGTGACGTTTTTGAGGAGATTGTGAGTCACCCACCCTCCCTGGGAACACACCTGGGATTCACCAAGCTGAGTTTTCTTCTCCTTGTACACCATGAGGACTGTGGGGCCTCTGAACAAGGGAATGTGAGAGAGGCTGGCTTAGGGGCTGTGTACCTGTGTCAGCTGGCCTGGGGCTCATTTATAGTAGCCAAACGTTGCTCTGACTTGGATGCTGCCAGGGCTACTTCTGGGATTGAATATTTTAACAAAGGTTCTCTAGAAGAGGGAAAATGGAACCAGGCAAAATCTGGGGTTGGTATAAAAGCAGCAGGCACTCACATTAGCAAGACAGGGGATGTCTGCTCACATTTATGGTTTGGATAAAGTTCATGTTTTGTCTGTGTTCAAACATGATTATGGGGTGGCTTTGTTTGTGTCTTGTCCTCTTCTGGTCACACGCTGGCCTTGCCTGATGCTGCTGCTCTGAGGGATTGTTGCTCCTTACAGCTCTCCCAGACTTCGAGGACCCAGCCAGTTTCCCACTAGTAGGATCCCTTTTTCTGTTTCTTAAAGTTGACCAGAAACGGGTGAGGAGAAAGGTTTTTTTTTTTTGGAGGGGGGGCGGGGGAGGTTGTTCCATGACTACTACTTTAATATCATCTAGATTTAGTCTTAGGCCTTTTGTTCAACGGTGAGAAAAATGAGCAACTGCAAAGCCATACCAGGGAAATATATGGAATAATCCAGTGTAGGCAAAGAGATCAGGTGCTATGTGAGAAAGAAACGGGGAAATACGAGAATCCTTGACAGTGGCTTTCAGAGGGCAGTACTTTGGGATCACTTGAGACACAGAAATTCTTCAGTAGTATCTCAATAGACCTACACAATCAGGAAGTCTGGACAATAGGGTCCAGCAATCAGCATTTGAATAAGTTGTCTAGGATGTTCTTTTTTAATTTTTAGTTTTTCATGCACATGCACCATTAGTGCTCATGGAGCTTAGAGGACAACTTCTGGGAACTGGTTCTCTCATTCCATCTTGTAGGTACCAGGGATGGAGCTCAGGTGGTCATAGTTGCCAGCAAGTTGCTTTACAAGCTAAACTATCTGGTTCTGATGCATGATCAAGTATACAAACTGCTTGCCATTTTGGTGATGCTCCTGCTCATTGGAGCACTTGAGGTACCCTGTTCCTAACAAGATGTTTCCTGGGCATTAGGCTGTGCACATCTGGGCTGCTGGGAAGCAATGTTATTTTCTCCCCTCCCCATACTTGTATTAAGTATGCCTTTTCCTGGATTCTCCTGGATCATTGTACCTTCATAATTAATTACTTTCTTCCTCCTTGAAGATTCTATCTTTGGTTTTAAACTTTAGAGTTTCAAAAACCAGTTGTAAATTTTTGAGTGTGTCCTCCATATTTGTGTACTGAAAAATCATTCTCCCAATTAATGTTGATGCTATTTGGGGTTGGAGCCTTTGGGAGGCACGTAGAGTTGGATGAAGTAATGAGAGTGAGCCTCCATGATGGAATTAATGGTTTTATAGGAACAGGAAGAAACCTGTTTTGATGACTTCTACTATGGTATGAAGCAACAATGCAACCCTTACTAGGAGCCAGGCAAACACCAATGCCATGTTATGGAACTTAAGGACCTCTAAAAGAGTAAGCCAAGTTAACTTCTTATGAATTATCCATCCCAGGGTATTTGGTTACAGCAACGGAAAACAGACTTGGACACCACCTTTAAAATTCCACTTTGCCTTTATTGTTTTCTTTCTTTCTTTTTTTTTTTTTTTTGGTTTTTCGAGACAGGGTTTCTCTGTATTGTTTTGGAGGCTGTAGACCAGGCTGGCCTCGAACTCACTGAGATCCGCCTGCCTCTCTGCCTACCAAGTGCTGGGATTAAAGGCGTGCATCACCAATACCGGGCCTTTATTGTTTTCATCTTTGCTCAAGAAACTGCTGTTTCTTGAGACAGCTTTTCCCCACACCTGCACTTTCGCCATAGAGCCTGTACCTTTGAGTATGACTGTCCGTGGCACTGCCCTGACAGTGTTCTGGAATCTGTTCATGTCATGGTAACTCATGAACAGTCTGACTCCTGTTTACAAAACACACAAACACAGTCCTTAGAATCTTTGAATTAATTTACTGGAGCCCGTGAAGACTTTCTTGGCTTCTTAGACAACCCTAGTTACTTACTCCCAGTTTCCCCTACTACTCTTGTAATCTCTAGTTGAGGCCTAGTGTCTTTGGAATGGGCCCCATGTGCTTGCCCTCTGGCAAATGCCTTAGAGCAGTGATTCTCAACCTGTGGGTCACAATCATCTTGGGGTCACATATCACATATCCTGCATATCTACATTATGATTTTATTTACATATTTACATTATGGTTTATAACTGTAGCAAAATTACAGTTATGAAGTAGAAATGAAACACTTTTATGGACGGTCGAGAACCACTTCCATAGAGAATCTTCTGAAGCTAGGTAGCCACCCCAGACTTTCTCTTTCCACAAGCCTTCAGTCTTCTTGAGTCCTGGCCCATGTAGCTGCCTCCTTGGGAGTGCATGTAACTCTTGTATGTTTTGTAGTTGTCCTGCATGAGTTTCTTCTTGCTGCTGTAACAGATTACTGCAAAGTTAGTGGCTCAATGCATCAGGACCCAAAGTTCAGAATGAGTTTTCTAAGGTCAATAGCAAAGTGTGGGAAGGGCTGCCTTGTTTCTGGAGGATTTTTGCTTATCTTGTCCAGCTTCTATTGGCTCTTGCATGGCCTTGGTTCATAACTGACTCTTTCCCACCTCTGCTTTCTTATTGTCACATCTGTCTTGTTCTGACCCCTACCCATTATAAAAACTGTTATTTCTTGACCCACTAGAGAATCAGGAACCCTCCTCTTCTCAAGAGCTTTAACTTAATGAGCCACAGGTTCTGAGGGTTAGGACATGGAGATTTTTGAGGAGCTCATTATGTAGCTCCTCCATAAGACTGCTCCAAAGGTTTCTGTACATCATCTTTTATGAAGTCTGTCATCGCCAACTGGGTTGTGTGTAGTGTCCCCCCCTTCCCGCTGCCCCCACCTGGCTTCACTGCCCTGGCTCATTGCCTAGCATACAGCAAGATCCATGTGCTAATGAATGACTGAGTAACCCTTTTATCCAAGTGTGGTTACTCCTTGTAATACCTAAGAATGTGGATTGCAGCAGTGTGTGTGTGGGGGGATGTGTGTGTGCAGTTCTATACCTGCCCCCACCCCGCCTGGGGGCAAACTAGGTTGGCATGGTCTGTTTGCAACAGCTCCTGGTGACCTAAAAAGTAACTATGTGTCACATGGCTTCAATGAAGAACTACAAGTTTCAAGATAGAAAATTCTCCCTGACTCTGGTTCTGATGTCTCAGTCTCTGGAATTGAAATTCTGGATTGTTCTTTCCTGGCATGGCTTATTCCACTAGCTGATGATGCTGAGTCTCACAGAGGTGTAATGTGTGGCCTCCTAGCAGCAACTGATGACTCCAGTATTGAGGAAACAACCACACCCAACTTCTAGTTTGTCAATGTTAAGGTTCCACTCTAGTGGTTCTTGTTCTAACCTCTTCCCCAGGAAAGGTGTGTGTGTGTGTGTGTGTGTGTGTGTGTGTGTGTGTGTATGTACTATGTATTTATTTATTTATTTATGGTGCTGGGGATTAAACAAGGGCTCTACCACTGAGCTATACCCCTAGCTCACTTTTTGAGACAAAGTTTCACTATGTAATCCAGGCTGGCTAAGACCTTAGTTTGTCACTTGATTTGAGTTCTTCTTTTACTTCTCCGGTGCTGGGATTACAGGCTTGCACTATGACACCTGGGTTTCAGTATGTTTTTAAAGACAGCTTTATTGAGATGTTTCTTGGTGTTTGATATATTACATGACTACTTTGTAAATTTGTGGTAAATGTATATAAGGAACTTTACTATTTTACGTTTACAAATTGTAATATAAAAGCATATTCACGGTGCTCTGCAACCATCACCAGTACTTACCTTTGAAACTGTTTGAAAGTTCCTCCTCCATAGTGCTTTTCTAAAGTGAAGCGCAGAGTCCTGTCTTCTACGGACTCCTGGGCCTGCTAGGTATTTTAGAGAAAACTTGAAAGCCCACGGCATCCAGTTGAGATTTCTTAAGGAATACAGGAAAAAGAAAGCATTATTTTGTTTTGAAAATGCTTTGACCCTTGTTTCCTCTATGAGAGACTTCATTTTGCTCATTCTCTATGTACCTTCCCTAGTTATATTCCTGTCATCCCAGGACAGATGTTTGGCTATATTTTGACATCCGGAAGCAGTTGGCATGACTTGATTGGGTAGTAGCTTCCTTGGGAATCACTGGAATTTATTGAGAATGTCCGAATCCTGGAAGAAAACACTGCAATGCTAAACTGATACCTAGATTTCACACATCGAGTGACAGTTTCTTTCCTTAAATTCCTTCCCATAGCAATGGGTCACTGGCTGATGATGAGCACTTGTTTTCCAACTTGATCCCCGTGTTCTGTGGACACTTACATCTTTTGGGTAGCTCTGTCTTTTTCATTAGGGGATACTTAAACTGAACAGTCTGTAGCTGGTTGCTTCTACTTCCATGCTTATATTTAGCCTCAGGAGGAAAAAAAACTGTAGTAATAAAACTCATACTATTTGTTGAGTATTGAGTTGGCAAGCAAAGGTCTTTGCCTATTTTTTCCTTCCAGTGGCCAGGAAAGTGGTGGGACCACCCCAGGAGGTTAGTCTGTCCCCAGGTGCAGGGACAGAAAGGCAAGATGAAGTGCAGTTTCACTTGCTACTCCCCCCACCATCTTGGATTACATACTATAAATATTTTGATGCTCATTAATCATCCATTTTGCATAGCAAATTTAGGTCGTTAATTACTGTAGAACAGTATGTATAGACAATTTAAATTACCATCTCCTTAAACTTGAGCCCCTTCAACAGAGTGATTTTTCAGGACAGCCAGAGCTATACAGAGAAGTCCTGTCTCAAAAAGCAAGGAAACAAAGAACCAAAATCCCCCCAAAATCTCCAAAACCCAAACCAACAAAACAAACCACCACCACCAACAAACAGAACCCTTCAGCACCTTATTGGTTGTGGCACATAAACACAAACACTTGTGCTTTTTCTGTTTGTTTTTCTGGACTGTTTAGACTTGGAAGACTTGAAGCCCTGTTCTAGTTCTGGTCCTCTGGGGCTACAGCAGTTTTCTCCTTCACCTGTCACCTCCCTGTACACTTGTAATTAGCTTGGTGTCCTGTCTAATTATTCCAGTTAGTTCTTTGATTATGTGTTTTGACATCCTGAAGCAGTTGGCGTGAGTTGCTAGAGGAGTAGCTTTCTTGGGGATCACTAGGATTTGGACAAGATCAGGAAAGGCCTGCCTTGTCTTACTGTCCCCTCTCCTTGGCCAGCTTGTTTTTGGATCTCCATTTTTTTTCACCAGATCGTTTTGGAAGCTGCCTCTGCCTTAGCATTTTACAGACTGGCTGCTGAGTGAAATTCACTTGACTTGAAAGGATTTGTAAATGAAGTTTGCCTTTCTCTTACTTTGGTCATTAAAATGAAACAAAAGTACCTTTTAAAACTGGATCAAAATGGGATGGTTAAACCACTTAACTAGCCCCTTTGTTCTCAGGGAACTACTGTGTTTTGAGAGGTCTTACTGCTGCCCAGACTGGTCTTGGCGTTCTAGGGCTCAAGGAATACCCCTACTCTAGCCTTCTGAGTGACTTGGACCACAGTTACTATGCTGATTTCAATAAATTATTTCATGGAGAACAGGTGGGGGAACACAGCTACAGCTCATCAATGAATTCATTTGGCTACCTAAGGCAGGTTGTGTTGAGTGTTTTTAATTGATGGGGAGTTGGAGCTATTTTGACCATCAAAAAACAACAGGAGGAAAATCATATATTTTTGGAGGATCCTGAGAAGTGGGGTTGGGAGGGGTAGGAATTGTCACCAATTCAGAAACTGATAGGGAGGAGCAGCTCACACACCGCTAATCTGCTTGCTTGGCATGTGGCTGCAGGTGCTTGCTTGAGAACTCTCAAAATTATTATTATTATTATTATTTTCTCTTGAGATAATCTCTCATGTAGCTCAGGCTGGGTTAGATCTCACTGTGTAATTGAAAATGACTTTAAATTCTTGATCCTTTTGCCTCTAATTTCCAAGTGCTGGGTTTGCAGATGCGTGCCACAACATGGCTTCAAACCTAAAAAAAATTTCAATTTTATTTTGTATATATGAATGTTTTGGATGTGTACATGTTTGTGGACCACTTGTATGTCTAGTGCCTTCAGTGGCCAGAAGACTGCATCTGATCCCTTGGAACTGGAGTTACAGACAGTTGTGAGCCACCATGTGGGTGCTGGGAAATGAACCTGGGTCCTCTGAAAGAGCAACCAGTGCTCTTAGCTGCTGAGCCATCTCTCCAGCCCAACTTAATATTATTTTCAAAGCTAGATTTTGGAATAGATTACTTAGCCACAGTATCCAGAATTCTAAAGGCAGAAATATGCAAACATTTAAAGGCCTTTTTTGGGTGTGGTGGTGTGAAGTTAGTTTGAAGAGAACCTTAGTATATGAGACACTCAAGAAAATAACAGAAAAGACTCTCTTTCCCATTCCTGACCTCCAGGTATGCTGTGACCTTTCTCATAGGCTGTTAGTAGTTTGTTCCTGGAGTTTCCTTTCACAGGAGGTTTCATACATATAGGTAGGTAGTTATGTTCATTTTCCCCTTATTTTTTAATGTCGTCATTGATGGATGATGAGCACATTTCTATTGCCCTTGTGGATTTTGCTTCTGGGGATGTGCTTTACAATTCTGAGTCCTCTCATTCATTCATTTATTCATTCATGCATGCATGCACATGCATTTGTATATTCATCATTCATCTTGCAGCGGTAGGGATGGAACCCAGGGCATTGCATGTGCTGCACAAGAACATTATTAGTCAACTGCACCTCTAGCTTTCCCACCCTATTGACAGGACATGTGACTATTGGAAAATTTCTGAGAGTGTTATAATCTGAAGTTTTAACTGGTATGTGATAGAAACTTCATCCTGATTCTTAGCTGGTCTAGGTTTTTAGCTAAGAACTATCATTCCTCTTTCACTGGGTCTGTGGAGGGTGTGTGTGTGTGTGTGTGTGTGTGTGTGTGTGTGTGTGTTGTATATCCAAAGCCCACTAATCTGAAAAACAGATTATTTATTCTCAGTTACAGCATACTTTCGTGCAATCTAAGGATACCTGCTGAGGGAGAATGGGGAGCTGAGGTTAGGACAGCGGGCTGTCTCTTCTTGTCTCCATTTTCTCTATGCAAACTGCAGTTTCCGTGTGCACACGTGGTTTGTTCTCAGTTCCAAATTTCTGGTTGTGAAGTCTGACCCCACTGGAGTCTGAATCCATCCCTACACATAGGTTCAGCCACATGGAGACAGGGAGGGTGGTGCCTAGTTCTAACCGTCCTGTAAAGTTTAAGGCCTACTTGGTGGCAGACATGTGACAGGTACTGGAGGTGCCAGGATACATGATGGCCCTGAAGAACAGCACCTGGTGTGATGGTGCTTGTGGGGCAGCCCTTGGGACAGGCACGATGAGAAGAAGGTTTATAAGCCATAAGCTGGAATGTGTGGCAGTGCCATGTGTCTTTTTGTCCTGTCTTTCTCTTAACAAAGGCGCTAATGCGGAGAGGCAGGGAGGCCTCTCCTGTGATGTGGTCATCAAGTCGGTCATGTTTTTGAAGTGTGTGTGTGTCTGTGTGTGTGTGTGTGTGTGTGTGTGTGCGCGTGCGCGCGTGTGTATGTTCCCCCCTTGAGAGCCTGTATTGTTTAATGGAGTGCAGTTTCTGGTTTTGAGTTGGAGGCACTTAAAAAGCATTTGGAGGCACTCGCCTGGGTTGCTGATAGCACTCCATGGGGGAAGGGTCCAGTTGTGACATTGTCTGGTTCGTTTTAGGGAACCTGTGGGTTTTTAAATGGAGGAAGAGATGAAGCTCTTGTGACAAACACCCAGAGCCTGCTGGGTTAACCCCTGAGGCTGCTATGAGTTCAGGTAAAGGTACCAAGGGACTCTCCCATCCTGCTTTTGTCTGGTGTCTGCTTCCTCCCTCCTGCCTTCTTCTCATACCCTACTCTCTCTGTTTCCTCACCTCCTCTCATCCCCCATACCTCTCTCTTTCCTCACTTCCTGTCCTCTTCCAGCGTCCTCACATTCTGTCTTCCTCCGTTAAAAAATCTAGATCCTCTTCTCCTCATCTCCTCTCCCTCCCCGTCTCTGTCCCCTATCCCCCTCTGTGTCCCCTAGCCCCCTCTCTGCCCCCTAGCCCCCTCTCTGCCCCCTAGCCCCCTCTCTGCCCCCTAGCCCCCTCTGTGTCCCCTAGCCCCCTCTCTGCCCCCTAGCCCCCTCTGTGTCCCCTAGCCCCCTCTCTGCCCCCTAGCCCCCTCTGTGTCCCCTAGCTCCCTCTGTGTCCCCTAGCCCCCTCTCTGCCCCCTAGCCCCCTCTGTGTCCCCTAGCCCCCTCTCTGCCCCCTAGCCCCCTCTGTGTCCCCTAGCCCCCTCTGTGTCCCCTAGCCCCCTCTGTGTCCCCTAGCCCCCTCTGCCCCCTAGCCCCCTCTGTGTCCCCTAGCCCCCTCTCTGCCCCTTAGCCCCCTCTGCCCCCCTAGCCCCCTCTGTGTCCCCTAGCCCCCTCTGTGTCCCCTAGTCCCCTCTGTGTCCCCTAGCCCCCTCTGTGTCCCCTAGCCCCCTCTGTGTCCCCTAGCCTCCTCTGTGTCCCCTAGCCCCCTCTGTGTCCCCTAGCCCCCTCTGTGTCCCCTAGCCCCCTCTCTGCCCCCTAGCCCCATCACTTCCCACCTGATGTCCCACCCCATCCACCCTGACACCCTTCCTCAGCCCTTTTCTTGTGTCTAGCTTCCTCACACTTCTCATTCACTCTCTCGCCCTTCCCCTCCCATCTGGTCTATAGCCCTCTCTTTTTCTCCCCTTACCTCATTTTTGAGACAGGTTCACGCTTTTTTATCCCAGGCTTGCCTGGACCTCACAGTACTTCTGCCTCAGTCTCCCAAGTGCTAGCATTACAGCTGTGTGCTATCACCACAGCTTTCTACATTTGGGTTCTTCCTCTAACCCAGCTCTTTCCCTTGAAATCCTCTCTCCCCATCCCCCCAACCCATTTGTCTCCTATGCCACCATCTCTCTCACATCCTGTTTTTTCCTTTAAATCAGCCTCCATAGAGGATTCACATGTGCCTCAGATTTTCAACGGTACCATTATCTCTCTTTTGTTCAGTCTTGGAGCCAATAAAAATATTGTTTATCTCCGTGGTCTAAAGTTAACTGGCCATGTGCAGAAAGATTGAGGGGGGGATGTGTGCTGTCCCTGGGGAAGAGGAAGCTTTGGGAGTATCCTTTGCCCCCAGACAGCTTTTCTCAAAGGGCAGGAAGAGCTAAGGAGGGGGACTAGTGTGAGGAGGCTTTTCCAGTCAGGGAACAGTGAAGTGCTGGTTGTCAGGGCTCTCTCAGCAGGGTGTAGAGGGCTTCACCTCCCTACTGAGGGCCTGGGAGAGTCTAGGACAGGGCTTTTATTCTGGCTCCAGTGTTAGATAACTAAGAGTTTTTATTTATAAACACATAATGGCTACATGCAGAAATTAGAAAACATCAAGCAGAAGAGCTTCACTTAACCACTCATAACAGTTCTTAATGCGATCCCTATCATTTTACTTTGGTATTTTTGCTTAAACATATTTATTTATTGTTGTCAATATGGGAGGTGTGTGTATAGGTTAGACGGCAAGCTTCGGTGCTAGTTCTCCCTTTACACCTTGCTTTTGAGGCAGGGAATCTCTTTGCTGCTGTGCTGTGTACCCCAAGTATTTTGGCCTTGGAAGATTATCCTGTCAACACCTCCCATCTTGCCATATGATTACAGACACATGTCACTGAATCTGCCTTTGACATGGGTTGTGAAGATCCAAACTCAAGTTGTTATGTTTGCTCAGTGAGGACTCTTATCTGATGAGCCATCTCTTCAAGCACAGCAAGTATATTTCTTCTGGGGATTTTTAGTATATAATTATGACTATGTGTACATGATATGTCTGTGCACATAAATATTCAAGTTTTCTTTTAATTCATAATCATCTTGTAAGCTGATGTTGTAGTAGCTGAACATTTGAGCTCATGTATCTTAATTTATGTGGCAGTCTCTATCATTCAGCATTTAATTTGCTTCCATGATCTTTGTATTATAAGAATGCAATATTGTGCCCCCTTTTAAGATCTGCATTGTTTAGTTATGTGTATGTCTGTCTGTGTGTGGTATGTGTTCATGTGTGCAGATGCCTCTGGAGGCCAGAAGAGGTCATTGGATCACCTGGAGCTGGAGTTATGGAAAGTTGTGGGCCACCTGACGTGTGGGTACTGTGGAACCAAACTCAAATCCTTTACAAAAGCAGCAAACGCTTAACTACTGAGAAATTCCTCTGGCCCCTATATTTCCCATTTCTACCCTTAAGGAAATGAAGTGGTAGGCAGCACAGCATTTTATATCCATTTCTTGTATTCAAGGACTTCTCAACAATTGGAAGGGGTTATGTGGATGAAGACAAGAATGGATTTCTTCAGGCCTGGGGTTTTACCACCTGTGGCCTGACAGAAGACTTGCCCTCCTGTGTTTTCTTATAGTTTTACTTCAAGAAGCTGTATGACTCAGTGTGGGAAGGGGCGAAAATGAATTGTTCCACACCTCTAAAGGAAGCAGTGGATGAGGCTTTCCCATCCCCACACCATTGTACCATCTGCAGCGATTAACCGTTGCTCTTACCCAGTGAAAACAAACTTCCTGGGGGTTTGCTTTCATCCCCTTCTCTTTCTTTCTCCTTCCCTTCCTTCTTTGACTTTCACCACCTGAATGGTATTTGCAGAAATTCTGTTTCCCAGAATCACATAGCTTGGTATCATCATCCATGCTTTGAAAATGTATTCTCAGAGCTGGGTGTGGTGGTACGTATACCTGTAATCTCAACACTCAGGAGGCAGAGGCAGGAAGATCACAAGTTCCATGACAACCTGACATACATAGTGAGACCTAACCTTATCCAGGAAAAAAAACCCAAAAGCTCAACAGTGGGTGTGAGTCCTGCTTCAGCATGGACTACAGAATGAAACTGAGTTATGAAGCTAAAACCCAAACAAAAAGAAAGCTTCAGTCTTCAAAGAGCATCAAGATGAGTGACTATAACTACCAGGACCTAATGTGGAGAACCACCTCAAAGCCTTGCTCATTTTATAGATTTTATTAATGGACAACCTTATGTAAAGGATTTTTTTCCTTAGCCAACTATCCACTAAATTTCAACTTGCATACTTAATAAAAACATTAGTTGAATATCTATTATGGCCTTCCAGAGGCCAGCTTCTGTAAAAGTTTTGAAATTCGTAGATGGTAAAAAAACATTACTTTGTCAAATTCTAACTCTAACTTGTGAATTTGCTGGGTAAACAGAGTAGTTAAGTTGATACTGTTGTGTATTGAGATTTAATGAACATATCCAAATGTTTATTGGGTGCTCATGTTTTGTTTTCTGAGACAGTTTTTCTCTATGTAGCTTTGGAGTCTGTCCTGGAACTTGCTCTGTAGACCAGGCTGGCCTCAAACTCACAGAGATCCACCTGTCTAGGTTTGCGCCACCACTGCCCAGCTATCGGATGCTTGTTAAGAGTAAGATCTAGAACATATCAACTGGAAGATAGCTACCTAAGTTTCACCCACAGCCACGCATTGCGTGATGTTCCTTTAATTGGGAAGAGACTGTGGTGTGGTCTTTCAGGAGCACACCAACAATGGTTGAAGCAGAGGACCTCTGAGCAAATCCTACTTATCCAGAAAGAAGGAAGTGGCCATTTCAGGAGAGCCAGTTTTCAGGAAGACAGTTTTCTGGACTTTAAGCCAACTTCTGGCAGCTACTAACCCCCATCCCCGTTGGAGATTCAAGAGACTGAAAATGGGTTTGATCAAATGAGTAATGTTGAAGTTCCCCTCACAAGGAAACTATTTCCCATGAACCCCTATTTTGCCTTAAACTAATAAATGTTTATTAATATTTATTTACTTTATCATGGTAAGTTCTACAAAGTGTAAACTGTTTTGAGTGCTGGGGCGATGGCTTGAGCAGGTGAAAGTACTTAGTCACATGACCCTGACGACCCACGATCAATTCCCAGAACTCATGTGAAAATATCCAGATGTGGTGGTGGGTATTTGAAGTCTCAGCACTATTAGGGGAGATGGGATGTGAGAAGAGGAGAACTGCCTACGACCTCTCCAACTGGCTAACCTGAGGTACTCAGTGCTCACCAGAAGCAAGGGGACTCTGCCTTAAGAAGATGGAAAGCAAGGACTGACTGCTGAAAGTTGTTCATTAACTACCACACTCTCTCTCCCTCTCCTCTCTCACTGTCTCTGTCTCTGTCTCTCTGTCTCTGTCTCTGTTTCTCTCTCTCTCTCTGTCCTCACTTCTCAGTGTGAAGCTCAGTGTTGTTAAGAACATTCACATTGTGGTATACCACCACCATCCATCCGTCCACCTCCAGAACCTACCATCTTTCCTGAGAAACTCTCATTGTTTTCCTGGCAGCTGTAATTCTACTTCCGGTCTATGTAAATTTACCTCATATAGATGCAGTCATACTGTGAGTTCACTTATTCTTTTGTGACGGGCTTATTTCATTCAGCATATTATCTCTGAGGCTCATCCATCTGGTTGCATGTGTCAGAATTTCCTTTTTAATTGCTTTAAACTATATAATAATAATGTTACTTGAAAATGCAGGCATTTAACTACATACAAACTGCTTTTGCTTTTAGCTCATTTACAAGTACAAACCTGAAATGAATTCACAAATTAAGCATAAATTAAGCTGCTGAAGTTCAAATCAACACTGACAGAGGCATAATGGTGTTTCAGAGATGAAGTTGGTGCTTGACTCTGACAGGTGTTTGAGGGAGTCTTTTGTGTGTACCTGCATCTCCCGTTTTCTCTTCAGTGTTCAAGTCACAGGGAGAATCTATCCTTCATACAGTTCTCATTGAGTCCTTTTCACATGGTGCAAGGTATTAAAAATGATTCTGGATGTAGATGGGTTATATGGGCTGCAGCAGCCATCACTGTCAGCGTGTGGTTTGAACCCATTCTTCATTGTAAGAACTACACAGTACCCTTGTCTTTGTCCTTTCTCTCTGACCTGAAATGAACATCTATCAGGAGTCTTCTTAAAAGTCATCACTCCCTTTTTGGAGAAATAGTTGTATCATATGTATCTCTTCATAACACTTGTGTGGTTTTGTTTGGTTTTAGTGTGATAACTGGGGTTGAAACTGGAGAGACTTGAGACTTGCTTGTTGTGTCTAGTTTTTCAGTTCATTTTTTCCTTCCATTGTCTGGTATGCCACTGTGTGTTTGTCCTATCTGTAGCTGATTGACAAACACATCAACGTTTTCTTATCACCATTCTTACAAATGTCTCTGGTACACATGTAAAATATGTATGTTTAAAAGTGATAGTAAGGAGTGATTTTGCTGGGTTTCAAGTTTGTGGAGTTCCAAAGTGTGTGTAACAAGCATTTGCTCTTAATTTGATGAATGAGCTAACCAATGAATGAGGAAAACATATTCATTAAAGGATAAAGTATATGAATATTCAGTTTTAGAAGACAATGCCTAATGGACTTTCAGATTGTATGTTTCCAAAGTGTAAGCATTTTTGCTGCTCCCATCCTCAACAATATTTTCTCTCCCAGATGTATTGTGATATAAACTAAGCTGCTTTCCCAGAGACCCCCAGGTATATAGCCATCTCCTTTCTCAAGCTCATCACAAGACTGTTCAGGGTGGCAAAATTGCTATGCTTTGCAAGGCCATTGGACCCAGGCTTCTTCTCTGCTGTTGGCATAGTTGATGCTGACTCCATAGCACCACCAAACCTCCCACCCCGTGGAAGTGAACCTTTCATAAGGAAGCTGCTCGTCACATCACTGTCACCTATACCCATCAAGAACACCCCATGACAAGAATGTAGTTTCAGTCTCAGATGTAGCCACACAAGTCTGTGGAAAGATAATCTCCAGGGGATGGAGAGATGGCTCAGTGGTTAAGAGCACTTGCTGCTCTTCCAGAGGGCTGGGATTTGTTTCCAGCACCCATATTAGATGGCTCCCAACCACTTGTAACTTCAGTTTCAGGGGATCCTACATTCTCTTCTGGCCTCTGCAGGTACATGAATAAAAGTAAAATGGAAAAAGAAAGGTACTCTTTAGCTTGGCAATCATGTGTCAACAAAGCATGATGGTGGGGGAGTGCTAGTTTCTCTTGCCATAACAAATTATCACAAACTCAGTGGTTTAAACAATGCAGGTTTATCCCACAGTTCTAGAGTTCAGAACTCCAAGATAGGGATGATCCTCCCTTAGTTTTGCCAGCTTCAAGGGACGACTCCCCGACATCACTCTGGCCTTTGCT
Source organism: Mesocricetus auratus (assembly GCF_017639785.1). NCBI lineage: Eukaryota > Metazoa > Chordata > Mammalia > Rodentia > Cricetidae > Mesocricetus > Mesocricetus auratus. Next base: position 21,286,082 of record NW_024429188.1, on the reverse strand, counting down.
TCCTTCATTGTGTCTCCTTTTCTGGCTCTTTCGTCTTTCTTTCATCTTTTAAAATCCTCCATGATTACATAGGGCCCACTCAGGCAGTCGACAACATTCTTCACATCAAGATCTGAGATTTAAGGCACCTGCAGTCTCTTTTGCAGTGTTGAGTAGCATATTCAGAGGTGCTGGGACTTCTGCTGTGGACATATGTGAGGGCAGTGGTCATTGTTCTGCACCCCATTGTTCTATTTCTGAAAAGAGGAAGGGGAAGATGGGGACTGAAGATGACTGTCAGCTTCTGCTGTACCTTATGACTGTTCTTGGGAGTCTCATGGCTGTACATAGTTTTGTACATATATTTTGAAAGCATTCTCAGCCTGGTAAACTTGTTGAGGACAGGGTTTTATTTTCCAGTAGTTTGTGACTCATAGCATTGAAATCTCCTAATATTCCCCCAAACAAACCATATTTTTGAGGTCTCATCATTTCTCAGTAGTGACCAGAAAGTCTGTCAGTTTTGTTTTGGCACATTCCATTTGTGAGGGCATTTCCAATCACTGTTCTATTCACGTCTTCTTGGGTGCTGAGGAGCCACTACCATCACAATGAGTAAATACTGTGATGTGTAGTAAGATCTTGGAACATACCGAGTGTGCACGCCTTTAATCCCAGCACTGGGGAGACAGAGGCAGGTGGATCTCTGTGAGTTCAAAGCCAGCCTGGTCTGCAAAGTGAGTTCCAGGACAGCCTCCAAAACAATACAGAGAAACCCTGTCTCGAAAAAACAAAACAAAAACAAAAAACAAAAAAACAACGCCCCCCAAAAAACAAAACAAAAAAACAACAAAATCTGGGTGGGAAGATGGCTCAATCAGTGAAGCCTTGCTGCACAAGCATAAGGAGCTGAGTTTGGATCCCTTGAATCCACATAGAGCTAAACCAGTAATGCACCACTGTAATCTCAGAGCTCCTATGATGAGATGGATATCGGGGCCAGGAGAATCCTCAGAAGCTCATAGACCAGATAGTCTGGCATTTGCAATGGTCTCAAATGAGGTAGAGGTACGTTAGATGCATGCGCACACACATGCACACACACACAGACACACAGACACACAGACACAAACACACACACAGACACGGACACACAGACACCTCATATTAGCACAGCGAGGCCAGGGCCCTTTTGTGTTTAGTGACCCTTTATGAGACAGTTTGTGTACATAGTAGGTAGACTAAACAATTTCCTCTTGCATTTTTTGTCCTTCAGTGTGTTCATCTGTTCTGGGTGGAGAGGACAGGGGGATACATAGATATTTTTTGACATGTAATATACACCAGGAAGTTTGTGCACCCCCAGATTCATTCTTATGTTCATGTCCTAATCCCCAATGTAGACCTATTTGGAGATGGTGTCTTTAGGGGGATTAATTACAGTTTCATTCATATTCCTTGAGGTGCCCCGATTTAAACATTTGTACTTTTTATTTTGCCATTAATTACTTCCTTCTGGCAACAAAGAACCAAGTGAGTAATTAGTCGCATTCACACACACCCGTTTTTATACATGTTAGGACAAACTCCAAACTTCCTTAGGGGCTTCTAGTAGCCCGCATCATGCGTTGTGTTTTGCCGGCTCCAGCAGCGCCTACCCACAGCTTCCCTGGGCTCTGTTGTCTTTGCCTGTTCAGTTCCCTCCTTGTTGTCCTTGACCTTGGCTTGGGAAATTTTATCTTATCTTCCAGCCTGAAGCTGACACTTCTTGCCTAGGAGGTGGAAGAGAATAGTAACTTTAACTAAAATAAGTCATGCGTGTGCAGTTTAGTAGTAGCGAATGGGAAGAAATCGCCAATTGGTGAAGAGCTATTTCTTTTTGAGGCAGCTCATGAAACCTCTAATTTACCTTTGTTTTACTTAGATTTCTGGAAAATGGAAGACTAGGAGCTTCGTTGGTAGTCATTCCTAATTCTGCTTCCTTCTTTTCTCCCCACCCTAACTCAGATACTTCCAACAGATTGCTTAGGGCTTGAGGGGAAAACACATGTTTATTGAGAAAACAAGGGACCCCAGCTTTCATGCCCTGTGAACATTAGCACCCCAGCCTTCAAATTTACAAGAGTGTACCTGCATATAGCATGGTGTATTACTATAATGGATGGCAAAAGAAAATATTTGTTGAATGAGAAGAAGCAACGTGAGTCTAGAGGCAGAGTATTATTTTCCCAAACTAAAAGAGAACTCATCATTAATGGTATACCTTATTGGCTTCTATTGGCCTGAAATTGGCATCTGGTCAGGGGCAATTAAGAAAGCCATCACTGCCTGTAGTCTTCTTTAGTGTTGGCCATGTTGTAAGGTATATTTATGTATTTGGAAGTAATTTTCTTTCAAACGACCTAAAAACATAGGCATGGGAGAAGTTTAACATCATGATAGAATTTATGCCCAGACCACTTGCCCTGTATGTATGGGAGTCTTCCCATGGCCTTTGATTAGTCATTAACAGAAATTTCTTTTGCATTGAAGTTGCCAAGAAGTAACCCATTTTATGTTCAGGCTCTTGTAAAGCTTGCACCTTGTTGGTGCAGCTGGCAGGCTTACTGTCTTTGCTGTCTCCTCCTAAGTTTCTCTGCCTTGGCTCTGCCACGGAAGAATCTCTTTATCATTTTTAGTTGTGGTCAGCTTTCAGGCTTTCCACACTTCCTCCTGGGTCTCTAATGTAGCACACTGGTATGCCGTGGGTTGTGCAGAGTCGATCAGAGATATGGGAGCTCACATGGTTATTTTTACAGGGCTCTCATCTTGCATTTTAGGGAAGTGTTGCTGGCTGACCCCTGTACTCCTCCATTGAGGGATTTTTTCCCCTTCTTTGGCTGGTTGCAAACTTTTTATCCCGAACCAAGCCCCTGCTGTTTACAGCATGATCATTTCTTTCCACTAGGGAGTAATTGCTTAGAAAATGTCCTCCAGTTAAAAACGCAGTCTTTCATATTCAAAATTGACAGTGGAAACTCCTGTCAGCTGGCCTCAGATTCGAATTGTCTCAGTAGTGGAGATAGCAGTGTGATGGTGAGTCTCGGTGGAAGCCCCTTGGTGCTGGCAATCTACTTTGGCTGTGATATGTGTCCACTCACTTGGGGACCATTGCATGTGTTAGAGGCAGCTCCACCTTTGGATGTTCTTATACTTTGGAGAATGGTAAGAGCCATATGCTGCTTCCTAGGCAACTAAGATTTGCTGAAAATAGAGTTTAGGTGGCCCTACTGTCTTGGCGTTGGAAATCATTACTTTCTATTTTTACGCTATCCTTTGTTATCCCTAAATCCTTTCAAGTTCAGGCAATAGGAATCAATGAGCAAAACCTTTGTTGGGTGGACAGGGTTAGAGTTTGAATTTTCCCTCTCAACTAGTGGAAGGCATTTAGGAGATCCAAATCTAGTGAGATGAGGATGCTGAGTTCCATGTTTCTTCCCTTTCAGCGCCACCTGCCATTTAAGGAGGGCTCTGCCTCACTGTGGATTTAGGGTACTCACCACAAGAAAAGTATGTTGCAAAGAGTCAATTGTGGCTCTTTGTGAGCTTATTGCACCAGCTAAACAAATAGCCAGAAGAACAGTTTGCATAAAAAAAAACAAACCTTTGAGGATACTGAAGAGCAACACTGAGACTTGAACCCAGACAGTGTGAGCTTCAGTGGGTCTCAAAAGGAAATTGGTATCATCATCCTGGGTTGCAAAGTGTGGCATTAAATGGTAAGAAAGGAGAGGCTTAACTTCCATTGCTCATTTCCTAAGTAATAATCTCATTTTACTATCCCCGTTCTTGCCCACCTTCGGTTACAGAAATAACTCTGAGTGGGTTTTCTTTTTAAAGATCTGTGTCAAACAGATACCTCATAAAATGGCACAAGCAAAGTGTTCTATTTAGAACTTGCCCTGTGACATAAAACCACATGTGTTTTTAGATATTGGACCTTGGTTTTTTGACGTTAAGTGCTAGGGGAATGGAGACTGGTAGCAGCTATGGGTGTGGAGCTATGTTTTCAGACAAGACATAAAAGTGCTGTGGACTTTGCATAGATAGATTTACTTAACTAAAACTTGCTTATTCACTAGACCCTGAGCATGCTGCTATGGCATTTAATAACCAGGTTTATGTGTTTCCTGTTGCTGCCTGTCTTAGTTATTTTCCTGTTGCTGTGAAAAGACATCATGGCCAAGACAACTTAGAGAAGAAAGAGTTTATTTGGGGTTTACAGTTCCATAGGGTGAATGCATGGGGGCAGAGCAAAGGCATGGTGGCAGAAACAGCTGAGAGTTTATGCCATAATCCATAAGCACAAGTCAGAGAGGGAGAGCGAAAGAGAGAAAGAAAGAGAGACAGACAGATACTTTTGAAAGCTCAAAGTCCTCCTCCAATGACACATCTAATAAGGCCACACTTCCCCATCCTTCCCAAGACAGTGCTACCAACTAGGGAGCAAGCATTCAAATCTGTGGGCCTATGGGGGCCATTCTCATCCAAACCACCACACTGCCCTAACAAATAACTACAAAAACAACACAAGTGTATTGTCTCCCAGTTCTATAGGTGTCTGAAATGGGTCTCATGTGTTTAGTATCGACAGGGCTGTATTTCTGTCTGGCAACTAGTGAAAAATCTCTTCCTTTTCCTCCAGGTTCATGAAGCTGCCTGCATTCTTAGGCTCATGCTTCCTTTGTCAGTCTTCAGAGAAGGTGAACTCTGCTTGCATCTCATCACTCTGACCTGTTTCAGTGTTTCTTCCATAATGTTACATTCACCTGTAGAATCCAGGTTAATCTCCCTGTTTTAATGCCAACTGACTAGCAATCTTGGTTGCAATTTGCAGGCTATTCACGGGTCCTTGTAATTCAGATGTGGCATTGTTGGGATGTGTTACTCTGACCATTATACTAGGGACTTTGTTCTAGATGTTCATCTCATGTAGGACCATGGGGGCAATGGTGATGGTAGCAGCTCACGGTGGAGGACAGCTTTCTTCTTTGCAGCACTGCAGGAAGTTAAGAAGGTAGAATTCTCAGATCAGGAGCCTCCTGGTGGGATAGTGTTAAATGGGAGCATGGAGTGAAGCTGACGAGTCACAGCTGGGCTGGGCAGCCAGTGAGTTAGGAGGAAGCAGGAAGATGTAGACAGGAAATGACAGTCAAGTCTGTCCCTTGGGAGAAAGAAAATAGAAGATGGGGTTGACTACATTTGACCTAAAGAAAAGAATAGGAAGGGCTTTTTTTTTGTCTCGTGTTTTGGGTTTGGTTCCTCTGTTGAGGTAATGTAGAGACTAGGCTGAATACATTTGGTCCCTGTTTAGATATGGGTTGTACTTTTGCCACTAAGGCACAAAGACTTGAGCATGACCACTGGTGTCCTGTAGTGGGGGATAGGGAGAGCAGCAGCCCATGTAATCATGTCCCAGGAGAGCTCTGCTCTGGGAGATGCAGATGGATCTTGTACATATTCATGGAGCCTTGGCCGTTTTCTCGGAATCGTAAGATATAATCTGCTATGCTGGTTTGTGCTTTGAAGAACTGTCAAGTTCTTTTGAGACACAGTAGATGAGAACTTTCCCACAGCCTTCGATCAGAGGGTACTCTAGCCACTCCTGACTCGTGTTAGTCCGAAGACACAGTGAGAGCCTTGCAGCTTGCTCTGAAAGCTGTGCTAAATCCTCTGTTACAGAGATTGTGTGTGACTGTAGCAAAATTGAACTAATCCCTAGAAGGAGGCCAGAGTCTTCATTTTATACCCAAACATGGGCTCTGACACAGTCCTGGGTCTCCTTCCTGAAGTCGGCAGAGTGCTGATCTTTCTAGATTCTTCTCTGTGGTTCTTACAAGAATCAGAATGACAGCACAGCATTTTCACAAGGTCATTGGGTCACAGAGCCATTGCTCATGTTGACAGTGCTGGTTCGTCAGCCTTGCAGTCAGTGGATTCTGATTAGTCTTGTCTGCTGGCCCACAATTCCTGGGAGAGGTGTTTATTTCTGATTTGAGTACTTCAAAAATAAACTGATCATCTTCAGGTAAGAAGTAAATAAATTAATTAATAGATCAGAGTATATTTTACTGTTTGTTTTTGAAAGCATGAGATGATTTTTAACACTTTATTTTGAGGGCCTAGAAAGATAGTTCAGTGGTTAAGAGCACTGACTGATCTTCCAGCTCAGTCCCCAACAGTCACATGGCAGCTCACAACTGTCTGTAACTCCAGTTCCAAGGGATATGGAACCCTCACATAGACATATATGCAGGCAAACACCAATATACACAAAAAAAATAAAAAAATCTTTTTCATTTGGTCATTGGTTGCACATGTCTTTAATCCCAGCACTCGGGAGGCAGAGGCAGGCAGATCTCTGTGAGTTTTAGGTCAGCCTTGTCTACAGACCTAGTGCCAGGATAGGCTCCAAAGCTACACAGAGAACCCCCCCAAAAAAAACTTTTTCAGACCTCAGTCTTACAGAAAAGATGCAAAAGTGATATTGAGTTCTTACATAGCTCTCATCAAGTTTTCCCTACTGTTGGCTAACAGCTTTCAGAATCATAGTACTTATTGTTAGAACTGGGAAAGCAGCTTTGGCATAATACTATTTAATATTGAAAGTATAATATAATTGTTAAGGGCAGCTTTTTCTTTGCTAGCCGCTGTGGTTTATCCCCCGCCAGCCGCCTGGGCTCTGCCGAGATGTAGTCCCCAAATAACACACAGGAGGCTATATTAATTATGAAGCTGTTGGCCTTGCTTGTTTCTTACTGGCTAGTTCTGACTTAAGTATTACCCCATAATTGTTAATCTAAGTAAGACTCTTACCGGAGAATAGTTCCAGGCTTCCTACCCCCATGGCATTACATGTTGACTCCCTGTGTTTCTCCTTCCCAGAGTTCTCCTGGACTCCTAGTCCCTCCTATCTTGGTTCCCTATAGGCTCAACAGTACTTTATGTTGACAATGCACAGACAAATGCACAGGACTTCCCCCAACATATAATGTCATCAGTTTTTCAACTAAGGTCCTGTAAGTATAGTCTTCCTGCCAGCCGCCTGGGCCCTGCCACAGTTTCAGTCCCCAAATAACACACAAGACACTATATTAATTATGAAGCTGTTGGATGTTTGCTTGGTTTCTTACTGGCTATCTCTGACTTAATTCAAGGCCAACTCTCGTGTACCCAGGCTGACCTCAAGCTTCCTGTGTGGTCAGGGTTGGCCTTGAATTCCTGATCTTCCTGCTCGTATCTCCCAAGTCCTAGAATCATGGGTGTACACCACCATGGTTTTCTTAACAGACAAGGTCTTCTAGTGCATGAACTGACTTTTTGTAACCCATTCCCTATGGAGGGATACCTTGCTCAGCCTCAATACAGAGGGGAGGGGCTTGGACCTGCCTCAACTTGATGTGCTAGACTTTGTTGATGCCCCATGTCAGTCCTTACCCTTTCTGACGAGTAGATGGGAGAAGAAGTGGGAGGGGGTGAGGGAGGTTGGGAGGAGGGGAGGGAGGGGGGAACTGTGGTTGGTTTGTAAATTTAAAAAAAACGTAAAAAAAGAAACCAACTCATAAAAAAAGAGACAAGGTCTTGATATATAGCCCAGGCTGACCTTGGATTTGCTCTGCCTCTGCCATCCAAATGGTTGAGATGATAGGCGTGTGCCACTGCACTTAGCTTTTTTATTAACACAATTATATAATGCATAATAATATATTTAATTATGTCATTTCATGTATGTGATATCTTTTATCCTGCTTATCTCCCACAATCCTTTCCTGTTCCCCTCTTGCTCCTGCTGATCACCTCCTGTCCTCACCTAGTCCCTCTTCTGCCTTCCTCTATGCATGCATTTACTTATTTATTTTTGGTGATCCGGGGAGTCTCATTAGGGTCACTTAAAGGAACCAAGAGAGGGATTATATACAGGAGCATGGGCTCCTTACAAGTTGTTACACCATTGAGCAAAATGTTTCTTCCTTCCCCAGAAACCATTAGCTGTCTATAAGTACTCAGGGAGGGGTGGGGCTTCATGGGTCTAGCATTTCTTCCCTGTCTGGATGATGGCAGGCCCAGTCTTATGCAGATTATGTGCTGATAATCACAACTGCTATGAGATCAAGAATGCAGAGTGATGCCATGTTCCAAAGACAGTGTCTACCTCATCCCTTTCCTACCTTCTACTCTTACAGTCTTTTCATTCTGTCTTGGACCATGTTCCCTGAACCTTGGAAGTGGTGATGTGGAAATGTCATTTCTAACTGAGCTGTCTGTAGTCTTAGATGCTGGAAGTTCAAGGTCAAAGTGTTGGTGGAGATGCTTCCTTTTCAGGCCTGTGAGAGAAGGTTCTGTTGCCAGCCTCTCTCTGTGGCTGGCAGAAAGCTGTCTTTTCATATTCTTTTCCCTATACATCCTGTGTGTATTTAAACATTTCTTCTGTTTAAAATTTTTTTTTTGGTTTTTCGAGACAGGGTTTCTCTGTATTGCTTTGGAGCCTGTCCTGGAACTCGTTCCGTAGACCAGGCTGGTCTCGAACTCACAGAAATCCACCTGTCTCTGCCTCCCGAGTGCTGGGATTAAAGGCTTGCTCCACCGACACCCGGCATTGTTTTAAAAATTTTAATTACAATCATTACATCAACTTCCCCTTTCTCTTTCCTCCCATCAAACCCCTCCTGTATCTTCTCCCTGCAATCCCTCCTATGTCCCCTCCCTCATTCCTTCTTAAGTTGCTGGCCTCTTTTTTTGGATTATTTTTGTTATATGTAGATAGATAAATGCATAAGCATATAAATATAACCTGCTGAGTCTGTTTTTGTTGCTTGTGTGTATATAATTTCAGGGCTGACCACAATGTATTAGATAACTAACTAGGGGCTCATCCCTTGGTTTATTCTGGACATTGTGTGTGTGTGTGTGTGTGTGTGTGTGTGTGTGTGTGTGTGTGTGTGTTGGGGGGGTGTACATGTGTTTGTGTAGATGTGACTACTGTACTTGTGGATACACATGTATATGTGTATGTGTGGGGGCCAAAGCACCAGTGTTAGGTGGCTTCCCTAGTTACTTACCACCTTATTTTTGAACCTGGAGATCATTAATTCTCCTGGCTGGCTATCTATCTTCGGAATTTCAGGGATCCACTTGTCATTGCCTAACCAGTGCTGGGAGCTTTCACATGGGTGCTAAGTGTGCAAACTTGAGTCATGATGCTTGTTTGGCAAGTGCTTTCCTGACTGAGTTGTCTCAGCAGCATGCTCTCTTTCTTTTGTAAAAATGATCTGTCATATCGGATAAGGGCCTACCCTAAAGACCTCATCTTAAGTAATTGTAACTGTAATACCCGTTTGTCATTATGGCCACATTCTGAATTACTTGGGGTTAGGAAACATGACTTTGTCGAGAAAACTCATTACAACATCGAACACGGATCTGATCAAAGCTGTGATGCAAACATACTGGGGGAGCAGTGGCAGGGTGGCAGTGAGCAATTATGCACAGAGGTTGGGGGAGTAGAGCACAAGTCATCTTTCATATTGGCAAAAGAAGAAAAATGCTGGAGGACAGTATCAAAGTGATATTAATGCCTTATGTAGATACATGGCAGTGGGTACCAAATAGATTTTTAAAAAGAAGTTATTATGTATTATATGTATTTCAGTGTTTTGCTTGCATGTATGAGTACCATATGTATGCAGTGCCCACAGAGGCCAGGAGGGGGCATCAGGTACCCTAGAACTGGAGGTATCGATGGTTCTGAGCTGCAATGTGGGTGCTGGGAAACAAAACCAGGTCCTGTGGATGAGCAGACAGTTCTCTTTTTATTATTTTTTTATTTAAATGTTTTTCATTTTACATACCAACTCCAGTTCCCCCTCCCTCCCCTTCTCCTGCCCCCCACCTCTCCTCCATCTCACTCCCATCTACTCCTCAGAGGGGGTAAGGCCTTCCTTGGGGAATCAACAAAGCCTTGCACATCAGGTTGAGTGAGGCAGGACTAAGCCCCCACCCCCATCTAGGCTGAGCAAGGTATGTCACCGTAGGGAATGGGCTCCAAAAGCCAGTTCATGCATCCAGGATAAGTCCTGGTCCCACTGCCAGGGCCCTGTCCCCAGCAGATCAAACCACATAACTGTCACCCACACTCAGAGGGCTTAGTTCAGTCCCATGCATGTTTCCCAGCGGTCAGTCTATAGTCCATGAGCTCCCACTAGCTCGGATCAGCTTTCTCTGTGATTTTTCCCATCATGATCTTGACCTCCCTTGCTCATATGATCCCTCCTCCCTTTCTTCACCTGAACTCCAGCAGCGCAGCCCAGTGATTGGCTGTGAGTCACTGCATATGCTTCCATCGGTTACTGGACATAGGGTTCTATGATGACAATTAGGGTAGTCACTAGTCTGATTATAGAGGAAGGCCAGTTCCCTCTCCAAGATTCCTAGGATTCTTAGCTTGGGTCATCCTTGTGGATTCCTGGAAATTTCCCAAACACTAGGTTTCTCCCTAACCCCATAATGGCTACCTCTATCAAGATATCTCTTTCATTGCTCTCCCCCTCAATCCCAACCCCAACTCGGTCATCTCAATTCTTCATGGTCCCATCCCCATCCCCTCCCTACTACAATTTACCCAGGAGATCTTAACTATTTCCCCTTCCTGGGGCCCTCCATGTGTGTCCCTCTTAGGGTCCTCCTTGTTTCCTAGCTTCTCTGAGGTTGTGGATTGTAGTCTGGTTATCCTTTGCTTTATATCTAATATCCATTTATGAGTGAGTATATACTGTGTCTTTCTGGGCCTGGGTTACCTTACTCAGGGTGGTTTTTTTTTCTGGTTCCATACACTTGCCATCAAATTTCAAAATGTCATTGTTTTTTTCTGCTGAGTAGTATTCCATTGTGTAAATATACCACATTTTCTTTATCCATTCTTGGTTGAGGGACATCTAGGTTATTTCAAGGTTCTGACTATTACAGTAATTCTGCTATGAACATAGTTGAGCAAATGTTTTTGTGCATCTTTGGGTATATGCTCAAGCATGGTATTGCTGGGTCTTGAGGTAGATTGATTTCCAATTTTCTGAGAAACTGCCATACTGATTTCCAAAATGCAACAAGTTCATTTAATGACTGAGATAGATATCAGATATCTGATATGCACTATCAGATAACAAATAGCTAAAAAAAGGAAGAAGACTAATTGGGGGAGTGAAAGAATGATCTTTCCCATGATAGATTGTCATAGTTATTTGAATGTGTAAGTGGGTGCCTGGGTAACAATGGACCTGCATTGTCTGTGCTGCTTGTGTTTATGTGTTCTTGTCATCATTTGAGGTAAGGAAAGGAAGTGTATGGACTTTAACTGCCATTAAAAGCCTTTATTGATAGGAAGTGAAGTCATGGGCTTTATGGGACCCATTAGTATTTCATTCTATGAAGGAACTTAGTTTGTAGCTCTTTCTAAGAGACCTGCTTTAATATGGTAAAAGAATGTGTGTGTGTGTGTGTGTGTGTGTGTGTGTGTGTGTGTGTGCGTGATTTTCTTTTTGGTGGGGAATGATGATGGTATAGCTTATTACATTTTTGAAATTCTTCAGAAGGTGACTGCTTTCTGGTCTATGTTACAGTTATTGATTTGGAAGCTTGCAAACTGTCATTAACCCACTCTGAAGTTAATTTTTTTGTGTTTTTGTTTTAAAGATGGGATTTCTCTGTGTAACTGCCCTGGCTGTCCTAGAACTCTCTCTGTAGACCAGGTTGACCTCGAACTCACAGAGATCTGCCTGCTTCTGCCTCCTGAGTGCTAGGATTAAAGGTGTGCACTACCACTGCCTGACTTCTGAAGTTAATTTTATTGTGGTAACAGTTAATTTTTTCATTGCTGCTTCTGTGGGAGAGTAGTGGTGATGGTGATAGGTTTTCTCCTGCTGTTCAGAAAACTTCCCTCTTTCCCATGCAAACCCCCTCTCTTCTTATTCCTTTGATGTGGCAGGGTGTGGGGAGGGGAATGCTTAATGTCCCAGTGGGTCTTTCTGTCTGCAGAAAGCCCATGTTCTTCCTTCTGATGGTAAATTGCTTGTGGAATGTATCCACCTTGTTAAGATGCTGGTGGAATGAATGTACTAGTCAATCTGGAAATAACTGGGAGAAAATATCCAGTATAAGAACAGACCAGGAAAACAACTTTCTGGCCTACAGTCCAACTGAATTAGTGCTAGTTGTTACATATGAAGGTCTATGTGATCAATGTGCACATTAAAATGACAAAATGGAGTTCAATTACAGTGTATGGTACATCGTTCAACATTTACTCAATGCTCTATTGTTTCTCTAGGCATTATTTTTCCTTGTATGCCTATCACTATTCCAGTAGGGACTAAGAGATAATGAGAACATATGCTACCTGGTTCCTTTGTTTTGATGAATTCAAATTAGATTTGCAATAGTAAAACATAAAACATGTACAGCAGGAAAAGATGTATTAGTATAAGGTGGGTCTTGACAAATTATGGCCTAAAGTCTAATGCTAGCCTGTTGATTATTTTTGGAAATAAAGTTTTATTGGAACACAGCCATGTTCATCTGTTTTTGTTTATTGGTTGTGACTGACTATTTTTCTAACAGCAGAGTTAATAGGACAACAGAACAGAGGGCTCACAAAGCCTAAACTATTTACTATCTAGCTTTTTAGTAAAAAGTTATCAACTCCTTGTCTAAAACAATAATAATCAAGTTTCCCAAGTTGTTGTATGGCAAGTAGAAGTAAAACCAGTCTGTTTTCAGTTAGTAAGTGAAAGGAATGATGGATAGCCAAAGAATGACTTTGTTTGAAGATGTGAAGGTGGGGAACATTTTGCAATGTAAGGAGTTAGGGAACCAGATTTATTAGATGGGAACATACAGGGCACCCTCAAGGAAAGAGTGGAGGGTTGACTGTAAACACAGATGAAATTCTCAATATCAAACTAGGGGCACATTGTTATCATCTTGGAGTTCCAGAATCATGACTACGAACATCCTTTGAACATTTGATACCTTTCAAAGGCAACAGCGTTGGGCACTACCAATACTTATTGCAGGCTTCTCAGACGGTAGCATCTGGTCTGTCACATTGTTAAGCTTGCTTGTCTCAGAATGGTAGTTATTGATGTATTTGAAGAGACAGCTGTCATCCTGAGAATAGGGTTAACCTTAAGTTTCTTCAAAGGTTACGAGCGCCAGGAGACTGGTATGAATGATCCATCTCGTATTTCATTAGAACATCCTTCTGGAGAGGCCTGTTAGAAGGGGATCCAGGACAGCAATGTCTGTTGATGAGAGGGCTTGTGGGGTAGAGGAAGGAAGGAGAAGACTTCACTACCTATCATTGGTCATTGCACTGCCTCTACCTTTGCTTAGGGTTTCAGAGCTGTCTGCCATTTTGTCTTGGTTTGGAGAGCTTCTGGAACACATTTGTACAGTGTATTTCCACCCTCTGGAATCACGCAGTTGTCCAGACAGAGTACTTCTCCCTGCCACTCGCTGCTGTGACTTATTCTATTGTCTTAGCACTTGTCAGGTACTGAGATTCCCTGTTCTTTCCTACCTGGGCAACCTGGGCACACCCATGCAGTGCTTGGTTCTCACCCTGTTATGATGGCCGTGGAGCCGTGATGAAGACAGGACACTGGGCCATTATCAGGCTTCTGTGTCCTCCCCACTGGTGGTGCTTCTTTATCTTTTATATATTTTGTAAATCAACAAACACTCATATATGGGGAGAGCTAGACATCGATGGGGAGGGAAAGGGATGGGGGGGACAGAGAGATTAGGTAGAAAGATAGATAATGAAAATGAATGCAAAAGAAAAGTTTATAGTACATTTTGTACTAAGCTTATTCTGGCCTTTTCTTCATAATTGCCTTTACTTTCTTCTCACACTTAGCTCTCTCAGTGGGTGACCTTGATTCCTATGCATAGATGGTGTCACCTCCCTGGTGGCCCTCATCTTTGTGCCTTTTTACCACTGTTGTAACAGTGAACTCTTTCTATTCAGTATCAGAGAAGGGACCGCCTTTCTTGTCTTTCTCTCCTTTCCTGACTTCTCTTTGATGATGCATCTAACTCATCTGCCTGTTGTCCATTACGATAGCCAGTCCCCTGATAATTTTAATAAGTTCTTACTGGATTAGTCTGTCATTCTGTCTGAGAAAATATCATCTAACACTTTTATAAGAATGACTGCTTGATTTGGACAGATGTCATATTTGAGCTCAATGCCTTTATTCACGTATCTTTGTGTATGTGGCCTCAAGTATTGGGAAACACAGGTCTCTGAAAATCTTTATTAGCTGAAAAAATATGAACAGGAAGAGGTACAAGAAAACAAGCTCTGAGTCCAGGCTGATAGGTATCTGGAATCGGTTCCTGAGCCCCGGATGAGTTCTGTGATTGGGAAGCAGGTCCTTCTTACTAAGATAGAAATTACAGGAACCATCTAGAGTGTTCTTGAGTTGCTAGTGTTGTGCAGTAGAGAAGCCCTGAACATAGCCATTTTGTGTTCTGGAAATTTGAGGGTCAAGAGATTCAGGAGGTTATGGTAGGAATGGCTTGGTTTTGCTCTGTGGTGTCTGGGTCCTTGGCTGGAAAGGCTTGAAGGTTAGAGGTATCTCTCATGTCAATCAGGAAAGATGGCTCAGCATGACTGCCCCCCCAGTAGTATTTGCTGCTTTGCAGCATGACTTTTGTCTCAAGGTGTCCCAGCAAGTGAGCTGGAAATATCATCATATCACCACAGAAGTCACACTGCCTCAGTATCTTGCACTTGATGGTCAAAAGTGCTTCCAAATCTGCCCATGTGTGTGCTGATGGCCGGACTTATCTTTTGTTTCATTTAGTTTAAGTTAAGGTCTCTATTATAAAGTACTGTCTTAACTGGAATTCACTGTATAGACAAGGCTGGCTCACAGAGATACACTTGCCTCTGCCTCTTGGGATCCAGGGCATAAGCCATCACACCCAGCAAAGATATATATTTTAAGATTTTGAGTGTGTGTGTGAATGTGTGTGTATGTGTGTGAGTGTGTGTGTGTATGAGTGAGTGAGTGTATGCAGTTATACACAGATGCCAGCAGAAGGCAACAGATATTCAATATCTTGAGTTATATGTGGTTGTGAACCACCTTATAGGTACTAATCTTGGGTCCTGTGCAAGACCAGCAAGTCATCTAAACTGCTGAGCCATTTCTCCAGGCCCAGCTCCCTTTCTTGAAAAACATGGGGGCGAGTTAAACTATACAAAGGATATAAAGACAATTGCCACCTGCATATAAGAATAGTTTTTTAAAAACTAGTTTGTCATTCTGTTAATATTTATGAAGTTCCCACTATATGCTAAGTATCAGGCCAGCACTGGATATAGAGGCAAATATGGCAGAAATGCACTCTTTGACACTTTCGTTTGTAGTCTAGTGGGGGACACAGGTAGTAGTCAACTGCAGTTGGATCTGGAACAAGGATTAGCAATTCTTTCTCCTTTTATGGAATGGTGCTGGTGGATATCTGGGTGTGTATATTGTATTAAATCAGTTTCTCCCAGTGAATGATGAGGAAGAGTGATTTTCCCAGAGTTAATGTAGAGTTCCCTGTTGCTTCCTCTGTGGTGGAAATTCTGTAGACCTGCGGGTGTGGACCCTGAAGGTGCTGCACAATCACCGGGCCTCAGATATAGAAGCATACCCTGAGCCTTTAGTTGACATGCAGACTTATGTCTCCCTTCTGAAAATGGGCTGGAGAGTAATAGAGGTGCATAGATTCTTGTGGGGGTCATCTTCAATCATGATCCTTCATCCAGTAGCTGATGGAAGCAGAAGCAGAGATTCACAGCTAAACACTGAGCCGAACTCCTGGAATCCAGTTGTAGAGAGGGAGGAGTGATGAGCAAAGGGGTCAAGACCATACTGGGGAAATCCACAGAAACAGCTGACCTGAGCAAATGGGAGCTCATGGACCCCAGTCTGACAACTGGGAAACCAGCATAGGACCCAACCAGGTCCTCTGAATGTGGATGTCAGTTTGGAGGTCTGATTAATCTATGAGTTCTCTGGTAGTGGATCAGTATTTATCCCTAGTACACGAATGGGCTTTGGCAGCCCACTCTACATAGAGGGATACTCTCTCAGCCTAGATACATGGGACAGGGCCTAGGCCCTGCTCCAAATGATATGATAGCCTTTTAGAGCCCCCAATGGAAGGCCTTACCCTCCCTGGGGAGCAGAAAGCAGATGGAATAGGGGGTTGGTGAGGGGAAGGGGGGATGGGAGAAAGAGGGAACTGGGTGGGATTGGTATGTAAACTAAGACTGTTTCTAATTTAAATAAAAATTAATTAAAAAGAGATGCTGTTCTATTGTGATATTTATCAGGGTATGGGGAGGTAGACAGGGGAGGCACCTCTACATGACTGAAGAGGACCCCCAGGAGTACAGAATAGATTAGCACTTCTTCAGCTATACTGTGGAACTTCTTACAATGCAATCTCCAATTTAAGTATAGGAGAAGCCAAGGGATGCTCCTGGGAAATGGTACCAGGCAGGTCTAGATTTACCTAGGAGTGGATGCTTGCTGTAGTTGCTGGGGGCCAGTTCCCAGAGGACTAGGGAGGGGGCCTTTCAGTGTGTCACTTTCTGTTATTCTAATGAATACCTAATACAGATGAACTTACAAAGAAAAGATTCCTTTTGGCTCACAATTTTGTGGGCTTCATTTCATGTGGCTGTATTGCTTTTGGGACTGTGGCAAGGCAGCACATCCGAATACGGTAGAGCAAAACCACTTACATTATGGCAGCTGCCAAGAGAAAATACAAATGAGAATTTCACAGTTTCCTATGACAGTATACCCTTAATGATGCAGACCCTCTTACTATTCTCCATCTCTTAAAGGTTCTTTTGTGTCCCAGTACTGCCACACTGGGACCAAAGTTTTAACACATGGGCTTTGGGAGAAACATTTTAGATGAAAACTAGCAACTACTTTCTGCTGTGTTTCAGCATGAATTTCTACATAAGAGTTCTATGAAGAACATAACCATGAATGTGATAGTGCACATCTTTAATCTCAGCATTCAGGAGGCAGAGGCAGGTGGATCTCTGTGAGTTCAAGGCCAGCCTACTCTATCTACATGGTGAATTCCAGGACAGCCAGAGAGCTACATAGTGAGACTCTGTCTCAAAGCAACAACAACAAAACAACGAAAAACAAAAAAACATGCTTTTACTTTTACATTCAAGTAATGCAAACCATAGCCTTTCTTGTGTAATCCATTACTGAAAAGCCCAAATCCAGGATGCTCACAGAGTCTACACAATATGTATGGTATAGAACATGCTTGATGATGCTTAATGTTTTTTAAAGACATGAAAAAAATCAACTTATGATATTATTTATTTTTTAGGCATGTGGGTGTTTTGGCTGCATGTATATATACCACATGTGTGCTTGGTACCTGTGGAGGCCAGAAGTGTGCATTGGATTCCCTGGAGCTGGAGTTATAGGTGGTTATTTGCTGCCTGATACTGGCGCTGGAAACCAAAGTTGGGTCCTTTGTAAGAGTGGCAAATGTTCTGAACTGCTGAGCCATCTCTCAAGCTCTGTTTACTATTGTTTAAGTGGCTAAAAGTGTATCTTGAAAAATGAATCAGGCTGAGAATGATGGGACATACCTGTAATCCTGGTACCCAGAAGACCAAGGCAGAAGAATTACTGCTGCTAGCTCAAGACCAGCCTGGTCCATATAGGGAGTATAGAGCTAGGCAAAGATCCTTAGCTAGAGCCAGTCTGAAAAGACAACTGAAGGAATTAGGGAATTAGGGTTAAGCATTAAGCATTCTTCAGAGAGAACTGCATTTCGCTCTGCCAGAAGTCCCTGAGGATATCTTCTGAGTGCGTCTTTTACAGAGGAGTGATTACAATTTTATTTGAAACTGTTTTATATTTGATTATCCATAGGAAATGAACTACAGTACTGAAAAGGAAGTTACTTTTGGATTATTTCTTTATTTTAAAATATCTCTAGGTGTCTAGTGCCCTTAATAATAATAAATTAAAGTATTGAAGTCTCTCTGTCTGTCAACATCTTGGAGCTTAAAAAAGATCCCATCTTTGAGTCAGGCACGCTGGTATCCACCTATAATCTTTTTTTTTTTTTTGGTTTTTATGAGACAGGGTTTCTCTGTATTGTTTCGGAGGCTATCGGTCCAGCCCGGCCTCGAACTCTCCACCTATAATCTTGGTACTCAGGGAACTGAGCTGGGGCGATAGAGAGATTGAGAGCAGTTTGGGCATCATAGTGAATTTGAGACCAAGCTGGGATATATAATGAGACCCCAAACAAACACCATACCAATCAAAATGGTACCCCCCATACCAGCAGCTATGCAAAACAAAACAAAACAACAACACCAACACCAACCAACCACCCAGACAAACAATACCTCAACTCCACAAAAGCACCTTTCTTTTTAGTTGCATTGCCATGCACACATGGCTGACTGAATCCCTTGTGTCACAGCGATTTTATCAGCTTGAGTTAAGTAGCAGAAAGGTTTTCCTCTGACATATTCAGTGGAGAACACAGCTCTTCTGCTTCACTATGAATCTTGTAAAGATAAAGACTTTTCTTTTTTCTTTCTTTTTTTGTGTTTTTTTTTTTTAACACAGGGTTTCTCTGTGTTAAGAGACCTTACTGTCCTGGAACTCACTCTGTAGACCAGGCTGGTCTTGAACTCACAGTTGCTGGGTTTAAAGGCCAACACCACCATGCCAAGCAAGATAAAGACTTTTCAAACCGTGCATAGCAAGCACTTTGCTCACTGAGTCTTCTCTTCAGCACCCCTTTGATAGCTCCCCTATTTTCATGGGGTGGTGACATGGCCAGAGTTCATCATTATTGTTGTTTCTCAGTCAAGATCAGTCATTTCCACTGCCTGGCTTCCTCTTAGTGAAAAGTTTAAATGTGAGTTGTCTTAGAAAAAATGTACATACTGTTCTTAGAATATCCTTCTAGAAATTCCTGGGATGGTGCTGTTGACCATTTGTCTATTTATTTTTATCAGCATGTGTTTCAGTTTGGGAAATAATTTTAACAGTATCTTTAGATCGTACTTTATTTGTCTAACTTTACTTTTTCAATATTTATTTATCTTATGTGTATAGATGTTTTACCTGTATATATATATGTATATAGATCATGTGTGTCTCTGTAGAGTTCAAAAGTCAGCTTTGGGTCCCCTGGAAATGGAGTTATGGATAGCTGTGATGTGGGTGCATGAGACACAGGTGCTCTTAACTACCAAGGCATTTCCCTGGGGGAATGAGGGGATAACGGGGGGGGGGGGATGGGGGGAGGGCACGGGAGGAGGGGAGGGAAAGGGAGAGGGACCTCGTACTGACTTGTGAAGCAACCTTGTTTCTTACCTAAATTTAAAATGGAAAATAAAAAAAATATTAAAAAAAAACTACCAAGGCATTTATTTCTTCAGTCCCCAATTTGTCTAACTTTAAATTACATCCTTTACAGGAAAGAAAAATGTTGGTTTTCAACCTGACTTCTGTTTTGTAATGCTCTGAGTATATGTACACTTACTAAGTGATTTTTCTCACACAGTGGCCAAGTATTTGCAAAGAAATTGATTAAGAAGATATGCATGAAGTAGATATTGACTATCAGTTCAGCTTATTCAAATAGTAAAAACATTAAGCAAATGACTCTCTGACTGGGAGTAGTCACTAATGTAAACTCAAGTCACAGTGCAGTGAAGGCAGATGTTTCTTTCCCGCAGCCACCAGTTCCCAAATAGCCGACATGGAGACTTAATATGAATTATAAATGCTCAGCCAATAGCTCAGGCTTGTTACTAGCTAACTCTTGCATTTAAACTAACCAATATTTTTTTATATATGCTTTGCCATATGGCTTGGTACCTTTATTTTTTTATTTTTTTTAGTACGGCTCTGCTTATGTTGCTTCTTTCTGCGTCTGCTGATGATTGCTTTGACTCCGCCCTTCTTTCTCCCAGCATTCTCAGTTTGGCTCTCCTAGATAGCCTTATCCTGTTCAGCTATTGGTTAGTCAGCTTGTTTATTAAACCAATCATAACGACATATATTCACACAGTGTAAAGGACTATTCTACAATGCATCATCATTAATGAAGCTTATCATGAACTACAGTACATCGTTCCTAATAACCTTCCCAGTATAGAGTTGCAAATATACTAGATGTCTTTCTCTCTTGATTAGACATTCGGGAACTCAAAGTAGCTATGCTTATGACAGTTTGCATTTTTAGGCTGCTTTGAAGAGCCACTGTTTGACTGTTATCGTCTGCTTTTAGCTTTGGCTCGGATTTCATTTTCTTGGATTCTCAACTTTTCATCAAATTCATCCTTGTGTTTTTCTCCACTCAGCGGCAAGCATTTCTTTTGAGTGTCTGTGTGTATGCACCAGAGTACATCCTTGAGTGTTAGTCCTTTGGCACTGTCAACTTCCTTCCTTCCCCTCCCTCCCTCCCTAGCCTCCCTCCCTCCCTCCCTTCTTCCTTCTTTTTTTTTTTGAGACAGAGTCTCACTGGCCTGGAATTTGTCTAGTAGGCTAGTTGGCTGGTCAACAAGCTCCAGGGGTCTACCTCCCCAGTGCTTAGAATATAAGTACATAGGACCATGTTGGCTTTTTTATGTGTGTATTGGGAATCTAATTCTGGTCCTCATGCTTGCAAGGTAGGTACTTTACCTACTGCCACAAGCTTCAGTTTTACATGTCATCTGCCTTCTAGGGACTTCCAGTAGTAAAATTCCACACTTATAGTAGAAATCCTACAGTGGAGGTGGGGCAAGGTAGAAATGAAACTTAAAAAAGGGGACTTTGAATGTGCTCGAGGAAGGCAAGGAAGGGTCAGTACAGTCTCTCATCTTACTCTCTAATTTTACTCTTGTCAGACTCTGCATCTTTTGTTGACCCAGGCTCTTCAGTGAGTCAGCCCATGCTCCAGCTTGGAGTGCTCGAATTGAGCACATTTTCCTGTTGAAATGTTCTTAACTTCCCCCCTTTTGACCTGGACATGGTCTCTTGCAGCTGATTTAGCCTAGCTACCCTGAAGTGTACCCTGTCCATGTGTAAAGCCCTTTCCCCATCCTTTTCATATTGTCATCCAGAAAAACAAGAGTTACAGTGCTTCCAGTGTCTTCTACTACCAGGCTCTATGAATGTATTTGGAATAAAATAGTTAAACAAGTCTTGTAGGTGTATCAACCGCAATCGAATACATTTCAACCATCTTTACACTCTCTGTTGAATAAAACTAATTCATGAAATGAGAGGCTATTGAGGAAGAGGAAGCAATGTTTTCTCATTTTATTTTGCATAACCTGCAGCAGTTAAGTCACTATAAGCAGATACTTGCCTGCTCTTCTGTTGTAAAGTTTACATATTGTACTTGGTCCCAAACATCTGGGCACTTCTCATCGTCAAAGATAGGAGGAGGTGATGTTCTAATCAGGCACCTGTTGGGCTCTCTCTGGACTGTGGGAACCAGGGTGTCAGTATAAAATCATGAACATTTATGTATCCTAAGGTTATTTTTATTACTTAAAACATTAAATACTCAGACAAAGCAATGTTCATGTTCATTCTTTTTAAAAAAGATTTATTTATTATGTATACAGCATTCTCCTTGCATATATGCCTGCAGGTCAGACAGGGTACCAGAACTCATTACAGATGGTTGTGAGCCACCATGTGGTTGCTGGGAATTGAACTCAGGACCTCTGGAAGAACAGTCAGTGTTCTTAACCTCTGAGCCATCTCTTCAGCCCCTCATGTTCATTCTTATACTTGAATAAAAAAGATTGTCTTCTTTAAATGTCTAAACTCTTTTGACTAAACAGACTTTCTTACTACATTAATTTTCTAGAAACTCTTTACTTTTCCCTCCGTGGCTTCTGTAGAGAACCCCCTTCTATTGACTTACCTATAACAAATGGTATTTGTTCTGTACTATAGTTTTAATCTGCAAAGTAACCTATACCCACTTTCTGTGCTTTTTCCCTTAAAGTTCTATTTTTTTCTGACCAACGTGCTCTTACCTAGTTTATCTAATACATCTTTGAGAAGAGCAGCATGCTCAGTTTACAAGCATTACCAGTTTCAGTTCTGAAGTATGTAATAATGCATTGTTCCTATGCCACCGGCTGTGTGTTCTAGGGCCAGTCCCTAGGGAGCCTGTGGCCTCAGCATCCAGGCTGTGAGATACCAGAGGCCTGGAGGCTTTATGAGCTCTTTCCTGTCCACACCTTGCCCTGTATGCTCTACTCTTTGATTGGACACTCCTCTGCTATTGGGGGCAATATTCAAGGCAGAGGTGGGACTAGAACTGAAGCGAATCACAGGAACACTTGACACACCCCCATCATTCAGTCATACTTATTTTGTGGTTACCTGGTCATGTTAATCTTGGGCTTTTTTAGCCTTCAAATCAAATAGAAGCTCACATTTGTAACTGTAGCTCTTTGTGCTGAATGAGAAGGTATAGTTTGGAATAAATACTCCCGCGGGACACTCCTGCTGTTGAGCAGATATATTTAATTGCCAGCAGTGACTGAGTACCTACTATGGGAAAGATAACGGGTGAGGAGGAGATTCAGCTGAGATCTGTAAGGGTTTCCAGTGGGTAGGCAGTGAGGGAGGGGATTGCACAGAGGAACCCTCACAGTGAAGAATGATAATGGCCTGTGACACTGGTGGCTGTTGATTGATGGAGCAACTTTTGTATACAGGAGTAATCCATTATCCCTGGACCAGGCCCTCTTCCAATATTAAACACAAAAATATGGACTCTGGCAAGGGTTTTTGCCTCATGCCACATGAATAGAAATGTATAGGCTGGAATTCGCTTTTAGGCCTATCAGGCTTTTTCTTATAGCTCATATTATCTGTAAAAGATGTTGACCTGGGAGGCCAGGGTTCCTTGTGCTATCCTTCAAAACAGGGAGTGACAGGAATTTTAAGTCAGACAATGGTGGGCCTTTCGTCTCTGTTCTGTGTTGACTTATTCTCCCCCCACCCTGACCCATTTCCTGCTGATGCCCACGTAGTCATTTGAGCTGTTCTTGGGCCTATGACAGATCTTGTTGTACCCTGCAGGAAGCCACCCTGGCCTATGCTTTGCTCCATCTTGCACAGAGAACCCATACCCAGTGGCTATATCACTGGAGTCTGAGTTCTGAGCCTGTCTCCCTCAGAGAAAGCTGCTATTAGTTTCCTACCAGAGTCAGGCCTTGGTAATCATGCCTTTATTGGTTTGGTGCCCCTTACTGGTACATTCATGAAGCCTCTGAAAGCAAAAGGAGATCAGCTTTGTTGTGTATGCAGAGTCTCACTGTCCTTGTGCCCTTGAGCTGGGAAGTCTAGGTCCCCAAACCCAGACACTGATGAGAAAGCACTGGATAGTGAGAACTTGGCCTCTGTAGGGAAGTGTATCATTTTTTCCCAGTTGGTGCATGAGCCTGTTAGGGCTCTCTAGTTGCAAGTAACAGAAAGCAACTGTCTCCTAACTAAAGAAGGCAAATGATTCATGGAAAGGCTTTGGGGAGGTTTATGTGGTGGAAGAAGCTGGAGAATCGTGTGTGGGAAAAGTGGCAACCAGTGTGCTTCTGAGAGCTCCACTGGGGTGTGTGCTATCTGTTCCCAGCTGCTGTTACAATCCTGGCAGTCAGTTAGCTTCTGTGCCCATGGGCTGCCAGAATATTGGACATGTCAGCTGCATTCTCATCAGATTTATCTCATGGGGGAGGAGATGCTCCTCCAAATGGCTTTCTTCCCTGCATGGGGAGAGTGGGGGCTCCCTGGGGGCACCAACATAGTCAACTACTTGAGTAAATACCTACAGTTTTAAGTTCCTAAATGTGGGTCACATAATGTTTCCACTTTTATCTCTAAAAGATAAATTTAGGTATATCATTTCACATATGTAAGTGTATACTGTGAGTTTTTGGTTAATTTATAGCATTGTGCAATTTTTGCCACAGTTTAAGGCTAGAATGTCTCCATCACCCCAAAAGATCCCTCATACCCATTTGTAATCAGTTCACATCCCTGATCCCAGGCAACCGCTCGTCTATTTTCAGTCTCTTTAGATTTGCACCTAGGTTTTTATGTGCTCCTGGTTGCTATAATTTCTGGGTATTGTAGAAACTCTGCTCCATGGGGGATGGCAAGGAAGAAGCCCTTCCAGTGGCCCCAAAGTCCATATCTCGCTGATCTCAATTACTATTGATGTTTGCTTTAGATCCAAACTTCTCTCCTGAGAACTGTCATTTGGGAGCGCAGAGATGCCAAATCTCGGTCACGGGACATTCTAGACCTCAGTTCTTCACCTGTAAAATGAGGAAATTTACTTGACAAGATGATATCTGTTGTTATTTGTCACCAGTAATCAGCAATTATGCTTTTATTTTTTCATGAAATCCTTTCTGGTGAAAATTACTTCTTGATTTTCTATACTATCATCAAATAGGATGGAAACAAAACATTAAAATTTAAAATGTATTCATCATAATGAACACGATGAAAAAAGTGTAAAGTCACAAGTATGTGACATTTCTACTTCTAAAATGATTAAAGCTTAAAGCCACACCTACCGAGACCTTTGTGACCTGTGTATGTGTATGGAACAAAGGAAGTTAATTGGAAACTTCCATCCTCCTCCATGTGCTCTGGTTTATTCACATATTTATTGAGTCACAGGGGATGCTAGGTGGGGGAGCCAGAATCCTGGGGCACACAAGGACTACCCCCTCAGGCTTGCAGGCTCCTTGGGGTAATCCAATGTGAAATGAAGCTCTAAGTGGAGCAGAGAAAGGGGAAGTTCAGGGACAAGGCAGCAGGGGTTGAGCCCCACAGTGGGGCCTCTATCATTGCTACTGTGCCAAGTTCACCACCAAGCTGCTTGACAACTGTCTTAGCCAACCTAACAGTTTAAAAACCACTCATTTCATGTTTTCAGGGGTGGTGGGGTTGGGGGAGAGTGGAATTCAGTAAATTTGAAGGCAGAGATAGGGAAGGTTGAAGTGGTAGCATTTCTAAGTAGATCTCCTAGGATAGGGAAGGTTGAAGTGGTAGCATTTCTAAGTAGATCTCCTATCTCCTGTGGCTCTATCTTTTTTGTTAACTGTAGCTTTGGTTTTTTTTTTTGCAGTGAGTAGTTGCAGCAAACTTGTGGAGGCTGACTTTTGGCACAGCAGGCAACAGGAGGGTGGTGTCCTCCGCCATGGGGAAACATTCTTAAGTTTTGTAATTTGTGGTGTCTTTAAATATGGGATTTTGTTTACTTTTGTCCTAATTACACCTCTGAGATACTTTACTTTGCCTAGTGCTTTAATTTTGTGCTCATGCAGAGAGTGTTTCCCAAAGGGTACCATTTAAAAAATTGTAGGTAATGTTTTACTTTCATTTGCTAAAGTTACCTGTAGCTTCCTGTAGACAAGGATATGCGTTTGGAGGCATAGACTTGGGCTCTGGTGACTATTTTGGCTTTGTGTTTTGTAGTCTGAGGTCTTTATTGCTTTTTTTGCTAAGCGTTATTCTAGACCATTGCTATTCAATAAATATATAATGCAAGCCACACATATAATTTAAAATGTTCTAGCAGCCACATTAGTAAGGCTAAAATTATTTTCAATGTTTATTTACTCCAGTAAGTCCAAAGTATCTTGTCACTGTGTAGTCAATGTAAAAAATGTTGAGCCAATTCATATTCTTTGTTATTGGGGTTTTAGAGCATAGGCCCAGCTCCAAGAGCCCCAACAGCTTGTTAAGGGACTCCAATTCAAGAGATGAGGAATGGTTCTAAGCAGAGAAGAGGTGAAACATTAAGAAGAAAAACAAATAAAGGGATCCAGTGGCCCCTAGTTTATCTTTAGGGTACTGACATGAACTTTAGGGTTAATTAGAAGACTTTTCAGGGGCAAGAGCTCTGTGTAATTAAGCAGTCCTGGTCAACACATGGTCTGTATGATCAGTGTCTCCATTCTGGTTCTGGGTGTAACCCAAGGAAGAAGTCCACACAGCTTGACAGAGAAGGCTGGTTTTCAGCAGGTGATAACTCCTGTCCCATTCTACATCCTTGGTACCACACACAATTGTCCTCATCCGGGGAGGGTGTGTGGTCTGTCCGGGGAGATTTTGCTATTGCCGTAACCGAGGTGACAACAGATTTATGACAGTGACTCAAAACCTTTAGATGTCTTTTCTGGTATGTGGAACAGGACATTGTAAAAGGTGGACAGTCAGATATCTCAGCTACTCTTATCTTCATGCCTTGAGCTTGGAGGGAAATGAGATAAGTTAAGTATTGTGGGTTTCTAGATGACACTTGAGTGATTAGCAAGTCTATGTGGAACAGTAAACAGGTGAACCAGAGCAAAGGAGACAAAATGAAGGCAGACTTTCTTCCTGCTTTTAGTTTACCTTGTCAGCCCAAGTGAGGAATCAGTTACATTTCAACAGAAGCAGTTTCTAGGTGTCTGTTGTAGGTAGGGACTGGCAAGATGGCTCAGTGGGTAAAGGTGCTTGCTCTCAAGCCTGCTGGTCTGTGATCCCTGAGATCCACATGTGCAAGGAAAGAACCAACTCTTGCAAGTTGTCCTCTTACTGTCACATATGCACTTGTGTCATACACTGTCCCAAATACACAAACGAAGAGTTTGTTAGACCTTTGAAAAAGTGTTAATTTTGTTAGTTTTTATAAATATAGGTATTTTACCTGCAAGTATGTATGTGTACCATGTACCTGAAGTGCCCATAGAGGCCAGAAGAGGGCATAGGTTCTTGCTGGGACTAGAGTTATAGCCGGCTGTGAGCCACCATGTGGTTGCTGGGAGTCAAATTAGGATTCTCTAGAGGAGTAGCCAGTACTCTTCACTGATGAACCATTTTTCCAGCCACTTGTTATACTTTTATGGCACACGTAGCCACTGTAACTGGAGCTAGTACATTGGAAGGAAAAGTCCTAAACCTTTGAAAGGGAGAAATAGAGACATAGCTCATGACTTGGGAGCTGTTAACAAAGTTATGCACTGCTTTCTTACCTTAAGAGAAACCTGATATGTAAAAAATTATCTCGACAGGAAAGATAAAGCAGGAAGTGATTATTCATGTCACAAAAGAATTAACCGCAGGTTTTTTTAAATAGCAAACTCCCTTAGTGCACTGAAAAATATGACTCAATTTGCAAAAATGAGATTGGCACTTGACATTTTAGAGGTACCTTTGTTGGGCAGAAACTATCAATATAAAATGTAAGCTGAGTGGTGAGATTATAAAGTCTGCATTGAGCACCTACTGTATGCCCCAAATGTTCACAGGGGCCACAGTAGAACAAAGGATGAGTCATACCCTAAAAGAATTTAGTATCTCACCAGGAGAACTCACAAGACACTACCACAGCATAGGATGAACTTGATAGCAGAGCCAGGGAGGCTAGAGAAGCTAGGGAGGTGGTTTGGAGGGGTATAGGGACCATCTGAGGTTAGAAAACAGGGAGGGGGCATACAATTTCCTAAGGTTAAAGAGAAGGTAAAATTCTGTTTGGTCTGGGAAGAATTTTCTTTACACTGGGAGTTTAGTAAAAGAGTAGATTGAGAAGCAAGCAGCTGGGTAGTCTGTTGTGAAGAAAACTCGGATGCTGTATAGTTATACTCTCCGCATTCCCAGCTCTGGATGGCCAGCCTTACCATACACAAAACGGGCATTCTCTATGGTGGGCTCTTTTTTTTTTTTTTTTTTTTTTGGTTTTTCGAGACAGGGTTTCTCTGTATTGTCTTGGAGGCTGTCCTGGAACTCGCTTGGTAGACCAGGCTGGCCTCGAACTCACAGAGATCCACCTGCCTCTGCCTCCCAAGTGCTGGGATTAAAGGCGTGCGCCACCAACGCCCGGCTTATGGTGGGCTCTTAAACACATGGAATGAGAGAGTGGAGAAAAGCCTGGATGCTTTCCTCCCTGACTTGGCATACACCAGGCAGCGCTGTTCGCTTCTTAGTAGCCATCTACTTGAAGCAGACTCATTTTCTTTCAGCTTTGCCTTGCTAAAGTTCCAGTAGAGAGTCGGGAATCGTGGCCTGCTGTTTAGGAAGGAAGAAGCAAGTCTGTGATTCACATGTTGATCAGGCCCGGAGTTCCTGAAAGTTCACAGGATCAAAGTTAACCAGGACTCGGCTCTCTTTACCTCTTTAGAGTATTTCCTTGTTCTCCCTCCCTCTCTTGAAGGCACACATGTATTTGGGTTCTCCCAATTTGCCTTCCCCCAACATTTTCATGTTTCCCATCAGAAAACTTGAGCGATGTCCTTTCCTTGTCTAGTGGGATCTGTTTTAGGGAGCCTGAGTTCATGGACAATGGTTTTGTTTGTTTTTCATGGTTCTGAGAATTGAACTTAGGAATTCAAGCATGCTAAGGCAAGCTATAGTCCCAGACCTTGTTTCATTTTTCTTTCACTTACAATTTTATTTTTGCACACATGCATGTCTGTGCACTGTGTGTGCCTATTGCCAGAAGAATGTGAAACTAGAAGCTGGGTGTTGGTGGCACACACCTTTAATCCTAGCACTCGGGAGGCAGCCGCAGGTGGATCTCTGTGAGTTCGAGGCCAGCCTGGTCTACAGAGTTCCAGGACAGGCTCCAAAGCCATACAGAGAAACCCTGTCTTGAAAAGACAAACAAACAAACAAAAGAATGTGAAACTAGAGTTACAGATGGCTGTAAGCTGTCATGTGAGTGCAAGGAATTGAACCAAGACCTCTGAAAGAGCAATGAGTGCTCTTAACCACTGAGCCATCTCTCTAGCTCCCTGGTTTCTTTTCCGAAAGAGTATTGTTTGGGCATCTAAAAAATTGTCAGGAATACATTTTTATGTGATGTCTTCATTGTGAGAACATCAGAGTGTATGCATACACAGATGCTTGTGAGATCATGGATGATATAATCTTTTCATATCTCAATCATCATGTATGTGGTTCAGTGACCAAACTTACATGACAGGTAAGTGTATATTACTATATGAGGAGCTCTAATCTTCTATTTGGGACAGGGAACTTTTGGGAAAAAAACAAATGAGTTTTGTATGGCCATAGACAATTGGGTTTGGAAAAACAAAGCTATTTTCTTCAAGGGTCTAGCACTCAGTTTTAAAATGTTGTCAATCCTGGGACAGTTCAACATTTATCATCGAGGGCAGATGTAAGCCTACATTCCAATTTCCTTGATGTTCATGGAGAGTTGTTTGATCATTTCCCTGTAAGATGTGATTGGCCTAAACTGCTGATCATCTCTAAACAGGGCTGGCAAACAGCTCTGGTCAGGAGCTGAAGTGGCAAGTCCGCATTTTCCTGTTTACACAGCCTTGAGTTGAATCGTCTACAGCTTCTGCACCATGGAGATCTTTCCAGTTACGTATCCATTTAGTGAGGGTGACTTTAGTTAAAAGAGGTGAGACTCACGGAGGCGTAGGCACCACAGGGCTGTGGGTGCTCTTGCTGCTCCTGCAGCTGGTGCATGCGCGCTCTAGCAGAGCTTGCCCTGTGTTCCGTGCCCAGCACTCTTTGCCTCCACTGGCTGTTAGGCTACCTTTCTACCTTTGCCTCTGACTGTCTGACAGAGAGCAGACGAAGATCCAGGGCCATTCTGTAAGTGCAATGGTAAGGAAGTTGGCACTTTCTCTTTTGAGAATTAATATTAGCAGATATTTGAACCTTTCCCTCCAAGCATCACCTCAGCAGATCCTCCAGGAGGGTATGTCTCACACTGGAAAGCATTGTCTGGGAACATGAGCTTTCCTTCCTTGCTGAGCTTCAGGTTCCTTGCTATTTCATTGGCAAGTGTGATCATTTAGAGTCTGGTATGTGAACAAAGATGACTATAATCTCAGTTTCAATAGATCAATCTATTCAAAGTAAGCTTTTTAAAAATAAATTGATATGCAGGTCTCCAAATGTTGCCCAGTCTAGATGAACTGTTGGGACTCTTTCCTCGGCCACCTGAGTAGCTGGTACCATAGGAATGAGTGACTACAACTAGCTAGAAGCTGGTTTTGATTTTTTATTTGTGAGACAAGGTCTCACTAAATTAAGCAGACTGACCTTTAACTTGCTTTATAGCCCAAACAGGTATTAAAATTTACAATCTTCCTGCCTCATCCTCCCAGTAGCTGAGCTAGTGTAATGGATTTGTGTCATCGGACCTAGCTGTTTTTAAAATGATTGTTATGATGGCTCATTTTTAACTCCCACCGTGTGTGTGTGTGTGTGTGTGTGTGTGTGTGTGTGTGTGATGTGCATATACATTTGTGTTTGTGAGTTAAGATGTGTAAGTGCCATAGTGCATGTGTATAGGTCATAGGACACCCTTGGGTGTTTGTCCTCAGTTTTTGTTTTGTTTTGAGACAGTGCCACTGTTTTGTTATTTGCTGCTGTGGATGCAAGGGTAACTGGCTCATGAGCTTCTAGGGGAGTCTCCTGTTTGTTCCTCCTGCATACTACCTTGTTTGGCTTTACATGAGTTCTGGGGACTCAAACTCAGATCTTTGGGCTTGCACAGGAAGCACTTTGTACACTGAGATGATGGTTCATTTGAACTATTAGGGACCAGAGCATGGTACAGAGAAATTGGAGTGTTCCTGCATGCATACTTGTCAAAACTCATGAGAAAGCAGGAAGGACTTCCTTGTACATGCTCTTATAATCTTCTTTCCATGGATAAGTGATGACAATAGGTTGCAACTCAACTTCATCATGGCAGATTTATGACATGAGAGTGTAATAACTGATTGTGGAATAAAACAACAATCTAGGAAAGGCATTTCTACTTTGAGTTGCTAGATTAGCTTACTGGCTGGTTTAGCTGCCCTCATGAGTGGTCAGTCTGGAGGACAGGCTATTCTGAACCAGAAGTACAATAGGAACTTACCCTCTAGTAGTAATGTAAAGCCCATTTGATAGAGACCCACTCACCTACTGGCCTTTCTCCCCAGAAAAGTGATCTCAGTGTATTGAATTTATTTTGAACCATTTGAACCATTTAGTTTTCTATTTAAGAAATCTTTTCCATCACATTTCGATTTGGTTGAAAAAAATCTTTTCCAAAACCAAGATTATTAAGATTTTTCTCTCTTGCTTTCTTAGATCCCCAAAATAGGAACTCAAAGTCTCCAAAAAGAAATGACAAGGAAAAGGAAGTACTAATTACCCTGATTTGATAAGTACAGACTCTGTGCATGAGTTGTAATATCACATTGTACCCTATTAATGTGTATGACTATTACACATTAATAAAACATTATAAGCAAGCCCCAAAGAAAAACATGCAGTTTACATGTTCACATTTATATTTGAAATGCAAATTTAACTCATTTAACGTTTCCTTTATTTTATCATAACTCTTAGGTTGCTTATTTTCCTTTTGGGGTTTCATCTAATTTTTTACCATCTCTGTATTCATTTGTTTATATCAAGTTGCAAATAAAAAAGGGACAAGTGTTCATGTTGGTTTATATTGGGGTACACAAAGAAGACCCCAGAGTCTAAAGCAATCTTGTAACTAACTGCTCTATGGGTAAGTTAACCATTCTCTGCTTAGCTTGTATTGAAATGCATTGGTACTTTGTCAACAAAAGAGCGTCCTCATAAGCAGAGACAGATAGCCACAGCTAAACACTGAACTGAATTCCTGGAACCTAGTGACAGAGATAGAGGAGTGATGAGCAAAGGGGTCAAGACCATGATGGTGAAACCCACAAAGACAGCTGACCGGATAAGGGGGAGCTCTTGAACCCCAGACTGATGCTTGAGAGGCCAACAGGGGACTGATCCAGACTCCATGAATGTAGTGACAGTGAGGAGGCTACAGAAATCACTGGGGCCTTGGGTAGTAGATCAGTGTTTACCATGGTGTATGAATGATCTTTGGGAGCCCATTCCAAATAGAGGGATGCTCTCTCAGCCTGGACACATGGGGAAGGGCCTAGGTCCTGCCCTGGATGAAATGACAGACTTTGGAGATCCCCCAAGGAGGGCCTCACCCTGCCTGGGGAATGATGTGGGGACTGGGTGGGGGCTGGGGGAGCTGGTGGAGGGACAAGGGAGGAGGGGTGGGAGAGGGAGCTGGGATTGACATGTGAAGCATGCATGTTTCTAATTTAAATAAAAAATATATTTAGGAAAAAAAGAGCTTTCTCATTTGTTGCCTCTGCTTGTACCAAGTTTGATGGATAGTTTCTCTTGTCACTGTCACTGAAAAGAGAGGGTTACATGGTATAACTGCCTATGAACTCATTGGTTGTAGCAGCAGTGCTTCTGATGTGGGCAATCTGAGACATTGTTTCAACCAGTGGAGCCCTGTGTTCCAGTATCTTTATTTACATTTGTTGTTATGAGTGATAGTGTCATTTCTGTACCATGGGAATTAGAGCACATGTTTTGTGCAGCTGAAGATCAAGGACATTAACTAACCTCACGGCCCAAAGACACAGTGTCTCTTGTTTGTGGTCTTCGGTCTCTGCACTTAAAGAAATGATGCCACATACCCTGTGTGTTGAGCCACTGTCACTGTGTGGTTTCCCTTCTGAAGCCCCTGCTGGCCCTGACAAAGACTTGTAGGCCATTCTGCCTGTGTCTGACCACGACCAGCACTTCGTGGTTTTGTGCTATATAGGCTTCAGGTTAACCAAAATCAGGTTGCCTGTTGTTTTAACTATTTCTAAGGGGGAAGTCCCTTTAATGTGACTTTATTGGTCTTGCAGGGTTGCTGGAGCTCAGACTTCTACAACAGCTGACCCTAAGTTGCTCTCTTGGTTTCTTTTCCTTGCAGTGGAGGCCATAGTGGAGTTTGATTACCAGGCCCAGCACGATGATGAGCTGACGATCAGCGTGGGGGAGGTCATCACCAACATCAGGAAGGAGGATGGAGGCTGGTGGGAGGGACAGATCAATGGCAGGAGAGGTTTGTTCCCTGACAACTTTGTAAGAGTGAGTACAAAGCCAAACCCTTTTTCCTGTTTCCTGTGTGTGCTTTGAAGACCAAAAGGCTGTGGGGGATGAGGATAAAGTGCATGGGGCCCTTAGGGTGTCACTGGTAGCTTGATCTCCTGGGTGATTTCACAGTGAGCATGCGTAATTTTGCCCTGTGAATGTAGGATATCATTTGTTTTAAAGTGACACTTTAAGACCCAGAATGATCTTTTCCACAATGGTTTGTCACTTTTTAGAAAACACTGAAATTGTTTGCTTTATATATTTGCTTATTTGCTTTAAGAGTTTGAAAGGATTGTTTCCTTTTCCATTCCGTGCAAAATGGAATTTGAAAGTCAGTTTTGGCCATTTGTGCCGGTAGCCTTCAGATCAAATGCAGAATCTAAGTGGTGTTCTTTCCCACTTTGTCCTCATAAATGTGCCTTTGTGATGAGAGCAGCATTGTTTTTCTTTATCCCTTTATGTCTATGAAGCGCTGATTAAAACCTGTTTCATCAGGAAGATTTTGAAACCTGTGCCCTTTGTCAAACTCATTTAGGTCTTAATTGCAAAATGTTTTCATTCCTGTTAATAAATGGTGTGTCTCAACCACTGTAAACAGCAGTGTGAATTTTCTGGTTAATAAGAGGTTGCCTGAGGCTGTTCTTCATGGGAAATACTAACCAGGTCTAAAAGACCCAGGACCACAAGCTTTCTGTTCCCTGCTAGAGAGAGACGATTGTCCTCCACATAAAGAGCCTCATATGGAATCTCTGTGGTAGTAGTCGTATTCAGTAGCATGTCTTAGCTGTATAAAACTGGTTGTTTGAGAAATCTTGCACCCAGAGAATTGTGTGTCCCCCTCAAAGGAGTTTTAACGGCTGGGTAGGAAGGGTTTATGATGGGGGGGGTGTGGGGTGGGAGTAATTGTTGAAAACCATGTGATGAGCTGCAGAGTTCCAAAGCTTGGGCCTCTCCACCTCTACCCTGTGGAAATCTAAAATGAAAAGAACTCTAATTCAGGTTTTCTTCAGGGTGTTGCCTCCAGGTGACCCTGCCAACCTCTCTTTTTTTCCCCGTTGCCTTTTTGGTGTTCAGAAAGTTGGGAATGGGATAGTTTGGCTGGAAATATACTACTAAGTATTGGTTTGCTTTCTGAGGTAAGAGTGTTGAGATGATGCTGGAATCAAGGCGTTTCCTCCTGTTCTTAGGGTAGAAAAGCACAGCTTCTGGGCTACCGCTGATTGATTCTGTTGGTATGGGTATGAGTGGTAATTCTGTGCCTTTCCAAACACAACTTACCACTTTGGAAAAGGACTATTCTTGAAGTTGGACTGAAGTTGAATGTGAAAGGAGAGGTTTCCCAAAGGAGGAGGCCGTGGTTGGGGTGAAGGAGAAGGGGGAAGGAGCAAGAGAAGAGAATATGGCAGAGGGCAGAGAGGATCCTGGGAAGGAGGGTGAGCCTTGGGAAAGGGAGGCGTGTGAGAAAGAGGTGGGGCATGGGAAAAGAAAAGAGGAGAAGCATGGGAAGAAGAGACTGTAGTGTGAGCTTCACAGTTTTTAATGTGTCTCGTTGGCTTAGTGCCCTCTCACTTCAAACCACAGACCCGTAGGACTGAATTGGAAGGCACTGAGTAAACCTATAGAATTGATTTTGGGCTCACTCTTCATGTGCCTCATGTGGAAGGCAGATGGGAAGCCAGACAGCAATTATCCAGTGTCCGCTCTTTGGCAGTGCTGCTGGCCTGGAGAACAGAAGGTGCTTTCCCTGTGAGGGAGGGAGAGGTCATTTGGGCCTTTTTTGCCAGGGCATCTTTCATTGCCTGGCCTTGCTGCCTTGGCTTAGACTTGGGAACCCTTAGCTGCAGACCCCTGCATGTGATGGGCACTGGTTCCAGGGTGTGCTAGCGTGAGACAGAAGGGAGGGGGAACCACAGAGATCTGGGGCTACTCCTTAGGCTCTTTCCTGCCTGTGGGGTGACTCGGGCTAGCTGTATCCTTTACCAGAGAAGTGGCTGTTCTCATTCAGTCTCCCCTCTATA
Source organism: Mesocricetus auratus (assembly GCF_017639785.1). Classification (NCBI taxonomy): domain Eukaryota; kingdom Metazoa; phylum Chordata; class Mammalia; order Rodentia; family Cricetidae; genus Mesocricetus; species Mesocricetus auratus. The sequence continues at coordinate 21,251,005 of NW_024429188.1, read as the reverse complement.
CCTTCTGGGGGCTTTGTCTTTAGCCCTTTTCTACTCTGTTAAGGTTTTTTTCTATACTTCCTGTTTGAAAAAAATCTCTTTATTAATCTGGCCCCAGGTTGATGTGAGCCTGCTATTATCTTTTGTAAGCCCCAATACCTCGTTGTCTGCTCTGAGGATTAAATGGCACAGTACTGGCAATCATTGAACACCGGGGCAGCCATCTAGTAAGTGTACCTTTTTTCCTGTTACCATGCAAAGGAATGACCCTCTCCCCTTGTTTTTCCTACTCAGTTGTCTCCTAATCTAGGCTTGAGCCCTTGTTCAGTGAGAGGATATCACGTTCGTGGCAGGTACTTGGTCCATCCATGGTGGATAAAATAGGAATGTCTAGTGGTGGTGCTGCTTGTGACTGTCACAATCTAGAGAAACTTCGATTCCTTCAGATGGCTGAGTCTATTTTCAAGTCTTCACCCTTAGGCTTATTATTGAAAACTCAGTAGGTGGATACAAGGAAGTTTAACAACAATCAAAGTTCCTGCAGTGAATTTTAAGAAGAAAATGTGTTTTTAAGGAATAACAATCATATTGGCATACATCTGCCAGTTTTGAATATTTCATTTAGCTTAAGAATTAATTTGTCTTGGATTGAATGAAGTAATCTTGTGGAGTCCCATCATTTGTGTGCCTTAAGTATCTTCTCAGTTCATTTATCCAACCCCTAGTACCCCATTTGAGCACACTTTTCTAAAGTGAAGGCATCCAGTGACCACTTTCAGCTTGTTGTCAGTCTCTCAAGCAGTAACTGCTGTCACCCTGTCGGTGTCGTGTGTACTCACTTTTGGTGTTATTCAGAACAGGCTGCCCTTTGCCAGTTCTTAGTCTTTTGTTTTAGTTTGTCCTACTTTTATTCACTTACATTAAATATGCCAGAATAATCTTTTCAAGTCCTTCTTTTTTCTCCCATCCGTCTTTCCCCACGTTTTCCTCTTATATTCTCTCTTTTTTGTTATTTGAGAATTCATATAAGATAAAATGTTTGGATCAAATCCACTCTCCTATTCCCTCTCCATCAATTCCTTCCCTATTTCCTGCTCCCAACTTCATATGCTTGATATGCTTGTGTTCTCTCTCTCTCTCTCTCTCTCTCTCTCTCTCTCTCTCTCTCTCTCTCTCTCTCTCCTCCCTCCCTCCCTCCCTCCCTCCCTCCCTCCCTCCCTCCCTCCCTCCCTCCCTCTCTCTCTCTCTCTCTCTCTCTCTCTCTCTCTTTCTCCTTTTTCGAAACAGGGTTTCTGGGTGACAGCTTTGGCTGACCTGGAACTCACTTTGTAAACCTTGTCGGCCGGCCATGAATTCTGCTTACCCCCATCTCCAAGTGCTGGGATTAAAGGCTTGCCCAGCTGTTTTTAAAATCATAGAGTTCATCTACTACTGCCTAAATGAACTTCAGCACTGAATCCATGAAGAAAACCCACTCTTTTTTCCCACAGCAGCCACCACTGGCTAATAGCTTAAATAGGAGTAGGAGTTAATGAACCACCCACCCCCCATCCATGATGGTATTCAGATCCCCTTGAACGTGTATATGCAGTCACAGCTGTCCTGAGTTCAGGTGTATAATGGTGGTGTCATATCTGGCAAATACTGTTTTGCTGCAGGTGTCCACTACCACAAGCTCGTGCAATCTCTCTGCCCCCTCTTCCATGATGTACCATCGAGGGCTGAACAGTCTAGTCTTGTATATGGGTCTCTGTACCATTCACCACACATTGACTACTTTAGAATACATTTTCTTTATCTTGTGTCAGTTCAAAAAATTAATTTGTTGCCGGGTGGTGGTGGTGCACGCCTTTAATCCCAGCACTCGGGAGGCAGAGGCAGGCGGATCTCTGTGAGTTCAAGGCTGGGCTGGACCGACAGCCTCCAAAACAATACAGAGAAACCCTGTCTCATAAAAACAAAAAACAAAAAAATTAATTTGTTTTAAAGATAAAATTTACATACACTAGGCTGGGCTGTAGTGGTACACACCTTTAATTCCAGCACTGAGGAGGCAGAGGCAGGTCGATCTCTGTGAGTTTGAGACCATCCTGGTTTACAGAGTGAGTTCTAGGACAGGTTCCAAAGTACACAGACAAACCCTGTCTCAAAAAAGAAAAAAAATACATAGACTAAAATGCATAAGTCACTAGCATGCATTATGATTTTTATTTTACATAAGAGTATACCCCTGCTGGGCGGTGGTGGCGCACGCCTTTAATCCCAGCATTCGGGAGGCAGAGGCGGGTGGATCTCTGTGAGTTCGCGGCTGGACTGGTCCGACAGCTTCCAAAACAATACAGAGAAACCCTGTCTCGTAAAAACAAAAAAGAAAAAAAAGAAAAAAGAAAAAGGAAAAGAAAAAGGAAAAGAATGTACCCCTACAGCCACCAGCTATACCAATACTATTTCTACATCTCTCACCCCACAAAGCTCTCTTGCTTTTGCTAGCCATTTACCCCTTCCTAGGTAGCCAGTTTATTGTGATAATTAGTCTTCCAATACTTGAATTGTTATGTGAGTAGGGCTATAACAATACTTGCTAGTTTACATGTCTTCTTTTGTGTCACAAAATTGTTGCATGTATCAGCACTTAGTTCTTGCCATACAGTATTACATAGCAATGAATATATCTGCCAGGCTGTGGTGGTGCACGCCTTTAATCCCAGCACAGGCAGGTGGCTCTCTGTGAGTTCGAGGTCTGCCCGGTCTACAGAACAAGTGCTAGGATAGGCTCCACAGCTACACAGAGAAACCCTGTCTCGAAAAACAAAACAAAACAAAACAAAAAAGAAATGAATATATCTAACTTGTCGATCCATTTTTTTGTTGTTGTTGCTGTTGATGGCTATTTGGGTAATTTCATTTGGGAATTTTTGTGACATTCTTGTATGTCTTCTATGAACACAAGTGCCCATTTTGTATGTATGTAATGCACTTTTAGGGGTGGAAATACTACCTTTGGATTCAACCAGTAGATTCTTTTTCTGTTTAAAGTAAGCTGTGGAAGTCCGGGGGTTGGTGGTGCACACCTTTAATCCCAGCACTCGGGAGACAGAGGCAGGTAAATCTCTGGGTTTGAGACCAGCCTGGTGTACAGAGCGAGTTACCCGTCGTATAGCCATGGCTATTTAGAGAGACCCTGTTTTGAGAAACAAAACAAAACAGAAAGCTGGGGCACCTGTAAGACGGGGAGTTGATACATGTTCTTTGAGCCTCTTGTCTGCTACATGAAGTGCCCAGTGAATAAATCACCCTGAATCTTGGTGAGTCTGACTGGTAAAGGAGACCTGACACAGAGTTCAGTCTGTTGTAGCTGATTTGATTGGTAGGGCCAAGAACTATCAAAGACTAATCCGTATATTATTAAAAACATGCACATAGAGAGCTTGTATCTAAGCTTTGTTGGACTCATTTAATGAGGAAACCAGCGGAATAACAAACCTTGATTTACTGAGGATATGAGGAATTGATTAAAAAGTCAGCGGAATATTCATATAAGATTGTAAAGTGAGATTGAAAACTGGCTCATGTCTTAGAGGACAATAAAAGCCTAACCTTTGGAGCTATCATTTCTACCAGAGGAGAAAAAAAGCTGTATGCTATACTGTGTTTTCTATGAGTTATTCTCTGACTTTTGTAGAACTGTAAAATGTCCTAATAAAGTATTAGTCCAATTTATATTTCCAGAGAGACAGGTGGCACTCCTGGGGGTAACAAAATGCATTAACATAGCACTATAAGGTCCTATGATCATGACCATGGGCTTTTTTTTGTTTTCTTTTGGCCTAATTTCCAGGTTTGGGTATTGTTTTCTTTAACTGCCCAGAAAGACCATAGTATGGTGTACAATATTAGAAAATAACAGTCATTTAGTAGAGAAATCTATGTCCTTTCTGAGACCTCAAACTACCACTGCTAGTATAGGGAGATGTGGGCTCCTTCTATGGATTTAATTACAAATACCATCCTTTAAAATCCTTACTCTGAGATGCACGCAACATTGTGATTTGATGGTGTATGGCATCTCTTAATATGGACTCTATGGTAACGTATGGCAAAGCGAAGCAGAACCCAGGCCTGAGACATTTTGTAATTCACAAGCAGAAAGCAGGAAGCTGCGGTAGGAGTTAAAAGAATATGGTTGTTGATCTTGAAATGCATCTGATACTGTCTGTGAGGAAGTGAGCTGTTTTCTTGGCCTGGTTCTGTGTGCTTCCATGGAAGGAGCTGTACATGCCGCCAGCTCCATTGTTAAAAGCTGAAGGGAATTTGCTTGCAATTTGCATTCTATGCCTGCTAAGTCTAACAGTTCTCAGCTCGGTTTCCCATCTCCTGAGTTTTCCCTTGCTGGGTGTTTGAAATCTGTCTTTGGCATATTCCAAGCTTTCTTTTATGTGTTTGTGTAAAGATTGGCTAATGTAGTCCTTAAATGAGGCAAAAAGCCAATATTCTACATATTTGTGTCACTTTGAGAGGAAGCTCAGAGTTTTTCTGCTGTTCTTGCTTTAGGAAAGGAGCAGGGAATCTACTTCAACAAGTGGCATGAAGTAGACATTTCCACATTGCTCTTTTATACTGAGCATCATTCTTGGAGTTCCCTTTACAAAAATTTTGCTTTTCTTTACACTTCCAACCCAAAGGCTGTTTATTTGTGATTTATAGCAATGGTTATCTTCTCGTTCCTGTTGCTGTTCAAAGAGTAGCAGGGGATTCTGCAGGTGTTTCATTATGCGCAGAGCCTCCTCTTTCTTTTTATGTTCAGTTCTGAGGATGGACTTCATCTCACATCCAGTCTCTCTCGGGCCAGGCAAGTTCTCTCCCATTGGGCTCAATGACCAGCCCTGCAAATGTCTCCTGTTGCTCACCTTTCATTGTGAAGTGCCTGGGTATATGAAGGTCTACTCTGCTGTACTCTTGCGGTAGACATTTATTGGGTGTCTGCTAGAGAGGACTCTAACCAGTGCTTAAGCACCAAAGGATATGGGCATAATGAAGACATATTACACTGAGTCCCATATTGTCACAAACATAACTTCTTCCACAGGAAAAAATGTACACTGTCTGTACGCTTCGGAGAGCATGTGTTAGACATTCTTCTACAGAGATGTTTCTGATTAAAATGTCACTTGAGAAGTTTCTGAGTTCATTCATTAAAGCAACAATTCGAACATGCTAGGTGGACCGTTTTTAGGTCCCAGTTGCTGGGTTACTTTATGGGATTATAATGGCTGTATTCTACTCAAGGCTTACTGGCTGCCTAGCATTGCATATATAATCTGAGTGCAATAGTCATAATGTACTGGGCACTTACTCTTTGCCAGGCAGGAAGAGAGGCTGAGGCCTTCATATGCATTGTTTCATGAATTGTACCATTCTGTGACATAGGTACTCTTTTGATTTAGAAAAAAATGCTCAGAAAAGGCAACAAGGTACATCAGCATTAAGGGACTTATCCACAGCTGCAGGAACTAGTAGGGAACAGAGAGAACTCTGGAATCCAGACAGCTGGCTCCAGAAACTGAGCAGCCAATCTGATAGCATTGTCTAACTGGCTGATGGTATTCTACTCTGTCTTTACCCCCTGCTGCATTATGCTTCCTCCAGATGTCTTACCAAAAGGAGTCAAAGCAGATATCAAACCTTCAAAAAAGCAGCCTTAGCCTTGCGTAGTGGTCTATGCTTTTAATGCTAGCACTCAAGAAGCAGAGGCTGATGAGTCTGTGAGTTCAAGGCCAGCCTGGTCCTCCATGGTGAGTCCTCCATAGTGAGACAAAACAAAGAAGTCAGACAAGACAAGCAAGCGACAACAGGAACAAGGCAGCTTCCATCTACTCACAGGGTTGCACTATTTTTTTCTGGCAAATTCCAAAGTAAGGCAATTAGGGAAAATATTTCATTTTTATTAATTAGTATGTAAGCTTGTCATTTTTCAGTCCTTAGTATATGCCATTCAGTAGGAGTGTGACTGTTGTTTTTCATCCTTAGTACCCTTCAACAGCAAGCAATTCTAACTCAAATTATCTTTTCACCATTAAACACATTTTCAGAACTCCTAAGTCCAATAATTGGAACTGTTGGGGCAACTTTTCTCACAGTGACATCTGAGTAGGGTCTGGAGTAATTAAGGACACATGTGTAAGGGCCCATGTCATTTGAAATCTCAGGCTTTAACCGTTACAGTACAGGAAGGGGAGTACATCTTGTGAGTCACGGAGAGCTGTGATCTTAGTGAAGCGTAGTCCCCTCACTGAGCTGATTGTGTATAATATAATCTTATTGCCGTAATGACAGGATTATCAAATCCTCATGTAGAAAGGAACTTTTAACCATGTGCTCTAACCCCCAGCTTTCTAGCAGATCACAATCTAAACTGTTGAGGATGTTGCTGTGACCGTTACTGGATAGTAAAGCTTGTGAGTGTGGGGCTCCAGCAGAGAAATCTAACCCTGAGTCTCTTCCGTGGCTGTGCTCTAAGGGTGTTGCATTGTCAGAATTTAGGGGTGGAGGGAGGAGTTGGGATAAGAGACTTTGAATATTTTAAAAGGTTGGTTTCAAAGCCAGGTTACGGAGTGGTTCACAGTGGTAATCCCAGCACTCAGGAGGTGGAGGTAGAAGGATCAGGCATTCGAGATCATCCTCCACTATGTAGTAAGTTGAAGTTCAAGGCCTGCTGGGGCTACAGGAGGCCTTGTCTCAAAACAAAACAGCTCAGATGATTCTGCTACTTAGTAAAGCTGGGTCATTTATTTTATTATGTGGCACTGATAGGGCAGCACCATTGTTTGTATCTATATCTTTTCTCAAGAACATGAATTGGTAGTTGGTGACTTAGATTTGAAAACATAATGCTGTTTCTAAAGTATCCTCATTATGTATAATATATATTATAAAGTAGCTTTATGAATGGTTGGCATACTCATGTGTGCTGTTGTAACAAAATGTCTAAGCTATATGAAGAACATAGCAATATGTAAATAAATTCTCCTTTTAAGTCCACTAGAGCACATGCAATCAAATGGCAGAGCCTCTGGGTCAAAGCCTTAATTTTCTTCTGCTCCTTACTCAGGGTTAGTAAGATAAGCAGATGCCTAGAAATGATCACCCAAGATTTGTCCCCAAATTCTGACAACCTGTGACTGTGACACATGATCACTTGTGAACCCTGAATGGCACAGCTGATCTGAAATGAGAGATTATCAGCTGGCCCTAATTTAGCATGCGAACCGTTAAGAGCTGAGCACTTTCTGTGCATACATGACAGAGAGGAAGTCAGACTCCACTGAAGAGGGGGTCACATGAGGAGCACTGCAGCAACCTGTAGGGGCAGGAAGAGACTTTAGTCACAGAAGAAATTAAGGTTTCAGACATTCAGTCACAGAAACTATATTCTACCAAAAACCCAAGTGAGGTTGCCGATGCATTCCTCAAGTCTCCAGATAAAAGCTCACCCTGGTTGGCAGCTTAAAATGGCTGTGTGTGACCCAGAGTTGAACCTATTAACATTTCTGACCTCCAGAACTTCCAGAGAACAAATGGATATTGTTTGAAAATGGATATGGCTTAAAGTACAGATAGCAATTGGTCTGAAGGGAGGTGCTCTGATTCTTGTCTCCAAGTGACATGGGGGAAACCCGTGACAGCCCTCAGGTTTCAACTACTATACAATATATTGTTACTAGTGTCAACATGCCATACTTTAGGTCTCTAGAATTTATTTTGTACCAGCATCTCCCCTTTTCTACAAGTTCATCTTTGATCAGGAAGGCCTTGGCTGTTAGGTTGTCCGGGAATAACGGACATCACAGCTCTACCTCCACTACCCTATTATTCTGCCCTTTGATTTCTAAAGACAAAAGGTCTCCAAGTAGACCTCCAATACTCCTAAGTCCACCACAGCTTTTGACTGCTGACGGTACCCAACTGATAAATACCCAGAACTTTGGCAGTATCTCAGAGTACCTTAATATTTGCATTAGTAGCTAGTAGATGTTTAATGATTTGTGTAAAACAAACACCACTCTAAGTTTCTCTGTATCACAAATCAGGGAGGTGACAGGTAAGAGAAACAGGCTTCTTACTGCTGGACACAAATTATCTAGATAAGTGTCGTTTGATTTCTAAGTGTTTTGAGACTTTTCTGGTATCTTTTGGCTGTTGACTTTCAGGTTGATTATATTGTGTGATTTCAAGTTTGACGTTAGTTTATTGTTACTATTATTCAAGGTCAGGTCTATAAATACTTAAAAGGAATGTTTGCTATATATAAGGTGGAGCTGTCTATAAAAACAGCTGGAACCTTTTGGTTGGTCATGATGTTTAGTTCTGGGTCTACACTGCTTTCCCACACAGTAGTTCTGTCAAATACTGAGAAAAGTGATACTGAACTTCCTGGCTGTAATTGTAGAGTTGTCTGTCTTTCATTTCATCCTATCTGAATTTGCTTCTTGTCTTCCTTCCTAATAAACACCTCATAAAATTAAAATTATGGTTAAGTCAAATATACATCTAATATACTTGGCTTATGAAAGATCAGTAACAGAGTGTACAGAAGACTATCAATTGTTTACCTTCATGATCATGTGTCTGACTGGCAGCTGTGGTTCACTGCCACTGCTCAACCCTGTGACAGAGTATTCTGCTGCATTCCACTCAGAAAAAGATCAAACTCCAAGCCCTGAAATACAGTTTCAGCTGAAGTACTATTGTTTTCATTTCCTTCCTTTTTGTTTTTGTTGTTTGTTTTTTCAAGACAGGTTTTCTTTGTGTAGCTTTAGTTGTCCTGGAACTAGCATTATAGACCAGCATGACCTCGAACTCACAGAGATCCACCTGCCTCTGCCTCCTGAGTGCTGGGATCAAAGGCGTGCAGCATCACTGTACACTTCCTATCATTTTCAAAATTATAAGGTAAACCACCACAAATCAGGAATCCATTGTATTCGGGAGCTCCATTTTAAATGTCAAAGTTCACCATATATATAAATTATACACATAAAATATGCTTTGATCATGGTTTTGATTATATCCCCGATTTTTCTCTTTTATCCCTTGCCCTCCTACTGTTCCTAAAGTTTTGTTTTTTATATATGCACGTGTGATTGTAATTCTTCTTGGGGGAATCAAATCTTTATCTCTGTTCATTTTTAGAGAAAACTGAAACTTTGTCAAGTTCAAAAGAGCCTGGGGACAAACGGCTAACCGTGGCGCCTGTTAGCATACTAAAGCACATGCTAGCCACCAGTATTTCTCAGCATCAACAAGAAAATGCCTGTTACTGAGTTCATGCTGCCATCTTAGCTCTTCTCGGCTTTTCTCACCCTTCCCCCTAGCCTAAACTTTTCCAGCTCGTGGCCTTTCCTTCCCCAGCTCCTCATTCCTATATAACCCTTCCATTTTGGCTAGGCTTTCTTGGTTTTCTTGGTCCTCTTGGCCCCCTCTCTTTACTCTCTCTCTTTTGTCTTCTCTTCCTCTTTTGCTCCCCCTACCCCTCTCATGGCCTGGTCCATTCTGCTGGTCATGTTTAGACTTCCTTTTTCTCTCTCTGCTCTGGATTCTTCTCATATCTATAATGAAACCCTTCTCCACCACACCTTGGAGCTGTCATGTCCTTAATTTATACAGTCCTCCTCTCCTAACAGCTAAAAGTTGCTAATAACACCTCAGCTAGGGATAGAATTTCCTGACCAACTCTCCTCTCCATTGTTGAATATTGTGTGTGCTAACATAACTACCATGAATGCCTGTGTGTAGCTGCCCTCATGTGTTCAGAAGACACTGTCCCTGTAGTCATCCACCACCTCTGGCTTATCTTTTCTGCAACAATTGCTGAGCCTTGGGAGGAGGGGTGACTGTACATATGCTGTATTATTAGCAATGTCCATTTAGCAGAAATTTAGCAGGTTCTCCTCTAGAGCCTATGGCATGTCTGGCTATAGGTTCTTGGCCTGATAAAGGTGCCAAGTATGAGTTTCATCTCATGGAACAGGATATAAATCCAACCAGAAAGTGGTTTGTTTTTCCCATGTCACCACTGTGCCAAGTCCTTGTAGTTTGCAGGCTTCACAGCTGGGTAAGAGGATTCTTTTTCTCCTCTAGTCACATGCACTATGCAATTTCTAGCACTATGGGAGCTAGCTGCTATTTCAGCTAGACTCATTGTTTAGTAAGCTCCCCGAATCCACCGTACTTGCCCCTCAGCAGCCAGCGCTGGGGCTAGAAATGCAGGCTGCCAACCCTGGCTCTAACATGGGTGCTGGGAATCCAAACTCACCATCTCATGTTTGCACAGCAAGCACTTTACCCACTGAACGCTGTGGTTTTAGATGACAAAGCCACTGTCACTGCAATCTTTCTTTACATATAGGTAATGTCATACTTGCTTTTTCTTTGTCATTAATTTTTATGAGTTCAATTGTGAAATTCCTTGACAAATTTTTCTTTGAGTTTATCCTGTTTAAATTCCACACACTTTGTGATTCTGGAAGTTTATAAACACCTTTGCCAAATCTAGTGAGTTTTCATCCGTTATTTGTTTGAATTATTCTTCCCATACCCTTACTCTCCTGGAATATAAGGACACAAACAATAGATTTTTACATTGTTGTCCCATGAGGCTGCTTTCTGTCTGTTGTTCAGACTGAATACATTTTATTGATGCATTGTCAACTTCATTGATTCTTTCTGGTGTCGTGCCTAATTGATTACTGAACTAGTCTACTAGGCTTTTTAATTTGTCTCTTTTTTCAGTTCTATGCTTCCAATTTTTGCTGCTATTTTCTAAATTTTATTTGTAGTTGCTTGCTAAAGTATTTTTGAGACAGGGTTTCTCTGTGTGGCCCTGGCTGTTCTGAAACTCAGTATTTAAAGTAGGCTGGCTTTGAACACACTGAGATCCTCCTGCCAAGTGCTGGGATTTAATGTATGTACATCTACATCAAGTTTTTGTTGTTTTATCGAGACAGGGTTTTTCTGTATTGTTTTGGAGCCTGTCCTAGAACTTGTTCTGTAGACCAGGCCGGCTTCAGACTCACAGAGATCCACCTGCCTCTGCCTCCTGAGTGCTGGGATTAAAGGCGTGCATCACCACCACCCAGCTTAGTCAAGTATTCTTTAAGAAGTTTAAGTTACATTTCTTTATTTGTATGTGCACATGTTGGGTGTTGCTTATGGAAATTGAGAGACAATTTTCAGGAAGTCAGTTCTCTCATCCCACCATGTGGGAGTGGTGGGCATGTTAATTCGCTTGATGCCAATAAGCATTTCATAGTGTATATGCCAGATCTTCATATTGTACATCCCAAGTAGTTCTCATATATCAATCAAACTGGAAAACTGAGTAGTAAAAAATGTCCATCACTAGTAACCCCATCCATATCAGTAAACAGTTGGGGGCTAGAGCAGGGCCACAGCTACAAAAACAAACACAAAGCTGAGAACCACACTGGATGTGCCAGCTGCCCATGTGAGCAGTATAGACGGCTGCAGGCCTACCAAGCAGACTTGTTCTTTCATTGTAGTTTCTTCAGTCAGAAGGGAATTTGAAATAACAGATGTCCCAGTCCACTCGCCAGCCTAGGAGTAAAGTTCATCACCTTTGTGCTGCTGAGGGTGATGAGATGAGAGGTATAGGGAACTTCTGGTAGAGTGCTGTTGGAGATGTGGATGTCTCTCTTAGGACACTAAGGACAAAGCGTGCTTTCCTGTCTCGCCCTCGTCCTCTCTCCCTCCCCCACACCATTTGTGGAAAGAGGTGAATGAAGTCAGCCTGTTCTTTTGTTTGGAGCTGCCTGTTTTGCTTACCAAAGGCCTGGGCATTTCTTTTATTGTCATACTTCCCTTCAGCACCAAGTTTTTTCTCCAGAAGACTGAGAGAGAGAAACAGAGAAGTGGTGTGTGTGTGAGGGGGGCGGCGGGGCATTTAGTACGCTTCTGGGAGTCTGAGCAAATGGGCTTGCCTGAGTTTGTAAGCTGAGAAGTTGTTCAAGCCAAACCACATCCTGCCCTGGGGTTCAGGAGGCAGGTGGTCCCAGATGGAGATCTGGGGGCCAGGCAAGTGTGTGAAGCCTGTGCTCAGTGTGTGGGGACGACTTTGTCACTGTGTTCCCTTCACACTGAGCTTTTCTTTTAAGGAGGCTGCCCAACTCACTGGTTACCAGTAAGGGCTGTGGTGTTGGTCTCATTCCAGTTGTAGCTGTGCTGCAAAGCAGCTGCACACAGGTGGCCCTGCTGCAGCTCTTGAGGAAGTACTTTGCTGGCTGTAAACAACCTATGGTCAAGAGCTGAGACACCAGATTGCAGCTTGTATTCATCAGTATGATGGGCGCCTCTTCTAACTCAGAGTTGGGTTTTTAAAAATATACTGTGAAAGAAAATAAGTCTTAAAAAGCATATTTAATAATTACAAAATGGGCATGATGGTCATGGCTACACTAAAATATGGTTGAAACTGGCAAAATGTTAAATGTGAGCATACTCTTAGCTGGGTTGGCATGTTTGGATGGTTTGTCATTATCTGCAATGTCGTGGGGTTTAGTTTCTGACTGACCAGATATGGTTCATAGTAAAGAAATGACATCCAAAATCAACATGGACAGATGGTGGACAGATGACATATTGCAGTTGTTTAAAACCATAAACATTGTCAAGTGATGCTGTGTTGTATTGGAACTTCCATGGGCACACTGGGAAAAGAATCAGGTTGATAGCTGCTATTCTGTAATTGCTTCAAATAGCCTGGCTCATGTTCACAATTCAGTCTTTAACCGTGTCCCTCAGCTGACATGTCATGAGTGTGTGCACAATTGCTTTTCTTACCGATATTTCGGTTGTTATTAATTTTTTTGTGAATGCTGGGGAATGGGACTCTAAGCCTGGCACACAGTAGCTAAGTACTAAACAACCATGCTACATCTCTAAGTCCTCTGTTCTTATCTTGAAATTACAGTAATTGCCAGCTTACCGGGAAGAGATACAGTTACCATAGGAAGTCCACACTGCTCTGTGTTAAATGGGTGATTACATCAGGCTTTTGAGTTAGGTACTATGAATTCAGGAACATTTGAATGTGGAGGACAACAGCCCTTGTGTGGTTTGAAATGTTGAGAATCATTTTCTGCCTGCATTCCTATTTCTTCCAGGGACTGCCCTGTTATTTAGTTCAAGATGCCACACTACAGCAGATCTCTTTAGTGCGTATAATCCAGGCAATTATGGTGTGAGCCTCTGCTGCCAATGGTAGTTAATCTATATACCTCACTCCTTTTTTAAGCCTCTGATGCTTTTTTATTCAGTTTAACTCATCCCTTTATTTTAAAACTTGAATTTGAATGGGTTCCATTAACAGATATTTTAAAGTGACAATCAAGTCTAGGGTGCTGCCAACTCAACGCTGAACACAATTCCCAGCCCTCAAGCTAGATAGGAAATCAATTTCAGGGTGGTTGCAACTGCAATGCAGAGATATAGCTGATTTGTAAACAACCCTTGTATCAACATATCACAGTTGACAAGCCACAGTGAAGCGTGTGATCTTGCTATCTAAATGGCAGCCCTGATTGCAAGTCCACGTGAAGTGCATCTCCCAGGGCCACATGGGATAATTAAAGTCACAGATCATCATTGGTAGATGATTACAGATTACCTCATTACAAACTTAGGCCTGCTTTCATTTATTATATTGAAAGGTAAACGAGGATTCTGTTTACCCAAAACTGTGTTCTTTTTTTTTTTCATTTTCAGTTGGAATATCTAAGTGGATATTAAATTATAAACACCATTAAAAGTCATTCCCCTTTTAATGAAATTCACCATAGGGCCATGCTTGCCATTCTTGGGCTGCACTGTCCCTGAGTTTCTTTTGACCCTGTAACCTCTCCCTTCTTTGTCCTGATGGCAGGGTTAGTAGGTGATTCATGCCATCCTTTTGTTTCCCAGAGTACCTAGAATGGTCTTTGGTCACAGAATGAGTATGTTAAATATTCATCTGGATTAACTGAATTTAATATGCCATCGTTAAAAACAACTTGCAGGTTTGGAGTTATTAAATGGTCTATGTTTTTTTCTTTTTTGTAATTCATGAATAATTTTTTCAATGGTCTACATTTTAATAGCATATAATTCATTTGCTATTGCCCGAGTTAGTGAATTATTTAAGTAAAAGGGAAAGTTCTTTTCTTGAGATAGATCTTACCAAATTGGTGCTGCTTTTATTTCCATATTATTACTGAGTACAGTAAATGAGGAATGTGGGTAAGAGTACTGAAATGATCCAAAATGTATTGCAGTCTGGATCTGGTACTTATGACTGATCCAGGGTCTGCCTGCGGGTTTTGTTTTTAATTTTCAACTTTTATGAAGATTGACGATGATGTTTAGATACTGGTTCAAAGAAGAGTGAATTAGCATGTGATATTGTCATATTATTATTGATTTTTTTAGCAGGTGCATTTGCAAATAAGTTTATTCTCTTTGGGACATTAACTTTCCTATTCCAACCTCTTTCATTTCTTTGGCACTAAAATTTAATGGTGTATTTGGACAATTTCTGCTTTTCAGAATAAGGTCTGTAGTGTTGCCAAAAATGTAGGTTGTAGGGCTAGCAAGGTGGCTGAGCAGGTGAAAAGGCCACCAACTTGAGTTCAATTTCTAGGACCCACATGGCGGAAGCGGGAAACTAGCTCCCTGAAGTTGTCCTATGGCCTCTACCCTGGTGCCATGGCACCCTTTTGCCTATACACCACAGAGGGGGAAAATTAATTTTTAAAATGTGAAGTTTTTTTATATCTCAGGTGATCTTTGTAAAATACTGAATAGGACCCAAGTATTATATTCATATTGCAATCTACCATGGCCACCCACACCATAATTTCATAGTATGAAATGTTTCTGAACTGTTAATCTATACAAGGGAATGACAATGTAGTCCACATCTAGCTATTTGCTGCCTAGTTTTATCAAATTGTTAAAACATTGTTGACACACTTTTGATTCTTTTAAAAATAAAGTAGACTTACAGTTTCAGCTCAGAGATGTAGAGAGCTGCAAACATGTTCCTCCCACACTTCAATAAAAATCAGACTGGTAATTAACAAGAGAACTAAGTTCACAGAACAAATAGCCAGTTTACAATCTGGACATCAGCAGGTGCTCTCTGACACACAGGAGAAGACCCGAGCGTTTGCTGCAGGGGCAGAAGCCACCAGATGCCGAGAAGTAGGTAGGAAGAATAAGACAGAAAAGATGACACATTGCTGGAGGCTGAGTGTGGGCTGCTGCTCCTGGGGGCAGCAGCTGTTGGAGAGGTTCTGGCCCTTCACAGACGTTTCTGCAGGAGCCTGGAAACCACAGAAAGCTCATTGTGCTAGCTCCAGAGCCGCAGAGGAATCCACTCAGATCTGCTCCCCTAAGGAGAAAAAACCCAGAGACGGATTTCTGCAGAGGAAGGGCACAGTCCAGAGGCTCTGATGAAATGCTACTGCAGCTGCCTGAAGGGAACTCTCCCCGCCCCCACGTCTCCCTCTACCACCCCACCTCACCTAAAAACATTTTACTCTGCAATAAGCCAGAAGAGCTTTAATCAGAGGTAGACTGCTGCTGGGGGATGGGCTAGGGGTTGTAGCCCTGGGGAAGGAGCAAAAACAGTCGTAGAAGGTACATAGGCCCACCATACAGGCCAGCTTATGTGACCTAGAATATTCGAGGACTGCCCTCTTCATCCCACAGCATGTCTCAAAGCCTGTCACTGCCCAACTTCTGTTTAGGTTAACACAACACCCCATGCCATAGGTGTGTTGATCTCAACATCTACTGCCTTGCACAAATTGCTCAACTTTCAACCCCAGATTTCAAAGTATGACAAGGAAATACGGTCTGAAAGATGGAAGCAGTCACTGGGACCAGATGCGGATCCACTATAGCTGTTGGAGCTATTGAACCATACACACACGCTGTACCTAGCTGTTATATTACCTCCAAGGAGCTCAGGTGCCAGGTGCTGTTTGGGATGCGAGTTTTAGAACAGGCATAACAAGGTCTGAGGTCTTAGCTGAAAGGCAAAAAGAGGACAGAGAGCATAACTGCAAACCAGCAAAAGATAATTATAGTTGAAACACAATGAAGAAATAGAAGAGAGAACACCGCCGAGCGGCTGATGGAATATGTTCAGCTGAGTCCGACCATCAGTAGAGAAGAACTTACCTCCCAGGGGCTGTGATGTTAGACAGTACAAGTGAGTGATGAAGAGGGACCTGTCATTGGTAAGAACAACCTGGGGACAACAGCAAGTGTTGTAGTGAGGCATGAACAAGGTTGGATTTCTCACTATGACATGAGTACTTTTGAAATCCAAGGGTCAGGGGCACAGTGCTCGCAAGAGCAACCTCAATACATTCGTGTCACTGTCATGGCTAACCTAGAGAGGAAGACGGGAGTGGCTTTTTTCTCTTTACTTAAATCTCTTTCTTCGAATGCATGTAGGAATTCCTCCTCTCTACTCCCATTTTTTGTGTATTATACCTATACCTTCTTTGTTACCACTTCAGGACCTAGGAATGTGAACTTGCTGTTGGGAGTAGAAACATCTTTTAGCCACTAAAGTTGTAGTGCCTCTTTTCATAATTATAAAGAATTGACATTGCTTCAGCTATTAATTAATCCTTACATCTATCTATCCCTTTGCCCTAGGTAATGGTTATCCTTCCATTACAGGTAGGAACTGAAGCCTGAGGGGTTCCTGGCTTGACAGAGGTTGAAATTCCCTTGTGGATCCCCCTTAGTATTTGAAGTCTGCTAGCCTAACCTCCTAGGATTGAATTGGAAGAACTATGTAGAGGGTTGGGATTTTGAAAATAGGTTTTGTGGGGTAGTGGAACACTTGGGAGGCAGGGGCAGGTGAAGGTCTGTGAGTTTGAGCCCAGCCTGGTCTACAGAGTGAGTTCTAGGACAGCCAGGGCTGTTACACAGAGAAACCCTGTCTTGAATAACGAAAAATAATATTTTATTTTAGTTTTCTGTATGTGTGTAGCTGTGTGCCTGTGAGTGCAGGTGTTCATGGAATCCAGAAAAGAGAGATCCACTTGAGCTGGAGTTACAGGTGGTTGTGAACCTCCTGACTTGGGTGCTAGGACCTAAAGTTGGGTCCTTTGCAGTAGCAGTGTATTCTTTTAACCTTTGAACATCTTTCTAGCCCCACCCCCTTTTGAGATAGAGTCTCATATTGATGTTGAGCCTGGAATGTAGCTGAGATAGCCTTGAACTACTTAACTCTGATTCTCTTGCCTCTCCCTCCAAAGTGCTAAGGCTCCAGGTGTGCACCCACACATCCAGCTGGAAGAATGGACAGTTTTAAAAGTAGAGACCTTGGAGGAAGAAAACGACCAGCTGTAGAAATCTAATTGAATTCTGTGGTTAGTAAGTCTTTGTCAAAGCACTGACTACTAAATTTGCCTAGGAAAATGGATTGGATAAGTACAGGTTCAACAGTGTAGCACTTGCTCATTTGTCCTAAAAATTTTGTAATAGGTAAAAGTAGATGCTTTAAGTCCCTCTTCTGTCTTCCTGTCACAAACATTACCATATAGTATCAACACTGTGAAGGTAATGTTGTCTGACACTTTCCTACCCAGAGCATTCTGGAACTCAGTTTTTGTGAATTCACTATCTACTAAGTAATTAGTACTGGTCTGCTGTTTTATGGACAAAGTTTTTACCTGCTAAGATACTTGTCCTACTCTTCTGTGGTTAATGGTTATTCTCTAAGAATAAAATAGGTATATTATAAATGATTGCATTAAGGATACAATTAGAAGTTAGTTATGTTGGATGAAGGGGTGACTATTGCCTTGTAATATAGCTCAGTGAGCATGTGCTTAGCATGTGTGAGGCTTTGGTTTCCATTCCTACTACCAGAAAGAGAGAGAGAGAGAGGGAATGGGGGAGGGAGGGAGGGAGGGACAGAGGAAACTTGCTCACATCTTCCTTTATATACCAAAAGCTGGTATTTGATAATCACAGATTATTCATTGAAGAAAATACAATTTTCATGACATACTTTCTAGCCCACAGTAATAACTGAACACGGGTGGGTACATAGTTGCCATGTCTGGATGGTTCATGGGCTTGCATGATAGGATAGGAAAATAGTAAACCTTTATTTAGTGCTTTTCATGAACCTGAGATGTGAAGCAACTTGTCTGGGGGAGCACCGTCTCTGTAAGTGTCAGTTATGGATTTGAGCCTATGGCCAGTTCAACGCCCCTAATTGTACCATGGCAGATCATGGTCTGGGTGACCTCTACTAAGTTACAAAAGACAAACCCCAAGCAGGCGGTAATTGATTAGCATAAGGGGTACACAAAGCTGTCAGGTTCTGATAACCTGCTGGGAATCTTGACTGAGCTCTGAATAGGGTGCTGTTAATTTTTTAAACACAGCCACATCTCCATTGAAGCCACAACTTCCTGCAAATGCCTTATGATGTTACTTGAAGAAAAGAAATAAGCCTATGAATTTTTTAAAAAGTTTCTTCAAGTATATTGATTTTTTATAAATGGATATAATTAGCTCTCATTAATCCAAGAAGTATTTATCCTTGAATTCCTTGATTCCACACAAAGCACCTTAATTCTGAAAGATTTTCCAGGTTCATCTTCCTTGACTGTCTAGGACTTGAATGTGACTAATGGCTTTAGGCATGCACAGTAATGCAAGTGTTGATGCTGCCAGCACAGATGGAAAAACGTATCGCTTTAATTCAAAAGACAGGCTTTCTCTTTCCACTTAACCTGACCAGTCAGATTTTTCTGGGCAGATGGGAAGGGATGGAGCAGGATTGAGCTCTGCCATTTGTCCACAAGATCCCAGGGGGCTGAAGTGTGTTACCTCAGGAGTAGAGTACTTGCTTAGCATGTGAGTGGCCTTGGGTTCTATCCCCAGTACTACACACAAAGGAGTTTACAAGGGAAGGAGCTGGAGCAATGGATGACTAGGTGGTTAGGAGCACAGGTTGCTCTTCCTGAGGGTCTAGGTTTGAGTCCCAGCACTCACATAGTGGTTCACAACAGTCTGAAGCTTCAGTTCTAGGACCTACACTACCCTCTTTGGACCTCTGCAGGCACTGTATACACATGGTGAACAGACATAGGCAGGCAAAACATCCATACACACAAAATAATAATAATAATTTTTAAAAGGTCCCAGGGGGCATTGCCTTTTGATATTGTTCTACCACTTGTGAAGGAGGAAGCAACAAAAATCCCATAATGTTCTAAAGCCAGATGAAGGTGTAGCCTGATTTGTCCAACCTCTAAAGTATACCTTCCTGGGATCTAGTGAAATACAGACTTGATGGGGTCTGGCTTGGGAAAGGGTTACTGACCTTCTGATCCAGTCTCAGGGGAGTTTAAAAAGCAGGTTCCCAGGGCTGTGCCAGACCGATTGAATTGGAGACTGTGGGAAGGAAACCATTAGGCACTTGTGAGCTTGTGTGTGTGGGGGGAGGGGGTTGGGGCTCGGAGGAGAGGCAGCTACTAAGCAATTTGGCAATAAAGCTGTCAACTTTGTTTATCGGGATAGTGGTGAGGAGGAGCATAATGACAGCTTGGACAACTTCACTGTAAGAATCAGACGGAGATGTTTACTGATGAGCTTTCTGGCATCCCATCTTTGACCAGAAGAACATGAGAAATCTTACAAGCCACCCCCTCAGAAAGGAGTTGAGGAGTTCCTTATGATTGTCCAGACTGGCTTAAAGCAGAAAGCATGATGGTTCAAAGAAAAAGGACTTAATAGTTAGTTTGCTGACCTGCCCAGCATTAGCTAATGTCTGTGAAGTCTTGCAGAGCACATTCAGGGAAGAGAGGGTCCAAATATTGATAGGAGTAGTCATGATTATGAGGGAGGAGCTAAAATTATCACCAGGAATATTGAATGTGTCATTTTGACTTCTGCTCTGGGGGTTTCATTGCAGTGATGTGTGGAGAGTCAGGGCAGCTGCAGAGGAAGCCTTGGGGCTGTCTTTGTTGCAGTGAACCATGGATTCCACACTGGGGCTTTTGTGGGTTACTCCTTCCGTAGTCTGACCTACGTTTTTGGTTTTTGGAAATGATGGCTCTGTAATGCATTGCTCTTCATCATCCTCTAAACTCCCTGTGAATCTTTTCTTGAGGTCAAGCAGGAAGACTTGGGGACTCATTTTCTCACTTTTTGTGCCTTCCAGGAATTATTGTGTTCCTTTTACTTTAGTGCAGTTCCCAGTATTTGCCATTGCTGGACATGTGCCATTACATTTTAAACACAGGTCCGTACCTTTTCTAAAGTAGAAAAAGTAAGGGAGCCCTTACAAATCAGGAAAAGTTGGAGCCCTCCTTTTTTCCTTTGCGGACGGTTATGTAATACATGATGTTGGTTGTGTGTGTGCTGTCCCCAGGGACATCTGCCCTAGGGATGGTCTGAGCACAGAAGGAGCTCTAAAAGTGAGGGTTTCTGCTAGGTTCCTACTTCCACATTCTGGGTTCCATACATCAGGCTGTGTCCATGATGAGCCCGTGGTCATTGCAGGTCAACCAGTCAGCAACAATGTTGAGGACTTGCCTCTGGCTCTCACACCTCTGACTTCAATGACACAAGCGACCTGTGAGACAAGCAGGAGTCCTTCTGTAGCAATGAAGACCAGAACAGTACAGTAGAGGGCCCTCTATTAGGTGGGTTCTGTGTTGTAATGCTGTTGGAGGTTCCCAAAGGCAAACCTGGAGGAGGGCCAGCTGGAATTGGGCCTTTTCTCACCTATTGGAAGGTGGGCCTAGTATGCTAAGATAGCCCCTATGAAGGAGAACTAAGAGTCTGGAGCAGGCATGCAGGAAGGCCACCAGGTAAAGAGGATGGGCTAAATTGAGCCCCTTGAGAAGGATTTACTAGAGAGGCCTGGAGGAGGAAGACCAATTTCATGAGAGTCTGGAATTCAGCCTTTTCTGTAAGGGGTGAACTGCTTAGTCTTTTTGTCAACTTGCCATAAGGTAGGGTCATCTGGGAAGATGGAACTTTAATTAAGAATATAACCCCATCAGATCGGCTGTAGGTGAGTCTTTGGGGGAAATTCCTTTTATTTATTTATGTACTTATATTGTTTTTTATATTGTATATTATATTTTATTGTTGAATTTATTTTTATTTCACATGTATGGGCTTTTTTTCTTGCATGTATGTCTATGCCCCACATACATGCCTGGAACCCACCACAAAGTCCAGAGAAGGTATCAGATCTCCATGAGCTGGAGTTACAGGGGTTGTGGGTGCTGGGAATCAAACTCTGAACTTCTAGAAAAGCAGGCGGTGCCTTTAACCACTGAACCTTTTCTCTAGCCCGTCATATTCTTGATTGATGTGGGAAAACCCAGCCTACTGTGGATGGTGGCATTCCTGGGCAGGTGGCATTGGGTTGTATGAAAAAGCAGGCTAAGCAAGCCATGGGGAGCAAGCCAGCAGCTGCATTTCTCCTAGTGCTCTGCTTCCATTCCTGCCCTGACTTCCCTTCACGAGGGACTACGCTGTGAGGTGAAATGAACTCTTTCCTGTCTAGGTTGCTTTGCTCATACTGCTTGTCAGGCAATAGGAAGCCAACTAGAATAGATGGGAAGGGGGCGAAGTGAGGTCAGGAGATGAGAGGGAGCTTGCTTGCCCTTGTAAGGAGTTTGGAATGGGGGAAGAACGGGAGAAAGGATTTAAGTTGGGTGCAGGTCACCCTCATGCGGGCTTGGGGACAATGTTCCTGAAACTTGTGAGCTCTCCTGCTTGATCGCCTTGCATTCCCAGTAGTTTTTCAAACAGCTTCGTGGTGTCTGATTTTTTTTTTTTTTGGTTTTTACGAGACAAGGTTTCTCTGTATTGTTTTGGAGGCTATCGGTCCAGCCCAGTCTCGAACTCACAGAGATCCGCCTGCCTTTGCCTCCCGAGTGCTGGGATTAAAGGTGTGTGCCACCACCACCCGGCTGTGGTGTCTGATTTACACAGCATAAAGCACACTCATTTGGAGTCTCTCATTCATTGGCTTTTAGTTTATTTGGAGTTGTATAATGATCATCACAATCTAATTCTCAAACATTCCCAGTCCCACAAAGGGCAACTTGTGCCTATTTACAGTTCCTCCCCATTTTCCATGCCCAACTCTATGCAATCATTCCTCCTTGTAATTTCTCTTTTTTTAATATTAAGGGGAGTGTTTTCAGTGAGTGTGATATTTACAAATTATCAACTTTTATTCTTGGTTTCCCAGTTAGGTCTCAGTCCATCCCTGTCAGCATGCTTCGGATTTCACATGACAGAAACCTGTCTGGGACTGTCTTAAAAACAAGACCATTGTCTTACATAATTGAGAGGCTAGAGGAGGGTGGACCCCTGGGGCAGTGTCATCAACTGCTTGATGTGGCATCAGAAACCCTTGTTTGGGGGCCATGGAGATAGTTCAGCAGGTAAAGTGCTTGCTGTGCAAGTTGTCACCTGAGTTGGAACCTTGTAATCCATGTAAAGGTGGAAGGAATTAGCCGGTTCCACAAAGTTGTCCTCTGACCTCTACGTGTGTGCCGTAGTAAAAAGGAGAAAAAGCCCTTGTTATTGCCATCACTCTTCCGTGGCATTGTTTTGGAAGTAGCTGGGTTTTCGTGATCATCAGATGGTCAGAAGATGGCAGACATTGGTAATTGGGCCCTTTGTTTTCTTGTCCATAGCCTGTGTGGAGAGGGAACTTTTTCCCCCTGCAGGCTAAATAGATGAACTTAGTCCTTTTTTGTCAACTCTGAACCAGTGTTTGGTTTAGAATTGGCTAGGCTGCCCTTCTAGATCTGGGAATGGGCTCCTTAAGGCATGATGGGCACCTGTGACCAGTGGCTGGCTGTTTCAGAAGAGGAATCGAATCTCCTGGGTAGGCAATCAGCCTCCCTCACTAAGGGTTATTGAGCAACCACATTGGATACTCAGGTAGACTCTATCTCAGTTTAGCTGAGTGACTGTGCCTGTGATCAGTGATATCAGTATGCTGGAAAATAAGAATATTATGTGAGCGTAGTTTATTTTTTATTTTTTGGGTTTTTCAAGACAGGGTTTCTCTGTAGCTTTGGAGCCTGTCCTGGAACTCTCTCTTTAGATCAGGCTGTCCTTGAAATCACAGAGATCCACCTGCCTCTGCCTCCCAAGTGCTAGGATTAAAGGCGTGCACCATCAATGCCTGACTGAGCATAGTATTTTTAAGTCATATTTTTAAATTCAATCCAGCTTTATGTCTCCAGAAATCATTAGTAGAGTTCTTACACATGCAGGAATGTCTGGTGATGGAGTTCATAGAAGTTTATCTTAGGACACTTCACTAGCATGGGCACTATCAAGGAGTTAATGTTAGCTCAAGTGGGAAAATAATTTCACTCACATTAGGGAAACCTATGTGCTATAGGGTGGAACTAATTAATATATGATTAGAAACAATTAGTAGAAAACTACTTGTATCTAGTTATTGGAATCTCCACTTTGGGGAAATAAAGCCACTCTGAATATGTCAGTATTACAGTTACAATATGAACTTGAAGTTACCAAAAATTGACGTTCTTTCAAGTATAATTCACACTTTGCTAAGCCAGTTCTTTAACTTATTAGGACTTTATTATATTCTGCTTTATCTGTATTTTAAAAAACCAAGGGAGGCCTTTACACTGCCAAATAGGTTATTCGATTATGAGCTGTAGTTCAGAATTGATTTTGGGGTGAGGTCTGTCCACATGTACTGAGATTTGCTGCTGCAGCTCTTAATGGTGAGAACGGATGACGAAAGCAAGCACCATATGCCCTTTGTTTTCGTGCATGTCTGCTTCTGGAGGCCTGGGTGGAGTCTCAGCTGTCTCAAATACTCTCTGCTTTGCTCTCACTGCAGGCTGCAGTTCCCCAGCTCTCTTCTTTCTGATGTTAATTATAGTTTCTTCCTAGTTAGGTGGCTCTTCCTCTTCTTTGGTGGTAAAGGTTCCACTCTCCAGTGCCAGAGATTGGGTTAATTTTGAAAAATGCATTTTACTTGATTTGTCACAGAAATAAGTGCAGAGAATTAAAAAAAAAACACCAGCCTGAGTGTGTAGTGGGAGGGGCAGGCGTGTTGAGTATGGGACAGGATGCTTAGAATAATTCTGCTGCCAAGTGAATCAGAGCGGCTTGCAGTTCTCAAGAGTGCACGGAACTCACTCCTGCCCAGAGTGCCGACAGTCCTCCTGCCCGACAGTCCTCCTGCCAGAGTGCCGACAGGACAGTCCGCCAGAAGTCACCATTTCCTACTCCACAGAATGGAGCTTTCAGCAGCCAAAGCCCCGAGCCCTGCAGACTTGCCTGAGACTGTAAGTCTGCTTTGGTTGTTATGTCTGCATCTTTTGAGGTCTGTTGCCTGACAACTTTGTAAGCCCAGAGGGAGGCATGAGTGGGGAGCCTGGTTCAAAGTCAGTTAGTTCTTCCTTCCACTTAGACCCAGGTCTTAACTTCTCTTGTTTGTTGTGAAAGGAAGTTTTATTCTTTTTCTCCCCAAGCCACCCCAGGGACAGATGTGACTTATTTTGACCGAGTCCTGTTTGTAGCAGGATTTGTAAAGGTTTGAAATGGACTTATCCTCTGCTTTGCTCTGTCTTGCCTTCTCTGCTTTGGATCTATAGCTGAGGCGTTTTCCCCTGAGGGATACTGGGCAGAGATGGGCCCCATCCAGGAAGCCCTGGGAGGTGTCTTTCAGCAGTAAGAGATGCCAGCCAGGGTTGGGGGCAAGTGACATTTCTGAAGCAGCTGATAGATTGGGGAGTCTGGGATGAAACCAGGTGTGTGTGCCACCCAACATTCTTGTGGTAACAAGAGCTAAGGGGGTCGGGAAGACAATAAGATGGGAAGCGTGGTAGAAAGTCTGTCTGGGGTTTGTCAGGAGGATAGTCAGGCCATGCTCAAATCCCTAGTCAGGTAGCTCGGTAGCCTTGGGCCACTAAGCGAACAAATTTTCCAAGTTGTACTCTTTTTCACCTGAAAAAAAATCTCCATTCATTGCCCTTCAAGGGACAATGTATGCATGAAGTAATGTAAAAACACCTGGGTCCTGTGGGATGCCACCAGTGCTGCTGTCTGGCTCACTTCAGGGTAGCCTTGAAGGCCTTTATATTCTCTTGGTCAGTGTCACAGGTTTGCCCTTGGACTTAGACACTTTGCCTTGCTTAAGCTCATAGCTGTTGTTGGTTTGGTCATGGTCATGATCCCCTCCAACAAAATCACTGTGGTCCTGGGGAGAGGGTGTCAGTGGATCATAGGGCCTGGGACCTGAGTTAGAACATCATGTAGCAGAGTGATAATTCAAGTCTAATTTGGCTTTGACTTTTAAGACTCTTGAAGACAAAGAAAAAAATGAAGCTTACCTAATACCTGATCTAGAAGCACACTGTTATGGTGACTTTCCTTTAGTTGTTTCTGATACCGTCCTCATGAGTTTAGGCAGCTTCCAGGCACGTGGATCAGTTCCAATGCCTTTCAACTGTGGGAGGGGCACTTTCTATAGCCTTGTTAATTAACTTCACTACATATTTTATATTTGCTAAATGTGACTTCATTGCAAATAATATGTTCCCTTGCCAGTCCCAAGTTCTCTCTGCCCTTTTTGTCTTTAAATTGCTTGTGTTTCATCTTATATTTAAGCTGGAGTCCTTTGCCTTTAGCTCTCAAGACTGCTCAATTATTGTGCCAGGGAGCTATCTTTGATTTTTGGAACCATCACCTGGACTCTGGGTTGTCATGGAATGCCATCAGGACCACTGAAATCCAGGTTGTTTTCTGTGACTGGTTTTTTGCCTTACCTTTTCAGCCTATCAGAATCACCTTCCTGTTTGGAGATTACCTTCCATCAAAGTGATTTCCTAGTGCCCCCCCCATGTTCCTTCCTTCCTGCCTGTGGATGCAGGCTCCTGAGGGTCGATTTCAAGCATGCCCTTTCCTTGGTGCTTGGCTCCTCCAGCTGACTTTTCTTTTGGGTGTCATTCCAAGCAGCGGCCCCGCTGGGCCCCTCTTCTCTGAAGGGACCTCCTCTGTCACGTGCTTTCTTTCTCTCACACCATCATGATTCTTTCTTGGACTGTATTTGGAGCACAGCCTATAAAAATTGTGTTGACCCATTGACTCCCCCAGCACTGGCTATCTCCCTGGCTAGAATTGCAGCTCTGCTAAGTCAGAAGCTCTGTTTGCTTTGTCGCTCAGTTCTAGATGCATAGTAAATGCTTGGCAAGGAGTTGGTACCTGGGGTGTTTTAGTGAAGGACTTTTAATTAGTTTGTGCCTGTTGCAAGCTGATCAAGGCAGCTCTGCCTTTTCTGTGCCAGACCCTCCCCCGCTGACCACCAGTCTGCATCCATCACCATTTGGGCACTTGGGGAACATCCCAGACTCAAGGCTCTAGTTTCGCTGTGAGCTCTTGGGTGTTTGGACTCACCCTCTGTTTTAAGCATCATTTTTTTGGTACTCAAAATGAAAACCACCTGCCTTCAAAGTGATTTGCTTAAAACAAATTCTTCATTTCTTTACTAAGGCATCTACCACCACCCCCCTTCTGCCTTTCTCCATCGCTTGCCAAGAATAATGGGAAAAACCCTATTATCTTGGAAAGTGGTTTTCCCTCTGGTCAGAATCCAAAGCAGAATGATTTATCACCAAGTGTGCGGCGGGGGGGGGGGCATGACTTTTCCATGCCTCACTGTGTGCTCACAAATGTTGGTGGTTTGTTCTCCCTGGAACTATAGCTGGTCATATGGCAGCTCAGCCTTGGCACTGTGTTGTTCTCTGTATAATTCCTTCAAGGTTTTCTCCTGCTAGGAAAGAACAGTTCAGGGTACCACAGAAATGGAAGCAAGGCTGGAGTCAGTGTCCAAGAGGCACTCTGGGAATTTCATGTCAATTCTAGGGAGTACATAAAGTCAACCCCACTTTACAGTTACCAAAATGGAGGTTGCATGAAACCCAATGACTTATTCGCAGGCACATATGTTGAGATAAGCCAGGATTAGATCGGCTCAGTCTGGCTTTTAAGTCTACTTGTTGGCATACTTAATATTTCTTTTAAAAAGATTTAATTTATCTGTATGGGTGTCTTGACTGCATATAGTCTATGCAACACTTGTGCGCCTGGCTGCTGGAGAAGGCAGATGATGGTTTCAGATGCCCTGCAACTGGAGTTACAGACAGGTGTGAGCCACCACGTAAGTGTTGATCTCATCGAGCCTGAACTAGGTTCTTTCCTAGCAGGAGAGACACTTGAAGGAATTTGAGAGCAAGGCAGTGCCAAGATTGAGCCACTGTATGGCCTGGGTCCTGTGGCAGAAGAGTCTGTGTTGTTAACCTCTAAGGCATCTCTCCAGCCCTCTTACTTAATGCCTCTTAAGCTGTGTGTGTGTGTGTGTGTGTGTTTGCACGAATGAGAGCATATGTTGAAGTCAAAGGACAACTTTGGGTGTTATTCCTGAGGCATCATCTACCTTGTTTGTTGAGACAGGGACCCTGGACCTTGCAGGATAAGTTGACTGACAGTCAGGGATCCTGCAGGTATCTACTTATCTCTATCTTCCCTGTGCTGGGATTACATATAGGTACCACTGGCTTTTCTTAGGACTTTTTAAAACCATGTCCTACTATTTAAGTGGACTTCTGGTGATGATATACTTCTCATGTATGCATATGTGCCACATGTGATTGAAATAAGCTTTCTGGAATAATAGCTAACTTTAGTGTGTGGGATGCACTCTCATATCCCCATTAAAATTATTTATGTCTAAACTAATTTTGTAGCCTTCCACTTGGTGTAACTCAGTTTGAAGAACACTGCCGTAGTGGTATAAGCTACATTTACTTTATCTAGAAGTTTATACTATCTAAGCGACTTTAAAATTGTTTCACAACAGTATAGCATGGATGTAGAAAACACACACAGGCACTCGGCTTGTTGAATTGTCACACACTAAGCACACCTGTGTAGCCAGCGCCACATCAAAGCACATGCTACCGTTTCCAGCGTCTTTGAATCAAAATAGAGGAGTGGAGTATAACAGAAATGAAGAGTCTGTTGTTTGTTTTGAATTATGCACACACAACTTGTTTGCTAGATCCTCTTTTGGTGGAGGTCTGTGCTTCACGCTTCCAGTGACGATGCTTGGCTCAAGTTGGAGATCTCCCAACGGCTAAAGGGGCAGAAGGCGGCCTCTCTAATAGCTGTCTGAAATTGGCACCAGAGGAGGGGCTGGCTGAAGATGGGTCTGGTAAAATGTGAATGAGGAGGAACGGGGAAGGGAACACTTGGGTATGATAACTTATGGTCTTGGTAGTGGAGACTAACTTCACTGGCATGGAGGCAGGGACAGAGAAAGGGGAAAGAGGGTTGGAGATTAAGAGGCCTAAGTCCCGAGAGGTTAGTACACATCTGAGTAAAAAAAGGAACATTGACTCTCCTGGTGACCGTTGACCTTTAAAGAAAGTTGAGTACGCTGAAGGAAACTAGTAATTGCTTGGTATAGATGCATCTCAGTATAAGAGCGAGTCAGAGGAACTTGGCTTTTATTATGTATGGGGCTCTGCCAGGTGGTTTTTATAGTCATTTCCAGCATAGAATTTGTTGTAATGGAATGTGTGTGAAAATGAAGGGGAGCTGACACTCTAATAAGTGTTTAAACACTGGGTAGTACTAACTTATAATGTATTATTAATTAGTGCCTTCTGTGAGACTCCTGTACAGCTAAGTGTTACTCAAGCTGAAAGAGCCTCCCTGCATCGGTAGCTGGGGAAGAATACATTATTTCACCTTTGTTGATAGATAAGTTCTAACCCAAAGCGCATGTCTGCAAAGCAGACTTTTGCCTGCTCTCCAGTTGGTATGGCTTTCCCCAGGTATCACCCTCAATTGCTGCCTTGTGGCTTTGTGTTTAATTCTGCACATCATGATGGTGCATAAGTAAGAAGTCTTAGAATGAAACCCAAACTCCATGGAACAAGGTGAAGAAATCCACTGAGGAAGGGTGGTGGCATCTGATTTACCTTTGTTTTCTCTACGCATAGCATGGTGCCTGGGCAAGTCTTGCTGAGAGAATCTGAAGAAGAAAGCTCTAGCTCTAGCTGGCAGTTTCTGGGGCTGTGTTGTGTGCTTTGCTTGTCTGAATGGTTCATCACAGCAAGCCTTCAAGATGGATACTGTAATTATTCTTTTCTTCACAATAACCTTAGTCCTCTTCCTAGGGACAGTCCTAGTGTACAGCTGCTGGCCTAGCCTTAACATTGACAGTGGCTTCTTAACACTCTCAAGTGGCCTGATTCGTATTTGTTCTGGTTTGGATAAAAAGAGAAGAGGAAAATATCACTCAGGTTCTTTCCTAGGTGCCTGATTCCGGGGTTTATTATAATCGAGTCACTAAATTCTGCTGCCTCACAGTGCAAGCCAATGAAGATGCATAAAAGCTCTCTGTACGGTTTTTGGTGTTTTATGATAAGTTGGATTCTGCAGTAGGTGACATGAGCCAAGGAAAAAGGAAGGTGCTGGGCAAAGTCCAATTAACTCCCCCCCCCAGGCTTTCATTTCAGTGGTAAGCCTAGATGGTTAGGATTCTGGAATGACAATATCATTTATATGTTCATGATGCTTAACAGTTTATAAACCCCTTTTATTGTGTTGAAGCTTCTTGTACCCTCTGGGTAACAGGTAATAATGATTCCCAAGTTAGAGAAGTGTGGGAGATCAGTAGTGTGGCACACTCACCTGTCTGCAGCTAGAAAACGAATGGCAGATCCATCCAGAGTCAAGTCAGGTGTTCTGCCTCCCTAGTTGGTGCCAGATGTGCCCGTTGTTCAGATGTTCTCAGCCATGGAGGTGTGATACTCATAGAGAATTAGAGATCAGTCTGAGGGCTCATTAGCCTGACACAGGGTTTCTCAGCCACTGTTGGATTTGGGGACACTTAAGTTTTTTTTGGTTTGGAGGAGTGACTTTTGTGTGGTTAGCAGCATGCTTGTCTTTACATGCTAAATGCCAACAGTACAAGCTGATACCACAGAAAGGGCCTGTAGAAATTTCCAAATGTTTCCAGTGGTACACAATTGCCCCAAATTAGAAACCATGAATGTAACATGATAACTACATTTGAAAGAGGGGCAACAACCTTGAGACTGTCTAAGGCTTGTCTCCTTTATTTCTCCAGTTTCTAAAGCATCAAAAAAGCCATTAAAAAACCTGCAAAGGAAGCAAAGGAAGAAGGAGCACGCGCGCACACACACACACACACACACACACACACACACACACACATCACACCACACCCCTTATATGTGAAACCCCTTTCATGAAAGTCTATTATATCTATGAAGGAAGAAAACCAACATTTTTTTTAAAGTTAAAAAGCACAAAATTAAATTAAAAGCTTTAGACATCAGTTGAACACAGTCCATACAAAATGTATAATTCTATTGTCCAGAAATGATGACAGTTTACATTTTATGTCTTTTTTAGCATTCATGTCTAAATATATACTAATTAATGCCAGTTTTCAAATAGTTTCCTGTATAAAATGCAGTAAAAGTCAGCCTTTTAAGGTCAAATACTCTACAAATAAGAAATAACCTTCCTGTATCTGTAACATGGAAGACGAGGTTCTAATGACTGTGTAGTGGTTCATCATGAGGTCAGTACAGTTAAATCACTCAGTTTCCTGTTGTGAACATTTGATTCGTTTCCAATTTTTTTTTTGCCAGTTCAAGCACAGTTTTAGTGTTCATGTGTATACTTAAGTCCTTCAAAGCTTCTTTTTTCCATACAGAAATTATAATCACTGTTAATTTTTAACATCCATTTTAGACAGGTACCCTATCCATCATGTGCACTAGGCTTGTAGAATGGGATGTGGAAAGATCTTTGCCTTTTAAATTAAAGGATGACTAACAAGAAACCACTGAGGACTCATGCGTTGTTCTTGAAACCATCTTTACAGTATTATGCTACTTCCTGAGGAGCAATCAGCCCAGCAAAGATTGCCCCGTGTTCCTTTAAGAATGCACACTTGCAATCTTAAAAAAAGAGAAAGAAATAATTAAAAAGAATGAACACTGCTATTGGGGTTGGAGAAATGGCTCAGTAGTTAAGAGCATTTGCTGTTCTTCCAGAGGATCCAGCTTCAATTCCCAGCACCCACATCTGGGTTCATGTAACTTCAGTTTCAGGGCATCTCTGATCTTCTGACCTCCAAGGGCACTGGGCATACACATGGTGCACAGACATTGATGTAGACAAAATACATACAAACAACACACACCATTGAAAGAAATTTAAGGCTGTATCCTCATTGCCCATGCAGTTTTCTTAAAACTGTTTTAAATTGCAAACATAAATTCATGGCAAAAACATCCAAAAGCACAGAAGAGCTTAAAGTTTCCTACTTTTCCACCCCTTGATTTTTCATTCTCTAGAATTTTCCTATATTTAAAAACTATTTTAAAATTCATGAACTGAGCAACAATTTGCAAGATATGAGCCAGCCCTTTTCACTTAATGTGTTTTCCTGCTTCGGCACCTTATTCTATTTAATCTGTGCCCTGGTTGAACTCATTTAAAGTTTTTCCTCCCAAAACAAAGCATTCTCTTTTATGTGAATTATCTAAGGGATAAGTGTGTACTGATGGGGTTGATAGATTAAGAGCCTGTAACTCTGATAATTGTGTTTAGTATTATTACATTTCACTTCCACCAATAGTATATAGCTTGACTTGTTTCCATGGGACATTTTTTTCTGACTGGCATAGCTGTTAGTTAATAAATTAGCAACACAATGGTAGAAATCCATTTGTGTAACTTGTTAGGAGGGGCGAACATCTCCTTTGCAACCCTTGTAGAGATTGGTTTGCAGTATTGCACATGCCTAGAAGGATGTGTGCTTACTGATTTTCTTCTGTGATTGGTTTGAAAATGGACTTTATTAAGCCACTAAGGAAGAATCATGTCTATAAAGTTTGGGGTCAGTGCCTACAGAGTCACTTTTCCGGTAGTATTTGATAACTTGTCTCAATTGGAATTGAAGTAGTTAGAAACAGACCCTTATGACTAAAGAGGTTATAATGTCTTTTCAATGGATACCAAATGTAAAAATAATCTAATGTAATTGTTATGTGTATAACTGTGTTATAAATTACCTGGTTTTCTCTGCTAATAAGTTTTGCATAAAGTCTTTACTGATCTTTTTCCATTCTCCAGCATTTCCCACTCCACGTTGACATCTTTCACACCGCTCTTTCACAAAAAGTGATTGTTAAAGTTGTTGTTGCATGTGAGGGCTTTTATTGCTTAAACCATATTTCTACTCCAATCAAAATTTTAAAATTATATTTTTATTAATTTGTGTGTGTGTGTGTTCACACAGGTGCACACACTTGTCAGAAGACAGCTTCAAGGGTTCACTTTTTTCCTTCCACCATATGGGTTCTAGGGATTAAATTCAGGTTATCAAGCTTGATGTTAAGTGCCTTATCCAGTGAGCCATAGTGTCCCCCAACCCCTATCAAATTTTAGTTGACACTTGGTTTCTAGTCTTCAGCACCATGGAACATAGGCTTGGTACATGAGTGTTTTCATTGGCTCTCCATTCCATAATTCTCCTTATTTTGGGGATTGCTATGATTGGTAAAGGAAGATATCCCTAGATGTCCTCCTTTGCTCCCCAGAATAGTACTTGTCTTGGTGTCTATCATCTTACCATTCAGTGTGTTGCTTTCCTGCCTAGGGAAGGGCTCAACAAAGGGCCATCTTTCATTGATTTGGTATTCAAAGTGGTTTGGGATGGTAGGAATTTGGAGAAGGTTTCCTGAGTTTCAGTGCACACAAGCAGCTACCGGAACTCCCATTAACATTGTGAGGGACCCATGTTCCCTGAGAAATTGGGACTCTGGGCTTGACAAAGGAAGTACTTAATGTACTCTTGGTAAGGAGCTTTTGAGTTAGTCTGGGTATAGCTACACTCAGATACAGAGGAGAAGCAGGTCTGAGAGCACCCCTCATGTTAGTGAGCCTGAAATTGGACCACTTCTGGGGGTAGCTTGTTTTCCAGTACCCTAGCTCTTGAGTGGTAGAAGTGGATTCCTTTCTCTCCTTTCTACCCTCTGAAGGATTTCATTTGAGATCTGCTGACACAACTCCATTAAGAGCTTCCAAAGGACTGACTTAACACTGTAAGATAAACTTTTTGCAAAAAAAAATTTTAAACATTTTTATTATTGCCAAAGTAAGGGCTTCCTGTGAATTTGAAAGGCAGGAAGTATGATCCCAGCAAAATGGTCTTTGAAGCTAACTGTTTCTGGGCTGCTTTGTGGGCTCTGGGTCCTTTTCCTTAAAGAGATAGATGCATGTCTTGTGCTGGGTTATGTCCTTCTAAATTCATATGGAAGTCATGGCCACCAGAATCTCAGTGTGCTTGTATTTGGGGATCATAGGGAATTTCGAGATATAATATAATCAGTGTCCTGTTAACAAGAGGAGAACAGGCCACAAGGAAGGACAGCAGGGGTATGTCCACACGAAGGGTTGACTATATGAGGACATAACAAGCAGGTAGCCACTACAATCCAAGGAAAGGGAATGCAGAAGCCAGGTCTACCAACACTTTGAGCTATTATTTTCAGCCTCCTGAAATGGGAGATAATGCAGCTAGCTCTGTTAAGTCCCCAGGCTGTGCTGTGCTGGGCTGTGCTGTGCTGTTACAGCAGCTTGAGCAGACACCACACAATCACTACTCCTTTCCCTCACCTAGCTCTTCTGACTCCAGTCTGGTTTGAAGTTTTCTTTTGTTCCCTCCTGCACATTCGTTTTAAGTTCTTTTCAAATAGGGATACAAAGAACTCATGGGATCAGAGAAGGTAGGTACTTTATGGGTTTAGAAAGTAGTGATGTATTTTTCCCTGAGTCACTCTTTTTATCCTTTTCCTTTGTTAGCATACTGGTGCTCCAGATAAAATTTTATTTAGGACAAAGATTCTGCTGCTAAAATTGATTAGAAGTGACTTTTGGTGTGGTGTGAATACTCATTACACATACATAATACCTATTGTTTTAGCCTGTTACTTTCTGTATCCCAGTGACAAAAGGCTTGGCAGAAACAATTTAGAGAAGAAAGGTTTATTTTAGCTCATGGTTTCAGAGAATTGCCATCCATCATGATGAGGAAAGCATATCACAGAATGGCTCTATCCATGGCAGAAGAAGTATATGGTAACCCTTGTTCATATGGCAGTGGACCATAAAGCAGAGAGTAGGCAGAATTAGGGGTTGAGATGATAACATTTAAAGGCCCAATTTTAGAGATCTACTTCTGCCTGCTAGGCCACACCTAAAGGCTCTAAAGTTCTCCACAACAGCTCTTGTAGTTGGAAAATAAACACTCAAATCATGAGCCTACTGGTCACCTTTTCATATTCAAGCTAGAATAATTAGTTTGCCCATACAGCTTTAACAGACAGCACAGAATGGATGGCTTAACCAATGTAGGTTTTCCATTGGAGACTGAAGTTTGGCATAATGGTACCAGCAGGATTGCATCTTTCTGAAATCTCTTGAGTGGGGGGGGCTCTGTGTCATGCCTCTCCCTAGCTTTTGATGGTTTTCTGGTATTCTAGCTTATACCTATTTCTGTCTTCATTTTCGTGTGCTGTTCTTCCTATTGTACATGTCTCTGTCCAAATTATCACCTTCCCCCCCCCCATTTTATTTATTTATTTTTTTTTGAGTAGGATCTCAGGCTTGTAGCACAGGCTTGCCCAAGTCTCATTTCAGAATGGACTTAAACACACAGTAATCCTCCTGCCTCAGCTTCCCAGTTGCTGGTATTTCAGCTATAAACTACCATGCTGGCTCAAATCCCCCCCTTTTTGTGAGGATTTCATAAGTTGTATCATTATCAGATGGGGGTTCATACCAGGGCACTCATCTTAACCTGATCATCTGCAACATCCCTGTTTCTAAATAGGGCCCCATTTCCAGGCACTGTGGACTTGAACTTCGTTTAGAAGAATACAGTTAATCCTGTGACAGTTTGTATTCCAACCCGATTTGCCCATCTGTGTACCTCTGCCTGGAAGTTTGCTTACCTGGTCAGCCACCCTGCTTGTCATTCAGGTTTCAGCTCGGACACCACTCTCAATATAGATTGATTGGATGAATGAAATAAATTACAGAGTAAAATTAAAATGTGATTGAGAATCACACTGAACATAATTTATTCTTACAAATGTGAGAGAGCTCTTTTGTACTCTACATCAGTGTTGCTTGTGACTCTCTTGTATATATTGGCTGTGTCCCCACCACAGATGCTATTTAAATATCATTTTGTGCTTGTGAATTGGGATGTCGGGCACCTTCCGAATGTCATGATGTTTCCTGTTCTGTGTATAGAGCATGCCAAAAGGATTCAGTTTGTTGGATTTAGATTCTTTTGGCATTGAATCACAATTTGATTATGATTTGATGATAATTCTAAGGGCAGAGCTGGCTAGAACTTTATTTGAGGGACATGTGGGTTAAAAAATTCCCTTGTGAATCTTGAGCAAGGGAGGCGCTTACTAATGCTAGTCAATTGGCATTTACTGAGCATGCTCTCATTATAGTTGCTATGTAATATGCAAAATGCAGTGTATAGGCAATAGCTGTGGCCTGCAACATGGCTCAGACAGCTGAAAAATAGGCAACCATGTAAGACCAGTTGTGTGAAAGTGTGTAGTATAGAAATGAGGAATTAGGCCGGGCGTTGGTGGCGCACGCCTTTAATCCCAGCACTCGGGAGGCAGAGGCAGGCGGATCTCTGTGAGTTCGAGGCAGGGCTGGACCGATAGCCTCCGAAACAATACAGAGAAACCCTGTCTCGTAAAAACCAAAAAAAAAAAAAAAAAAGAAATGAGGAATTAGTACTTGTTGTGAGACAAAATGATCTAGAGATACTTTGTAAAAGAGCACAATTTAGCAGGGATTGTACTGTATGAGTCAGAGCTCCAGAAGAGATGGGAGAATACCAGTTTAAGGTCATACTAACATGACATCACTAAGTTGTGATATATAGTGAGCTATTTTGGTTTCTCCTGTTTGCTTTGGTTTTGAGATAGGCTGGCCTTGAATTGGTTATGTGGCCAATCCTGATATTGAATTCCTGGTCCTTCTGCACCTGCCTTTGAGATGCTGAGGTTGTAGGTGTGGACCACTATACCCAGCTATCTTGTCTTTTTTTATATAAAGTTAGTTTTCTTCACGAGATGTGTCTAGTAGAAAAATATTGGAAACATTACACATGTGCATCTATTTGCGATATATAAATTATACTACACCCATATAATGGTATACTATACAATTAAAACAAATAATGAAAGGCCTGGGGAGATGGCTCAGTGTTACGAGTACTTGCTGCATAAACATGAAGACCTGAGTTCAAATCCCCAGCATCCACATAAAGAGCTGGGTGTGGTAGCATGTGCCTTTAACCCCAGTGCTATGGGAGGTGGAGATGTGAGGATCTCTGGGGTTTCTTGTCTGCTAGCCTAGCCCCAGGTTCAGTGAGTGACCCTGTCTCAAGGGAATAAGTTGGAAAGTGGTAAAGCAGCACACCCGATGCCCTTCCCTGACCTCCACAAGTGTGTATGGATGTGTGCATCCCTATACATGCATGCACGTATATCACATACATTATGCACACTCACGCATATACCAAAAACAAAAACAAGAAATATGATGCTTTTTACCAATATGGAAAGATCTCCCAACTGTGTTAAGAGAGAAGAAAGTTGTGTGGCATTGTGAGGGTTATGCCTGTGTATAGGAGTTGCTTAAAGAAACCAATAATTTAGGGATGGTAGTAGTAATTTCCCAAGAATACTGAGATAAGGGAATGAGAGCTAGAAACGGGAGAGAGAGAAACAGAGACACGCAGAAAGAGACACACACAGTCTTTTTGTCTTTTACTATTTGGGTGTTTGAATGATGCAAATGTATTCTTTCTGAAAAGTTTAAGAAATCATGATGACAAAATGATTACTTTCACTTGAGTGTCTCCAATTCTGTGTGTGGCTGGGACATCGTGAATGAGAGTACCAGACATCTCAACACAAGCTTGTCTTTTGTCTAGGGAATGGCAGCCCCTTGACTAGCTTTCTGTTTTTTCTTTTGTAATTACCGCTTGAAATGTTTCAAACAGATAGTGAATAGAGAATCTAGTTAAAGCAACCACCTTGCACCTCTTACCTACCCTCAGTAGTCATTTAGGACTCAGAGGTCCCTGCTTCCTGTGTATCCTTTCCCTAGCTGCTGATCTTCACTGTTGGAACGCAGACGCTTTTCTGGTTATATTAAAGGTTGAATGTCCCTACTTTGAAAATCTGAAATATAAAATTCTTAAAAATCTGAAAATTTCTGAGTACCACTGTGATGTAATGAGTGGAAAATTCCACTAGCCTCATGTGACAAGTAATCAATTGCAGGTGCACTAAAAATAGGTAAAGTTTCCTTCAGGCTATGGCCATAAGGAGTATATAAAACATAAATGAAACCCAACAAAATGTGTTATTAAATAAATTTGACTAAACTGTAAAAAACATGAATTTTGTGTTTAAACTCCAGTCTCATCCCAAACACATTATATATATCATTATATATATACACTATATATGTATGTAGTATATATATATACACACATTATATATAGTATATATGCGCATATTTATCTCTTAGAAAATCTGAAGTAGTCCCAGTGCTAAGCAGTTCGGCCTCCCAAGTCTCACTCTGGCCCCAGACATGCAAGTAGGTTGATGCTTGAAGTGGTAAAAGCTCCCTCCCTGGTGTCTGAACAAGCCTTCCCCTTTAATCAGATTAGTGATCACCCTAATTGCCATCATAGAACCTACATCCAGTAACTGATGGAAGCAGATGCAGTGACCCACCGCTAAGCACTGGGCTGAGCTCCTGGAGTTCAGTTGAAGAGAGGGAGGAGAGGTCTTATGAACAAGGGGGGCAGTCAAGAGCATGATGGGGAAAACCACAGAGACAGCTGACCTGAGCTAGTGGGAGCTCGTGGACTATGAACTGACAGCTGCATAGGACCAAACTAGACCCCCCAATGTGGGTGACAGCTATATGACATAATCTGTTGGGGGGGGCAGGCAGTGGCACCAGGACCTATCCCAGGTGCATGAACTGACTTTTTGGATCCAATTCCCTATGGTGGGATACCTTGCTTAGCCTGAATATGGGGGGGGCTTGGTGCTGCCCCAATTTAGTATGCCAGAGTTTCTTGACTCCCCAAGGAAGGCCTTACCCCCTCTGAGGAGTGGATGGGGTGGGGTGGGGGGAGAAGGAGAGGGAGGGGGAACTAGGGGTTGATATGTAAAATGAAAGATATTTTTAAATAAAAAGAAAAATGAATAAAATATTGAAGTTCACTATCTATTAAAGAAATACAGTATAAAAAAGTTCCCTCCTCTTTTAAATGGGTATTGGCCTGTTTCATTAAGATCATCTGATCTGATTTAAACTTTAAAATTTCACAAAATGCACATAACATAAAGTCTACTATCTTGCCCATTGTAAGTATATAGTTCAGTAATATGAGGTGTATTTTGTGAATTTTTTCTCTCTAATCTCTAGAACTTTCTCATCCTGCAATACCAAACTGTATCCATTGAACAATCCCCTGTTTTGTACGCTAGCCCCTAGTAAAAAAATCTTCTTTTTATAAACTTGATGTTTCTGGGTACCACACAGGGGGAGTATAAATAATCTTTGTCTTTCTGTGCTGGGCTGACTTCATTTAGCAAATCATCATCAGTGTTCATCTATGTTGTAGTGTGTGAGAGGATGTGCTTTGTTTTTAAGGATGAGTAATATTTTATGGATACTCCATGCCTTGTGTATCCATTTATTAGTTAATGGACACTTTGGAGAACTACTTTTTTTAAGGCTTTATGGTTAAAATAATTCCACGCTATTCCAGTCAGAATGCATTAGCATGTGAGGATCCACTAGTGACAAGTGACTGAGCTATTTGAAAAACCTTTTCTTTTTGATGTAGGGTGTTGTTCTATAACTCAGCACAGCTTGGAACTCCCTTTGTTTCCCAGGCTGTCCCCAAACTCATGCCAATCTTTCTGCTTTGGCCTCCCAAGTACTGGGATTAGAAGTGTATACTAGTGCTTGTCCAGATTTAAAATGTTTGTAGCAAATATTTCAAATTAGACAAAAAAGCCTTTGTCCCCCGCCCCACTCTTGACCAATCTCCTTTCCTCTCAAAGCTTTTGTGTTGAATTTGTTTCTTACTACAGGAGGTTATGGATTTAGAGAGATGGGGTCAAAGGTTGGGGGTATTGCTTTCCTTTGCCCATTACCTGGTATGGTGACTTGTTACAGGAGAAAAATTACATTGATTGGGCAAGGCATGCCATTGTGTCTGTGTAATGAGGGAGTTGAACCAGATGAAAATTTAGTCTCCTTTTGGTCCCAGTATTATTTGGATCCATGATTAAATCTGAGAATCCAGCATGGGACTGATCAAGACCCCCTG
Source organism: Mesocricetus auratus (assembly GCF_017639785.1). NCBI lineage: Eukaryota > Metazoa > Chordata > Mammalia > Rodentia > Cricetidae > Mesocricetus > Mesocricetus auratus. The sequence continues at coordinate 21,211,401 of NW_024429188.1, read as the reverse complement.
AATGTGAGTGTCAGTGAGGAGGCCTAGGTAATCTATTGAGCCTTGGGCAGCAGATCAGTACCCATCCCGAGTATACACACGGACTTTGGACTCCCATCCAACAATGTGAGGTGCACTCTCACCCTGAACTCTTGGGGGAGGGTCTAGGCCCTGCCCTATATGAAATGACAGACTATGGACAACCCCATGGAGGGCCTCACCCTCCCTGGGGAAATGAGGGGATAATGGGGGGGTTGGAGGGAGGGCATGGGAGGAGGGGAGGGAAAGGGCGAGGGCGCTGGAACTGACTTGTGAAGCAACCTTGTTTCTTATCTAAATTTAAACTGAAAAATAAATAAATAAATAAATAAAGAAAGAAAGAAAGAAAGAAAGAAAGAAAAATCTGATGGTGAAAGTTTCAGACTCTCTTGAAGACAGATGAGTTGAGGGATGAGACACAGATTTTTGAAGTGGTCATTCCCAAATAGAACTGTCTCAGAATATAGTATTTTATAACCTATTTATTTTTTAAGAATATAGTATTTCTTAACAGTTTGGGTTTGGGCCTTACTCTTTATGCAGTGGTAATACTCTGTGTAATAGAAAATTTACCACCTAAATACTAAATCATAGCTTAATTATACACCACTTCTCCTAAATACAGAGGGATAGAAAACAATCTTCCTTTCTACATCATCATCATCACAAAGGATTTTAGTGAAAGCCATCACATGACAAACAGTCAAAATAATAAATAGTCCAGAAAGATGAAGGTTCTGGAAGTAGAGATTGAAATAATGGTTAGAAAGTCTGGAGAAGTGGCTCCTTCGATAGCTCACTTGGTAGAGCAGAGAACTGAAAGTATTGGAGGAGATGTGATCTGGGTTTTAAATCTCATTGATTTGCTGAACTTTGTGCCAGTTTGCACATTTTTATTTTGAGCCTGGTTTCCAAAAGTCTCCTGTTAGCAACCAGATGGTTGTCAAATAATTGATCTGGGTTCATTTTCAACCCTTTTGGGGAACATAGTGGCCTGGATTTTCCAGTAGAAGGATTTATTAATCCTGCTGGTTTTTGAATGCCAAGACTCTTGGAAATTGAGTTCCCTAATGTCTTGGAAGTAACCCCTGGAAAATTGGAAACAGTGAATTGGTTGCATGATGTACTTGGAATAGAAAACTAAAGCCATGGATACAGTTTATTTCAGATACAAATGTCTAGCCCCAGACATAGTTCAATGAGGTAACAGGTTTTTTTTTTGTGCAAGGTTTGCACACAGTTGTTTTCTAAGGTGACTTAGTGGATTAAATCAACATTCAAAACATACTGATCTGACTTTATTCCTCATTTCATAGACTAGTTCACAGTCCTAGGATCTAACCCGCTATGTGTCACTAGTGCTTTTCAGTGAAAAGCAATGTTTTAAAATGCAGACTGTTTTGAACTGGGGGGATCTGCCTTGACTGTTTTGGGGTGCTGGCAAACCAGCATGCTGTGCTGTTGAAAACAACTAGGGAGACGGCTGAGATCAGTGTGAGAGAGCCTCCTGTGCTAGCGAGGATCCCTTGACAGTAGGATTGTTAGAGTGGTGACAAGACAGTGGCAAAGAGCAGCTGTGCTGTGGAAAGGCATCCTTTCAGATGGCCCTTGAATTTGTTGATGTTTTACAGAATGTCCATAAGTGTCTCCAGAAAAAGTTTATCCTGAAAAACATTCTGTGTCCTCTCTGCTTTGGTAGGGTTTTTTGGTAGTTTTTTTTTAAATTAATTATTTTTAAGCATATATGTGTTCATGTGTTTGTGGGTGCACATATTTGTGGATGCATGTTGATGTTTGTATATGTACATGTAGAAAGCATAGGACAAGCTCTAGAGGTTATTGCTCAGGTACTGTCTACCATGTTTTGGGGGGCAGGTTCTCTCACTGGACAGGAATTCAGGAGTTAGGTTAGGCTGACTGGCCAGAGAAAGCCTCACGAATCCACCTGTCTCTGCCTACCCAGCATCGTGATTAGAAGAACATATCACCATGCTTGGCTTTAAAAAAAAACATGCATTCTGGAAATCTAACTCGGCTTTTTCGTGCTTATGCAACAAGCACTTTGCTGACTGACCTTTTTCTCCCAGGCATGACATATTTTCAAGACCCAGTCTTTCTGTGTTGCTCAAGCTGGTCTTAAATTTCTACACTCAAGTGATTCTTCTAGTTCTCCAGCTACTGTGTATGTAGAGTGTGTGCCACTGGACACAGGTTGATGTGGGGCTCTCTGTTTGATGCCTGCATGCCAAGTTTTCCTTTTTTCCCTTGTACTCCCACTACCATGGATAGTGAGTCACTAGTTGTCTTGCTGTGTGACCTGGGATCTGAGTGGAGCTTTTTGTTTGTGTGTTTGTTTGTTTGTTTGGTTTTTTTTTTTTTGGTTTTTCGAGACAGGGTTTCTCTGTATTGTTTTGGAGGCTGTCGGTCCAGCCCGGCCTTGAACTCACAGCGATCCGCCTGCCTCTGTCTCCCTCCGGAGTGCTGGGATTAAAGGCGTGCGCCACCACCGCCCAGCTGTTTGTTTGTTTTTTAAGACAGGGTTTCTCTGTTTTGTTTTGGAGGCTGTCCTGGAACTCCCCCTGTAGACCACGCTGGCCTTGAACTCACAGAGATCCACCTGCCTCTGCCTCCCCTGAGTGGAGATTTTGTTGGAAGCATTACTGGAGTCTCATTGGAGGGTGGTTTTGTTTCCTGGGCCAAATTCCATAAGCTGGGTGGCTAAACCCAACAGGAGGCTTACAGGTCCAGAGTCTCAACAAGGTGACCTTCAACTGTTCGAGGGAAAGAAGTGGCCCTGGCTTCTCCCAGTAAGCTGATTGATTTTCATCAACCTGACACAAACCTGGACATCATTTGGGAAGAGACAATCTCAACTGAGGAATTGTCTCCATTGGTCTGCCCTGTGGACATATGTGTGGACATTTTTTGATTGATGCTAGATGTAGAAGGGCCCAGGCTCTTGTGGGTGGCACCCCCTCTGAGAAGTGGATCCTTGATTGTGTAAAAAGGCAGATGTACATGGGCTATATAACAGGTAGTGAGCAAGCCAGTAAGCAGCATTCCTCAATGGTCTCTGCTTTAGATCCTGCCTTGAGTTATTGCCCTGGTTTCTCTCATGTACTGTTAACCTGGAAATGAAAGATAAAATAAACCCTTTCTTCCCCAGGCTGGTTTTGTTCAGGGTTTTTTTTTACAGTGATAGAAAACAAACTGATGTACCCAACCTCTTCTGGCTCCTGGCTTACTTTGGCTTCTTTGTATATCACTCCAACCCTTCCTCCATCCTTATAATCACTTTCTTGTGTATATCTTCTCCTCTGTGTGTCTTACATGGGAATACTTATTATTGAATTTAAGGATCACCTAGATAACTCAGAATGCTCTGTTCATCCTAAGTTCCGCAAATGTATGTGTAGAGATCCTTTCTCCAAATAAGGTCCCATTTCTAGATTTTGGGAATTAGGTAGGATATTGCTACTGTTTGTTTAGGGATATTTCCAGTCACCCTACTACTGTGACAATGCTGGGATGTCATCTGAGTCTTGAATAGGACATACACGGGAAAGAAATCTTCATAGTTTGTGCTTGTTTTATTCATCTATTATTGTGATAAAATAATTACAAATATTATTCTGTTTATTTTCTTTTGGTAAATTATATATATGGTATGAATGCTTTTACATGTGTGTCACATGTGTGAATGTGCATATGGAGGCTGAGGGTTGATGTCAGGAATCATCCTCAATTGCTCTTCCATTTTCCTTTAACAATGTTTTATTTATTTTTGAGAGTTTCATGTGAGTACCGTATTTAGATAATTTTCTTTCTCCTTATCTTCCCTCCAACTCTACCCATGCCACCACCACTTTTAAATTCATGCCCTCTTCTTTATTATTGCTACATATAGAAATTGCTGTATGAAGTTATAAATACAACCCTCTGATTTCATTTAGTGTTGCTCTTATGTATACGTGCTTTGAACTTGTTCATTGAGGCAGGGCCTCCCAAACCCAGGTCTCACCAATATTTCTAGTTTTACTAGCCAGCTTGCTCTGGAGATACCTTGTCTCCACCTTTCAATGCTGCAATTCCAGGTGGGCTGCCACTTGGCATTTACATGTTTGGGAGACCCAAACTCTATTTCATGCTTGCACAAGTGCTTTCACCACTGAGCCAACTTCCCAGCCCCAATTCTAATCATTTTTGAGTGACCAGATCTGTGGCAGTAAATACGTCACCATCTTTCTTTAAAACATTTTCATCTTCTCAAACTTAAAATATATCCATTAAATACTAACTCCCTATTTCTTGTAGCCTAAAGCATTGTTTTAAAATTCTTCAATGTCTTTAGAAGTGCTATATGAGCATTAAAGAATCATTGGATGAGATCCTTCATATTCATAGTTAATTCTCATTCCTATCCCCAACTCAGTTGCTTGAAGTATGTTTTTGTAGGTCTGCCTTTTGGGGGTATTTCTTATAAAGTTTCATTTAAATTCAAAACATCCCTTCCTAATTGCCAAATACAAAGAAACACTATCCTGTCACTCCAAATTTGTTGGAAACTCAGGTCTAGTCAGGCCCCAGGCATACCAAGTCACATTTCAGACATCCCAGGTGACTCCTGTGCATATCAGATAAGTGGATGCACCAATGCATTGTATCTAACTACATTGATCCCTTTCCACTTAACATGTACAAGCATTTCCCCAAAATCATCTTTTCTAAGAATACTTTAAATCCCACCGTAAGAACATGCCACATTCTATTTAACTAGCCATTTCATGACAAATTCTAGGGTTTCCATCTGTTTTGCCCTTCAAAATAATAAAAACTCTGATCCACATCTTTTTATGTAGATGTCTATATACAGTTTGATGTTGATGGAGACACTGATTCCACTTCTATGATTTCCAAAGCAATAGTAGATATAGTGCTGAACTTTGGGAAGCAGAGATATGCTGATCAGTGGGGCCAGTCATTTAAAATACCATTTTCTGGAAACTGGACCCAAAGCTGAGTAGGTCATGGGAAATCTTAGTCCCTAACCAGAGATGTTAGAGCACCTCATTAATTCTCCTCTCATTTCCTTAAGCATAGTTTCACTGTTGAGTGAAATAAATCAATGAGTGGAAAATGGCACCAAAAGGAAGTACACAGCTGTTCTGAGACGAGGTCTCACTATATTGCTTAGGCTGGACTCAAATCCTTACACTCAGGGAAACCTTGGGCTTCAGAACCATGATGATGTATTAAAGGGTCAAGAACTGGATCTGCTCATAATAACGTTCTGATCTGTTCTTCCCCAAACCTCTACTATTTAGTTCTGTCCATGCAAGCAGCCAGTTTTGTTCCTGCTTAAATAATCTCTTCCTAGGTAGAAACTTGTGGTTAAGGGAGCAATGATACCTTTCTCAAAGCACACAAACTAGGATTAAGATTTCCCACTTCTCATAGACTTATAGTCTCTTCAGTAGTTACTAACTACCCCAAGCCCTGGGTCCTTGGGGAACATGAATATGTATGACCAGGACTTGTACATCTTTCTCACATCTGCTCTCTTGCTTGGCTCGCTAGGTCAAGGAGAAATTGAGTGTGTCTAAGAAGGTGAATCTGAATTTTCTCATTCTATGTTCTGTACTGGCATGTCTGAACTTTGTACATCTCTAATGGTTCCTGAAGAGACCCAGCTCTTCTTTCTCTCTGGGGAGGCAGCAGATAAGTTATGGAAGAATCTTGCCTCTGCTCTAGTGCTTATTCATGGGAGCTCAGATTGATCCAGCTGCTTTCTAGGATCCTGGGACCTCCTGTAACTTCATTGTGTGGACAACCATCTCTGCTTCTCTTAGACAGTGGTTCTTTATGCCCAGAACTTTAATCTTGTTAAAACGGACTGCATGGCCCTAACCTATTGACTTCTTATTCAGTGTGTTCAACTTGGGACCAGAGAATCTGCTTTCCCAACAGGTTCTCTGCTGCTGCTGCTTTATGACTATTTTTTTTGAGTTAGCATACAAATTAATGGACTCTGTTTTGGTATATATAAATATATATGCACATGTATGTGATATTTGTAATACTGATATATATTATATATGATATATTTATAAAATTGGACTTTGTTCACATTTACCTCCCTGTTGCTCCTATCCCCCCACCTTGTCCTTCCTTCCCTCTCTTGTTGATTCCCTTCTTTCCCCTCAATAGTCCCTCTTCTGCTTTCATGTCATATATACATATATTTAAATATAGATTCCACATATTAGAGAAAGCATACACTATTTGCCTTTCCTCCATTGCATTTTTGTTCCATTCATTACTTCAAATAGTCATCCTTCTACTTTTATGGTGTGTATGCTTTCCTATGTATCTCTAGATTCTATATATAGGGGAAAACATGCTATTAATCTTTGAGTCTGGTTTATTTTGCTTAACATGATGTCCCCCAGTTCATCTACTTTCTTGCAAATCACACAATTACATTTAATATGACTCAATAAAGTGTGTGACATATTTTCCCACTGATCTGTTGATGAGTTTCATGTCTTGTTGGTTATGTGAATAGTAGTACATCAGTTAACATGAATGTGCAAATATGCTAACTTACAAGCCTTTTGATATACAGCCAAGAGTGTTGTAGCTGGGTCATATGGTACTTTTGTTTTCAGTCTTTTAAGACCCTCTATACTGATTGTCATAGTGGCTGGACTCCTTTATATTCCCACCAGCAGCGAATCTTCACTTTGAGAACTGACCTAGACTGGACCATATTGCTTTTCTTCCCATGAAATTACTTCCAGATAGGTGCAATGTGCTGTAGGATTGGTATATGTGAAGGTGTCCTGTGCAGACCCTGGATGCAGTGTTTTGCAAAGGAATGGTGGTGGGGGGATGCTTGTTCTCTCTCCTGCATCTGTGAAGGAGTCTTCAAAGAGGCCCTTCAGTATAGAACAAACAGCAGCCTATGCAAATTACTGTAACCCCCCATCTGTAACTCCATTCACCCGTGTCAACTGTGGTCTGAAAATATTAAATGGAAATTTCCAGAAATAAACAATTCATAAATTTTAAATTGCATGCCATTCTGAGTAGCATGATGAAATCTCACAGCATCCCACTCCATCCTGCTCCATCCTGCCTGGGATATGAATCATCCCTTTGTCCAGTTTATGCTCACTGTACATACTGCTATCTCCCCATTAGTCACTGTGGTATTGATTATCAGATTGTCTGTCGTGGAGTCATACTACTTGTACTCAAAGAACCCTGATTTTCCTGAATAATGTGCCTTAAACACCAGGCTTTTAGTCTACTCTGTTATAATTGTGCTATTTTATGTTAGCTACTTTCAGTAATCTCTTACTGAACTAAAATCAGAAATTTAAGTCAGTCATAGGTATCTTTGTATGGGAATACCACGGAATATATAGGATTTGGTGCTATTCATGGTTTTGAGTATTCATTGGAGACTTGGAACATATCCCTCTGATAAGGGAGAACTGTTGTACTTCTAGTAGTGGGAATGTGGTTATTGAGTCATTTGGGGAAATGGAGAATTTAGAGAGAACAGACCCAGGTTCTTAGGGCTTAGCAGCAATCCTCAACTTGGTTGGCAAACCTCTATTTCAAAACATATTTACATTGCGATTTATAATAGTAGCAAAATTACAGTTATGAAGTACAACAAAAATAGTTTTATGGTTGGGGGTCACCACAACATGAGGAACTGTATTAAAGGTTCACAATTTCAGGAAGGTTGAGAAACGCTGCTATAGAGGTGCTCCAGAAAGTGAGTTAGAAGGTGCGGGCACCCTAAGGCCTGGCCTGGCTTCATACCCATGTATTTTAGTTCACATGGGGCTGCCCTGAACATTTCTATCCTTTAAACCCTGCCTCTATGTGTTGACTTCTTCTCTTCCCCTCTTGTTAGGACAGGGAAGCTTTCCTGGAAGGATCCCTGTGACCCTTGTTGTGTCCCTGAGCCTCCAGTCTGGATTTGTAGCAAATAGTCTCAGTCAGTTGCTGGTGGGCTCTGCAGACCTTAATGAAATGGGGATGGACTGTGCTTCCTCCAAATGTGTATTTTGAGGACTTTTGATTTGATGTGAGAGTTGGGAAACCAAAGAGAATCTTGATTCAATTCTGGGTCTAGTGCTTGTGTAGTGCTCTCTTCATAGGTCTTTCCAGTCGTGGTTGTGGTTGTGTGCTGTTTCAGTACAGATTTTTGTGGCAGGTGGTTGGTAGTTTGGCGTAGATCAGAAGAATGTTAAAATATGCAGAGTGACAAGGGCGTCTGTGAAAAGGGGGAGGGTTGCTCAACAAGCCAGGCTATCATGCTAGCTTTAGATCTGATTCTATTGTCCTTTGACTAAGGGACCTCAGTACCTAATGGATAACTCATCCCCTTAACCTCATCCCCTTAACCTCATCCCCACCCTTTTGGAGAGAGTTGTGCCTATGAGGTAGTATTGCCCTGTATGTCCTCTCCTAGTTTCTTTGTCTCTTGTTTCCCACTTCTGTCTCTTTGGTGCTGGAGACTGAACTCAGGGTGTCATGCATGCAAAGCAAGCTCACTACCAACAATGCTACATCCACAGCCCTGCCCTCTGCTTTCATTTCTCCCCAGAATCATATATTTATTTAGTTATTTATTATTCAAATTAGAAACAAGCTTGTTTCACATGTCAATCCAAGCTCCCTCTTCCTCCTAGCATCTTCTTTTAGGCCCTACTATGTTGCTTGAGTAAGAATATATTATTTCAGGCCACATACCATGTCTTTCAGATTTCCTCCAAAATGACAATGCTATTATGGCTTAGTTATATGGAGGTTTACAAGCATATGCTATTTGAAGACTTCTGGCTTTAGGTCATTTTGAAGAAAGTATATCCTGAGGTCTGTATTTCCTGTAAGTTAAAGGAAACAGCCAATCTTTGCGGAGGGAGGGGGGTGAATTCTTGGCATGTTCGATTAACCTTTGAACTAGTTGCATTTGTGCTAAATATTAGCAGTACTCCCTGTAGACACTGTAGGGTAAGGGCAGCATCTTACTCTTGCCAGTTTGCACAGGGTAGAATTATTAAATATCAATAAAGGGATAATAAATGTGAAGTAGCTTGTAAATGTTTCTATATTATAGTGGTTGCAGTGAAAACATAGCTTCCAAGGTGCTTTCGTAGCTTTAGTAGAGAAGGTAATTTTCTGGGGTCATTAAGAAGCATGAATGTGGCGCATCTCCATGAAGGACACAGAGCAGAGCTGCAGCAGTGTCTGTGCTGCCGAGCAATGACATCCAGAGCCCTGCTTTTCCAAATGGGTCCAGAGCTAATTCGTTGTGTGGTTTATTAATGGACTGGAGTTGACACTGGACTAATAAAGCTAATTTTTCCATTTAGAGTTAATGTTCACACTAAATTTTCTCCAGTAATGAGTGATTTAGAGTAAGCCTGTATGTCAGGTTAAGATATAGTGCTAATATTTCAGGAGAAACATTGAACAAGGCGTGATGTTTAAATCAATAGATAAAAATGTGAGGTAAAACTTTCCAGAAAAGGCTTATGGGCTTACTAAAAGCAGTCAATGGAAGCAAAGTATGTGGATATGCTGGACAAAGGAATGTATTCTTGGCAGGTTTAGCAGAATGGAGTAGAATACTACAAGACTTTGTCCTGCTACTAATAGCAGCGTACAGTTTAAAACTTATTTGACTTGTTTATTTCTAGAATTTTCTATCTTAACATTTCAGGGCTAGTGTTGACTTTGGTAACTTAAATCTCAGTAAATTAAATTTCAAGTATCTGGAGACTACTGTATAGCTTTTAAAATGTAAAAGTAAGGGCTTATTTTATACAGTAATAAGCTTAATAAATTCCCAAAAATCAATTGGGAAAGATAGTATAAACTAGAATTTCCTCAGGTTCCTTACAAGTTAACTGAGTGTTACTGAAGATCACTCAAAGGATGTGCAGAGAGTTTTTTCCTATGGCTCAAATGATTGTTTATAACAGGTAAGATATAAATTCAGGGCATATACCACAGAGTAGGAAATCAAGTGTTTTTTCTTATGTAAAAATGGAGAAAAGTTAAGATTATGATCAAGACTTCAAAAAAAAACCCACTACAGTTAAGTTGACTGTGAGTTTTTGCATTGGGAGGACCATTTGACCTTGGTAACAGTGAGTCCACTGAATTTCCAAGAGTCTGCCTTTCCTTTTCAACTCGTGTAACACTTGTGAATACTGACAGCTGTTAATTCCCTTTTCTCTGCAAGAGTAGCACTGGGTGACAGGTTGTTCTTAGGACATAAACTGCTCCCCAGAGCCACATGCCACACAAAGTCACACAAGGTAGTGATGTCAGCTGGGACTTCGGGACTGCATACTATCCTAGAGTCTGGCTATTTATTTAGTTCATCTGAAAAGGATTCTTTCAGGACTGGTAGAGAAATAGATAGGTAGGGGGGATGGAAGAGACTGGATGTTTGATAACATTTGCATTTGAGCTGAGATATGAACCATCGTTGTAAAAGCAACAGATAAAAGATTTGTGAATGCAGATGACTCACTTAAATGCATAAACCTGTGACTTTATATTTATCAAAATTAAAAATGTCCTTTTTGTTCAGTTTGAATAATTTAAAGTGAGGGAGAATTGCAGATCGTAGGCTGTGATCTAGGACCAAGGAGTTCTGGATTAGTGATAGCTGGGAAAGCTTGAGGTAGGAACATGACTAGAGCAAAACTATTGGGTTACCTGTGCCACTGACCTTGGGGTCCAGGTTATCTGTCTTTACTGCAGGAATCTCCTTCCCATGTGTCTATTTCTGTGTCTGTCTGTGTCTTATATTAGTGCATCAATGCCTGTGCCTCTGTCTGTGGGTGGATCTGTCTGCCACTCTGTGGTTATATATCTTGTCTATTGGTAGGTTTGTGCCTCTTGCTCTCCATAAATGGGCTGTCCCAGGAACTTGCCAGACAGAACAGACTGGGCTGGGACAATGCCACATTGATTTCTGACTAGATACACAGGAGGACTAACTAACCCTGGAGAGTGGAAGGGGAACTCATGAGGTAGGGGAGATGGTTTCATGCTTATATGGAATATACCCCTATGAAACCCAGGACCCTATACTACTTCATGGTCACATGATACCTGTCTTAGGGCATGGGAAAATGAAGAGAATGGTTTAGCTGGCAGTTGTGGAATGGAGTGTTTAGTTGGGGGTTCACATCTTCTACCTTACTGGCTTCCCTCACTTCTCATTTGGTAATATTTTCATTCCTGCCCATTCTGAAAACGTCTTTAGGCTTTCTTTTATGAAAAATCCATTCCTCCCAGAAGTTATTATTGCAACTCCAATTAATGTTCATATTCATATTCAGTGTTGCAAGTGAGAAGAAACAAGGGTGATGACTCAGAAAGCTGGGGGAATTGCCCTTATTAGATAGAGAATCTTCTTGAATTGAAAAAAAACTGGCCTCAGGCTATGTCTTATTTTTTGATTGCTAGCTTTCCTTTGCCATCTCACTGACCCTTTTCTTTTTTGATTCTGTGATGAGGGTTCTAGTGCTTTCCAAAAGTGTTGGAGTTGGCTATTTACTCCCTTTCTCTTTAGATGTTTCAGCTCATGTCTTCCTTATAGTATTCTCCAAATCTGAGGTGACTCCCATATAGTCAGTAATAACTTCAGCTTTTATAAAGGACATTATCGTTGACAATTTTACTAATTTTCCTATATCTAACAAGAGATCGATAATCAGGTTATATAAGGAATTCCAAAAACTTAACAATCCCCTTCCCCATGAATACACCCAAATAAATCTGGGCAGTAGACCTACACAGATGTTGTGGAATATATTAAGATGTGTTACATTTGTTTATGCTGTGGAACATTTGTTTTAATGATGCAAAAATGTGTTACCTTCTTTTATGTTATATTTGTTTAACTTTGGCTGTCTAAAACTCCTGATTGGTCTAATAAAGAGCTGAATGGCCAATAGCAAGGCAGGAGAAAGGATAGCTGGGGCTGGCAGGCAGAGAGAATAAATAGGAGGAGAGAAGAACATAAGAGTAGCATCAAGGAATAAGAAAAGGAAGAGAGGAGAACTCCAGGGGCCATCCACCAAGCTAAACAGCCAGCAGTGAAGTAAGAGTGAAAGTAAGATTACAGAAGTAAGAGAAAGATAAAAGCCCAGAGGCAAAAAATAGACTGGATAATTTAAGAAACATTGGCTAGAAACTAGCCAAGCTAAGGCTGGAAATTTATAATTAAGAATAAGCCTTCGCATGTGATTTATTTGGGAGCTGGGTGGTAGGACCCCCAAAGAACAAAGAGCCAAAAAGAGTAAAAACAACCAGTAACACACAGACATTTCTCAGAAGACATACAAATGCCTAGTAGTATATGAGAAAATGCTCAACATCACTGATCATTAGAGAAATGCAAACTGAAATCACAATTCCAGCTCTTATGGAGAAGATAAAGATGAGAAGTGTTGGTTATGATGTGGAGAAAAGGAAACCCTTGCATACAGCTCCAAAAAATGTAAATTTGTACAGCCATTATGGAAAAGACTATGATGGTTCCTCCAAAAGTTAAAAGTAGAACTGGTATATGACCCAGTGATGCCCTGCTTCTTGGGTGTGTAACAGAAAAGAAATCAGCACATCAAAGAGACATCTATGCTCTTGTGTTCATTTCAATACCACTCACAATAGCAAAGATATTGAATCAACTAAGGGTTTGCCAACTGATGGATGGAAAATGAAAATGTGCATACACGATGGAATACTACTCAGCCTTACAAGACAATGAAGTACTGCCATTACAACAACATGTATGGATCCTGGTGATCATTATGATCAGTGAAAGAAGCCAGGTATGGATAGACAAACTAACACTGTAGATTCTCATTCACATATGGAATATGAAAAGGCTGATCTCATTAAATTTGAGAATAGGGTGGTGGTTTCCAAAGGCTTAGGGTGAATGGGAGGGTGAGGAAAAGTTGATCAATTGTCACTAAGTTAGAGTTTGATAGGAACAAGAAGTTTCAAGGGTAACTATAATAGATGGTGGCTTTGTGTGTCTCAAAAACATAAAAGGTTTTGAATGCCTTTGCTGTAAAGGAATGATAAATGTTTGAGAAGAATGTGAACATGATTACAGGATGTAGACATATATTAAAATACCAAATTATGTCCCATTGATATGTACAACTTTTTTTGTATTTTCCAGACAGGGTTTCTCTGTATTGTTTTGGAGGCTGTCCTGGAAATCGCTCTGTAGACCAGGCTGGCCTCAAACTCACAGAGATCTGTCTGCCTCTGCCTCCTGAGTGCTGGGATTAAAAGCATGCGCCACCACCGCCTGATTGATATGTACAACTTTTATACTTTTATGACTCAATTAAAAATTGAAGTATCCTGGGGTGCAGCTCAATGCTAGAGTATAATCTGAGCTTGATCCTCAGTACTACAAAAGAAAAACAAACAACATATACAAAAACAAAAGTTCTGAAGGTACTTTTTCTGGCTATTTCCTCTTTTTTATCCTTTTTTCACCTTAATTAATATAATGAATGCATTTTTCTACCACTGATAGAGATGTTTTACTTATTAAATGATGTATGTATTTCACATTTATAAGATGAATACAGGAACTAAAAATACAAATAAAGCTGTACTCTCCTACCTCCTAGAGACACTCACAGTTGAGAATTCACTTTCTAGCCAGTTGTTGAAGCTATTGATATGTGATTTTGTGTCTGCATGTGTATTGCATGCTGTCTTAGTTAGGGCTTCTATTGCTATAAAGAAATACCATGACCATAGCAGTTCTTATAAAGGAAAACATTTAATTGGGGTGGCTTACATGTTAAGAGGTTTAATCCATCATAATCATGGTGCAGCATGGTGCTGGAGAAGGAGCAGAGTGTCCTACATCTTGGCTTTCAGGCATCAGGAAGTGAACTGAGACACTGAGCAGAATCTTGAACATAGGAGACCTTAGAGTCTGCCCCCACAGTAACCCACCTTCCCCAACAAAGCCACGCCTGCTTCAGCGAGACTACACCTCTAGTAGTGCCATTCCCTTTGAGATTATGGGGGCCAATTACACCCAAACCATACATGCCTTATTCATTCCATTCAGACGGAGTCTGTCACTGTACCTGAAGCTAGCCATTTTAGCTAGCTACCAAGTTCTTAGGGCCTACTTTTCTCTCCTCAGTGTTTGTCTTGTACCTGGGTGCTGGGGATTAAAGTTGAAGTCTGTATTCTTGCAAGTAACAGCAAGAGCTCTTATATGCCCCCCATCTCCTCACCCCTCTCCCATTTTTTTTCAAAATAGAACCAAACTGTAGGGGGTATTTTTAATTTTGTAGTTTCAAGTGTGGTAAATACATGTAAAATGGTAACGGATTTTAAAGTTTAACAAAGTGTGACTTGCCTGTAACACTGGAAGTATTTTGCAAGCATTTTAAAGTCGTAGAACACTCTTCTCACTCAAAGTCAAAAGAGCCAGAGAAATAACGCCAGAACTTAACCTCTGGTCTCCATATATGTATCCTCACAGACATGTGTATTCCCACCACATATGAGACTCCTACACATTTAAAAATATAATGCAATTTTGCAGTAATACTGTTTAATATAACTTTAATAAATAAAATAACATTTTCTTCCTAATTAGTAAGAGCTTCTTATATTTCTACACAGGAAATTTTACGTAGGGTAAAATGATCTTACTAATTTTAAAAATATGCCTGTACAGGAACACAGAAAGTAAAATATCAGGTTCTCTGTCTCTTCGCCCCGGATGTCTGGAACAATAATCTCCAGGCTTTTGTGGATTTGGAACTGTACTACAAGGATTAATGTGCACACATATGCTGACTCACTGATTAAAAATGTAGAATTAAGGATCAATGGGATCAATAGGATCAATGTTGGACAACTTTATTTCATTTTTTTTAAATTATGAAGCTGTTGGCCTTGCTTGTTTCTTACTGGCTAGCCCTGACTTAAATATTTACTCCATAATTGTTAATCTAAGTATTTCTCTTACCGGAGAAAGGGTCCGGACTTCTTACCCCTATGGTAGTTACATCTTGACTCCCTGTGTTTCTCCTACTCAGAGTCCTCCTGGACTCCTAGTCCCACCTATCTTGCTTCCCTATTGGCCAACAGTGCTTTATTGACATATACACAGGACTTCCCCATCATCTCCTCTTTTCTGTCTAAACAAAAGAAAGGTCTTAACTTTAACATAGTCAAATTCTATATAACAGAACAGTTATCAAGTAAGAACACAGTTACAATATTTTGTCTATCAACATTTAGCAAGATTTAAAGAAAATATCATCCATCCCATCCTTGTGAGTTCAAAGTTCTATATGTAGCTTATCTTTTATCATAACTAAGGAAAACTATAATTATAACTATCTGCCTTCAACTCTATCAAAGACCACAGAAGGATAATATATAAACACTAGGATTGACAGAGACATCTTGCTTCCTGGGCATTCACCTGAAGTTTCTTTATAATGTTGGGGCATCCATCTTCAGCCCATAGGCCACAGTGTGTCTGGAAGACTTTTCAGCAAAGCAGGAAATTTCAAACTGTCCATCTGCATCGGCAGTCTGTCAGTCATTTTTCTGTGTCCTGCAGAAAGTCTCGTAGACTCTTCCATGAAGCAGGAACCCTGAAGGACTGTTTGAGTTCAGCAGTCACATTCCTGTGGGTCCTGCATGTCCAGTTTATACAGCAACAGTCAATCAGGCAAGAGCTTCATTTCATTTTAGGCATTCCATTATGAACATCTATTTTATGTTGAAAATTCAGCATGTCCCATTTATTCAAAATATAGGTACTACAAATAAGTTTCCTATGTTTTCTTTAAAGAAGAACAGAGAGACCCCCTTCCCCCCCCCCCCCCAAGTGCTGGGAATGGAACCTAGGGCCTTTTACTTGCTCTACCACTGAGCTAAATCCCTAGCCCAAAATCCCAGTTCTTTGCCTCTGTTACAGTAGTTCTCAACCTGGGAGTCAAGAGACCCTGCAACAGGGCTCACGTATCAGATATCTTGCACATCACATATGTATTTATGTTATGGTTCATAACAGTAGCAAAATTATAGATATGAAGTAGTTGTGAAGATGATTTTATGGTTGGGGGTCATCACAACATGATGAAATATATTAAAAGGTTGCAGCATTGGGAAGGTTGAGAAACACTGATCTATTAGCTAAGCTCTGAGATAAGTGCCAGCTGAATTTGTTTGCTGTGCCTAGAAATGTCCATGGTACATGCTGTTTGGCTGCATGGTGCAGTCAGTTAGGTAGATTTTAGCTTCATCTTAAGTGATAATTGGCATTATGTGTCATCTCTAAGATGGGGTATGAATTTTACAATGATGCTCTTAATTTTGATTGAGCCTCAATTTTGCCATCTTGGAGCCTTAAAATACTTAATGGTATTTAAGCTTTTGGAAGTGCCCTCTTATGGTTGAGCAGGGTAGTTATAGCTGAGTGGTCCAAGGACAAAGACATAAAGCAGTAAGATAGAGGTATTCAGTTCTCTGATTCTGTTCATACACATTGTGAGATGGGTTTTAAATATATAAATATTTTAATATAGATGATATGTAATGCATTATACATCGAAGGTGGTGTTTATTTTGTGTGTTGTTTGCTTGACTGCAGTTGACTAGAAAATTGGTAACTGTGGTGCTATTGTGTGTGACATAAAGGCACTCTGCCTTTCTTTTTTTCAGATTCCCCAGTGAGCTCTGGCTTCAGAGAAAATTCCAATTTAGAAACCTCTTTCAAACTCTGCCTGAATCGAGCTCCTGGACTGCTGTGGGGGTTCAGGAGAAGGCTGATCCATAAAGGATGAGGGCACGTTGAAAAACTGTTGTGTATTTCTCAGCCTGTTAATTGGTCCAGATTCCTAGTATATGTGAAAGAAGAATACATCTGTAGGGATGTTTTTTCCTTCATTGTTCTGTTCACCTGCTGTTTATATGGTGAACCTTTCAGGGAGAAGAGATTATTGGAGGCTGACAAAACACACAACCCAAGCTAGGATGGAGGCAGAGGCAGATGGATCTCTCTGAGTACAAGGCCAGCCTGATCTACAGAGTGAATTCCAGGAAAGCCAGGGCTACAGAGAAACCCTGTCTCAATGCCCCCCAAAATCAAAACCAAAATACACAAACATGCTTGTGTTCAAGCATGCACATGTATGCATATGCACGCACACACACACACACACACACACACACACACACACACACACACTACCACCATCTCAGAAGCATGCCTTGCCTGCCTTTTCATCACTGTTGGGTGAGGGTGGTGCAAGGCTGACGAGAAACTTTTACATCTATTTTTAAGCTTTGAGGACAAATCTTATAAATATGAGCTGCCGCTTTCAAAAAATCCCTTTTTACACTAAAAATAATGTGCTAGGGAAAAGTTGATGAATTGTTTATTAAAGAGAGAATTAGAAGTTCAGATGAACATGTTTTCTAATAAATTTTAAAAAATCACCTCATAGCTACTGTCTGAATGCAGATGTGGCTTTTGGGAAGGTCAACATTTTTGATATTTTGATGCCAATGGTGGAATGGAGGAACATGGTATTTTTTTTCTTCTGACCTAATCTTTTCATATTCTTCAAATTCTACGTCTTTCTTTTAACCAAATTGGCACGTTGTCCTTTTGGGAAGATGTTCCTCATTTCTCCCAGGCGGAATGATAAGTCCATAGTGTCTGTTTTTACCAGTTCTCCTAGGCACACCTGTCTTTCTTTGTCACACTTCATGTTACGTAATAACAATTGCTAACATTCACTCTATGCCAGGCATTCTGCTTAACTGGCTCGTGTATTGCATGGTTATCAGCACATAAGTACTACTCAGGAATGCAGGAGCAAGTACTAGAAACCACAGCTCACACTTCTCACTCATACCCCTTTAAGTGAGATAATACCATTTTTCTTATTTTAAATATAAGGACACGGTAGGCTGAATAATGGTCTTCCAGTAAGTGCATACTAGATCCCTGAACATGTGAATATGTATGGATGTACTGGAGTTAAGTGTCAAAAGTATTATAATAATAGGAGTTCTTCTAAAAGAGAGGAATATGGGCAAGGAAAGTAAAAAGATACATTGAACTAGAGTGCATTAAAAACCTTTTTATATCACATGACCCAATGAACAGAATGAGATGGTAACCCATGGCATGGGAAAATATGTATCTGATAGAGGCTTAACATCCATAATATTCAAAGAACTCAAACAGCTTAATACTTCTACCACCACAAAATAATAAAACCCAATTAAAAGATAGTTCTCCAGCTGAGTATGGTGAAATATGTCTGTAATTTCAGTATTTGGCAGGTGGAGGTAGGAGGATTAAAAAGGAGTTCAAGATCATCCTTGATTACAAAGCAAATTTGAGGCCTGACCTACATGAGATTCTGTCTCAAAAAAAGAGAGCTCTTCAAAGATCTAACAGGCATATGACAAAACGCTCAGCATCACTAAGCACTTGCTTATGACAGATACTAAAGGAAGGTAACATTTATGTACTCTAATTTCCACACCCCTTCCCCAGTTGTGATAAACACCGTTTAAGTGGTTCTGATTATTCAAGCTCCTGTGTTTAAAAAACCTAGGTTTTAGCACTACCGGGTTGTCCATTCAGATAAGGACCTATCCTACAGCCGGATTCTGTGTTGCTCTGGAGGAATAGGTTACAATGGTGAGTGGGAAACATGCCTTGAATGCATTGTTAACTGCTAGAAAACTAGATATAAAGTCTCTCTCTCTCTCTCTCTCTCTCTCTCTCTCTCTCTCTCTCTCTCTCTCTCTCTCTCTCTCTCTCATACAAACAAACCCTGGCCTGGTGGCATATGCCTGTAATCTCTACTGTTGGGAGGCAGAAGTAGAGGGATGGCATGCTTGAAGGCATCCTGGGCTGCAAAGAAAAACCATGTCTCAAAACCAACCAAAATAATGATAACAACCGAAACCCAAGGGCTGGATATAGTGGCTCAATGTCTTTAACCCTAGCCCCCAGGAGGTCAAGACATATGGGTCTCTGGGAGTTTGAGTCCAGCCGGGTCCATATAATAATGGGTTCCAGTTAAACCTGGGCTACATAGTAAGTCCTTGTCTCAAAAAAAGTCAAAGTAAATAAAAAAAATTTCTGTGACACTAGTACAGACACATGTGTCACGTATACAATTCATTGATGCTTGCCAGGGGAAGATAAATGGGATCCCATGGGGAATATGGGCTTTGCTTTTGTGGCATGCCCTCACTTTTTTTTTTAATTTGACAATTTGCTTTCTGGAACAAGTACACCTTGAAGATTATTAACTCTTGGAGTGATTTTACCAACATCTGTATAGGTCCTGAAGTGCTGAAAGACAGTGGCAATTTGTCCCATCTCCCTGAGTTCCTGTCTTCATTCTGTGAGGCAATCACTTTCCTGTCCTAGTCGTCACTTCTAGTACTTGTTGCTGTGTTTCTGAGTGGGACATATGTGCTGCCATCCCTCATATTGCTGATGCTGGGCATCACACGTGCAGTTTTAACAGAAGCTGAAATTTGTCCTGAGCCCTTTAAACACCCATCTTATGTATGTTCTCCTAACCTGGATTCTGCTAGAATCTCTCCATACCATTTTCATTAATATAGCAATGTTGATGTCAACTAGTGAAGCAAGACTATATTGTAATTAGTTTTCTCATGCAACTCTAAACTTTCTCTGCAGAGCATAACTTACTCTCTTATTTGCTGTCAGCTAGGTCTTTGTATATAGACCTTGTTGAACTGTACAACTTTATAAAATAAGATGTTCTTCATATAGAAATCTTTCTCCATCTCCCTCCCTCTCTCCTGGCAAAATACTAAGTGCTCAAAGAACATTCCAGCTCCTGCTCCATTCTGAATTGGCTGCTCCTGTCACCTCTCTCATAGTGTCCTTCTTGGGTCCTGCATTCTTCTGTCTTGCTTATTTACTTGCCTTGGTGGAATCACATTTCTCCCACCCCTGTAGCCTCAGAGACAGCATGGAAGTAAATTTTTGAGATCTTGCAAGAGTAACTATGCTAGGATCGTATGCTGGGAAGTTAAAAATCTATGTTGTCTACCTGCCTGCTCCCAAGCCACATCCCACCCCCCCTGCGCCCATGCTTTCTTTCTCACGATCTTGTGTGATCTTCACAAATACCTTTGTCTCTCATTCCAACTAAGGAAACCAAAGCCTGAAGGCTACCACATCAGCAATGGCAGAGCTAGAACTTGAAGTCAAGTGTCAGCTGCCAGCTCCAGGCTGCTGCCTTTCTGCACACAGCTGCTGCTTACTGGAGAGAGAAATACCAATGGCAGGCTCCAAGTGCTGAGCTGAGTGCCAAGTGCACAGCCGTGGCTGCAGAGCGAGCCCAATTCTAGGTTCCCACTTGGGTTTGGCCCCTGACAGCTTCTAGTTCCAGACAACTACAGCTGCAGTTAGCCATGCTTTGCTACAAAGCTTTTCTGTTCTTGTTGCTTGAGCGCATATGTGCATGTTGGTGTGTATGTATTCACATATGTGATGGAGAGAGAGACAGGGATCTATAGTTATGCTCTGAGCTCCTTCTTATTATTAAAATGTTCTGCCTGTTGTTTGTGTAAGCTCAGGATAATAGTTTTTGTTGCCACAGTATTTGCTTTCAAGCAATGTAAGAGTCCCTTCCATTCCTTTTGTGATGGGGAATGCCTCATTACTTAGGAGTTTGCTGTTGATTGTACAGTTCAACATTTGGTCTTTTTGTTAAATGCAGTCGGTTGACCACACATAGGGTAATTAGATTAACCCTCCTCCCCTCCTTTTCTGAAACAATGGAAAATCCAGTATTGCGTTGGCACGTACTTTCCTTAGATTAATGATCCTGGAGTCACTGTGTGGAAATTTGCCTAGCTCCCTACAGCTCTGAGAGCTGAAAATGCCCAGCTGTCTAAAAGCTTTAATCAGGAAATGTGCATGAAATGGCATTGTTTTGTCATGGGATTGAGAGAATTTATTCTTGACAATTGAGTTATCCTGCATGGAAATATATAAAAACATTCTTCCACCAAACAGTAAACAGGTGCTTTTATGTTGGTAAAAATTCAAGAATTTAAATACTTGGGAGTGGTTTGCAACTCCTTGGCTCTCACATTGGGCTGGTCCCTGCTGAAAGTTTATACTACCATTTTCCTTGTCTCTTTTTCAAATACCAGTTTGTGGAGCAAGAGAATAGCCAATATAGAAAGCATTTGTGTTATGGGAGCAGAGCATGGTGCAATTGTTAGCACAAGGACTCAGCTATAAGACTTCCTAGGTCTACCCTCACCAACTAACTCCTTGTCTGCATTAACTTTCTACATCTATCAAAAACAGTAATGGCCCTTACTTCTTAATTGCATTGTGAGCATCAAGTGTATTATTCCATGTAAGCCCTTTGAACAGGACCTTGCTCATAGTATATTCTGTCCTCGCCCCCGTGTGTGTGTGTGTGTGTGTGTGTGTGTGTGTGTGTGTGTATGCACACTCCCACCAGCAATGTAGGAGTGTTCCCCTTACTCCATATCCTGTCCAGCATAAGCTGTCATTGGTGATTTTTATTTTAGTCATTCTGACAGGTATGAGATGGTATCTCAGAGTTGTTTTGATTTACATTTCTCTGATAACTAATGATGTTGAGCATCTCCTTAAGTGTCTTTTGGCCATTTGAGATTCTTCTGGTGAGAAATCTCTGTTTAACTCTGTACCCCATTTTTATTGGATCATTTAATATTTTGATATCTAGTTTCTTGAGTTCTTTGTATGTTTTGGAGAGCAGCCCTATGTCAAATGTGGGATTGGTGAACATCTTTCCCATTCTTTAAGCTGCTGTTTTGTATCGTTGACTGTGTCCTTTGCTTTATAGAAGGTTCTCAGTTTCAGGAGGTCCCATTTATTAATCGTTCATTTCAGTGTTTTTTGTTTTATGAGACAGGGTTTCTCTGTGGCTTTGGAGGCTGTCCTGGACCTCACTTTTGATCAGGCTGGGCTTGAACTCACAGAGATCTGCCTGCCTCTGCCTACCGAGTGCTGGGATTAAAGGTGTGCACCACTACCGCCCGGCTTCATCTCTGTTTATACTACTGGTGTTATATTTAGGAAGTCGTCTCCTGTGCCAGTGTGTTCAAGGCTACTTCCCACTTTCTCTTCTGTGGGGTTCAGTGTGGTTGGTTTTATATTGAGGTCTTTGATCTAGCATATTCCATAGCTTTAGAAGACAGGAACAACATAAACCTATGTTCAGTTCCTTTTTATGTTTAGAAGATCTTAATGCATTAATTTTTCCCATTAGTCTAGGTATAGCATGGCACATCTTTAATTCCAGTACTTGAGAGGCAGAAGCAAGCAGATTTCTGTGAGTTCTGGGCTAGCCAGACCTTTGCAGTGAAAGCTTAGCTCAGAAAATGGACCAGCCCCCAAACCAACAATAGGGGATGAAAGATCATTAAAACTCCCCAAACCAACAATAGGGGATGAAAGATCATTAAGTACTATTTTCCCATTATACAGAGTACCTAAGGACACTATACCTACAGTACAGACAGCATCTGGGAGAGGGGTTCCACCAAAAGACCATGGGAATGTAGGCTGCCATCATCAAAGCTATTAAAAAGATTGTAGAAGTGACCATTGGACATGGGCTGATACTTCCTGTTCCTGCTTCCAAAAGCAAGTGTTTTGTTCTCAAATGTAATCCATTGGCTCCTACATTTGAGACCATTGCTTCAGGGAGTGGGTGTGATATTATAAGAAACATTTTAAATCTCTTCCACATTTCTTAAATTGATAGGGAAAGTGTCCATACCTTAATTAATTCAATTTGAAGTCATATAATTACTATATTGGTGCATAATTAACCAGTTGAAACTGTTTAACTCTTGGTTCCACTCTGGGCACCCAATCCATGATTAAACTATAGTTAAGGTTTATTGTTGCTTCTTTATATTCATTTTCTTTTTTCTTGCCTGTCGTTCAAGCCACCAATTATACTTACAATTCAGGAGTCTTGTGTTGGGTGTGGTGCTACACACCTATATTCCTTAGCATTCAAACATCTGAGGCAGGAGGCTTGCAATGTGAAGGTCAGGATGGTATGAGTATTATGCCCCATTTCAAAGCAAACAAGCTTGAATTTTATTGTTATACTGCTAAGAAAACCATTGGTTATCAGACCTGTTGTAATTTTTCTCATAGCCCAGTTTTCCTATCTCTTCTTTTTGATGAAATATGTGGGCTGGAGAACTTTCTCTAAATCTGTGTATGCATTAGTATTACTGTTGTCATTATGGGTAGTCATTCTGTAACACTAGCAGTGGGAAGTTAGGGGGTTGAGCTCACAGGTAGATTGCCTGTCTAGTATGCATGAGGCTCTTGCTTTGATCCACACCACTGGGAAAAAATCAAACCCCACCAACCAACTGACCAACCAACCAACCAAAAATGAAACAGCAAATCTAGAGTCACAGTGATTAGCCAAACTTGTTAGGGGACAGTTTAATTTTGTCTCCAGGAAAAAAGTGACATTCTGTAGTCTGAGTGAGAAATAGTAACCCTACATCAGTTATCTAATTTTTCAATTGATTACACGAATGACTAGGTGGTGGAGAGATGGTTTAGTCAGAAAAATGCCTGCTGTGCAAGCATAAGGCTAAGTTCCCATCCCCAGCACCCACATAAAAAAAACTGGGAGTGAGACTCACATCTAGAATTCTTGTACTGATGAAGACAGGCACATAGGAGGAGCTCATTGGCCAGCCAGCCTAGGTAATAAGTATAGTGTGGACTCAGTGAGAAAACCTGTCTCATAAAATAAGGTAGAGAGCAGTAGATACCCAATATTGACCTCTGTCTCCCCACATCTACACACCTACACACACACACACACACACACACACACACACACACACACACACCTGAATAGCTAACACATGATTAAAATGGGCAAATTGTATGTATGCTCTCTCTTTCTCTTGGCTACCTTGTTTTCCTCCCTGGAAGAAGCCTTGGTTATCAGTTTATCTTATGTGGATTTTGTATCATACATTAAGGCATGCATCCAAATTCATCTAAATGCCAGCATGCATTCTTATACTTCTTGACATATCACTGTGTCTTGGTTATTTTCCTTATTGATAAATACAAGCAGGCCTCATTTCTGGAAAAATTGCATCATGGGAATTCTTGGTCACAGGCTGCCTACTGCCACTTAGTTATGTTCCATTAATCTTTTGCTAATTTAAAAAAATACCGTACCAGTTCATTTTAAACACGTGCCATTCTGCACATGTGAAAATATATTTGTAGTTTAATCCCTTCCAAGTGGAAATCCTGCCAAAAGACATTGGTATCTAGGTTTTTGATAGATAATTGTCACAATGTATCCAACAGAAGTTCGGTGATTTATATACCAATTTATGTTCTCATTGAGAACTATGAGAGATGCTTTTGTTCTGGGCTCTAGCCAATATGCTCTTGTCATTTTTTTGGTTGGTGCCTATCTGATAAAAATATCTCATTGTTATTGAAATTGTGTCTCTCCTTGTCTAGACTTCTGGAGATTTTTGTACTTGCACTTTTCCAAGTCCCCAGTTCGTTGAGTGAATACCAGCTGTGTGCTAATCACTGAGATACATGCTATGCAAACAGAGCTAGTATCCTGAGAATGGCAGACTCTAGTGTGAGGACATGTGTAAACATTATTGTAATATGGCAGGCAGATGCTAAAATTATGTGTGTGAGTAAATAAGAAGAACAATAGTGAGTCCTCCTGGGCACTGAGCACTATTCAGACATTGTTGATTGCATTCCAGTGTCATCTAAATGTCTCTTATGAGTGCAATTAAGCATATTTTGATATGTTTGAGTCGTTTGTTCCCCACCCCCTGCTCTGTGAGCTATCCTTTGCTATTTTGTTAGATTATTGATCTTTTTACTACTGTTTTGTAAAAGGCGTTCTCTTTATGTAACAGGCAATATGCCCCCAGTTTGCCTTTTGCCTTGGTTGGTAAACTGTTTTTGCTTTTGCTGTGTTTACAGTTTTCTGCCCTTTGTTTTGTGGGACCTGGATTCTGTGTCAGAGTATCCAGTTGTCTTTTCCCGTTTGAGTTCACAAAACTTGTCTTCATGTTCCCCTTTAATATTTTTAAGAATGAATGAATTCATGATCACAGTTGAAGGAAGAAAGTTTTAAGTGAGACACTATGTGAAGTTTCTTATTCATATTACCTTGTTACCACTGTTAAGTAAAATCTGCATTTTGTGAAGGGGGACATTGAGGATGCTTCAGTGAATTCTGGCTATGTCTCCGTGGAGGTGACATAGATCTCATGTTTTCTCAGGTTTGGAGATGAACTTAGCCATCCCCACCATTTGGAGATGGTTGTTATACACATAACACTATAATTAATTGGCTATTAATCTGACAAGTATGTATTAGGAGCCTTGTATAGTATGTCCAAACACCTGGTTGGCATTGACATTGTTTGATGCAGTGCTATTCATCCTATATATTTGGCAGGGTGTGGACAAGCATAAAGATATCAGCTGTCACACAGGAAGTTGTGTTGTACATCTTAGAACAATGTTATCTCTTCATGATGCAAGAACAACCCTTCATATCTTTGTCCAGTATCTAGCACTGTCTGTGTTTTTCATGACATCCATTCTCGTCCTACAGGTCAAGACCTTCTCATGCTCTTGTCATTTTCCTGCCCAGATTAATTCCTGGTAGATAATACTGTAAGAATATGATATCACAAACATCCAGTTGAAGATTGACATAGTAACATGACAGTAGGTACCTTGCTAAATTGAAACTTATTTGCTTGTTAGCATTAAGCTGAAAATGAAATAGGTACATTTATAATTACATGTCAAAGTCCCTTTCTGATTGGCAGCATATTTTGTAAATATGAGAAAACTGGTGTGGTATGAGACATCAATATGGCTTCATTATGTAGTTTTTAGGGGGAAATGTTGAAATGTTTCTAAAAAATACCAAATACCAATTTATTCTGTCATATAAAAACTCGTATCTTGTTATATTTACTTACAAATGTGTGTCTATGACACATAAGATATATTTTCTAATGAAACCTGTGTATCTTATGGTTTGATAAAATAATTATTTTCTTTCAACACACACACACACACACACACACACACACACACACATGCTTTTTAAATAAAGGAAAAGATTCTTTCCCATCTAGCTGAAGCTTTCCCTGTCCCATTGCTTTTACTCTGAGTCCTTGCTGCATCTCCCCAGGTGTTATGAGGAAGCCAGATGCTGGGGAAGCAGTCTCTGTGTGCAAGGAACACAGTGGCAGGGTGGCTGCTCCTTAGACTTTGGTGTGGAGGAGGAAGAACCTCATGTTGGGGAGAAGGGTGCTATTTCTAGGATTCTCCATTTACACTTTTCTTGGTCAGTGAATTTGGTGCAATGGTTTTATTTAGTGATTTCCTCCTATCACTATTACCTTTAGTGCGTAATTTTGAAAAGTGGTTTCCCATAAACTAGAGCAATGTGTGTTGGGGGTGGTGAACACAGCTGTTATCCCACTGCTATGTCTGACTCAAAAGGAAGCTTTTCCTTCAGGAAGAAATACACAGAATCGAGGGGAAGGTGATTAGTGATTCCTGTTTCCCTCATTTTCTGTCAACTCTGAGCCCTGGGCACTTTGCCCAATCATATCTAGCCCTTCTGTTTCAGAGAAGTCCCAGAGCACACATTCTGAACAGGTTAGTGGGATGCTGAGCTCCTGAGCGTCCCCTGGTGTCCATGGTACCAGCTTGCTCTGTTTGCATGTATTGCTGGTGCTCAGAGAGGAAATGTTGCAAGGTAGGACAGAAGTTGGGGTGGAGAGTGAGGATCCATTCAACCGATTGTGTAAATAAGATGAGACATGTCTTGGCTCACCCACTCAATATGCTGCATCTGGCTTAGTGTGAACATCCATTACCTTAATGTTCATCTCAGAAAGCTGTGCACTGCCTGAGACGAGCATTAAAATATCCAAGTACTTACTTGTCATGTTTCTGGTCTTCTAAGACAAAATATTAGCACATTTAGAATTAAAGATTATCTTCTTCTAGTTTGAGTGCTCAAGTTGTTCTTTTTTAATTGAAATAACCTACAGTAAACTACAGAAGCTTGATGTATTGTTTAGTGTTTATATGCCTGTGTAACTATCACCCAGACCAAATTATATGACCTTTTCATCCTCCCAACAGGCTGCTTTGGCCTGTCTCCTCTCTTTATCCTCTACTCTGTGGGAACCTCCCCAAAGGTGACCATTATGGGTTTTTTTTTGTTTTGAGACAGAGTTTCTCTTTGTAATAGCCCTGGCTGTCCTGGAACTCTGCAGACCAGGCTGGTCTCAAACTCACAGAGATCTACCTGCCACTATCTCTCGAATGCTGGGATTAAAGGCGTGCGCCACCCCTGCCTGGGTTGTGACTATTGTTTTAAGATCTTTCACCAGTAATTGGTTTTGCCTGTTGATGGACTTTAATGAAATTGTGCAGTATATAATCTTTTGTGTCTGATTTCTTATACTCAGCAATATTACCATGATGTTGATTTGTGGTATTATGTGAAGGTTTTGTGTGTGTGTGTGTATTGTGTGTGTGTATGTGTGTGTGTGTATGTATGCATGTGTGTGAGTGCATGTGTATGTGAGTGTGTGTATGCATGTGTGTGAGTGCATGTGGGTAGGTACAGAGGGAGATGTTGGATGTCCTACTGTATTGCTCTTTTTTTCCCTTGAGACAAGGTCTTTCACTGGATCTTGAGCTAGGCTGGTAACCAGCAAACCACAGTAACTTTCCAATTCCAGCCTACCCCACCCCCACCCTGGGCTTCCAGGCTCATGTGGACACACTGGATTTTTACTTTAGTGCTGGAGATTGGAACTCAGGTCCTCATGCTTTCATAGTAAGTGCTCTTATATGCTGAGCCATCTTCCTAGGTCTGGTGTGGTTTTTAAAATAGCACTTAACTGTTTAATACTGATAGCAAATAATATTTTGCTCGGTAGTCCTCAATCCATTAATTTTCCTGAAGATACCTCTGTGATGACACATTTAGCCCTAGGCATCTTTTACGGATGACAAAAAGGCTGCTTAGAGATTTGAAGCATTCTCCCAAGGCCACGTCCCTAGTCAATGATGCCAGGACTACTAACTTTCTGACTCACAGCATTCATTCTCTTTCCTCATTGTGGAACCTGTGCCTTACCCTCTGCCATGGATGGTAGAAGACATAAAGAGAGAATGAAAAGATGAGAAGGTGGAGAGTCCCCACAAATTTGCCTTTGGTTGGTGTTTGACCATGCCATGCTTTTGTTGAAGACTGAACAAGTAATTTAAAGAGTCAGGCTAATAACCCCTGAGTACCTGAGTACCGTGTAAAGGTCGGGAGAGAAGAGAAGAGCCAGCTGGGCAGCTGGCCACATCCAGGCACTTCCACTTATTGGAAAGCAGACTATTCATTCTAGTTTAGCACTCAATTGCATACAGATTATTTGTTGGCTCATTAAGGTTGCTTTCTGCAGACCCCTAAATATGTCACAGGAAAGATTCTCACTACATTAACATGGTTAGGGCTGTTTATCCTCTGAATATGGATCCGCCATTTCGGCTCTACACAGGCCAGTACCTCTGGGGAGCAGTGATAATGTGGGGAGTTCTCCATTTCCTTCTCTGGGATAGACCACAGAGGTATAGCTCAAACATCCTTGCAGTATTGCTGTCTTATTAGTGACCTTAGTTTTGCTGCACATGTCATATTTCCATTGTTAAGGCACCAGTTTTGAGGTGAAAAGAATCTGACCTTCGTTTGCCATCTCAAATGGGTTTACCAATAGCCCTCATTTCTTGTACTGTAGTTAAGTGGTACTGTCATGGCTAATTTACACATGATGGCATGTATGTATGAATCCCCATAAGCCTTTGTAGCTCACAGTTCTGTACCAGGATGTAGCCTCTACCTTTGAGACAGTAATACCCAGCATTTTAACAAGTGGGCTAAATTGTCACAAAACTGAGACCGACGAAGAGGGACTATGAATACCCAGTCTGGGGGAAATCCAGAG
Organism: Mesocricetus auratus; assembly: GCF_017639785.1. NCBI lineage: Eukaryota > Metazoa > Chordata > Mammalia > Rodentia > Cricetidae > Mesocricetus > Mesocricetus auratus. Next base: position 21,182,187 of record NW_024429188.1, on the reverse strand, counting down.
TCCTGCAAACTTGGCTCAGAACCTCGGAGATCTCCAGGTGTGGCTGCTTCATCTGGCTGGTCAGAGTTGCTTTCCTGCCAAGTGCACCCTCCTCTGCAGGAAAGAGTTCTTTCATGTGCTTGATAAAGGACTCGCTAGATCTGAACCTGGATCACCTTGGGTTTATGGGTAGAAAGGCAGAATCTTTTAACATGCCAAAAAGCATTCATTCATTGGTCACCTCTGGAGCCTCAGACAGAGTGCTTCAAGTGTACTCCCCAAGTCCTAGCACTAGCTCTTTGGGGGAGGTCAGATCTGTCAGGGCAGATCTGCGTCTTTATACCTTTGTGTCTTGGTTTATTCTTGCATCCTGACTGTGTCTCAGGAGGAGCAAGTGGAAACATACATGTGAAAGGATTTTGCAAGTATCAAGTTGTGTCATTGGAACCTTCATCATGTGTTTTAGAGCATCCTGATAGGTACCTGTGATGTCAGAATTCAATGCAGGCATAATATTGGCCAACTTGTATTTGCATGATAATTGGTGCCATGGGGACAGCGTGCATCCCAAGTATTTCTAGCTAGAAGCAGTCATGGAGACTGACAGCTTGCTGTGGTTTGAAAAGTTTTTGATTGAAAAAGTTAGGCCTGTGGTCTTTTGGAAGTAACTAGAAATTTCAGAAGGAGGATGACATACCAGACATTTATTTTAGAAATGCCCGCGGTTGCATGGTGGAGACTAAACTGGGAGGGGAGAGACTGGAGGTAGGTAGCCATTGTTGTAATCGAGGCAGAGCTCAGAGAAGACTAGGTGAGAGAAGAACCCTGAAGCTAGTCAGCTGGGGTTCCCATTCTGCTCGGTTATTGGTTCTTGGGGTGTATTAGTCTGTGACTGGGACTTGTGTACAGCTGCGACACTACTAGCTAGGTAAAGCTCTTAGGGTGGACTTGGACATATTGTGTACAGTCATATCGAATCTTCATTTTAACTTTCAGTATACAACTAGTGGTGCTGAGAATATTCGCGGTGCCATAGAACAGTTAACACTATTCTCAAAGCCACAAGCAGGAGTTCTGTGACTATTAATAACTCCCCATTAGCTTTTCCCTGCTCCTAGGTAACCTCTAACATAGTTCCTGAATTTGCCTATTTTAAAGACCTTATAGAAGTGAAATCATGTAATTGTCCTTTTATGTTTGGCATATTTCACCTAGCGTGTTTTTTATGCTCATCTGTGTTGCATTGTGTGTCAGAATGTCATTTTTAAGACCAAGTACTATTCTATTGTATAGATGTACAGCAGTCTGTTTGTCCATTTATCTGTTGATGACCCTTGAGTTTCTTCATCCTTTTGGCTATTATAAACAATGTGGTAAGCATTGGTGTGTGCTTGTCTGTCTGCATCTCTGCGTTCATTTCTTTTGGGTATATCTCTAAGAGTAGAATTGCTGGGTCCTGTGGGGTTCTTTATTTAACTTTGAGGAACTACTGCACTGTCTTCCACTATTTTACATTTTCTTCAGCCATACAGAAGGGCTTCATTTGCTCAAAATCTCTTCTTCCTTCCTCCTCTTTCCCTTCCCACTTCAATTCAAGATGTCTTAGTCATTTGAAGGGTATCTCATTAGTCATTTGAAGGGTATCTCATTGTGAATTTGATTTCCATTTCCCTAAGGACCAATGAGTGAGCACTTTGTCATAAGTACATTGCCTATTTGGACTTTTCTTTTGGATAGACGTCTTAGGCTTTTGTTTTTATGTTTTTTAAGACAATAGAGGAAGAATGGAGAGAAACAGAGAGAGGAAGTGGTCAAGCCAGACTGGGAGACTGGTTAGATAGGGGACAAATGTGACTTTTCCAGCCCTAGTAAGTGAACAGATAAGGGTTGCCAGATAGGATAGACCTCTTCCCTCATGAGAGGGGGTGGTTAGAGGAAGGCATTGGCCTACCACATGGTGCACTGAGCCGAGGCATTGCTCAGGTGAGGAGCTTGCAGAAGAGTTCTGTGCCTTGTCATGTACCCAGTTGGTTTTTTTCTGGAAAAATTGAGTTTCTTATAACCAAGAAACAACTTAAGAAGTTAGTCTTAATATGAACAACCATGGAGGTTGGGGGATGACAAAGGAACGTGGTGTGTCTAGGCAAGCTTCTAGTGATATCTTTCTGTTCTGCTTGCTTCTGGTAGGTTGATCCTTTACAGCCAGCCTGCTCAAGTCATGCTGCTCTACAACACCAGGACCTGTGTACTGTTGAGAACCATACCTTCTGAGACTTCTTCTACTGAGTATTTTAGCATCACAACCTTCATTCTCCTTTTTACCTCATCCCAGATACGTTGATGGTGAATGGTCATGTCACCACTGAATGTCTTGGGATTACTCCCTGGCAAAGGTGGATGGCTGTTGTTAGCAACCATTAGAGAAACAAGTACATTTGGTGGCTTCTTCTCTTGTCTTCAGGAGCCATAGCCGGCTGACAGCCATCATGTGACTCAGGCAGACAGTGTTTGCAGATTGTCCCCTGATGCCATCTGTCTGTGAGGCTACAGGAAGCCCCAGCAACTGCTGTTGTAGCGGGTGCTAGGGCTGCTAAGGTGGGAGGCCCTGGACACACACAAAATACGCACACACACGCATGCACACAAGCACACATGAGCAACTTTGTGTGCTATGCAGAGCTACTGCTGCGGTGTGGGGCGCAGTTATGTCATCTGGAACTCTCAGCTCAGCAAGGCCCCAGCCCAGTTGCTGGTTTCCGGTGGGGCCCTGGTTAAGGAGCAACAGAGGGTGAGGCTGTTGTGAAGAAAGCTAGCGACTGGCTTAGGGGTGGAGGCAATGGTTTGACAAGCATTTGTTGTTTTCTTTGCACCTCAGCCTAATGACTCAGAAGGGTAGAGGGGAGCAACCTCCATTTCTTACCCTGCTGTTTTTAAATCACACATGTCTTATCCGTGAGTCCTGCTGCCATTCAGGGTTCAGGCCTGGCTCCCTAAACTTTGGTTTGTACCTCTAAGTCAGTGTGAACACGGGCTCAGACAGGAATAGAAATGACTTGCTTGGTTTGTAAGAATTCCTGTGTATAAGATCTATATTTGTGTGACTTAGTATCATTTTGGATCATTAATGATTTTGCAAAGATCTATGTAAGTTATTAAAGCAATAAAAAGTATATGTTGAGTATTCCTTATCCAAAGTGCTTGGGACTAGAACCATTTCAGTTTTATGATTGGAGGGGAGGTCTTTGCATTTACATAATGAGATATCTTAGTTAGATTCCAATTCTAAACACAAAATTAATTTGTTTCATGTATACACATAAGCTGAAAGTAATTTTATGTACCATTTTCAGTGCACCTCTGTTTTAGCTATAATCTATCACATGCGGTCAGGTGTGGAAATTTCCACTTGTGGGATCATGTCAGGGCTCAAAAAGTTTTGCATTGGGACCAGTTCATGTTTTATGTTAGGAACATTCAGCCTGAGACTAAGTCATGCATTGGTTGTAAAAGATTCAGCGCTCTCCCTCTCTCTATCTGTCTGTCTCTCTCTCTCTCTGTATGTGTATGTGTGCATGTGTGTACATGTATGCATGTTTGTATATGTGTGCACATGTGAAATGTGGAGGCCAGAAAAGGATGCTTGTGTCTTGCTCTATCATTCTGTCTTAGTCCTTTGATATAGGGTGGTGATAATCAACCTTTGGGTCGCAACCCTTTTGGGAGGTCATATATCAGATACCCTGCTTATAAGATACCTTGCATATCAGTATTTACATTATGATTTATAACAGTAGCAAAATTACAGTTATGAAGTAGCAATGATATAATTTTATGGTTGGGGTCACCACAACATGAGGAACTGTATTAAATGGTTGAAGCATTAGGAAGGTTGAGAACCACCAATATAGGGTCTCTCATTGAACTTGGTGCTAGGCTGGTGGCCAGCAAGCCCCAGCAGTTGTCCTGTATCTCCCCCAGCCCCTGACATTGCTGGAGTTACCAGTACACATGCAATAACAACAGGCTTTTTACATGGGTGCTGGGGAGTCTAGCTCAGGTTTCCATGTTTGCCCCAATCCCAGGATCCAGATCTTTAAAATTGCATCAGTTGATTAACTGATTGATTATGTGGAGGTCAGAGGAAAACTTTCTAGAATTGGTTCTCTGCTTTCACCATGTGGGACCCAGGAATTAAATTCAGGTCATTTAGTAAGTTCCTTCATCCACTGTGCCATCTTGTTGCCCCCGAGAGCCAGATATTAAATGAGTTTTGGTAGAAGTCCACCTAGATGAAGGCCAGCAAACACTTAACTGCAAAAGGTTGGATGTTTCAGGCTTCATTTCTGTAGCATCTCCTCAACTCTGGAATTGGAGCATCAAACCTGCCATAAAAAATACACATGAATGCATTTATGCACTAATGAATTTTTTTTATAAACTAGCATGATGGGCTGGAGCTTGCTGACCTAAAATGATAGTCATTATTTTTGTCTGTCATTTAACTCTTATCCTTTTTTAGTCAAGAATTAAAAAGCTAGAGGAACTTGAGAACTACAAATGCATTTAAATCATCTTTTGAGTTTAGTATAATTATGAGAATAATGGTGATTTGCAGATGTAGTTTTGCTAAACCTTTGTTGAGAAGAATAGAAATCAAAGCTTTTGAATTGGGGCATGTGCTTGGCTGGGGTATAGTTGAAAAAAGTAAAAGAAGCCATAATTTAGAGTTATATGTTGGTGCTTACATTTTAGTCATTCTCTTGATCATTCTCTTGATGTTCATGTGGAATGGCCCCAGTCATATAAGGTAACCTTATTATACTGGACATTATTTCACTCTATAGGACTAGGCATTTCTTTAACAAATATAGGAAGAAAATTACACAAATTCAGACAATGGTGCTTGTCAAATATTGTGCTGTGCTTATGTGGCATTATTGTGGTTCATTTCCAGAGGCACCCCAAAACTCCAGACTATAAACACTTCCTTCCCTTTCTCTGTCCTCACAGGAAATAAAGAAAGATATGAAAAAAGATCCTCTGTCCAACAAAGCTCCGGAGAAACCCATGCACGATGTAGCTGGTGGAAATGCTTTGCTGTCTTCTGAAACAATTTTAAGAACCAATAAGCGAGGTATGGCAAAGGGTGACCTTTCTCCCTGCACATGGGCACATCTGGAAACCTTTATATGCATGATGTTAAACTGAGCGTTGCTGAAAAGTTAAAGAGTTTATCTTTCTAATTTTTAGTATAAATTTTTACATACACACACACACACACACACACACACACACACACACACCCTAGTAACTCTGTAGTAAAAAGAACTATTAATTTTTTCAGAGGACAATTGAGCAAACTTGTAAATGATTTATTAAGGGATTTAGCTTCAACCTTCATACCTATTGTGTGGGTGAAAGATGAGTCTAGAGAGGCTGATCTGAGAGTGTCTGCTTATACTCTCCTTTGAATTAAAGTAAACTCTGTTAGCATCTCTCTCTCTAACTGCCCAGCTCCCCAACACAGACCCTGCCTCCCTGTGTTTATGAGGAAGATTGTTCAAAGGTAGAGCTAGTACATCATCTAACCCAGAAACCTTTAGCAATCACAGTCTTGTTTTCCTTCTTTTGAGACCTTAAGTCACTTTAGGCATAAACTTATTAAAACTGCTTTGTTCACCATCTGCCCTGGTCATAGCTGTTTTTGAAAGATGTGAGAGGGAATCTAAGATTCCAGAGTGTACCCTCCTCAGTTCTGACTGCAGGGATACTCGGTACTGTTAGCACTTCCTGACCTTGGATCAGCCAGGGCCCACAGTGAGCTGAGTGTGCCCTTGCAAGGTCAAACTTCAGCTGCCCTCTTTTCCTGGGCTTACTACATCCTTAAAAGGGAATTGAGAACTGTTCAAAACCAGCAGGAAGAAATGTATTAGCAAACAGTTCCATTAACAAGGGGAAAAAGAGACAAGTTTATATAACCACAGGCAAGAACAGCTAATCTTTCATAAAATTTAGACAGCATGAGAATTTGTTCAATAAACTGCCTATTGATCCTAGTTCTGGTAACATTGGCTTTGTGTCTCTCTTCCTTCCTGTCTTTTCCACTGCCCCCTCCAGCTGCTCTGGGTTCCATTTCCTAGTTTGAATTATTCACATGAAATATTGGCTAGAGGCCCAAGTTGGTTACCAGCTATAGGATTTTCTTTCTTTCCCTTCTTCTTTTAAATCTCATTGTATCAAAATTGGGGATTTCCCATTTTATGAATTTGACTTATGTTACTGTAAAACTGTGATCTTTGCAAAGTGCTTTCTGAATTCTTAAAAAAATGTGTTTTGAGACAGAGTCCCACATAGCTCAGACTGTCCAGGCCCAGGCTAGCCCTGAATATTTACCTATTGTTCAAGTCTCATAGTTCCTGGTATTTAGTATATAAAAACCCCCAAGTATAAAACCCCTATCTTAATCCAGCTGTAGGCCTAATTAGAAGGCTAAAAACAGCCAAGTAAAGCACCCCTTTGAACCCAGCCTCAGCCTCCCCAGTGCTGGCATAACACCATGTCTGGCCTGGGCTGACATGCTCAGCTCTCCATTCTTGCATGTATATTTCCCAAGTCCAGAGGAGACTTTGACTTTGAATTTAAGGGATGGATTCCAGTAATTCTTTCTGGCTTATGGGAGCTGTTCCCTTCCTATGATTCTTCTCAAGTCAGTGGGTCCTGCTGTCCCATACACAGTGACCAGTAGTAAGGTCTTTTTGGTCAGTCTTGCTATTTTATAAAGTCAGTAAGAGACTTAATTAATTTCAGAAGAGAAGGAATTAATTAAGGCAAAGAGTGAAGGTAATTATGTGCATGGTTTCAGTGAAATTCCCTGAGAACTTTAAATCAACTAAAGAATACAACTTTTCAGATTATTGTTTCTTTAGAACTGAAACTCTGGCCTTTAAGTTCCCCAAATGGAATTTCTTGTTCACCAGAAAAATGAGTTCCAAGTCGGGTGCTTTACTTGACTTCTACCTTAGGCCTACAGCCGGATTAAGACCAGGCTTTTATATTTGGGATTTTTTTATATGCTAAATTCCAGAAACCATCAGACAATAGGCAAAGGCATCCTGCAACTGTGAAGCCCATATCAGCCCATATCTATTCTGTTCCAGGCTTCACACTGACCTACTAGGTCACCTGGGCCAATCATCAATTCCCAGCTGAAGGGAAGCATTGTATACCAGGATGAGTACTGTTTGGTCCTCCCCCGCCCCATTAAGACTAGCACTATTTTGCCCCTCCTTATAATAATCAGTGTGTGTGGTGGGGACTGATTGGCCTTGTCAGGCCAGATAAATAGTTCATTATACTGATCTCAAAAGCTACATTTCTTTCCCACCCAAAATCATTAGAAAAAAACACACCCCTCCCCCTTAAAACAAAGATTAGAAGCTAAATCTGTGGGAGGTCATTTTAGTTCCTCCTGAACACTTCTATAATTTTTTCGAGTTATTGAAGTTCACCCTTCCCCTTTTGTTTTTATCAAGCTTTGTCATTAAAACCTTTAGGATACCTTGGTCTGTCAGTATCTTTTATAGCTATGATTAAGGGAGGAACATGGTCTTAGGGTTTGATTTGCTGATGTGGAATCTTTCTTTGGGTATATGAATCTACCTTGTAATCCCACCTCCGACCCTGTGAGAATTTAGCAGAAAACACAAATTCCCTTCAACTTAGTCAAAAGATGGGAGGGCTCTTTTCTTTCTACGAGCCTTGCCATTTGATTCAGGTCTGGGATTGGTTTAGTGAAGAAAGAGTCTATTCTATTCTGGCTCTGACTCCGAGGTTGAGCCACGTTACTGTGGCTCAAGATAGCCTTAGCTGAAGAAGTTTACCCAGTTGTATCCAGCTGTTACTGCATTTTGTGACAGCCCTCACTTTGTGGCAATTACAGACAGACAGGCCTTAGTACTTGACAATCTGGACTAAGCAGAAGAACTTGGGGTCTAAAGGAAGTTCTTTATAACCCTGAGAAAGGGGCAGGAGCATAGCACATAACTGTTAGGACATGATTAGCATCAGTTGTGACATACAGGGTTCCTAAGGCTGATTTCTGGAGGGACAGGAACAACCCCTTGGGTCTATTGTTTGAGAAACCCAATCATCCCAGCTGGCTTGAGAGCCCTCAGCTGCGCATTGGGGCATTACAGTGGCATGCAGGTACAACTGTTTCTACCTTTGGTTACAGTGACAGAACTTTTGTCCCAGACAAAACTAGTTGAAAGTGACTTCTTATTTTATAATTTATTTTCTGTTAAATCTATACAGAAGAATGATGGGCCCTCCTATATTGGAACATGAGTGGGTAAAGGAGTGTTTTTTAAAAAATGTTCCAAAACATGAGTTGAGAAGCAAAATTGAATAAAATGGAAGTTTTAACAGGTACTAGGAAATATATTCCTAAAGATGAACGGTTGGCTTTGTCCATCTGAATGCTCTTGTCTACTTTAATTCAAAACACAATTAAAATCATGTGGTTTCATCTTTAGAAGGAATCTCTGATTAGCTCTGTGCATGTGACGGGTCATTTATGGAGGTTATAGTCTAGCTATTCTTTACTGGCCTGGGTGAAGACCCCGTTTTATGCCAGGGTCTGGCTTCCATCATTAGCAGGCCAAGGGGGTAAACTTTACCTCAAAAAATCTCCCTTCCCGCCGGGCGTTGGTGGCACACGCCTTTAATCCCAGCACTCGGGAGGCAGAGGCAGGCGGATCTCTGTGAGTTCGAGGCCGGGCTGGACCGACAGCCTCCAAAACAATACAGAGAAACCCTGTCTCGTAAAAACAAAAACAAAAACAAAATCTCCCTCCTTGCTGCCTGTGATTTTGGACATTGTTCCTTTATTTTTCACTTTTTGGTGGACACCAGTGAACACTTTGTAGCATGTGTTTATTGCACACCAACTCTAGACCCAACTCAGTGCCTGGTGCTGCTACAAAGATTAGAAAAGCAGCCGGCAGTCCTGCCTGTCAGCATTCCGGGCTATGTGCCACACGAGGGACATTGAGAAAGCACTGTCCATTTCTTACATCCTTTTAAAGAACAAGGTGGGGGTTTATCTCTTATTTACTTTTGTCTTTCTTAATGTGAAGCCACTCGGTGGGTTTCTGGTTGGCTTTATGTGTCCTTGTTTCTATTTCCAGTTTATCATGCATTCAGTGTTTGGTAAGTGTCTATTGTATTTTGTGCATTTCCTATTCTTTGCTATTCCTACTGTTACTGTTATGCTCTCCTGATACAAACTGTATTTTATAATCTCTTTAAGCCGCTCTGCTACTTTGGCATCTGCCTTCTGAAAGATAAACTGCTTTTTACCATCTTTATTTAAGGGTTTGCATTTGCACTTCGGTACCCCTTCCAGACAGACATGCTGAATGATCTGACAGTTTTAAAGATGTTATTGGTAACAGGTCTAGCTCTGGTGCTGTGAGGTGAGATCATCTGTCTCACATGAGATTCTTGTTAGGATGGGGCCAGGGTTGCTCCCTGAGCTGGTAGTATGCGGACCTGACTTTACAGAACATTGCTCTGTGGGTTCTGTTTTGATACATTTTATCATCTTCTTGTTACTCAAAACCTTCCTTAATGGAAGGACCAATAAGTGCTGTGCCTCTGGTGACACACTATTGCTTTAGGATCAGCATGGAAAACCTTCAGAATTCGTTTGCATGTGGATGGGTGGGGCTTGCATGCCCTTCATGTTAATGTGGGCCTCATATTTGCCACACAGAAGTGCTCTCCATTTGTATCTACTACCCGTAGCTCTCCAGCAAATTGAACTAATGTGTATCTGTCTTTCCCTTGTATCAGCAGTGGTCATTCCAGTCCCTAAACAGATCTGGCCAAGTGACCACTCTCCCCTTTCACCTTTTCCTGAAAGGGAAGTATATTCTAAAAAATTCCATTTCTTTACCATTTATCTTGACTACCTGGGATAATACACCAAGGTGTCCATTGGACTGATTCATGAGAATTTGGGTGAGGGTTAGAGTATGTGCATATGTGCATATGCACATGATGACTTGGAAAGCACATCATGGCTCAGAGGCTCAAAGGCATGGAAAAATATTTTTTGAGACAAGGTCTCCCTATGTAGTTCAGGCTTGAATCAAATTCACTAGAGAATCCTTTGTCTCGGTCTTCTGAATACTTGGATTACAAGCATGTACCATCATGCCTTACAGGTGGCATGTATCTTGAATGTTTTGGGTTCTTTGTTGGAAATTATCTGTAAGCAAATGATACAGAAAGTGCATCCTTAATAAAGAAAATCTGAGTTTGGGGATTTAGCTCAGTGGTAGGGTGCTTAAAGCTGAATTTTGTCTTCAGCTTTGGGAACAAAACAAAACAAAACAAAACTAGACAGAGTAACTCATTTGGCTCCTGGTGATCTGTTATTAAGTTTTATGCAGAACCTGGGGCTTTGCTGGTAGAAAGGAGGCTCTTTCCTTTCAAATGTGAATTTCCCTGTGGCTAACCGGGTATCTGAAACTGGCATTTCAGGTCAGACTGCCCTTGGTGTATTTTAAATACGCTGTTGATTTTCTCCTGAGAGCTGGCTTCTATGGACTGACAGAAGAGTCAACAGGAGGCAGAACTATTGTGTGGATGGTGTTGCTTATCACCAGAGCTGATCTTTCCTAGGGCAAGTGAGAACATAGAAGTGAGAGAGTAAGAAAGAGTCACTTCATAACATGTACATTTGCATATATATCTGTGTATGCATTTACAGTTTTTCCCCAAAGGCCTTCATTCTGATACCTTTTAACTAATAGGCCTGGCCATACTTCTGGGATGCTTTTATGGGAGCTTTGTTAGGTTGATGGTAGAGAATGTGTTGCCCTCGTTATTCCTTTTTTGAGTAGTACAGCAAGTTCAGCCTGGAGGTGTAACTGGGGAAAGGGATAGAAAGCAGCTCTGGGGAGGGTTGTTGCTATTGCATATATGTGCAAGTCAATGACGAGATTGTTGTTTTGAGTTTTTCTTCTATTTTCTATTCCCCTTTAAGCCCCGTGTCCTCTACCCAAGGCATTAACACTACATAGAGTAACAGCTATCTTAGCACATGCATACTGGGTTTCCACCTGGCAGTCAGTCTCTAGAAGACATTTGATGTGGGTTTGAAGTGGTGGCTCCACCTGGTGGCTTTTCTAGGAAACTTCTCTTCTTATTCACCTTTGAAGACACTTTTGGCTCCCCTAACTCAGTGTCTCATTCTTTTCCATTTCAAATCCATAGCTTCTCACAATCTGCAAACATTCTCTTCAATCTCCTGCTTTCCTATCTCAAATTTGCTAATTGATCTCATAGAATCTGGTTCATGATCCTTGTCCACCTGTGATACCCTCACTAACCAGGATTTTTTTTTTCGATTAGGAAGTAAAGGGGTGTGAAAGTGGCACACCTCTTTAATCCCAGTAGTAGGGGAAGGTGGATCGCTAAGTTTGAGGCCAGCCTGGTTTATAGAGTGTCATGCATGTTTATACTGATCAGGATTCTTGATAAATTTTGTTTCTTTGTTTTGAAACAAGGTCTCACACTATATTTCAAGATGGCCTAGAATTAAAAGTGTGACTCAGGCAGATTAAATTTATGACAATCCTCTTCTCTCAGCCGCCCAAGTTCTGGCATTACAGGTATGAACCATCACACCCAGCTCTTGCTGATAACTATTAAAAAAACAGAGGCATGAGTTTAGGTGTAGATATTAATTTGGACAAAACAAAGAATCATGTTGAATCCCTGTAGGTGAGCCAAAGTCTCCTCCTCATAGCTCCAAGTAGTCTTAATTACTTCTTCACTCTTGTCGAACCTGCGTTTCCTCCAAGGAGCAATACTTTTTATTACTCGTGTGTTTTCAGTTGCCAGCAAGTGCTGAAAGCAAAAGGCAGCTGTCTCTGCTGGCTTTGAGTTGGTTTATAAATTCTTGCCTGCTTTGAATCATCCCCACTTGGGATGTTCCTGACCAGGATTATTTTGATAAGTCAAAATGTCTGCTTTTAAATCTCACGAGGGTTTGTTGTTGTTGTTGTTTTGTTTGTTGATAAAATTACTGATGTGCTTTATTTCAGCTGTACCTGTAGATTAGTCTGGAAACTTAACCACCATTTATAACAGTTCCTGTGGGAAAATGCATTTAGAGTTCCCATCTGCCTTAGTTTGGGTTTCCTATTGTTGTGAAGAGACACTGTGGCCGCTGCAACTCGTATAAAGGAGAACATTAATTGAGGTGCTGGCTTATAATTCCAGAGGTTCTGTCCATTATCATCATGACAGGGAACATGGCAGCATGAGGCATACAAGATACTGGAGTAGCTGAGAGTCCTATGTCTTGCAGGCAAAGGAAAGCCGATTGGCTGTCACACTGAGGGAAGCTCGAGAAAAAGAGACCTCAAAGCCCACCCCCACAGTGACACATTTCCTCCAACAAGGCCACACCTCCTAATGGTGCCACTCCCTTAGGGGGCCACTTTCTTTCAAACCATCACACCAATCCTCTGCAGAAAGCACAACACAGACATAGAACTTCCTGCTTGATTTTTCGTATTTCTGGCAATAAAACCTTAGCCTGCAAAAGTCAGGGTCTATGTCACTGGGCACAGCTGAAGTTTGCTCTTGTTGCAGAGGTGCTGACAATTGCCAATGCTAGAAAGTGCTGAAACTGACATAATCCATTCTGAGGACAGGCCTTTTTTTTTTTTTTTTTTTTTTTGGTTTTTCGAGACAGGGTTTCTCTGTATTGTTTTGGGAGGACAGGCCCTTTTTACATTATATTGTACTATCATAGAAGGTCCTTAGTTTCCTTAGTTTTCCTCTACCGGAATACTCTTGTTTGTCTGAATAAGCTGTGTTATGGCTGGAAATATGGCTCAGTGAAGTGCTTGTCACACAAGCACAAGGACCAATTTGGATTCCTAGAACCCATGTAACAGCAGGGCATGGTAGTACATGCCTGTAATTTCAGTGCTGGAGACAGAGGAATTTCTGGGGCTTTCTGGCCATTCAGTCTAGCTGAATCAGGAACCTCCAGGTTCCATAAGGAGATGCTGTCTCAAAAAGCAAGCTAGAGCAGAATGTAGTAGTACTTACTTGCCTCTAATCCTAGCACTCCTGAGGCTGAGGCAGGTGAGTTTATATTAGTTTGAGGTTCACTTGGTTCACATAGTGAGTTCCAGGTCAGTTCCAAACAAACAAACAAACAAACAAACAAGGTGAGAGATAATAGAGAATAATACTTGATGTTCACCTCTAGCCTGCATATACATGTGCACACACGTGCATGGTGCATGAGTACCTGCATGCAAACACACACACACACACATACACACACACACACATACACACACACACACACACACACACACACACACACACACGAAGCAACTGTGCTGTAAAATGTAGTATTGTTGTGTATTTACATCTGCTAGGGAGACAATTTTGCAGCAAGTATGACATATTCAGACAGAAACCAGGCTTACCATTTCCAGTGTATGTTGTGTGGCATTTCAACCCTAGGAAATGCTTTCCAAGGGAAGCATGAGATGACACACATGCAAAAAGGGGGAGGAAATTACCTCTTGGCTAATATTTCAACTGTGGTACTAACACACTCTTATCCTCTCAGATGTTCTGTGGCAAGGAAACCTGCTTATCTGTGATAGTTTTCCTGAGTACTATCTGGGACCCCACTTCAAGATGTGCTAGACTCCCACATGCAGGGCAAGGGCTTTGCTAAGGGTCTAAGACAAGACCTGGTGAATTTTAAGTTAGAGTGCGGAAGAGAGGAGTGGCTGATGACACTTCTAAAGCTGGTGGCCATGAAACTGAAATGAGATATCACTTGGAGGACAGTCTCTGAATGTGAACCTAGGAGCTCAGTGTTTGAACTTTTCAAGTGGCAAGCTGAAATGAATCTCTCCCTCGTCCCCCAGTAATTTCTTGACTCTTTGTGTCTGAGAGGGTGTCCATAGGCTGGGCTTTGCTATGAAAATTGGATTGAGAAAGGCCTGACCTAGTGATCTGTGAATTTGGTCATTCTGGCCTACCTAAGACTAGTGTCAGCATTGAACTGAAAGTGCAGGATGGTTTGTACTGTCAGGCCCCACACTGGCTCTATATCTCTTTGCTTCCTACTTTGCTTTAACGGGAAGGAAATCCTGGATTTTCTCGCTACTATTAAACCCCTGAGTATACATGACAAATAGTTTTGTTCAGTCTCTATTTGTGAAAGAGGCTGCCATTTTGAATTCAGGCAATACATCCATGTGTGTCTCTATGAGGAAAGCCCACATAAGCTGCCTTTTAGAGTTCTGAAATCATACAATTACTAAAGTGTTGGAATGTCATTGATATAGAGAACCATATACTGATGTGACAGCCAAGTACACAGAGAGTGCATCTGCCTGGGGGACCCTAAGGCTATATCCCTTAGATCTGGAAAACTGACCTTTGATAAGCTCTGTATGGAAGCCTACTTTTCACAGAAACTTTTTGTGGAAGGAGAATGAGTAGATCAAGGAGAAATGATTAAGTAGGGATAGGCAATATGTAAGTGTTGCCACATTTGTCGTCTTCTGTGGGGAAAACAGCTAGCCTCTGTAAGTCATGGAGTAGGGGCATTTTCTTCTACTTATTATCTACTGACCTACCATGACAGCCTAGTCATCATACATGTCCTTGATATCTTTTGCAGCCTCAGTTTAGTCTTTGAACTCTTGGAATTTTGTTCTCGGGAAGCCTTGAGACAATTGTTTACAACGAAGACATTTCATGTGCTGTGTCCCTAACCCATGGTCAGGCAGATGGCAGCATGCAGTAGTGCCACGTGGACTGCCCTTATTGTCCCTATTAGAATGAATAAGAAAGCAGCCAGCAGCTTCCCTTGTGTGTCCCTGTGTGTGAGAAAGAGGATGGGCAAGGGTGGAGTGGGATGGGTCTGGCCTGCATGTTTCAGTTATGGTTTTGCTGCACACCTACATGAGTCTAGTGGCAGTAGGGCTTTATGGCAGAGTGGCTGTTGGGAGACTCCACACTTCATTCCTGTGGTACCTGCAACGTCTGTGATACTTGAGACAGATTGCATATTTAATCTGTTTTCTAATCTTCCCATCATTAAAACAAATCTACTACTTTTGGTCAATTCCCTGAAGAATTTTGAGTATTAAAAATAAGGGAAGAGAATAGGCGTTAGGCTATATAGATAGCTTAGTCAATAATACATTTGCCCTGTAAGCACAAGGACCTGATTTCAACCCCAGGACCCATGTAAAACAGCTTGGTATGGTGGCATGCACTTTTAATACCAGTGCTGGGGAAAGAGAGACAGGTGAACCCCTGAGGCCTTTTGGCTAGTCAGCCTAGTCTACTAGCCTAGTCTACAAGGTGGCTGGAACCTGAGGAACATACTTACTCAAAGTTGTCCTCTGGCCTCCATGCCTCCATGTACATGAACTCACATGAAAACACACACATCCACGCACGCACGCACGCACGCACGTGTGCATACACACACAGACAGAGACAGACACAGAGAGATAGAGACAGACACACACAGGTGAGAGAGAGAGACAGAGAAAGAATATGAATGGGTGTTGGCATTTAATAAGGTAGTCATCAATCTCATTATAGGGGAAGGGCATTAAAGGTAGCCTCTCCACTATTGCTTAGGTTCTTAGTTGAGGTCATTCTTGTGGATCCCTGGAGATTTCCCTAGTGCCAGATTTCCTGTTAAGCCCATAATGGCTCCCTGTATTAAGGTATCTCTTTCCTTGCTGTCTTTCTGTGTTCTTCCCCCAACTTGACCTTCCTGATCCCTCATGTTCTCCTCCCCCTCCCCATATCCCATCCTCTTCCTCCTACCTCCCTCCCCCTGTGTTCCCAATTAGCTCATGAGGTCTTGTCCCTTTCCCCTTCTCTGGGGTCTCCATGTATGTCTCTCTTAGGGTCCTTGTTTCTTAGCTTCTCTGGGAATGTAGATTCTAGGCTGGTAATCCTTTGCTCTATGTCTAATATCCACTTATGAATGCGTACATACCATGTTTTTCTTCTGTATCTGGGTTACTCCACTCAGGATGGTTTCTTCTAGTTCCATCCATTTGCCTGCGAATTTCAAGATTTCATTATTTTTTTCCTACTGAGTAGTACTCCATTGTGTAAATGTACCACTTTTTTTATCTATTCTTTCATTGAGGGGACATCATAGAACCTTCATCCAGTAGCTGATGGAAGCAGAAGCAGACATCCACAGCTAAATACTGAGCCAAACTCCTGGAATCCAGTTGTAGAGAGGGAGGGGTGATGAGCAAAGGGATCATGATCATGCTGAGGAAACCCACAGAAAGAGCTGACCTGTGCAAGTGGGAGCTCACGGACCCCAGACTGACAGCTGAGGAACCAGCATAGAACTGATCTAGGCCCCCTGAACATGGGATGGGTGTCAGCTGGGGGGGCTTGGACAGTCTATGGGGCTCCTGGCAGTGGAACCAGTATTTATCCCTAGTCCAAGAATGGGCTTTGGGAGCCCATTCCCTATGGAGGGATACTCTCTCAGCCTAGACACATGGGGGAGATTGTAGGTCCTACCCCAATGATGTAACAGACTTTGATGATCTCTCATGGGAGGCTTTACCCTCCCTGAGGAGTGGATGGGAGTGGGATGGGGGGTTGGTGGGAGGAATGGGAGGAGGGAGGGAGAGGAAACTTGGATTAGCATATAAAATAAGATTGTTTCTAATTTAAATAAAAATCAATTAAAAAATGAATAGGTGTTGGGATAAGGAGATAGCGTAGTCATTACTAAATAAACTGGTAGTAAGTCTCCCACAATGTTGGGAAGAAATTAGAGATTTATGGGAAATAGTAATAGGGTGTTATTTCCACAAAGCAGCCAGTGATCAGATGCACATGGAACATTCTCAAGGAAGGACCAGATGCTAGGCTGTAAAAGAAATCTCAATAAACTTAAAAAAAAACTCAGATCATATCAGGCATGTTGTCTGACCACAGTAGGATTAGATTGTAAATCAACAACCAAAGGAAATTGGAGAAATTCACAAGTCTATGGGAATTAAACAGAACCAATGAGGCAAAGAATTCACAAATACTAAAATACTTTGAAATGAACAAAATGAAAATAGCATAAAATTAATTGCCTGCAGTTTATAGTTGTTGATAACTATATTTAAAAATAAGGCATCTTGAATAAGCAACCTACCTCTCTACCTATAAGAGTAAAAAGAGAAAACTAAAATGAATAGGCAGAAAAAAAAGAGCAAAGATTAAGTGGGAAGAAACAAAATAGAGGCTACTAAAAAAACATTAAAATCAACCAAGTAGGGGTTGGTTCTTAGCTGGGTGTGGTGGCTCACATCTGTGATCCTCACACTTAGTAGGTGGAGCCAGACAGATGAGGGATTCAGGGTTATCCTGGACTATATAAAGAATTCGAATTTAAGGTTGCCTGGGTTATGTGAGGTCAAACAAAACAAAGCATACAAAAAGGTTGGTTCTATGGAATCATTGACAAAATTGATCAACATTTAATTACAGTGATCAAGAAAGAAGATTTAAATCCCTATGTGAGAAATTAAATAGTATCTGTCATTCTTAAGGGATATGCAAAGGATTATAATAGAATATTATGAATAACTGGTACATTATTGATGGAACTATAAAGTGGTGTAGCCATTTAGGAAAAATAGTTTGTCAGTTCCTCAAACTTCTAGCTTCCATATAATTCAGAATTTGATGTCCAGGAAAAATAAGAACATACACGTTCACACATACATTGTACTAGATTATTCCTAGTAGCATTATTCATAATAATCCAGAAGTAGAAACAACACAGATGTTCAACAGCTGATGAATGAAGAATGAATGAATGAATGAATGAATGAACATACTTTGTTACATCCACACAGTGGAGTATTATTAAGCCACCATAATGATGAAGTAGTAGTACATACTAAAACATGTATGGACCTCAAAAAATTGATGCTGAGTGATGGAAGCCACACACATAGGATCACATGTTATTTGATTTTATTTCTGTGAGCTACCCAGAATAAACAGATTCCTAAAGACAGAAAATTGATTAATATTTGCCTAGACCTTGGGGATGGGCATGACAGCACCTGCTAATAAACATGAAGTTTCATTTGGGGATGATGGAAATAGTTCAAAATTAGATCAGTGGGTTGGCTGTATAATCCTATGAATATATAAAACCCATTTAATTATATACTTGAAAAGGGTGAATTTTATGTTACATAAATTGTATCTTAATGAAGCTGTTAAAACAGAAAATCAACACATAAAGTGGTGTTAAATGCAGTTCCTTAGTGGTTCCTGGCTGTCTCTCTGCCTGTTTTATTTTTCTGTAATGCTACTCCCCATCCCCCCAGCTGAGGGACACGGTATGTCATTTCTTTTATTTAAGTCTTTAAAATAATATATTTCTCAGGGAGGCTTTATATTTTTTATTCAATCAGTTGCCTAGGAGATAGTGAGTCTGGGGGATCAAAATGACACTGTTTTGCTAGAGATGACCTAAATATTAGATAATCGATTCGAGAAGGGCAGAGAACTGACTGTGGCCTCCTATTGTTCATTTCTTGAGAGAAAAAAATGAGATTGCCTGTAAATCAAAAGCCAAACCTCTTATATTCTACATTCTGAACTTCCTGGAGAAAGCCTGTGTCAGAAAGGCAAGAATCCTATTTACGTTTCCAATTTTTCTTGCCATTGTCACAAACTCTATATTGGCTATTTTTGCTTTTAAGTTTTTATCTTCAGCATTAATGATTTCTTTAGGAAAGATGATTATATGTGGAATTACCAGACAAAACTGTGCATTCATTCTGTGGAACTTTGATCCATCGTTATTGAATTCATTTCCTGATGCTTATAAATGTTCCACACTCTCACCGGAAGCAGGGGATGCTTTGTAATGTTTTAAGCATGAATTCTCTAATTGTGAGTGTTTGAATATTTTGGTTCTGTCATTTATTAATAGTCTTTGCTATTTACATAAAGATCTTTCTATTTTTCTTTCTTAAACTCTGTCCTTTATGACCCATTTTTTTCTCGTTTGATCACTTCTACATTTTCCCATTTATTTTAATGTATAGAAAGATGACATTTCTATACATTTAATGTATGGAAGCACTCACATAGATTGTGTATTGATGCTTTCATAGTTCCTCTAAATAAATTCTCAGCTCTTTTTTTGTACTAGCTTCATTTTAATTTCCCATTTTTTCTGCATAGAATTTTCAATATCTGAGATTACTATACATATGTGATTGTTAATTTGAAATGGGCACGTTTCCAGGATCATGGACTTTTGATACTTCATTTATTATATAGTGTTATTTCCCTGGCCCTTCAGTTTAATGCCATTAACTTTTCTCAACATTCCTGCATCACTATAGTTAATTGAGTGGCTTTCCAATACATCTAAATATATAACATAACAAGGTTTTGTCCTTTCTTTTATCACCCTCACTTAGAAAAAAAATGTTTTATCTTGGGCTAGAAAGATGGCTTGTCAGTAAAGTGAGGACCTGAGTTTGATCCTCAGAATCCAAATTTAAAAAATCCGCCGGGCGGTGGTGGCGCACGCCTTTAATCCCAGCACTCGGGAGGCAGAGGCAGGCGCATCTCTGGGAGTTCGAGGCCAGGCTGGACCGACAGCCTCCAAAACAATACAGAGAAACCCTGTCTCGTAAAACCAAAAAAAAAAATCCATATGTTGTTGCATGAACTTGTAATCCTGGTGTTGGTGAGGCAGAAATAGGTAGATCCTTCTGGAATCTCTGGCCAATCTGTCTAGCCTAGTTGGTTCATTCCAGGCTGTTGAGAGACCTTTCCTGACAAAAACAAGGTTGACCTTTGTCCTCCATATACATACATGCACATGTATGCTTGTGTGTATATGCATGCTTACACAGACACAAGATATCAATCAAAGTTTTTACCGTTGCTATTGGTTTATCATAAATTCATGTGATCAAGTTTTAAAAATCTCGTTAGGATTTTAATTTCAATCTCATTAAAGTTAGAAGGCAATATTGAAAGAATTGGCATTTTCCCAACTTTTTGCTTATGAGTTTTATATTATCATATGAATTATCTTTAGTTTGAAGTATATAAATGGAAACCTTCTCTCCCCTACTCTTCTTTCCAAATACTGCATGCAGTAAATGAATCCTCACAAGGAAAAACATCTCAGCTACAGAATTCTAAACAGTTGATCTTGGCCATCTACTTCAGTCAAGTGTCCAACTTTCGCTTGCAGCATCTTGCTTCCTTCTGATGCAGTCAGTCTTAAGCAGGTTGTGGTCAGTGTTGCCTTTTATTTCATCTGTACAGAGAGCATAGGAATAATCAGGTCCATTGACATCCAGGGATGACCCACTGAAAACTTTTTGCAGTGTAGCACTAAGTCTGTTGTTAGAGACACTTATGTGGGATGTTATTTTATATTGTTCTTTTTCCCTGCTGATACTCTCTGGAGAAAGTGTTCATAAATTTAGAAATGACGAAACCTAGGCAGCAAGAAGGGAGAGCGGCAAGCGTCAGTGGGTGGTTCTGTAGGATCAATCTCTCCATCTACATCATCGTAAATTATCAGCTATATTGATCCATTCACATTGATGTATGAACTCATTCTGCCAAAGGCCCAAGTGAAATGGAAAATGATCATTTATTAGAATTGATGAGTGTCAGCTTTGTATTGAAACAAAACAGAAGCACAGAGATCTGATGGCTTCCCTTTCAATATTTCATGGCCATGGGCAAACAGACCTGGGTGAACCAGCAAGCCTGAGTAACATCACAAATATCTTGTCCTGTTCCCTGTTCAGAAACTCAGAACAAGACTGGAACTTCCTTGAGTCCAGAAATCCATTTGTACCCCTTATTGTTCTTCACACTTCCACCCAAGTTTGTCCTGAGACCTTCATGCATGGATATAAAACACCTTTACATATAATTTTCCATTTTACAAGCAGTTATGGATCCTCGTGATGGTTTCTGCCTTTTATTTGTTTATCTTAAAAATGTGTGTGTGTGTGTGTGTGTGTGTGTGTGTGTGTGTGTGTGTGTGTGTGTTATGCACATGAACACAGTGCCTGCAGAGGTAGAGGATGGTTTCAGGTTCCCTAAAGCTGGAGTTTCCAGCAAGTGAGTGATCTGATGTGGGTGCTGGGAAATGAACTTGTGTCTTTTGGAAGGAGCATTGCACACTCTTAACTGCTAAACTGCCTCTCTAGCCCCCTTTCACCCTTTAAGGCATCGATTTCTTTATCTGCAGAAGTCTCCAATACTTTAAATCTGGGAGCCGTTGCTCGTTTCTTTTCCTGTCTCCATTAGAACATGACCAGAAATGCAGATCAAGGCTGCAGTGCTACTTATCTGTAGTTCTCAAATCGCTTTCACCAGTGCCCTCTCAGTTTGGGCTATTAAACATTTTGAAATGTTGCAGAGCTTGAGGGTTCAATCCTCATCTTGCAAGCCCTTCCCAGGGTCCCCACTTGCCATGCTATCCACATTCTGTTACAGGTGGCAAACATTTGTTGACTGAATGGAGTTTCTACATGTCCTCTCAAAAGCTTCTGGAGAGCTTTGGAGAATTCCAGTTCTTTACTAGGACAGTTTAATGGTTATTTTTGTTGAATAATGGAGTTAAAATAGCGTTTCTGCCTTTAATAAAACACCTACATTCACTTACCCCATAGCAACACAGGCTTCTGCCACTCTTCAATTTGCTTGATTGTACATGGGTGAGCAGGTAGTGAAATGTGCATTTGATTAGCATCCAGCTCTGCACTCTTCAGAAGGCTGCCTCAGGAGACTTTCATATCATCACCATGTTCATTGGGTGTGGGATCACATTATTCATGGGGAATTGGGTTGAATTGCTATGTGCCAATCCAAGCCCTCAACTTTGTTAGATGATGGTTGGGGATAAGTTGGTAAGTAGTACATTTCTTTTAGTATATTTAAGATTTCAAACTAAAGTTATACTAGACACATAAGAAAGGAGCAAGGAGCTCAAAGCAAGCAGTCATGTATACATATTTAGAGCAGTATTCCCAGTGGAAAAATAAGGTGTCCATTCAAGGATGAAAAAATAAGCAAAATATGGCTGATACATTCAGTTAAATACTATTCAGCCTTCCTTCCTTAAAAGGAAGGAAATTCTGACACATGTTACAGAGTGGATGAACTTTGAGGTTATTGTAATCTAGGTGGAATAAGCCAGCCTCCAAGGACACATATGAAATGGCTCTGTTTATATGAGGCACCCAGAATAGTCAAAATCACGGAGGTATGAGGTGGAATGGTGATTTCCAGGACCTAGTGTTAGAATGGGAACTTACTGTTTAGTGTACAATGTTGACTTTCAGTTTTGGGGATCAATAGACAGATGGTAGTGAAAACACAATAGTGGGACTGTACTTACTGTTACTAATATTTATAAACAAAATGGCTAGAATGGTAACTTTTTTCTTGTATATCCTTTGCCACAGTAAAAGGGAATCAGCAGTATACTGCCAGCTAAGAAACTTTGTTAACTAACGATTATAATATCACATTTATTACTCCATCACAACTTCATTGGGCATGTCTTTTGAGGAGTTAAGGATGACTTTGGTGAGAAGATTCTGTGACAGGAGAGATTTTCTTCTCATGTTTAAGTCTTTGTATTAGCTAGCTAAACTAAATATACAACTAATATAAAATTACTAACTTTTTTTGACTCATGATCTCATGTAGTGCAGGCTGGCCTCAAACGTGGTTTATAGCCAAGGATGACCTTACACTTTCGATTCTCTTGTTTCTGTTTCCCAAGTGCTGGGATTACAGGAGTGCTTCACCATGACCAGTTTGTGTGGTGCAGGGGATCAAAGCTTCATGCATGCTAGACAAGCATTCTTACTATGTCAGCAGAACCATACATTCCTGGTTCCATGAAATTAATAGTTTTGTATCCTTTAAAATTAGTGTTTCGAGGGGGTGGGGGAATGACTCAGTTGGTGAAGTACTTGCCATGCAAGCATGAGGACTTGAGTTTGTATCCCCATCTCTTACATATAAGCCGGCTCACCAGTCCCAATGGATACATCTGCAAAACAACTCCTGTACCTAAGGCTCAGGGAACATTGAGAAAGAGGGAGTAAAAATGGTGTAAGAGCCAGAGGATCAGGCAGTTTGCTGAAAGACTGTATCTCCTAGTAAAGTCAGAAGCTACCCCCATCAAGTCTCACTAACATGACTGCCTAAACATGACTGAACAAGGACCATAACAGACATGCCAGAGTGGACAGGGGAAAGATCACAAGGCCTCAGTCCCACATAAAGAACTATAAGCAACTAAGATATGCTCAGAGTGAGAGAAATAGTCTTCCCCAGGGAAGAATATACCAATTAGTTATCCAAAATCAAATGGTCAGCCCTGAAAACATACCAGTAACATACAGACTGAGTAGTTTATATTTAGGAATATATGCATATAATAACAGTTGATGAAAAAAGACACCATGAATTTGAAAGAGAATAAGAAGGGGTATATGGGATGGTGTGATTGGAGGAAAGTCAAGGGAGAGTTGATATAATTATAACCTTAAAAAAGTATAATCTGAGATACCATCTCACTCCTGTCAGAATGGCTAAAATCAAAAATACCAACGACAATTTATGCTGGAGAGGATGTGGTGAAAGGGGAACACTCCTCCATTGCTGGTGGGAGTGCCAACTTGTTAAGCCACTTTGGAAATCAGTATGGAGATTCCTCAGAAAAATGGGAATAAACCTACCACAAGACCCAGCAATTCCAGTCTTAGGCATATATCCAAAAGATGCCCATTCATACAACAAGGATGTCTGTTCCACAATGTTCATAGCAGCATTATTTGTAATAGCCAGAACCTGGAAGCAACCTAGATGCCCCCAACTGAAGAGTGGATAGAGAAAATGTGGTACATTTACACAACGGAGTACTATTCATCAGAAAAAAACAATGGAATCCTGAGATTTACAGGCAAATGGATGACACTAGAAGAAACCATCCTGAGTGAGGTAACACAGTCAGAAAAAGAGAAACATGGCATGTACTCTCTCATATATGGATTTTAGACATAGATCTGGGGAGTGCCAGCCTGCAATCCCATGGCCAGAGAGTCTGGGAAACAGAACCTTCATTCAGTGGCCAGGCAAGCAGACTGGGTAAGGGGTCTACTCTGACAAAAAGCTGCCCAATTTTTATGAAGTTCCATGGCAGGTAGCCACAGCTAGTTGTTGATTTATTGTGTAAACTGCTTACACTATAACAGCAGGGTTAGGTAGTATGGCCCACAAAGCCTCAAGTATTCTCTAACCCTTTATAAAATATATTGGAAAATCTCTGTTAAAAACTCAATTCCTGCCTTCCAGAAAATTTTGTCTTGCAAAAAAGACTTATATTCATGTGTAATATATAGACAGCTTTAAAATATGGCCTGTTAAAGTAAAAGACATTTAACCGTTGAAAACTATTTAGGTGCTGACAAAATTACTATTGTCGTGGAGATAATTGCACACTTATTTTTGTTCCTTTTATGTTTTTCTCTGTTGTTCCTTTTTCTGTTGCATGAAGGAATCTTCACTGATTTTCTAGCCTCAAGACTTGTAGATTGACACTTCCTAGATGTACAGTTGCTAAATTTACACTCTTCATGACACTTGGTCCCCTCCTTCTGAGGGGTAAAGGCACAGATCAGTTGGGAAAAATGAAAGTCTGAATGTGCATTACCATTTTTGAAGCACACCGTTGGGCCTTTCCTGTACTTATAAGGAAAATAAGAGTTGTTTAAAGAAAGGGGAAAGTCTATGTTTGCTTTGAACAAATAGATGTTATATATATTACTAACATGCTGGGGAAACCTCTGCTTAGAACCCTTCTCTGCCCAGGAAAGACAAGGAAAAGAGGGTCAAGGGGGTGGGAGAGGGCCATAGGAGAGCAACAAAGGGGATTAACTGGACAAGAAAGGGGGCCAACTGAGGATAGACAGGGGTCATGGAGGAGGAGAACAAATGAGAACAAAATGCAAGGACACACAGGAGTGAAGATGGTATGTTACCTTGTTTGTTAACCTAAAAACAACACAAATCTCAAAACAAAAAAGCCTCTTCACTCACAGCTAGCCCAGTTCTTTCATTTTCACAGTGCATTCAGTTGCTTAGAAACCCTCCCTGTTCTTTGGGGCCTTGGCAGAAACCCATTTACACCCCTCCAGGAAGCCCCAAGTTCTACTTGGTTTCATTGCTCTGACCAGCGCATGATCAGATGCTCAGTCCAATGGCTGTGGTGCTGTGTTGCTTAGTCTGTAGTATTTTCTTCCTCTTCAAGTTGTATCTCCCCTCCCCTCCCCTCCCCTCCCATCCCCTCCCCTCCCCTTTTCCTAGACAGGGTTTCTCTGTGTAGCCCTGGCTGTCCTGGAACTTACTCTAGACCAGGCTGGCCTCGAACTCAGAGATCTACCTGCCTCTTGCCTTCTGAGCGCTGGGATGAAACACGTCCATCACAACCATGACCTGATCAAGTTCTACATTTTATTTTAGACTCATCCTAAATGTTCTTAGGTAGACCCACTAGAAAGAATGATCTGTGTCCCTTCCCTGGTCATACTTCCTGGGAAACATCTGATTTCCCATTGTCTCTATCAGTTACTATTTGTCTCTGCACAGCTACATTGATATAAGCTCTAAAAAGCTTGGGTTTCCAGGCAGGAAAAGTGTTAATTGCATGAGAGAAACCAGTCCAGCACACCGTAATACACACATATTGATACATTTCTACTTTTGTTTAAGAACAGGGTCTTACATGTTGGTGCATTTCTACTTTTGTTTAAGAACAGGGTCTTACATGTTGGTGCATTTCTACTTTTGTTTAAGAACAGGGTCTTACATGTTGGTGCATTTCTACTTTTGTTTAAGAACAGGGTCTTACATGTTGGTGCATTTCTACTTTTGTTTAAGAACAGGGTCTTGCTCTGTGTGATTCTCCTGCTTCATCCTCTTGTGTGCCACCACACATGACATTAGTTTGTTTTTAAAACACAGATGGGATCATACTGTTCATTCTATGCTATAATCTTTTGTTAGATTAGATAGAATCTTAGAAGTCTTTGTATCAGTTCACTTTGATTTATGCTATTTCTTTAGTGGTCTGTGTAGTATACCTATGATTTAACTAATTGGTTCCCTAATAGGACATTTAGGAAGTTTCTGCTTTATTTAAATCTTTTTTAATTTAAATTAAAAAATGCTTGCTTCACATGTCAATCCCAGCTCCCTCTCCCTCCCCTCCTCCCTTCTCTCCTCCCCCGCCCTCCCCCCAGCCCCCCACCCAATCCCCACTCCCCTCCCCAGGGAGGGTGAGGCCCTCCATGGTGGATCTCCAGAGTCTGATATTTCATCCAGGGCAGTGCCTAGACCCTCCTCCAAGAGTCCAGGCTGAGAGAGCATCCCTCATTGTGGGATGGGCTCCCAAAGACCATTTGTATGCCGGGGATAAATACTGATCTACTACCCTATAGATTACCTAGGCCTCCTCACTGACACCCACATTCAGGGGTCTGGATCAGTCCCATGCTGGCCTCTCAGTCATCATTCTGGGGTCCAAGAGCTACCCCTTGTTCAGGTCAGCTGTTTCTGTGGGCTAAACCAGTGCAGTCTTGATCCCTTTGCTCATCACTCCTCCCTCTCTGCAACTGGTTTCCAGGAGTTCAGTTCAGTGTTTAGCTGTGGGTGTCTGCCTCTGCTTCCATCAGCCACTGGATGAAGGCTCTAGGATGGCATATAAGGGAGTCATCAATCTCATTATCAGAGGAGGGCATTTAAGGTAGCCTCTCCACTATTGCTTAGATTGCCAGTTGGTGTCATCCCTGTAGATCTCTGGACATTTCCCTAGTGCCAGATTTTTCTTTAAGGCTATAATGACTCCCTCTATTATGGTACCTCTTTTCTTGCTCTCCTCCATTCTTACCCTGACTCCACCTTCCTGCTTCCCCGTGTCCTCCTCTCCCCTCCTCTTCTCCATCTCTGTTTCTTGGCTCCCTCTCCCCTCCCTGCATGCTCCCAATCCTCTCAGGAGATCTTGCCCCATTCCCCTTCTCTGGGGTACCATACATCTCTGTCTTAGGGTCCTCCCTGTTTCCCAGACTCTCTGGCAGTCCTGAACCATGTCTAAAATCCATATATGAGTGAGTACATACCATGTTTGTCTTTTTGTGACTGGGTTACCTCACTCAGGATGGTTTCTTCTAGTGCCATCCATTTGCCTGCAAATTTCAAGATTCCAATAGTTTTGTTTCTGCTTTTTACTGTTCTGAATAATTTAACAGTAGACATTTTGCACATATATTTCTATATTTGTGGTGGTTAGGGTTTTCTTTGTCAAATAGCTGCAAACTGTTGTTTTCAAGGAGGAGGGAACCTCGAGTGAGGAATTGCAGCTATCAGATTGGCCTGTGGTTATGCTCGTGGGACATTTGTTTGATTCTTATTTGGTGTAGGAGGGCCCATCTAGAGGAGAGCCACTCCTGGGTCCAGGGGTGTATTAGAAAGCAGGTTGAGTAAGCTAGTAAGCTTTGTGCCTCCTTGGATTCTACTTCAGTTCGTGCCTCCAGGTTCCTGTCTTTACTTTCCTTGACTCTGGTAAGATGAAATAAACCCTGTTCTCCTCAAATTGCTTTTGATCAGTATTTCATCATTGTAACAGAAAGCAAAGTAAGACATTATTCTAAGTGAGTGGCCCAGAGTCTAACTTTTGTTTTAGTTTTGAGACAGGGTTTCACTGAGCTGAAGTGGGGTAATTCAAAATCCCAACCTAACTCAATAGGTTTTGCTGTGGGTGTCTGCCTCTGCTTCCATCAGCCACTGGATGAAGGTTCTAGGATGGCATATAAGGTAGTCAGCAATATCATTATCTTCCCCTTTTATTCAAACAACTTTTAAAACTTTTTTGTTTATTTTGTTATGCTCACCTGGTGAGTATATCTTCTTAAAAGTGAAATTGCAATTTCTAGTGTTTTTTCCCTGAAAGAACTAGGCAGATGCCTTTTGTCTCTGATGGACTTATTGATATTAATGTCCTTCATCATCTTCATCCTCTATTGATACCATAGAAATGGGGTCTCAGTGGTAGTCAGGCAGCTCTTCCAGCAAATCTTGCTGTAAATATAGGTCTACGCTTTCTTCCCTTTGTGGATGATGTACATCATTACTACCTGACAGGCAGCAGAGATCCCCAAGAGAGAATGACGATACTGCTGAACAGGACCAAGAACCATGGGTGTGTGTGTTTGTGAAGCCCTATAGGTGCATAGAAGCCCTGATGATCTCTTCATCCCTGAGGAAGTGTCAAGTATATAGTGCTTTCTAGAATTTCAGCAGATAGAAAAGCGAGTGAAGGGTTGCATGGGGGCAGTGATGAGGCAGTAGCAGGTGTCTGCCTTTCATCTGTGCTGGCCTCCTTGGAAGAAGGGACTCTGGGGATGGGGCTCAGCTGAGACAAATTGCCATCTGTCAAATTGGGCCCCCACTAGCCACTGACCCGAGTAGTAAGAGAACACTTGACAAATGACCTCATGAACACTGTGCCCACAGGCTATTTTAGATCACAATTTGTGAGGTCACCTGATGTGTGTTTTTTGTTTCATGTGCATCTCCCTGACCTATGAGACAGTCCAGTGAACAGACTTCATATGGTAATGTTTATCGCTTTATCTGATAAAAAGGCACATTTTAACTGGAGAGGATGGTAGCATCTTTCCCCATCTTGGTTTATTCATTTATTAGTGCTAAGGATGTCATGTGCATGCTCTGAAAGTGCTCTACCCCTGAGCTACATTCCCAGCCCTTATCCAAATTTACATCCCCCCAAATCATTTGTAAAAAAAAATTACTTACATTTATTGGTATTGTCCTGGTGGTGTGTGCGCCATTATGCATGTGTAGAGATCAGAGGTTAACTTGAATGATTCAGTTTTCTCCATCATGTACTTTCTGGGGTTGGGACTCAGTTCCCTGGGCTTGGTGGTAAGCACTGTTACCCACTGAGCCATCTCATTGGCCTCAGACTTCCTCTTCCTGTTCAAAGAACTCCATTAAGGACCTCTGTTTATGAGGTCTTCTTAGATCCCAGAGAATAAGTTGTGAGACTATAAGCTTTTATTTGCATCAGGAAAATTCATCAGTATCCAGGTTCTCCCCCCCCTCTGAACCCCACCTCTGTGTTCTTATAGGTGCAAGAAGGGAATCCATGTTAAAAATGAGTCAGTTTTAAATTTTTTATTAATTTATTTTTACATTCCAAAAATGAATCAAAATTTAAAAATATTTTAACTATCCATGGCAGAGATCTTTCTTTCCTCCAAGAGACGGTGGCCAGTTGTTGGTACTGTAAAAACTGGGACACTCCAGATTGGATTATGTTTGCCTCTCAGCTTCTCTAAGCCTGGGTGAGAGGGATGGATTCCAAATGAGGGTCTCTGGGATTTTCTAGATGTTTTTCACAGTTCCTAAAATGTTTATCCTCTGTTACCTCTTCTGTGCCTCCCTCCTTCCATCCTTCCTTTTTTTCTAGACAGGGTTTCTCTGTGTAGCCTTGGCTGTCTTAGAACTCACTCTGTAGACGAGGCTGGCCTCAAACTTACAGAGATCCGCCTGCCTCTGCCTCTCGAGTGCCACCACCTTCAGACTTCCTCCTTTCTTTTAAGCTCCCATTCTCTCCCCATTTCCTCTTATTCTTTTCTCTTTTCTTCCTCTACACATTCTCTCATTTTATTCCCTCCTTTCCCTGCTAACAATAAATGTTTTGTGTCTGAGATATCCATTTGCCAGTATCAAAGATTGAAAACAGGCCGGGTGGTGGTGGCGCACGCCTTTAATCCCAGCACTTGGGAGGCAGAGGCAGGCGGATCTCTGTGAGTTCGAGGCCGGGCTGGTCCAACAGCCTCCAAAACAATACAGAGAAACCCTGTCTCGTAAAAACCAAAAAAACAAAAACAAAAACAAAAGATTGAAACACACCTTAAAAATATTGGATGACAGAGTATTGGGGAGAAGGGAGAGGACTTGTTTGTACCCAACAAATAATTCATATTCAGAGATCTTTCCTCAAATTTTCCTTTAAAATTCTGTATTCTCATTTTGCTTGAATGACTCTGCATGGAGCATTTAAAAGTAGATCAAACAGAACTCTATAAATATGTTGAGTTCTTTTGGGCATTTTGCCAAAATCAGCCTTGCTAAAGCAGAGAAGAGCAAAGTGCTTTAATATATTGGATTTTCTCTTCTGCAAAAACCCAGCATCCTTCTCCCAGAGATTAGCTGCCTAGGCTGAGGAAGCCTTGGCAAAGAAGCCCCTGGGGGTGGGGTCCACTGAAACGGTAAAAGCAAGGCCTGAGACTAGTGTGAGGAAAGCCATGGAACTGGTATTCTTAGAGAATTCACTGATTCTATTTTCTCAGTATGATTCCTTTATGCCACTCTGACAGGAAAGAAAGGCTGCTGAAAAGAAAATTGGTTGAGCTGGAATAGGTAATTTCACAAAACTGCCTTCTACTGGATTTATGAATGTAAAACCAAATGTTCAAACGGATGAAGTCAAGTGAAAGTAAGCCCTCCTGTAAAGTAGGCCTCTGCCCATCATGCCAGTGTTATACACAAGGAAACTGATGCCAAGCGCCTACAGTAGTTGCAGTGTGGGTGCCCTGTGGGCGCTGTTCACCTTCTGTCTTTTGAGCTGTAGGTTTGGTAGACATGGCCATAGTGCTTTCAGTGTGAACTATGTATCCACGAACAGGAAAATCACAGATCATAGTGTCCTTTCACAGTATTTCATACACAATTTTTATAAGATGATTGAGGTAGAAGACACTTAATTTATGTTCATGACAACAAAATTACAATAGATGTGGCTCCTAGGGAAATAGTAGAGAAAGCATGGCATGGTGTAATCGGTAGTTCCTGGAAGGGAGGGCCAGAAGGGTCAGGAGTACAAGATCACCTTTGGTGGCATAGCTTCATCAAACCCTGTCTCAAAAACAAGTAACCATTAAAATTAATTCAACAAACAAAAATAAGAAAGATCAAACATTGGCACTGAAGACACACATGTGCAAAGTCAGTTCAAGTGAATTCTTCCTTTCTATATTCTTCTGGCAATAGAAACTCAGTTATCCAGTTAATCAGCCAACTGTATTTTTAGGGCATGCATAAGGGTCTCTTGTAGCTCAGGCTAGTCTTGAATTTGATATATAGTGAAAGAATATCTTAAATTCCTGATCTTCTTGCTTCCAAGTCTGAGTACTAGGATTGCAGGTGTGTACCACCACAATCATTGTCATGTGGTGATAGGGACTGAGCCAAGGGCTTCATGCACTATACCAGCTAAGTTATATCCAAACCCCTAATCGGCCAGCTTTAATACTATTTCCAGTGGTTTTGTTAAACAGGGTATACCAATCTGTAATTTTTAGGGCCGAGGAAGGACTGGATCTTGGAGTTTCTTTCTTCCTCTTTTTCTAGATCCACAGCACCTAGGCCCACATACTGATTTATGAGTGGGTATTTGTGAAGAAGTAGCATCATCATAACCATAATAAGACATATGTGGGAGCTGGGAAATGAGTCAAACTTATTGAAACAGGTGAGCACCAAAAAGCCAAGAGGTATCACATTGAAAGTGTACAGATGAACTGATGCTCTCAAATAAGGAAAATACAGTGGAATGAGGACACTGTTAAAAGAGTCAGTGGTTAAGGAAACCCAGAAAAGTGCCCTCTTCCTCTCTTTTCTTGCCCTTTTGTGGTAGTGTTCTGTTGCTGTGGAGAGACACCATGACTATGGCGACACTTATAAAGGAAAACATTTAGCAGGGGCTGGCTTACAGTTTCAGAGGTTTAGTCCACGGGAAACATGATGGCACACAGGACATGTTGCTGCAGAAGAAGCTGAGAGTTCTACATCTGGATCCACAGGTAGCAGGACGGCCGGACTCTGAACTTGGGATGGGCTTTTTGAAACCTCAAAGCCCATCCCTGGTGACATACTTCCTTCAGCAAAGGCAAACCTAATCTTTCTCAATTAGTGCCACTTTCTGATGACTAGGCATTCAAAACTATTGAGCCTATGGGGGCCATTCTTATTCACACCACCACACTTTACCTCTTCCTCAATCTCTCCTCCCTCTCCTTCCCTCCCGCCCTTCTCCTGCCCTCTCTCCCTCCATCCCTCTCTCTCTCTTTCCTTCCATCTCTTTCTGTCTCCCTCACATTTTCCATCTCTTCTCCGACCTCTCTCTCCCTCATCTTCTGTCCCCTTCTCTCCTCTCTTTCCCTTTTCCTCTCTTCTATTCCCCCTTTCCCTCCCCTAACCTGTTCCCCTTCCTCTCTCCCTCTCTCCCTCCCTGTTCCTTCTCTCTCTCCTCCCTCTCTTCCATTCTCTCCTCCCTCCTTTGTCTTGCCCCTCTCTCCTTCCCCTTTTATCTCCCTCTTCCCTTCCTCTCCTTTCCCCTTCCCCCATCTGTGTTATTATAAGAGTATGAGTAAGCATACTCACAAGGTAGACAGGGATCCCACTGTCCTGTACAGGGATGGCCTGGCTAAGTAGGTGGGGAGGAGTCAGGCCAGGGAAAGCAATCTTGGATTGGTCCTGATGGGATCTTGTGGTCTCCTTAGGACACTAACAACAATCTGATTGGAATACTGACTAGTATGAGCTATAGGTGTGGAGCTCTTTGAGATCACATCTGCTGACTTAATGGGCTTCTTGCCACAGAGTGGTCAGAGCCCCCTCATTATTCAGCCTGTGAAATGCATCTTTTTGTCTGATTCAATTAGTAGTTACTTGCGAAATAGGAATTTGCCATTAACGTGATTTAAGCAAGTTAAGCATCTATGAAGATGAGATTCATAGAACAAGGTAATTATTTCAGCTGATAACTGATGTTGTTTGAAATGAAACATATTTCAGCATATTATATGTTCTTTGTAAAATAAAATTGATATGCAAAAGCACTTAAATGAATCTTTATGTTCCACTCCCAACTATTATTACTTTGGTGGTATTGTTTTCCACACCATTTTCTGTGCTTACACAAATATGTCTGTATGCACATGCAGTCTTTCATTCATGGAATTGTATTAGGCCTTCACAGATTGATAGCTGAATGAGTTCATTTATTTATCAATAACCATTTGCTTAGCTCATACTCCGTGCTATATCCTGGATGTTTCGGCATAAGAAAGATGTGATGGCACTTACAGTTAGAGAATGTGTATCCACATGATATTTGGTCTTTTGATGTTATGGACACCTTTTCACATCATTATTCATGCAATGTATTGCACTTAACTACTATATATGCCATGGTTTATTCAGACCCTCCCTTTCTAGTGTACATTCAGGATGTTTTATGTGTGGATCTCTGTGCTGTTAGAAACAATGCTGACCCAAACCTTTCTACATGTATGTCCTAGCTACCGAACACAGGTTTTCTGTCTTTTAGAGGACCAGTGCATGATTTTTTGTTCATAGAAATATTGCCTCTACTCTTTAGTATGGATAATTGTAAGTGAACTGTAAATTTATAAGAGGAAACAGAAACAGATTATTATATAAGTTCCCAGACATTTTGTGTTGCATTCTGGTGGAGAATGAGGAATCTTTCACACAATGGCAACACTACAGTGTCTACCCTGTTTCCATCACCATAGTATCAATAATTCAAGATGCTACTTACTTTTTTGTTTCTTTTGTTTAAGGAAGGAGCTCATTAAGTAGCCTTGGCTGGCTTGGAACTGACTGTGTAGACCAAGCTGACCTTGAGCTTGCAGCAGTTCTGTATCTGACTCCAAACTGCTAGGATTATAGGCCTGTAGAGCTCTTGTTGGAACCTGCAATGGTGGCCACAACCATTTGGGTGTGGCTTCAGGTGGACAGAAGCAGAAAGAGGGAAACTTGAGGTGTGGCTTCTTTTTGTGAGGCTCTTTTCTCGTGGGTTAACTGATCCAATAGGAAGGACAGAGAAGCGCTCCTGTGGTTCTTTATATTTTTCTGTATGTTCCCCAATAAACATCCATTTATCATTTATCTTCGGCCTAGTGAAATCATTATACCCACTCCTTCATAGGCCTACACCACTATGTCCAACTGATGCCATTGTGTTCTAAGCAAACCTTTGTTAGGTTCCCTATTTAGCACCATGAAGAAGCATTATCTTGCCTTGTCTCCAACATTTCTGTCCTTCTAGTGCCTCTTGGACTGTCTGGAAATTTGTATTCACAAAACCATGACCCATAGGCAATGTGAGTAGTAAGTATTCATTAGTTAGTTAATCCATTCATTTGCCAGACACACTCTGGTCTATATGCTGGGGATCAAGGACAAACAAGAGAGGGTCACTGACTCCAAAGGGGGCAGTAAATTTCATCAACTGGTGATGGTACTGTGTATATCTGCATTCACAGCTGCCTTTCTCAGCTGGCATATTATTTCTTCCACTGTATGTTTGAGGCTTCATGTCTACTTCTCTTGGGCCATGCACCTGATTTAGGACTTTCTCTCCCAAGCCATTCCCTACATCTCTGACACTAGCCACTTTCCTCTAAATTGTTTTCCTTATCACCCTTTATTCCATCCTTCCCTATGTAGAGATTTTTCTCCTAATCCTCATTTTCTGTACAAATGAAATCCTTGCTTGGGTTATCCTTATGGATTCCTGGGATTTTCCCTGGTGCCAGGTTTGACTCCTAGCAATAGTAGAGAGGGTGCCTGAACTGGCCACCTACTGTAACCAGATCGGTGACTACCTTAATTGATATCAGAGATACCTATCTAGTAACTGATGAAAGCAGATGCAGAGATCCACAGCCAAGCACTGGGCTGAGCTCCAGGGGTCTTGCTGAAGAAAGGAAGGAGGGATTGTATAAGCCAGAGGGATTATGACAGGGAACCCATAGAGACAGCTGACCTGAGCTCGTGGGAGCTCATGGACTCTGGATCAACAGTTAGGGAGCCTACATGTGACTAACCTAGGACTGCTACATGTAGCTTAGTCTGTTTATAAGGTTCCGTGTAGTGAGATCAGGACCTCTCCCTGGAGCTTAGCTGGTTTTGGGAACCTGTTCCCCATGCTTGATTACCTTGCACATCCTTGAGCAAGGGGAGGAGCTTGGTCCTGCCTCAGATTGATGTGTCATGCTTTGCTCAAGCCCATGCCAGGCCTGCCCCTTTCTGAATGGAGAAGGGGGGAGAGTGGAAGGGGAAGGACAAGTTAAATAGTCTTTAACTGCTTGTCCCCAAAGGAGTGCTCAACACCCTGAGCCTCAGAGGTTTGGCACTTAGGCCTTGTGAGTGAACATAGTTCCTTTTACATGGACGATGTTAGATGTTCATTTCGTCCGTAATCAACAAGGTGAAGTTGATTTTCCTTACGTAATGTTTGGCTCTGTCTGTCTCCCTTATCACCTGCCATGGCTCAAAGGCCCTTGGAGATGAATCCCCTCTGTGTCTACATTTTCCTTTTGGGACAAAGTGAGGACTAGAATAGCTTTTACTGCTTTCCTCCCAGCCCTTGCCTTTGAAGTAGCAGACAAATGGATTTCCTGTTTTCTGCTGTTGACTGTGTATATCCCTTTGGGAACAAAGCAGGCTCATTTCTAGGGACTACACTGTGCTGGCAGTGCTGATTAGATTACACACAGCTTATTTCTATTGAACATATTTCCAGGGCTTTGCAAAGAAAGACCTAGGTGGTCCCTTTGTTCTGGAGTCTGCTTGCCCTCTGAAGTGCCCTTCCTCTGAGATACATCACATTGAAGCAGTCTGTTAAGTGGCAATATGTCTAGTAGAGAGCATGGTGCAGAGTCCAACCTTTCATCCAGAATCCACTCAATGTCCAAAGTGGCATGTACTAATCTCTACATTGATTTAATTTGGTTTATATTTCTTTTCTACCCTGTGGTAAGAAGTCTGCCTTCTTCCATAAATGGAAGTTCCCAACTCAAGGACAGCTTCTTCAAGAAGCTAACGTGCTGTTCGTTAACTTTGGGAGTTGTTGCACCCCCCCTGGTAGTGTCTGATGATATACCATGCCAGATAATTTGTCTTCTTCATCCTCTTGTTCCCAAGAGTACATCTCCAAAGCTCAGACTACTTAGTAAAACTGTACCAAAGACCTGTGAAATATAATCACACCATGGCATCATTTGGCTGGGTTATATGTTAGGATGTGATACTGTTGTGTATTTAGTCATATGACTTCTCGTCCCTGCTGGAAAAGGTACTGAACATGGGCACTACAGTACCATGGTAATCTTGATGTTCTTTGAACAATAAATCAGTCTAGATGTCTGTTCACATTGGCTGTATGTTACATTCACCCAGAGAGTTCAGATGCCTAGACTACATTTTAGAACATTGACATCTGATTTGCTAGAGGTGTGCCCCAAATATATTTCTCTTCCTTCCCCTCAAAAATAAGTTCATACAAATTTCAAATTTCAGAAAATTTAACAGTACTAGTACACTCACACAGATTTGTCAGTTGTCACCCCTTTTGCTTTTTCATAAGTGAATTCACAGTAAGTTACAAACATCAAGTCACTGTCTATAAATGCTCCAGAAGATATTTCTGAAAATCAAAGGCATTGTGTATTATAATTGCAAGAGAATTAATATGCTCAGAAAAAGTAATCTTATCATGAATTAGCCCATACTCAATTTCCCCAGTACTCTCAATAATTTCTGTGGTATGGCCAGGGACCTGCTGTCTCTCCATGTGATAATGCTTACAAAAAACTCCCAACAATTACATATAATGTTTATATATATTCATGGGGTATCCAGTGTTGACAGAAGTTTCTGTCCTGCCCGGTCCCACAGCTGTTTAGTCCCAAATAAACAGAGGCTTATATTAATTATAAACTGTTTGTCCGCAGGGCAGTGGTGGTGCACGCCTTTAATCCCAGCACTCGGGAGGCAGAGGCAGGTGGGTCTCTGTGAGTTCGAGGCTGGGCTGGACCAACAGCCTCCAAAACAATACAGAGAAACCCTGTCTCGTAAAACCAAAAAAAAAAAACAAAAACAAAAAACAAAAACAAAAACCCCAAAAAACTGTTTGTCCTATAGCTTAGGCTTCTACTGACTAGTTCTCATTTAATTATTAACTTATTAATCTGTGTATCTCCATGTGATCTTGGCTTACCGGTGATGCCTGGGCCTCTTTCTCCCTCATGACCCACTCTCTGTGTTTCTCTTCCCAGAATTATCCTAGTCTGGTAGCCCCACCTATACTTCCTATGTGGGCTATGTCCTGCCTGTCCATTGGCTGAAACAGCTTTATTCATCAACCAATAAGAGAAACATATTCACAGCATAGAGAAGGATATCCCCCATCAATCTACTTTTTTGTTTCTAATTTTTCTTTCATTTATGAAAAGAAATTTATTTTCATACAGTATATTATTATTATAGTTTCCTCTCCTCCACTCCCTTTCTGTGTCTTGTGAGCAAACAAACAGGCATTCAAGTAATAATAATAAAATAAACACAAACAAATTGGAATATGACAAAACACCAAACAAGGAGAAGAGTCAAAGAAAAAAGCTCGTGAAATACATATAGACACAGAGACACACGTCTTTGCACACACAGGAATCCCATTTGTGGAGTATCAGATTTTTTGTTTTGCTTTGTTTTTTGTTGTGTCTTGTTTTGCTTTTGAGAGTGGAGTAGTTCCCACACAGACTTCAATAAAAGTAAAATGTCAGCGCAGTTTTTGTGAACTGTCCCTCATTTTGGTTTCCTGATGGCTAGATTGAAGCCAGTCCAGTGTTTGTACACAGTATTCTGTAGCTGCAGCTGACCAGGAGGCACACGGTATATGTCACTTTGCCTCTTGATTGGTGATGCTAATTTTGATCACTTGGGTAAGGTTGTTTCTGCCAGCTTTCTCTATTTAAGAGGACTATTTTCCTTTTGTAATTTATGGTAATTTGAAGGAGATATCCTGGAGGTTCTGTAAACATCCTAGTCCTCAGTAAGTATTCACCCACTTGCTTTCAAGAGACATTGATTCTTGTCACAATCACTGGTTACTATGATGTCTATAAAATTGAGATCATATATGTCACTCCACAACTCTCTTATCTGCCTGCCTATCTAGCTTGCCACCTGTCAGATTGTAACACACTCTTCAGTTCATGACATCCTGGCCTCATGGGTGCCACTGGAAGGCCTGTAAAGCTGATTCTTGTGGCCTTTCAAAAAATTTGACACAACCATTTTAGTCTCATCTAGTATTATCTTTTCATCAGCACTGGAAGAAAATGTTTTCTGTTGAGATTTAGTTCCTCAGGGACTACCATTTAGGAAGGTATCAGTCGTTTCCTGAAAGGCCCCCAAGGTGATGTCAGTGTGTAGCCCAGCTTGAGAATCAATGGCTTCACATCCTCTGAGGAGTTTTGTTATGTTGGGAAAGATTGGAATGCTAAAAAATTAGATTGGTGAGGGTTGGGAATTGTCAGTTGACCCAAAGACTTTCTGTTCATGGTATTATTTTTTATATTTTTGTGATCATTGAACAGATTTGATCTAGTGAAGTTTTCACATGCCACAAGACTGCCTTCTTGTGAGACTGGAGTTCTGTGTGGTGTATCCCCACGTAACTGGTGAATTTCATTTAAGACGGGGTCCTGTAGGCCCTAGTTCCCTGGAGCTGCTTGAAACATTTGTAATTTAGGTCTTTTCACTTTTTAATTTCAAGTCTCAGCCATGTACTATGCTAGCCCATCTTTCAAAATATTATTATTATTATTACTTTGGTGTATGTGTGTGTGTGTGTGTGTGTGTGTGTGTACATATAGCTTTGTGGAGTCAGTTTCTCCTTCTCCCTTTATATGGATTCTGAGGATCAAAACTTTTCCCCACTAGGCCATTGCTCTGACCCCTACACATGGTTCCTTTTGAAGCCTCAAGACATAGCTAAGCTTTATTTTAAGGACGGCCAGATCGATAGGCAGCAGCTTCTCTAGAATTATGTCAACAGGTTTGAAATACTAAGCCTCTACTTATAAAATCTCTGGTGAAATAATTGTTCACTCATTGTCCATAAAAAGATAGCCAGCATTCCACCTAGAGATCAGTCTGAAATGAAATGGCACAATACAGGTAAAGTACCCAGTAGGCTTAAGGTTTGAGTATGAGTGCTCAGTAGATGTCAACTGGCATTATTTTGTTAATCAAGTTCTTTAAGATTGGAATGTGGCTGTTAGCTCTAATAAGAGTGTTAAAGTTTTGCCT
The DNA here is from genome assembly GCF_017639785.1 of Mesocricetus auratus. Lineage (NCBI taxonomy): Eukaryota > Metazoa > Chordata > Mammalia > Rodentia > Cricetidae > Mesocricetus > Mesocricetus auratus. Next base: position 21,142,812 of record NW_024429188.1, on the reverse strand, counting down.
GCCTTGCTATATGTCTGTGTACATGTTCTTGCATATGAGTACATACTCATGCATGTATATTTTAGGGCCAACATGCTATAAGGCTATTAGGTAGAAATGTAGCAAATATGCATTGAAGCTCCCTTTATTTGTATTTTTTGGTAAGCTATGTATGCATACATATTTGCATGTGCATTATGTCGATTCCTTCTTTCAGTTATGCATGAGAAATTAAAGTGGCCTTGCCTTGGAAACACAGAAGTGGCATAAGCAGTGGCAGTGGTATTGCCATGAATAATGAAAACCACTTACGATCCACTTTCTAGTTTTCTAATGTAGATGTAGATTGCTTATTATGTGTGTCACAAGTTGCTGTGAGCAGAAAGATGGTAGCTGAAAATGAGAGACCAAATCCCCAACATGGGCAAGTCATGTTTGTTTCCAATTTTCAACAATAAAACAAAAACACCTCAGAAGGAAGTGATGTGATTATACTACCTTTTCATGGAAGGTTGTGATTCACTAGTGAATGCCAGTAAAATAATAGCACAAGAAAAATGCTAAGAGACACCCTGAAACTTTGTATGTTATGATAACTGAATGCAGTTGAAATACAATTTCTCCCAAGTTTGTGTTCCTCCTTACACCCAAACTGGGTTGTGAAGCCAGCACTCACATTCAAGTCATTGATATACAGAGCTGAGGCACAGAAAAACAGGAGGCATACATTTGGGAACTTTCTAATGAAAGCCAGAGTAAAGAGTTAGGGAGATGTCACAGTGTTGCAGGAAACAGCTGATAGAGATTGCAGAGAATTTGGCACTAGTGATTCAGTTCATCTGGGACTGGAGAGACCTCTGAACACAGGCCAAGGATTTACTGCCACTTACTAGCTTTGTGATCCTGGGTAAATCACTGATCTTTGGTTTCCTCATTTGCAAAATGGCTGCTTGTCCCAGCTCTTTTATTTATAAAAGAGATACAGAGATATGGATATCAGGAAGTGTGATGGCCCTTACCTGTACTCCCAGCACTTGGGGGGCAAAGACAGGAGGGTCATGGATTTGAAGCTAGTCTGGACTATCTAGGGAGACCATGGCTCAAACAAAAAAATGAAAACAAAGAAAGAGATGTATAATGATATTCGATGCTATATGGAAAACAATATATTTATTTACCAGAGAGAGAGAGAGAGAGAGAGAGAGAGAGAGAGAGAGAGAGAGAGAGAGAGAGAGAGAGAGAGAGAGAGAGAGAGAGAGTCGCACAAACCAGGAGTTAGAAGCGTGGCTGGCTTCCAGGAGAAAAGGGAGGTTCCTTTTTCTTTCACTTCCTTTTATATCTACCTGTGTCAGTTTACATGTCCCCGCCCTCATGGACGGATAGCTTTGTGGGGTTCACTCCTACAGAGATGATCATGAGCTAGCCTCATGTAGGGAAAATAAGACTTTCTGAGTGGGTTCAAGTTAGGTGACCTTTAGCATCAGCTGCCACTGAACCCTTTCTTTGTGCCCTCTAGGGCTTTTCTTGATATGTTGGCAGTGTGCATTATAGGATTTTATGGCATCAGTTAAGGAACCTCCTTAGAAGCATTTAAGAAAGCATTTAAGGAGATGAGCCTAACAAAGAGAAATTAGTGAATTCATTATCGTTTTGGTACCATGCAAGCCTTTAAGTTCTCGAATGCAGAGATTTGGTTGAGGTGAAATCAGATGATTCTGTTCCAAGGTCCTAAATCTGTTGACTAGTCGTTTCTCTAAGGCTATATCACTATGGCCTTTGCCATTTGTACAGTGTTGGGCTAGGTGCTACATTGTACATTTAAAAAATATTCATGTGGTTTATGTATACATATGTGCCTATGTGTGCGTATGTGCACCATTGGTGCATGCAGGTGTTCGAGAAGGCAGAAGAAGATGTTGAGCCCCCTAGACTTGGCTTTACAGGGAATCATGAGCCACCCCATGTGGGTACTGTGAACTGAACCCAAGTCTTCTGCAAGAGTGACAACTATTCTTAATCACTGGGCCTTATTTACATATAAGTATAACTTTTTGAGAATCCAATGAGATCTAATCATATCTACCCTCCAGTTTCCTCCCAACTCTCCCATGTCACCCCCAACACCCTCTCCCAACTTTATGCCTTTGCATTTTTGGTAATCCACTAAGTTATTGTTACTCATATATGCATGTCTGTGGGGCCATTCCACTGGAGATTGGGAAACCTGCCCATAGCCATGCCCTCAAAAGAGAATGATTCTCCCCCCCTATCAGCTATTCATTGACAGTATCTCCTAAGTGAAGGAACCTGAAGATCATCTATGGTGAAATTCTGGCTGACTTGATCTTGTGCAGGTCTTGTGCAGGTAATCTCAGCTGCCGTGAGTTCTTGATTACAGTAACCTTGTCATAATGAGAAGACCACATTTCCCAGCACCCCTCCCCATCCTCTGGCTCTTACATGCTCTGTGCCTCTTCTTCCATAATATTCTCTGAGCCTTGGTGGTAGTGGGGTTAATGTAGGTGTTCCATGAGCTGAACACTCAGTCTCATATTGTCATCACTTTGACCAGTTATACATCCCATGACTCGTCCATGGCAAAAAGAAGCTATTCTGACCAATGTTTAGTACAGCTTGGGAGCTATGAATTTTAACACAATTATTTAGAAAGAAATTTAATAGCATCAGTGTAAGAGTAACAACAGCAGGTTTCACTCTAGAGCCTATGGCCTCCCCAGTCATGGATATTTGACCAGGGTTACAATACTAGACATGAAATTCCTCCTGTGGAGCAAGACTTAAATACAGTCAGAAAGCAGTGGTTTTGTTATGCTACCTCATAACAGCCATGCTGCCATTGTGCCAGTGGACACATCTCACCTGGGCAGCATCACGATATGCAGAGTCCAGCATTGGGTAGGAACATTGATGCCTCCCCCTCCCCCACAGCAGCCTCCATAACACCTTCTGGCACTATGAAAGCTAGTCAACTGAAAGTTTTCTCGTTGGTGAGATTGACTTTTTAATGTTCTGCAGCCAGTATGTGGTGCCTTCAGCAATAAGGGTTTAATAATGTAGTTATGGAGGATAATTAAGGGCAATGACACTAGTCTGTGTTGTTCTGGGGATCTCTAGGGCTTCGCTGACCAACAGTTTGAGAGGTATCCCATGTCTTGTACTATGATTTTCATTTGATAATCTATGTCTTCTGAGAGTGACATCATCTATCCATGCAGGACAAAAATAGAGGAAAATGTATTTCGAAACTTGTTGATTATCTAGTGAGTTTCCATAAGACTTTTCCATAGATTCTTAGTTTTGATTTAATCACCTAGTACCACCTCCTCTCTCCTGTTCCCTCTTCTCATCCCTGAGTAACCCTTTACCCCTCAGTATCCCCCCTTTTCTCTCATTATACATGTATTTACTATCCTTCCACTCATTTTTTAAAGTCGGGTTATGAGTAGCAAGGTTCCATAATAATAATAATAATAATAATAATAATAATAATACCCTCTTCATTTGGGTTAGCATTTCCCCTCACGCCCTAAGTTCCCGATTACTCCTATACCCATCCCTGCTGAAGCCTCCTGCACATAGTATTTTAATTCACTGCTTCATTTTACATATAATCTACTCCCCTCCTTCCCTTAACAGTCCTATCTAAAGTTTGTGGCTTCAACTAGAACCCTTTGGGGCTTTTGGTGTTAAGTCACTTTGGTATGGATTTGGTGGTTTCTGTGGTCATTTTTCAGACATTTCTTATTTCATTTCATGCTTAGAGTTGTATCTTCAGAGTTCATTTCAGCATAAAATTGGGTAATGGGGGGGGGCTAATGAGATGGCTCAGTACATAAAGGCACCTGCCACTAAGCTTATGACTTAAGTTCAATGCCCAGGATCTCCATGGTGGAAGGAGAGTACTCACCTCCACAGGCTGTCTTCTGACTTCCATGTGCACACTGTGGTACATGTATAGTTTTTCCATCCCTCGCAATGAAGTAAAATGTAAGAAATAGTAGAAAATGAAAATTTAGAAATTCATAGAACTTCATCTTAAGGTATGTATGTGGGGCAGAGGACAGGAGAAGAATACCATGGTTGCTTTGTCACTCAGATTTTCTTTGCTAGAATGGGAACTGTGTATATTTTATAATGTCTAGAACTTGATTTTTCTTCTGTATTATTGAGAGCTAAAGAGCAGTAGTGGTAGATTTTTGATTTTGTTTTTGAAATAGAATCTTACTTAATAGCCTACATTGGCCTGAAACTTAGGATTCTCCTGCCTCAGCCCTCTGAGCTCTGGGATTACAATTGTGTCCCATCATATCCAGCTTTGTGACAGTATACATTGCACTGAAACACCAGTCCCCTAGCCTTGTTCTTGGGAAGCAATATGCAATGGGTCCTGTGGCCCACACAGGGCCAGGCCCTCCTTACAAGGTTGTGTGGCTCAGTCAGCTGACAGGACACATTGCTAGCCTAGGATGTGCCTGTGAGCTCTATGTTTGTTCTTATTAAGATTCAATAGCTTTGACTTTGCACAAAAAGGTGGAGATCATTAGTGTAGTAGCTGAAGATGTGATTAGACAAGATATTGATTCTGAACTCCTGCCCTCTTCTTTGTGTTCAACCCTGTTCTTCCTTGGGAGGTACACACTGAGAAAAATGAAAAGCGAGAACTAGGCCACTGGCTTTTGAAAAGTATTGATCAGGGAGCCCATAGATGTAGTTCCAACACCTTCCCTTTTGTGTGATGTCATGCTGGGGGTAGGGCTAATGTGCCCTGTAATCACCCCTGCAGGGACTTCCTTTTTCAGAGAAAAGCTTAGAAAAGGAAAAGCATCTCCAGAGGCAGTGCCCAGAAATAATGCTGGCCTTTCTAAATGCACTTCTTTGAAGTCGTTGATCCTGTTGATATTTTAGGCCACACAGTGGCATGAAGGAATGGTGTGAGGTGGTCAGCTGTGAGTGAGCAATGCCTATCTCAGTTCTTAATCTTCATATACCTCTTCCTGGCTTCTACACCACTGCTGCATGCCAGCCCACATGCATGGTTTTTTTAATACCCACAATGCATATAGGCAGTATCGATGTTCTATAGACAGTAGCATCTGTATTTGTACCAGCTCCAAGCCAGAGGCTCCCTAGTGTAAATGACATAGTGTAACCCTGAGCATCCTCTAAATGAAGCATGGCTCTGATTTTTAACCTTGACTTGCCTGGGTAGGTTCTGTGGAAGCAGCCAGGGAGCTTGATAATGCATCCCCTGGGAGGCAAATGGCTGTGTTGAACCCTGTGGGACCTTTGAAATGGTACCAAGAATAGCAGAAATGAAATTGACTTTGGGTTATCAGGCCTGATGTCCAGTGTGTTGAAAGGGTGACATTAGTAAAAAGAAGGCTAGGACACTTGCTCCTTTACTTTGCACACTTGGGGGAAATGCTCTTTGCCTTGCTAGCATCAGAAGTAGATCATTCTTGTTTCTTCGGCATATCACGTCAGCAGCAACAAATAGAAAGTGCCATCATCTATGGAAGTATGTCTAAGGCAACACTGCTCCAGTGCTCCGGGGTGGGGTTTTGCCTTCTGCACCAATGGATCAGTTTCTCATGTCCATGGGTTTCTGAGCCAGCAGCTTTCAAAACACCAAAAAGCATCGCTCTGCTTTCTAATGCCTCTCTAAGAGACCAGGGCTGTTGTGTCTCTAGCCACGCCCCAGAAAGCATATTTGAGATGAATCGGCTTACTTTGCCTGCATGCCTAGGAAGCCTCTCTTTAAAACCTTAGTGTGGGATGTGGGAGAAGAACCAGATCTAAAGCTTTTGCTTTTCCCATCCAGGAGAGCGACGGAGACGCCGATGCCAGGTGGCATTCAGCTACCTGCCCCAGAATGACGATGAGCTTGAGCTGAAAGTCGGGGACATCATAGAGGTTGTGGGAGAGGTAAGCAAGTGGTTGAGTGACACTGTTGCCTCATGTGGCTATCAGATCCACCTGTGCACCCAGCCATGAAGAGCCCTTGCTGCAGATGCACAGGCTTTGGCAATGGATGTTCAACCTTGAAGAGACTCTAGAGATCATTTAGTTGAGCTTCCAAGTGAAATTGGTTTTGGTAGAGGAAATCCTTTAGGCCAGGTGGGGGTCAGATGTGAGGCCATCTGAAGCCATTGTCTTTGTAGCATAACATATTGAGTACCTTTGAAATTTCAATGCTGTGTCATCTACATTCCCGTCATTCCCGTCTACTTTACCCTGAATGGTCACAATAACAGGGGTCCATCTCTAGAGTAGGGATTCAGTTTTCATTGTGGAGAACACTGGATTTAGAGAGAATGAAAGTGGCATGTGGCAATTATTAGACCAAGTATGTGACAGATAGGATAAGGTTTTTGTTTTGTTTCTGTGCTCTTGCATGGCTTGGGTCCTGGAACACAAGGGATGAAGAAATGACAAACACAGAGACTCATAGAGAATCTTGGGTTGAGTGGACTGAGCCCAAACAAAACCTCCCAAAACTCAGTGTCTTTACTATACACAACTGATCAGGGAAGGTGGTTATTGTATACATCTTAACAAGGAAGCAGGGTCATTACATACAGCTTAACAAGGAGGCGGGGTCATTATATATAGATAAAGGAGGAGGCAGTGTTATTTTATACAGCCGAGCAACAACATTGGTTTAGCGAATCTCAGTGGCTACAACAGTCTGTAGGGGAGCAGTCATCAAGTCATAAACATGGGGGATGGGGAGGAAGGCTACAGTGGGCATTTCTGCACCTGTTATCCACATTTGTGCTCTGACCAGAGGAAGACTTTGTCATTTCTATGAACCTGAGCATTGGGGTCTTTGACCAGGCCATGTTCATGCCAATAACACACATTCACTCGGGACTTACTCCTTCCTACAGTACTTTCATTGTTGGTGTTCTGCTCTGGAACCCTAGGCCTCACATATGCTCTATGATGAAGTTCTTCACATATTAGCCCAGCAGAGGCAGGGCTAAGGGGCACCCTCAGTCTTCTGTGCCATTTTCCCTTGAATGTTTGATCCTGTCTATCCAAAAGGAGCCTTACTAGAGATACTGGGTGGGATGCTTGGGCTCTCTACTCCCTCAGGCTTTGGATGTCTTCTGCCTTGGACTTAGAACCTCATCATTCTGTTTCACTGATTGGCTCTTCACATAGAAAGAAATAGAAGTCTTCCACTTGCTTGTATTTTGTGGATATCAGTTGACCTTTCAGAAGCTCATGGTTTATAGAAAACAGGGTGGAAGTTGAGGAGGTCATGAAGTGAGCTCTCATGTGGTTAGAAGTGGCGGATCTACTAGCAGAAGCCAGGTTTCCAGACTCATTGAAACAGACTGGCCTCAACTCACCAGTAATAGAACTATAAGATGGGAAGGTTGGCTCCAAGAGAACTATGAAAGAACAAAGCTTTAAAGATGGAAGGGGTGAATAACTTGATGAAGAAGACTGACTTAGATTCCAAACCCTGTAGTGACCAGTTTAGCAATTAAACTGAGACCTTTGGAGTTATGCTTTCTAGAGGACAGATCCTTTGTATCTCTTCTAGTCCCTTTGTTTTTATTGCAGCCTGATAAGAATCACTTACATTGCTTTTGTTTTTCTAACTTGTCAAACAAAGATATGTATCTCTAGGGAAGCAATTAATGGGGTTCCCACCATGGCACTGGGAGAATTTGCTTTAACCCCCTTTGTATGTTTCTTAGTTTTGGATAATTTGTGCTAATATATTACTCAGTCTTTAAAAACATCTGATGTCAAGTAGGACACACAGGAAACAAAGTTAAATGGGTAAGTAATGAATGGATAGCTGAGCAGAACATCAATTTAACGATGGGCAGGCTTCTTAAGATCAGTCCTGTGGAAGAAATTCTACTATAAAAAAGTAGATGTGGCCGGGCGGTGGTGGCGCACGCCTTTAATCCCAGCACTCGGGAGGCAGAGGCAGGCGGATGTCTGTGAGTTCGAGGCCGGGCTGGACCGATAGCCTCCTAAACAATACAGAGAAACCCTGTCTCGTAAAAACCAAAAAAAAAAAAGTAGATGTGACTAATAAAAATGTTAAAAATTGTTATATGATTTGAGGTAATTAAACAAAAAGAACAACAAATAAGAAAAAAGTATATAGTAAGTTATAAAATGTATAAATGTAACATGTGAAAAATATATTAAGGTGCCAGGTAAGGTGGTATATGCTTTTAATTCCAGTACTCTAGAGGCAGTAGGAGCAGGATCTTTTGAGTTCCAGACCAACCTGGTCTATTCAGAAAGTTCCAGGCCAGCTAGATCTATATAGTGAGACCCTATCCCAAAAAACAAACAAATAAAAAATATGAGGAATGAAGACAGAGTTTCTGTTCTGCCAAGTCCTGCTGCTCTTCAGCCCCAAATAAGCACATGGATTCTATATTAACTTATAAACTGTTGACTGATGTCTAGGGCTTCTTACTGGCTAGCTCTCTCTTAATTATTAACCCATAACTAGTAATCTATGTATTTATACATGGCCTTATCTTACCAGAGAACACCTGACGCATCCTATCTTCCTGGTCATCCCTCGCAGCCTGTCTCTCTGCCTTCCTCTCCCCAGAATTCTCCTGGTCTGGTCTCCCCACCTGTGCTTCCTGCCTGGCTATTGACCAAACAGTGTTTTATTCATCAACCAATAAGAGAAACACATATACAGAAGGACATCCCCCATCAGAGGAGGTTGTTAGAACAATGCCAAATGATACATGAATTTTCCATAAATGCACATCCCATAAGGGAGACTAGTTTTTTTTAATTTTTGTCGTTGTTTGAGACAAAGATTTACTGGATAGCCCAAGCTTTGAGTGTGGGTTCCTCTTGCCTTAGTCTTCTGAGTGTTAGGTTACAGGCATGTGTTACCATGTGTGGCCCTGGAGAAAAATTTTAAATATATGAAAATATTCTACCTTGCTATTTATTAAAGAAGTGTAAATTAAGATAATAATTCGTAGGCTTTGGTTCATTAAAGTCAAAATATCTACTGGTTAAAATGGTTAGCAGTGCCTAGTATAACTGGTGAATTTGTATAGCTATATGATACTTACATGAAGGTATGTCAATAGCTATAAAAATATGAATAAAACTAGGACTGGTTTCAGTCCTAAGAATTTATATGCAGAAAATGGTTAACAAAAATGTACACAGAAAAATGCATTAATTTTAACAGTGTTTGTAATAATGAAAAATAATCAAGAAAGGAATTAAGTTTTATTATCTAGCTAAAAGACATGAAGCCATTAAGATGCTTCACACAGAGCCTTTTAAATATTGATTTATTATGATGTTTTACATTATAATTATAATTATTAGCTGGGAGTTTTTCAATGGCAGAGACCTGGCTTTTATCTGTCTTTGTATTTGTGGTACCTGAAATACTTCCTGAATCCTAATATGTACCTTGATAAATGCTTGCCAAATAAGTAAGTGAATAAATGGAGCTATAAAACAGCTTGTTGCAAAATAAACAAAGAGATTACAACAGAAAATTGCACACACTAGGATATAATCATGTGAAAAAGATCTATGTACATGTGATCCAAGATTAGAAGGGAAAAAGAATTGAAAATGGTCTTGTCATAGAAGATGATTTTTTTCCTTTACTGTCTGAAGTGGCATCTTGTTCTGCCAATAGACTTGAGGTAATGGGCACACCTTAGGGTGTGGCTTCAGTGTGTGGACGAGACCCCTTATAAGGAAAATTCATTTTTGCTCACTTGCAGCTGGATTCTAGGCTGTACTTGCAGTTTGCTTCAACAGAAAAAAAAGGAAAAAGAAAGCTGTAGAGTCTGAAGGCTAGCCTTTTAATCTGCACTTTCAAAATTATGTCAAGACTTCTCTATTGTTTCAGTTGATCTCTTAGATGTTTTTGTCATTATCAGTATATAAAGAAAGATCTGTCCTTTAATGATGAATGTTGTATATGTTCTTATGGGCATATCTTGTCTGATTCTACTAGAGCAGCAGTTCTCAACCTATGGTTCAAGACCCCTTTGGGGTTGCATATCAGATATTTACATTATGATTCATAACAGTAGTAAAATTACAGTCATGAAGTAGCAATGAAATGATTTTATGGTTGGGGGTTACCACAACATGAGGAACTGTATTAAAGGGTTGCAGCATTAGGGAGATTGAGAACCACCGCACTAGAGACTGAAAAAAAATGTCACAAGTAAACAAAATCCCTTAAGTCATACGGAGAGATGAATTCAATAATACAGTTAAACTTTGTGATACTGCTGAGTCACCCAATCTGTTAATGAAAGTACAAGATTTTGAGGCTGTAGAGATAACTCAGTGGTTAAGAGCACTGGCTGCTCTTCCAGAAGACCTGGGTTCAATTTCACAACCATTTACAACTCCTGTCCCAGGGGATCCAGTGCCCTCTTCTGGCCTCCAAGGGCGCTAGGCATGTACATAGCATACAGACAAAACTCCCGTACACATAAATAAATAAAATTAATATTTGAAAGTAAAACATAATTGCATCTGTAAATATTGTAATTGCATGTTTATTTATTAATCATATTAGATTTTTACACAAAAATCCAGCCTATTTTTTGTCCCTGACAGAAAGCTCTGAGAATTTTGACTGTGTAGGTTAGCTTTTAGGAAACAATTGTGTTACAGAATTTTAAAAATTATATATGTATCTTAATATCTAATATTACAATCTATATTCATTTTCAACACAGTGTCATAATAGAAGGTCAAGCCTATATCTAATATTTATTGTATTCATGTGTGTGTGCATGTGTGCGTGAAGGCCTTTTCCCTGAGTATGGGTTTCTGGTTTGAGTTCATTGCTCCTTGTATCCACCGTGTATCCTCTCTGATCTGCACTGTCTTTAAAGCACATCAGCAGCATTGTAAATGAAGCAGTTGAAGTATACGACCCTTCTGAAGTTCTGTAGTTCCCCACCCCCATGGTTTTCAGTTTAGCGGCTGTTTTTTCTTTTAGCTATCAGATTGTCACCTTCATCCTTTTTTAGCACCACCTCTCTCCTCACACACCTGTTTTTACACCGTGTAACCAAGCACATGGAAGAAACAATCTTGGGCCCCTGCTAGGAGAAATAGCAGCTTCCTTGTCTGATGGAAATTGACTACCAGCCTGCAGCCCTCGGACGTGGTGAAGGAAGAGAGCAAGGGATAGTTAGTTACCAAGAAGAAGTGGAGGTCATACTTAGAGAGCCTCCCACCCCATTTACCCCTCCTGGCTGTAGAGTTGGCAGTTCAGCTCTAGGAAAAGCCACTGCGCCAAACATAAAGGAATCAAGGTGACAATATGGAAGGAGAGTGGCAAGCTCTACATTCCTAGAGTGATTGATTTTTCCTTTCTTTTTCTCCCCTGCAGATTGTGATTTTTAAATATGTCATTATGAATAGTCACTTGTGTCATTTTGGTCCAGAGTGAAGAAGACAGAGAAATGTTAATGGGGTTCTCATGACAGAGACATATCTGGTGTGGGGACAAAGCTACTGGGAGCAGAATCTGTGGTTTCCCATTTTGTGTTTGAAGACTGCCTTGGAGCTTCTGATTTGTTTTTCCTGTCTCTATTATCTGGAGTCTAAGGAAGGAGTTTCTCTCCCCCTCACCCCCCATACTAGATGAGACTAGTCTTAACAGATCTCTCACGGTGGAAATGTTCTGAAATTCTTCTTTTTGTGTGTGTTTTTGAGATTAATTTCAGAGGCATTTCTCAGTTGTTCCCAGTCAGGCTGGCTGGTGACTGAGGGCTGCAGACTGAGTTAAAGCCTGACTGGCTTTGTGGTTTGCAAAGATGATAAGTTGCATGCTCCCAAACTGTCTGCATTCTTCTTCTTCTGCCCATAGAAGGAGATTGGATCCACTCTTCTCAAGTTAAGCAGACTTCTTCAGATTCTTTAAACCTTTCACTCAGTCAGATAAACCTCTGTGTGGGTGGATGGCTGCTTCCTCATTAACACTCCTGCTCAAGAGAAGTCAAATTCAGTGTTCTCTTTCATAGCATTTATACTCAAAATTGGTGAAGTCCATTAAAATTCTGATTGGGCCAGCCAGTGGCGGTGCATGTCTTTAATCCCAGCACTCAGGAGGCAGAGGCAAGCAGCTCTCTGTGAGTTCAAGGCCAGCCTGGTCTACATAGATAGTTCCAGGACAGCTAGGGCTGTTACACAGAGAAACCCTCTCTCCAAAAACAAAATAAAACAAAACAAAAGCTGATTCCTTAATAGGCAATCCAAACACACCTCCATTTTCCCCCATTAAGACTCTGTGTAACTTTAGAAGCACTCCTGTTTCTTATTTTAAAAGACAATATTAATACAAAAATTTTAGTATTGGAATTTGATCATCTAAATAACACAGGCTGCTCTGCAGTTGTCCTCTGTTTAACTTAGTGGTGAACACATCTGTTTTCCTAGTCTGTACAGGTAGTGAAGTATTCCTATTATGGAAATGGATGCTGTGTTTAGGAGAGAAGGTAAGCTGAGTATAGTGATACATGTCATAATCGCAGCACTTGGTGAGCAAAGCTAGGATGATCAGTTATTCAAGGTCATCCATCATTAGCTTCAACAATAAGTGTGAGGCCGTCCTAGGTTACATGAGACACTATCTCCAATAATAACAGCACCAAGTGAAGAAAAGTAGTTTTATTTAAATCATCAGCATACAGTACGGCCACAGCTATGTGACCAAAAGTAAGTTCAGATGTATTCATGGTAGATTTGTATAACTACGAAATTTCTCATGTTTAAATGCTCACATCATGAAAGAGACTGTATTTGTAGTGGCTCAGAGATTTATTGAACAGAATGTGCACATTGAAACAGACTCAGTTTAGTGGTAAAGAATACTACAAGAAGCTAAGAATCTAAAAAGAGTGACAGATGACGGAATTGACAAATGAGCAAGGAAGTGAAAACAGGAAGCCTTCATGGGGGGTGAAGAAGATGCCACCCACGCACATTTGTTTGGGATGAGTGTGGAGTGTATGAAGCAAATGCTGGGGAATGTAATGAAAAGACATTGATATAAAAGCTACAGGAATGCCTACACTGAGTTTCAAAGAGACATATTGTCTAAAGGTTTCTTCCTGTTTTTTTTCCTAAGATAGAGGCATCATCACAGGTTAGTCTCTCACATGGAGGTGACAAGATAAAACTTGTACTCTCTTGGTTCGTCAGAAAGGTTATCTTACTCGTTCAGTTTCCTCTTTGTTCATATTTTCATGTTGGAATGATGGTTAATCCTCCTCAGAGTTCTTTAGGAATCTGGGCATCTGTAGAATAGCTATAATTCTCTGAAGGATGAGACTGTGTTGCTCTGTGGAAGGATGCCTCCAGATGCCCTACAAGATCCCTCCCTTCCTCCTTCTTTATTGTTTGAGGACAGCCAGGAACTCGTTGAATGGTCCAGGCTGACCTTGAACTCAAGATCCTCTTGCCTCCACTCCTGAATGCTGGGGTTCTAAGTGTGTGGGTCCAGAACCCTTTCTACTCCATTGAAAATCACAGATGCTTGTTTTTGTCTTGTTTAAGCCTTACATAGAGATTCAATTTTTTAAAAAATCCATTTCCCTTTCAACTATGCTATGGATTTCTCTTTTGAAGGCCCTTTCTTATGAAATATGCTTTTTCCAAAGGAAAGAAAGAAAGGAGTAAAAATCATCACTCCTGTGTGTATGAATTCTTTGATCCTACCTAAAAAGAAGGATTTAGGGCAAATTACTGACCTGGAATTTAGGACCTAGAAAATGCTTAATCAACAGAGAAGATAGATATTTCAAGCAACTACAAAGGAAATTAATGTAGATGTCTATATGTTCAGGAAGTACCCCCTTTAAAATCTTCTCCATTAATTCCACAGATAGAAAATTTTTTTTCTAGAAACAAAGTTTGTTTTTTAAATACTACTCATGGGATTAAACTATGCCTTTCTGTATTTATATGAATACACAAATTTGTAGAAAAACCAAAACCAGTCAAAAGTGATTGAAATAAGATTAATGATTGAGAAAGGGCACATAGGAATTTTCTGGACTAATAAAATACCTTGTTTGTTTATAGAGGTGTACTTTTCAAAACTGACCTACTGTGGTGTTAAGTATAAATTGTATTTCAACTTTAAAGAAACTCGATAAATGGCCTTTTAGTTTTTCTAGTGTTGTACTGTTTTTGCAAAATACCTTCAACTGCTTTTCATAGGTAGGAGACATCACTAGTATTGAAATTCTCATGTGATTGCTTCTGGAGGAGTGGGGGGTATGTGAGTGTGCATGGTCATATGCCTGTGTGTATGTGGGTACAGGCCAGAGCAGGGTATCAGATGTCTTCCTCTATTATTCTCTAGCTTACTGCCTTGAGACAGTATCTCATAGAATCATAAGTTCACAATGTTGGCTAGGTTAGCTAGTTAGAGACTTCTTGGAACCTGGCTGTCTCCTCCTTACAATCCTGGGCTTACAGTTGTGTAGAGTTTTACCCCACTTCTTATTTGGATAGTAGTGATTCTAGCAGAGGCCCTCATGTTGTAGAGTAAGCACTCATACCCACTGAGTCATCTCCCTAGCCCCTATTTTTGAAAAAAAAAATATTGAGGAAGGTTCTGAAAATGCTGAAGTATAAACCTTAGAGTTTTATATGCCTAGTTTGAAACTGACTTCATTGGCTGCTGTGTAACCCCCTCCTTAACCCCTATTCAAATTAGGCTTCTTTTCTAGCCTGCTCCTGAAGGGGGTTTGAGTAACAAAGTAGTCATTGATTGAAAACAGTGATTGCAACCCTAACTAGATTTTTTCTGTCTGACTGCTTCTACTCTCAGGTAGACTTTTGATTTGGTAAACCCTTATTCCCTTCCTTGCACAGCTGACAGATAAAGAAAAAAATCATGGATGTTATGTAGGACTTGTTCAAAGAAGTATGAAGGGGAAAGCACCTCACCTTGTCATTCCCATACATCTTCCCTGCTTAACAAATGTAGGTGATGTCTGTACAGTTGGGTGGGTGGGTGGGGGTTGAATTTGATGTTGTTGTTTCCTCAACTTCTTATAGGAGTAACCTAGAGAAATTACTTCCTTCAGCCCTGAACCCATGTAAAGGCTATTCGTTGTAAGGACATGGACGTTGTACTGGGATAGAAACTGTGTCTGCCCTAAGCCTTTCTCAGACAGCACTAGTTGAAAATCACCTTGCTTCCAGCTATGAGCCATTGGTAGGGTTTTTTTTAGGGGGCATAGTCATGGGGCCTTAAGTTAGCCACTTAGATCTCAGAGAGGCACAGCGAGGGTTTGTTTTTAGCCTAGATCCAGGGGCTACAGAAGACTGGCGATGAGTTGGGATTGGATGGACATGGGGAGAAGGTGGCCATCTATTCCCATCACTTCCTTATTGTGGGCAGAAGTTGTACACCTTTGGTACCATCTTTAGTCTATATTGCAAGGGCACACATTTCTTTTTCTGGGCTCAAATACAGAAGCATCAGTACAGGTCATCTTGATTCCTAAGCTGTGCAGGTTCTCCTCTTTTGTTCCAGAAATTTCTCCAGGATATGTGTGTGTGTGTGTGTGTGTGTGTGTGTGTGTGTGTAGAGAGAGAGAGAGAGAGAGAGAGAGACAGAGAGACAGAGAGAGAAACAGAGAGACAGAGACAGAGACAGAGACAGAGACAGAGAGCTCACATGTGTGTGCCTGGGTTTGTGAGTGAAAGCAAGAGGTGTCTTCCTTAATCACTTTTCTTCCTTATTGCTTGAGACTCTCACTAAACCCAGAGCTCACCAATTTAGCTGGAGAGGCTGCCCAGAAAACCCCAAAGATCCTCTTGTCCCTGCCTCTCTGGGTCTGGAATTACAGGTGTGTACCACTGCATTTGAATTTTACGGTGTGCTGGGTATACATAGGTTCTGTTTGCATGGGAAACTTTAGGTGTGTGGTCATCTCTCAAGCTCCAGGATGAGGTCTTATCTGTTTTGTTCACTAGTGCATCTATCTATCCTAACATCAAGGCAGCACAGGATAATTGTTTAGTAAATATTGACATTACTGGAAAGAACGGCGGTAATAATCAGGATCTCTTGTTCCCTTCTGCCCCTCATAGGAAGATTGCCTCCCCCTCCCCTTCTCCCACCCCCAAAACCCCATGTTTTGTGAAGCAATCAGGACTTAATAGGATTTTAAAAAATGATTTCCCTAGCATGAATGCATTGGCACTCTGTGTGATAGGGGGGAATCATCATTCTGGGCTTCAGTGCCCTTGTCTTTATGTAAGAAATTGAACCAGATCTCTGAAGAGAGCTAGTTTGAAAATAAGGATCATTTTTCCTCCTATCTCCAGGATTAATCTTGAGACCAAAGCAGCACACTGTAGGAAGAAATTGTATTACACAGCTCTCAGTGGTTCTGGTGCCAGGCTCTCCCCCAGGAAGGGTTCAGGTCACAAAGAAACACCCCTTGTGCCCATGGAAGCTGCAATTGGAAAAGTATCCCCAGGTGATGAGCAGTGGTTTTATTGTCAACCCTTCTACTTGCTGGGTGGCTAATGATAAACTTCTGCTGTTTTCCCACAGGTCTCTCAGGCTGTGCAATGACAGTGATACTGGCATCAGGGGTGTGTCAGGGTGAAGATACCTTTGCTTTCCCAGCAGGCAGCTGCTGATCCTACACATCAGGAGTGCTTTTCTGGAGTCTCACACTAGAGCTGCTTGGTGGAAAGGGGAACATTTTAGACATTGTCAAACAGAAAAGATGGAGTTGGTCCAGCTGCCCTCTGCAGCCTGGGATTATACCACATATCACTAAGTTGCAGGTCCTGCCCTGGGTTTTCCCCTTGCCTTATAATTCCTGAGAGGAAAGGGGTTATAAGGACCCCATGCTACAAATCCTGTGACTGTTGATATGCAGACTCACAGTGAATCCTTCCAACTATCTTAATCCTATCAAAACTCTCTTAAAGGAATAATACACATCAATTGAGTTGGCATAGAAACATGGAAATGCTAGTCAGTGGAAATGATGCTAAATGCAGTGAACTGATACTGAATAATCATAAGGACAGCCATACATGGATGCTGTGTATTCTTCCCTTTGGATTTTTGTGACCATGCAAATGTAACCACTACTCCACAAATCTGTATCCTATGGGTTCTCTAACGAGTGTTCTAAATGTATTGCCTTGGTTGTCTCCATTCCCTAGGCTTCATTAACTATTTTCCCCTTCCTGGAATGTGCCAAAAATGTCTCCCGTCATCATAGCTACTGTTTCTAATTTCTTAAGGGCTTAGCTTAATTTTGATTTATCTTTTCTCAAATTTGTCTTTTACCATCCCGGACCTAAGTGAGCTCAACTTTAACAATTTTGGTTTGTCCTAAGTCATGGTCTTTTTCTCATCCATTTATCCTGTGTTGCTAGCCTTAGTCTCTAGTCACACACCTTCCTATTTTGGTAGATTGTCACCTTCTTAGGCAAAAATAGGTACTTATCATATATAGTTCCTCATCCCCAGATCTTAGCATAGAACCATAATGCATATACCTCTAACAGAGACAAAGGTCGTGCTTAGCATGTCACTTGAGATGTGTTACCCAGCTCTGCTAGGCAGATAGGGAAGGAGGATTTAGTTTGGCAGGTGAAAAAGGAATGAGTTCATAAAACTAAGTTTCAGGATAGAATTTGAAATGGGCTTTGAGTTTTAATTTTCTATTTTGTCTGTTTGAATTATTTACGTTTTTAAATTATATTTGTATTGCTCTGGTAATATATACATATAGAAAAATTCTGAAGGTTCTAGCTCCTTTTTCTACCATCCCACATCTTATTGGTAACTTAATACTTGCTTGTTCTCAAACTGACCTTATTTTTCTCCCAATAATCCAACCAAATATTCAGAAATCTACTTTGCTGTTAGTGGATCCATCTCAAATACTTGAGAAAATTTTTCTTTCACTTGCCCCCATCTAGTGACCCAAGACCAGTTCATACCTCAAAACTGTCAGTTCCACTGCTTTTCTGGCCCAGCTCCCAAATCCTATTCAGAAGCTTTACTGCCCTCTGATACTCCAGTCCTTCTCCCACATTCCAGGAGAAACCCACAGGGCATCTTTGTACCTTCTCAGCACTTAGCTCAGAACTGTTTTTTTTTCATTTAAAATGTTTAAATTAATTTTTACTTAAATTAAAAACTATCTTATTTTACATACCAATCCCAGTTCCCTCTCCCTCCTGTCCTCCAATTTCCCCCATCTCCCTCCCCAGGGAGGGTGAGGCCTTCCATGGGGGATCACCAAGGTCTGTCACATCATTTGGGGCAGGAGCTAGGCCCTTTTTCATGTATCTAGGTTAAAAGAGTGTGCCTCTGTGTGGAATGGGCTCCTGAAGTCCATTCGTATACTATAGACTGCACAGGCCTCCTGACTGACACCCACATTCAGAGGACTTGGTTCCGTCTTATGCTGGTTCCCCCTTTAAAATTTTTTATTGAATTGAAAATAAACTTTTCTCTCAACTGTCTAGTTTGGGTTATCTTGAGAAACTTGCCCTCTCCTCTTCTACATCTACCTCCCCCACCCCTCACCCTCTTCCTCCTCCTCCTTTCTGTTGTTTGTTTGTGCTACTGAGTATAAATTAGACCTTGTGGATACTAGGCAATTACTTGCCTAAGGAGCCATATTTCTAGCTGTTTGATTTAGCTGTGTAAGCCAGATTGACCTCACAGGTACTATTTATCTTCCTTACTGTATCTTCTGAGAGCTGGAATTACAGATGTGTGCCATCATGCATGGTTATATTTACAGGCAGGTTTTTTTTGTTTTTACGAGACAGGGTTTCTCTGTATTGTTTTGGAGGCTGTCAGTCCAGCCCAGCCTTGAACTCACAGAGATCCGCCTGCCTCTGCGTCCCAAGTGCTGGGATTAAAGGCGTGTGCCACCACCGCCTGGCTCAGGCAGGTTTTTTTTTAAATAGTGGTTTTCATAAAACAAAACAAAATTACAAAGGAAACTATAGTGAAGGACACATCAAATAAAAGCAAATTTTGATATAACAATCTATGTGATACCTTCTTAATACATTAAATAACAAATGCCACCCAGAGGGTATAATTTATACCATTTCAAAGTATCACAAATAATATTTTGAGGTACTCACAGCATCTGTGATGTGATAGGAAAATATTCATGATTTATTTTGCGATGAGTCACAGGTCCTTCTAATATTGGTATGTTACCTACTTTCATAAGCAAAGGAAATGCAAAAATTTCAGTTAGAAGTTAACGAAAATGAAGTGTTACATTTTGCCCACTTGGGTTGTAGGTTAACTCCCTTACCTGTCTGAATCATAAGACCATGTGACCTACTTTCTGTTTCTGGTAACTCTGAAGCTTTGGGCTCTTCTTCTGTGTGTGTTCTACCATGTAAATAGAAGACATGTCTAACTTGGTCTCATACCTCTGTTTTCTTTGCATCTATGCAGGTAGAAGAAGGATGGTGGGAAGGTGTACTCAATGGGAAGACTGGAATGTTTCCTTCCAACTTCATCAAAGAGCTGTCAGGAGAGTCGGATGATCTTGGTATTTCCCAGGATGAGCAGCTATCCAAGTCAAGTAAGGAAGTCTACTGTACTGAACAGGAAAGGGAGGAGACCAGTGGACTCTGTCGTAACCTCCCTTATGTACCTTTGTTCTATGTCAAAGGCCTGTAACAAAAGCTTGTGGGTATTTTGTTGGCTAGAGCACCTTGCCCACTATGATTTAGTAAGTTTATCACTGTATAAATGTGATCTATAGGTATATATTCTACATATCTCTAGATAAGTGAGTACCAGCTCTCAGCCATGGTAATACTGGCTCATGGGTAGCACATGTTGCTGCACCTCCCAATACCTTTAGAAAGTCATTTTCCATTGAGTTTGTAATTATCTTTTGAGTGAACCCACTGAGATGATCAGTATTCCCTAGTGTCTTCTGATGAACTTGGGCGGGGAAATAACAGAATTATTAGTGGCAGGTACTGTGTACAAGATAAATGCATGCCAGTTCCCTTGAATATATGACAAGATAGTTAAGAGGCCAGGCCTTCCCTTGGATAAGGAAATGGCCCCTTTTGCAATGGTGAGAACAAACTTCAGGTCTGTTTTTCTCCAGGGCCTGAAGGTTTCTCTCCAGCTTCTCTGCTACCCTTTCCAGCTCATGGAGCAAAAGGTCAGGACCGGGAAGCTTTGTTCTCCCAGTCACTAACCCAATTTCTCATGTGGGTGTCTGTGTTTATCTTGTACCATGTTGAGCCAAGGTCATGGGCATGAATGTTGTAGGAGACTCAGCTGTGTCATAGTGGTGTGATGCTACTTGCTGTCTTTCCTTTCTGACAAAATCTAGTCTTACCAAAACAATTCTTAAATACTGTCACTTTCCATTTTGAAATTTTAATTTGGATAATATTCTTCTATTTGTCTTGGTATCCCTTTATCCAACCAGTAGTATGATTGGGCAGAGGTTTGATTTGGAATTTGAAGCCATTTACAGAAAAGTACTTAGGTAACATTTTTTGCTTGGTGTCTCAGCAGTGGCTCTCAGTCATAGAGCCTGCCAAACATAGAAGCAACTGTACTGGTTGGTCGACTCAGTGGCTGCCTGCAGCAGGACCCCTTCCTTCCACTTCTAAAGCTCGAGAATCCTCCTGCTCCAAACTCCATTCTGTCCTTGAGTCTAGGATATGAAGGATTGGTATGGATGTTTGGAACAACTGAAGTATTTGGGAACTCCTTTCACCTGTGATCTGGGCTGTGTGGTTTTCCACTACTGTGGCCAGCTCAATGAGTAGAGCAGTGAGAGTTTCTTTTGCCCCTTCCCCTCAACTCGCAGTAGAATTTTGGCTGCTCTGGAGTCTTCTTTTGTACATTAGACAAGTATGCCTGGTAACTAGGTCCCACACTAACAATCCTGTATCTCTGAACCATTGGGGATTAAATATGATTTTTCAGGGAGGAGTGAAAGATCAGGTTATTATAACTTTATTTCCTTGAGGAAATGAAATCTAAATTCCAACAGCAGTATCGTATGTAATCCACCTCACATAGGAAGGTCCTCAGTAAATGAGAGCTCACTATTAAGATAAACTTGGGACATGACCAGTTAGTGTTTAGCTATTTGTTTTCTCTTTGCTACCATGGACACTGTAGCATCATGTCTGCATTTAAAAATTACCTTGTAATTCCCTTACTGATGCAGAGATGGAGATTTGGAGACAGCCTCGCTGGGTAAGTCTTTTACCTCTTGGCACCCTACCATCTTAGCTATATATTCTCAGAAGTGAAGAGTTTCAGGGAACACATCCAAAAGTTTTTGGAACTATTGAAAGAAACTGTACCCCCAAACACATCTCAGGTCATTACCATGGAAAGGTAACTGTGGCAGACTCTCTCCTCAAAGCATGTAGTGCTGGAATTCCTGGTACTGGAGGTTTTTACTGAGTGGAATGGTCTTCTCAAACATTTGGCTTTTACCTACCTGCAGCACCAACTCAATTACCAGCCTTCTGTTTCAGAACAAGATATCTAGTAGTTTCTGTGGCCTTGTTCAGCCCAGCTGTCTATTGCTGAAGGTTCTGAGGTCCCTGGAGAAGCATGTAATTCTAACAAGGATGGATGGTTCTGATAAAACTTATTATTAATTATGAATGCTCGGCCTTAGCTTAGGCTTGTTTCTTTTTTTACTTTTTTCTTTTGGTTTTTCGAGACAGGGTTTCTCTGTATTGTTTTGGAGGCTGTCCTGGAACTTGCTCTGTAGACCAGGCTGGCCTCGAACTCACAGAGATCTGCCTGCCTCTGCCTCCCGAGTGCTGGGATTAAAGGCCTGTGCCATCAATGCCCGGCAGCTTAGGCTTGTTTCTAGCTAGCCTTTTAAAAAACTTAATTCACTTCTATTAATCTATGTGCTGCCCCAAGGCTCATTTTACCCCATCTACATATGTCCATCCTGCTTCCTCCATATCTGGTTGGCTGGTCTCTGGCTTGTCTCCCCTTTCTCTTTGCCCACCAGCCCTGCTTAGGCCTCCTCTGCCTAGCTATTGACTATCCAGCTTTTTATTAGACCACTCAGGTACCTTAGGCAGGAAATGTGAAACAGCAAACACATCTTTACATAGTTAAATATAGCATAAACAAAAGCTACATATCTTTATGTAGTTAAAGAAATGCAACACATCTTTACAAAGTTAAACAAATGTTCTATACCACAATACTAATTCCTTGGTGATGTGGTTGTAATAGCCAAAAAGGACTTCATAGAAGAGTAGATGTGAGAATAATGTCCTTGTTGCTTTGTGAATTGAAATCATGCCCTGAAAGAGAGAAGTAGCATCTCTCTGTGTTGTGGTAGTGTTTTCAGTACTTGTCTACACTAATGATTTGCTTCATCAAGAATTACACTAAAATGTATATATTACCAGACTACATTGGTGCAGAGATTATATATATTGATGGGATTTATCCAAATAGGATCTTTGATTTTAGAATGGTCTGTTTATTCTCTCCTAACTTAATTATCAGAGAATAGTGTTAGGAGTTTGGATATATTTTAATTTTTTTGGAAAAAAAAACCTCTTTTTTTGTTTTGAAGTAATTAAGATTCATAAGAAGTTGTAAAAATAAACACTGCACTAACTGTATGGGGAGGACCCATGTATACTTCACCAGTCCCCCCCCACCCCCGTGAATGAATCACCTATAATTACAGTAAATTCATGCTTGCTTTTGCCCTATAGTTGAGAGATACAAAATGTAGTTAATATACAAACAACTTTT
Organism: Mesocricetus auratus; assembly: GCF_017639785.1. Lineage (NCBI taxonomy): Eukaryota > Metazoa > Chordata > Mammalia > Rodentia > Cricetidae > Mesocricetus > Mesocricetus auratus. The sequence goes on along the minus strand of NW_024429188.1, from coordinate 21,120,002 downwards.
GTTATGATCCAAAATGTACTTAATGAGAGTCTTTGTTTGATCAGCCTACTTAATAATCTTTGTAAATGGCAATCCATTTTTCTGTGATGATTGCTTAATTACATGACTCTGGGGCTAAGTTAAATCCTAATCTTTGTGCCATATTGGTAATTTTTAGATATTACAGTGATAACACATAAATATTCTCTTAAGTGCTACCAGACATTAGAATGAGGGTTTTCTTTGTCATTTTAGCTAAAATCTGTATCCTAATATGGAGAGAGCATTGTGTACGATGGATTCTTGCATATCTGCTTCATACATGTACATAAACATTCCTTCCTTTGAATGTGTGCATTCTTTTTTATTTTATTTATTTTTGAATGTAGGCATTCTTATTTGTATACTTTACAAATAATACTTGAAGTTATGAAGTTTTTATATTAATAGATGACTCTGATATAGGAAACATTGGCATTGTACTTAAAAAGGAGTATGCCATTGACTACTTGTCTAGTGGTAGGTATTTAATAAATTCTTAATGAGCCCTTTATTACTCCAAGGAGGCATTTTTGTCTTGAATGACAGGTAAAAGTTTGTAGAAAGTGGCTTTCATACACTCTTACACATGGCATTTTGCTAAAGAAGCTCTTGTTTAGGGTAATCTGGTCTGCCAAGGACAGAGTTTTAGAACTCATATGGGTTGGCCCATAGTTGAGTAATAGCAGAAACTTTCTGCATATTTAAATTTGAAAATATTTTTTATCATACTTGAAACTTGTGACACTTGAGATGAATTTTCGCATAAAGATTTTTATAAATCCTTAATTATAGATTATTTCAAATGTAGGTAAAAGTATGAATAATATAAATAAAGAATCCCTGTGTTCCTGTCACCCAGTTGATCAATTCTCAACCTATGGCTAATTTGTTGACATTATGTCCCTTCACATTCCTGCTCTAAATTTTTCTTAAACAAAATCCTAGATATTATATAACTTTACTGAAAGTATTTAAACATAATCAATAAAGGGGTTTCTTAGACTACCATTACCACATACACACAAAGTTGCAGTGAGTCCTTAAATAATTAAGCTTGTGCTCTGTGTTCACTTTCCTCTAATAACCATCTTTTGTATGGGATTTGTTGATGTGAATCTGGATCCAGATATGGTACATACACAGTGCTGAGATGACATGTTTCAAATTTCTCTGAGTCTACCAGTGTCTCCTTCATAGGCCCTCTTTCTGTGCAGTCTGTTTGCTAAAGAAGCCAAGTTTGTTTGTTCATTTGTTTCTAGCTGTCTGGCTTGTGATGGTTTCGTATCTGTTTTGTTATTTACAGAAATTGATATTTAGATCTAGGGATATGAATGGATTAAGATTGTGTGTGTGTGTGTGTGTGTGTGTGTGTGTGTGTGTTTCACATCATCCTAGGTGGTACGAGATGTTGTACTTGGAGGTTCATGAGGTCTGTCTTTCCTTTTGAACTCAGTTGTCATTGATTATCACTAAGATATGGTCAGACAGGTCTTACAGAGTGGTACCAAACAAGCTTTATTTTTTTTAAAGAAAAACACTGAAATGGACTATAAACACATACAAAAGGTGTTTAGTACATTCAATTGTTTTAAAACAGAACATAGAAATGCTTACATCAGTTGTAAGACAGAATCTTAAGATACCAGGTATGGACAGGAATTTTCTGGTCATTTGGCCTGGTGTCAGATGGAAATACTTTTGCACATAGTAATTCCATTTCACCTGTGACCTGGCTTTTGAGTTAGGAGACCAAAATGACATGCAAAGTTTCTATACATACTCTGGCATCACCTCCATTACACAAACAGATCACCTTCTCATTCAACATCTGGTGAATTACAAACCTGACTATATTTGAGTGTATTCTTACCACAGTCATAGATGTTGACTAGTTATCTTTTTATCTATAGTTGTACATTTGTTCCCATTGACTAAATAATGTGAAATGGAGCTAATCAGCAAATGTTATAATCACACATTATCCTGACTCTGGGATTTATTTGGACTTAGTGACAAAAAATTGTATGTGAGTATGATCCAATTTCAGTATATATTTTGCCTCTTATTTAAAGTATGTATGAATCTTCCACTTTAATAGTTTTGATAGTAATTAATTTCAAATAATTGTTTTAAAACTATAATTATTACTTTTAAAAATCCTTGGGCTGGAGATGTAACTGAGTTTTCAGAATGTTTGCCAAGTATGCACACAGCCCTGGATTTGATCCCTAGCACTGAATAAGCTAGGTATGTTGGCATTGTAATCCAAGTGTTTGAGGGGGGTGAATTCAGGAGCATCATAAGTCCAAGGTCATCCTCAGCAACATAGATAGTTTCAGGTCAGCCTGAGATACATGAGACCTCGACTCATAAAACCATCCTATAGCTATGGGAACATGGTCAATTATTTCCTGTAATCTTCTGAGGGATAAAACTTGTATCTTTGTAACTACAACTTTCCATTTGAAATGAAACTCCCATTTTCCCAATGTTTTATTTAAAATGTTTAGATTGTGATACTTTTAACCACTTCCATGATACCAAAATATGTTGAAAAACTCCATTCTGCAGTATCATTAGACATTTTTCATTTTTAGTATTTAGTGTCATTGAGTTTGAGTTTGTGCTTGTATTCTATTTGCAGTGGAGAATGGTTAACCAATAGATAACACAGAGTTTTAGGAAAAGTGAGATGCTAACATAAACATGCAGTTTTGTGTCTCAATTTTAAAACTTTTCCCTTCTATAATGTTTGCTTCCTTCAAGAACTGATATTTAAACTGACATGTTGGCTCACACCTTTAATCCTAGCACTCAGGTGGCAGAGGCAGGTGGATCTCTATGTGTTCGAGCCTAGCCTGGTCAACAAAGCTAGTTCCAAACAACAACAAGAAAGCCTCTGATATTTAATCGTCATAGTAAAATATTACCCACATCAGGGTAAACATTGCTTATATGCCTGAGGTTTCTGATTGCCTGTCTCTTTGGCTCCTCGTTCAGGTAAGAGTACCTATGTATCCTTATCTAGCACTAGCCCAGGCTGCCTCTCTAATTGCCTTCCTGGCAGTAGGCAGGGGGATTTGCAGATTGGCTTGACTGACAGTGCACATGTCAGGATAACGATCTGTCTCCCACTGGGATTTTCAGACTTGCTCCTGCGGCAGAGCACATGAAAGCTCTGCTGTACTTGGGAGCATCACTGGAATATTGATTTTTTTCTCTTATCCCCCCTTTTTGCTGACACTGAGAAGACTGTTGCTATTCATTTGTAGAAGGCCTGTTCTCACACCAGCAGCTGTACTTTAGTACGAATGGTGACATCCTTGAAGTTAAGTAGAGAAAAATCTGCTCAAATAAAAACTTGCTGCTAACTTGCTCTGCTTTTGGCATGGAGCTCCTCAAGAAGCATGTTTGCAAAAACTATTGCTTCCCTAGATTATTCTTATATAGATAGTGATTTGTTTTGACACAGCGTCACTTTTGTATCCCAAGGCCTGGAACTCAATATGTAGTCTCTGGAGTCCTCCTGCCTCAGTTTCCTGAGCAGCTCAGGTTGCTTATGTATGCCACTTGGTCCCACACATGGGTGGAGACTTGAATACCTAACTTTTTGCTCTAATTGGCTGCAGCACATATGACCCAAAGGGCAGATTTCTAAACCAGGGCATATTACCATTTTTGTAACACATGGGAATGGCAATCTAGATGGTGATCTGATCATTCATAATTGCTGTCATAAATTGGGGATGACAAGGCCTGGAAAGTGACCCTCTCAGGGTTCCTATTCTGATGATGGAGAGTTTGTAAGGAATGAGAGAAGTTGCTCTTTGCCCGTCTAGTTACACTCCCTGTTTATACTTTGCACCTTTCAACTTACTATGAAAGTAGAAGCCTGCATCGCTGGTTGAGAATTTAACTCATGAGCTAGAACAGAACTTATTTCTTTTAATAATACATTTATTAACAGAGATTATTTTTCAAATGTTTTTGTCATCTTGTGATACTTATGATATTCTCTGTATTGTGTTTTGTGTGTGTGTGTGTGTGTGTGTGTGTGTGTGTTGTGTGTGGTGGAAAGGTGGGTGGGTATGTGTATACTTAAATTGGAGCAATATATGGATCTGTGCTCTTAACGATTTAGCTATGTGTTCAGTCCTATGATACTGTATCAAAAATATGATATTTGAAGCTGGATGAGTCCTATGTCCTCAATGCTTAAGTAGACTCATTATTGACACAACAAAACCTCAATTAAGATATTTCAAGAAACAGAGTTTCTCTGATATATTTGGTACTAAACCAAAACATCCCTTCATGTTGGTATGGGTACCAGTAATGGTTTCAAATCTCACCAGTAAAATCTCCCTGTATTTTGTTAATATCTTGTCTTGCTTGAAGGCACTAAGAAGTGACAAATCTTCTATTTACTTGTGTTGCCATGCCTTATGAATGCTTAGTAAGTAGTTTACTATTGAACCATACCCCTGCCCAACAAGTTTTCTGAGGAGGGTTCCATACCTTGTTTAGAATACTGAGGCTCGTATATCAGCTTTTACCATGTGGGTCTCTAGGGATAAAAGACAGGGGCGGCAGGACCTGATCTGTTTTATGTGTTGGTCACACTCTCCAAAGGGAAGAGTGTGCTTGCCTGTGGAGTTAATGGAATAATCCTATGAATTGGATTCTCTCTGATTAATTGAGGTTTTTCTATTGTTAAGTTAAAAAATGTGAAATCGTTTCCAAGTTTTAATTGGGCATAACATACATGTGGGTTATTTTAGAGGGAAGACCCAAATCTGGTTATTTCTTGCCATTGTGGTTACATGGGGACTTTGGGCTCATTCTGTAACAATCTTAAACTCTGCCTAATGGACTTTAATTAATTGCGTTGATGAAGCTCTTGCAGTGGAGTCATTGAAGGCAAGTTCAGTTAAAGACTCTTCCTCTTCCTTCTTTTGCCATCATTTGCTTCCCTCTGCCCCCTCTCTTTTTTCTCTCCCCCTTCTCTTCTCTCATTCACTGTCAGGAAAGACTACCTTTGAAGGGACAATTCTGTACCGCGCTGCACCGGGAAAGACGGAGGGCCACAGACGCTATTACAGTGAGTGACCTTAACGGCAGGTGGCAATCTTAAAGATAAGATCTGGGCACCTGTGGGTTTTGATGCAGCTGCGCTTTTCCTGAGCTGCCCATGCTTATGCCAAGTGTCTGTGTGAATTTCTGAACCAAGGACATGGGCTTATTTGCCTTCAATAAGTGCCATTTCCCTGGTGTGTGCTACAAGAACATTGTCACCACCAACTCCTGGTGCTGTCTTGTTTGCTTTCTGCCTTTCTTGTCTGGATGACATGTATGCATGAGCCATGTGTGCAGAGAATGAAGCAGTAGTTTTTGTCATGGCAGTGGAAGATGGCTTCTGGTGGAGACGTCAACCTCTCCTAGTTACTGCTTTTTCCAAGTGGGTCATTTGTTGTTTGTGTGGTTCAAAGAAAGAAGATTTTGGCATGGAAGTCCATGCCAGATCCAGTGTTTTGCTTTGCTCATCCAGCTAATCACCACACGGCAGACTTCTTTTGGCAGGACCCATATGCAGCCTTTTGTGTTGTAAAATAAGGCTCCAAAAGTCGAAGAAATGAGATATATGAAATAATTTCATGATGCCCTTAGTACAGTTCCTGTTATATCACAAGCACTACATATGAATGTGTCAAATTAAAAATGAGCAAGGACTGATGGGTGATGAAACTAGGGTTTATTGCACCACAGTGGACGGCCATGGGACCGGCAGAAGCAAATTTTAGGAGGCAGGCTTTGTTCTGTTTTCATTGGGAGTGAAGAAAATCCACTGTGGTACACATATACTCGTATCCATGAATTATACACAAATGTGAGGAACGATGTTCAGACAAGAGCACCAGAACTGTCCTTCAATGGTCGAAGTGAAGGTACTTTTCTTTCTACTCCATTCTGAGCAGGTGCACAATTCTACTGCATATGACTTAGCATGCAGTGTGCTTCTTGTGCTCAGTGGAGAGATCTCAACTTGTTCATCTCCATGCCCTGCCCTGTCCACGTGTCTGGAAGTCATACCAGTATATAAATGCTGAAGTCATTTCCAAACCCTCATATCTTTTTACACTATCTCTTCATGGACCAGTAATGTGCCCTTCATAAACTGGCCCTAACCTTCATTCCACTTGGTTGGTTGAGCTGCCTGGGAGTACCATCTAGCATTCAGAATATGATATGGGGACATTTTATAAGAAGATACCCATGATAGGCACAAGTAGATAAAAGGAGTACCCAATATGAAATTAAAGTCACCTTTCCTTCCAAATGGAAAGAACTAGATTTTTGAGTTATTACATCAATGCAAATACTTGGCTATATAATTTGTATTCTTAAAAAGTATAGAATAAAGCTGCCAGAATTTCTGGAAGAAAAAAATCTGCCGTGTGTTGCCTTCCCAGGCCATGCTTGTGTGCATCTATTCCCTGTATAGTAGATTATTTCTTACAAGTGATAATATAAAGTTATTAAGATGAGCCTGAAGGCAGCAAATTCCTACAAGTGGAAACTTGGTGAAATTAGGGTGACAGTGGAGACCAGGTTATGGCTGTAGCTAATGGTGAACTATAGAAGAATCCCCTGAATTTCTCTTTCTGAAGAACTAAAACAGAGACACTCTACTCTGTTTGCCCTGCTGCCTTCTGGTGGTAGAGGAGGAGGGGGTGGAGGAGGGGGGTAGAGGTGGGGGGGATGGAGGAGGGGGTAGAGGTGGGGGGGATGGAGGAGGGGGGGTGGAGGAGGAAGGGATGGAGGAGGAGGGGGTGGTAGAGGACGGGGTGGAGGAGGAGATAGTGGTAGGGGATGTGGTGGTGGTACGTGATGGTAGGTGATAGGGTTTCTTTACACTGTTTATCTCACCCTCAGTGGTTCATTCCAAACATGAAAATAATATGCAAGCCTTTTATCACATAGAAAGAATTCATACAGCAAAATAAGAGCATGTTAAAGGGGAAAATGACACAATATTTAGACTCCAAAATTATATCTCCAGCATGGGTATTCCCAGAAATAATGAACAGATAAACACACAAATGGATAGCTAATCCAGGGGGTCTCCATGTTTGGACAGACCAGTCTGGTCCTGTGAAGTGCAGCTGGCACCCTCCCTATTGTGTCCTCTATTTCTGCTTACAAATGCTGTGCTTTAGTTAACTAAAACATGCAGCAGCTCTCTTCCCCCTCCCCTCCCCTTTTGGCTTAGAAATCCTGCTTTATGGAAAATGGCAGCAACAAAGGAAACCATTGTTTTAAGGCTTTGATTCTGAAAGTCATTAGCAATCTATAATGACCTGTCTATATTTTATCAGTTTGCATTTAACAGTTTTTCCTTGTTCTAAGACTTCCTCACTTAAATGACTTCAACATTTTATGATATTCTGTGTGAACAATTATTTGGTGTATCATTCCTATGGACTAGGTAGCCACAGGAAGCTAATATACAATTGGCTGCAAGCAAAATAAATTTCAAGGCGTTCATTAACTTCAAGGGCATTGTTATGGTCAGGAGCTACAGAATAAGTGATCAAAAGCTGTCCTACACATATAGAACCTTGGAGATATGGTTTAGTGACAGAATTTAGTATTCCAAAAATATACTTTGAACCCTTCCCTTTGCTGGCATAATTGATGTCCTGACTACCAAAGGAAGAATGTATACCCAGAAATTAACAGATTCAAATAGGGTCTTCTTTTAGGAACACTAGTGTGGGCAGAACATAGGGATCAAGCACCTGGGGAGGTAAATGTTGATACCGTCTTGCTGACAACTATCTTAAATACTTCCAAACATATGGCACAAGAGGTTAAAGGGAGAGTGTCATATCCCCAGTGTTTCCTTGGGAAAAAATCGGCTTTGGGAACATAGGGATATTAGAGGAAAGATTGGGATTCTGGCCTCTGGGAAGGCAGTTTTCTTTCCATCTTTAACAGACGCCATCATCTTTCTAGGAAACACTCTTTTCATGTCAAGTTCAGTTTAATGCTTTCTTAGAGGAACATGCCTGCATGCATTTATTCCTTGTGAAACCATCCAAAGAGATTTAAGTCTTTGGCAGTCATAATTTTGTGTGGTTTAATTGCTAATTTGTTTAAATCACTTTTAGCTTTACAGTTTCCCTTTAGGAAATGTTACCTTCATTGCTAATTGACATGAATCAGATAATTTAGAGGTACAGTATGTGGTACTTACTGAATGGGAAGGCCTGGCATGGGCAGGGAGGATTGGTATTACACAAGCCATGGGTAAAAATTTTGGATCAGAACCAGGCTTTGGCTGAAGCATGTAAAATGTCATATGTACAACAAGATCAGCATGAAATTAGAGTTTCTGAAAAGTTATTTTGATTCACTGCTTAAAATTAAAGTTTGGGGGTAGGAAGACTAAACAAAACTGAGACAACCTGAGTCAGTATAGTCAGCCCCCTGAGTACAGAAGCCTTGTCACACTTTGAGAGATGGCTTCTGGCCAGCTGGGAAGTTCTTTATTGTGGCCCTTGGCTGATTTCTGAGCTCTTTCTCTCCTCATCCCCACTGTTGACAGGCTTAAGAGAAACCACAGGCTCTGAAAGTGATGGGGGTGACTCAAGCAGTACCAAGTCTGAAGGTGCCAATGGGACAGCAGCAACTGCAGCCATCCAGCCCAAGAAAGTTAAAGGAGTCGGGTTTGGAGATATTTTCAAAGACAAGCCAATTAAACTAAGACCAAGGTCAATCGAAGTAGAAAATGACTTCCTGCCGGTGGAAAAGGTATGTTTGACAATTTCTGTTTGATTTCACTGTAGTGTGGAATATCCAAAAATAGGTTGTGGGCTTTAACTTCAATGTGTTTCTTGCTTGACGTTTGTCATCCCTCTCTTGGGTTCCCCTCCTCTGCAGGAATGGCTTCCCTGCTGCGTACTTGTCACCACTCTTGTGTTGGTCAGCTTTCCATACATCTAACAAAATATGGCTTGAGATAATTAGAGTGTGCGATAGGACAAAATGTCTTACCTCGTGAGCTGGATAGTAGAGAAAGGATAGGATTGGAATCCTATAATCTCCTTTAAGGGCACATGGCCAATGACCTAAGGACCTCCCACCAGGTGTCAAAGATTTTTATAACCTCCTGATAGTACTACCCTGGGCATCAGGTCTAACACACAGAACTTTGGAGGACTTTGAGGAATATATACCTCATTTAAAAACTGTTACTCAGGATGCCTTTTCAAGTGGTTCAACACCTCTCCGTCTCCCTTCCAGAGAAGCCCCTCATTCCATGAACCCAGCTAAATATATGGCCCTGACAGCTTTCAGATACCCTAAAATCTCTCTCTAATGCTTTGTGCTCAAGTATGTTGATTGTGTTTATGCAGTGGAGAAAAGCAATTGTGTGGATTTTTTCCCTAAGTGTTAGGTAGAGACAATTTCAGACTGCAGAAAGGAAGTCTCCTGTGTGTGCATAGGAATGATGGAGACAGCTTGTGTTCTGACTCCCTGGGTTGCTCCCATCAGGAAGCTAGCTGTTTTCTTCTGCTTCTGGTTCTGGGCTGGTGAGAAGCAGACAGCATGTTGCTGCTGAGTACACGGTTGCTATAGCAACCCACCCAGAGCCATAGCTCTGTGGCTACTGCTGACGTCTACTGTGGTACACTTCTGAGCATCATATCCTTACTAGGGAGTTGATAAATACTGTGGAATTTTCCAAATTATAATAAGCTACACTCGTGCTGTGCTTAAGAAATGTTTGTTAATTTGATTTAGTGTTAAGTTTTTGCTTTGACTCTTGTGCCAGCAGGTTTGGGATAGGGTACTGGCAACATTTCTAATTCAGGTTTATCATTGGCTTGTGGTTTTCGTTTTTTTTTTTTTTTTCAGTGAGGTCGAATTTTAAAGGTTGCATCTGCAGCTGTAGAACCCGCACTACCTACCCAACCCCTAGCAATTTTCCATAGTGCCAGCAAGCATTAGAAACAGCTTCTATGGTTGGGGGCGCATTTTGGACATTTAGTGCCTTAGAGAAAAGACACAGAGTGAGATACTGGAACATGCTTCACTTAAACTCTTCCTTTGTTGAAATGTTGCTTTTTCAGTAATCAATATGTGATGTTGCCTATGATCTGAAAACTATGTTGTTAGTGTCATAACTTACAATCACATTTTTTGTTTCCCGTGGCCACATTCATATTCCATGAAGTAGCCATAAAAAGTGAGCACCCATCTTGACAAGGAATGATGGAGTTTTTCTCCATTTTATTCAAGTATTTGAAAAGAATATGACCACTGAATCAATCAAGATGGCATCACACACACACACACACACACACACACACGTATATTTCTGTACATGTGGAGAAATCTGATATTGGTGTCAGAAATCTCCTTTCTCTCTGCCACATTCATTGAGTCAGAGTTTATCAGTCAAACCCATAGCTTAAAGATATGGCAAATCTCACTAGCCCGCATGCTCTGCAGATTCCTGCATTTTTCAAGGGTTCTGGGGATCTAAACTCCAATCCTCTTGCTTGTGTGACAAGTGCTTTAACTGCCTAGACATTTCCCTAGCCCCTGTTTATTAATTCTTGAGATGAGATCTCACTGTGTGACCTTTAAACTCCTGGGCTTAAACAACTGCCTCAGCCCTGCAAGTGCTAAGACTATAGGTATGTGTACCTTCTTGCCAACTAGTCCAAGTTTATGTCTCAGCACATTTCTTTCAAGAATGACAGAGCTTTATGCTTGCTTCTCTATCATTTCCTATCAGTTTATCCAAATCCCCAAAACATCCTCCTCCTCCCACAACTTTCCCCATCTCAGATGAAAGCAGTGCCATATCTCCTTCCTTTTATTCCCTTGAGGTTGTGTCTGACTAATTGGTTAGGAGACCCACCACCTCTCCCTATGTCTAGCATCTATCTATCTGTATCTCATCACCCTAATGGGGCTCTTTTTTCTTCTCACTCCTGTGCACTGTGTACATGGCACATACTTATAGAAGGTAGAATGTTTTGGAATGTATTGACATGATGCTTTGGAGACTGCAGACTTCTGTAGAGTGAGAGAGCTGAATGGAATAATAGACCAGGTGCACAATTGAAAATAAAGCAATTGTATGATTAACAGTTTCTTTGTGAAATAGTGTATTGGTGGTAGTGACATGAAACAATGACTTTATCAGAGTTATGTGCTGTGTGTGTGTGTACACGTACATATATCCTGATTCTTGATTTCGTGCAGAGTAACACCATGTGCTAGAAGTTCTCCTAATCCAGTGTGAAGCCTCAGGAGCAAACATAAACGTCCCAGCTTGCTTGAGTGGCTGCAGGCAATGTTTCTACCATCTGAAATGATTTAAAACTATCTCTACTCCCTATTGTTGGTGCAATGGGTAGTTGCATAGATTTATGGAACCATTATGTTATTACACAATCTGGCTTGAGAGCCAATGAATGTGATACTGTTTTATTAATGCACATGCTGGTTCTTTTCACTTTTGAAATGGTTTGTAATCAAAATTTATGTTTAAAGAAGAAAGTTTCCCTTTAAAATGGAGCTTGCTGCTTTGATTTTGCAGAAGCAAATTCGATCTTGCAGGACAGAATTTGGTATGTGATCCTCTGACATGGCTGATTTGATAATTTGTATGAGGAAAGAAGGGATCTGACAAAGACTCCTCTCTCTCTCTGTCTCTGTCTCTGTCTCAGTCTCTGTCTCTCTCCCTCCCTCCCGCCCCCCTCTTTTTCTCCCTCCCTCCCCCTCTCTCCCTCCGTCCCTCTCCCCTCCCCCGTCTGTGTGTGGGGTATGGGTATGTGTGCACATGGAGGCCAGAAGTCATCACTGGGTGTTTTCCTCCGTCTCTCTCTGCTATCCACTCTCTCATCTTTCCACAGGGTTTCCTCACAGAACCTAAAACTCACTTGTTGGCAAGTTTTAAGCCTCAATAAGCTCCATGTATTTGTCTGTCTCTGGCTCCCAGTGCTGGGGTTACAGATGTTTGCTGCCACGCCTGCATTTTAAGTGGGTACTGGATATCTGAACTCAAGTCCTTATGCTTGCATGGCAGATATTTTACCAACAGAACCATCTCCCAAGCCCCTGTGTATCTGTTTAATCTATAACATCTAATGATTAGAGGGGAGGTACTAAATAATAGCCCTTTACCAACCCTGAAAAAGGAAATAGTGAAGCCAGGTTTAATGCTATATACCTAGCATTCAGGAGACTGAGGCAAGATAATGGAAAATTCAAGGCCAGTCAGTTACAGTCCTCCTCAGCTGTATAGAGACTTTGTTCCAAAACAACAAACTAGCCATCCAACCAAAAAAAAAACAGTGAATACTATTATTTTTGTTTCTCTTATTAAGATATAAGGGGAGACCCCATATACACGCCTTTTAATATTACAAAATGGATATACCTATGAACAATTTGTATAATGTACCATTTAACTGGATTATTTGCAGATGAAATGGTATAGAGGAGACAAAATTAGTGATGAATTGATAATTGTGTTTTGTGAATTCAAATTGTGTGTAGTCAAGGATGACCTTGAACTTCTGATCCTCCTGCCTCTGCCTTTCAAATGCTGGGATTACAGGCATATGCCATCTAGCTCATGAGTGGTAGTTGTTGAAAGTGAGTGATACATACATTGGAATTTGATATATACTTTATTTTTGTGATGTGTTAGAAATTCTTGTAGTAGAGATTACAGGAAAGGTAACTTTTGGGGAAGTGTTTTCATTTGAATTAAGCTTAGATATATGTGTTAATCTATCAATAGGACCAGAAGAGATGGCTCAGTAGTTTAGAGCACTTGGTGGCGAGTCACTCAGATAATTACTCTCCACTAAACAGGTAGATAAAGGAGTGTCAGGTGTTACAACACTTGTAAATAAGTTGAAGATACTTGTGTGAGGCTCACAACCTAACTTGGTATGGCTTTTTATAAAGAATGATCCTTGCTTTGGTGCCAGTTTATTTAGTCCATGTTTGGACTCTATAGTCATGACTAGTCTTGGCTCCTCTAATCATTTTGGATCCAGTCTTTTTAGACGGGTTAAAAAGATGTATTGAAGCATTATAGTTTGGCAGGTTGGTAATGTATAATTTTACATTACCTTTTAAGGACCTCTTTTCCCAGGCCTTTCTGGCTTAGTTGATTTCCTTCAGTGATTTCTGACATCTCTTTCTTGAAAAGATTTTGTTTTTCTGTATTTATACTAGGTTTTATTTGTGGCAGTCTATTTTTCAACTCCCATCAGCTTGAATCTCATTTATAGAATTACAGGCACTCAAATTAACACCTTTATGGTATCAACATTGAAGCATTTGTTTGTGGCAGAGAATTAATATTTAAATTATATGTAAATGGAAGTTGTAAATCAATTGTTTCAATCAGACAAATTGCAGTTAAGAGAATTTTAATATTTTCATTTACATCTCTGGTAATCTTTTTATTCATTCTAGTAAAAATTCATTAAAATTTATAGTAGAATTAAACCATATAAGTACCAGGTAGCAGTCATAGCTGGGTAAGGTGTATTTACAGCATACCAGAGGCAGAAGCAGAGGCAGGCCAGCTTGGTCTATATAATTTCTAGGCCATCCAGTGCTACATAGCAAGACTCTGTCTCAAACAAAGTAATGACCTCTGCTGAAAATAAGAGATTTGAGGCCAGAATATGGCTCAGCAGGTAAAGAACCTTGCTACTGAGTTTAGTGACTTGACTTTGATCCTCAGGACCCACTCAACCCTTCAAGCTGTCCCCTGACCTCCATACACTTCACTACTGTACTTACACACACCTCTGTGATACTTGTATACACACTCTCTCATACTTGCATACCCCCATCTCTCCCTCCCTCTAAATAGAAATTTAAAAGTAAAAGTCTTTGTTTCTTTTCTATTGCTGTGATAAGACACGCATACAAGTCAATTTATAGAAGAAAGAGTTTATTTGGGGCTTAAAGGTTAGAGGTCAAATTCATGAATATCATGATGGGAAACATGATAGCAGTCAGGTGGGCGTGGTACTAGAATAGGAGCTGAGAGCTAACATCTTGATCCTCAAGCAAGAGGCAAAGTGTGCGAACTGAGAATGGTGTAGTCTTTTGAAATCTCAAAGCATATCCCTATTCAAGAAGGCCACACCTCCTAATCCTTCCCAAATAGCTCCATAAACTGGTAACCAAGTATTCAAACATATGAGCCTATAGAGACCCTTTTCATTCAAATCACCATAATGTCCACTCCTTTAAAGGGAAACAAGCTCTGCTGAGTCCCAGGAGCTAATATATTTCTTGACTAATCAAGCATGACAGAATAACATTTAAAAATCATCTAAGAGGGTCTAGAACCTTCTCCAAATGATATGACAGACTTTGAAGATCCCCCATGGAAGGCCTCACCCTCCCTGGGGAGCAGAAAAGGGGTGCGGTGGGGGGTTGCTGGGGGGCAGGAGAGGAGGGGAGGGAGAGGTAACTGGGATTCACATTTAAAACAAGCTTGTTTCTAATTTAAATAAAAGAGAAAAAATCATCTAAGACTTAAACTATTGTATATTCCTTATTTGAATGGGAAATTAAAATTACATGATATCTTTAGATTGGAATTATATGAATCTTTATATTAAAAACTCCATGGCTTTCCCTGAACAGATCATATTATGACTCACACTGGTTAAATGAAGCATATGGGGTTTTCAGGCTTCACTTTGTTTATTCCCATTGTATTCATATTTCCTTGACTAGGAAAAGTGGGGGCAGGGTTGGTAGGGAATTTGAACCAGTATGGCAGGGTTAATATTATTTTGAATCGTGTGTGTGTGTGTGTGTGTGTGTGTGTGTGAGATGAGTCTTGTGCCCCATGTGAATGCAGGTGCCTGTAGAAGTCATAAGAGAGCACTAGATCCCCTGGAGCTGGAGTTACAAGTGGTTGTAAACTGCCTTACGTAGGTGGTAGGCATAAAACTCTGGTCCTCTGGAAGAACAACATATGCTCTTAAGTACTGGGTCATCTCTCCATCCCCGGGGTTACTTTTTGACACATTGGATGCTTTCTGATGTTTTATGTGTGCTTGACATTTGCTTTCTGAAACACTCAGCCTAGTGTGTTTTCGAAGAAATAATTAACTGAAGGCAGATCATCACCAAGATTTACATTCTTAGAAACTCTTAACAACTATATTTCTAAGGACTGTGGATAGAGTTCATTTGGTAGAGTGCTTGCCTATGGTTTGTTTCCCAGCACTGTGCAAGTAAGATGTGCTCCTGTATGGTTATAATCCCAGTACTCAGGAGTTAGAGGCTGGAAGAACAGCTACATAGTGAGTTTGAAGCCAGCCTGAGGCTATGTGAAATCCACCTTAAACCCCTGCAAATGCTATGTTTTTAGGAGTACTGATAGTTATTAAACAGTCAGGCCAAATAGGCTAGGTTCAGATTCCAACTGTGCCTCTTTCTGGGACAACTTAGTCACTCAGTGCTTTATGTTCCCCATCTTTAAAATTAGAAGAACAAGATGTTCTGTCACTTAGGGGTGCTATGAGGATTAAGTAATATGTACAAAGATTAGAAAAGTGCTTGTCATATAAAAATCACTTGGTTAAGGTACTTCTACTACCTTTTCTAGTACCTTTGCTTTAAGTGTGTGTTTCATGTAGTGTGTAAATATGTATGTCAGAAGTTGATGTCAGATATCTTCTTCAGTCCTTCTCTACCTTTTTTATTTTTAAGCAGTCTCACTATGTAGCTCTACTCTTCAGAACTTGCTCTGTAGAGCAGGCTGACCTTGAACTCACAAAGATCTTCTGCCTCTGCCTCCTGAATACTGGGATTAAAGTCATACGCTTGCTTGTCTGGCCTCCACCTTAGTTTTTGGGTCAGGGTCTCTCTGAACCTGAAGCTCATTGGTTTGCCTAGACTGACCAACCAGTGAGTTCTAAGAATCCACCTGCCTCTACCTCTCCCCAGCACCAAGACTATAGGTTCACCATGCTGTGCCTGGTTTTACGCGAGTGCTAGGAATTCCTCATGTTTGTATGGCAAACACTTCACAAACTGAACCATCTCTCCAGCCCAGATTTCCTTAACTTTTGACTATGAGAGATTTGAAACTCCAACAGTAAACTTAAATTTTGCTATACTTGTGGTGTGTTTTGTTTCGTATTACCAAGTCTGAAATGTCAGCCACTAGAAAGTAAATGCCATAATTTGGGACCTTGTCTGCATTAGTCACCATTGTATTTACAGTTCCTTGAAAAAAATGTTAAACGTACTATATATCATTGGTTTTCAGTAAATGTTTGTGGACTAGATAAGTGAAGACTGTGTTCTGCCTTAATCCTGTTAAAATTATAAAAAAAAACTCTTTGTTTTTGTGTTGTGCTTATGGTCTAGCTGAAGATTGCTTTTTCGTTCATTCATTAATTGCCTCACTCATTTAATGAATCATCACCAGATTTCTTGTGTAGATCATCAATGGTACTCTGAGATTTCTCTGTAAATGAATGAATGGGTGACAATCCTCACTGAAAGATTGGGTGGTATGTCTAGAACAGTGCTTCTCAACCTGTGGGTCATGACCCATTTGGGGGGTCATATATAAGATTTCCTGCCATTTCACATGTTTACATTACAATTCATAGCAGTAGCAAAATTACAGTTATGAAGTAGCAATGAAAATAATCTTATGGTTGGGGGTCACCGAAACATGATGAACTGTATTGAAGGGTTGCAGCATTAGGAGGTTGAGAACCACTGGCCTACATGCTGTATTTACATATTAAGCACAGAGTGGTTTTGCTTGTTTGTTTGCTTGGATGATTGTTGATTTGGATGGGGTAGGTCTGATCTAGTTAACTGGAATTTAACTATTTTCTCCCAAGTCATGCTTTGGCTCAGTCATCTTTTCTAGGCTTCTCATCTGATACCATGGATTATCCCCCAAACCTTTTAGTTTATGTTTGTTTGAGGCAGGGTATTGCAGGGCCTAGTCTGATTTTTTTCAACCCACTATGTAGGTGGGTTGATAATGAACTCTTGATTCTCCTGTTTCTGTCTTCCAAGTTCTGGGATTATAGGCATTCACCACCATGCCTGTATGTATTATCCCTTGAAATGACAAACTTGTATGCATAAAGGTTTCTACAAGGCAAGGACAATGACTAAAAGTTATGTCCATATTGTCAGTGAAAATAAGGAGGAAGGAAATTTCCTGGAATGTTGGAAGGGAGTTTCCAGAGATATTTTCAAGGGAAGTGATTACTGAGCAGAACATTCAAAGGTGATGGAAAGTCATGGCACTGGCAGGATGTGTATGGATTAGGAGAAAGCATGATTACAATGATGGAACAAATAGGTAGATTGGGCTAGAGGGCAGGGACTGTCGTGTGGTGATGGTGGTAGGTAGCTGGAAGGGAAGTGGCACCTCTTTCCACAGGACTTTGCCAGCCTGATTATAGGCTGCACTTTCTCTGGGTGGGCTGGCACATTGGTGGAGGAATTCAGCTGTGTAGCAGCATGATTTGCAATTTAGAAAGATAACTAGGGAGGTGCCTGGGAATGTGTTCTAGAGACTGAAGAGGAAGTAGCTAGGAGAGTTGCCAGCCCAGAGCTCTGTGGTTGGTGACTAATTGGCCAGACACCAGGAACTTCTAGTAGCTCCTGGAAAGGGGCAGATGGGCCCACCTCATGCACACTCTTTAAGCCAGACTTCCATTGCCTCAGTTGGCAGCATACCTGACAGAAGAGCCAAATTTCCTTTCAAAGAAAATTGTTTTGTGTGTTTTGGGAACAAAAAAGCCAGGAGTCAGCATTCTCTTATCTTTGTTCATAGATGAACTAGCCATAGATTAAAAAAATAAACTTAGGAAGGTGAAGTTTAAATATATATACACATACACACACACATATATATATGCACATAATTGTGTATATGTTTAAATATCACCTATGAATTTCAGTTATATATATATGGACATTCAACAAATTTATGTTCCCAGTCAGTTCTTTTTTGTTGTTGTTGTTGTTGTTGTTTTGAATCAGGCCCTCCTGTTGCCTAGGCCAGATTCAAACTCACTATGTAGTCTAGGCTACCCTTGAACTCCTATAATCATCAAGTCACACCCTCCAAATGCTGAGACTATAGGTGTGTGGTACTGTACACACCTGTTCTAATTAGTATTTATTCATTTAGGTAGATTTTCTGAGACAGGGTCTCATGTAGCCCAACAAGACCTTGAAATCACTATGAAACTGTAGATGCACTTGAACTCCTCAACTTCTTGTCTCTGTTTTCCAAGTGGTAGGATTACAGGCCTGTGCCACCATGCTCAGCTTTTAATTTGGTTTGGTTTTCTAATTAGTTTTTAAATTAGTTCTCCATTGTGGAATAATTTTAGATTTATATAGGTGTAGGAAAGTAATACAGAATTTCTGCATACTCCATATCCAGCTTTGACTACTGTTAACAGCCTGTGCTAATATGGTAGGTATCTTGTTGTAATGTCTGAGCCAATGTGAATGTGGGATTATTTATTAAAGCCCAAACTTTATTGACGTACCCTTAGTTTTTATCCATTTTTCCAGATTTTTTAAAAATTTAAATTAGAAACAAGCTTGTTTTACATGTCAATCCCAGTTCCCTCTCCCGCCCCTCCCCCTGCATCCCACCGGCCCCCTGTCCTATCCCCTTTCTGCTCCCTAGGGACAGTGAGGCCTTCCATGGGGTATCTTTAAAGTCTGTCACATCATTTGGAGCAGGACTTAGGCTGAGAGAGTATCCCTCTGTGTGGAGTGGGCTCCCAAAGTCCATTCACAGTCAGGGGGTCTGGCACAGTCCTATGCTGGTTTCCCAGGTATCAGTTGGGGTCCATGAGCTCCCCCTTGTTCAGGTCAGCAGTTACTGTGGGTTTCTCCAGCCTGGTCTTGACCCCTTTGCTCATCACTCCCTCCTCTCTGCAACTAAATTCTAGGAATTCAGCTCAGTGCTTAGCTGTGGGTATCTGCTTCTGCTTCCATCAACTACTGGATGAAGGCTCTAGCATGGCATATAAGGTGGTTATCAATCTCATTATCAGAGAAGGACATTTAAGGTAGCCTCTCCACTACTGCTTAGATTGTTAGTTGGGGTCATCTTTGTAGATCTCTGGACATTTCCCTAGTGCCAGATTTCTCTTTAAGGCTATAATGTCTCCCTCTATTATAGTACTTCTTTTCTTGCTCTCCTTTTTTCTCCACCAGACTTAACCTTCCTGCTCCCTCATGTCCATCCCTCCCCTCCTCTCCTCCCCTTCTCTTTCTCCTAACTCCCTCTCCCCTCCCCCCATGCTACCAATTAGCTCAGGAGATCTTGTCCCTTTCCCCTTCTCTGGAGGACCATGTATGTCTCTCTTAGGGTCCTCCTTGTTTCCTATCTTTTCTGATGGCTGGTAATCCTTTGCTCTATGTCTAAAATCCATATATGAGTGAGTACATACCATATTTCTCTTTTTGTGACTGGGTTTCTTCTAGTTCCATCCATTTGCCCGCGAATTTCAAGATTCCATTGTTTTTTTTCCCACTGAGTAGTGATCCATTGTGTAAATGTACCACATTTTCTCTATCCATTCTTCAGTTAAGGGGCATCTAGGTTGCTTCCAGGTTCCGGCTTTTACAAATAATGCTGCTATGAACATAGTTGAGCAGATGTCCTTGTTGTATGAATGGGCATCTTTGGATATATGCCTAAGAGTGGATTTGCTGGGTCTTGTGGTAGACTGATTCCCATTTTCCTGAGGAACCTCCATACTGATTTCCAAAGTGGCTGTACGAGTTGGCACTCCCACCAGCAGTGGAGCAATGGTCCCCTTTCTCCTTGGTGGTTTTGATTTTAACCATTGTAGCAGGTATAAGATGGTATCTCAGAGTTGTTTTGATTTGTATTTCTCTGATAGCTAAGGATGTTGAGCACTTTCTTAAGTGTCTTTCAATCATTTTAGACTCCTCTATTGAGAATTCTATATTTGTTTCTGTACCCCATTTTAAATTGGATTGTTTGGTGTTTTGGTGGCTAGCTTCTTGAGGTCTTTGTAAATTTTGGAGATCAGCCCTCTGTCAGATGTGGGGTTAGTGAATATCTTGTCCCATTCTGTGGGCTGCCTTTTTGTCTTGTTGACTGTGTCATTTGTCTTGCAGAAGCTTCTCAGTTTCAGGAGGGCCCATTTATTAATTGTCAATCTCAGTACCTGTGCTACTGGTATTATGTTCAGGAAGCAGTATCCTGTACCAATTCGTTCAAGGGTACCACCCACTTTCTCTTCTAAGAGGTTCAGTGTGGCTGGATTTATGTTGAGGTCTTTGATCCATTTGGACTTAAATTTTGTGAATGGCAATAGATATGGATCTGTCTGCAGTTTCTACATGCCAGCATCCAGTTATGCCAGCACCATTTGTTGAAAATGCTTTCTTTTTTCTACTGTATAACTTTAGCTTCTTTGTCAAAATTCAGGTGTTCCCAGGTGTGTGGGTTAATACCAGGATTTTCAATTCGATTCCATTGGTCTACCTGTCTATTTTTGTGCCATTACCAATCTGTTTTCATTACTATAGCTCCATAATAGAGCTTGAAGTCAGGGATGGTGATGCCTTCATAAGTTCCTTTATTGTATATTGTACAGGGCTGTTTTGGCTATCCTGGGTCTTTTGTTTTTCCCTATAAAGTTGATTATTATTCTTTCAAGGCATGTGAATAATTGTACCAGTATTTTGATGGGGATTGTGTTGAATCTATAGATTGCTTTTGGCAAGATTACCATTTTTACTCTGTTGATCCTACCTATCCAAGAGCATGGGGGGAATCTTTCCATTTTCTGGTATCTTCTTTAATTTCTTTCTTTAACGACTCAAAGTTCTTGTTATACATGTCTTTCACTTGTTTGGTTAACATTACCCCAATGTATTTTATGTTGTTTGTGGCTATTGTAAAGGGTGATATTTCTCTGATTTCTTTCTCAGCCAGTTTATCATCTGTATATAGTAGGGCTACTGATTTTTTCTTAAGTTAATCTTGAATCTTGCCACTTTGTTGAAGGTGTTTATCAGATGTAGGAGTTTCCTGGTAGAGTTTTTCTGGTGACTTATGTAAATTATCATATCATCTGCAAATAGTGAAAGTTTGACTTCTTCCTTTCCAATTTGTATTCCCTGATCTCCTTTTTTTGTCTTATTGTTCTAGCTAGAACTTCAAGTACAATATTAAAAAGGTATGGAGAGAATGGACAGTCTTGTCTTGTTCCTGATTTTAGAGAAATCGCGTTGAGTTTCTGTCCATTTAAATTGATGTTGGATGTTGGTTTACTGTATATTGCTTTTATTATGTTTAGGTATGTTCCTGATCTTGCCAAGATCTTTATCATGGAATTTTATCCATTTTTATCGACCCTTTCTTTACTTCTAGGGTGTCATTCAGAATACTCCATCATATCTAGTTACCCTGACTCCTCAGTTCCTCTTGTTTTGGTGACCTTCATAGTTGTAGAATTTTGTAGAATGTTCTTATATTCGCATTTGTCTGAAGATTTTCTCACAATGGAGGTTCATTCATGTTATACCATATACTGAGGGCTCGTGTTATCACAATAACTTCCCAATTTCACTGTTGACCTTGGTCTCCTTGACTGAGGTGAGGTTAGGCAGGTTTGGAAGTCTCTTCATTGTATTTTATTTTGATTTGCTTCCTTTCCATATTAGACTCTTTTGGAAGAAGTCACTCTGCACCCTATACTTAGGCTGTACTTCAAAGAGAGAGGGGTATATAAATAAATGGATCGAAATTCCTCTGGGCTACTTTGTCTGTTCTCTCTCATCCTAATTAGATTTTGATAAGGTGATTTCTTATCTGTGTTCTGTATTCCAAATGCTAATTCCCCAGCACTTGCATCACATTTGTCATTTACACCTAGTGATATCTCCCACATTGGTTTCATGTATGTCATATATAAACAGATCTGTGTCATATTTACTCAGATTATACATTTCATGAGGACTGAGACAGCATCTCATTTAAAGCCACCCACAGAGTTGCCCACAATGCCAGCAGTTAATAATTATAGAATATATTATTTTTAAGTTAGTTCCATTAAAAGACTTAAATATTACCCATGGTTCATTACTAAACAGGTTATCAAAGTCTAAGAATACAAGAAACATTGTAAGAAGAGACTTCTAATTTGTGGAGTTGTCCTGAACTTGTAAGAGTGGTTTCCTGTGTGCCAGATTCTTCTTTAAGCATTTTGTCTTCTGTATATCATTTAGTCACCTAGACAATCCCATAGATTTGTGCCATTGTTACTACTCTTTTTTAGTTCTTGTTTCTGTGAATCATTCATTCAAACGCAGAACCTTGCACATACCAGGCAAATGCTCTGTTGCTGAACTATATATAGACTCTGTTCCATTATTCTTATTTTATAGACGAGGAAATCAAGGTGAACACAATTTAATTTGTTCAAGATTATATAGCTTGGGAATGACCTAATTGGAATTTTTATGTCATGTTCTGGCTCCAGAGGTTTGAACTCTTCACCGATGGACTCTAAAATCATTAAAATGGTGATTCATATGGTGTCTCATTTAGGGGAAACACAAATGATGTTTAAATACTTTATTTCAGTCTGTTGGGATATTTCTGATGACATGATGGCAGTCTTAATGTTTTTCCTAGGGGAAGCCTATCCATAAAGTCAGTGCTGTTTTCCCTTTATTTTTAGTTTTAGTTTTAGAGTAACTTTTGGACAGTATGACTAATTTTATTTCTATAAAAAGTATTTGTATTTTATAACATGTTATATTTTATGTATCCTCTAAACCCCAGGCATGTAATCTGTTGAAAGATAGCTTTTTCTTTCTCCTCTCACATTAAAACACACACACACACACACACACACACACACACACACACACACACACACACGTCTTTACTGAGTCCTGCCAAATAAATAGTCAGTATGTTTCTTGTCCGAATAGTCACACCTTTGGGCACTGGCAGGCAACCTACATTGCTGCAGAGATGTAGGTGAGGGAGGAGGACTTCTGGGGAAGCCACCCAAGCCATGAATTGGCCCTGGCTTCCTGAACCATAAACAAATGCAAGCTTTGTTCTCCCCATTCCTCATTTGGTCCCAAGTATGACTCAGGATTAGGCTGGGTCCTCAGGCTCCGTGCCTTTGGCTGTTTGAAGGAAGTGGGAGGACTTCAGGGCAGTTCTGGGACCTTTACAAACTGAAGAGAAGAGGCCTGGCTGCATGATGGGAGAAGAGGTATTTCTTTCGTTTTTCTTTTTAGAGAGGAACTAGATCCTTTTAATCTGTAGCTTATCTACAGCATTCTATAGCAGGACTCATTCTGTATTTACATGGCTGTGTTAACATGATTATGTTTAGGCCAACTGGAATCCCACAGTGGAGGGGGCGGTTGCCGTTGGATGTGTTCAGAAGGAACCTTTCAAATGTAAGGGCTATTTTCTAAAGTCAAATGCTGCACTGGAGCCATTTAGCTGTTTTTTTGATCCCCACCCCCCATCCCACCCCCATGGCTTTGGTCAATTTGGCCATTAATTCTTACAGATGTTTCCAATTTCTTTGTGCCTGGGTTTTCATGTGCTCATACTGCAGAGAGTAATTTAGATGGGCAGTTTGCACAAGCAGTAACTAACTGTTACACCATGTCACAGAGATGTTTAGCAATTACAGATGTTTGTACAGTCAACAAATCCAGCTTGCTTTTCAGGTTAGTTTAGGAGAGAAGAACATCTCACACAGCAAGCCATCTCTGGGGCATTTCACCCTTGGGGGATCATAGACATTTGGAGTTTTAGTTGTGAATGGAGAAACTGTGAGTAGTGATTTCTGAGTACCCATTGCACTGCATACTTTGGAGATAAAGATATTGCCTACCTTTGTAGGGCTGAACATTTATATTTGTGTGTGTGTGTGTGCCTGTCTGTCTGTCTCTCTCTCTCTGTGTGTGTGCATGTGTGTGTGTGTGTGTGTGTGTGTGTGTGTGTGTGTGAATTACTTGCTTTTCTAAAAGTTAGCCTGTAGTTGATGGTCATGTTTCTCTGAGTCCTTCATTATTTGTCTACCTAAAAGCAGAAGTCTGTTATTTTCCAGACACAAAAGAAAATTCCCTAAATAAACCACAGGATAAGAAAAGACTTGTGATTACTGTATGTCTTCCTTATCCCTGGTTCTCAGTGAAAATAAGAAATTTAAGGGAAGAGGCAAGGTTTGTAAAATATGTCCCTTTATGTCTTTTTCTTTTGACTTTAACTTAAAAACTGTTTTGAAACTTTTTTAAAATGGAAAACAGTGTGGCAAGAATGAAGTTGGTTGTTTCAGCACATGATTAAGAGTAAGAGTATTTCTTGAATTTTTTTAATAGCATCTGTTGCTTACTTAGGAAGACAGGCAGACATTTGAGGGAGCTCCAGGTGTTGACTGGAATAAAGCTCATTTGCAGTAGCTTGGGAGAAACCTCTAGGGAAAGAGGTCTGGCACATGCTGGTCCTCTAGATGTAATTTTTCTGAACTCAGGTTTTGTTAATTAATTGTTAAGGTTGGAATACAAAGTAATGGGTTTCCTCTTGGCTTCTTCATACATTTGTGTCATTATGCTTTGTTCTCGGTGGTCGCTCTCCCTCATTGTCCCCTTCTGTCCTAGTCTTTCCATACCTTCTAATTTGTAATAAGGAACCCAGAGTTTAATTTTTGACCAAGGAAATGGCCAGGGCCTGGTGTAGGTTGTAAGATATGGACAAGGAAGACTGAGCAGTTGCTGGCCCTCAGGAGATTATCTGGCCCTCAGGCAAGGCCCTAGAGATGGGAAAAGTAGGGTGCCCTGCTGGCCCATACAGTTCCTGCCCTGCTGGCCCCTACTGGTTCCCTCACGTTCCCAGGGCTACAAGCTACTCACTGTGGGGGAGTGCTTCCTGAATACATTTGTCTGTTTTGCTTTGCTCATGTCAAGAATTCTTTGCAGTAATAATAACAATAGTAAAAACAGTGTCTCACAGTTGAAGTATATGAAGAACTAGAGACTACTCTTAGTTTCATATTTGGAGAAGTTGTAATTAGCATTTTGTATGTATTCTCCCAAACTTTTTTCTGAGGCTGAATATGCATGTGGGGCACACCTCTTATTATTCTTCCAACAACAGGGGCATAGTACATGTTTTGAAAACTTAACATGTTATGGCCCACCTTTTTCTGTCAAATAACTCCATGGTGTTTTTAAGATCTCTAGCCATTGGAGGGATACAATACTGTTTATTCAGCCAAATTCCACTTCGTATCTGCTCAGATTTCTTCTCTCTTTAATAGTTTTTTTCATACCCCTAATATTAAAAACTAAGAATGTTTTTTAGGCCAGCATGATGGCTCATATCTGAAATCCCAACACTTAGGAGGCTTAGACAGGAGAGTTTCCATGAATATGAAAACACTCTGGGCTGCATAGTTCTAGGCCAGCCTGTGCTACAGAGTCCATGTCCCAAACAAACAGCCAATATTGGTGTTTGTGTGTGTATTATATATCATTCAATTATTTCCTTAAAATAAGTTTCCTCTCTTCCTCCTTCCCTCTCTCTTTCACTCCCTCCATCCCTCCTTCCATCCCTCTTTTCATCCTTCTCTCCTTCCCTTCCTTCCTTTCTTATTTTGAGGCAGAGTTTCATATAGGCCAACCTGGCCTGAAATTCACTATGTGGCTGTTTCCACCTCCTGTGTTCTGGTATTATAAATTTGCCATGCCTGGTTCCTTAAACTGAATTTTTTAAAGGAGAGATTTCCAGGTTTAATGATTTATGTGACTTTGGTTTTGTTTTAAGTGAAAATAACATGAATATATTATTTCTTTACTGCCAACGGGAAAAAGTTCAATTTTTGTAATCCTTCATACTTACATTAAAATCCTCATAGAAATAACCTCCAAAAGCTTTGAACAATTGGGCAGACACCTTTAATCCCAGCATTGCACAGATTAAGGAGGGAAAGATCTCCATATATTCAAGGCAAATCTAGTCTATGGAGTGAGTTCTAGACTAATCTGGGCTACAGAGATAAACTATCTCAAAAACAGATGAAAACAAAACCAAAAAACCTCAGAGTGTTCTACAAACTGGGTGTGGCATACACTACATTCATACCACTGTGCAACTGTCATTACTATTAATCTCTATAACTTTTGCATTTTCCAAGACTCTACCCATTAAACATTAGGCCCTATATCACCCTCCCCTACTGCTTGCAAACTCCATTCTGCTTTCTGTCTCTGAATTAATTTGCTGGATCGTATGATAATTTTAATTTTAAGGTTGTGAGGAACCTCCACACTGTTTTCCACAATGGGGCTTCCACATTTCAATCTCACCAGCAAACCACAAAGTTTTCTAATTTTTCTTCATCTTTACTTGGCCATGCTATTTCCTGCTTTTGTTTTGGTTTTGCTAGCAGCTAGCCTAGCATATGTCAGGTGTTTAACATGTGTCCATGCCTGCTGTCTGAAAGGAGAAGGTTACCATTTTTTCTCATCTGATAACTGAGGAGTTAAAGAGTTGGGGGAAAAGATCTTCTGCCTCAGCGTCACCACTAAGCAGCCCAATGTTTACACAAGTGAAAACAAAAGATTGCACATCATGTAGAAGAAGAACCAGTGCCCTTTTCCACACTCCCCAAAGAAAGAAACAGTAGTATGCGGGTGCTTTGCATGTTACTTATCCCCCTTACTTGGAAGGTTAAATTTTCTTCCATGTGCTTTTGTTCATTCTGATTTCATCTTAGTGGGAAGAGTTAGCTATATAGTTGATTTTACTCTTGCCTACTACTATAGAATTGCTCAAGCGTAAGAACTGGCTGTCTTTTCTTTTATGACATACTTGCTGAATTATTTATATTTACAAATTGATATTCTTCAATGGGTGTATAGACTTATCAGCAAATATTCTGTCCTCCTTTGTTGTTTTTGACACTAATGATTATTTCATAATATCTGTTCCTGAGATTGGTGGTTGCTTTTGGTTCTTGATGTCCAAGGTCATACATATGCCTCACAATAATCATGCTTTTCTACTTAGCCCAACATTTTGATATTCTCAACTATTTGTAAAATAAGTTTCTGACCAACTGGAATTCAGTAGATACAATAAATTCAATGCTATAAAACGCTGGTGTCATGAAAACAAACTATTCTACTTATGTTAGTTGAATCGTGTTGTCTTTTCCTACTTTTGAGGAATTTAAATTTCAGAGTTCAGTCAGTCAGCAACTTGTCTTATATTTCTTTGTAGCATTGGAACCCATTAAATTGGTACAAAATTCATCCTTTGCTAAGGCTCTCCATATTGGAAGTCACATATCCAAATAAATGTGTGCATGTGCATGCTCTAGCACATGTCCAATAGGTGCTTCATATTCAACTTAAAAAGTAACAATTCATGAACAAGGCATGAACCAGAATTTCTTTAAATTGTCCCCTTTCATCAAAAGGTCACCCTTAAAACTACTTCATGTAGCCTATGAGTCTGAGTGTTAATTGAAGTGTTACCTCAATTAAGCTTATCCTTGCACTTGTAAGAATCTAGGAGGCAGGGTTTGGGAAAGTGATGGCAGAAAACTGAGATCTGTATCATACAGATCTCAGTATTGTTCATTTAAGTTAAGGGACTTAGAGATGGTGAGGATGGATTTACTGCTTCTTTTTTTTATTATTCTTTCGCCAGTGCCACATTTTCACTAACCAAAGATTTTCATGTTTTGTTCCATTTGTTTTGGTAGCATCTGTTCAGTCTGTTCCTTTTACTTTGCCTTCTTAGTCAGGGTTACTTTGGCTTCCTACCAGGAAACAGTTTCTTCTGGGTACCTTTTCTAGGCTATGAGTAGAAACTGGTAATAAATGAACTGATGATGCTATGAGTGCCATAATTTTAGGTCCTGGAGTAGTTCACATATTTCTTCTAGGCACAATGCTTAGTTAGCCCTGTGCAGTTACTGTACTCACAGAGCTAGATGCCTCATAGATCTTGCATGTCTGGTTTTGTAATTTATTTTGCTTCCAACCCCAATAGCACCTCTATAGCTAAGCACCACTAGAAACAGAGAAAGAAAAGTACAAACAACTGAAGTTTTTTTGTGACCTTTGGTCATATGTTGTTATGCTGAATAGAAACAAAATGAAGTTTTAGAAAGACCTCATGATGAGGACCTAATGAAAAAGACCTAATGAGAAGAGACTGAGAGAGACATCTAGGTTATAGAGGGATCACTAAGTTTCAAAGTATTATAATAAAAAATGACTCCATGGGGCTATAAAGCAGTATGTTTGCATATAAGCAAAACTTGAATTTTGTCTTCCCCAACCTTAAGAAATCTTATGATGGTTGATCTTGCCATGCAATTGAGTTGACTACAAAAAGGTCAGAGATATCATGAGGAGCTATGAGACAAGGCAGTAAATGAAAATTAGTTTTTTAAAGATTATTTTAAACTCATATATTTTATCTTATGTCTGTCAGTGTTTTAGCTGCATTTATATACACACACCATTGTAGCACAAATAATAAAAACACAGAAACAAATATTGAGGTTCAAACTGAAGATCAGAAAAGCAAAGCAGCCAACTGCTAGAGAGTTCTTACCTCAACCAAGGCTTAGACCGAAAGTGGCATTCCTATCCTCAGAGTGGCTGAAGATTACTGTCTCCTCATGTCTTATAGACCTCTCTAGTGCTGGGATTAAAGGTGTGTGCCACCACTGCCCAGACTCTATGGCTGACTAGTATGGCTAGCTTTGCACTCTGATCTTCAGGCAAGCTTTATTTGTTAGATCATAAACAAAATATGACCACACACCATATTTGTGCCTCTTACCCATAGAAGTCAGAAGATGGTATCAGATCCCCTGGAACTGGAATTATGGATGGTTGTGAGCCACCATGTGTGTTCTGGGAGCTGAACCTGGGTCCAGTGTAAGAGCAACAAGTGCTCTTAACTACTGAGCCATTTCTCTAGCCCCCATAAATACTAGTTTCAACCAAACACTAGATATCTGGAGTTGTGGATGTAGTCATTACAACAAATAGAGTTAGGTAAGCAATGTCTATGAGGAAATTAGACTTTGCAGTATTTGAGACTGTTCCCTGATTCCACTAATGGCAGAAATCAGGAACTCCATGACTTGAAACATGATGATCAGGTTGGGAATAAGGGAGAAGTAGCCTGTGGTGAGGGCTGATAAACTCACTTTGTTGGGTTGGGGGGGTAAGAATGTAGAAATCCTTTGTTGTAAATAAATCCCTGTACATTTGGGAGCATAAATAATGTAAAACATGTCTACCAGAATCATATTAAATATAATGTAGTAACCCAGAAGTAATGAATGTATTAGTCAATTGAAAAGTACCATTCCTGGTCTTTGTCCTCTTTTGTCGCTGCCTTCCATGAATCTGTATTGTGTTTTCCCTGTACGGAGCCTATAGCAGTTCTTTGTGTAAGGCACAAAGAGGAATTGCTGCTCTGGGAGCTCACAAGCAAACATTGAAGCAAGCATTCTCCATTGTGACAGA
Organism: Mesocricetus auratus; assembly: GCF_017639785.1. Classification (NCBI taxonomy): domain Eukaryota; kingdom Metazoa; phylum Chordata; class Mammalia; order Rodentia; family Cricetidae; genus Mesocricetus; species Mesocricetus auratus. The sequence goes on along the minus strand of NW_024429188.1, from coordinate 21,090,341 downwards.
AAAGGACACGGAGTCACTGAAGACTAGAAAATACATTAACTGAAATATTTTACTGGATATATTGTCTTGTCTTTAAAATGTACCTTAAAAAGTAACAGAACCAAGCATGTTGGCAGATGCTTGTGATCCCAGAATTTAGCAGGTAAGCTCCAGATTGTCTTATACCACATAGCTAGTTTAAGACCAGCTTGAACTACATGGGATCCCATCTCAAAAGAAAAGCAAAAGTTAGGCATAAGTGGTGCATATTTTGAATTCCAGTACTCATAAGTCAAAGAAGGTAGATCTCTGTGAATTTGAGGCCAGCCCAGTCTACATAGTGAGTTCCATGCTAGCTGGCTACATAATGAGACCCTGTCTAAAAGTTATAATAAAAAACAAATTAAAAAGTAACATAGTCAAATGAGAAATGCACATGACTAAAATTAGTGATTTCCTGTTTTCTTCATCTATGTGTTGTGTGGTTTGGTATTTTTGTACATGTTATAGATAAAAAAGAAAGAGGGAAATACTTTAGCACAGAAGAGTTAAAACTTGCAAAATGAGTGTTAAAACATTTACCATTTGCTCATATGGTAAGGATCTAATTTGTCTAAAACTTAGGCATCGTAAAGAGAATTTATAGCCTTAAGATAACTGTCTTCTTCCTCCTCCTGATTGCTGTAAAAATGACATTAAATGATTGAAATGTGAATGAATGTTAAAGACAGCCAAGTACAGACCATATTAAACTTCTGCTCTACAAGATTAGAAATTATTATTTTTTAATTGTTTATTAAAGTGCCTTTATGGGTCTTGGAAGATGGCTGAGTGGGTAAGAACTGTGAAGTCAAGGGGAGCCAAGTTCAAATTCCTAGCACCCATCTAAAAGCTGGACATGGCTGTACATGCCTGTACCTCCAGCCTTTGGGGGGAAAAGACAAGCAGATCCTGAGAGCATTTTAGCCAGCTAAACTAGGCAAAACTTCAAGCTTCAGCTACAGTGAAAGACCTATTTAAAGAAAATAATGTAGAAAGCATTTGAAGAATACTGTCTCCTCCTCCTCTGGCCTCTGGTTTCATATACATGTACACATATACTAAACAAGCACCCAATTAAAATATGTAAAAATATAAACATACAAATGCTATACTTTTTAAAATGTGCTTTTATTAGGATCTGGGGAAGTAGCTGAGTTGGTAGAATGCTTGCCACATAGTATGAGGACCTGAGTTCAGCATGCTTGAGAGAGTGGGGGAGAGGGGAGAGACTTGATGGCGTGATCCTGCAATGCTAGCACTGTAGCACTAGGGAAGTGACGACAGGAGGATATAAGAAGCTTGGTGGTGAGCTAGTATTGCCTAATCTATGCACTCTAGGTTCAGGGAGAGACACTGTCTCAAGAAAAAAAATAATTAAAGGTGCAGAGCAATGGAAGATATTTGATATCAACCTTTGAGCTCCACACACACTTGTATACATGTGTGCGTATACCCACGTGGATATAAGCATGTGTACATACACCACATGTTCATGTACACACACACACACACACACACACACACTTCTTTAAAAAAGTATCTATCCAATATGTCCTCACCCCTAGGTAGAATCCCATTTTAGTATAAGTCAGTCTTGATTTTTTAAAGTAAGCAAATTAAGATCACATTAATTGGAAATGTTTCTTAAGAAAATGAAAATGCCTGTATGAAATTTCAAAATTAGGATATTTCTCAGTAAATAACTACTTCTAACAGTAGTAGGTAGTTCTATATTTGTTCACACTTGTCATTACTTGAAGCCATACTTTTTTAAAGACCAGAAATGAATAATCTGTAAGTTTTGTCCTTTATAAAAAGATTTTAAGTTTTATTTTTATTTTATGTGTATTAATGTTTTGCCTTATATATGAATGTGTACCTCATGTGTGCCTGGTGCCAGTGGAGATCAGAGAAGGGGCTCCAAATCCATTGGAAGTGGAGTTACAGGATTGTGAACTACCTTGTGGGTGCTGGGAATGGAACCCTGGTCCTCTGCAAGTATTCCTAACCACTGAGCCATCTTTTCAGCCCCTGGAAGTGGGGTCTTTGATTATAGTTGTAGCCCTTTGCAGAAGTACGAATAAGGAATTCATGTGTTTAATTAGTAAAATGGGAAATACGTTCTTGGCTTTGAAAACACGTGACAGAATGTTTGGAACAGCATTAATTAGAAATGATTCTACGTTATGTACTTAGTCATTGAAGATACGAGCCGATGAATAGCTATAAGTGAAGGGGACAAATGAGAGGGGATGTTCTAAATGGGTGGTGTCTTACAAATTATCATCATGATTCATTTTACATCTGATGTTCTTAACATCCTTCCTAATGACTTGGAAATAAAATGACACACCCGAAAGCCTCATGTGAGCGCTAGCTAGGAGCTGTTGCAAATCAAATCAGACCTTCAGGAGAGAGATCAGTAACGCAAGGAGGTAGACTGCTGTGTTAACACACTTTGCCACGCCTCTTAGAACTTCACTTTTCTGATGATCAAATAATGTTTGAAATACTGGAAAATAAGATGGAAGCAAAAAGCACTGATATTTTAACTTCCCTGGGGTCAGGGCTGCTACTGTTTTTAAATGCTAGCTTTCAGTTGTTTGACCATACATTTTTAACTGGTTGAGATCATTCCACACATAGAATTGTTTCCAAACACAGAATTGTTTTCTTTTTTGTTTAGCATTATATAAAATTTCCCATAGCATTACTGACTTCTGTGAACATCCCTTTAACTGCTATGTGTGTGGTGTGTGTGTGTGACCCAATCTTTTCCTGTTTTTGTGGTGGTGGTATTGGGGATTAAACCTGAGATTAAACCCAGGACTTTGCCCGTACTAAACGGGCCGTACCGATAAGCTATACCCTCGGTCCCCCAAGTCACTTTTAAAAAATGCATTCATCTATTTATTTTCATTCGCATTCACATCCTCTCTCCCCACCCGTCCCGTGTGTTTGTGTGTATGCCCACACGTAGTGCAGACGACTTGCTGGAGTCAGTTCTCCTCTACTATGTGGGTCTTGGAAGTGGAACTCAATCATCAGGCGTGATGGCAGGCAGCTTTACCACTGAGCCGTCTCCACCAACCCCCTTGCTAATCTTGAAAGAAGCCTTTCAGTGCTGCTTTGGCGAAAGATTTGGTCACTTCCAGGTAGAGGATTATGAATTCAACTTTTCCTGTTAAGTATCTGTTAGTAATTTCCAAGTGGCTCTAAAACTGTGCCATGTGAGTGTGTGGTCTCATTTGGCCCATTGCTGTGGGAGGAGTATCAGTTTAGAATTTCTTCATCCATTATTGAATGAATGCCAAGCTTAGTAAAAGACGGCTTGGGATAGTTTTCTGTGGTGGTGTGTTTGCTCCTGAGTATCAAAACTCTCAATAAAAGGCTTTCTGTTCTCAGACAACAGGCTGTTTTCCCCAGATACACGCCTTGTTGTTTTTCCATCGTCAACAGTGGAGAACAGTTTGGGTGCAGCCCGAAGCAGCTGGCATGGGCACACACTTGAGGGTCCTCTGGGATGTTGTTGTGACCACTCCCTATTGGTGCCACCTTTATTGACTGGACATGTCTGTGTGTTGTGGGTTTGGCCTACCTCAGTTCCCCTCTCCCACGTTAATCTTCACGTCCCAGGCAGCAGCACTCTGTGGCAGTGACTGCTATTTTTCATCCCGTCCCAGTTTCTAGATGTATCAGTTTCCTCCAGGCATGTCTCTGATCTGTGACTGTCTTGTTTTCCTGTCCCCAAGCAAAGGAATGGGCAGCTAGCCTACTACTGGGAAAAAAACCTGTTGTAATAGAGGATTCTCTAAAACTAGAATTCATATAAATGTAATACAATGATTGATTTTTCCCTTTTGTGTCTGTGTATGTGGTGTCCATGTGTATGTATGTATGTATTCATTCCTTTTTGTATATGAAGGTATTTGTGCACACGTGGGAGCATGCATGTAGAAGCCTGAAGATGATATTGGTAATCATCCTCTACTGATTCCTATTTCACCTTCTTCATGGACACATGTTCTCTCAATCAAACCAAGAGCTCACTGATATGGCTAGTCTTCATGGGAGGCTTGCTCTCAGGATCCCTGTTTGTAATTTTCTGAGACTGGTATTACAGACAGGCTGCCAACTCACCAGGCATTTAATATGTGCTCCTAGGATCTCAACTTAAGCCCTCAAACTTGTGCGACACAAGCAGTTTAAATATTGAGCAGATGCTAGAGCCAGATTGAGTCTTTAATTCAGGAAAATCCAACAACACTTTACATACCTGTCATTGTATCCTTCTAGGAAATCCATGACTTTTCTTTTAAATCATTATCTTCATTTCAGAAGAGGGAACTGACATAAGGAGAAGTGAAATAATTTGCCCAACATCACATAGCCAGTAAAGCTGCTGGCTTTAGAGACCATATCTACTCAGAACAAATGTATTACTAGATGCCAAAAGAAGGGATTGATTTGTTTCACTGTGATGTCCCTAGCACCACCATAAGACTATTTTCTGATGGACGGTGAATCACCGTTTGCCAGAAGTATTTAGCTTATTCAGTTCGTAAGGTATTTGGAAGGATTTAAAGGTGCCCGGAATAGCCCTCCCCCATCATGTCTTCTCTTCTTAGTTAATGAAACAGATATAGAAAAGTCAGAAACCCAAGGTCAAGGACAATAAGATGATCTCTTACATGAGATGGAAAGTCTGTCTTGTTGCCTAAATCATTTCCATGGGAAGCACAGATTATGGATTAGATTTGCCCCATTGTTTAATATGTCCTGCTCACATGTGACAAGAATGCCTTGATTTTAGGTTAATTTGACCTCTGTTTGGAGAATCTCCATTCTTTTCTTGACTGTTTTGATGTTTCTTTTATTTGTATTTGTATTTAATTATGTAAATAGGCATTTTCCTGCATTTATGCATATACACTATGTGTGTGCCTGGTTGCCTGCAGAAACCAGAAGACATGGAATCCTTTGGAACTGGAGTTACAGATGTTGTAAGCTACCATGTGGGTGCTGGGAATCAAACCTGGGTCCTTTGAGCAGCCGATGTTCTTTACTACTGAACCATGTCCAGTTCCTTAAAAGGACTTATTTTGTTATATTTAATTTGTGTGTGCGCGCACGTGCATGCGCTGGTGCACACGTGCACGCATATGCATGTGCATAATGGTGCCCATGGAAGCCAGAGGCATTGGATACCCTTGGAGCTGTTGCCAGACATGAGCGCTAGGAATTAAACTCAAGTCCTCTGCAAGAGCAATGCATACCCTTAACTGATGATCCTTTTTTCTACCCTACCTTTTCTTATAACTCCCTGTATAGCTCAGGCTAGCCTCAAACTCATGGTCCTTCTCCATCAACCTCCTAAATACTAGAATTGCAGGCATGTTGCCAGCATGGCCCACTGGGATTTCTATTCTTGAAATATATTGGAATCCCTTTTTGAGTCTCTTGCTATGTGCACAGAAAACATAGCAGGTGTATACCTGACCTCCAAGAAACTTGTATTTGCAATCCATGACCCTGACCTCATAATAAAATAATACCTAAATAATAAGTAAATAAAATAATAATAAAAATAATACCTAAGAATAGTACCATAAAGCCTTCTTAAATACCTTGTCTATGTATGTGTTTGTGCACATGTATCTGGAGGACAGTGGTCTAGTTCCTGTTTTGATTTTTAGGATTGATGTTCACCTTGCTTTTTCAAACAGGATTTCAGTAGGGCCCTGGAGCTTACCAATAGGCTAGACTGGCTGACCAGTGAGCCATAGGGGATCCTTTAGTTAATGCTGGGATTACATGTGTTCACAACCATACCTGGCTTTCTGTGTGGTCAAACTCAGGGCCTCGGGCTTATCCAACAAATGCTCTGTGGATTGAGCCACGTCCTCAGTCCTTAAATAACTTTGGATTATTTTCTCTGTCCTGTAAGTTAGGGGAGCCCATATGATTATTTAGAAGGAATGTTAGTCTTTAGAAGTTTGCGGAGCTAGTGGTAAAAGTAAAGAATGAATCTTACAGTATTAAGGTCAGAACCTCATGGCTTCATGAAATCCACAGGTTATCTTTTATAGGCGGATTTCACTTAAGACTGAGGCTGCAGCCGGGCGGTGGTGGCGCATGCCTTTAATCCCAACACTCGGGAGGCAGAGGCAGGCGGATCCCTGTGAGTTCGAGGCCGGGCTGGACTGACAGCCTCTAAAACAATACAGAGAAACCCTGTCTCGTAAAAACCAAAAAAAAAAAAAAAAAAAAAAAAAGACTGAGGCTGAACATAGCAGTATCGATAACTCATATAAATGGATTTATAGCTGGGGTTGTAGTTCGATGTTAAAGCCTAGAAAACATATAGCTCTGGGTTCGATTCTCAGCACTACAGAATAAATGAAATTCTACAGTATAGTCATTCTTTGATATTTATGTGTATTGTTTATAGGAACTCCCCCTAATGGATATAAAACGTATGATGTTCATCTCTTATATAAAATATGAATAGCTGTGATACTGTATTGTTTAGTAATGATGGCAAGAAAAATGTCAGATGATACAACATGGAGGCAGTGACTTTCCCAAGTATTTCATTCTGGCGTAATTGTGTCTGTGGATGCATAATCCACAGATGCAGAGGAGTTTCTGTACCCCCACCATTTCTTTTTTGTCACTAGCGTCATTCACCCAGTGTAATGTCCACCAGGATCATTCATGTTATGGTGTCAGACTTGCATTTTATGTGCTCCAAGGATTTTCAAGATTGTGGTTCTACTTGAAAATAATGTAACAAATCATGGCTTTAAGTATAACCTGCTTTGGACTGAAGATTCTTCATTTTCCTTCCCTGCTCTGGGGGAGGGAAAGCTTTCTCTGGAAATTCATTCTGGGAAAAGAATTTTTAGGAAACAAACTTGATTAAACAATTTACTTTAAATTTGTCAAGTGAAAAATATATGTCAAGAGCTTCTCGTGTGTGTGTGTGTGTGTGTGTGTGTGTGTGTGTGTGTACATAGATAGAGAGAGAGAGAGATTGATGGATAGATAGATAGTTTTCAAATGGGAGATTGGCTGGTGCTTTCACAGAAGCCTCACATTCAAAGCTATTACAAACCTGTTGTTTTGCCTCTAAGTTTCTGCACTAGCAGCAGAGCACAGAGAAACATATCTTCTTTAACCCTTTTTCCATTAGTTCCTGAGTCCAGAGACCTGAGTCCAGGCTAACTCCTTAGAATGAGCTTACTGTTCTCTGTGCACATGGTTGGCACCCACTAAGTATGTGGTATGTATACATGTAGACTCGAGTGAAACAAAGTCAGAAGTGTTTCTGTCATAGTCAAACCAGGTTGCTGTCACTGATTTGTGCCTGAGGTGGCTGTGAGCTGTGACTAGGCAGGCACAGTTTCACTGCGTTAACTGGAGGATGAAGGCAGCTTCCCCACTTTAGTTTAGCCTTTCGTTTCTTCTTCATTTCTCATCAGTTGCATTCCAAATTGGATCATCACACCTCTCTTTACTTTTCCTGGTGTCCAGATGTCTTGGGGATAAGTCACAGACTACTGTAAGTGACTTTAATGTACCTTGCTTGCATGTGGGCCTAAGCTACCCTCTCTGCCTCCACCCACATCACACTATGAACATCTGCTCATGACTCAAGTGATTCTCCTGCCTCAGTCTCTTGAGTGTACGCACTATACCCAGCTCCTGCATTCATTCTTGCCTTGCTTACTTGCTTTTCTTCAACTAAAATACCCTTTCTACTCCTACCCATCTTTCTGAATTTAGCACAAACCTCACTGCTGCTGTCTTTGAGGTTTAGTTCCTCATGCTGATTTGGCTAACAACTATTTTTTCCTCTGCTGCATGTGCATTTATTGTACTGTTTAGCCTTTGAACTATGATGCTTATCTAATGAGTCTGACCCTGCTGCTAATCCAGAACTCACTGATGATCCAGGACTCTGAGTCTCTCATGTTTACATTCACAGTACCCAGCACAGAATGCACCATTGAGGCAAGTATTGATTTTAGTGTTTAAAAGAAGAGTGTATAAAGGTAAGAGTTAGTGCAAAGAGACAGAATTTAATATCACGCAATTAGTTGAGCATCATGTGATAGATACTAAGTGTGACATGGCTAAAGGAAATCACAATTTTCTCAAATTTAAAGAAGAAGGTCTATGAATACACTCTGACAGTTGCCTTTCTCAGAGCATCCTTTACACCCCTGTTCCTCAGACTATAGATTGGGGGGTTCAGTATAGGGATCACCACTGTGTAGAATACAGACAGCACCTTGTTTTGTTCAGTAGAGTCATTGGACTTGGGCATCATGTAAATGAAGGCAATGGTCACATAGTAGAGAGTACTGCAGTGAGGTGGGAGGTGCAGGTGGAGAAGGCCTTGTGGCGGCCCTCAGTGGAGTGCATCTTCAGAATGGTGATGAGGATATAGATGTAGGAGACACCTATGACAAACACTGTCACCATAATAATGGAGATGGAGGGGATGATTCCAATAACAGAGACATGTGAGTAGGACAGTTTCAACAAAGGGGAGAAGTCACAGAAAAAGTAATCTATCTGATTTGGTCCACAGAACGACAGATTTAATAAACAGCAAGTAAATGTCTAAACATCCATGCAGCCACCAACATAGGAAGCTCCCAACAGTAGAAAGCAGATTCTGGGGGACATGAGCATGGAGTGGAGGAGGGGTAAACAGATTGCTACATAGCGATCACAGGCCATGGCAGCCATCAGGAAGCACTCAGCTGACCCAAATGACACAGGCAGCCACGGATAGGGCCAGCCCATTTCCAAGGAGTTCAATAAGCGGTATAACTGAGACTGGGGTTGAATATATAATGTCTACAAAAGCCAGATGGCTGAGAAATAGCTACAATAGGTGTGTGCAGCTGGGATGAAATTCTTATCAGCATGATGATGCTGATATTGCCTACTAAAGTGACAACATATACTCCTAGAAGTATCACAAAAAAAGACTATACACAGTGTAGGGTCCTCTGTTAGTCCCAAAGTGATTAGTTCTGTCATGGTGGTGTGGTTTTCAGCCTCTGTCTTTTGTGTGAATTGCCCCTGTTGAGGGAAATGAAAGTATTTGTTTTTATAATATTTTCATTTTGCACATTGTTGGGTTTCTTTGATTTTATTCACACTCACTCATGGTTATCTCCTCTGCCCCACATATAAATTCTGCATTCTTTGGAATCGTGGTTTTGTCCTTTCATCTTTGAATAAAATGAAAATGATGAAAACATAAAAAGATTGAATAAAAGGTAGTTTTGCCCTCAAGTATATCTTACATATAGAAATATCTTGAACTAAGTGTGGGATTCCTGTCCGTAGGAAATGTTCATTAAAGCTGATACATTATGTTCTGGACTTTAGTTGAATCTTACAGTTGAGATGTGCTCATGTGTACTGAAAAGAAGATGGCATCTTCAGGTTGGTGAAGGCTGGACTGTGCTGTGATTATACAAAGAAATACACAGAACTAGAATGGCTCTTTGTGTGAATTAATTTCATATAACTGCTTCATGGGAACACTGGGGCTTGGTCCATGTTTGATGTTTAAGCATGACAAACCAAACGCATATTCACAACTGCCATACAATCCTTTTATTTCCCTTACCTACCCAGTCTTTTCCTAATTCTCCAAATACATGTAAAATGAAAGTATTGTTAATCAAAAGATGAGAAGCCATTCCTCTGGTACAAGTAGTGTATATAATTTTTCTTTATCTGTTATAACATGGTGTAGAATATTGTTTTTTAAGGTATGTTACATTTGTTTATGCTGCGGAATATTTGTTTAAAGATGCAAAGATAGGTAGAGTTTTTTGGATCACTCATGTAAACTATCTTATCATCTGCAAATAGTCAAAGTTTGACCTCTTCCTTTCCAATTTGTATCCTCTTGATCTCCTTTTGTTGTCGTATTGCTCTAGCTAGAACTTCAAGGACAATATTGAAGAGTTATGGAGAGAATAGACAGCCTTGTCTTGTTCTTTATTTTAGTGGAGTCGCGTTGAGTTTCTGTTCATTTAGTTTGATATTGGCTGTTGGTTTGCTGTATATAGCTTTTATTATGTTTAGGTGTGTTCCTGTTATCCCGGACCTCTCCAAGACCTTTATTATGAAGGGGTGTTGGATTTTGTCAAAGGTTTTTTATGCATCTAGTGAGATGATCATGTGATTCTCTTCTGCTTCATTTGCATTGGAATGTTGGAGTCTTGCTGGTGTAGAGTCTCTAGAATCTGGCGGTGTCATATTTGTTTTTCTGTTGCTGAGTGTGTTTTTGTATTGTCTCCTTCCCATCCCTTCTTCAAATGGGTGCAGAAAGAGCCTCTTCCTGGCCTGGTGGTTAGGGGACCAGAGTTCCCTTTCAGTGGGTGCAAGCAAGTCCAATACTCTGGTAGTTCTCTTCTTCCTGATCCTAGTCCTGGTCCCATGGGTGGAGAAGAAGACTGAGAATCTGGGGTTCCTAGGCTCCCACCGGGAGGGGAGACTCAGTGGCAGTCCCCAGGCACTGGAAGGCAGGCCCAGATACAGGGCCCATCTACCTGGTCCTGTTGGTGGAAAAGAAGACCATGAATCTGGAGTGCATAGGCTGCTGCCAGGAGGGGAGGCTCTGTGGCAGTCCCCAGGCAGTCCTCAGCCACTGGAAGATAGGCCTGGATACAGGGCCTGGTTTCCACTTGGTGGAAAACAAGACCAGGTTTCTGGGGTGCATAGGCTCCAGCTGGGAGGGGAAGCTCAGGATATATTCTTTTACATTGCATTTGTTTAGCACTGGGAAGCTGTGTTACTTTGCCTGTCTAAAACATGGTCTAATAAAGAGCTGAATGACTAATAACTAGGCACAAGACAGTATAAGAGGGGCTGCAAGGCAGAGGGAATAAATAAAAGGAGAAGAACATTAGAGGGGCATCAAGGATTGAGAAAAGGAGGAGAGGAGGACTCCAGAGGCCAGCCACCCAATCACCCAGCTACACAGCCATCCACAGAGTAAGAGTGAAATAAGATTACAGAGGAGAAAGATAAAAGCCCAGAGGCAAAAGATAATGAGATAATTTAAGAAAAGCTGGCTAGAAACAAGCCAAGCTAAGGCCAGGCATCCATAAATATTAATAAGGCTCTGTGTGATTTATTTGGAAGCTGGGTGGTGGACCCCCAAAAGAGCCAAAGAGTAAAAGAATAAAAAACCAACAAGAATAACAGCAAAAATAGTTTCCCAAAGTATAATGACAGGTTGCATTTTGTGAAAGTGGTACATGGAATGGGCATTCATTTTTATTTGCTCATCTTCTGTGAATAAGATGGTTCTTTAACAAGCTGGCATGCAGGTCCCTCTCCTGGGAACTGTGAGGGCAAAGTACGAACAATATTTTCATATATTGGCAAGTGTTTAGAGAGCCGATGTCTATGATTTTAACATTGTCTGGATTATATTGTGCACCTCGTTGAGCACTTAAGCATGGGTGGAAGCCTCAACTAACTCTCTAAAAATTTATTTTGATTTTACAAGTCTTCACCTTTCCTGTTACTGTTGTGTGGCCCTTTTTACATTTTTAAGGCATGCTTTCAGAGGTGTTCAATAAAAAACAAATGCCCCAAATCAGATCCTGGCAGGAAATAGAGTCAGTGATAAATAGCAGAACCTGGCTCAAATTCTACACACAAACAACTAACTCTCTCTCTCTCTCTCTCTCTCTCTCTCTCTCTCTCTCTCTCTCTCTCTCTCTCTCTCTCTCTCTCATATATATATATGTGTGTATATGTATGTGCTTATACATATATACAGACACAAACATAAAATATATTTTATATGTATGTAGTAAAATGATAGATACTAAAGATTTTTTATTGAACATATTGAAAAAGGAACTCTGTAAGCCCTGGTGGAAGACCCTAAGTTGTATAAAGAGGTCAAGCTGTATTTAAAGAGTGTTTGCCAGTTGGGGAGGAAAGGGTTTATTTGGCTTATACTTCTATATCACTGTTCATCTCAAAGGTGATGAGGACAGGAACTCAAACAGGGCAGGAACTTGGAGGCAGGAGCTGATGCAGAGACCATGGAGGGGTGTTGCTTACTGGTTTGCCTCCCCTGGATTGCTAAACCTGCTTTCTTATAGACTCCAGGACCACCAACTCAGGGATGGCACCACCCACCATCAGCTGGGCCCTCTCCCATTGGTCACTAATTAAGAAAATGCCTTAAGCCATGTCTTATGGAGCCATCTTCTCAATTGAGGTTCATTCCTCTAGTTTATGTGTCAAGTTGACATAATACTGGCCAGCACAGGGGATTTGCATGAGCAGTAATCAAGTAGCAGTATGTCTTCTGTTTGCTTTGATGCAGGTGCGTTAAGAGGTGTAGAGGGTGCTGGACGATTGAGACTGGGCAGTATCTTTGTCTGAGCAATGATTAAAGTAATTCCTGAGAGGGGAAAAGGTTATAGATCAGAGTCAAAGAAGAAGGGAGGAATATACAATTAGAACTTAGTTGCTGGATCCACTGGAAGGTGTGGCAAGGGTCATTGGATGTGAGTTCCAAGTCATGATCCTAGGACACAGAGATGATAGTTAAAACAACTTAGGAAAGGGATGGTGCTCACCTACTTATTCTTGTGGTGTCTCGCTATCTGTCAAAAGATATTCTATGCTCAGGGAAGATTGGAATAGACTGGGCCAAACTTAAGGATAAAGTTAAACAGTATCTATAGAACTTAAGCAGTACTCAATGTTTTCCAAAGGTACCAAGTTAGGGACTAGGTGTTTTGATACTTAGTCGATTGGTAAGTCAAACATTGTAGGGGAACACACTTCAAAAGATTATTTCGGTTTAACCCCCAGAAACAGCTGACCAGACAAAGGTTAACTCTTGAATCCCAGGCATCAGCCTGGAATCCAGCATGGGACTGATCAAGACCCCCTGAATCTGGGTGTCAGTGAGGAGGCCTAGGTAATCTATTGAGCCTTGGACAGCAGATCAGTACCCATCCCAAGTATACACACGGACTCTGGACTCCCATAGAACAATGTGAGGTGCACTCTCACCCTGAACTCTTGGGGAAGGGTCTAGGCCCTGCCCTATATGAAATGACAGACTATGGACACCCCCATGGAGGGCCTCACCCTCCCTGGGGGAATGAGGGGATAACGGGGGGGGGATGGGGGGAGGGCACGGGAGGAGGGGAGGGAAAGGGAGAGGGACCTCGAACTGACTTGTGAAGCAACCTTGTTTCTTATCTAAATTTAAAATGGAAAAAAATAATATTAATAAATAAAAAAAGATTATTTCGGGATGAAGTGTGTGTGTGTACATGTACATGCATTTAAAGAAGAGTGGTGGAGCCTAGGAAAACATTGGACAGTGTAGGCAGTTTGCTGTCACAAGTGACAAGGCTGGGGAAAATTGATGTGTGACAATGAATGAGGTAGGGGTGTCCTCTGGTTTGTCAGGGAGGACATCTTCTCTCTTTGTCCTTGCTGTGACAGGAGGCTTGTGCCAGGCTTAATGAGGAATGGATGAAGCTCCCTGCTTTACCCTGCAACCACTTACTAATGAATGTCAAGGTCCTGCTCAGTTTCTGAAACAAAGGTACTTAAACTTCCAAATGTTTTAGAGTTGGCAAGTTCTTCTAAAGCAGCAGTGAATTGGACAAGGCTTTAACCATGGTTAGGAAAAGAGGATCAGCGAATTTGTATTCTAAATTTTCAAAACAACTCAGGTAGATTAAAGTCATTTGAATAACCCTTAAGTCTTAAGCTCAATTTTATCATCAGAAAAATTTTATCTTTGAACTTTTAAGCTTTTATTTTGCTTCTTTGAGGCTGAGTTTTGCTGTGCTTTCCAAGCTGGCCTTGAATTCAACAATTCTCCTGCCTCAGCCTTCTCAAGTGCTGAGGTTTACAGGCATGGGCCATCATGCCCAGCGGAAGATTATTCTTAGCATTTCCTTTTTTCTCATAGTTAACTTTAAAAGATAGACTTCAGAAAGTGCTCCCTGAAACTTTGGAACTGACATAGCAACACAGGAGATATTTCAAAGGCAAACCTAACCCTGGACTAGAACTACTAAAAGGCCATACCTTTTATTTTTAGAACTTCAAGATGTGTTTTACTGTGGTATATCTTCTGTTGGTATCATACAGTTGAAGTGGGGTCCACTAAGTGCAAGAAAATTGGCAATTACACACACAACTGAGAAGCCCACAAGGCACTCCATTGTGATGACAGTTCTTTGTATTGGTTCTTTTCTGGCTCTGACATGATCAGCTCCTACCACTCCCTACAGAATGCCCAGAAGACTTTTCATAACGCCATGAGTCATTAGGTGTTCATGAAAGGACTGTGTGAAAATAAAATAGGAGTTTTGTGGAAGACAAAAAGAAAATCTGCAGATACAGTTACATGTAGTTATGGTTTTGTATGCCTTTCATCATTGTGTTCTACACCCTGTATCTCTCCATCTCCTGGAAATGAGTAGGATAAGGGTAACCACACTGCACTCTTGGATACCCCTCAACACACTACCATGGAGAACCAGCTCCACAAAGTTGTCAGCAGCTTCCTGCTTTCTGTCTGTTTTCTTGCATCATATTAAATAGGCCCTAATGAATCCATCTGAACAGAAAGAGAAAAGGTGCTATCAGATGCTAGTGTTATATAAAGAATAACTAAAGAGCCATCTTTGATCTTGGGTTTTTACCCTTTTGTTTGCCTTTGTGTGAGTGCATGAGTAGTGGCTTCATGTAGTTTCTCAGACCATCACATACTTCTAGAACAGCTGCCAATTGATATGATGCAGGGAGACTCCACCCCTGCCCCAGTGATCCTGGCTGTCTTGGGATTGCAAGACTTGTGTGTAGTGGTCTTTGGAAAGGGGACTTTCAGAGGTGGGCTTTAAGCATTGTCCTGTAATTAGAAACTTTTTACACTCAAGGGAGCTTGCAACTGAATTATAACAGCAGAGGAGTGATTTCATACCATTGATTTGAGCAGGGTCCTGTACTCAGATTCCACAGTCATAAAGAGAACCAGATACATTCATCATTTGTGAACTGGATTTCCCTGAACTCAAATCCAGTGATTGTCTTTATCTTGGCATGTAAAAGGGAAAATGTTACTTACTCTACTAATTGAAATCATATGGTGCTTATCTGTTCTGATGCTGTATTGCTGGATCTTGTGGAGTTAGAACACATGTGTATGAAAATCCCCGCCCTCACTCCTGAATGCATACCAAATTTTGTTCAGTGCTCTTGGTAAGAACTAGACAGAGATGGATTAACATTATTATTAAATAGTCAAAGGAACATATTTTCTGATTTTTAAAAGTAGGTTTTATTTTTAAAATATTTTGTTATAGTTTTACATTAGAGGGATTTTGTCTGCATGGATGTGTACTGTGTGCAGGCAGTGCCCATGGAGGCTTGAAGAGTTCATCAAATCCCATGGAACTAGAGTGACAGACAGTTGTGAACTGCTAAGGGGGTTCTGGGAATTGAATCTGGGTCCTCTTCAAGAGTAGTTAGTGTGTGCTGTTAACCACTGTGAGCCATCTCTTCAGCCCTGGTTTTGTTTTTACAGATGTATTTATTATTTTTATTTATACGTATATTGTATGCCTACATGAATTTATACACACATTTGTGCAGATGCCTCAGAGTCCAGAGGGCATTGCATCCCCTGGAACTGAAGTCACAGGTGTTTGTGAGCCACCTGATATAGGTGCTAGAAACCAAACCTGGGTCTTCTGTGAGAGCAGTTAGGTGCTCGTAATCACTGACGCTTTTGTTGGGAACTGTTTAGGCAGTTACCCAGAAGGCAAAAGGAAATGTAGGGCCAAGCTAGAGAGAAGAACATGAGTCTGTGAAATAAGGCTGCTAGCTGAACTATGCCTTATGCTATGTCAGCACAACTACCCACCAGGTGCTTCCCTGTGCTTGCCCTGGACAAACCATCTTCCTTATGATACTCAGGAGGGTGAGAAGTTGCTATTCTGTGAAAGAGGCCTTTAGAGGAGGGCCCGAGTCCTCTGGCACGACCAAGAATAAACCTAACCTTTGCTACCTTCCAGGAGTTTGAGGTCCCTGTTTTATTTGTGCATGCATATGTGGGCCTGCTTTGTAGCTGGGTTCCAGTTATATATAATGTAGATGCACATGCACAGTCTAAGTAGCAGCATTAAGTTCTTAAACCAGGAGAAAAGAGAAAGAGCATGTTGTGAAAAGGGAGACAAAGAAGCATTAAAAGATGTTTTATATTGTATCCAGTTTTTAATCCAATAAAGGACATTTAATACTCACTAACAGAATTCCTGCTACATTAGGGTCAGTGGTTCTCAAACTGGAGCACACATCAGAGTCCCATGGAAGTTGTGTCCCCTCAGAGACTGCTGGGTACCATCCCCAGGGTTTCTGATTGAGAAGGTCTGGGTTTTCAGTCTTTGTCAGTTAACTAGCCAGTGTAGCTTCTGATAGAGAAGCACCACAGTGCTTTCTGTCTCTGGAATTCCTGTGGGACCTGACTGAATGGGAAGAGCATGGCTTACCCTCTAGATTTCTGATTATGGTCCACAAAGGCAAAGGATGTAAGGTTCACCATCCCCCAGAAGATGAGCATAATACGAACTTCACAGTGACCCCTATTGCTGAGACCCAGAGCACTGGAATTTTCTGAAGAATTGAAGGCAGCGTGCACATTTGTTTCTTCTATAAGTGCATTAACCTGGTACTCCTTCTTGGTGTCTGGTAACTTGGACATGCTAGTAAATCAGGATGTCAGGCATGAAGGCAGTACTTTCTTTGGTTCCCATAGGAGAAATTATAAGGTTCTGAAATCTGTAAGACTTTATCTAGAAGAAGGCATTTTTGCTTTAAACCCAAGACATGCATTTAATTTCTCCATTTTGTGATTATTTATTTGTTTTAGGAGAGTGAACAAAGCTAAGATGGGCAACAGCCCCTTGCTATTGTTGCATTTCCAGATTCATTCTTTTCACTGTTAGTGATAACTGAGGTTTTCCTTGGTTTTGTTTGCCTCTCCCTAATGTGTTAATGAATAAAGCCCCACCATGCAAAGGGGAGGCAAAGAGACTGTCAGGCATGCTTTCAGCAGTATGGACAGGGGTGACAGTGAATAATGCTTCCAGAGCTTCCAGGTTCCCTCTTGACTTTTCAATACAATCCTCCACACTGTTTCTCCTTCAAATTTGACCTTCTAGCAGCATAACATCAAAAATTTTTTTATCTTTCTTGATGTTTCCTTGGAACCATAAAATACTATTAGTTTGAGCACTTGTAGTAGAAGAGTGGCGTATTTTTTGGGGTTTTCATTTTTTATCCAATTTAGAAATCCTGTGGCACTAAATAAAAATGCCACCGTGTAAAATGAAAGGCTTTCTGTCACAAACATTTTAAAAAATTCATGAAGGTCTGAATATTTGATTTATCTTTTCTTCTTTCTGTGATTTATTCATATTTAATGTTAGCTTCAACATTTGCAAACTTGAAGAACCTTTTCAAATAAAAAAATGGCAAATGAGTTTCATCTGAAGAAAAATTCAACCTTGCCAGTTTTTAATGGCACAGCTTGTATTCCTCCCCCTATATTCAAGGGACAGAGAAGTTTGTTTTTCCCAGTGGCTTCATTATTGGGGATGAAAATTCACATGACTATTTGATTGTGACAACTGTTTCTTTCATGTCAACTTTTCATTGGACATTAACCTTGTTTACATGGGTACAATGGCAGAAAGAAGAGTGGGAACAGCTCCCACCTCTGGAACCATTGGGTTGGTTTGTTCCTGTGTTTGATTTGGGTTCTGAACTGCTGGGTAGCCAGTGGCTTTGGGAACATTTTAGCAGAGATAGTACTCAGTCTATCCTAAAGGATGATTCATAAATAACAATACAGAATTAGCTTCAAATGAAGGAGAAGGTGAGTCAGAGCAGACTCAATGAATGTTTTTAAAGCAAAACTAATCAATGTGTATAGAATCTGAGGTGTGAATGTTTTATGTCTTAGAGGACTAATCAACTGGTAGGAATAGAACTGCAGACCCTCCTTGATTTTATTTTAGGAGATAGGTATATTCTTTCTAAAGGACAAGAAAATTCTACTCACACCCACAAGGTAAGTGGAATCTTAGATGGTGAGAAGGAGTTAATATAAGGCCCATTGGTTCAGAATAGTCTAGCTTCTGCCTGCCTGTCCACCCTCCACCTCCAGCCATTCTTCCAGCTCCCATCCCTGTATTCCTTCCTTTCCTTTCTTCCCACTTGTTTGCACTCTTCCACTATGGGGTTAATGTAGAGCATCTACACTGTGCTACACACTGGGCCTCCACAAATTTGATCAATTTGCCATAAAATGAAGGAAACTGTACCTTTTTTTCTGTTTGAAATGACAAACCTGTAAAAAGTATCAAGAGAGTAGGCACTGAGAGCCTTCAAGGAAAAAGTTCTTTTTATCTATTTTACACTTTTGTTTGTCACTGAGGATAAGATCCATTAATATGCAGCAGCCAATCCACAAATGCCTGTGGTTTTAGAACCAGGTCTGGGGATTTTCTCATTGTGATTTTGATTTTGTTTCTTTGATTAATGAAGAGGATCATCCTGATGCGTAAATCTTCTTATTCCCTCCTCAGACAATTGGGAAGAAGTTACCTCCAGCTACAGCAACTCCAGATCCATCAAAAACAGAAATGGACAGCAGGACCAAGAGTGAGTTTCCTTAATTGCCAAAAATCCTTATATACCTCTGAAAGCTTTTCTGTATCCATCCATTTAAAAAAGAAAAGCACACAAATGTGTTTCCTTAGATCTCCATGAGTAGACTGGAAGGACTAGTTAAAATCAGAATGTTTTTCATGTGAGCAGTTTGATTCTTTCCTGCCACAAACACTGGGGCAACATTCAAAGCTCAAGTTTGTCCATAATTGCACAGGTTAGGTGGCCCAAGGACTCAGCAAGAATGCTAACTAAAGCACATCAGGGGTTCCTGGATTTTCCAGTAGAGAAATCTAATCATTCAGCCACCATCGGTCTCCTTTCACTTATGCTGGCCTCAACACATCTTTTTTCATTTTTATTTCTAATTATGTGTATGCATATGTGTCTGTGTGGTGATATACACACATGGATGCAAGTGCCTACAGAGATTGGAGGTTTTGAGGTCTGGGAACTAGAGTAACAGTCATTTATGAGCCACCTGATGTGGGTATGCTGGGAACTGAACTCCAGTCCTCTGGAAGAGCAGTACACACTCTTAATAACTGAGCCATCTCTCTCCCCATGCTCCGACATCTATGCTTGAATGTTTCAGATGTTTCTATGGTGAGTAGATGGGAAGAGATTACTTTCATTTTAGAATGCTGCTATCTAATACAACTATCACACAAATTGTTTATATAATTTAAAAGTTTCTGTTGACCACATTAAAAACTAGGAGCTAATTTTGATGCATTTAAGTCAGTATATGTACATACAATCTTTTTATTATGTATCTCTATAAAATGATTAATAAGATGCTGGACTCTTTCTCCGTGTGATGTTTTCATAGTGTTCTATGTGGTATTATGTATCTCAGTTTAGAGTAGCAGCCACATTTCCTGGTGCTCATTAGTCACACGTGCCCATCGGTGATCGTGTTGGACAGTGTATTTTAAGAGTAATGTTGAAGCCCTTGACAGAAAACCACAGCTCTCATAGCGGTAGTTTCTGCTGAGCCAAATATGAGTGACCATGGCCTGGGAACATGCTTGCAGGTTGCTCTGCATGACATATTCCAATACAGAAACAGTTATATGAGCCCTTTTATAGCCTCAGAGCAAACAAAAGTTGTAAGTCAAGGCTTTCACACAATACTTCAGTGGGAACAGCAGGTAGGCAGGTTAGGTTTCAGATGTTCTCTGATGACATTCCTAGCTTTCAGATTTGTGGATGCTAGTGATCTGCTAAGTATGCCTTTCCAAAGTTTTACCTTTGAAATTTACCTGATACTGAGATAGGTGGTACATGCTTATTAAGAGGAATGAAGATAGCCCAAGGTAATTTTGACTCTCAAAGATCTACACTGTTCCCTCTCTTCACAGCCAAGATTTGAAACGTCAGTCATCCTTGTAGAGCCTTCAACATAATATGTTTTTTTTTTTCTGGGAACTTTAGTTCACAGGGCCTAAAATGGGCTCCTCGGGCTAGGTGATGTATGTTGTTATTTTACTTAAAATTAAAAATTCGAAGGGAGAGCATAAGTGGGCAGGGTCTATCTTTTAAGGGGTCCTTTGCACCTGTATGCAGACTGGTTCTCATGGAACTCTGGGTTGGCCAGACAACTGCCTGAGTACATTCTGCCAGGTAACAGGAGCAGGTCAGTATAAAGCCTGAACCTTTCAATGTACACAGTTGCAGATGCTCAGCTACCTTAGGCATGTGGTAGAATGCCGGCCTTAGCCCAAGCCATGTTTAGTCCTAGAAATAACAGTGAGCCACACATATCCAGGTACCTGGCTCTCTGGAAGCATCATGGTCAGGGAATTGATTACTCATAAAGAAGGGATTTAACAGAGACTAAATGGAATGTTTTGTCTTAGAGTCTTAGGAGGACCAGTTGTTATTAGCTACCAACATGTCCTCAGACAAATTACTTGCTTTGATTTCTCTGGTTATTATTCTCATGGTCTGCTTTATATATGCAATCAGAGTGTTGTACTAGACAAAGAAAAGTCCTTAGGTTTCTCCCAGCACCTTCATCCTCTCAGTTCTGAAAGCTTTAGGACTCATTGTGGAAGGTATTTCTCCTCCAAAGCCTGATGGGAGAAATGAAAGGAATACGTGAACTGTTGTGTGAGAGTATGTGATATTGTTGGAAATCAATGTTAATGTGCCTGCCAATGTGCACCAGGTCAGCAAGGCCTTGAGGGATATACTGTGTACTGTTGGGCATTTTCCATGGATCTGAGAATTTTACGGTACACATTCTCCTTATGGCCTTCCTTGCCAAGAGAAAATTTTAGGGTAATTGCTCTCCCATGATTGATTGCCCTTTAGTGGAACCCTAGGCCAGTAGAATTCCTCCAGCTTTTGGACCATTTCCCTATTTCTGGATGCTGATGCCACATCTGTGTTCAGGTAGAAGCAGCCTATGTAAAAGACCAGGCAGCTTTGTTGCTTCTTCTTTCTGGCCTGAAATAGAAACCAATGGCAAAGAATGCCCAGCAGCACAGAGGAAGGCTGCTGCTTCCTGCCAGCTGTCTCCTCAGCACACTAAACCGCAAGCTCACATCAGGATCCAGAGTTATGATGACTCAAAAATACTCATGTGAGTTGGTATTTTTTGAGTGATCCAGATTTATTTAAGCAGGCAACATTCTCCCCACCCAGCCCCCAAAGAAAAGGCTTTCATGATGCTGAAATTCATCAGCAACTCATGCTGGGGAACAGATTGCCACAATTTTCATAACAAGAGGAAAACTATCTAAATATTCATAACAAACTGCCCCGAGGTGCCTTCAGCTTATCACATCTGGTGTCTCCCTTTTGCTTATTACAATTGGTGCAGATTTGTGGTCTCTGTGGGGTAGAAACATGGCTCAAAAGACAGGATTCTTTAGCGTCTTTCTGAACTATTAGTTCAACATTACAGATTCAGAAGGTTTACACCAGTATTTCTCAACCTGTGTCGTATGACCCTTTCACAGGGGTTGCATATCAGATATCCTGAATATCAAATATTTATATTACAATTCATAACAGCAGCAAAATTACAGTTACAAAGTAGCAATGAAGTGATTTTATGGTTGGGGTCACCATAACATGAGGAACTATATTAAAGGGTTGCAGCATTAGGAAGGTTGAGAACCACTGCTATATATGTACAAGTAGGTTTGGAAAATAAAACTCCCTGACAGAATTTGTACAAGGTGGGATCAGGCATCTGAATAAAGTATGATTGGAGGTGGGCATGGGACACAAGCTAAGTTTTCACTGTCACATCTCACTCAGTAGCTACACATGTACACCACCTCTGAGATCACTATCATCATTGACTTCCTCTTGGAAATTGTTGTCTGTGGTAGTGACATGGGTCCCCATTGTGATCATTAGATCATTGATCCCTCTAGGTTTAGGGCACATATTGTATTTGTTTTTTCCATGATGCATCCTAGAACAGTGCTAGCCATAGACTCATTGGATATGAGTGGAGCTTGAGGAAATGGAGACTTATGACATTGTAGGGCTTTTGCCCACTTCCTCTACCCAAAGCTCACTCATTCTGGGCCTGGGGATTTGGACACATTCCATATGAAGCACACCTCCTTGTTACCCATTGATGTCTTCATGCTCAGTCTCCCCAAAGTCCCCTCTCTTCTTAGGAAGCACCCCCAATACATCTGCTCTCTAGATTCAGAGTGAGGGCCTTCCTGTGATGGAACCCAGCTACCTAAGTTGTTTAAAGCTGACTTTTCAAGTTCAGTCCTCTTGGAAAGGAAAGGCTTCCTGTTTCCCTGGTGGCTATCCTTTCTCCCAAAGTCTCCAAGCATTTTATCTGAGCAGAAAATAGCTGCTCAGGAGAGGAGCAGTGCTCGCGCCTCTGCCCTGAAGTAGAACATCAAGGCTTTGCTTCTCAGGTTTCATTTTGTTCTTTTGAAACAATGCTTCTTTTTTCAACATGAGAGTAAACGATGTTATAATTAATACTTGTGACTTGATTGGAAAGTCAAATTCCCAGCAGTGTTAAAGATCAAAGGCAATTGAACCCTCAGTTTCTTCCTAAGGGGAGCTGTTGGGTTAGATTTGCCCAACATGGTAATGTACACTCCATGTCTGAATTGAAATGTACACTAAAGCAGTACTTATATATGGACCAGATCATTTTCTGTTGTTGGAACTGTCTTATGTACATCACAGAGTATTTGGCAGCATCCCTGGCCTCTCTGTTCAATAGATACCAGTAGCACCTATTTCTCTCCAGTTGTGACTATCAAAAATGTCTCAGGGTATTGCCAGTGTTCCTTGGAAAGCCTATCTTGGTCTACACTCTGTTGCTATAGTAGAATACCACAAATTGAGCAGTTTAAAATTATAGAAGTCTATTTGCCTCGTGGTTCTGGAGGACGGGGGGTGAAAGATGCAGGAAACATGTCTGGTGAGTGCCTCGAGCTGTTTATAACATGGGGGAAAGTATCACATGTCCCAGAAATAATAAGAAGTTGGGGATATGAGTTGGTAGAGTATTTGTCTACTATGCACAAGACCCTGCATTCAATTCCCAGTGACACACAAAAGGCATAGTGATGCATGTCTGTCTAATCATAGTAGAGACAGGAAAGTCAGAAGTTAAATGTCATCGTCAGCTACACATGAGTTTGAGGCCAACGTGGAATACATGAGACACTGTTTCAAACAAAATAAAACAGGCTGTCAAGAGGGCTGAGCGAATAAGAATGCTTGCTTTGCAAGTATGAGGACCTGAATTTGTTTTTTTATTTTTGTTTTTTTGAGACAGGATTTCTCTGTGTAACAGCTCTGGCTATCCTGGAACTCACTTTGTAGACTAAGCTGGCCTCAAATTCACAGAGATCCTCATGCCTCTGCCTCTCAAGTTGCTGGGATTAAATGCATGTGTCACCACCTGGCAGGACCTGAGTTTAGTTCTCCAGAACCTACATATAAAGCCAGACATGACTGCACATGTCTATAATGTCCGTATTAGGGTGTGAAGACAGGAGGCTCCTGGAAATTTAAAAGTTCAGATAGTTCTGTGATCACCCAGTCTACCCAAGATTGTGAGCTTATGACTAATTGAGAGACACTATTCCAAGACAATAAGGCAAAAGACAGTAGAAGACAATACTAACATCCTGTTCTAGTCTCCATATGCATGTCCATGGGTGCACACACACACACACACACACACACACACACACACACACAAAGAAAAAAGATTCAACTCATTATCTTTAGCCTCTTTTATAATCAGTATTAATCCATTTATGAGAGTAGAGTCCTTATTACTTAAAAACCTCACATTAAGAACCATCTCCCAACATTCTTACATTGGTGATTAAATGACAAATGTATGGAATTTATAGGATATATTTACATACCACAGTAGAGCCCCAGTTTTGAAGTACTAGTGTGCTTGTAGTAAGCTCTGTTAGGGTGTTGTTGGAACTATCCTGCTTCTTGATGCATAATTGACACTCATTTATGGACTTTCTAGTAAGCCTAGTATATACTTGATTCCTCCCACTATCATGGATGCTTAAAATGTGTCCCAGAGATGGAGGTCTTGTCTAAATATAGCATGTAGCACAAACAGCTCCAGTACCATTGCTGCATTGGTCCATCCTCCCTGTCCTCGCTATTGCCAGCCTCCTTCCTAGCATTGCATCTTAGCTAATACACATCACTAGACAGTGAGTCTCACAGTGTGTTTCAGGGCCAATTGCAGTAAAAGCACAGCCTGGAAACCTTGTCAAGAATGCAAATCTGCAGGGCCTGCCCCCTAGTCAGAAACTCTGCAGGTGGGGTGCAGTAATCCTTTTCTTCAAGCACTATACCTGGGACTGATGCCCACTCAAGTATGAGAATCTCAGACTGAGACAGGGCACATTAAGCTTCTCTGATAATGGGAATTAACAGAGCTCTCATTTAGATAGATTCCTCATCCTACTCAAGACTTCAGATCCTAGGAAAGGAATCTAAGAAGCAGTAGGAACAGATGTCCACACAACTTTGACCATGGGGAATGGCTGTGAACCCCCAAGTCCTGCTCCTCTGCCCAGTGTCTTAGAGCATTGCAGAAATTCCACTGCCATATTACCCCTGAAATATGAAGTTCTGTGTCTGACATTGGAGGTTGTTTCCACATGCTTTAAGCTGACTGTGGCTCTCATCCTCTCCCTGCTGTTACCTTGTCAAGAACTAGATTTACACATGCTTCATTTCTTCCACTTTATTATAATTTCCCTGACAGTCAGATACTAGTCTTACTTACCCAAGTTTGTTGTCCTCAGGCATGATAGAATACCACCCCTACATGCAATCCCAGAGTATTAAAAGTTCTGAAAAAGGAAAGGATTTGGTGCTTGTAGGGTGATAAAACTGAGCCTTGGCTAATATATATCTGTGTGTTATTTATTTCTCTCACTTAGAGCGATAGCTTATCTATTTGCTGCATAATTTTAATGATTAGGCATAGCATAAGACCCCAGTAGTGGATAATACATATGAATTACATATTACGTTGAAAACTTGAATAACTCTGTTCTCAGGAGTTTTGTTTAAAATTATAAATTAGTCGTGTCTTAGATAATATGTATCCACTGAGGGGAAGAGTATCGGATTATGATGTTAGGGAAACTCAACATTACTGAGTTGATTCTCTCTCCCTCCCTCCCCCTTCCCCTCCCCATCTCCCTCCTCCCCCCCGTGTGTGTGTGCGCCCGCGTGTGTGAGTGTGTATACACACATGCACATGGGTGCAGATGTGCTTGCTTTTGTGTGGGCATCTGGCAGTCAAAGGTCAACACTGAGTCCTCTACTCGCTCCCTCCCCCTTGTTTCTGGAGACATGGTTTCACTGAACCTAAAGCTCACCTTTTCAGCTAGATTGGCTGGCCAGAGAGCCTCCGGGATCCACCTGTCTCCCCTACACCCGGTGCCTCTACCCAACACTCGTTACATGAGTGCTGGTTGCCTGATTTGGGTCCTCATCCTACACAGCAGGCATTTTCCCCACTGAGCAAATCTCTAGCCCATGATACTGTTTCTTGTATAATGTCTCAAGGGAAAATGAAACTCCCTTGAGACATTTTAGGCAGGACAAGGTACTTTTCCACTGCTGTCAAAAGCTCTGGAGAGCTTTCTTCTTACCAGAGTCTAGGTACAGGGACTCAGTTTTCATAGGTTGAAAGTGGGTGAGCCCAGAGAATGTTCTGATTTAAAGTTTTATCCTCATATGTATGTGTTCAGGTTGCAAACATGCTTATTTTGTTTGTTCTGTTCTTATTTTTTACGCAGAAAGATCTTTTTTCTTGTTTGTTTTAAGGTGATTTCTTTCTTTTAATCCATTATAAAGCCAGATGAAGGGAGTCATGTAATGTGAGCTCAATTCCCTTAATGGTCTGTTTTTAATAGCATGTAAATTTCCAAAAGTCTGGAGATTGAAACAATGTTTTGGGGAGAGGGAGAATAAATCATGCTTGAAGTTCTTGGTGATTTTTTTTTTGCTTTTTAACCTTTTTCATTCCTCTTTTATTAATTTTTTATTTAAAACAATCTTAGTTTGCATACCAATCCCAGTTCCCTCTCACTCCTGTCCTCCCATTTCCCCCACCATCCCTACCTCCCACTCCCCATCCACTGCTCAGGGAGGATAAGGCCTCCCATGGAGAATCATCCAAGTCTGTTGCATAATTTGGTGCAGGACAAAGGCCCTCCCTCTTGTATCCAGACTGACAGCTGGGGAACCTGCATAAGACCAAAGTGGGCCCCCTGAAGGTGGGTGTCAGTTGGGGGTCTTGGGTAGTCTATGGGACCCTTCTGTCAGTGAAACCAGGATTCATCCCTAGTGCATGAAAAGTCTTTTTGGAGCCCATTCCCTATGGAGAGATACTCCCTTGGTGATTCTTACTTAAGCAAGTTTCTTAAAATTTTGAAAGGTGGCCATGTGTAGTGGTGCACATCTGTATGCCCAGCACTTCAAAGATTATTAGGAGAATCAGCACAAAGTTCAAGTTCAGCTTAAACTATATGACGAGTTTGAGGCCTGCTTAGGTAGCATGAGATCCTGTCTCAAAAGCAAAGAAGGCTAGCATGCTAGCTCAGTTGGTAAAGGCACTTGCTGCCCAGCTTGAAGATGTAAGTTCCATCCCCAAAGATCACTGGGTAGATGGAGAGAACCAACTCTCACCAGTTGTCCTCTGAGCTCCCCACATGTGTACATACATACTGTCTCACACACGTAATCGCACACATACAACAGTATATATGTATGTATGGATCGATAAATGTAATACAATTTAAAAAGTTGAAGGTTGAAAGCTGGTAATTAAAGTAATGTGAGGATCTCTTGATCTGTGAGTAATAAGGTCAGACGTGTGAACCTTCTCGTGCTGTATACATTTTCTCTACCCTTTTCAATGTGTTTGTATGCTTCATTTTATTTCATTTCTGGAAAGAAAGAGTCATTACTTCTACTATTTAAAGATTGTAAGACAAAAAAGGCTTAAGAAGAAAGCTGGGAATTTAGACTTAGGCTAGCTAATTTCTTAAGATATTTTAATCATTCAAAGCAAAAGTAATGATGAAGTCATCTCAATTGCTGTATAAATTGTTCCTTTATTTCTTTCTGTGTATGTGTATATTCATTCTGACTTGATTTTCGTGTAATTAAATCCATCAAATTAATGAACTGATGGGAAACGCCTGCCTGCAGAATTAATATCAGCCCCATTTTTATCTGTTTGCTACTCATGTAAATCTTAGACTCTTCCCTTGTCCAAAAGGCTTTCAAGTTATCTACTTCTTGTAAATGATATCAAATGCTCCTTTTTTGAACTTTTTTCTGCACGCGTATCATCTTGCCATTCTGTGAAACACATTGGCAGCTTCTACTACCATCTTGTTTGGCCATGCTCTTCCCCGCCTCTTTCTCTAAACATTAGGCTATCACTTCTGCAGAAGGACAGGAAGGCCTGCTTGGTCTTACTTGTGTATCATAGGCACAGGCTCCAGAACTGATTGGCAGCATCTTTTGCATGGTGGTGGGTCAGAAAATATTTGAATTGAAATATGGAGCAGTGTACAGTAAAATTAATGCCACATTTTTGAAATTAATAGTGATTTTGTGTATATATTTAGTTTTTTAACAAGTATCTTAAAACCATTGAAACTCAAATCAATGCAGGTTTATTTTATGATACTGCTCAATTAAATGGCTAAAATGCTTCGTAAGTAAATATAAATTCTTATTTTAAAATACATCTTTGTAGGAGCTGGAGAGATGGCTCTGCAATTAAGATCACTGCTCTTCCAGAGGGCCTGAGTTCAGCTCCCAGCACCCAAATGGCAGCTCACAACTGTCTGTAGCTAGTCTTTCAGGGAATCTGACACCCTCACACAGACATTCATGTAGGCAAAACACCAATGTACATAAAATACAAATAAATACATTTTAAGTACATCATGATAAAGTACAAATCTACTGGCAACCATATTTGCTTGAAAGTAGTTGTGACTGGAGTGTTGAATGTCATTGCTGAAAAGAACATAGGTCTAACCCAGTGTGGTAGTGGATGTCCTCAGAACATCAATGATATATTTTTGAGGTCCTAAGTAGGAGCTGGAACAGTTCAATTCTCTGATCAGAGCAGAGCTGTTTTGAGTTGTTTAAACTTTGAGTTTTAGAATGCACTTAAATGTGCTAAAGATGCTCTGCTAAAGTTAGCTAAACCTTTCTCCTCTTTTGCTGGTCCCTGATTTTACACCTGATGGCACTATGTTCATCTACAGCTACAATGTGACAGCCTCTGGTCATGCACTTCACATCCAGCTGGGACTGAGCCCAGTTCCAAGTGTCGTGATTTCTGACCCAGAATCTTCTACTTTCGGTCCCTTGAGTGTTCCACTACTTCTTAGGTGTCACTCAGGACCATCAAGAAATACACAAGAGCTCTGTCAGTTCTGGGGATGCACATAGTGGCAAGCCATATGGCAGTAGCCTACTCTGTGGAGGATAGTTATAGGCAGTAGCGACGGCTCCAGTTATTCCTTGTTTGAATCTAAAAGTAATGCTTTCAAGATAATTCTGTATCTAATGCCTCTTAACATTGGACAGCATAACTGCACAGTAGAAGTGTCTTAAACCTAGATTATGACAATATTCACACAAGTGTAGCATTATTTAAGCACATTAAGCTATACAATTGAAATGATTACATTTTTTCTTTTATTGAATTTTTTGCCCAATATATTTTGAGCATATTCTTTCCCATCTGGCAACTCCTCCCAAGTTCTCCCGACCTCCCTACCCACACAACTTCATGTTCTTTCTCTCTTCAAAACCAAAACCATGGAGTCTGTTTTGTGTTGTGACCTGCCCTGGAGTGTGGTTGATATACCTAGTGCTATGTAATTGAAGAAAACTGATTTTCCTTTTGCTAGTGGGTATCATTTACAAATAGCTTCTTAGTTAGGGGTGAGACCCCTGTGTCTACTTACCCCTCTCACTTCTGGGACCCTGTCTGTCTTGAACCTGTGAAAGTCCTATACTTGCTACCACAGCCTCTGTGAGTTTATAGGTGTATCAGTCTTATCATGTCTTTAAGACACTGTTTCCTGGGCTGGAGAGATGGCTCAGAGGTTAAGAGCACTGAATGCTCTTCCAGAGGTCTTGAGTTCAATTCCCAGCAACCACATGGTGGCTGACAACCATCTACAATTCAATCTGGTGTATATGTAATAAATAAATAAAATCTTAAAAAAAAAAGACACTGTTTCCTTGCAGTCATTCATCACCTTAGGCTCTTACAATCTTTCTACTTCTCCTGCATAGATCCCTGAGCCTTGAGAGGAGGGGCTTGATAAAGACATCCCATTTTAGACTGACTGCACTGAAGTCTCTTGTTCTCTGTACATTGCCTAGTTTGTGTGTCTGTGTATTAATAGTCATCTACTGTGATCCAGGTGGTATTGATGCACACCTTTCATCCCAGCACTTGGGAAGTAGAGGCAGTGGGATGTCTATGAGTTTGAGGCCAGCCTGGTTTACAGGGCAGGGTCCTGGACAGCACAGGCTGTTATACAGAGATACCCTGTCTCAAAAAAAAAAAAGATCAACTGCACGAAAAGGCTTTTCTTATGAAGGTTCAGGAGATATTAATCTATGGGTATACATATGTGTCATTAGAAGGTTATTTTAGAACAATAGTATTTGGTTTTCCCCTTGATCCCGTGACCTATATTGTCTTGTGTTCTTGGTCACTTTAGCAGTGTCATGTATGGTTCCATCTCATGGAGTAGGTATTAAGTCCAATGGTGGATTACTCCCACAATATTTGTGCTGCTACTCCATCAGTGTATCTCGTGGGAAGTCTTGTTTATTAGGTCACAGGTTTTGTAGCTGGACAATATTGATGATTATTTTCTCCACTGATAAAATACAAGGTACCTTCCAGGAGCATGAACTCTAGTTAGTAAGGGTAAAACTTCTCGTTGTGCACCAGTTCAATAAAATAAATAAGTATTGTTCTCATCAGTATAACCTTTCCTTTGGGTGGTAGAGAGCAACCAAAAGCCTTGGCAATAGCCTGTGATGTTTGCAGGGAACATGGTAGGGAACTTTGATCAATGACTCAACAAGAGCCAATCCATTCCTGGCATTAGAAGTTTAACTTGGTGGCATGAGATGTCTGGATGGGGTATTGTCTCCCCCCATCAAATTGAGACTTCAATTTCTTTCATATATATGCATAATTTAAGAAGCTTGTACAATAGTAGGTTTTCATATGATTTTTCCAATGGCCATTAGTGTTAGTTGTTCCTCCTCATTTCCCTTCCTTTACCCTGCTCTTTCATTCCCCTTTCTATTTAATCCTCCTATCCTAGTTTCTCCTTTATCTCTTTATAATGCTATATTCTATTTCCTCTCCTTCAAACTTACACTTATTAAAACCTGTTTTTTATTTAATTTTCATTCCAACCAGTTCTCCCTCCCACACATCTTCCTGCCTCCTCCCACCTCCCTTGCCTCCCCCCCAGCCCACCCCCAGTCCACTCCTCCTCACAGGTAAGGGCTCCCATGAGGAGTCAACATAGTCTGGCACAATAGGTTGAGGCAGGACCCAGTCTCTCTCCCATGCATTAAGGCTGAGCATGGCATCCCACCATAGGGAATGGGCTCCAACAAACTAGCTCATAGACCAGGTTTGTATTGTGGTCCTACTGCCAGGGGCCACTCAGCTAGTCCAAGCTTCACAAATGTCTCCCACATACAGAGGGCCTGCTTCGGTCACCTGGTGTCTCCACAGTTGTAGGTCTAGAGTTCATGAGTTTCCACGAGCTTTAAAACTTGTTTTTTTTAAATGTAGGACATATATGTTCTTCTTAGCTTAGAGAGAGCTTGTAGTGTAAAATAAAATGTCCCTGTGAAATAATTTAAAGGCACATGAGCTCTTCCTTAGTAATATTTCCATTATTATGATTGCAGTGTGACTCTATGGTGTACTTCTATAGGCTATGCCCTGAAATAGGAAGGCAAGAGATGAAGAGAAAGGAGACGACATAGGAAGGGGCTTTTTTTGGTAGGGAGTGATGGTAAGGGAGGCATATTATAGTAAGAACATTTTGCGAAAATAAATTGTATCAAGTTTCTTCATGTTAGTATGCTTCTGTTTTGAGGGAATACTTACCCACTTGATCACAAAACAGTAGAGAACAATTGATTTGCTAAGCTGCAGAACAAGAGGTTCAGAGAAAAGGGCCCCTGAAGCTGGTGAATTTGTCAGAACTCAGGATCAAATTCTTGGCTTTTCCCCGTACTGTTCACATATGATGACAACAGTGTCAAGCATTGTTTTGTCTTCCGACAATGATAAAACAGTGTTGGAAGCCTCACGGTAGGTAGATTAGGCCCAGTGGTAGAGTGTCCAACTACTATACCCAGGCCCAGCGCTCCATTCCTAGCACTGCAAGCAAAATGACCAAAGGCACACAACTGTTTGCCTGACATCTCTAGGGAACAAAATCTAACAATGCCTTCTCCAACAGATTTGTTTTTCCAGATTTCCTTGACTGAAAGATCACATCTTACCCCTGAACAGATCAGCCACAAAAGGCAGTAAGATAACATTATTTGTCTATGGCCATTCCATCCTGAGCATGCCTGATGTCAGAAGCTAGCAGGGTTGGTCCCAGTTAGTACCTGGATGGAAGATTAACATTATTTTCCTGGATAGCAAATACCTGAGTGAATGAGAATTCTGTGAAGTAGAAATGGGATTGAGAATGGCTGCTGGGAAGTAAATCCACAGTGGTCGGTTGTGTTTTATTAACCTTTTCACTGAAAGACAGAGAAACATGACATGTTCTTTCTTATTTTGTTGGTCATGAGTAGTTGATATTCTTAACAAAAAATGTCTCTGATTTCCATTCAAAGAATTATTTGTAAAGTTGGGACTCTGTAGGGCAGTTCTTCAATAATACTGTGTGTTCATGTTTGAAGTTTTGAGGTTGGGAAGTCTTATTTCACTAGCAGAGTAAAAAATTGGAAAATTGGTAAAGAACTGTCATTATCCAATTTAAAGACGTTTAACTTTTCCCCTCCCTTTAGAACGTCTAAGCAATTCGGACATGGGGAGGTTTTGCTATTTTTTAATTAAAGGGAGATAGCACATTGATGATTCTCTAAGTTTAGTATGGTCTCCGTGGGATTCAGAACGGGCGTCTCTAGGCAGACGTTAAAAAGTGAAAGCCAGGAGAACACCCAGAGAACCTAAGAGTGAAGGTTTATACCATGTAGACAAGGAATATAACTGTTACCTTCAAGCCACTGAACAGAAACCAAGAACATCTGCACACAAGTAAAATGATCCCCTCCCCAACCTGCCCCCTTGTCATATCAACCCTAGAGCACAATGTGTCTGTATTATGGACTGTTAGATTGTCTTTATTTTATATGTCACTCTCTTTGATTGATGGGATGCTCACCAACATGAAACAATACATTTCAGTGGTATAAAGTATGTTAGGTACAGTGTAATTGACAGTCATATAGCTGTAGGTTATGATCTAGCTGTAGGAAGTAGCCTTAGGAAATATCTGACGATGGTCAAAGCTGTGAGATTTTTGGACTCTGATGGAGAATATAGTAAATGTCTGCTCTAGAAGATACTATTTCCTTTGAGTTTTTCTTTCCACTTTCTGTCCTGAGTCTTGAAAGCTTGGTTCACCAAGTCTTCATTTCTCAAATCCTTCACAAAGGTTTTCACTGTCTTCTTGCCTGGTGCTTTTAGATAGAGCTAGCTTCACAGCAGAATAGCCAAAAGTATTTTTCCCTGTTCAGTGAGGGCTGTGTATTTTCTTGCTCATAAACAGCCCCATCAAAAACAAGTGGGTTTGTACAAAAAGACCATGAGGTATACACGAATAAGTTCACCAATCTTACATAGAGGTGCATAAAAATGTTTTGGCAGTATTTGTTGGCTGCTTGTAGTTGATTTTTTTTACACACAGATGCATTAGTGTTTATCTCTTAATACATAGTGCAATGAGGTAATTTTTCTTTCTTTTATTTGCTGTGTTGACTTTATAACAGATGTAACGATCCCTTTATGATTTTTGTAATATGTGCAGTAAGGCAATGAGGAAAAATTCAAGTCTGCCTATGCATATACCTTCAGAAAATATCAAATGGTACACATCTGCTTTCTCAAGATGAAGGATACCATGTGGCCATTCTACCTAAGAAAAGCAAATCAGCCCATGGCATTGGTGATAAATATTCATTAGCCCTCCATAAGCACTCTCAGGCAGTTTTTGGAGGGTGACCCTTTCCTTCTTTATGCAGCTGTAATATCCTGTCACACATGCCTTTTTCTTAAGGTTAACGTGTCAGGGAATACCTTCATCAGGGTCTTCTCATTAGATGAAGCATCTTAATGGTTGTATTTGCTTTTTTTCTTACAGCCAAGGATTACTGCAAAGTAATATTTCCATATGAGGCACAGAATGATGACGAATTGACAATCAAGGAAGGAGATATAGTGACTCTCATCAATAAGGTAAACGAAGATTCTCTCCCACCTCCTAAGTTGTAAAAGCCTTCCATAGTATCTAGAGATGATAAGCTTTCATTTTTAGACATTTTGCTTTATTTTGAGACAGGACCTTGTTGTACTAGCCCGAGCTAGTCTTGAACTCACCATCTTTCTGCTTTAGCCTCCCAAGCAAGTGCTGGAATTGCAGACACATATCACCATGCCTCACTTGTTTTAGACCTTGAAACATTCTGTTTTAATGGTCCCAAACTTGTAAGAAAAACCGCATCTTTCTTTTGTTCAGGCTATCCTAGGAAACAAACCACCTTGAGAATGCAATAGATCTATGTACCTCAGGGTTAGCTGCACATCTCCATGGCCCTGAAGAAGAGTCTCTCCTGGAAGGGATAACACAGAAGGCAGCCTACTTAGCTGTGGGTTCTGCCCCCTACAGTGGCAGGCTGAAAACCCTGTGCCGTCAGGGACCCAATGAGAGGCTCTTAAAAGGCTGGTCATGCCTCTCAGGCAACAACACCTTAAAGAATGTTTGCTATTCAGATCAAAGACAGAGAGTGCCTGAGAGAATTTTGCTTGTCTTGTTTGGACTATAAAGGTTGGATGATTTTATTATCATTACAGCCAGTGCCATGTAAAAACCTGGAGAGCTATAAAATCTGTGTGAAGCAAAGCAGTTCGCATACCGTTTCTCCTTTCATGCAATGCCACTCACCACACTGTAGCTAAAAGACATATTAGTCAAGTGCTTCCTAGAACCAACAGTGTTTGTCTCTGAAGTCCAGGGTTTTATGATGGTTGAGTACAATGAGAAGCCAGGTAATGTTTGAGATGTAGAAAGTAGTTTTATTCCTGTATCCAAGTGAGTGGCTGGAAGCATGTTATTTTTCTACATGCCAGGATGACTTAGAGATCAGCACAGTCACCTGAGCTCTTATGGGACAGGAAAGCATTGTCATTCTAAAAGATACCTGATGCTGGTGCTTAGGAAGGGCAGTAGGGAAAATCCCTGTGACTGTTACCAAGAGGGAGGGGACCGCTATGGTGTCACCTATGTCTACCTCGGGATGCCTTTGAAGAAAGTGCTCCAGATGTTAAGAAGCTTAGCAGCCATCTAGTGATTGTTGAGGTTTTTCTTTTGGGGCCGGAGGGGGGGCGGGGGGAGCAGGGGGGAATGTTGACTCTCTTGTGGACTCAATAAATGCAGTGTGCATGAGAACACTACAGCTATGGAAATACCTTTCTGGAATAGTAAATCGTTCCCTCTTCTAAGAACTCCACCTTTTTACCTGTGAGCATTCTCCCCCCTAACTTAGTTCAGTGTAACTCCGTGGGTGTTGAATGTTACAGAGGGAAAGAAGAGGAGGGGAACAATGCTCTCCTTGCTCCTTTCTGAAAGAGGCAGTTCCTTCCCTCCTCCTAAGGAGGCAGCTCCCTTCTGCATAGTGCATTTCCTGTTTTTAATCAGACGGGTAACCAAACAAGTGGGATAAGCAAGTTGTTAAATGGGTGTGAAGCATAATGCAAATACTTTAATAATTAGTGCTGATAATTGGTTTTAGTCATGCAGGGGAAAGAAGAGAGCACTTTCCCCTTATACTGACAGAGAATCAGGAAATTAAGTAACTGTCATCCTTTGTAGAGGGAAAAGGACTCTCTGTCTTTTTTTCTGTATTTTTTTTCCTAGAGGGAGGGGAGCCTCTTTTTAATCAAAACCCCAGTGTGTTAATAACATTTGTGAAGGTTTGAGAAAAGAAAATACCACCATGATTTCTCTTTTCCTTGAAGATGGCGATTTTCTCTTTAAGATCCTATCCTCCTGTCCTTGCCACTCGAATACATTCTATGTATGATGAAAACACACTATTTCTTCATTTTGTCCTGTTTGCTGTAGCCTAGGATCCAGTCTCATAACGGGAATCTGATTTGGGGAAGGAAGTGTTTGGTCTGAAAAGCAACGCCTACCAGTCCCATTCATTCAATAGGTACCCATGTAGAGAAGAATGTGATAGCTACATTCAAGAGTGTTCTCAGAGGGCTTCACCCTATTTTTCTGCTTTCACATGCTAATACACTTGAAGTGGATTGCTAATATAATGTGGCGACATGCCATTTCCCCTATACACATTGTTCTCTAGACCAAGAATATGCATACTAGTTAGACAATTGGTCCCTAATTCTGCTCCCCCCTCCGCCCCAAACTCCTTTCCCACTCTACTTCCTAAGCATACAAGTGAGCATACAAGGCTTGCTTTATTGGCATGATGAACAGTCTAAGCCTCCTCCTCAGCCTGAGGTGGTGAAGAATGGAGGGGGGGGTGCTTTCTCCAGCTCCATCTACCCATCTGCTCCATCCTTAACATCCCAGCATCTTTTTTTGACACCCCATAACAATGTTTTGTTTGTGACCTCTGTGCACCAACCAGAGTCTTCAATGACTTTTTTTCTTTTCTGGTAAAATCCAGTCTGAGGATAGGCTACTTCTTCTCTTAGACATTTTGACTTTGAAATATGTAACTTTTCTGAGAGACTGACCATATGTCCCCATCTTACTCTATTTCCTCATGGGACTAACCTTGAGCCTGTACATTTCTGTAGGGATGCCCTCTGAGTGTCCACTTAATTTCTTTCTTTAATGAACATTATTTATTTATTTACCTATTTATTTATTTAGTATATGTATGTACATGTATATGTGTTGTATGCCTGATAGCTAATATCAAAAGCTGTCCTAACTCACACTGCTTAAGTGCTTTATGATCTTGCTGTTTAGCCAAAATCATTTGTGCTCTGTCGTCTTGTTTGTATTTTTATTTCATATGCTCAGCTGAGAAAGCAGGTCTCTTACTATCCTCTATTGATACAGATTTCATTTTTATAGACATAAAATTTCTGCCAACCTTGGCCTTGAAAGTGGCATGTTAAGATAATGAGCCATGTAGGCCTCCAGCTCAGTGAAACCAAGGTTTGAGTTCCAGCATCAGTTTTGGATTATGTATCTTTGTGCATGTGATTTGACCTCTCTGAGCCTGGGTTTCCTCAGCCATTAAGCAAGGACCATAAAGCGGACATCACAGGCCTACTGTGACTGTTCCTTAAGGCATTGTGCATGAGGCATATCACTCAGGAGGAAAGCTGCCTATGGTAACCATAGTTCTAGCTATTGTCAACTTCCATTCTGGCTTTTCCTTCTCAAACTTTAGCAAAAGGAATTGTAGTCTCTGGCTCTGATGTCCCTGTTTGTTGTTAGGAATGAATGCTATGGCATAAAGTAGGTAAAGGTGGTTTTAAAAATTCACCTGCAATAGTTAAGAATTCAATGGGTGAGGTTTTAGCAAGATTTTAGAAAGAAAATATGCCACTATTTTTTTGTCTACTGAAAGTGGTGAAAATAGAGTCTGCACCTGTAAAAAAAACCCTGCTGACATTATAGAAACATTCTTACCCCTTCTTTTAAGTTGATGAGTGCCTCAGAAATTCATTTAGATGATTATAAGCTATCCTAAAATGAATAGTTTCATCACAACTAGTGAAATATGCATTTTGATGTACCTGTACTTGTTTATTGTATACACAAGTTGAAGTAGAAGATCAGAAGCGCTGTTTTCTTTTACATTTCAGTTATATTTGCTTCTTGAGTCTCCGTTGTCCCCACGTGCTGTGGATGTTTCCTTTTGCTGTCAGTTGAGGTGATTTCCTTTGCCCTGCTTTCTGTGCCATGGCAGGAGTCACAGAGTAGGCACTGGCCTCCTTTTCCACTCTGGATTGTCATTTGAGTGGCTTTCTAGAAAATAAGTCAGACACCTTTAGTGGGTGTCTGCAAGCTCTCTGGTTCCTGAACTATTTGTGTGCCCCTGGAAACTAGGATGAGATGTGGCAACCCAATTTGTTTTTATTTAGAAAAAAAAGCCTTGTGGATTTGGGAACATTTCTACTTGTGCAGAACACACCTGTGTTTAGTGTTTTATTTCTGGTCTCTCAAAAATAGCTCCTGCGTCTGTGTTTCTGCCGCCTCCACCCCACTTTTCTGACTGACATTCAGAGTGTGTTCAGGGAGATTAGGAGCCTCTGGGTGTGGTTTCTGGTTGTTTTTTCTGTTTCCTTTTTTATTTATTTAGAGACAGGGTCTCACATAGCACCAGCTAGCCTTAACCTCACTATGCGGCTGAGGCTGGCCTTCAATTCCTGATCCCCTCTCACTGTCTCCAGAGGGCTGGGATGACAGGCATATGTTACAGTACCCAGCCCTGGCTTTCTAGTGGAAAAGCATTCTGGAGAAAGGCTAAGGGCAGCTTTGGAGAAAGTTTATGGCTCCAAGGTGAGGGCAGCTACTACTGGAGCATTTGCTCCCTGTGACTAGCACCCACTGAGGGCAGAGTAAACCCAGCTAGAACTTACTATGCTGTCCCTCCCAGAATATAGAACAAAGAGTTCCTACTAACCCCTTAGCAAACGATGTTCATAAAACAGCTGTAGTGGATGGCCTGTTCCCCTGCCATGCAGTATTCATTGTTAGAAATGTGTCTGAAAATATTAAAATCAGTGTTTAGAAATACAATACCATTGGCCGGAGTGGTGGAGATGGCAGGAATGGGATAGATTGATGATGTGAGCTACGATCAGTGTTCATGAAAGAAAGCTAGTAGATATACCCTAAAGAGGGAGGGGAACCCACGGAACTACATGAAGGTAGGTCCTGGCACTGGTACCTGCAGGAGTAAGGCTGTGCTTTCTTGAATCATAAGAATTATCTTCTGATGCCCACTGGCAGCAATTTCAATTTGTACATGATCTTCTTCATGAGAGCTTGCAGTTCTCATTCACTCATTGAAACACATTTGTGATGTTCCAGGAGCTGTACTAGGTGATAGGATTAGAGAGGTGAACACAAGTTCCAAACTTGGAGGATTGTTTTTAACTAGTACCAAATATTTGGAGCCAGACATGCAATGGAGATAGAGTCAGAATTAAATGCTAACCCACCCAGCTTCTTCCATTGCTACTTCAGTATGTCTCCATGTGTCCCTTCCTCTTAGGAAATGCTTGCTTGAGCATTTAATACTCACTAGATGTGCCTGCTGGGCCACAGCCTCCCAGTGCAATATTCTGGGCAGCCAATAGCAAAATTCCAGACCCCTCAGCACCATTCATTTCTCCTCGGGGGTCTAACCAAAGCTCAGCATCTTGCCTCATCCGCATAGAGGGGATGGAAGTCACACAGGACCACAAGCATTCTTTCTGGATTACAGAAGAGGAGCAGAGACCCAGAGCATAAAAGATTTGGGAGAGACATTCTTCTGACTCCCTGTTGAGTGCTCTTGGGTTGTGGGGGCCAGAAAGGGTAGTAAGTAACTCTGACAGTCTTCATTTCCTGTGCGACTGTCAGATGTTTGTGGTAGGTGCAGCTCAACCAGTCCCAGGAATGACTATTATCCACTCATTGAGAGTAATCCAGAGTTCCTGGATATCCAGGGCCAGCATCTGGAGTACCCTTTTAATTAAGCTATTATTATTACTAATCTGAACAGCAATAATATTGCCATGTTTCTGACTATTGATCATATCCATCCCTACAACTCCTCCCCAAGTTATGCCTCTCCAGAGTTTGTTTCATTTTTTAAAATCCCTCAAAACCAATTTTGTGCTGCCTAAATATTCTTGGATATATGGTCTTTTACTAGAGAGGCATAGCAGGAGCTACACTCCCAGAGGAAACTGCCTCTCCTTCTTCTAGTAGCTGACAATTGCCAGTAGTCCCATGACTTGGGGTGGCATTATGCATGAAACACCTCTCTCCTTACTGGGATTTAATGTAGTGTGGGCTTGCACTGGTTTTGTACATGCTGTTGCAACTTCTGTGGGTTCATATGCACAGCTGCCATGCTGTGTCCAAAAGATAATGTTTTCCTTGGAGTTATCCACCACTTCAAGTTCTTGCACTCTTCCCTCCCCCTCTTCCCTTGTGGTATGTGCTTTCCCTTAGGGATCAATGACACCAATGACCTTTTGAAAAAGACTTACGGAAACCTTTTACTATAGAAGCTTCTGAAACACGCGCGTGTGCGCGTTCGCGCGTGCGCGCGCACGCGCGCGCGCACACACACACACACAATTGAGTTACCCTATAACTGTATATCAATGCCCTTACTAGATACCAGAGGTAACAAATAAAAAGTCCAGTACTAGAAAAGTTATCAGTTTTTTAAAGACAGGGTCTAACATAACCTAGGCTGCCATCAAACTCATTATGTAGACAAAGTTGCTCTTGGTACTCCTGCTACTACCTTCCAAGTGCTGGGATGACAAGCATGTAACATTACACTTGGTTTACATGGAACTTGGGATGAATCCAGGGCCTTGTGGATGCTATGCAAGCACTCTAATAACTGCGCCACATCCCCAGTCCCTAATGTCAATCATTTCTGTTTGTGGAACACATCCTCCATTTGGTGTCTTCTGCTTTGTTTCCATATGGAGTTTATTTGGGCGCTATCTCTTCTTATAAGTCTGGGGATTACTTAGCTCTCTGTTTGCTGTTATTGTTCCAAAAAAAGAAAGACTGGAGGCTTGATCTCCTTTCTAAGCCTTTCAATAATACACGTTCTAAGGTTTTAATGCCCAGTTTTCCCTTTCTCCACCCTTCTTCATTAACTCATCAATGAACTGAAATGTCTGTGTACAGGAAAGATGTTCTCCAGCCTCCTTGCTTCCTGCAGAAGTAAGGTTGCTTCCACAAATACAAGTATTCTTGGGGATCTCAGGGAAAGATCTTTACCTTGATATAAAAAAAGCCACTCAACTAAATAGATTGCTGGTCTTGACCCTCTCAGAATTGCTGAAGCTTTTAACAGACCTAAAATGCTAGGATTAAAGGAGGTTCCATGGGTGAGGAGTAAATTAGCAGGTGTCACCCTGAAGATGATGGCATGCTGACAGTCCCATTAGAAGGACATGTTTTATGAGTGAATGAGGGAGCTAAGCACAGGTCTGGGATCATCTGGGTTTGCACACATTTGAAAAATCTCAGGGTCCAGCAAATGACTCAATTATATCATAGAATTTTTTTTCTTACATATGGCCCATCTTGTTAGACTATGTATATCCTTATTTGAGACACACACACACACACACACACACAAAGGAATATTGTTTGTTACTCTCTTCCTCTTAAAAGTGGGTAGGATACTGGGATGGATACGAAGAATCATGGTTCCCTAAATGCAATGGATAGAAACTCTTCCTCTCTGTGTCTGCATGCCCTTCGGCTACAGGATTTTA
Organism: Mesocricetus auratus; assembly: GCF_017639785.1. NCBI lineage: Eukaryota > Metazoa > Chordata > Mammalia > Rodentia > Cricetidae > Mesocricetus > Mesocricetus auratus. The sequence continues at coordinate 21,049,231 of NW_024429188.1, read as the reverse complement.
AATGAGATGAAAATGTAAGGCTTGGGGAGGGAGAGATCTTCCTTTTGGTTTACTAATAGCCAAGAAATAGTACCACCCAAAACTGGGGTGGCTCTTAATATGGTTTCTTCCTTTGTATCACGGGCACATGAGGTTATGGATGGCACAAATTACCAGGTTCATATGCCTTTTCTAATTAGATGAAACTGTCTAAAGGGACCTCTGATTATTTGTTCAATCTGATGACATACTCCAAAGTGCTGATCTTAAATCGTAAGACATCAGCAATCCTTGCACTATCATTCTGAAACAGTGTTTCCTTTTTCTATGTCTGTTTTTAAAATTTATTTCTATTTATGTATGTCATCATGTGAGGGTATGGGGTGTGTGTGTGTGTGTGTGTGTGTGTGTGTGTGTGTGTGTGTGTGTGTGTGTGTGTGTGTGTGTGTATGCCCTCTTACCCACAGAGAGCAGAAATAGGTATTCGAGCCTCTGGAGCTGCAGTTACAGGTATTTGTGAGCTGACTGAACTCCAGTCCTCTTTAAGAGTCAGAAGTGTTCTTAACTACCTAGTCATCTTGCTAGCCTAGGCTACAATTATTCTCATCATTTTTTAAATTTAAAGTTACAGTTATTTATTATTTGTGTCTGCCTGAGCTTGAGCGTGGAGGTGCAGGGGTCGGTTCCTTCCTTCTACCATGTGCGTTCCAGAAATGAAAGCCAGGTCATCAAACTTCGCTGCAGTTTCTTTATGCACTATACCCACTGAGGCCCTTTGCTGGCCTTATCCTACCCACAACATTCTACAGCTACATACAACCTTGGGTATGCTGCTCATCTCTCCTCACCTCAGTTTCTACATCTGTGAATCATGGACAATTATAACACCTACCTCTTGATGTTGCAAAGCAGAAATAAATGAAAGTGGGTGCTGTGGTTTGAATATAACTCTCAAAATTCACGTGTTCAAAACTTAATTTCCAGTCCAACAATTGAGAGATGGGACTTGAAAGATGGGGCTGGGATAGGAATGCCCTGTCTCAGGCTTATGCTAATGCCATTATTGTGGAAATAGATTCATTAGTACCAGAGTAGGTTCCCATAAAAGGATGAGTTCAGGCTCCCATCCCCTTTCCCTTACCCATGTTTTCTTGCCTTTCCATCTTCTATCCTATGATAATGCTGCATGATGCAGGACCGCCTGCTTTTCGTGTCCCCTCTTTTGGCTTTAAGAACTAAATCTGTTCTTTGTAATTTATCAAGTGTCAGACATTCTATTGTAACCATACAAAACAGTCTCACACAATAGGCAAAGCACTTAGAAAGCCTGGCCAATAGGAACTGCTATATAAATGTTAGCAGCTATTATTTTCTGATGATAAGTTGCTAAATGTAATGCTGCATCGGTGTATTTGGAGGGCTTTTAAGTGATGTTCTGAAAGAGATGGCGCTAATTTAGTCTCCCAACAGGAGTGTGTGAGAATGTCTCCCAACCCTTGTCATTCCTGGATATCACCATTATTTTTGTTCTCTGTTAGCATCTTTTAACCTCTGCTAATTTGGCACTCTAAAAATTATTACTGAGCTTGAAATTTCTGTGCATCATTTTCTGATTGATTTTTTAGAAAATATCCTATATGCATGCCATTAACCTGTCATTTTTTGTATTACAAATATTTTTTCTTAGTTTATGACTCATGGAGATATTTAAGCAAAAAGTCATTAAATAAATATCTTTTAGAGTCACAATTTCCTCATTTTATAGTTAACTGTATAGTGAAGTAAAATTTATCATTTTAAGGAGAGTTTTACTTAAGACTTTTATGCTTGGAGCACTAGGTGGAGAGAATAGCTGGCGATTAAATGCATTCCTTTTCTGCCTTCCTCAGGGCTTTCAGAGGTTCTATTTAAAGCTTCTACACTTTTGGTATTTCTTATATTGGCATTTAGAGAGCCCCTGGGATTCTGCATGGATTCTTACAAGGATCTTCCTGTCCTAGGCAAGGGCTTGGCAAATTTCTGTAAAGGGCCAGAAATCAAGTATTTTTAGACTTTGTAGGCCATGTAGTCTCTTCAGCAACTGCTACTCTGACACTGTAGAGGGAAAGCAGTCATAGAGGTAAATGAGTGTGTTTGGTTGGATTCTAATAAAACTTTATGGGCATTTAAATTTGAATATCATGTAATCCTCATGTTCCTTGAAATTTTATTCTTTTAAAATAACATTTAAAATGTAAAAACTATTCTTATATATTTGGCCCATAGGCTGTACTTTGCTGACCTCTGAAATAGAGTATCTGGAAGCAGACCCATGAAAATCTAGCCAATTGCTAGATGGTTATGGCACATGCCTTTAATCCCAGCACTCAGGAGGCACAGACAGGTGTCTTTCTGTGAGTCAAATCCTGGTCTACAGAGCAAGGTCCAGGACAGCCAGGGCAGGACAGAGAAACCCCATCTTGAAAAACTGGAAAGAAAGAAAATCCAGCCAATTAATTTTCAATAGAAAAGCAAAGACACTTTGAAGATTTTAGATCTTGGGTTGGAAAGGTGGCTTGGTGGGGAAAGGCACTTGCCTCAAAACCTTACAGCCTGAGTTTGATCCCTGGGACCCACATGGTAGAAGGAAATAACCAACTCCTGAGAGTAGTCCTCTGAATGCCAAATTTACACACACACACACACACACACACACACACACACACACACACACACACAGCCTTCTTAAAAGTTTAAATGTTTTCAAACAATGATATTGGCACAAGCAAAACATGAACTTTAAACCCAACATGCTATACAAATTTAACTCAAAATCGACCTAAGCGTACATGTGAAATGTAAAACATGTTTATGCATGAAAGTGTAGAAGAGTTGTTAGATAGTCTATAATACAAAAACATTGTTAAATTGGATTTCAGCAAAATTGAACACATTGGTTCTTCCAAGACTTTGTTAAGTGAATATTGTTTGTGAGTCTGATTTTACTTCAGAGGAATCAGAATCACAATGCTCACCTAGTTGCTGTCCAGGATAAATTCCATAAGTTTCAAGGCCTTGGTTGTATCTCGAGTCTTCCTGAAATCCCTTTGTAATATAAAGTCACGGGTCTGTCACATTGCTCCCACTCCTGTGCCCTTTCTCCCCCAAGATGGGTGAGATGTTGCCATTCTCCTCTGGTCAAAGGTAGACCCAGCAGAGGGCTCACTGCACTGGCCTAGAGGCTAAATCAGCTAAGCGTAGATTAAAATACTGCACACAGTGTTTTAGGCTAGCAAATAAGCTTTTCAAACAGACAAAAGCTTCTTGAAAGAAATGTAAGTTAGTCCCAGTGTAGAATGATAGCAGAAGGCAGGAATTTTCTACTGGCTACTGCAGCTGTCTTTGTGGTTCTTGACCTTCAGAGTGAGCATGCCTGTGCCCTTCCTCCTGTTCCTTCCCTGTCCTTGTCTTTACAGTGGGTATAAGCACCTCTTTCCTATTTACTGCCCAATTTGCATGTCTTTGTGGTGGTAGGACAGCTACGAAATACAAGGAAAAATCCTCTCTGAATAGCACTGTCTTTATCAATGTGGGAAAATGATTTTCTGCCATGTCCACTATCCATTTAATGGAAGGAAGACATGCAGAGGCCGTGCATTTCTTCAAATTAGCTGAAAATGAAAACTCAGCACCAGGACCCACATCCTTGAGAAGTAAACTGCACTTAGCTGTATGTTGTGGATTAAGCACAGGTACCATTGGAAGTAGCAGCAGTCATCTCTATGTAAACTACCAAGCAAATAGAAAATGAAGAACATCACAGAGGCCTTTGGGGCCTTAGGTCTTCTTCATTCTAGTTTCTGAGTCTTCATGCCTGTGGGAGCTCTGTTCATTCTATGGCAGTGGTTCTCAACCTGTGGGTCACAACCACTTTTGAAGCCAGATGACCATTTCACAGGGGTCACCTAAGACCATTGGAAATCACAGATATTTACATTATGATTCATAACAGTACCTAAATTACAGTTATGAAGTAGCCATGAAAATAATTTTATATGGCTGGTACCACCATAACATGAGGAGCTGTGTTAAAGGGTCGCAGCATTGGGACAGGTGTGAACCACTGTTCTATGGGGACAGAGATTCTGGTTGGTCTTTTTTTCTTTTTTCTTAGGACTCCTGAACTCAAAGGCTAACTTTTCTAGCATTTCCTAACCAGGTGCTGTGAACAGGTTGCAAGAGTGTTAAGAAAGTGATCAGCTCAGCCAAGGCACATTCAAGGACCTTAGGTGATTGGAACTTCCCTCCCTCCAGCCCTAGATGATGGCTTCCAACAACCTTTGGCCTCCAGCACTGTGTTACAAAAGCAGTATCATTTTATATGTCCACATGACCAGGAAAAGGTTGGGTGGTACATTTATTTTCCTATGTAAAGTTGTGTAATGGAGTAACGGAGGCTCTGTTTGAGCTTAGACAATACTTCACCTTCTTTGTTAGAAAACAGGAGAGGAAAGCCTAGGATAGTTAGACTCTCTGTATGTATCTTCATTTCAGATAATCCTCCCAAGGACTCCTTATGGGAATCCGACCTTGAAACAGCTCTAATTTGGAAGGATAAAGCTTAGAGCTATGCTATACCTCCAATACAGCTAATTCACTCCAATTAAAGAACCAGTCTTTTTAAGAGAATGTAACTTCTGGTGGTGTCAACAACAGAGTAAAGGGTGTTAGCTAGGCCTACTCCCTTGCTGTAGGGAACTCTGAATTTTAACATAACATATAGAGCAGCTGTGTAGTGGCATTGGGCAGTATAGAATACAAGGACATGATCTTGGAGAGAGGGGAAGTAAGTGTTAAAGTGACTTTTTGCCCTGGAGTGTTTTATAAATTACAGTATGGGGCAGTGCCCAGACAAAGAACAACAGTCTTGTGGGACAGAGGAGACAGAAAATGGGATGCAGCTCATGGAGAAGGCTCAGATTTGCCAACTGCAGAACTGTAGAGAGATGAGACGTAAGAAGAGTTCCAGAAATCTGTGTAAGGCTCCCTTTGGATCTTGGCCAAATGTTTTACTAGGTATCACCACACCAAGACCTCATTGAACTGCACAGGAAGGAAGGACTTGGGGGGCTATGAGCAGAGTAGACATCCCAGAGCTCACCGGTGCTATGAGATAACACAGTTCTGGTCACGCATGGTAGAAAAATGAGGGCACTGAACACCTCTGGCATCCAGTTGCGAATCAAGAAAATCCAGACATAGGAATAGTGCTACCCGATGCCTGTTCTAACAAAATCCCCAAACCAAGCTTTGACTGGTCATGCTGATCACTAAGTAACTGTCCTACCATAACAAAACTTAATATTTTTCCAGGGAGATAACAAAATTCATGCTCTTTTGAGAGCCCGTGATCATAAATAGCTTACTGCGTGAAAAAGCAGCTTTGGTTTGGGGAGCTTGTAAAAGATGTAGCAATATTCATAAGTACAGTTTTCAGACATCACCATGTGCTAATGTGCATCCTGATTTTGATTTGCTATTCATTTAGTTATACAATATGTAAAATAAAAAGAATCGATCATTAATCTAGAAAAGTATATAAATTATTGCCCAATAAATGCCAGAGTTTTGAAAAGCGGATGGGCTTCCTAGAACCACAGGAGTGAATGGTTTCTTTACCCTTGGTGCATGTTGCTGTTTGCACATGGCATTTTCTTGAGTGGACTTGTGCCATTTTTGTGAGTAGGACTGTTTCTTGTGTCTTTGGGTTTCCCTCCTCAATTGCTTCTGGTTTGACATGGGGACAGCATATAGTTCTTTTCTCCTTGCCACCTGGTGAACCATGCTGTATTACTGACTTCTGGCCTTGGGAGATTCTGAGCAACAGTCTCAGCCATATTGCATAGTTGCATCTCTTGGGGGAGGGTGTTAACAGGTAGAAGCAGAGCTGCATTGCTTTGGGCCTCAGCTTCCACAGAGCTTTTCTGCAGCCCTCTCCCAAGCACCATGCGGGAGACACTCATAAGTAGATATTAGACAGCAATTCTTTATTGTGAGTGAATACTGAGTGTATGAGGCTCTCCTCAGGGCACTCCAGGGCCCACTTAACAGCCACACTGAAACTGATCAATACTCACTTTCTCCTCACATCATACCCCAGCCACCTGAGATGCTCACTAAAGCAACCTTGCTGGGTAATTTCTAGAAAATCGGTGCTAGGGAGTTAGCTGGTCACTAGAAGGCTTGAATAGAGTAGGTCTTCTCTTTGATTTGGTCGAGGTGATGAATCCATTTTTACTTTTGCATTTTGAGGGTTGACATATGATTTCCTAAACTGCATATTTGACTCCAGCAAGATATTTATAATTTCTGAGAATATGTGATCCTATCTTTTGAGGGTTCTTTTGAGTTTTTCCTGTAACTACAGATACCTTAAAATTCAGTACAGTTCAGCAAGTACGCCTGACTATATAGATGAAGCTCAGCTTATGGAAGTAGCCTCTTCCTATGTAATTTAATCTCACTTCTGCTGTTTGAAAATAGAAGTGTATATGTGTTTAGGGCTAACTCCTTAGGATTTGATAAGCTATCAGGGGACCCGATCTTGGCTAAAACTGAGGTTCCTGTTTGACAGTCTGTGGCTCTTCATCTAGGGATGGGCCTTGTGAAATTTCTCCCATCAACATAGGCATGTTAATTGGTGTTGTTATTGTGTAGGTGCTGGTCAGGGAATCATATTGCAGAAATTTTATGGGTGAAGCTTCCCTTGTTATATCTAAAATGCACTGGTTCACAGAAGGCATGGCCTCTGGCTTATAGTCATTCTGATCACTCTTCTGCAATGTTCCCTGAACCTTAGGTATTGGGATGTGTGCATTAGGCTGTGTAAGTGTGTGTGTGCACACACATATTTGCAGCAATAATGACTTCAAAAGAACAAGTCATGAATTTGAGAGGAAGTGGGGGTGCAAGAGGAGTTGGAGGGAGAGATGGGTCAAAATGGTATAAACACAGTTCTCATATGTGAATTCTCAAAAAAGTAAGAACTTAAATTATTTATTTAAAAATGGCAATTGATAAGGGAAAAAAGAAAAACAGTCTAAAACACTTTACACCATCCACCTGTTTATTCATTTAGCCAGAATCAGTAGGTGTCATGCACTCTATTGGGTTTTTGGTGGCTGCAATGTGAAGATGTATCCTTGCTTTTAAAAATAGTTTGCCCGCAACCAGGCGTTGGTGGCACACGCCTTTAATCCCAGCACTCAGGAGGCAGAGGCAGGCGGATCTCAGTGAGTTCGAGGTCAGCCTGGTCTACAGAGTGAGTTCCAGAACAACCTCTAAAGCAATATATAGAAACCCTGTCTCGAAACCCCCCCCCAAAAGTTTGCCCCCTTTGAGAATTCAAAGTATGTTCCAGAGCAGCAGCAGCCCAATGACCTGGGAGTCTCAGAAGCACTGGATCACAGACTTGCCCCATAATTTTAAAATCTGAATTGACATTTTTAAAAAATTCCCAAAGAAGAAAGATACTTCCCAACTTGCCTTTGGAATTCACCAGGGGCTTTTAACAAACACAAATTTCTTATATTTGCCTTCTCCAAGTTACTATTTAGTTAATGAGGTGTTTGGCGTTGGGCGCTTAAATTCCCAAATAATTCTAACGTGCAGCTGGATTTAAGAGCCAGCTGTCTAATAGATCCCTTTGCACTCTAGACAAAGGAGTTCAAGATGACATCATGGTGTATTCTCTTAATCAACCTTCAAGGTAGGTTGCAAAATTGTCTTTTTTTCAAGTGACTAGTCCAATGTAGATATATCAAATCTCACTGTTGCTCCCTGTCATATGGACCTCTCCATAACAACAGGCTTTCTCTGTTACTCTCATCTGGTCCCTGGCACAAGAGCTATGTGGAGCACTACAGTACTCCATCCAGGTTCCGTGGAGCTGTGCTGGTAGAACTGAACAAACTGAGGCATGGTAGTGAAGTCTGGGAATAGCCTCCTCCTTCAGACACACCCTAAGGCTTTGGCTTGCCTCCCTTTGGCCCCCTTCCAAGAGTAAGTTCTTGCCAGGGTCTAGAATTGGCTCATCCTGGGAAGAAAGGGATAAAAGTGGTCTATCAGTGCTCAGAAGTGATGTGAGGCCCAGGGCTTCACAAGATAATTACACAGGAGTTTGATTAAGTGTTCTTGGGCTGAGATTGCAGCTGAGGTGGTAGAGCACTTACCTACCATGAACAAAGCTATGGATTCAATCCCCAGTACCCCATGAATTTGGTGGTGTAGTACAAACCTATAGTCCCAGCACTTGGGGCGTGGAAGCAGGAAGACCTAGAGATCATCCTCAGATACATAGTGAGTTTGAGGCTAACCTAGACCACATGAAACCTTGTCTCAAGAAGTGTTATTACCATATTGTCCCTTAAATATTTAGGCCAGTCCATACAATCCCAATAAAGATTATAACAACCGTCAGTGCACTGCTGTTTACAAAGATATTCTCATGTAACAATTAACAGATCTAGAGAGTTCTCATTGTACCATGTGACTTATTTGCTCTCTTCTCTCTTATTCCATTTAAAAACACCCTAGAGGGGCTGGGGAGGGGAAAGCAAGGGGAAAGTGGTAGAATTCTATTTTAATTCAAATTTATTTTTAAAACATATCAGACAAAATATGTAATGGCAAACTTGTGTTCTAGCATGTTCTCCCTTATTTGTGATAGGTGACTCACCGAAAACATAGTAGCACTGGCCTGTAACATCACCAAACCTCAGTTCTGTTGCTCTTATAAGAAAAAACAGCATTTGCCTTTCATGAAGATGATATCCTATTTTACTCTGATAATCTGCCTTGCTGTGAGACATAGACAAACCACTTTTTGCCATTTTGTTAAGGGCTTGATCATGGAAGAGTAGACATTCTTTGTCAGAAATATAATTTCTTTTCATTCTCTTCATAAAGCTTCAGTTCTCCTTACCCCTTCTTTGATGCCAGTAGAGCTTATTATCAAACACCATTTTTCCAGAAGCTTTCATCTATCTTCTGTGTCCCACCTTTTGCTATGGTAACATGATGTCGTCATATGCAAGTGCATTAGACTGCATTCAGAGCTATACTGGGATGAGTGCAGTCCACACTTCCACTGTCGGCTCTGTTCACAGACCATCTCCTCACATGCTTATGCTACTCTTTCTCTCCTTATTAGACCCTGAAAATCCACCTGAGTGACTATTGTCTATGCCTGTTTCCATTAGTTTTTAAAATTTATTCTTCTCTCATGCATTATATCCTGACTCTAGTTTCCCCTTCATTCACTCCTTCCAGTTCCCCCACATATACCTCCCCTCTCCTCCAGATCCACTGTTGCCCTTCAGAAAAGAGCAGGCCTCCAGGCACAACATATAGCATAACAAGTAACAAGCCTAGGCATAAACCCTCATATCAAGGCTGGATGAGGCAACCCAGTAGGAGGAAAAGGGTTCCAAGTGCAGGTAAAAGTGTCAGAGACAGCCCCCACTCTGACTGTTAGGAGTTCCACAGAATACCAAGAAACACAACCATAACATGCAGAGGACCTAGCTCAGACCCGTACAGGCTCTGCGATTGCTGCTGCAGTCTCTGGAAGCCCCTTTGAGCCCCGCTTAGTTGATTATGTGACTGTGTTCGTGTAGTGTCCTTGACCCCTATAGCTCTTACAATCCTTTCCTGCCCCTCTTCCTCAGGGTTCCCTGAGCTTTGCCTAATGTTTGTTTGACTGTGGTTCTGTGCATCTGCTCCTACCACTTACTGGAAGAAGCCTCTCTGATGACAATTGGGCTAGGCTACAGTCTATGAGTATAACAGAATAGCATTAAGAATCATTTCATTGTCTTTTTTTTTCTTTTCTTTTTTTTGTCAGTCATGTTTGGTTCTAACCTAGGTCTCTGGGCTAGCCAGCCTGTGGTTCCTGGGCATCCAGGCAGTGTCATGGGCTCCCTCTTGTGGTGTGGGTCTCAAGTTGATCCAGTCATTGGTTGGCCACGCCCACAATTTCTGTGCCACCATTACTGCAGGACATCTTACAAGCAGGACAAACTGTAGGCCAAAGGTTTTGTGGCCGAGTTGGTGTCCCAGTCCCACCACTTATCTGGTTACAGAAGTTGGATGGTTTGGGCTCTGTATCCCTCATTACTTAACTAGGGTCATAGTGAAGAGAGTTTTCACTGCACTAGATTTCCACATCACCCCCCCAAGATGCCTCCAACTCCAGTTGTCTCTCAGTCTTCTCTCCCTTCACTTTCCTCCCACCTGATCCCTCCTGTTTCAATCCTTACCCACCCCCAGTCACCTGCAAAACCCATTCTACTTCCCATTCCCAGGGAGATAAAAGTGTCCTTCCTTAAACCCTCCTTTGTTACTTAACCTCTCTGTCTGTGGATCGTGCATAATCATCCTTTACACAGCATGTTTGTCTTGCTGGGTCTGTGTTACCTCACTAAGATGATTTTTTTCTAGTTCTATCCATGTGCCTGCAAATTTCATGATGTTATTTTTTAATAATTCCATTGTAGAAATGGGAAATGTGCTTCAGGTTTGGAAATTAATTAGTGTTTTGACCTCGTTGCCTCATTCCTCGATGGTCAGCTACTACCTTACAGTCCTAACTTCACTAGGTTCTTTCTTTAAGGATATATCCACTTTCACCCTGATGATGTTCTGAACTTCTAAGGCTCTGACTACCCATCCCTCCACTCTAGCCCTGTCACTACTGGGTATCACTTTGCCTCAGACCTCAGGTAGCTGCAGTAGATACTGGTCTGTGCACTCAGCTCCATTTCCTAGATGTTCTCTGCTTTGATTACAGTTTCCCGCTCTATTGTCCCCCCTTTCTTCACACTCAGCGATCTAGCCATTAACTTTGTCATGGCCTCACTTCTCACCTTTCTTTTTCCAGGCTTCCCAGCTGGTCCTACATATTTTTAAATCCAATCAAATCCTCCAGGACAGTGGCTCCTTAATGTTTGGATTCACTGTATCTGCTTCTCCCACGAGGTTCTGAGCTTGAGAGTCCCAGGAGAACACAATGATTTTCTCTTATCCCTGAATCACTCTCAAATCCTTTACATTTTAGGTACTCAGATAAATAGAATTCACTGCTATTTTATACTTCTGGAAGTACAGTCCTATAACTCACAGAGATTCACCTGCTTCTGCCTCCTGGGTGCTGAGATTCAAGGCATGCACCACCACCACCCAGCAAAAACCCAGTTTCTTTTGTCTGCTTCGTTGCAAAGGATTTCTTTTCACTTATTCCTTTGCTGTCAGTTTCCCCCTGTTTCTCATAAGTTAGCTTCATTGCTAGAGGAAAATGCTTTGGTTGTCTGTTAATCTCTAACTCACTCTGCAAATCAGACCCTGACTGGTCTCTGTTCTGTAACAGCCTCTCTCCTTGGCTCTTCCTAGTTCCCAGCCTCCCCAGAGGTTTTCTATTGTCTCTCAGCTTATCTCATCCATGAGTCTTGTGTTTATTCTTGTACTCATCAGAACAATAGACACATGCTGTCTGTCCTTTACACTTTCTGGCTCTTTCTTGTATTACATGATAATTATATGCTAGTGTTTTACTTAAGGAACAGAGTTTAGATAACCCATTGAGGCCAGTTATTGCTGATGGGAGATGTGATGGTGGTAATTATGTAGTCATTATGCACTGTTTTCTCCATGCAGAGATGCTTGAGTTCTCAAGTGATGCTGAATAGGTTCTTGGCATATTGAAATCGTTCTTACAAGAAATAAAATGGTTGTTGGGCTACTGTTTGATTAAAGCTAAGGTGAAAAATGGTTTTGTACCATTTAGAAAGTTTTAAATAAATGTAGCAGCACTAAACAATATTTGCATGTCTTTGGATATGATTTGGTATCAAGATTAATCAAAATGAATGGGAAGGGAAACCCAGTACTCACATAAGCAAACCCTTCTCACATATGAAGATTTTGGATGATTTGAAAAGCTGATGATTTCTTCTTTTCATACTAGACCATATGGTTCAGAACTATTACTCAAAAGGACACCATAGAGTATTCCTATCTGTTTTCTACATCTATCTCTAAATTCTTAGGGCATCTGTTCTCAATATGTGGGTCACTATCCTTTGGGGGTTGAATGACCCTTTCACAGGGATTTCCTAAAACCGTCAGAAAACACAAATATTTATATTATGATTCATAGCAGTAGCAAAATTACAGTTTTGATGTAGGAATGAAAATAATTTTTTATGAAAATAATTTTATAAGTGGGAGTCACCACAACATGAGGAGCTATATTAAAAGAGTCTCAGCATTAGGAAAGTTGAGAACCATTGTTTTAGGGAGTAGGAACCATGATACAGCATGTTTAATGTTTACTACCTATAGAACCTCAGTATACTTTTGCACTTACAGATAGATATTTATTGACTTGAGTATGGTGAAGTGTGAATTAATACAAGCAAGTGTTAGGGAAAAGAAGGTATTTGTCATACTTGCCTTCCTAAAGGTACATTTCAAATTGGGTTTTGAAGCTAAAAAGAATACATGCACAAAGAAAGGATTGATGGGGGATGTTCTAGGAATATCCTTAGAAGCACAATCTTCTAGATTGAAAGACTTAATTTCTAAGGCTTGATTCATGGTAAAGAAATTCCACCCCCTTGCGTCCTTTGTAAGTTTTTCTAATGCCATTGGTGACATTTATAACAATGTCAGAAGCTATCAAGTTATGCCACTACCATCTCTTCTTTGGGATCGATGCTAGATTGTTTAGAGGGTGATGTAACAAGGGGCAGAACCATACTATTTACCTGGAATTATTGTAATTTTCCAGAAAGATCAACATTCTCTCTTGTTGGAAGTCTTGTGAATCCTTGTTTTTCTCTGGGTAAATCTGAACTTGGAACTTCTGCTATATGTTGTTTTATAGTGTTGGTTAGTTCTAGATTTTTCAGTTTGTAACCAAAACTTGGTCTCCAAAATATGTGTTCTATTCTAAAGGGCAAGTTTTCCCTTGTCAGTAATACCACAGGAGGAGGGGAAGATGATTATTTCCTGTGCAGTGGGGTTAGACCATATTGCCTGCACAATCTAAATATTGGACTTCAAGAGATTACAGATCTTAGAGGCTTCATCAATGTGCATATTTTTATGTGGAGAATTGTGCAAATGGCTGAGAGGCATAAAAGTAAGAAAATATGAAGTGTAGCTCACCTTGCTGGAACATCTGATCTAGCAAGTTACAAGAAAGCCACAAATCCATGACTCTCTAGATCTACATCTGGTGCTTGAACCCTCCTGTCCTCATCTCTATCACTGTTGTAGAGTATGATGGGGTATCTCCACAGCCCCCAGAGCATGATTCCCTCTCTTGATCATCATATTACTTTGATTATAACTTTTAAAGGTCTGTGTTGCCAGCACTTTTGAAAATCATTTGGGTTTCAGCTAGACATTTGCAGTTTCATTTTAACTCAAGGGTATCACACCTTGACAATGGTGTGTATACTGTCCATGCACTAGAAAGGAATAGAGGAGATTTGCCATAGGCTGAGTCTTGGTTTAGATCATAGAAGTGGTACTGGACTCAGAGAACCTAGAGGAGTTTACTTGCAATGATTCGAAAAGAAGAAAAGCTAGGAGTAGTTCTGAGGCCTGAGGTTGAGTGCCTAAGGATCTCAGGCTGGAAGTCTGGAAACAGTGAATGTCTTCCAAGTCTTGCTCAATGCCCTCTACACAGCCACTGGCCCAGCATACAGCACAAAATAGCTATTCAAGAAGCATTCGATGGGTGGATGGAATATAAATGTAAATGAGTGACTAGGTTATGGTGACTTGGTTCTGGAGACAACTGTGTCCTGTTGATAACAAAGAAGATGAAGGATACCTGTGTGTAATGAGCTCAAATGAAATGTGAGTTTTTTCCTTTTTTTTGAATGGTTGTCACAAAGCCCTTTTTAACTTTGAGAAACATTGTGGCACTCTATCAAAGAGGTATTTGTGCATGTGGTATTTTTAAGCCACCTTGGCAATTAACAAAATACTGTTGTTCCAGTAATTAAAATGAAAAACCCATGTCCTTTCATCCTTAAGGGAAAAAAGCCCACTTTAAGCTGGACATGGTGATTTACACACCCCTGAAATCTGGCACTCATGAGTTAGAAACAGGAGGATCAATAATTCAAGACCAGTCTGATACGTGAGATCCAGTATCAAAACAAACAAATAAAATGAAGCTAAAATCAACAAAAGAACTAGATTCTGGGGGTCTTAGGGTTTCTATTGCTGTGAAGAGACACCATGACCACCACAACTCTTATGAAGGAAAACATTAAATTAGGGCTGACTTAATGATTTAGAGGTTCATTCTAAGTACCATCATGGTGGGGAGCATGATGGTATACAGGCAGACATGGTGCTGGAGTAGAAACTGAGAGTTCTTTCATTTTGACCCACAAGCAACAGGAAGTAGTCTGAGGCACAGGGTGTGCTTAAGCATATATGAGACCTCAAAGCCCACCTCTGCAGCAACATATTTCCTCCAACAAGACCACAAGTACTCCAACAAGGCCATACCTCCTAATAGTGCCACTCCTTTTGGGGGCCATTTTCTTTCAAATCACCACACTGAGCATCTACAAGGATTTGAATCCCAGTGGGTAGCGCCTATTATCCCTTCTGACTTTGAACGCCACACTAAATTAGTATATTGTCACATTGATAACTCCCTGAAGGAATGGGTTTCTTGGATGGGCATGTAGCTGAAAGGCAGAGCATTTACCTAGTACTTATATGTTCCTGGGTTTCATCCCCAGCACTACAAAGGGGAATAAAAGGAAAGAGCTTCTATTCTCTCACATCGGGATACCACACCTTTCTGCCCCCATTTCTTACTTCCCATTCTACTGTTTCTAGGACTGCATCGATGTAGGCTGGTGGGAAGGAGAGCTCAATGGAAGACGAGGAGTGTTCCCTGATAACTTCGTGAAGTTACTTCCACCGGACTTTGACAAGGAAGGGAATGTAAGTCTCCCTGGCTTTGGTCTCAGTGTCTCCCATTCTGTCAGAATTGTGGCTTCCATGATGAGACTTCGGAGGTATAAAACAAAAGAGCATTAAACATTTGAATGTTTAATGAGCTTGGGTTCTGAGACCCTGGCTGCCATAGAATAAGCCCATTATTTAATCCATTTACCAGCTTGTAAACATTATCTAGGTTTAATGTATATAGAGCACTTAAAGCAGTATCTGGCACATTGGAATTCCCAGGAAAACTGTGGGAACCCTGGGTACTCTATTGGTTAGTCATCACCTCATGGTTTGTATAGCATAGTCCTTGTTGTGTTGAAGTAGCCAGTATTGAAAGTTGCTAAAAAATCACGTTTTGAGAGTAAGAATGGAGGGCACAGCCTGCTAATTTTATACTATATCTGCAAAAGTGTATACATATACTTAAATGCATGTTCATACATGTCTCACCAGGTTGTCTATTTCCTTGTGGGAGCTGGTTTGATGATGATGCTGTTTAAATGACCCATTTGTTTGCCTCACCCCTTGTGTATTGTTTCTCTGCTAAAGATGCAATAAAAATGGTGACTGGAAGGTCTTTACAGTATAAGGATTCAGCTATTATCCATCCAGTTCTGCACCTCACAGCCCTTTACTGAAGCATTTGCCTGTCTTCTGCCAACCTTTTCTGGACTGGGGCCTCTTTGGGCCCAGGGAAGGTTCTGTTTTTGGACCAGGCTAACCCTGACTGTATTATTTACTTTTAGTTGTTATAACATGGTATTTGACAAATGCAGCTTATGAAAAGAAGAGTTTATTTTGGCTCACAGTCCATCATAGAGGATAAATCATGGCAATAGAAGATTGAGGTAGCTGGTCGAACTATATCAAATCAGGAACCAGAGGGAAACTGCCTAAAAGAAATACCTAGAGTTTTGTCTCATAAATGATTCTAGATCTTGTCAAGTTGACAATATTAACTGTCTCAGTGACTTTGCTACATCGCCAGCACTCATATATAGGAAGGAAAGCTACAGTGCTAGTAGATTGGCAAACCACTATTTAGTGGTACATATGCTGTTTATGTGAATATTTGTATGTTTTTAAAAGCTAGTATGTGCCTAGCATCTCTAACAAACACCCAGGTGATGTTGGCACTGCTGTTCCATTGATCAGACTTTGAGCATCAAGATTCCAAAAAACCTTGAGGAAGCAGAATTTATATTCTCCAGAGCCCTGCTTCTAATACCAAGACAGAACAACAAGTATAGAACATAACACATTCCTAACATAAACACTACAAGAATACAAGCTATTAAAATGTATTAAAATTATGGCCTTGGACAACAAATTCATTTGATGATCTATGGGCATAATCTTGGGAGATTCCTCCAAGTGTGTCTAGTAGTGGTTGTCCTGTATATATTGACCATTCTACTATTATAATTATGGTCTGCAAGCATAGGGAACAACTAGCCACTAATATGAAGTAATTCTAAACTACTAACATTGGTTCTTTTTGCATCAGCTGACCAAATCAAGCCAATTTTCTTGATATCTCTGTTAGTTTCCCTGGGAATCCAAATAGGGCTAAGAATTTTGATGAACAACCTTTAAAAAGATACCCAGTGATATGTAAAATACATTTATAGAGACAACCAAGCAAAGAATCACACAACCTTCATGTTATTTCTCATATTTTTCCTGAATCTGTTGCCTGACAATTATGTTGGGTTTTTCAGTCATTCCCTTAGTATTTTTGGAAAATTTTCTCTGAGCTTGTCATCATGGTAGACAAAGGGGAATGAAGTACAGTTTCTTTACTTTTTCACTCAGAGTTGAGCAGCAAGACTGGCATTCAAGGTTTTTTGAAGGATTGTCAGTGTGGCTGTGCCTGAGTAAGTGAGGAATGGGGCCATCCACATGGCTTGTGGCATACTTCTTCACTGTTTTTTTAAGTTTATTTAAAAATTATATCTATATTTTTACTGGTGTGAGTCTCTGCCTGCAAGCATAGATGTACACATGTGCATGCCTGGTGGCCATGGAGGTCAGATCCCCTGGAACTGAGTTACTGATGGTTGTGAGCTGCTATGTTGTGTGTGTGCTGGAATCTGAACCTGCATCTTAACCACTGATCCATCTCTCTAACCCCTTCACTGATCTTTGTGAGTCTGGAAAATCCTTTGTTGTGATTCTCCTCCTTGGACCATTCTGCTAGGTGTTGTTGTCTTATTAGTTCTGACTGAGGCACTATGATTTGCTTTTAAAAGGAAAGCTGGAAGATCGAATTGTAGGTATTTGCCATGTAACATGATGTTTTGATGTAGCTACAGACTCCACATCCATGACTATCAACCATGGACTGAGAATGTGGGATTTCCTTCTAAAGCTCTTGCCATGCTTGTTTCTGGGTCATTTCCTGGGGAACCTGTGTAGGGACCTGGCCAGAGCCAAACCACCTGGCCAGTATTTAATTAAAGCTCTCTTCAAATTTGCCTTTTAAAATGTCAGTGCTGAAAACACAGATACATGAAAATTGTTCCTTAACAATACAGTGACAGATACTTACAAGTAATCTAAAAGTGATTTTTATGGTAAACAGGAGGAGGAACTTAGCTTATGTGCAAGCAATATACCATTATATAAGGGGTTTGATCATAGTACCAGTGGGTTTTTTTCACTAAAACCCACAGTGATTTATTTTTCAGATTGTATAATATTAATTTATTAGGTATGTAACAAAGCAATCACTTTATACATTTCCAGTTTTTTATTTTTTTAAAATTTATTTTTTTATTTAAGTTAGAAACAAGCTTGTTTCACATGTCGATCCCAGCTCCCTCTACCTCCCCTCCTCCTCTGCCCTCGCCACCAGGTCCCCCAGCCCCCCACCCAATCTCCACTCTGATCCCCAGAGAGGGTGAGGCCCTCCATGGTGGATCTCCAGTGACTGTCATTTCATCCAGGGCAGGGCCTAGGCCCTCCACCAAGAGTCCCAGCTAAAAAAGCCTCCCATATTGTGGCATGGGCACTCAAAGTCTATTTGTACACCAGGGATAAATACTACCCAAGGCCACATAGATTACCTAGGCCTCCTCACTGACACTCACATTCAGGGAGTCTGGGTCAGTCCCATGCTTTCCACACAGCCATCAATCTGGGGTCCAAGAACCCCCCCCTTGTTCAGGTCAGCTGTTTCTGTGAGTTAAACCAGCCCAGTCTTAATTCCTTTACCCATCAGTTCTCTCTTTCTGACACTGGATTCCAGGAGTTCATTTCAGTGTTGGTCTGTGGGTATCTGCCTCTGCTTTCATCGGTCGCTGGATGAAGGTTCTGTTTCCCAGACTCTCTGGCAGTGGGACTGTAGGCTGGCACTCCCCTGATTCATGTCCAAAAATCCATATATGAGTGAGTACATACCATGTTTGTCTTTTTGTGACTGGGTTACCTAACTCAGGATGGTTTCTTCCAGTGCCTTCCATTTGCCTGCAAATTTTAAGATTCCATTGTTTTTTTCCACTGAATAGTACTCCATTGTGTAAATGTACCACATTTTCTCTATCCACTCTTCAGTTGAGGGGCATCTAGGTTGCTTCCAGGTTCTGGCTATTACAAATAATGCTGCTATGAACATAGTGGAACAGACATCCTTGTTGTATGAATGGGCATCTTTTGGGTATATACCTATGAGTGGAATTGCTGGGTCTTGTGATAGGTTAGTTCCCATTCTCCTGAGGAACTGCCATACTGATTTTCAAAGTGGCTGTATGAGTCAGCACTCCTACCAGCAGTGGAGGAGTGTTCCCCTTTCTCTACATCCTCTCCAGCATAAACTGTCATTGCAGTTTTTGATTTTAGCCATTCTGACAGGAGTGAGATGGTATCTAAGAGTTGTTTTGATTTGCATTTCCCAGATGGCTAAGGATGTTGAGCACTTTCTTAAGTGTCTCTCAGCCATTTTAGACTCCTCTAATGAGAATTCTCTATTGAGTTTTGTATCCCACTTTTTGATTGGATCCTTTGGTGTTTTGGAGACTTGCTTCTTGAGTTCTTTGTAAATTTTGGAGATCAGCCCTCTGTCATATGTGGGGTTAGTGAATATCTTTTCCCAATCTGTGGGCTGCCTTTTTGTCTTGCTGATTGTGTCCTTTGCCTTATAGAAGCTTCTCAGTTTCAGGAGGTCCCATTTATTAATTGTTGATTGTAGTGTCTGTACTACTGGAAGTGGTCTCCTGTACCAATTCATTCAAGGATGCCTCCCAATTTCTCTTCTAACAGGTTCTGTGTGGCTGGATTTATGTTAAGGTCTTTGATCCATTTGGATTTAAGTTTTCTTCATGGCGATAGACATGGATCTATCTGCAGTCTTCTACATGGCAGCATTCAGTTATGCCAGTACCATTTGTTGAAGATGCTTTTTTTTCCATTGTATAATTTTAGCTTCTTTGTCAAAGATCAGGTGTTCATACGTGTATGGGTTTATGTCAGGGTATTCAATTCGATTCCATTGATCTATCTGTCTATTTTTGTGCCAATACCAAGCTGTTTTCAGGACTATAACTCTGTAATAGAGCTTGAAGTCAGAGATGGTGGTGCCTCCAGATGTTGCCTTGTTGAACAGGGTTGTTTTAGCTATCCTGGGTCTTTTGTTTTTCCATATAAAGATGATTATTATTCTTTCAATGTCTGTGAAGGGTTGTGCTGAGATTTTAATGGGGATTGTGTTAAATATGTATATTGCTTTCAGTAAGATTGCCATTTTTACTATGTTGATCCTACCTATCCAAGAACATGGAAGATTTTTTCATCTTCTGGTACCAGTGGGTTTTGATGTCCATAGGAGATCATGCAATCAGTAAACCACAGATTCCAAGAGGTTACTGTGTATTACACATGGAAAGACTAAATCTAGCTAGTCAACATATGCCTTTTGTCATTTTTATGACAGGAACATTATTTTGAAGACTAAGGTAAACACTAGACCATTTTTTTAATGAATGGGCAAAACCCTCAGTTGGTTCTGTTGTGGTTCTCTGCCTTTAAATTCCTGGTTTTATTTTGTTGTGGCCATGAATTCACTCATGCAAGACAGACTCTACAGTGTACTATTCTAGAAGCTCTTTGTTACGTAAGGTATTACAGGAGAGTGAAGTTGTTGGTATTGAAGGGACATGGTGTGACTTACTTGTTGGGGCATGCATATTTTGTGGAGCCCCATGGACATCTCTGTAACCTCAGGCAAGCAGCCATCATATATTTTTAAAACTTCATCTTTATGAAGTAGAAAAGTCAATTTTAGGGAATTTACAGTCATACCTGTCAGATAAAGTCATGCCTAGCTGAAAAGTGATTGTCTAATGTGACATTTAGATTTTTGAAATTTCAAAGTAGAGCATCCCTTTTCATCCCCACTTGCCTATAAAACCCAGCAGGTCAGCTTTGCATCCATCAGTATGACAGCCTCTATTGCTGTACCTAGACTATTGGTGAGTTGGTGACAATGTGGTGCAGCCAGGAACTGCCATTTCTGAGTTGACAGTATAAAGAGGATTAGACTCATTAACATGTAGACATTGTGTGGGTGATGGTGTCTGAAACATTCTGCCACCAGTTTCAGCAGATGTCAACTTGTCTTGCCAGGGATTAGGGTTGCATTCATTCAGCCAGAAAAGAGGACAGTCTGCAATGATCAGGATAGACAGAAGCAAATGACATTTCTTCCTCAGCAGGCTTCTTGACTCAGCAGGCAACAGCCGGGCATGCTGGTGAGGGTGGCATATTTTCTGCCAGGATGTAGACTCAAGAGAGTCACCATCAGGCCTTTTGAAATTCCTGGTGGACTTTCTTCCTGAGAGTGCTCAGCAGATTCTCTCTCCAACATGACAAGCACTCTGGCTTTTCCTCAAGGTATTCCAGGAGAGAGTGCTCATTGATCTCGTGGTGCATATTCTAAAGCAATTATGTAAGCTATTTATGAGAGAACCTAGATTCAGTCGCTGTTTACTTTGAGCCTTGACAGTACAATTGAGCCTCAGAATGGAAAATTGAAATATTCTGAGAGCTCTAATGAAGCAAGGTACATGTGCTGTCATTGTTAGTGAAGTGTTAACAGGGAACGAGGACTGATTTTGAGACTAGTAGGAACAGCATCTTGATGTCAGAAGAGACAATGATGAGAAGTGGGAAGAGAATGCTTTTGAAGGGTAGTGTTTTAGGGATGTCTCAGGCTGTGAACCTTGTAAGAGAAGCAGGCAGATCACCAGAAGTTTTATGGCCATTCCAGTGCATGTCTGCTGAACAGGCTCTTCAGAGTTGGTGCTATGTCCCAAATGGATACCTCTAAGGCTCCCCTAGAAGTTTTCCTTGTGAATATACCACAGTGAAACGTTTGCCTCTCTATCACAGGTTCTCAGAAACCTGCCCTGGAGATGTCTGTCTCTGCCACTGTGATTTGGCCTCACTTTTTCTACTCTCAGATTTAAACAAGCAGCAGGTTGCCAGCTTGCTAATTACAACAGGAACTGAGAGATGTCGGCCAATTTTGAAGACAAGGGTCTGCCTGCCCTGGGCATTTGCCCCCACCCCACTGGGTCTAATTTCTTAAGACCCAGGTTACATAAAATATCCAGATTTATCTGGGAAGCAAAGAACCCATATTAGAGGAGTTAGCTCTTCTTAGGACAAGTCCGGCAGATATGGTTTGAGGCCCTCCTTATACATGGAAGAAGGTTTGCCGAGGGAGCCATATGCTGAGTTCCACTAAACCCAGACAGTCGTTGCAGGAGTATTGTACTGTTGGCCTCAGAAGCTCTGTTTTCCCCCATATTCACCACTGACCAGGGCCTGGGATTGCAGTTCAGTTGGCAGAGTGCTTGCTGAGAATGCAGAGTCCTGGCTTTGACCCCTGACACTGCATAGTCCGGATGTGGTGCTGCACATCTCCTGCCTTGCTTAGGGTTCCTATTGTTGTGAAGAGATATCATGACTACAGCAACATTTAATTGAGGAAAGTGTTTGATTGGGGTTCAGTCCATCATCATCATGGCAGGGAGCATGGTGGCATGCAGGCAGGCATGGTGCTGGCTACATCTTGATCAGAAGGCAACAGGAAGTGGACTCACACACTGAGCAGTATCTTTAGCATAGGAAACCTCAAAGCCCGCCCCCACCATGACACACTTCCTCCAACAAGGCCACACTCATTGCAATAAGGCCACACCCCCAAATAGTGCCACTCCCTATGAGATTATGGGGGCCAATTACACTCAAACTACCTCACCTGTAATTCCAGCAAATCAGGAGGACCTGAAGTTCATATGTGGATATATATTGAGTTTTAACTCAGACTAGGATATGTGAAACCTTGTTTACAAAAAATAATCAAGCCAGGCATCCTTCACATGCCTAACTCCAACTCTGACGGGGACAGATGCAAGGGTCTCCAGAGTTTGCTAGGCTAGCTTCTAACCTATCCAAGGAAACATGAGACTTCACCTCAAAGGAATAGGTGGAGAGAGGTGGCAGCAGGCACCCAATGCCCTCTTCTGACCTCTATGTGAATGTGCAGGTGTGTGTGCATGCAACTCACACATGGGGATGGGAGACAGCATGAAGGAATGAATAGATTTTTTAAAGTAACTGCTGACCACTGCCCTATTAGATACTGTTCTCCAGACACACTGTGATATGATCACTTGATTTCCCACTTTCTCAGAGCTCTGTGCCTATCCATCACTATAAATTCAAAATTTTATCCAAAAGGGGTTCCAGTGATGCTTAATCCACCACAGATGAGTTTTGGAGCATCAATGCTGATTAATTTCTCTTTTCCAAGTTCTTAGACAACCCAGTTTATAAATTTGTTCTTAGTATTCATTCCTAGGCATGTCCATTAGCCCTCAGATGTCTCCTATATTTTCTAAGTTCTAAAGGTGGCAGTAAATTACAAAAGAAATAAATTTTATGCCTCCAAGTAAGCAGTTTGGGGAAAATAATCTATTTACAATATATATATCTTGTATAGTTAGTTTTTCTGGGTGGTCTCATACACAAAATTAGGCTTGTCAATCTATCTATGTCACCCAAGTTTGGCCTTTTGATATAGCCTCAATTTGTTTTCCCCAGGCCACCCAGATAGTGTCACCTCTTCCTTCCCTGGCAGTACTTGCAGTCTGTGCTCTCCCAGTTTGAAAATCCCATTTGTCATATCCTTATCTATAGGGCTGATGGCCCATTGCCCAGTCGGAAATTCTTTGAGCTGATACCCCAAGCTTCTCCTTCATCAGGACAAAAGTGTACATGATATAAAATTGGCAGATGGGATCACTTTGTCCTTTAGTCTTATGGTGTCAAATGTACCTGCTTTTTCTTCTGTCCTTCCTCTCCTGTTGATTGTCGCTCTTGTACTAGTATAAAATAAAAGGAAGACTAAGGGAAGGATGCATGCAGCTGGGCTTCTGTCACATTCCACTTGCCAGACAAAGGGATGCCTTGGACGTGGGATCTGAGCATATGATTAACCCATCACTTGCAGGGTGAGCTGGATGGAATGAAGCTGAGACAGACTATTGAAAGACCACCTTGTAGGCCATCCATTTGGATTGATCCAGCCAGGAGGGAGACTGCAGATTCATACCATGAGGCTAGAGACTGAGGTAGAAAACCAACAAGAGACTCTCCCAAGAGCAGGTTATGTAAGGGTTGGTTCCCAGGGATCTCCTGTACAGGTGACATGGCAGGAAGTTGTTTGGACTCTGGAAGGTACAGAGTTGCTTGTGTAGACATTATTATCACTCAGATCATTGCCCAAGCTCCATGCTTTCAAAGTGTAGTGAGTCCTCCAGATGTGACAGTGATGGCAGGAGAGAGCCTCCTATATTCCTCTAGAACTGTGATGGGTGCCCTGGTCTAAAAAAGTCCATTTGTGTCCACTTTAGTCTCTGAGTTTAGCTTGATACATGTAGGTGTTTTCTAAGGTCTAAATTTGCTTAAAAATCAAGCTGAGATTTGCTTACCTAACCCCCTAACCAAGTCCTGCTACTTCATTAGGATTCAAATAGGACTTAGCCCTGTCCTAACTCATGCTGGAGCATGGTAGCCTGTGTAACAGTGGTAGGATCCTTAAGGAGTACTTAGAGACTGGGAATATAGCTCAGTGGTAGAGTGCTTGCTGAGCATGTGTAAAGTGCTAAGTTCAACTCCTACCACCCAAAACAAAGCAAAAAAGAGATAGGTCATGGGATATCACCTTCATGAATTGATTAATATACTCAAGATCTGGCTCATTCTCTTGAGACTGAATTGGTTTTCACAAAAGTAGGTTGCAATCCTGGCATCACACTTTGGTTTCTCTTGTGCATGGGCTGCATCTTCTGGTACTTGCTACTCTTCCCTCTTCCTGCCCTGGGATGAAGTACTACAAAGCCCTCGTTATAAGCTGATTGGAAGCCAACACCCCGTTCTTGGACTTCCAAAATGAAGAACCCAACTAAGCCTCTTTTCCTTATCAATTACTCAGACTTAAGTGCTCCTTACAGCAACATCAAACAGGCTAAGCCATTTCCTTTTATGTAATCAACCTCCAGGGTCTACCCTGAGGTTATTTCTAACAGCATATCTCGGGGTCTTGGGAGGCGGCAAACTGGTTCATAAAGCAAAGGCACAGATCACAGTTCCTGCCAGTCAAAGCAGTTGAGCCAGATGACAAGTTCCTTGGGTTGGAACAGGCAAGTCTTGTCAAACCAAGGGCAGAATTGGCTCTGAAACCCTTCCACAGGAAGCAGTTCCTTACTCTGGGGCATTCAGATCTGCTTCCTTCCGGGTACTGTAATGGTAATAATCAAATATAGCTGCTTTGTCCCTGAAGGGTGGCAGGTTGACTCTATTTCATCCAGCAGCTCCATATGCTGGCAGACGTAAACATACACACACGTAGATGTATGTGCCTTAAATACTTGAGACCACAGAAGGCTTTGGACTCTACTAAAATCAGGGTATGTTGGTTCACGGGGCTTTGTTGTTGTTACTGGTGGGTTTTTTGGTTTGTTTATTTTTTGATTTTTGAAAAGTAAGTTCTCAGTGTCTGAATAGTACATGATAAAGGCTTCTAGGCCTCCTTTGCTACCACGTGGTTGTCACAGTCCCTCTGAGCTTCATCTTCTCCATTGCAATGGGCATTCATCCCATACCTTATGGCCCCGATATCCACTGCTGTATTTTCAGCTCTTACCTAGAAATTGAGCAGTCTAAGGCCACCCGAGTTTGGAGCTGGAGTACTGTATTTTCATCATGGAGACAGGAATAAGAGAATACATTGAACAATTGACTAATAATATAGGACTTCACATCCCTGCGGCTTGAAGGAGGTCACTGTTGATGCACTACAGGAGCTAGTTAGTATTGTGTAGCTGTTAAACTCCACAGAGTCCACTTAGACCTATGGGTTCCCAGTTCCATTTGTTTTATCTAGTCACAATTGAGCATTTTGAGGAAAATCAGCTCTCTGCTCATCTCTATTTTTTTGAATACCATCAACTCCTGTGTTTCTTTTGTCGCCATCATCATCATCATCATCATCATCATCACCACATGTTTGTTAGAGATTCACTGCTCTGCCTTTTTGGTTCTCATCACATTTTGCTGTATTAAAATTTAAAAGTAGGCCCATGTGCAGTAATTCAGTGTTGGGAAGGGGTTCTAGAGCTATATGTGTCTTGAAAGAGAGCAAGGGGGGAATCTGGAAGGGTTTGGAGGGAGGAACGGGAAGGGGGAAATGATGTAATTATCATCTGTTAAACTTAGCAAACCCAGAGAAAGTGTTCAGTCCAAAAAGGGGGTGGGGATGGGGTATAAACTCCCTCTGCTGGCCAGTGCCTATGCAATGTGCTACATACATAACAACAGCTGACAAACTATCCCTTCCTTTTAAATGTGTGTCCTAATTGCTTCTGCCGTGGCCACAACGCTCACCATAAATGTGTGCTTCTGCCTCCTCCCGTTGCCACACTCACGGGCACACTTGCCGGACCACTTTTCACACAGTCTGTTATGGCATCTCTTCCCATCCCCCTCTCAACCTTTTTCCTTTTATTCTTCCACCCATTTTTATTTTGCCATGTCACAATTCATGTATCTGTTATATGCCAAATCTTATGCAACATTAGTTTTTTTGTGTTTTTTTTACATTGCCCAGTAATCAGAAAATATGATATTTTATAATTGTTTTTCTCTCCACCCCCACCACCACATAATTTGAGGCAAGGTCTCCGGGTAACAGCCAACACTAGAGAGGCTTATGTACAATTGTTTATAGAATATCTTAAACTAGAGCCAGAGAGATGTCTCAGCCAGTAAAGGTGCTTTCTTCCAAGCCTAACAGTATGAGTTTGATCCCCAGGACCCACACAGTGGAAGGAGAGAAGCAACTTTCACAAGCTGTCCTCTGATACTTACATACTTACTGTGACACATGTGTGCAAACTCACACATAGTGCCAGATACACAAAAGAAATAAAAATGTCTTTAAAATATAAGAATATTTCAAACCAGCAAGGAGCAAGAAAAACATCCAGAAGTAGGCATTGTTGGGACTTGGCTGGGAAGAATTAGGCCATACGGTGTTGGCAGTTTCATGAAAAAGCAGTAACTCTGATCCTGAAATAAAAGGTTAAATGGCAAGGTTTCGGCAATAACTTCATTAGATAAACACACATCTGTTTCCAGTCTGGTTTATACTGAAACAGAAAAGGGAGGCAAAGGACAGAATAAATAGCACACTGGCAGAGGCTGAGGAAGGCAATAGAATATTGGGAGACCCTCAGCCACAAACACACCCCCTCTGTGCAGGGCCTGTCTGTGAGGGAAGGAGCCCCTGAGAGCAGCATGCTTTTTCATAATAAAGTTTATGTGCCTGTGCTTAAACATACAGTCCAGGGAAACATCGAGGAGGAAATGGGCATGTACACACATGATGCTGCCAGTCAGAGATCACCACTTTCACCATACTTCTTTCCAGTCTTTCTGTGCCGTAGCCTAGCTGAGCTCATATTGAAGCTGCAATCTGATAACCATTTCCTCCTCCCAATCTGACCATCACACGATTGCCTGCACTTCCATGAGCTCCGTGTGTGCTCTATTATGCCTGCCTGGTGGCCTGCCTCAAGGCTGTTCTCCAGCACTGGGCCTTCATGGTAGTTAAGCCCTGGACTTTATTTCCAATCCCTCTACCCTGTTTAATAGCTTGACCTTGGGAAATGACTCTCTCTCAATTATTTCAACAGCAACATGGGCATATTGATATCACTTCCTCATAGAGTTGCTACATGAGTTACCCAAGTCATAGATTACTAACTCTTCTTGCAAAATCACCTCCTCCCCAGAGGAAGAGAATATTAATGGCCATTTACTGATGAGAAAGAAGAGCTAGGTGAGGTTGTTTGTCATTGTCCTTGGCTAATAGTAGAGATTTGTACAGATCTTCTGATTTCAGAGCCTTTGTCTTGCCCACTATGCTATAGCCTTTAAGAGTAATGTGTTGGAGTTACCATGTAATGAAGAAACAGGCTGAAAAGTTGTTGAATCCAGAGCCTTCATGCTATGTTGCCCCACCACTACCACCCAAGTTCCTTATGTGTCTAGTAGTCTCTGGATTTTATTTGAAACAAATCTTTCTGTATCCGAGTGCTGTGTCAGAGAAAGGTAAGTCAGAGTGGAGGCTGAGAATCTGCCATTCCTGGTCCCTGTGGTAAAGTCACACTAGTATATTTTTGGAAACCAGTAGATTCTCTGGAGTTTTCTTAGAACCACAAATGTGCCTGAGAGGGCAAGGAGTGTCAACAGTGATGTGACGTATGCACTCCAACCTTCTCCATTCCTATCCTTCCTTAGTGCTGTCATGCTAAATGGTTCTCCCCTTGCCCTTAATATCACTGTACAAGATGATATGGCTATGTTCTCCAAGCACTGAAATGTTTGGCCTGTTCAGCTTTTGCCTATCTCCCTCCTAACGGTCAATCTTGGGTGACACTGAAAAGCCCACAAACTCTGAAACCAGTTCAGGGATGAATGCTATTGATTTCGCTGCTACTTCCGTCACCTACAGAGTAACAATGAGCAATAGAAAAAGAAATAGTGGGCGGATTTGAAAAACCCCACATCTATTCCAGTTTATCACATGTCATAGGGTATAACTGCTATGTAGGGGATCTCATAAATGAGCTTCTAGCCTCACCAGAGAAAGAGGTAAAAAGGGGAAAGGGACAAGAGTTCCTGAACAAATTGGGAGCATTGGGGAAGGGGGAGGGAGGCAGGAGAAAGGGAAGGGGAGAAGAGGAGGGGAGAGAAGAACATGAGGGAACAGGAAGATTGAGTCAGGGGAAGAAGAGAGGAGAGCAAGAAAAGAGATAGCTTAATAGAGGGAGCCATTATAGGTTTAAAGAGAAATCTGGCACTAGGGAAATGTCCAGAGATCCACAAGGATGACTCCAACTAACAATTCTAAGCAAGAGTGGAGAGGCTTCCTTAAATGCCCTTCCCCGATAATGAGATTGATGACTACCTTATATGCCATCCTAGAGCCTTCATCCAGTAGCTGATGGAAACAGAGGCAGAGATCCACAGCTAAACACTGAGCCAAACTCCTGGAATCCTGTTGTAGAGAGGGAGGAGTGATGAGCAAATGAGTCAAAAACATGCTGGGGAAACCCACAGAGACAGATGACCTGAGCAAGTAGGAGCTCACGGACCCTAGACTGACAGCTGAAGAACCAGCATAGGACTGAACCAGGCCCCCTGAACTTGGGTGACAATTAGGAGGCCTTGGTAGTCTATGGAGCCTCTGGCAGTGGAACCAGTATTTATCCCTAGTGCACAAATGGACTTTGGGAGCCCATTCCCCATAGGGGGATACTCTCTCAGCCTAAATACATGGGGGAGGGCCTAGGCCCTGCCCCAAATGATGTGATAGAGTTTGATGATTCCCCATGGAAGGCCTCACTCTGGGGGGGTCAGTGGGGGTCATGGGAAGATGGGAGGAAGAGAGAACTGGAACTGATATGTAAAATAAGATTGTTTCTAATTTAAATTAAAAAATTTAGAAAAAAAAAGAAAGAGGCAAAAAGTGGAGAACTTGCCAGACTTCAGTATACTCTTGGTTTGCATTTAGTTGATGGTCTCACACGTTCTACCAGATCTGATCTTGAGTTTTCATGATGGCTCTTATTGAACCACTTGGTTATTCAGCTGATTAAATCTTAATTGCAAATCTGGTTTCAGTGTAGGGGCACCATTGTGCTTGCTGGTTTCAAACCATTTTTGCAGAACTGGGTTTTTCCAGAAGGGTATTATAAATTTAGAAAGGGGAAAATGGCACTTCACTTGTTAGTCTGAGTTTTGTTTTGCCGACTGAATTTACTTAAGTGTTTATTTAGAGGTGCCAAAAGAAAGCTGGTGTCCCCAGAGAGAGAATTGCTCAATTTTTTGGAGAGATTATCTGAATTGTCCACGCTACACATACAAAACCAGGTCTGTGGTCTGTCTGTGATACTACAGCTTGTCAACAGTCTCATATATAATTTTGATTGATTTTTTTTCAGAGACCCAAGAAACCACCACCTCCATCCGCTCCTGTCATCAAACAAGGAGCAGGTAATGTACCTTTCAAGTCCCCCATATAAAATGTTCATCTTTCTTTTGTACAAATTCAAATTTTCTGTTAAGAGTTCAAGATTCCTGAATCCACATACTGCTACTTTGGGGATTGTGATTTGGTCTCAGCAGGCAGGTTTGAAATGAGTTGCTGTTTTTCCTAGATGCAAACAAACAAAAGAACCCTCATCCCTAAAGGTTGTCTCTGCTACAGTGAAGAAATGGGGGTTCCACTCAAAGAAAGTACTGTTTGTTTTCAACAATCTGTTTTTGAGGAGAAAAGACCTGGTTATTGTCCTTAACGAGGGTCAACTTAGGGAGATTGCTTCCCATGGAATCACGTCATTGTATATGTGCAGTTGCTGGGTTTTCACTGTCTGTCCTATGTGGTTAGCCAAAATTTGCACTTACTTCACTTCCCCCAACAATAAGATGTTTTTCTAGCCATAGATACTTTTCCTCTTGATTCTTTTCTTGTCTTGAAAAAATTCCAGTTCACTCGTTCTAATGTAGTTTAGATATTAAGGTTGGATCATATAGGAAGAAGTGATGTCATTAGATATTCAATAAGTCACTGCACAGTGGCTTCTCATCCATACGTAAAGATGATGACTCATGCTTCCCGATGGAATTCTTCTTTATAACAGTCACAGTTAATTGTGGAAATTCCTTTGTGAATGACTATTTAGGTGGTTTATTTTTTAAAACAAACTGAAGAGGGAAAGTGGCAAGAGAGGATACAAATATAATCAGAATATATGGCATATATATATGAAAGTGTCACAATGAAGCCCATTATACTGTACAGTGAATATATGCTAACATATGTGTGTACATACATACTAATTTTAACAAGAAACAGCTAAAACAAAATTAAGACTATTTTGATTTTTAAAACAATCTACAATTATGATATAGCTATAGCATATAATATATGAATAGATGTAAGTTTTTTCATACATTTGTTAAGAAGTATTTTGTTTTGTAAAGACATGGCCTCTCACTGTAGCCCTGGATAGCCTGAAGCTCACTATGAAGTCCATCCAGACTGACTTGCAACTACAAAGGGATTTTTCTAAAAAGTATTTTTGAGGGTAACACCAATTTGGAGAAAAACATCTACTTAAGATTGAATTCCT
Organism: Mesocricetus auratus; assembly: GCF_017639785.1. Taxonomy (NCBI): domain Eukaryota; kingdom Metazoa; phylum Chordata; class Mammalia; order Rodentia; family Cricetidae; genus Mesocricetus; species Mesocricetus auratus. The sequence continues at coordinate 21,018,467 of NW_024429188.1, read as the reverse complement.
TTCCAGTTTATTTGAGTCTAATTGAGAATTGCAGATATTGATTCCTGGAATTGAGTGTTAATTAAATGTCCTATTCTACCCCAATCCTCACTGACATTGAATAGTTTCATTTTGCCACCTAGTGGTTCTGACTATATAAATTTTTTATGTGCTATGATTAAAACAAACTAGTTATGTATTTTTCTCTGTAGACACTTTCCCCTAGAGGCCTTAGTAATCACTTGGATCCCAAGGCATTGAACTGAGCAGTTTGAGGCTTGGGCAGCTTAGAAAAGAATAAGTAGGACCAGATTCTTGGAGATAGTAGAATTGCCATTAGAAATGAGACTGTGTGGTAGCATGCTAGGCAAATTCTTTTTGAAATGTGTTTACCAACATTTGTGATGAATTTCTTCCAGGTGAGGTACAACAGCATTTCATCTTCCTGCTCTTTTATCCTCAAGTAGCTTGAGAATTACTTTGTAGTCAGGAAATGCATAGACATTCGTGTTTCCATCATCATCAATTTTCTTTTACCAAAAGAACCCAGATATGTAAATAACACAAATCAGAAACAGTGTTTAATATATAAGTGAGTCATTAACGAGAGTCACATGAAGTATATGTTGAGTGCAAAGTTAATTGTTTTAACGTTTGCGGCCTCATAATCCTGATTTCAATATCTACCACCCATCCATGGGGCCAGCTAGGCAGAGTGTCAGGTACTCCTCCAAGACTTGTCAGAAGAGTACTTTTGACTGTTTTGTGCTTTCACCAGTTCCCAGTGCTCTTATATGCCTGAAGCCAACAGCACTGATGAGGACCTCAGGTGAGGGAACAGTGGCAGGCCACAAGAGTAAAGAAGAAATGTAAAGTTGTGTATTAGGAAACATGTAATACTTGAAGAATTCACAGAGAGGAAGGATTCAGGGAAAACCACTGTAACAGATCTGCATGTTTCTCAAAAATATGTTCTAGATGCTATTGCTGTGTGATAAACCACTCCAAATTTGGTGGCATAAAATAAGCAATCTTTATAAAGCCATAGATTCTGTGGGCAAAGGATATGAACAGAGCATGACCCAAATGGTTGGTTTCTATTCCATGAGGCCTGGGACAGTGTCTAGGGAAGCAGAACTAATTGAGGCTGGAATATTCTCCTGAAAAATAGCTGCTTCACTCACATGTGTTGCTCTCTCTATGTCAAGAGTGCCTGGAAGACTGGATTTAGCTGGCCAGAATGTGTATGCATGGCTTGTCTGTGGTAGTTTACTTCTCTGTATGGATATCCAGTATTCCAACAAATAAAGTGTAAGCTAGATGGCCTCATATAACTTAGTCTTGGAAATAGCATAGAGTTACTTTAACTACTGGTCAAAGCATTCATGAGGCTGCACCATTCTGGCCATGGGAATATAGACTTCACCTTATAATTCAAGGTCTGTCAAGAAGTTCTAGACTATATATTTAATCTATTACAAGATGGAGTCTAGATCCTTGTGAAACCTGTTATTATGATTCCTTATTTATGTGTTTTAATGAGTAAATTATTTCTATACATTCTACATGCCTACTCCATTATATCATTTGACTTTTAATGTCCAAGGAAGCATTGTCTAAGTATTTACAAAAATTAATGGTGTTCTATTAATTGAATATTTGAGGCATGCAAATTTATTTATTCATTTATTGGTTGATTTCTTTTTTTAAACAGGGTTTCTCTGTGTAACAGCCCTAGCTGTCCTAGAACTCATTTTGTAGACCAGGCTGGTATCAAACTCACAGAGACTTGCCTGCTTCTGCCTCCTGAGTGCTGGGATTAAAGGCATGGGCTACCATGCCTGGCTTGCAAACTTTTTTTAAGACAGAGTCTCACTATATATCCCCCGTTGGCCTTCAACTTGTACTGATTCTGCCTTGGCCTCCAAAGTGCTAGATTTATAGGCACACACTACCATATGTGGCTATGCAACGCAATTTCATGACATAGGCTACAAATGAGCTAGCTCTGCTATGTTTCTGAACAATTAATATTACATACCACTAGCACCCATCTTAAGGAGAAAAATCTATTGCCTTTGCTATACTTGACAAATATTTAAATACAGACGTGTCAACTAAATTGAGAAAACATTTTCTGATTGCAATTAGCTTTTCCCTCCTAGGTACCACAGAAAGAAAACATGAAATTAAAAAGATACCTCCTGAAAGACCAGAAACACTTCCAAACAGAACAGAAGAGAAAGGTAGGAGATCAATTCTTCATTGGCATGTCTAGAACAGTAATCGAGGAAACTGTCTGTCACAGCGCTGGTTCCATTAACCCATACAATTTTCTTTTTCTTTGGAATATGGTGATTACTGGTTTGTTTGGATTGTTTCCAAACATCCCATATCAAAGGAAATATGAAAGGTTTATGTGGCACTTTATAGGGACAAAGTTTCTCTTCAAATCAAAACCAACTAGCCCAGGGATCTTCCATGATGTGTCTGCCATTGCCACCTTGCCTGTACTTCAAACTTAGTGGTTTGTAAGTTCAGTGGCCCTGCACATAGCTTATGCTCACCATCTATTTATTCCCTCCACTTTTTTCAATGTCTTGGCGGGAGAGGGTCATGCACCATTTATAGGTAATCCTGGCTTACTGAAATTCCCATCCAGACAGATAAAAGCCCTCATTCTTGGTCACTGTTGGGCCCTGGTCTCTAGCTAATAGCACTACAGATACATGTTCGTGGTCAAGAATAATAGTGGGGAGGAGGGTAGCATGGTCATACTGGGAAAAATAACTCAGTCTTAGAGTTTCCAGAGAGAGGTTAGAAATTCCTTTGGCAGAGAAATCTCTTAACACTTAACGCAGTCAGATTTACATCATTTGGGGTGTCTCTCCCAAAGAAATCTGCATGTGTGGAAGGGCTCCTTTTACTAGATTCCAAGTTTTGATTGATCACACATTTTTATGGGAAAGTGCTGTGATTATGATCAGGAAGCCAAGCAAATTCCATTTTAAAAAGCAGTTATTTTGAAGTCACAAGAGAAATACTGTATTAATGAATATAATTATATTGAGGTGCTCCTTGGTGGCCTCATGAAATTTTACTGTAGAATTTAATATTTCACATCAGCTTGCTGAATGTTTTGCTAACATTGCAAGCTATTAAGGATCTATGCCTCTTTCTTTGTTGGTGAGCAGGTAGAATTTGAGTCATTAGAACCTCATTGTGAAAGACAAGTCTGTGTTAGAGATCAATGAAAAAATTACTATTTAGTGCATGTCCTATCAACAGCTCTTGGCTAAAAGGATGTGTTGTGAAATAACTAAACAGTAGAAGACTCTACTGTCTGCATCCTAGCCAGACTCTGTGATGAAGATATTTCCTCCCTTGTCTCATGCTGACTTATAGATGGAAGTGTGAGCTGCCATTCTCCTTGGCTGACTACGTAGCCACACAACCCTCACATAGTCCTTATTCTATGCCACAGTGACTCGGGGAGGCAGAAGTCCTAGTCAGAAGCAATAGGGCTTTCAGGGAACCATCATCTGAGTCTTAGCATCCCTGTGATATCAGCAAAATACATACCATGTCATCCTGCAAGTTACTGCATTCCTGTCCTTATTCTGTTGCACAGCCAGGGAGCTAGCCCTCCTTAACTTTTTAGCTTAGCCCCTCCTTTTCTGGCTCTAGTGTGCCAGAAAGTACGTTCTTATAATTTCTGGTTGGGTGTGTTTTCCTTTAGTACCTGAGGAAGCACCTAAAGTTATTGCTACTTATTCTAAGCTCCCAAAAAACATGTTCCATGTCTGTGCTTGTCAATGAAACACCAGTGTTCTGAGGACTTGCATACAAATAAATACAGAATTTTAACCAGTGCTTCAATAGGCCACACACATGGAAGTTCAGTCTTTATTAGTAAGATTATGGGTTAATGCTTTTTGTATCACACACAAGGATGCACAAGGCCAGACTAGTTGGGAATGGGAAAATTGAAGTTGTCATTGAACAGCACCCAATTTGACTACCAGATCTGGATTGGAGCTCATCCTAGTAGCCCCTTGACTCCAAATGCAGAACTCAAAATCTGAGACGCCCACTTTGTCTTCCAAGTTCAGAGTAAGTACAAAGATCCTTGAACAAGCTATTCTCTGAATAGTTTCCTCCCTCATTGGCTGATGATCTCAGAGGTTAATCAGGCTCATTATTTCCCTACACCCAGCAGCAGATCGTGTGGGCCATATAGCAAAACCTATCACTGGAGCATCAGTTGTATGCTAACCCTGCACAGGCTCTTAGGGAGATGTTTGAGCCAGGCTTTGAAGGGTCAGTGGCTGAAGGACCAGCACTAGCAAGAGCACAGGAAGAAGGGCACAGGTAATTCTGGCTTTTTCTAAGTTGGCTATGAGTAAGTGGTGCTCTTCGCTATCATCTTTGCTCTCAGAAATGGTATCTATATGGTTTTGTTGTTGCTGCTGCTATCATTAAATCAGGGAATAAGCGACCTGCATCTAAGTGTTGCCACTGACATGAAATCTGTTTTCTTTATGCTTGCTTCATCAAACAATGACTTAAAGAAAGACCAGAGAGAGAGCCAAAACTGGATTTACAGAAGCCCTCTGTTCCTGCCATCCCACCTAAAAAGCCTCGGCCACCTAAGACCAATTCTCTGAACAGACCTGGTGCATTGCCCCCAAGAAGACCTGAGCGACCAGTGGGCCCACTGACACACACCAGGTACTGCCATGTTCTCACCAAGGCGGGTGGGTATGGTATGAACACAGGGAGCAGGAAAGAAATGGGAATCAAGTTTTGTCTAAAGATTCCAGCCACTTCTTTCCAGTGAGAATGTGGTCGCAAGAGAACGAACACTGTGTGGGTTTCAGAATCAGTAGGTAAGAACTAGGTACATATCATGTAGACCCTGCTCATACCCAGGGCGTTTACCTGGGATTTTTTTAGGACAGGCCAGCTGCCCTGCAGACTGGAGATGCAGGTCATATACTCTCCTTCATCCTTCGATGACTGGCCTTTGCACACCTCACTGAAAGCTATGTCTCCTAACCCTCTATTTATTCTGTGATCCCTCAAGCTATGCCCTGGGTTCTCTCTACTATTCACTGCACATCTTGGTATGGAATGCATGGTAGATTTTCCAGGGCTAAGTGTCTCTGAGCTCTACGACCCTCAAAGACATGCCTGGAACCATGATAATTTCTTCACTGGCAAGTTTGTCACGGCACTGGCTGTCTAAGACATGTGTTAGTAAAATGAAATCAGAGCTGGTACTGTGCATTCCAGAATTGCATAGACAGGGATTTCTTGAATTCTCTCCACTAGTTCTTACCTAGAACTTTCTACTATTGTAAATATGCCAAATGCATGTTGGTGTGATGCATCAGAGCAAATCAGTGGCCTTGACACCTTCATCTGTCTCTGATGCCACACTGGAGTAGATTCTTTTTTTTTTTTTTGGTTTTTACGAGACAGGGTTTCTCTGTATTGTTTTGGAGGCTATCGGTCCAGCCTGGCCTCGAACTCACAGAGATCTGCCTGCCTCTGCCTCCCGAGTGCTGGGATTAAAGGCGTGCACCACCACCGCCCGGCTGAAGTAGATTCTTAAAAGCTGTTTCCATGGTTAGCGTTGTGTGCTGTTCCTGAGTTCCTGTGTTGAAAGCAGGTAGTCCTTCAGGCTTGGATCTTAGTCCATCTCAGAGGCTGCTTTGTGAGTTGCTGTCTTTCTGACCGCCATCTGTAAATTGAGAGTGATACTGAAATTCACCTACATATAATATTCAGATATGTAGCATATGCTTACAAAGTGACAGTATTTTCCTTGTCAACTATTCCACTGTGTAACCTGCAGTGAGACAATAGTGTTTACTTAAATTTTTAAAAATTGTGGTAGAGCCGACATAACATGCAAGCTGTCATCGTAACTATTTTAAGTGCATGGTTTGAAACAAGTATTCGTATCATTGTGCAATCATTTCCAGAACTTTTCCCCTCCTGTAAAACTGTACCTCTATTACCCTTTAAACAGCGACTCACCATTGCCACCTCCATGTATCCCTAGAAGCCATTATTCTACTTCCTGTCTCTATGATTTTGACCCCTAGGTACCTCATATAAGTAGAATCAAAGTGCATGGCTCTTTTCACATTGCACTGCACGATGTCCTTCCTCATGTGTTGTCACATGGTCCATTACTTACAGTAACAAGAACAACAAATGCCCCCCCAAACCGACCAAATACAGAGACATTTCACTGCCTAAATGGCTGAGAGATATCAGAAGGCAGCCAACAGTGTTGTGTGCTGACATATCTGGGTATAGGAGGTTGTCTGCACAGCCGAGCACAAGGCTGTCAGCATTTCCAGAGCATGTGAGTTAACATTCTGTAGGTGTTGTACCAAGGTTCAATTGAACCACTGCCTCTTTGAAATGGCCCTTGTGAGAATGAATTGGATCATAACCTCCAGTGTGCTGGTCAGGTCCCTGTGTGGCATACCCTTCTCTTCTGATAGGTAGTAAAGAGCTCTTTGCATATGCTGAGACCACTTGGAAGCCCCGGTAACTGAGCAACAGCCACATTAGTGGTGTGTTCATCCCAGAAGCTAACACACCAAAGGAAAAGGTTATATAAACAGAAGTGGTTCTGAAGAGAATATGAGCTATCCAAACAAAGAGAAGATGTAGAGCAGGAAAGATCACCCATCACTTTATAGCTAGCAAAAGGGCAGCCAAGGCCACATGCTGCCAAATCCTGAAGGTCTTCAGAGACTACACACATTTCAATAAACGCAATAGCATGTTCTAACATATTCCTGCTGCTTTTTATAATGATCTAATGAAAAGAGAAGAGATATTCTCACTACTTCCTTGTCTTTTATAGCTACCCTTGACCCTGTGGTTGTGGGATGGGTGCAGCTTTGCAAGCTAGAGGAAGCTTGTCATCCCAGCTGAACTTGCAGACTCCAGAAGTCACATTCACCTCCTAGCTCTTCTCAGTCTCCAGTTCTCAAATCTGTTTGTGAGTTAGAAGGACAGGCTACCAAGGAGGATGTAATAAGGACTATCTATGTATATAAAGTAGCATGAAGCATAAATTCTTAACATTACTGTGCCACCTGAATAGCCTGTGAGAAGATGGAAATTCTCCAACCCCTACTCACCCTGTGGCTGCCCAGCCCCCAAGGCTTTGCATTGCTGTGCAAAGGGTGAAGAGAATTAGGAAAAGCCCCAGGTTCTGGCTTAGCCCATTAAAAGGAGGGAATTGCCTTTTCTGACTCACTGGCTCTCAGACTTGAGGCACATAAACAAAACAAATTGGTAGGCCCTATACCATGGTTCTGACTCAGCAGACCTGTAATTGACTTAGGAATTTGCAATTTTTTTTTGATGAGGGGAATTGATTTTGTTTTTTGTTTCATTTTTTGAAACAGGGTCTCATGTAGCCCCGATTGTCCTTAAACATGTTTTAGATTCGTAGATGACGTCGAATCATCTTGCCTACATCTTCCTAGTGCTGAGATCACAGGCATGTGTCACCATACCTGGCTTATGTGGTGCTGGGAACTGAACACTGAGCTTTGTGAATACTACCCAATTATAGTAACAACTAAACCATATTCTCAGTCCTGAATTTGCATTTCTAATAGTTCCCAGGTGCTGCTATTGCTGCTGATGGTGGCGTCTACAACCTAGAACCACTGGTTTGGTTTCTCCCAAGTTGGTGCTTTCCCATCCTCCTCTGACCGCCTCTCATGCACCTGCTAATGCAGCCTGATCTCTGTGCCGATCAGCATGTCCCCTTCTGGAAGCATTCCCATATTTCTCGCTATTGCTCTCTTCACCAAATGCCTGACACCTCATGTTTAGCATGGTTCTAGGGCCGATACTGTGCCACTTGGGATGCACCCACCCCCGGACTCCTTCACAGGATTTAAGACAGATCAAGAGCATGTGTTTTGTCATTGCCACATGCCTTTGGGTGTCGAGCATATGGTAGTGGCTCATTTAACAAACACTTGTTGAATGTCAGAGTTCCTTCAGTAGGGGTGCCAGTGCTTATATTTTATTCCATTTGCCTCTTCTGTGTTCCTTCCCAGCCTGTATAGAAAGAAGCATGTGTTCCTTACATTCAGAGTAGCTTAGTATGCCATGGATTTTAAGAGGCAAAAAACTAAAGATCAAAGAAAATCTCACTGCCCCTCAGTCCCTAATGCACTTACACTTCTTGCTAAGGAGTTATATTAGAAAAGTGTGGCATATATTAGTTTGCAAAGTTGTTTCATTCTGCCAAATTATTTGTGGCAGTCGTGTGCCAACTGTATGCAAGCAGTCCTGTGCCAGTGTCCCTCTGCAGAGAGGGCACTGTGTGCTGCATGAAACAAGTGTCTGCCAAGATTTACCTGACCAGATGGCCGGCAGGCTAACAGACAGATGATTAAGCAAAAGGACACCCAGTCCTCATTGGCAGGTCTCGCTGGAGGAGGCATTCCAGCTTCAGCTGTTGTGTCCAGGCTGGACCTCTTCATCAGCCAGCAAGCTGCTGCCGTGTGGCACTTGCAGAAGAGGTCTCCTTCTCTTTTAGTAGGCATAGGTATCTCTGGGGAAAGGGATCTGTGTGGAAGAACAGCATAGTCTCTATTTACATGTACACACTTGACAAAAGTGCATCAAGGGCCCACTGTGTTCTGGATCTTAGGGAGGGTGGGGCTCAAGTGTTCCTGCTCAGTTCTCAGGAGTTCTATTCAGGGACATCAGACAGACGCCAGAAGGGCACCAGCAAAGAAGTTTGTGTCTAGTCTAAACAAGTTGAAGCACACTGTAAGGATGTGACAGTGACTGTTGTCATCCTCAGGTGTTTACAATCCTCAGCGATGGTAAGAATGGTCCTTTAATTTCTAGGCAGTGCATATCTAATTTTAATATGAAAAACTTCAAAAACCACTACCAGGGCTAACTTTAAAATGATGAGTGCCAATTGAACTGTATTTTATGAAACGGAGTTCTACATGTTTTTATACTTACAATTGCAGAAAATAGCAATACAATTAAAAGTTAAATATGGGACTTGATAGGCAAAACTCAATCATTTTGTCATCTTGGAAAGACTATCAACAGAGCCAGGCAGAGGAAATGAGGCTTTTTAATGGTCACATTAACAATCATTGGTGTCAAAAAAAAAACTGTTAGTTTCTGTCAAGCCCCAGAACTCTACTGGAATATAAGTTTTATCACTTTCAATATTGACATGGGACACTGAGAGCTTTAAAAAATTAATGTTATTTTGTTAGATGTTATGTCATGCTCTAGTTTTTAGAAATAATTTTATTATATTCCTTTCCTCTTCACTATTCTCCAAGCTTCTTTGTTTGCAAAACTGGGGATTCTTTTGCTGTTAACTTTTGTATCCATCTTGCTAGATGAATCAGGACTTTTAAATTCAATAGCTTCTGTTTTGGTAATCATAAGTAGAATTGTATTAAAATAGTAAATTAGGAAAAAATGATGAGTGCCAAGTGGCTCACGTGTCACCCTAGCACTTGGGAAGTGGAGGTGGGAGCATCCCAAGTTTAAGGCCAGTCAGGACTATGTAGTGAGATCCTAAATTAAAGAGGGGATGCCAACGAAACAAAAAAGTGGGACGATGATGGAAATATCCCTGACTCGGCCCACCCTGTGTAAACCACCCTATAACAAAGATGCTGGTGATCTGATGACCATTCTGTTTACCCTGTTTTGATACTTGAATATAAATAGGTCTCAGTTATGTGGGGTTATAGGTTCAATAGTTACTATTATCAACTTAATAAAAATAGATTTAGAAGCATCTGTGAGAAGAGAGCCTAAGACTGTGCAGAAGGGCCTGAAGGGAAAGAAAGAAAGAGAGAAAGAAAGAAAGAAAGAAAGAAAGAAAGAAAGAAAGAAAGAAAGAAAGAAAGAAAGAAAGAAAGAAAGAACGGAAGAAGGACACGATGGAGAAAAGCAGGTTGACATGGGCTCTAGAAATTGCCTTTAGTAAAAGACAGAAAATCAAAAACCTGGGGAGTAGAGCAGGTGTTTGCCCTCAAAGGAAGGGAGGTAGAAGCAAGCTGGCTAGAGGTTAGACAAAAACAGGTTTGTCAGTCCTCACAAACTCAGCCACCCTAAGCCAGAATCAGTTTTCTTTTTCTTCTAAAGAATGAGGAAGCTAGAGGAGGACTTTTGCTCTGAGTTGAGGGAAAGAGAGAGATTTACCTGCTGCCTGCTGTAAGCTCGTGTGCTCTGAATGAAGGAAACAGGTATGTCCTAAGGCACAGGTGATAGACATAGGGTCTCAGATGACAGGGAGGCAATCACAACTAGTAGGTGTTGGGGGAGGTCACAAAAGTAAGGGTGAAGTAGGGAAAGTTGAGAGCTGAAAGGGGAGTACAGGAGTCTGTGCTATATCTTAGAGATGGGACTATTATGGAGAGGAACGTGTTCACAGCCCACAGTGTAGCCACAGGTGAATGGATGAAAATTGTAAGAACTAAAGGAATCGGGGGAAGAAAAAGGCACTGTTGGAAATGGATCACCCAGGTGGGTATCATAGGCAGAGGCTTCAGAAGATGACAAAGAAGAGGGAGAAGGCTAGGGTTCTGTAGGCTAGTGTCCTCCCAGATGGATATCACAGGGTTCTGGGGGTCGATGAGTCTGTGGTAAACACTTAGCAGTTTGTTAGCAGATAGTGTGGACTGCAGAGGCTAGAACTTCTGAAAGGTAGTGAGAGATATATCTAGATGCTGCCATGATAGGACTACAGACAACCGTCAGGCTCTGTCTGGTGTCCAGCAGAGCTAAGTTAACAGCCTCTACTTTGGCTTGTGGCTGAGAGTGTGAGGTCTATGCAGACCACTCAGTGAGGAGGTGATAGATGTAGTTGATGACTAGAACTCAGATCTCCCAGAGGATGCTATCCATTGGCTTGGAATGTGAAAGAGAAGTGATGCTAGAAGCTGGGCATGGATCCATGTTGTGAACAGGAGGTCTACTGACCTCCCAAACCTATGCTACTTTGTTGCTGTGGCCAAATCCCTGACTAAAACAGAGTAAGAGGGGAAAAACTTGGTTTGCCTCGTGGTCTGATAGGGTTATTCCATGGATGTTTAGTGCCATATGCTTAGGCAGAACATTGTGGCAACAGGAATATGGAAACAGAAAGCTGTTCACTTTATAGTGGACAGGAAGCAGAAAGACAGGGGGGGGACACTGAGAATACGAGACAACCTTCAAAAGCACACATTCAATGACCTGTTTCCTCTAGGTAGACTGCATCTTCTAATGTGACCACAGCATGCACAAAAAGCAGTATCAGGTAGGGACCAATTGTTCAACACATGAGCCTGCAGGGCACATGGCATACTCAAATCATAACACCATGTTTTTCCTGTGAAGAACAAGAGGCTCTGATGAGAGGATTGTACCATAGGAGAGCGCAGTGCAAAGGACTTGCATTTTTTTCCCGTTTATAGTGACTGAAGGAGCCCTGAATCTTAGGGAAACACAGGCAGTAAGTGATTGATGGGCCTTGAGACATTTTAGGTTGAGGCAAAGATGAAGTAAACATTTATGTACCAAACATAAACTAACTGCTTAGAGAACGGTAGTTATAACTCTTGAGACTGACTTACCAGCATAGAAGTTACTTTTTCCCGTCAGTTTGACTAAGGCATCCTGGTTGCCTATGCACTTGGGTTACAACTTCTAGGTACTGATTGCTATGGGGTGTATAGTCTCTGTGTCTACCAAAGGAACGCATTAAGACTCCTTTTGGTATAGATGAACCCACTGAGTAAGAAGGAAGAACAAAGACAAGTGAATGGGCACATGTAAGTGTTTTGTGCATTGGCCTGTAAGATGTGCACCAAGGTGCTTATGTCATCATTTGGAGTTTAAATTACTTAAGTGATTTAGTTTGAAAATTTGTAATGATGCCTTACCGGGCTATTTTAGTACTTTTCTACAAGTTGAGATGAAGGCATGTCTCTTAAATTTTTATTTTTCAATTAATTTCAATTATGTGTATGCATGTATATTTGTGTGGGGGAGTGTGCTGTCTAGTTTTATGCCAATGTGATGTGAACTAGAGTCACTTTAGAGTAGGGAACCTAAATTGAGAAAATGTTTCCACCAGGCTGGCCTGTGGTGTATTTTCTTGTTTGATGATTGAGCTTGGAGGGCCAGCTTACTGTGCACTGTGTCACCCCTGGGCAATTAGTCTTGGGTGCTATAAGAATGGTAGATGAACAAGTCATGGGGAGCAAGTCACTAAGCAGCACTCATCTATAGCCTCTGCTTCAGTTCTTGTAGCCAGGCTCCTGCCCTGATTTCCCTGAATGATGGACTAAAAGATGTAAGGTGAAGTAAATCCTTTCCTTTCCAAGTTCCTGAGGTGAGGTGTGGAGGGTTTTTTTTTTTTTGCTAATTTGTAATTTTATGTGTAGGGGTGTTTTGCCTGCATATATGTCTCTGCACCATGTGTGTGCAGTGCCCACAGAAGCCAGAGAGGGCATTGGATCCCCCTGGGACTCAAGGTTGGCATCCTCACTATGGTGCTGGGAATAGAGTCCAGGTGCTCTAGTGCTCTTCTCAATCACCTCTCCAGCTTTGTGTAGAGTTTAAACAAACCACTGTATGTTAGACCCTAACGCCTAGCATGAAAGCTTCAGAAATATCACCAGATCCGTTTGTATTTTCCCCCTCCTTTGACTGAATTCAGTGGAAGTGTTTTCCCATATAATGGAAAGCAGGTCATATTCTGGAACCTCTGAGGAGGTAGAAACATGTACCTCCATGGACAGCACATCAGAAGGCCACCCAGGGAGTAAAGCACAGAGCATCCCCTGGAAACAGTGACAGTGCCAGGAGGAGACTGGGAATGGAGGGAGGATAGCAAATGCATGATGCTGAGCAGTGCCAGCAGGTTTAAGGGAAGCCTGTCATTCACACTTTAGGGATGTCTACGTTATGTGCTGACCAAATTTCATTTGTATATACACTATGCTCTCTTTCCACCCACACATATAGTAAAACTCATTTGCGACAGCAAAATTCAGTAGTAGTGACAGGGTTTTGCCCTGATTGGGCTACATTGATTTTCCTGCCACTGGGTGACCAGAATAGGGCAGTGAAAGAAACACCAGGACATATTAGCACCTCCCAGTGCCATTTGTCTTCTAGCATGATTTTCCTATAGCTATTTTCTTTTTAATGCTCTTCCTCTAAGTGGCACCTACAAACTGTCCTGACAGTTGCACAATCATGAGCTCTTTCCTCCTGACACTGACAAGGAACTGGGCCCAACTTCTTTCAAGCTCCTTTCTTGCTTTTGGAGCACTAAGATGGGGAATTAGGAATGAAATCTGCTGATGGTATCATTCTTTTGGCCTTCTGGGGTTGCTGGGCTCTGGAGGTAGGCCTACTTCTAGGTGTCCTTACTGAGTCTGTACAGAGAATAGATATTAGGAGAGAAACTGAGTGAGAAATGTCCTATCTCCTTCCAGACATGTCTTCACCTTCTATAAATAGCAGAGCTTGTTTGTGTTCATCTGGGTGAAGACATGCATTTCAAGGAGAGAGCTGCTGGGAAAATCACTCTGGGTCTTGGTTCTCATGTCCATGTAATTTCTTGGACAGTCTCATAATTTAGTTGGACTACTTTTTCAATCCCAAAGTCTGTGGTGCCTGGGACATATTCTGTCTACAAGATGTTTATGTGGAGACTCCAAGGTCTCAGCTTGGCGTCTTTCTGGGAAAGGACAGAAAGCCCTTTGAAGTAATGAATAAAGGAAACCTGTTTTGTCCTTTCTTGATGGAAGGGTCCACCTCCAGGGCTTGCTATATTGTGGGGCAGAATGCTCCTGAAGGATTCACTCCACATTTGCTGTCTTCATACATGTTGTTACGAATCTAAAAGGAAAACTCCCCTCAGGAATAAAATATGTGAATGTTTTTGCCATTTCAAGTATGATAGAAAAAGACAAAGCTAGGCATCAGCAATCTTCCATCTGCTTCCTGCTCTGCTATCAATCAGCCTCCTGGCCTTGTGCACATCCATTCCAACCTCTGAGCACACAAGACCTATAAGCAGAGGCCTGTAACAAAGTGGGAAATTGCTGCCCAACATTCACATTCAAAGCTGAGGTCTGAGATATTAATCAGGTAGCCAGGACGCTTGCTGTCCTAGTTTGCTTTCTCTTGCTCTGATATAACACTGAACAAAGTCAACTTGAAGAAGAAAGGGTTCATTCGGCTTAAAAGTTACAGTCCAGGATGAAGGCAAGCCAAGGCAGGAACATGAAGGCAGGCATTATAGCAGAGACCAATAAGTATGCTGCTTATTGGCTCGCTTCCCATGGCTTGCTCACTTTCCTTTCTTGTAGAATCCAGGACTACCTGCCCATAGGTGGTACTGCCTGTAGTGAGCTGCTCCCCACCCCTGTCAATCATTAATGAAGGAAATGCCTCCACAGATTTGTCTGCAGGCCCATCTGATGAAGGCAATTCCTCAGCTGAGATTCCCTCTTCCCAGATAGGTCTATCATTAATGAAGGAAATACCTCCACAGATTTGTCTGCAGGCCCATTTGATGAAGGCAATTCCTCAGCTGAGAGTCCCTCTTCCCAGATATGTCTATGTTTGTGTCAAGTTGAGATAAACTAACCAGTGCACTGCCCTTAGCTTTTGCATCTTGGGGGCATCACTGGATTGAGATGTTGTCAGGATTAGCAAGGAGTTTCCCCCATGTTTTACACTACAAAGGGATAATGGGTAAGATTGCCTAGTTGGGGAAAAGAAGGAAGACAGAGTAATGCAAGCAGTTTCTCTGTGGTCTCCCTTTTGACATGTGTAATCATTTCTATGATGTCACAGCTCCTAAGTGGAATGAGAGGTGGTGAAATTAGCAGACTCACCTGTGTGCCGTAGTGGTTGCCTGCTGTGGGAAATGGGCCTTTAAATTTTTTTCTTTTCTGTTCCTTCTCAACTATGTCCCCTTACCCCCATACTTTTTTAGACATCCAAAGCTAAAAGATTTGCATTATGGCAGCACATCATTTTGAGGGCAGGGGGCTGCTAATGAAATCACCATACAGACTTGGAATCTCGTGCTGTAGGACCTGCTCTTTATCGTTTCATCTCCATGTAGCTGTAGAAGACTGGTGTCTGCTTGGTGATTTTCTGTCATAATGCTGGCAGTGCTATCATAGATTTGTTAGCGTGCTTCCTTTGGCTTCTTGCATACTTCAACACCGTTTCCACCCCACATGTCTTGGCTTAACTGTCCCAGCTTGGGCTAAATTAGGCCATGCCTCTGGCTGAGTTCACGTTTTTCATAGGTTGCACAGTGTTGTGCGTCTTTTCACATTCTTCTCTATGCACGAGCCCTGTGTTGTCTCAGGTTCACATGGGATGAATTGGTCACTGTGGATGCATGCTTTTTGTTTATTATTGGCGCTTCTTAACTTAAGAAGCAAAAATTATTTATCCAGCTGGGAATAAGCTAGTGTAACAGAGATAGCTTGGTATTGTCAGTGACTCACTGTCCCCAGGGCAGATCCTCTGCCTGGAAGACCAAGAGACTGAATAATAAAGAAGCTTCAGTGGAGACAAGAGGTTCAGAAGTTCAAGGTCATTCTTGGCTATATAGAAAGTTCTAGGCCAACCTGGAATACATGAAATCCTGTGTCTAAATAAATAAATGAATGAGTGAATAAATAAGTTAGCTTAAAGAAGTGTTCCTGGTCTCTGCAATTAGACCTAGTAGGTTCAAATCTAGATCCTGCCACTTTAATACTTTTGTGACTTTTCATTGGCAAGTGGCTTAACCTGGCTTAGCCTCAGTTTCTTTCACCATATAATGAAAAACAAGATGTCACAGGGGCAGTTCCTTAGGGATCAGACTGTGCCAACATGGCATGAAGGTGTGTTGTAGGGCTCAATGCCCATAGAAGCAGGATTGGGCAAAGGGAAAGTTAAGTTGTGATGGTGGTTCGGCAAGTGCCTGTGAGATCCACGAGGTGCTTTGTAACCAAAATTGTTCAGTTGCCTTGTCCCATGTTGGCTAAGGAGGCTCTCTGCAGCCAGGTCTCTTTCTGGACGGACTGAAAGCTGAAAGCTGCAAGTAACAACATTCTTAGTAGTGGGTTGGCCACCTGCCTCTGCAAGGGATCCGCCAAGGCATAGTACATGAGAGATTGTGAGGGTGGATGCTCCATCCATGAAGGATTCTCTCTCAGTGCCTGATAGGTGATGGTCCTTGAGCAAGCAGTAGCTGCTGCTGTTATTTTCAGGGGACCTTAGGATCTATTTCTCCCTGTTAGGACTGCTCTTGTCTGTGACTTAGCTTCCTTGTTCAGGAAAACAAGGGACTTCTATGATGTCCAGTTATCTATCATGCAAGTGCCAAGCTAAAACGTCTAAGAAAAAATGTGTGGAAATAGAATCATTTTGATTTCAAATTCAACCTTGTTTATTTAGTTTCATGTTTTCTTTTCATTTTCATTAGTCCTTTGAGAATTCTGTACAATGTGTTTTGATTGTATTCACTTCCCTCCTCAACTCTTCTCTTTTCCCTGTCCACCAAATTTTGTGCTCTATGTTTTTTTTAACTCATTAAATCCAGTTCGTGCTGTTCATATACTCTTGGATGAGTGACCTCCCCTTGGAGTACAATCGACCTAACAAGGGCCATACTCTTAAAGAAAACTGACTCTTCCTCTCCCAGAAGCTATCGCGTGCCAATAACTGCTCAGCTAAAGGCTTCATGCCCACCTACCCCTCCTTGCTGGGATTTGGTTTGGCTTGAGTTTTGTGCATATTACCACAACAGCTGTATGTATGTGTACCTGCCCTGCTATGCCCGGAAAAAGTTTCCTTGCTGTCATCCACCACCTCTAGCTCTTACAATCTTTTTGTACCCTCTTCCACAATGGTCCCTTAGAAGGAGGGAGTATGAGTCTGGACAGCCTTATTCTGCTCTCTTTGGATAGATGGTACTATTCATAGCCAGCCTTCTCCTGTGTTCTCCTTTTATTTAATTGTTGTGGGTATAGAAACTCAACAAAGGAAAAAAAACTCCTGCAGGAGCCAATAAATGATGAAAGGATGACTCTTTTCTTTCCTTTAGAGTTCAATGACATCCTTTCTGGGAAAAATGGTACCCTTGTAATGAACAGACTGTGGTAGAATGGAGACCATCAAGAGCTGCATCCTCATTGGGTATCATCCACTATAGACATGTGCTTCAGTAAATTTCAGAAATTCTGGTATTTTTCAGAACCGAAATTCGTTAGCATTGTTGTAAAGATGCTATAAATACAGTGAAAGGCATTTACAAATAGACATTGTAAAATGCTTACACACCCACAGTCTGAACACTGTCAAAACACCAGCTGCAGCTTCCCTACTTGGAAGGAGCAGAACTTTTTTTAAACTACACCTACTGTGTTTTCAAAATAGGCTTGCTTCTAGCCCTAGATAGAAGAGCATTTCAACTGAAATCCGTCTCTAGCTCTCGGCATGAGGGATCAGAGAGCTCAGTTAGAGAGAAGCCAATATCCTAGCCTCCTTACACACGTGTGGCCCATGTTCTAGCATCTAGGGAAGAGTCACTTGGGAATGGTTGCTTCCTATTTCTTCAGGGTTGTTCCTCATGCTTCAGCCTATAGAGCCTTCAGATAAATCCCAGAAACATGAAACTATCCCCTTAGGCAGAAGCCCTCCCTGGCAAGAGTTCACTATAGGTCACACCAAATGCCATTTGAGAGAAAGCCACCCTGACAACTGAAATATAATATTATTTTTCCTTTTTATCAAATGCCATCAGAGCAAAGGTCCTGAAATTGAGGATGGAGCCTCTATTAGCTATGAGTTATTTGCAAGTGTATTTTTCATTTGTATGATGTTCTATATTTGCAGCAGTTGTGAACCCCAAATGCCCTTTAAAGCAAAAGTTCTCAATTGATGGCTGCTGTGTTAGAATGTGTTCAGTACTTTAGTCTTAATGTTGTATTTATTTGCTCAGGCTACCATAACAAACTACCACAGGCTGGGTAGTGTTAAACAGCAGATATTTAGCTTATCATACTTATAGAAGCATTGTACTAGGAGGGAAGACATGGCAAGATTCTCTTCTGTATGCCCTGGAGAACTGGCTCAGTGTTTAAGATCACTTGCTGCTCTTCCAAAGGATCTAAGTTCAAATTCAAGAACTCATGCCAGACCCCCCCTCTCTCTCTCTCTCTCACACACACACACACACACACACATGCAGAGTAAAAATAAATATTTTTGAATTCTTTTTTGCAGAATAAATAGGGATTGCTAGGTTTACACATAAGTATCAAACATTGTGACAAGAGTAGAGGGATGCTGTGCACTGTGCAAGAATTAAGAGGGAAACAAAGACGGGGCTCTGAATGCTAAAGGGTAAATCACATTTGCTCGAGTAGAGTAGGAAGGGACATCATCCCAAACCTTGATGGAGACATGGAGATTTGAAGGCATAGGAGAGGATAAAAGTCTGAGAATTTGAGGACAACTACAGGACCATCTTGTAACCCAATCCTGCAATAATCCCCACAATTTCTCTGATGTTTAAATTTTGGCAAGAGGGGGACTTGGGAGGAGTTGGAGAAGGTAGAAAAGGGGAGAGGAAATGATGTACATACAGTATTTATACATGAAATTCTTAATTAAAAAACCCAAAACAACAACAAAAACAACTCTACAATTTGAATAGATTCAATCTCCTGTGGCTTATAACCTGTTGTGTCCTTAAGTATAATTTAAATAGGAAAAATAAGAACTCTTGAAGGCCCTTTGGAGGTGATCAGACCCAAACTAGCTTGACAGTCTTAGTGCTGATGAATCACCCTTGTTCTGGAGAGATTAAGTAATCTGAACAAGGTCATACAGAGGATGAGAAGTGAGTTCAGATGTAGTACTCCTGGCTTGGATATGCAAGTGTAGGATTCATAATTTCACACACCTTAACTGATTCCCAAGAGAGATGGCTACATTTGGCCGCTTGTGTTGAAGACAGTTATTAATAAGAATTTGTTGGACAAGGACCAGACTATGCCACCTTTTACAATGACAATTCTGTTGGGGAGAAAAGAGAGAGAACATGAGCTGGATGTACCTTGTGAGTCTTTAATCACTAACGGTAAAGGAAACTACATTTCTTTGAGATTTATTTTCATTTTACTTCTGTGCATGTTTTGCTTATATGTATGCATGTGCACTGAGTGCATACCTGGTTCTTGTGGAAGTCAGAAGAGGTAACATTGGATCCCCTGGAACTGGACTTACAGATGGTTGTGAGCCAGTGTGTGGGTTCAAGGAACCAAATCCAGGTCTTCTACAAGAGGAACAAGTACTCTTTAATTCTGAGTCTCTCTCTGGCCCTATAATAAATGAAAAATGTAATAGAAGAAAAAGGGTCTGGACAGATGTCTCAGCAGTTGCAAATACTTGCTTTTTTTCCAGAGGACCTGAGTTCAGTTCCCAGCACCCATGTCAGGTGGCTCACAATTGCCTATCTCTCCCTCCAGGGAATCTATAGTATCCTTGGATTCCTGCACATAAGTCAGATACATACACACAGATAAACACACACGTGTGTGAATAAAATGTAAAATAAATCTTTAAAAATAAATGTAAGGAAAAATCTCCCATAAACTTATTCCTGAGACAAGTACTATTCACATTTAAAAAATTCTTGCCCATATTTTTTCTCTATATGATTCAGCTTATTTGTGTCAATCTTACACAGGTGCTATCACATAGAAGATCATAAAACTTTATGACTTGGAGAAAATGCATCTATTGTACTATGTATAATGCATTATCATTTCAGAAAATTTGGTCAGTGTTCCTGGATTCCACATGTATTTTTTTAGGCACTGAGCTGGGTGATGAAAATCACTCATCAGACTTCCCAGGAATAACTGCCATAAATATTCTTGTAGTCTTAAAGAAGAATTCCTCTCCCTAACATGTAAGGGAGGTATGTGGGTGTATGCATATTGCTGTGCATGTCACTGCTGCCCTTCTTTCGTTCTCTAACATTGTAATATAAGCATTCATTCTTGTCAGAAAAAACCCTGTCTATAAGTGCCATTTAAATGTCTCATAAAAGCCCATCAAATGTCATGGTTTACTCAAATATTTCCCTAGATGTAAAATAGTCCATTGGTTGTTTTTCAGATTTTCTTCATTGTACACAATGCAGTAATGCATGGAACCTATTTATTTCAGGCTTTGTCTTTCACAAAGTCCAAACTATAGCTCAGAACTGGGTCTAAAGCATATGAACACTTAAAATCTCTATCCTAGTCTTAAAACTCAGTTAATTTTGTCCTATGTTATTCCACAGATCTGGGTAACTTTCAAATTTTCATGTTATAGCAGGTGAAATAAGCTGGAAACAAAGAGAAAAACACTGTGTGCCCTCACTTTCATGTGTAGAACAATGGTTACCAGCAACTGATAGAGGGCTCGGTGGGTGACATTTGTCAAAGGGTACAAAGTTTTAGATAATAAGAGTGGGTGGTAGTGGGTTGGGGGGTCGGTGGGGGAGCATGGGAGGATGAGAAGATGAGGGAATGGGAGGATTAATATGTAAATAACAGTGCTTCTAAAATAAAAATATTTTAAAATAAAAAAATGAAAAGAGTAAGTCTTAGTGATTTAGCATACAACATGGTGATTATAATCAATAATAATGTGTTGTATATTTCAAAACAACCAGAAGAAAGGATGGTTAAATATTTTTACCACAAAGAGATGGTAAATATTAGAAATGATATATATGCTAACTTACCTGATTTGATTATTATGATGGATACATATATTGAAACATCACATTGCAACTTATAAACAATTACTGTTTACCTGTAAAAATGGTTTATTTTCATTTTATTGAAGTGTTTCTTTATATTTTAGTCATATCTTCTTCTTCTCCAAATTAAAAATAAAGTTTTTAAATGAAGTTTTTTGGGTAGGGAAAGAGGATATGGGAGGAGTTGGGGAAAACAGAAAAATGTGACAAGATATGTTATATGGGAATTTAAAAAAACAATTCAATCATAGGGAATATACCTACAGTCATACATTCATTGTTACTGGTATTGAATGGTAATAATGTGAAAATAAATGTTACAGCTTTCTGTAAAAGGCACTTTTAGAAATAAAAGACTAAAATGCTGGGGTGATTGCTTATTCAGTAAGGTGCCTGCCATGCAAGCAAGAGGACCTGAGTTCAGATCCCCAGCACCCATGTAAAACCTGAGCTTTGCTGAACTCATTTGTAGCCCCATTGCTAGGGAGCTCATTGATCAACAAGTCTAGATGAATTGATGAGCTCTAGGTTCAGTGTGAGGTTCTGGGCATGGTGATACATGCCTTTAATCCCAACATACAGGAAACAGGGACAAGGAGATCTTCATGAGTTCCAGGCCAGTCAGGGCAACATAGTGGGACCCTGTCTCCAAATAAATGAATGAATGAATTCATGGATAGATAGATAAATAGAGGGTGATCATGGAAGATACCCAATATCAGCCTCTGGCCTCCACAGGCATATGTACACATATGCATGCATACCACAAACACACCCACTCAAATGAATGCATACATGCCCCACACAAGCATGTAAAATAAACTAAACTCTAAAACCCTACATCCAAAAGAAAACAAATAAACATAGAATAAAATAGTTGAGTCATATAGTAACAGGTAAATAGAGTAGAACAGTAAGTAACAAAATATACTGAGCCCAGTAAGGGGCAATGGAGTCATCTTTAACCCTTGAGATAGTCTCTCATTTAATAAGAAACTTCCAGCTATTAACTCAGACAAGTACACAGCAGCTTCAAGATTGACAGTAACCAAGATACATCATGAAGCCGCGTGTTCTGAAGCAGCCAAGTCTTGAGGAACATGTGATTAGTTCAGATGCAAACCTCCTCCACACCAACAGCTCCTCTGATGTACTCTTCAACTACCCACCAAGATGTCAAACCATCTTGGCTTTTGATGGCTTTCAGAAGCCTCCTTTCAAGGCTACCAAAAGCCAAGTGCATATTTGACACTCCCCTGTATTTTGAACCATCTTTATGACTTATAATAATGCTTAAGTGTAAATATCATGCTATGGTGTTATACGACTGCTGACAAGGAAAATCTGTGATCAACATGTAACTTTCCCCGAAGTATTTTCATTTCATTCTATTTTGAACTTTTTTTAATACACACACACACACACACACAAACATACATGCATAGTCCAGTACGTCCTTGCCATGCTAATCTGGCCAGTTTGTCTCCTCTGGTTTCTCTCTGGTCTTTAGTCTTTAGTCTTGGGACCCTTGGTCATGTGGGTACACCATCATGTACACTTGCTCCTCTGCTCAATCCTATACTCTTCTCCTTTTGTCCTGTTCTCTTCCTTTCTCTTTCATGGTGTGTGTGTGTGTGTGTGTGTGTGTGTGTGTGTGTGTGTGTGTGTGTGTGTGTCCTGCCTTGTTTTCATGCCTCCCTCCAGCCACTGCTCCCTCCACTGCTGTATTTGCTGAGTTCAGCTGGCTCACAGATTTCTGGGGAATTCTTCTGTCTCAACTTCTTATCTTACCTTAGGAACATTGCAATTATAGATGTGTACTACTGGGACTGGATTTATGTGAGTTTGTAAATTTTGAACTCAGACCCTCGTGCTTGTGTGGTAAGAGCTTTAACTCACTGAGCCATTTTCCCAGGACACAGTCTTATGGGTATGTCTTTTTATTTCCCTCAAGGCCCAACTGTAATGCTCCATGTTCTGTGTACCCTGTAGAATTCCTCTGCCCTACTCAGGACTGTGACATGCAAGTGTCATGCCTTGTGGACCTATGGTAGTCTTATGTGCCTGTGCCATTCACATCATGGGCCTTACCAGAGTAGGTACTTCCCACCTTGGCCAGATGTTTCGGAAAGTAAATGTTCCTGGTGTATTTTGACTTCAGGCCATGGTAACTTGCAAAGGCTGTGAGAAGACTATTTCTATTACTTTGATAGGAACAAATGCTCAGTTTCCACTCTCATTTCATGGTACGGATCAGCCCTTGGATAACTTTATCTGGGGATCATCTCCCAAACAGGGCCAAAGAGCTGTCTTTCTGGAGGGATTTCAGGCTTAGTCTACAAAGAAACTGTTTCTTCCCTTATCTTGCAGACTTATTCCCATCCCACATGTGGGCTTCTTCCAGTCGAGATTCTGAGAGAAGTCACACATGTCTTAATAGGCATAGAGCGGGGGTAGGGCATGACCACTCAGAAGCTATCTAATTTTATAGACTTGTACCCCAGTGCCAGCCTTCAGGCTGCCAGATCTCAACTTGACACCTTCTGCCTGTCAACAGCCTGGCTGATGCTTCAGCCCCAGGCCAGAGAACCCTTTTCTCAAGGTTAAAAGTAACTGACCTTTGACAAGAAGCATTGGCTAAATTCTGTGTTCCTTAAAAGGGAAGCCGTCGGTTTGCCAGTGCTTATTTGGCCATGGGGCGGGAACAGGCCTGTGTTGCATCCTGTGGAGACAGCGGGAGGGTTTGTGGCAGAAGTGCATTGGCAAAGGGTCATTATTAAAATAGCCATCTTAGAAAATATGTACAGAACAGAGAGACATCCAGTCTGCTGGCCAGTTTCTACCACAGCCCACGTGGCTGGACAGCTCATTGGCTCTCACGACCTCCCTTTGGCTCCTTTTACAGGTACCAGTGCCATTTGCACCACACACAGCACCCTCCGTAATGTGTGTGCAGCAAGAACATGGACAGAATGACAAGGACACACTAATTATTAAATATCTGGACTTGTGTTTTTAATGTAGGGGTGACAGTCCAAAGATTGACTTGGCAGGCAGTGCACTCTCTGGCATCCTGGACAAGGACCTATCAGACCGCAGCAATGACATTGGTGAGTAAAGACATTTCTGCTTCTCTTCGCAGAGTTAGGAAACAAATGCAGGGCCTAGCTTGCCTCTTCAAGCAACGGAATGGGGTCTGTCATGACCAATGAAATGCTAAGGCTGTCAGCCTTTGCTGGGTATTTTGTTATTGTTTTTGTTTTTGTTTTTTACTTTAATTTTAAATAGTTTGTTTCACATGTCAATCCCAGTTTCCTCTCCCTCGCCTCCTCCCGAATCTCCCCACCATCCCCCCCAGCCTCCCACCCTATCTCCACTTCCTTCCACGTAGGGGATATCTAGAGTCTGTCATTTCGCTCAGGGCAGGGTCCAGGCACTCCCCTAAGAGACCAGGCTAGAGAGCATCCCTCTTTGTGTTATGGACACATGAAGTCCGTTTGTATGCCAAGGATAAATACTGATCTACTTCCCAGGGCCCCATAGGTTGCCCAGGCCTCCTCACTGACTCTCACACTCATGGGGGGTCTGGATCAGTCCCATGCTGGCCTCCCAGCTGTCGGTCTGGGGTCCAAGAGCTCCCCCTTGTTCAGATCACTGTCTTTGCTGGTTTCGCCGCCCATTCTTTGCCAATTTGCTCATCACTCCTCTCCCTCTGTCACTGGGTTCCATGGGTTCAATTCAGTGTTTAACTGTGGGTGTTTGCCTCTGCTTCCATCAGTCACTGGATGAAGGTTCTAGGATGGCATATAAGGTAGATGTCAAGTTCATTATCAGGAATGAGCATTTAAGGTAGCCTCTCCACTATTGCTTAGCTTGCCAGTTGGTGTCATCCTTGTAGATCGCTAGAGGTGTCCCAACTTTACAAGGAAAGTAAGTGATGGTGATTTCTACCTAAAGACAGAATGCCTGGGGATTTTAGCTCTCTGGTCTTAGCAAAATCCCTTATAAGTTCTCGTGAAGAGAAAGGATGAATGAACATTTTTTGTAGAAGTAGGCATGTACTTAGTTCATGTTTATCCAGCCTAGAAAAGGGTGAAAATGCAAAATGTCAGGGTTCGCTGTAGAAGTGGCTCTAAGTACTTTGACTTTGAGGTTAAAATGAGGTTTTTTGTGTATGGTAATTGCCACTTAGCACAAAGATGAGGAACTTACTTCCCCAAGGTCAAACCAGCACTGTGTGATAAATGGGAAG
The DNA here is from genome assembly GCF_017639785.1 of Mesocricetus auratus. NCBI lineage: Eukaryota > Metazoa > Chordata > Mammalia > Rodentia > Cricetidae > Mesocricetus > Mesocricetus auratus. The sequence goes on along the minus strand of NW_024429188.1, from coordinate 20,993,370 downwards.
AGGCTAAGGTCACTCTGAATAAACAAAAGTCAAAGTCCTTTTGGGGTATATCTGGATGGATGTGAGGTGACTGGTAGTGTAACCTGGATCACAACCTTTTTAGGATGCCAAGTCTCAAGTCCAGATATTTTTTTAAGTGCAGCATCTCTTTATTTGTACCTATTGTCATAAGGTAGCATTCTCCTGCATTCTATTTTAGAAGGCTACATTTTGAAATTGCCCTTATTTTAATTAATGTTTGCTTGTGGGTTCATTATATATTCACAGACAGGCTTTAGAAATGATACATATTTTCCTCCTCCACATCCCTTGATAACATCTCTCAAATCTTTAGTGCTATACTGACATTGATGTGTCACATCTCATTAGTCATATTCAGATTTGCCCAGTTTTAATGGTATCTGTGTATGTATAAGTTTCTCTGCAATTTTATTTTGCACACATTTGCTAACATTCAGGGTTCATAATATATCTGTCACTACCAATATTCCTCATGTTGCACACTTCTTTTTTCTTTCCTGTTTTTGTTTTGTTTTAGCAATTGTTGTTTAGTTTCCTTTCAGCATTTTTGGTTTTTGTTTTCTTTTTTGGCTTATCCTCCTTATATAGCCCAGGTGTCCTAGTTTCCTTTCCAGTTGCTATAATAAAATACCCTGGCAAAAAAAGCAACTTACAGCAGAAGGGCTTTTTTTAGGTCACAATGCTAGGCTACAGTCCATCATTTTGGGGAAGCCAAGGCAGCAAGGCACATGAAGCAGCTAATCATATCCATTATCAAGAGCAGAGAGAATAAATGTATGCATACTTGTATTCTTGTATTCTTGATGATAATACAGTTCAGGATCTCCTGCCTAGGGATTAGTGCCACCCACAATGGGTGAGTTTTGCCACCTCCATTAGTATAATTAAGATAATACCCCATAGACATACCCACAAGACAACCTGATCTAAACAATCCGTCATTGAAACACTCTTCTGAGGAGATTCTAAATGTTATCAAGTTGACAATTAAAACCAATAATCACACTGGGGTAGCCTAGAACCTATTGTAATATATAGTCCAGACTGGTGTCAAACTCAACATGTTCCTGCCTTCATTTCTCAAATTCTAGGATTGCAGTCATGTACTACAATGTCAGGCTGTGTTCCTCATTTCTAACCATGCTTACCTTCCTTCAATCCTCTCACCCCAAACATCTGGAAGTTACTAGTGGGGTTGATTTGACATAGAAGATAGATTTCCAGAATCATCTGTATTGACCACTTACCCTAGAAACAAATGCCCAACAGTTGGTAGGCCTTATAAGCTAGCAGAATGCTTGATATGAGCAGTATTCTGGTTTGCCTGATGTGACCCCTAATGTTGGATAATGTTTTCTTCTGAATCTGCTAATAGAATCACATCTTTGCAAACTGCTGACCTGGAGTTTCTGGCCTGACCTTGTGAGGCCTTGTGTGCAGGGTGCTTGGTTGTGACTGTAAATACCAAAAATTCTTGTGCTGCTCTCAGAAGCTAGTTTATATCCTCAGCCAGCCTTTGAGACTCTGTCATAAAGTATAACCTAAAGGGTGAAACTGTCCAGCTACAAGTTTTGATTGAGTGACAGAGTAAGAGAGAGAAGACCAGTGCATGGATGATTGAAGAGCTAGATTAAGTCATGGTTCTCCCACTGTGGTTTGGTATTCAGCTTATTTCCAGACAGAGCAACTGATTGGTGAAATATTGAAAAAGGGCATGGAAAGGGAAGTGTTTTTCTATCTCTAGAATACACAGTGCTATGTGTCTTGCTTTTCTAAGAGCACTAGCCTTTGATCCTTGTTTTATTTGGGTCTGGAGTTGTCTAAAATGGCTATTGCCAAAGTATGGCCAGCATGTTTTCTAGTGGTGGCATTGATGGTAGAAGAATTCCTCCAAGCACTTTTCATACTGAGAAAACTAAGTCGCAGTTGTATGTATTTGGGAGCCCAGAGAGATGGTGCTTAGAGTTTTTCATTTTGCCAAGAAGACATTAATCCCAGAAGACCAACATTGCACAAGTTAACAACCTAATATATAGATTATTTGAATTTCAAGAAGTGCTGATGAGCAGCTATGTTATCAACTAGGAAATATTGGAGTATCCACTAGTCAAACACCCTCACACATAGGTCTGCTTCTATGGATCCATAAGATGCAGGATAACAAATGATCCTTGAGGTGTGAGGATGGGAAAACTAACTATAGTAGGACATAATACTGATCAGGATGTTCCTGAGTGCCATAGTACTGGAACATGCTCCACAGAAGAGCACAGACTTACCTGTATCTTAGATTTGCTTAGGCAGAGGTGGGAACGGGCAGGGAAGCCATATGGAGAAATTCTGAAATCTTGGCATAGATAGACCAGCCTGGCTGCAGTAGGAAGTTTGTGCCGAGGAGATAAAGCAACTTGGAAATGTAAGTAGAGATCAAATTGAGTTTAAGGGGGATGGATTTATAATTTATTCTAGAGACAGTGGAAGCCATTAATGGTAACATTAAAGTGATGTATCAAACCTCAAAATTTGTATACTAAATGCTGAAGTGCTTTATGGGACCAATCAGATAAAAGAAAGATAGCCAATAAGTTATATAGGCTTAGGTAAGCACACTGACTTAGATAGTTGTCCAGACACCCTGTGTCAGTGCTGGATGGGGTCTGAAAGTTAAGGTTCAAGGATATAGAGAAAGGCAGGGACTGGAGAGATGTTAAGAGTTTCCCATAAGCACTGCCATGGAAGGAGAATATAAGATTGGTGGCTATAAGCCTGAATTAAACTGCTGGGGCTGTTGCTTCTGGTCTGGGTGGCTTCCCTTACTTACTTACTTACTTAGCATCTCCATTGGCTTCCTTATCTTGTGTTCCAGAATTATAGAAAAACACTTGCTGGACTTCAAAAAGATAGAAATGTTTATATTAATATTGTTTGCTTAGAGGCGTCATCTGGGTTAGGAAGATACAGTCTAAATTTACCAGAGATAAAAGAGAGGGATAAAGATTTAAAGGAGGTTCTGGAGAAATGTCTCCAGGTAAAGGTATGAGTGAATCCATATGATGGACATAGTAGCAAGCATATGCACTCCTAGTGCTCCTCCAGCAAGATGGGAAGGGAAAACAGGAGGATCCCCTGAAGCTGAGGCTGAAGCTGCTCTTATAGATGCAGTGCAGATCTACAAGAGACCCTACCTCAAACAAGGTAGAAGGCAAGGACCAGTATCCAAGGTTGTCCTCTGACCTTCACATGTGCACCACGGCGTGCAATTTAAGCACCCACCTGAATACTCGAGTGTGTGTGCATGAGCACACACAATACACACACATACCACACTGACACAGCACAAAGTAATTTTAAAAAAGGTTAAAATGAACCTTGGGGTGAAGACCAAATCCCCACAAAATCCACATTCAAGGAGAAAAAAAAATATTGCAACTTCACAGAAGCCAAGAGAAAAACAGATTTTTAAGCAGAATGTCTTTAACCCCAAAGGCAGAAATGCTATTTGCAGGTGGATTGGTCAAGGAGAAAAGGATATTTCTGAGGGGGTGGCTCTTTCCAGGGCTGCTTTTGTAGGATTCCATTGCTTTGAATCAAGGAGGATAGTATTTGTACCAGAATGTTTTTGCTAGTGATTCAGACAATTGAAGCTGTCCGAATGTGGGCTGCAGTGAATAGCATAATGCAGCCCTGAACATCATTAGAAATCATCAGTGTTCTCTATAAATAAATCTGTGTTTCCTCTTAATAAAGCTGTAATTTAAAATTATTATAATATTAAATTAGAGAACATGGCTTTTTCAGATGTTGTGTGGGCAGCTCTAAGCATCTGTCAGCCAACGATAATTTAGAATGAAATCAATTGGTCCAAAACTAAGCTGTTGATGTCAGATTGAGATATTGTTTGTATCAAACTACGCAGCCATTTTTCAAGTAGCATAATAGAAGATATGGAAGAGCTCCAGCACAGGCCTGTGCATGAATGGAAACAAAAATTAAATTGTCCAGTTCTCTCTTGGTGATGGAAGAATCTCTGTTCTGATTGAATGGGAGATTATAGGCCTTGAAGTTAAGTGCCATAACATTTACTTTTATTATTCCTTATATTGTAGCTTCCACTGCATGGTGAGATTTATTGTTATAGTTTAATACAATCAAGAGACTTTCAGTTCTTTTCCTTCAGAAGCACATAGCAACGGGCTTCCAGATGGGAAGCAGCCTCTGAACTAAGGCCACCTAGCTTCAACTAATTGACTTAGAGAAAGGCTTTTTCATTCCTTCCCAGTTGCTTGGCATCTTTGTTTTTGTTCTATTCTGTTCAAATCCACTTAAGTTTCCTGTTGCCACCTCTTTATGCCACCATTACCCTCTTCACTTAAGGAAGGTGAAATTTTCCTCTTGGTCTTCAATTTGACCCACCAAACACATCACATCAATTTGGGGGCTGAGAATTGCTGACTTTAAAGTCAGCAGGCTTGATTAAAAGGAAGTAAAGGCTAACTTAAACTTATCCTCAGATTGCTCATGGGTTGATTGCTCAGGGATGTCTGGGGATTGTGTTTCCTTTGGACCAAGGAATGGGAAAGTACTTCCCTTGTGTTAGGAATGCTTTTAAGAGCCAGTCAATCTGGGGATCAACTGGGAAGATTCAAAAACTCAATCATGGTGATACATAGCTCACTCAATTTATTAAAAATTATTATCGTAATACTTAAAATGAATGGATGGTTTATAATTTATACCTCAGTAAAGCTGTTAAAAAGAATAGTAATTGAAATTTTTCCCAAACATTCACATTAAAATCCAAATGTTTAAAAGGGGAAGTAATAAACACAATCTTGAGTGAAAGATCAGTAATAGGACCCGAGTTTGATCTGCAGGACCCATGTTTTAAAAATGTTGGGTGTGGTGCCATGTGTTTGTAATCTCAGCACAGAGGAGATAGAGGCAAGTAGATGGATCTCCATGGTTTGCTGGCCAACCAACCTAGTCTTTTCAGTGAGTTCCATGCTAGTAAGTGTCCATTTACCCAAAACATCGAAAGCTAGACCTTTTCCAAGGAACAGCACTCAAGATTTCAAGATTGTCCTCTGGCTTCCTCACACATGTATACCTGCACACACATGAACACAGACAGTCACACAAAAACATATAAACACTATTCATGTGTAAGTATGGTGTTATAAATGTCTCTCCCATACTTTTTAAAATAATTGTGACTATATAGAACAATACTACTATCCTGGAGGTGCTTCTGACTTATATGTTAACCAGCCCTTTACACAGAGAACTATGTTTTTGAACTTCCTTGAAGTCTCCCTAAAAGTAGAGGGATGGAGTGAATATAAATCAACCGCTTAGGCTATGAAATATGTGTATTCTTCGTGTGAAATAAAGCATGTCCTTACTGTCCCTGATTCCCCTCTGAGGTACAGTTGCATATGGTTGCCTCTAGGAGAGAGAGAGAGAGAGAGAGAGAGAGAGAGAGAGAGAGAGAGAGAGAGAGAGAGAGAGAGAGAGAGAGAGAGAGAGAGAGAGAGAGAGAGAGAGAGAGAGAGAGAGAGGGAGAGAATAACCTGTTGCTACAGTCATTCCTCCAGTACAGGTGAATTGCAGACCCTTTGTTTCTTCTTCTCCCTTCTACCAGGGTCCCTGTTTCCTAGTGTTGAAATTTCAGCAATGGGATCAAGCAAGGAGAGAGTGAACTGGCAGGTTCTGGGTGCCTGCCACATGCTTACATGTTTTTCTCATCAACATCCCTGTGAGGGAAGAGTATGGTGATATATAGTTTTAGAATAAAGGAATGATGAATAAAGATGGCCAGGTATTTTGGCAAAGTTAACCACCTGGATAGGAAGGAGCAACGTTGGAGTTGAATGGCATTATCCCTGAGCTGGGAGCCCAAACTTCCAAGAAATTGACCTATACCAACTATCACAACTGTGTTCCCCAAAGGACATGTGGTAGTGATGTCTGGAGACATTTTTCAGGAAGGGGGGGTACTACTGACTTGTAGTGAATAACGGTTAGGAATGTCAGTGAACATCCTACAGTGTATAAGACACCCCACACACACCCTTCAGATGTAGCTTTGCACCCGGCATTCTTTGGGTTGGGGTATACCAAGAATATCCCTAATCCCAAAGGCTGTCTTCAGGTCATTGGCAAGGTGTCAGCATGAGCAAGCTGTGCCTCTCAGATGGACTTTTAACTAATGGTTCCACTTACAGATCTTACTGTTTGTCAATGGATCATATTAGAAGGCAGATACTCACTCCACTTGTACAGCCCTACAAAGCCAGGACTGTCCTGACTTTGGCAGCCCATCTATTTGTGATTAGTTTGTTGTTTTGTTTTTAGGCTGACAGGTTTTACTTTATTTGTTGTGGCGGTTGGGGGGCTGGATTTCATGCATGAGTACTGTACTCAATCATTTCTACCCAAGCTTAGAAAAGGGTCATAGTGCCTACTTGGATTTGCAGATAGACCTAGAATTCCTAGATTTTGATCACTTCTCTCTTATAGACAGGGCATTCCTAGTCTTTATTTAGCCTGATGAATTAGATGACTCTGTTTTTGCTGTGTAGAGACTCTCTTCATCCTCCACAGTACAAATTTGGGGGCACACCCCATGGATTCAAAGTAGTCTAACACAACAAACAGACTCCTATCATAATCTTCGTTATGTCCGCAGAAGATATTAAGCTGTAGGTGTATGTAGAAGCAAGCAGTGAAGAGGTTGTCACTCATTCCTCAGACTGTATGTAGCATATAATTGAGTTGAAGCACTCCTGCCTTCTTCCTACTGGTCATAGGTTCATAGGTTGGCAGAAACTGACTCTGGCTTTAATTTTGCATATGTACATCTGAAGGGATGCAGGGCATGAAACATGGAGTTGGTGGGGTAGTGGTAAATGAGCTTAAAACATGTATACTCTTGGCAGTTGTGCCATGTAAACTTCACGCCTGGGTTATAAATGTAAACAAAGCAGCTAATCTGTTCTATCTTTATGGATTTTGGAGATGCAGATGCTAATCACTTCCCATTTTTCCATTGGTGATTCACCTGCCATGGATGTTTATTTAAGTTCTAAAAGTGGGCCCCTATTTATAACTTACACATATTTTTCCCACAGTGATCAAATTGCTGATGTGCAGGGTGAGATTTCCTTCTTCCCACCATATCTTATGATGTTACTTCATAACAAGTGTGTGAAGCCCTGTGGACTTGGAATTTTCCCATCTAAGCCTTATATAACAAAAGCATGGTGTTTGGACTGCCAGCCTTGCTCCTATATCCTTGTTCTCCAATCTTGCAACTTCATTAATAGCACGTGAAAAGAAAATTCCACCTCTGTGATTTGAATAACCCTATGAAGCTGATGACTTAATTCATCCCCACCTCTTCCCCTCTTCCCCTTTCTCTGGAAAACAAGGCTAACAAGGTTGTTTATTAATCCACTAAACAGCCATTTGTTGAACACTCAACTACAAGCCAAGAATGACAGCAGGCCTGAGAAAATAGATCAAAGCCGCAACTTTTCCCTGGGATGGTGAATGAGGCAGATAAGTCAACATGGACCACCAATACAGGGTGCTGAATGCTGAGGTGGTAATCACGTGTAAGTGGGAGAGCAGCCAACTCAGGCCTTGGGGTGCTAGTCATGGTTTTAAGCCTCCATGACACAGAAGGAGTTAGCTAGATAGATAATCTCGGGCCTGTGGTTCACTTCCCTCTGTGTGGAATGGCAGAGGACTTGGATTCCAGGCCCGATGTTCTAGCAGCCTTAATGATAAATGAGGGGTATGTAGACAAGATGACTTCTGGAGATACTGGGAGATGATGATATTTCCAGATTTAAGTCTTAGCCCTCAAGTGTGGGGCAACCTGCAATAGTGAATAAACAGAGCCCATTTATGAGCTCCTGCACAGCTCTGTTAGTGACAGCTGGCCTATCTCCAACTTTAGACTGTTTTTCCTCTGTATTTTTCAGTGGATGTGCTTTAGGTCACCTGTGGTCACTGGGACCATTCCTGTCATCCATGGAAAAACGAGGCTACATGTTCTAATTGAGCTAAATAGGGCATGACTGAAGTTTATGGAAAATGGGCAGTTCCTGGTGCCATGAAGAGGCTCAGCCCTTTCCAAGCTGACTCCATCATATCCAATATGAATCATCCCCATATGTCCACAGAGGGTTCCTCTTTCAGTTGTCACAAAAGCCAAGAGCCTCTCATCCTTATGAAACTAAAAAAAAAAGAAAGAACTCAGTGATAGCCAGCTTAATCGTTTTGGACTAGCTTATGGGCATTAAAACCCTTTTCATTAGGAGGAAAAATTTCCCAGCCAGGCTGAGAAAGCACATATCAAGTTTCAGCTTGATTCACTTCAAAACCACCATGAAAATTGGGACATTTTCTTCACACCACAATGAGTTAGTCATGGAAATTCTTCCTTAATCACAGTTACCATGGCCACAGTGATGAGGAGCATGCCCTGGGCCACTGAAAATTTACGTGACAATATTGAAGAGCGTGTCTCCTTCCCCATCAGAAAGCAGAAGTATGTGGCAGTTCTCAGTCTGAGGAAACATACCAAGATAACCTGAGGTTCTCCTTGCAGCATGTAGCCTCATCATCTGGGTATCTTTCTTCGTGGCAGTTTAGTTTGGTTAGTGTTTCAAAGAATGTTCTTTATAAGCTAAAACTGTAGAAAATTAAACTTGGCTGAAATGTGCATTAAGAGGCTAAAAGTGGCTCCTATGAGGGACTCTGACCCTCCTCTTACTGATGAGTGACAGAAATGAGGCAGACTTCTTGGCCATCTGTCATGGAGATGCTTACTGAGTGTGGCCAGGCTCCAACATGCCTAGGTCTTTTTAGTACAAACCTCAGCCAATAGAGCTAAGTGAGCCAGCCAAGCACTTCCCCTGCTGCCATGGCACAGATTGCTGCCTTTGCCCTGCAGCTGCCATGCTTGTCCCACTAAGAGCCACCTTTAGAAGCTATACTCCTAGAAGAGGAGTTTTTCTTCCAATAGTTCATTCACTCATTTGCTCCTTCTTACCTCAACAGAATATCCAGCATGACAGCCCAAATATAGTCAGTGGGCACCAAGTCATCCTAAGAATGTAATTCATTAGAGCCCATTACATGAACTTTTCCCCGGGGAAGACATGAACAGATGTGTCCTCCCCCAGATAGGTCACCAAAGACAGAGCAGAATATGATTCTGCCAAAGTTCAACTTGGGACCAATGAGTTTATTGGGCTTACACAGCATGGTTGAGGGGTTTCTTATAGGAGCATGAGCCACCCCACAGCAGCCATAACACCAAAATACTAACCCTCCATAGCTATATAAATGGAGCCCCTCCTCAATTAAGCTTCTACTCTCCACATACCCTAGTACAATGTTCTTGCCCTTCCTAATGCTGAGACCCTTTAATACAGTTCATGTTGTAGTCATCCCCAACGATAAAATTATTTTCATTGCTACTTTGTAACTGTAATTTTGCTACTGTGATGAACCATAATATAAATATCTGAAATTTCCAACAGTCTTAGGTGACCCTGGTGAAAGGGTCATTCTACCCCCAAAGTGTCAAAATCCACAGGTTGAGGGTGGCTCCTCTAGCATTTTCTGAGGACCACGAGGTCACATGCTACTAGGGCCAAGTTATATACAGTAGCCTGGGAGGTACATGAGGAAATAGTTAAAATCTTGGGTGAGTGTCTATTGACCCTCTCCACTCCCTCCATCTGTGAAGGGATGAGCCATGTTGTTAGCATGAACTATCTAGCATGGCCTCATTCCCCTGTAATAGAAACAGAAGTTTCCTGATGTGAACTTAGCTGTCTCTGCATGCTAAGTCCATCCTATGGTGAGCCCAAGGTGGTCCATCTTCTCCCATAGTTTCAGCACCCCTCTCCTATTCCATCCTTCATGCTGCAACATTTCACCTCAGCCTCCTGCTCCAAGCCGTAAGGGTGCCTCTTTTGATCTGTTGTCAACTATTTGAGCCTGTAACCAAATGCTTTTGGTAAGGGCTTCAAAATCTCTAACTTTGCTGTCGGGCTAGCACTCCTTCACCAAGTGCTGGAGGATTACTTTACTGATGAGATTTACTCCCTATGGCTTGCCTCCGCAGGCCATGTTCTCCCAGTGAATCACCTGGAACAGCCTTGCTTGGGAGGTAGAAACAGGAGGCTCAGTTGGCCAGCCAGCCTAGCCAAATTTGTGATCTCCAGGTTTAATGAGAGATCCTGTCTCAAGAAGTAAGGTGGAGAGTGATGGAGTAAGACAGCCAACATCAACCTCTGACCTCCACATGTATATGTGTTCCCCAACTCTCTTTCCCTCTCTTCTCCCTACCCTAGTCTCTGTCTCTGTCTCTCTCTCTGTCTCTCTCTCTGTCTCTGTCTCTCTCTGTCTCTGTCTCTCTGTCTCTGTCCCTCTCTCCCTCCCTCCCTCCCTCCCTCCCTCCCTCCCTCCCTCTCTCTCTCTCTCTCTCTCTCTCTCTCTCTCTCTCTCTCTCTCTCTCTCTCTCTCTCTCTCTCTCTCTCTGTGTCCCCTTATCTTGACTCTCTTTTCTCTCCCACTTTCCCCCCATAAAATAATTATCTACAGGAGTCAGCTCTGGCTATCCAGCAGAGAACTAGTCAATTGGCCTTTAATTGTTCTTTAATCACTCCATCCTGCTTAGGTTTTGTCTCTAGAGTTTGTTTCAGTTTCCTGGACAGCTTGATGATATACATCATGCCACTCGGTCCTGGGAACTCCCAGCCAAGGTCCTTGGCAATGGTTTGTTCCTTGGAAATTTCAACGGCCCTCTCTTCCACTCCCTCCCCTTGCTGTCTGCCCAGCTTCTGCTCCTCTATTCTTTGTCTCCTTGCTCTTCTCCCTGAGGCTTCCTCTGCCCTCACCAGCCAGCCCCCATCCCCACAAGCAAACCACCCTAGCTGTGGTCCCATTCCCCACCCCACTCCCAGCAGCCCAGCATCTGCTCGGCTAAGCTGCTGAAAGCACCGCATGAAGAATGCATGCCAATGGAGTTTTACGTGGCACTTTTCTATGATAGCAATGAATAGGAGGGGGTGATTTGAAGAGGAATTGTCCAACAATAGGGAATAGACTAAATGATGAATTGCCATGCCACCAAAGATTATGTAAAGTATGAAAAAATTTTAGTAACATGACATTCAAGGTTAAGTAAAATAAACAGAGTACAATATGATATATAGCATTAGTTATAATGTCTTATTTTCTAACAGTGATTGTCTCAATGTGGTGAGATTATCACTGACTTTCTTTTTGTTCTTTTTTGGTTACAATTTAACATAAAAATATGCGTGAAACATGTATTACTTTTGTGTCTGGAGAAAAACTGATTTTAAAACAATGAATTGATATGTTTAATGTCACACACTGGCTTTGTTCACATCAATCCAACTGTGTAATAGGGAATTTCTATTCAGACAATACATACTTGGTAGAGTTAAAACCTGGGGTAGAGCCTAGAGAGGAACCTGTTGGAAAAATGAGATTATTTAAAGGGAAGGCTCCTGAGAGGGGCCAGCCCAGCCAGCCAGCTTTGGACAAGCACCTCCCAGCAGTATGGATATGTGCCGTCTCCAGCCCAGGGTCCTCCTGGTTCCCTGCTGAGTCATCTGGAGAAGTAAGGCCCTTTATGAGATACTGTCAGTTGCTTGATGCTGATTGGCTCCTGACTGGCCTTAGAGCTCCACTGATACATTCTCTGTGTGTGATGCTTGACGGTGTTGCTCTCATCACAGCAATAATGGTACCCAGTTCCTTTCCAGTGCTAATTCCTCCGAGCCTCTCATTTCCATCACACTTGGCTTGTAAATCCCAGAAATCTACAGAACAGGGTGGCCTCTTCCCATGGTCGCTTACCAACACTAGCAAAGTAAAGGCAGGTGCCTTTCTCCTGATACAGGAGGATACACATGACTCTCTGTTCGTCTGATTGTCAATCACTAGGATATAAGCTCCTTGAGGGCGGGGCTCATCCTTGCACATTTGCTAGTGTCATCTTAGCAGCACTTACCCTATGTAGCACAGAGTAATTATTCAGTAACAGTGGTGTTCAAGGTGATTTTACATGTCAGTAATCCCAGTGCTACAGAGGCTCAGACAGAAAGATTATGAGTTCGAGACCAGAACTAATTCTTTAATGGTGTATTTAAGATGTTTAAGTATGGAATGAATGAATGGGTGGACAGATAGACAACTGCTGAAGATAATGTCACCACAAAATGATGATTCTTGAAAAAGAATAGAGCCAGGCTCAGTGCCTTATCTGAGCCTGGTCCCCTTGCCCAGGAGTTTAGTCTAACAGGGTGACACCTGATGGTCTGACTATTGTGGCACAAATCGATGAGGCAGTCCTGATGTCTTTTAGAATCAACAGGAACCACCGTTTATATATCCATTGCTGTTATACTTCGTGATAACTGTCTTTTGTGCTGAGACTTCAAGAATGTTCTGTCTACTGAAATGGTTAGATTTGTGAAAGAGAGAAGAGTCCTCCTTTAATCCTTGTTCTGTAGCTTTTGAAAGATTTATGAATGTAACTGCCAAAGGGAAAAAGGCAAGAACTGTGTCTCTCTTGCTTGCTATCATGCTAAACTTGCTAAGCTCAGAGGAAACAGTTATTGCATTCCGTTTGAGTCCTTTATTGAATGACCCACGGGTATCAATGGCCTTTGTAAAAGATAAAACATAATCTAGATTGACAGGGTGCTTATTAAGGGAAAGAGGTGCTTATAGCATACTATAAGGGTCTTTTCTCCTTATTTTTGCTCTAAAAAACTGTTTCATTTTGTTTTAGACCTAGAAGGTTTTGACTCTGTGGTATCATCTACTGAGAAGCTCAGCCACCCAACCACAAGCAGACCAAAAGCTACAGGGAGGCGGCCTCCATCTCAGTCACTCACATCTGTAAGTGTCTCTTTACTCCTCTACAGCGGAAAGGCAAAAAGGACTTGAGATTCTGGCTAAGGACTCTTCTTCGAGCAGATGATGGGAGACACCCCAGAAGAGGAAAAAGGAGAAGGAGGCCACCAGATATACTGCTAACTAAAAATACTTGGGAGAATCTTTTTGAATCAAGCAGTATTTCTTTCTATTTGCTCTTTGTGTTTCTGCCAGCAAGATGGCATTCTCTGTTTCCCACTTTCCTTCTGTCTCTTTCTAGACCAGTTCTTGTTTGAACCTGAAATGAAATTGGTAAGCAAAACAGAGAAAAAGAGACTGAGCCTATTTTGATCTATTAAGAAAAAACGTATTCAAAAAAGATCTGCTACAATGCAGTTGGAGCCAGTGGCCTGTATCTTCCCAAACCCCATCATCAGCTGGTCTCCAAAGAAACCCATGCAGACCTCCAAGCGGTTGTATTTACCCCTATGAAGTACACCCGTGTATAGAAGAGACCACTCAATGCTAAACCATAGATGGTTGGTTTTGTTTGGGTAGTTTTAAATAACTTTTTCTTAAGAACCTACTATCTTCATCATTGTGCCAAATTTGAGCAACATGACACATAAAGGACAAAGTAATTTTTCTATAGTGCAAAGAACTGCTATAACCTCTTGCTGTGTGTAGCCTTAGATTTTTCAAAGCTTTTATTTTTTTTTCATTTAAAATTGGGATCATGTAATCTATATTGTTTTGGATTTTGCCTCCATCCCCAAACTTTCAAAACTGCACACCATTCTCTCCAGTCATTACCAGTCCTTCCAGAATGACATATTTAATGACTGCCTACTATTCTAAGTGTGAGTATATGAGAGTTTATCTAGTAAGTGTACTATTATTATTGGATTTCGATAATGATTCCAAGTCTTTGTTATAAACCATGTTGATGTAAATGTTGTTAGGTTCGAGTTTTCTGAATGTGGGGCACTGGGAAGTGTGTTGCCTTGCTGTTGCCATTAGTTGCACGCGTGCGCGTGTGCGCGCGCGCACACACACACACACACACACACACACACACACAGCCATTTCCCCTCCACAAGCAGAGTGTATGTGTTCGTCTGTCCTGCCTACTGATTATCAGTCTGTCTGCACATTGCCTTGTCCGTTGCAGTTCTAAGGCCTCATAACCTCCCTCGAGCTACATGAAGGAATTTAACCATTTGCAGGTTTCTCAGGATACTTCTCTCTTCACCTCATCACTACTCTCACCTGTGTTCTTGTCATTTACAGAGGCAAAGACTGCCACTTCCTTTGAGTCTCTTCTCATGTCTGGATGGATGGCTTGAATTGTCCAATTTTTCTTCCTTATGTGACCCACACCTAACTTTGTATGGATGCGTGTCTGAGATAAAGACTTGAAGAAGTGGCTTTCTTTACACTCTTTTAGAATTCTGTGGCCACCTGCCTTCTTTCATTTCTCCTGTCCACACTCTACCCACCCAAACATGCACAAATACACCCAACCTATCTGATTGCTTCTTAGCATGTTTGCATTCCTCATTTTCAATCCTACCACTTCTGTCTTCTCTTTGAATCCTTCATAGTTTTGTTTTCCTTCTAAGTTTTCATAACCTTTTAAGGTATAAAGAGCCTTGTGTCTTTCCAGAATTAAATATTACCCCTTAGTTTGTACATCCCACGTTGAGAAGTTTGTGTAATATTTTGGAGATCAAGTAATGGTAGCTCATCTTCACCCTGCTTTTAGGCAGCTCAACATATGTTCAGAGATATCTATCCCCTATGGACAGGACACTGTGTCAGGTACCAGGGATACAGAAGGTAATGAGAAGAAGTACATGGTCACTGCCTTTAAGAAGCTGACTTTGGTGACTCAACATCTGACATCTTATATAAAGACATTTTATTTGGACTTAAAACAGAATATTTTGGTGCTTTAATTGGGTAGAGTGAGAAGATTCTTGTCCTTCATTCTCATCCATCCCCATTTGGATGTACACACTAAATTTTTCTTCACTCTTAAAATTAGTACCTGTAGCCGGGTGTTGTTGGTGCATGCCTTTAATCCTAGCACTTGGAAGGCAGAGGCAGGTGGATCTCTGTGAGTTCCAGGGCAGCCTCCAAAACAATACAGAGAAACCCTGTCTCGAAAAAAAATTAGTACCTGTGAGGTTTTCATAACAAATGGGATTAGTGGATAAGGACCTATTCCTCCAAGGCCAATGGAGGAATAATTGAAGAATTACTAGTTATGGTTCTCTGGCTTGGGGCAGTTTTTTTCTAATTGGAGCTCTTTGTGCTTATAAACCCTTAAGAATAAGATCATGCCTTATGAGTTGTATAGAAGGAGGCTTTTTAAATAAAATCTTGGAAAGATCCATGTGTTACATGGTTGTTGAGTAGGTAAGCTTAGATTATTAGTAAGAAAGCTTGGTGAGGGGACATATTTTAGTCAATTGGATTTTCAGATTAAGTGAAAGCAAAACCTTGGCCTAAAAATACCCCCAAATATTTTAAGTTTCTGCCCTGGTGAACAGGATAAAAGAAGAAAAAGTATTTGTGAACATAATTTTTCCATTTTTTCAAATGGTAATTCTAAAAAGAACCATTTCTCTACCCCAGGATAGAAAGCAAAATAGGGAAAATGAAGCTGAATTTGAGCTTGCTCCAACATATTTCTAGAAAAGTCTTCATTTTAAAAAGACTCCTTACAACAGGGACACTTGATTTCATTTGTTTTGTTCTAAGCTTGAGAAAGTCCAGCTAAGGAATTACTTGTGATCAAGAGAGTTCTGGTGACTTGCTCCCTATTCATCCAGCCTTTGGTGTTCACAGTGATTTCACAGTGAGGCAGAAAGGGCAAGGATGTCGAACCATATTTTGCCCATTGATGATGCTTTTCTGTAAATATACCTTAGCAAATGCACTCCAGAATGGGTGTTTACTCTCCATAGTAGTGAGGGCAGAGATTAGTAGCAGATACCAAAGGAGATGTGAGCTTATGCTAGTGGGCAGGGCTATGCTTTGGGGCTGTGTAAATGTTCATTACTCTTGGTCCCGTGCCTCTAGGAATGGCCTCCTCTCAGATGTAGTAATTCTAGAATCAAGGAATAGGGTGCAGAGGGGGTGAAGCAGTCTCATATTGACTACGGGTCATTTCTTCTCACGCTGCTAGCCTCGAAAGGGCTGGAACCACATAGAGCATGTTGTCATTGAGCCTGCAGTACTAGCTGTCAGTGTAAGGCACACAGTAACAAATGTCTGGAGAAAAGAGAGACTTGGAAAGGCTTACCGATTGATGGGCATCAGGGGCAGCTACCAGTTTCTCTTCTTGGGGCTTGGTCCAAGTCTTACTACTAGGGAGCCATATGGTTATCTGTTGTAGGAAGATAACAGCATACTTTCTGCTTCACAGGGTTATAGAGACAGATCAAATAGAAGTGCTGAGTGCTTTGGGAAGCAAACAGCATCACATTAACAAAGCTGTGTCAGCTAAGGTATGACTCTGACGAAGGCATTTTCTTTTGGCTTTATCCAGTCCTCCCTTTCAAGCCCCGATATCTTTGACTCCCCAAGTCCCGAAGAAGATAAAGAGGAACACATTTCGCTTGCGCAAAGAGGACTAGACGTGTCAAGGAAGACATCCAAGACTGTTACCATATCCCAAGTGAGTGAGTGGCCAGGGTGAGGTGTCCCTGCCCTTCCATGCATGTACTAACAATGGGTTAGAAACCAAACAAGATAAACAGACAGTGGGGATGGATGCTTGTCATTCTTTAGTGACAGTGGCTACTGTAGTCATCAGAATCCCTTAGACAGGTTGTATAATCCCTGAGCTGTGCATTCAAAGAGTGTTTGTTTTGTTTTGCAGTTTCTCTTGTAGTCTCCACTCTTTATAATGTCACGTGTACATTTGCCAAAAAGCCCTGGCACTTCTGCCACCTGTTCAACTTAAAAAGTTATGGAGTATCTTGACAGGCTATATTTAATGCTGTGCTCAGTGTTCACAGACCTTGTCTTTCATATTCAAAACTGGCAATAACATTGTTGGAGGATTTTTTAAATTTTTATACTTACCATGGTCTCTTAAAGAAAAGTTGGCTTGGATTCATGCTCCAGAGGAAATTTATAGTTTAAAGCATTTTAATTTCGCTCCATGCCCAGAGAATGGTAAAGCTGATTTAAATGATTTGTTTTTGAGAAATGAAGAAAACGTTGTGCTGGTGAACACCCACACCTGCTGGGGAGGTGAGGTAGGAGGAATTACTTGATTCAGGAGTTTGAGACCAGCCTGGATAGCATCATGAGCACTCCCCCTCTCGAGAAAGCGAGAGACACATGCCCACGGGGATTGGAGGGAAAGAGACAGAGAGACCACTGAGGCAGAGAAGGGGGTGGGGAGCAGAAGCGAGTCAGTGGAAGAACACTTGCCTAGCATGTGCAAGGCCCTGGGTAAGATTCCCAGCACAAAAGGACACCAGTTCGCTGCTGTGTGCAGCTGTGAAGAGTAAACATCCTATACATACTCAGATCTTCTTAGAAATAAATGAAGACTTTAAAATTCCATCTTCTTGTTCTAAGAAAATCATCAAGTAGGATTGTTTTCTTGGAACATTAGCAGCATTTTAATGTCTAGAAGCACAAAACAGTAGTCATTTGAAGCAGGCATTAGCACAAAGAAATTGAAGGTTGGAATGGATTTTCCTCACAGATTCGAGAGTTTGCATTGCGGATTTTCTTGAAAATCTGATACAGTAAGCAAAACCTGATCCCGTAAGACAGATCAATTTAAATTACCCACAAAGCCAAGGCATTCTTCCTTTTCAGAGGATTCTATTTACTGAAATTGGATTTAAACTTTTTTTTTTAAGTTTTCTGGTGTCAATAGACATAACTTTAGTTTCCTGGTCTCTGGCATCCCAGGGATGTCTCTACAGTGACACCTACTGGCCAATAGTGGTTTTTCATGTTTCTGGTCTGCACAGCTCTATCCCATTCGTCTACTTCAGTTCCTTGGAATGGTCAGATTATATATTTCACTCTTTCAGTAAATTCCACTTGAACTAATTTGATCAAGGAGTGTGGTGACCTAGACTATGTGAGGGCCTGAAAAAAATACTTGTTAGCTTCAGTGGGCTGGAAACAGCAGAAGAACTATTGATCTAACTGTATCTGGAAGTCGTCAGTGTTATGGGCACTGGTGGGTCTTGAGAGAGAGATGAGAGAGAGGACTGGAAATGGGATAAGGCATGAAGCCTGAGATTTATAATAGAGTCAACAAAGAAAGCAAGAGGAGGGCACAGGTCTTCAGATTCCATCAGCCATAGACACCGTTCTGGACTGAGGATCCAATTGGTAAAGGGGGAGCTAAATTCTAGTTATGCTGATGATTAGATCCAAGACTCAGGGAGTTTTCCCTATAGGTCTCAGTTTCCTGCTTGGTACAATGTGTGGGCAAGCTGATCACTGTTTACATTGTAGAGCTGATGTCCAGGGTGCAATCCCAGTTCTGTAAATGTCAGTTCCTCTCTCCTCGTACTATGACTCCTCCTAACAGCAAAGCCCGGGCTGGCGAAGTGCTCTCCCTGGCAACACAAAGTGCTTTTCCTCAATGGTAACTTGGCAGAGAAAAGGCGAACAGAGAGACTGGGAATGATGGCCCATCTGCTTCTGGCACACTCTGCCCAGTCTCTGCCTCTAGCACAGCCTGAATCCAGACTCAACCCCCTTGCTTCCATGCCAGCGGAACCCCTCCTTAGCATCTTCCCTGGGATGTCCGGCTGAGCGCCTGCTGCTGTAGGAAATCCCATGGTTGCTGCGCCAAGCTTCACCAGCAGCCTCAGCTTCCACTCTGCCACTCACCCTATCGGCTCCCAAAGTCCTATCCCACTTGTTTGCCTCCTCCTCGCCTGCCCTAGCCACTCGCTTGCCCTTGCTAGTGCTTCTGCTCTGGGTCTACCAGGCACTTGTGCTCCCTCTCTCAAGGCTGCCCCACGGCCTGTGTATTCCCGTCTTCCTTGAACACCTCTCTGTCAGGTCTTTCCCTCTGCTCCATCTTCAGCCTGTCCATCCATAGGCTTCTCCCCTAACATCTCATGCAGCTCAAGGTCTCACTTCTATTCTGTCTCCCCATGAAGCTTCTGCCTGAGTTCACGACCTCTCTCCTCCATCTTCCCTCCACAGCCAAGTTTGTGGACAGGATCCTCATTGTATCAGCCGTATCACTCAGTGCCCATTCCCAAACCGCTCTCTCACCAGTGAGGGGCTCTCCATGCTCACACTGCCAAGTGCGTTCCCTTTTCCTTTCAACCCCCTTGACACGCTTATCCAACCTTTACTTTCCTCTATGGACTGCCCTAAGCCAAGCCCTTCCACTGGTCTCTCTTCACTCGCTCTCCTACTACTTCTTCCCAGTTGTCAAGAGCTCTCCCTTCCTTCTCTTCTTGCCTCATTGATTTAGAACTCTCCAGCTTCCAGCACTGGACATCTTCTGATCTCTCTTATCTATACACCCATGACTTCTACTTCCTTGGGCCCGGCTCCTTATTTTAGTTGTCTGCTCTGATCACTAGGCATACCCTGTCAGTTGTCCGTCAAGTTCCTAAAATTCTAAAACCTAAAATGATTATCTGGGCCTTCCTCCATGAAAGGTGCCACCTCTCCTGTTCTTTCCCTTCATACCTGTGACCCTGTGTTTTGTTGTTAACCCTCTACTCCTCATCTCCTTGACAATGGTAGCCTGATCTATGAGGGCAGAGACTCCATTGACCTTACCCAGTCCCCACCCCAGTACCAGGAGTGATGTCCAATGGCCTTTGTTAGATGTGCCTGCCTTACCCACATCTCTCAAAATAGTCTTCATTCTAGGTCGCCCCCTCAGTTGGATCCTCACTGTTTCTGGCTTGCATGGTATCACACTCTCCACAGTTCTACCTAGTTCCAGGCTTGCCCCCACAGCACTCATGAGCGGGGTACGCAGCCATTTGAACCACCCCCTTCTCTTCCTGCTGCCAGCACTACTTTCTCCTGCTCCCTTTCTCTTAGCCATGATTCCCACTAGGTCTCTAAGCCATTATCTGGGAACCTCCCTCCTCATACAGCTTCTTTCTCCAACAGTCTCCCCGCCCCACTCCGCTCTCACGGAACTACTATCTGCTTGCACCTTCCTTCTGGGAATGCGGCTGCTTTGGTGTGTTTCTGAGGCTCTCTGTGCTTTCTCCCTCTTGTGCTACAGTGTGTATTGCTTTGACTGTCTGCCAGTGCCCCAGTAATTTCGAAGTTCCAAGGGACAGGGAAAATGCCTTGCTTACTTCAGGGTATGTTGGGCCTGACGAGCAGTCTCATACCTCTCGGTGCATAAGAAACCAATCTGGGACCGTCTTGTCTAAAAGAGGATGACATTTAAAATGCAGACAGGTAGCCCTTGAGCAGTGGTCTCTCTGTAGCAAGTTGGCCATGGATGGCTTGTGGGTGAAGGAATGAATGAGTAGAGTATGTGGAGCTAGGTGTGGGGTTGGGTCCTGAAGGTTGATTTGACTCACCAGGACAGGGAGGCAACACTTACAGATCCCAGGCTCTGAAGCCTCTCCACCTTCCCTTTGCACAGGTGTCGGACAACAAGGCATCCCTGCCACCCAAGCCAGGGACCATGGCAGCTGGCAGCAGTGGGCCGGCATCTCTATCTTCAGTGGCATCCTCCCCCATGCCATCCTCTTTGGGAACAGCTGGACACAGAGCCAATTCTCCATCTTTGTTCAGCACGGAAGGAAAAGCAAAGATGGAGCCTGCAGTCAGCAGCCAAGCTGCTGTAGAGGAGCTTAAGACACAAGTCCGCGAGCTGAGGAGCATCATCGAAAGCATGAAGGACCAGCAGAAGTGAGTAGCAGGAACCCTTCACAGCTGCTCTCTACTGGCTAGCCATGGCCTAGTTCTGAAAGCTCGAATCTCACTGTGCCTGAGAGTGGGCTAGGCCTTCACATTGATAGTGGCAGCAGAGCTGGAAGTGGGTATGGACTGCAAGAGGCCTAATTTATACTTAAATTATGGTATTTTAAAAGCATGTCCAGTCTACTATGTGACAAAGAACACAGCGTGGCTATGTGCTATATAGGGATGGATCAGTTACAAGGATGGACAGTCTGAGTAAATGAACTTCACTAGAAAATACATTATTTCCATGTTAACCAGCTTTTTAAAAACCTTTCAAAATTGTGTGTATGTGTGTGCATGCGCGTGTGCGCGTGCTCGAACACACACACACACACACACACACACACACACACACACACACACACACAGAGTAAACAGGCATTTTCCGGAGTTGGTTCTCTCCTTCCACAATGTGAGACTGAACTCAGCTCAGCTCGAACACACACACACACACACACACACACACACACACACACACACACACACACACACACACACAGAGTAAACAGGCATTTTCCGGAGTTGGTTCTCTCCTTCCACAATGTGAGACTGAACTCAGCTCATCAGGCTCAGCAACATCTTCTTAGTTATCTCACCAGCTTTTCATCACTGTTTCAGAATTTGAGAAAATCCACTTTTAAGAAGGGAAGATTCAGGGTCAGAAAGACGTCTCAGAGGTTATGATCACTGACTGCTCTTACAAAGGACCAGGGATTCAGTTCCCAGCACCCACATGGCATCTCACAACTGTCTGTAACTCCAGTTTCAAGGAATCTAATGTCCTTTCCTGGCTTCTATGGTCATCAAACATGTACGTAGTACACACATATACATGCATACAAACACCCCTCCACACACAATAAAAGCAAATTAAAGGCAGAGATTGTTTTGGTTCATGGTTTCAGTTCATGTCAGTTGGGCTTTTGTGCTGAGGCAGCATATCAGGGCAGAGAGCATGTGATGAGGAAAGACTTCCTCACTTCATGTCAGTTGGGAAGCAAAAAAGAGACAACAAGGGAAGGAGTCCCCATAGGGCTTATATATTCCCAGTGACATAAATGCCTTCTACTAGAGTCCTAGAAGTCCACAACCTCCTAATAGTAGCACAGGCTGGAGGTCAGGCTTTTAACCTGTGGATCTTTGTGGGGACATTCAAGAGTCAAACAACAGTAGTACATATGCAAATTCTTTTGATTTTAGTTCCAGTTATGTGTGTGTTGGGGGAGTCAGCATTGTGTACTTGTGTACAGGGCCCACAGAGAGACTGGAGGTGTCTGATCCCCTATGACTGGAGTTACGGGTGGCTTTGAGGCATCCAACATGGGTACTGGAATCTGAACTCACATCTTCTGGCAGAGCGATATACACTTAACCTATGCGCTTCTCTGTAGCCCCATCTATACCCCTAACTTTTCCTCTAGTGTTATAGGGAAAATGGAGCTTATTAATTTAGATGACAGATAAAACAACTGGCTTGTATCAAGGGGCTGTAATACATGAAGAAGATGTAGGGAATCTTTAAACCCAATATTTTTCTGTCAGGAAGATACCCCCATCATGAAACTTGGGAGCATTTCCTCATGCATGCTCACATACATGCTTTCACATCTCTTATCCTTGGGGAGCATTTGAATGGGAAGAAAAGCCTGTGAACAAAAGTAAAATATCCTACGCCAGGGATATCCTTCCTGGGAGGCTGCACTGACTGGGAGGAAGCTGGTAAAGAAAGATTAGCAGTAGGCAGCCCTTTAAAAAGCCGAGGCTCACAAACTACTAATTTAGAGCTCAATTAGCTCTTTCTGGAAGGAATCTTTCTTGAGATACGTCTCAGGGAAACATTTCAGGGGCATTTTGAAAAATGGTCTAGAATTCCCAGGAGGAGAGAACTTTGGCAGAGGGGATAGCATGCAGCTTCCTAGGCAACTGAACAGCCTGGAGGATTATTGTCTCCCTGGGTACCTGGCCACCTTGGTTCAGAAGATGATTGGAGGTGATGATGAGAGGTGTGGCCAATACCCTGCAGCCTGTGGGTGAGGATTCTGGACTGGTAGCACCTGGCACTTGCCTCTCTTCCAAGGGTGGAAGGCCCTGAAGTATTTTGTGGTCAGACACTGCAGAATAGTTGGGTTAAACAAGGCTAATTTCTCCTCTGAAGGACTTTTTGAAGACTAAGTGCCACACACTAGGAGGATAGAGAAGACGGCACATGCAGTTTTGCAAATGCATGTAACCATAGGTCTATCTATGAGTTCTAGGATAAGGGTTCCAAGGAACTAACTTTGAGCAGTGTGGGTCTAAGCAGGTTCTGTTCCACTCCGGCTAGATAGACAGTAAAAGTGGGCTACATCAAATCACTTTCTGACTGGAGGAGATTCAAGTATGTAGAACTGCTTAGATGACATTGGAAAGCTTCCCTGGGCCACCCAGGGATTTCCTTAAAGCTCCTGGTTCCTGTATGGCCCTAGAAGCTATAGGTTTGGGTACCCAAAGGACATCTATATTTAAGGAATGCTTGTCCTTTGCCGAGACAATGAATCAATGGTTCCAAGACATCCAGCCTTCTGAACAGAGCCATATTAGGACCTGACTTACCTGGATCCAGGGCTTTGGAACTTTATACTCACTAGGGAGTGGGGGCTGTGCCTGGAAGCTACCCACAACATTGATGACCTGACTTTGTCTCTGAATCCACAGGTAGCTGTGCCTTAAAGCCACAATACTCCCTTCCCCAGCCAACATCTT
Organism: Mesocricetus auratus; assembly: GCF_017639785.1. Classification (NCBI taxonomy): domain Eukaryota; kingdom Metazoa; phylum Chordata; class Mammalia; order Rodentia; family Cricetidae; genus Mesocricetus; species Mesocricetus auratus. Next base: position 20,969,727 of record NW_024429188.1, on the reverse strand, counting down.
ATTTAATCAGTAACTCAGGATGTCAGGCTCCCATCAAAGACCTGTCTCTCATAGCCTTCCTGAGCTTGGCCTTCCTGCCCAAGATCAGTGAGTCCCCAGCAATCTTCTACCTTGTCCCCTGGTATCACTTTCCCTGTAGTATTCAATTCATGTCTATCCCACTGTCCTCAAATGTGCTCAGCTTTTGGAGACAGGCTCCCCTCCCTACCCCACTTTGAATTTCCCCCAACTGCCCTATCTCCCTTTCTCCTTAGAGACAGATGCCCATTTTCATTAGTTAAAGTCTCAGTGGCTTCCTTAACACCATCTTCTCCAACTGATTTCCTCATCCTAGACCATGGCCCACTTAAGGCCATGCCTGCCAAATTTTTCCTGGGGTTGAACTGCAGCTTTAGGACCTCATTGTCAACTGCTTTCCTAAGCCCTAAGTGGTATCCATCCTCCATACATACATACATATATATATATTTGTATATATATATATATATGGATGTGTAATATGTGTTTAAAAATGTATGTTTAAATAACTATACTGATGAATCATAACTAATTTGTGTCAGGTTATAACTTGTTATAACCAGAGTATCGACAGCAGTGTTAGGACATAGTTTCAAATATGGGGGACCATTTGATATTCATCTGGAGTTGAACAAATGTACTGCCACGGTGTTTGCTGTGATGTTTCTGAAGTCTTCTTTTTCCATTTCACAAATATGCATGTCTAATACCTCAAAACAAAGGGAATGCATATCTTAGACTAGTGAAAGAGCAGAGTCCCAGCTTTGCAAAATTGAGTAGCTTTATTCAACTTTATTATTTCGAGATGGAAAAGGCATTAGGCTGTAACAAGCCCCATGTTAGCCCTTATTCAGACTTAATTTCTATATTGTTAATCACATATTTAAGGTCCAATTAGTACATCTTAAGATAAAGTCAATTTGTAGAATGTTGTGAGAATATATCAGTGACATTATTAAGATAAATTCTATAGAAAATTGAAGTACATATGGAGTGGTAAAAATATCCGCAGTGGGTCTAGGGACATGGCTCAGTAAGAAAGCACTTACCATACAAACATGAGTTCAGGTCTCACGCATCCATGTATAAAACATCCCAGCACTGGGAAGGCAGAGTCAAGAGGATCCCAGGTCTAGCTAGCCAACCAGTCTAGCTGAATCAGAAAACTTTGGATTCGAGTGAGAGACCCTACCTCAAACAATAGGGTGGAAAGAAATTTAAGAAGTCACTTAATATTATCAACTTCTGACCCCTATATGCACACACAAAGACTTGTACATACACACGACCATGAAAAATACATGAACAACAAAGGTATCTACAATAAAATATTCTGTAAATACCTAGTGGTTATAAAAGACAAGTTAGAGGCAAGATTGCACAATATGAGCCTGGGTACTGGAGTCTAGTTATTGGGAAAATCAGGACGCCATTCTATGCCTTAATTTCCCCATTCTTTCCTATTGGGAGAAATAAAGCCTAAGGGCTTGCTAAAGTCATCTCCAGACCTGACATTTGAAGGCTACGTGGTTTGGTGGTTCCCTCCCAAATAACAGCACAGTACAAAGAAAGTGTGTTTGGGGGTGGTGAGATGGTTCAGTTGGTAAAGGGGCTTGCCACTACCTGTTTTAGTTAGCTTTCTATTGCTGTAATAAAGACCATGACAAAATCTAACTTAGGAGGGAAGGTTTACTTGGCTTATAGTTTATGATAATCATAGTAAGTCAAGGTAGGAACCTGGAGTCCAGAACTAAGCAGAAACCCTGGTGGAGTGTTGCCTAAGGGCTTGCTCCCCATAACTTGCTCATCCTGCTTTCCTGTACAGCCCAGAACCCATGTGACAGGAATAGCACCATGCACAGTGGACTGGGCTCTCCCACATCGATCATTAATCAAAAACACTCCACAGACTTGCCTAGAGACCAATCTAGTGGTGGCATTTTCTCAATTGAAGTTCTTTCTTTGCAGATGTCCCTGGCTTGTGTCAGACTTGCAAAAACTTAACCAGCATGCTACCCAACAATGCAAGTGGAAAGAGAAAAGAAAACTAGCTCCACAAACGTTGTTCTCTGACCTCTGCACAATGTAGAATGCATGTTCCCTGCCCCCATCCTGCACACATGCAACTGCACATGTACACACACACACACACACACACACACACACACACACACACACACACACACCCTGGGGGAATTAAAAAAAGAAGAAATTATGTTTGGTCCATACTTTCTTTGTAAAAAGGCCAGATGGATTTCATAGGGATATTAGATTTTCTTACCTCTCATTCAGAAACTCTGGGCTTTGATTTGATTCCATTGGCATTTGCTTTTCAGACGTGAGATTAAGCAGTTACTGTCCGAGCTGGATGAAGAAAAGAAAATCCGACTTCGGTTGCAGGTGAGTCCATGAGGCCTAGGTTCAGTTGGGAATGGAAGCAAACTCAGGGCTTCTAGTTGAAAAGAAATGATTGTTGTTGGGCATGATGATGCATGCTTTTAATCCCAGCATTGTGGAGGTTGAGGAAGGAGGATCACAAGTTCCAGACAAGCCTGGGCTATACAGTGAGTCCCATGGGCAACCTGAGCTACCAAGTGAGATCCTGTCTCAGGATCACATAGTCTTATATTCTGTCCTTACCTGAGTTCCAAAAGCTCTTGGGGAAGGAAGAGAAGAATCAACATACTCCTAGCTGGGCTTCTAGTTTGGAGTTTATTTTAAACATATCATCTGTAAAATATTCCCTCCAGTTTATAGGATGATGATATAGGTAGGATATCTCATCATACTAAGTATGTGAGGACATGGCATACAGGAAGCTCTGTTGTTAGCCACAGACCTCCACAATGGTGTTTCATTTAAACTCTTTACTTCTCCCCAGTGGCCTTGTTAATCCTTCTGTGACATCTGAGCTCTGTCCCCCTCTAGCTGCTGATTCACCTCTGCCCTGATGACTGGAGGAGATCTTGTGAGGGATTATTCCAAATGACCAAAGACTGACTTTTATTGTCCATTCAGTTTGGGCACATACTACTTCGGAAAGAATGGGAATTGCTAACCCTCCTGTTGGGAGTGCTTACACCTACCCGTTGGGATCACTCTCAGATGGTCTTGATTGCCTGCTCCACCCTCTGGCCAGGAATCTAGAGTCATTGCTGCTTTTGAATGACTTTGGAGCCTATGACCCTGGGAACGATGAGGCACACTATTTGTCAGGGTACCATATACCGTACAGGAGTGCCTGTTTTTAGGTATACATTGTTTCTGGCATTCTTACCAATTCTTCATTCATATGTCAGTTTACCCATTTCATCATTAAAAGTGTCAGCTTGGGTCTTTTCTTTATATTGATGAGTGTGATTATCTTTCAGTTGCTCTAAATGCAGCCACTTCATGATGCCTGTGTTTTGCTGCTTTTTCCCCCTTTGTAGATGGAAGTGAATGACATAAAGAAAGCTCTTCAATCAAAATGAATACTTGATAATTGAGATGTTACATTACTCACCCTGAGTCCGAGACTCAAATTTTCTGCCCCAGCCAAAATCATCTTGTGCCAAAAGATTAAAGGTTTGCCTCAACATGTCCCTGTTTTAACAATTAGCACAAAAGTCTTGATAGCACAACACAAATTCCATCCAAGAGGAGACCCTTTCCCATGGTGTTGTCCTGGGTCTGGCAGTGGCTGTGATTTATAGCCAATTGTGCTAAAGGCTTTTCTACCTTGAGATCTCCTGCGAAATGAAAACTCAGGCAGTTTAGTCCATAGTACTATTTTGATGATATTTTCCATTAATAAAATGTAATTTCAGATTATTCGTTTACAGGCTTTATAATTTTATGATTTTTTTAAAAAATCGTGTTTTGTCACAGATGCCCCTACTGTTTGTGCTAGCCTAGTCCAAAGCAAGTGTCTTGCTCACTTGCTGCAGGTGGACTGAATGCCACCTGGCTTTGTATGCCCCTTTAGGATTCTATTACATATGCAATTTGAGGTCCAACCCTTCCCTCTCCTTGCCAGCCGACCCCAGCACTAAGAGAAATTTTAGCTTACGTATGATGGTATATTTACAAAAAGAGAAAGAGAAAATCTGGTATTTGCAATGATCTGTGCCTTCTTTCTACCACCCTCTTGATTGGAGCTTTTGTGATGCAGCTACCATGATTTCAAATAAAGAAATTTTACAAAAACAAAACAAAATACAACAGCAACAATCAAAACAAAACAACAAAAACCCAGCCACTTATCCTTGTCCACTAGAGGCCGCTGTCTTCGCAGCTTCTCTCACCATAGCCAAAGGTCCTAAGAGGAGACAGCTGGAAAGTCTGGCCTGCTCTTTGGTACCAGCTGCGACTTTTCAGTTTCTCCTACTTTGAGGTTGTTCATGAAACTAGAAATGTCATTCCAGCTTGATTGTTTTATCATCAGCCAAGTTAAACTGCTTCCTGCCTTTTACACCTGTTGCGTGAACAGAATATGCATTATTAAAGCAAAAATAAATAAAAATAAAATGCAAATGAAAACAGGGGGGGAGTTGGATTATTTCCTGCACTGGGTTATGTGTGTGTGTGTTATTGTTTAAACTGTATTCACAGTGTCATTTGCCTTGCGCACTTGTAACCCCCTTCTGAGATCCAGGAGAACAGGAGGAGGGTCTTGTGGAAATGTAGCTATTGGATCTTTCCTGCACTTATGAATTGCTTTTTCTTTCCCAATGAAACTGATGTTTGCTTGTCTGCTTTATCTTTATAGTACACGAACAGTTCAGCCTTAGACTATGTAACTGTTTTCTCATCCTTAGCTGAAAATGGGGGGCATCCTGTACTGCAAGACTGTTGATGGGGTAGAGGTGGAAGGGTGGTCCCTTAATGGCCCCCAAATATGTTTGATGTGTTTCTAAACTGCTGCTTTGTCTATTTCCTGCATTTTATAGTGAAATTACTAAACATTAATAGGTCTTCACTACCACAAAGAATGAAAATTGATGACACAGAAGGAATGATGCAAACGCCTCACATTATTCATTATTGAAAGTATAACAAATAAATGTCTCTTCTTTTTCTTCCTGTCTCCCTCCCCATGCCTTGTTCTCACTTGCATACTTGTCCTTTCTGCTCGAGGCTATCACTTGCCTCCATGTATTTACAGAGTCCTGGTGCCCTGGCCTTCATGGGTGGGGACACAGTTAGGGGAAGGGAATATGTAAAGAAATCATTCTTTATTCCCATGTGTGAATACATTTGCCTTTTCAGCAGCCATGGTCTCAGTGTGCTTGGGGCCAAGAGCAAAGGCTTTCTACAAGTGGTGTGAAGTTTGTGCTAAGCCTTTCTGCATTACACTTGAAGCCTTCAGAGATTTCCTACCACCTATTACAACAGTGAGGACTAAATTCGTGATGTCTGAATTTCTCATTTGTTAGAAAATACCTAATTGATGATATAGGATGTGTATGCAGAGTGAGATCATTAACAATGAAACTGAAAGATTGAAGTATCCTCAGTGGGTGCAGGTAACACGCAATGTAGAGGGCTGATGTCTTCCCATAAGAGAGGCATTGGATTGCTTTTGGGGGGCAGACACAGAGACAGAGACAGAGAGACAGAGAGAAAGTGATTAAAGAGAAATGAGCTGGTATATCCAGCTTCATTAGCATCCCTTGGGTGAACCAGCAAGAAGATTGTGCATCACAGAACTGGATGAGCCACTGCCCAAACAGCCACCATCTTTACTCTTGACCAAATGGACCCATCAAGAATATCGAAAAGCTTGGAATGGTCACTTTTTTGAAAATTAAAATTCCTTTGCATTCAGCATGGACTCAGCCAGGCATCTATGGAGATTATTTTTTTGCTTCATTTTCTAAAGTTGTATTTAGAAAAGTCTTACGTATTGTGCTTTGTAAAAGAAGATGATTAAAATGAAACTTTGTGAAAATATTTTTGTTCAAAGTTGTCATGGTCCAAGAGGAATGATGTCTTGGAACACAAACCCCTTTTCTCTATTTTACACAAATTGATTACTCTGACAGAAATGTCCTAGAAGACTCGAAGTAATCCATTAAAAATCTGTGCCTGTGAATTCCATTTTTTAAATTGTTAGATTTTACATTGCTATTGAAGCATAAAATGCTAGTTAGGTATAAATTCTTTTTTAGTGTAAAAACCATTAAATTATCATTATTGGAATAATTGTGTAAAGCCATTTTTATTTGTACACAGCCCTCAAGGCAGCACATTGAAGTACGTGATCCATTTTCTCCAATAAGAACATCCTGTATCTATCATCACATTTGTCTGTGGTTAGTAATGGTCTGGTTTTATTTCCTTTCACAAGCAGTTCCTTTATGGTAAGACTGCAGGGTGTATAATTCATTGCTCATAGTTGCCATGGTTTGTATAAAAATAATCCCCAGGTTCCATAAAGACTTTTGTATTATAAGCTGAGGTCATCACAGTCATTTTTGCATCAGATTAGGTTTTAGTCCTTTAGTTATTTTTGTACAAACTAATGTCAAGATGTTTCTGCACTAAGAGGGCTTGATGAAAAGCATTTCCCTTTGGTTCTGTACAAATGGGAACTGGAACAAAACAACACATTTGTGAGTGACAGGGTGTTCAGCATGGATGAATGTAACATCTGACAGAGGGAAGGTTGGGTGCTCAGAACTTGGCTGACTGACAGAGATGCTGTTCCTAAACCTAGCTTGGCATGGCCTAGGCAAAGAAACCTTTCTCATTCAGAAATAAATGTCAGTCATATAAAGACTGATAAGGAAGATCAAGTCCCTTAAGGAGATGAGCCATACCCACCTACCATGCCAAGTTCTGTCCCTAGCTCACAAGGATTTGTTTCCAAGCCATAGATTTGAGGTGGCTCCTGGACTGAATGACCACCCAAGGTGAAGGTGCAACTCCCTGAAAGGTTTTCATTTGTCTTTTGCTTTTAATAACACAAACCATTCTTTATTTTCTTTTTTTTTACGAGACAGGGTTTCTCTGTATTGTTTTGGAGGCTGTCGGTCCAGCCCAGCCTCAAACTCACAGAGATCCGCCTGCCTCTGCCTCCCGAGTGCTGGGATTAAAGGCGTGCGCCACCACCGCCCGGCAATACAGACCATTCTTAGTAACAGCTATAGTCATGTATGCTCACTTGTGAATTTGGTATTCACAGCAATGGATATTTATTATTTACTTTTAGACAAGATCTCCCCCAAACATGCAACAGTTGGAAGCCACCATGCACAGTGAGTAGTATTTCAATCATTCTGGAACTGTTTTCCATGGTACCAGAATTTATCAAATAACAAATTCACAATGTACGGTGGCTTCAATGGCAGCCTTTTACCAGATACTTTCACCTTCTTTGATAATCATGAACAAGGTGAACTCAAGTTCTTATATTCATCTTAATTATTAACTCTCAGACTACACATTACATATGTAAACATATTTATGTGTACGGGTAGCAGGATGCTTCAGAGGGTTAGGAGGCCTGAGGAGCAGGAAAGCTCATGTAAAGTCTCTGTTGAGAGACTTGTTAGTCGCAGATCTGAGAGTGAAATTGCGCAGTTTAGTAGAAGAGTAGGAACAAGTTCATACAGGGGTAGAAGAGTAGGAACAAGTTCATACAGAGGACTTGGCAGGTGGACGGACAGCATGTCCAGATGGACAAACAGGATGGGAAGATGGCAGCAGAATCAGGCTGTGTCAACAGCAAGGACGGAGCCCAGCTGAAGCCCCTGTGACAGTTAAGGGTTCTCTCTGTGGGCCCTTGATGCATACAGTCAAATGACAAGGTGGTGGAAACCACCACCTTTGTAGTGCTAGATGTCCACCCCTTTATATAGTTACACCTTTCACTTGGTCTAGTGACTCCCTTAAGTTCTTGAGCATAGTGTGATTCTAATGTTTATGCGCCCCTACAGTCTCAATTCATCCCCAATAAATGTAAAGGGTGGCACCCTTTATACTCCCAGGAGTAAGTCATTTATCAGTCTCTGCTATGTGGGTGATGCCACACAGATGGTGCTGTTCAAATAGTCCCTCCAGGTGCACAGTCATCTTCTACCATCAGAGTGGAATCTCTCAAGGCAAGGCACAGTCCCCCCTCAAAAAAACAGTTTTGTAAAATATGGAGTAACTTAGAACAGGGCATATGTTGACTTCAACAGTCCATTCTGTTTACATGGAAACAAGTTTAAATTATGCAACTATGAAGTCCTAAATACAAAGATTGTACCTAGCTCTTCATAAAAGAGATTGTTGGCATGCTTTGGAGTTAGATGGGCAGATGCCTCAGAAATGCAAGATTTCATTACTTCTATTAATTAAAAATAACTCTTAAGGCATCATACCAATTTTTAAACCAGTTTTGCTGATGAACCATCTTGAAATCAAACAGAAAAGACACAAGGAAATGACACTGTTTTAGAAAAAATAGGGATGTCTTAGAATAAAGGAAAACTATTCTTTCCAAGCTTCACAATTATACTCAGTTCGAGCAAAGCAAAGACTGGCCAGAGCTGAAGCTAGCTCTGACATTGAATGCTCATCAACAACAGCATATATGAGAAATGCCAACCCTTCACCCCTGCCTTGATCCCAGAGAGAGCTTTGAAATTTCTCTTGTGTTCTCAGGGTGATTTCCTCAGGGAAAGTGAATCTGGAATGAGGAAAGCATGTAGATAGAGAGGGAGAAGTCTCGATGGGTCCTCCAAGTCTGGAGGTAAAACCAACCTACTTTTTTTTTTGGTTTTACGAGACAGGGTTTCTCTGTTTTAGAGGCTGTCGGTCCAGCCTGGCCTCGAACTCACAGAGATCTGCCTGCCTCTGCCTCCCGAGTGCTGGGATTAATGGAGTGTGCCACCAACGCCCGGCTCCAACCTACTTTCTTAATGCATCTAGTGCTAAGGAGATGGGATGGGATAGGATATTGAGGAAGACCAAACAGGTTAGAACTGAAAGTGGTAAGTTTCATGGTGGTGGAGGGTACTTCACGTGCTGTTGGTAAGAGTCATTCAAATTAATCTCTATCTTCTCAAAAGGTTTAGAGACCCAGAGCAGTGACTAGTACAGTAGGCTCAAATGTAGAACAAAAACATCCATTCTTTTTTTTTTTTTTGGTTTTTACGAGACAAGGTTTCTCTGTGTTGTTTTGGAGGCCAAACATCCATTCTTAAATAGCTTTTTTCTAGCTACAAAGATAACATTATACCCAAAGTAGGAGATAAAAATATGAAGAGGAAGAAAAGTTTAATGTAACCTCATTTAGAAATTTCCTTTAATTATTTTGGTCTCTGAAAATTGAGGTTCTTTATATATACCTTTATATGTTTCTGCCATGCTTTTTTTCAGAAACTATTTGTAATGGCTGTGTAAGATTCTCTCTATAGATATAGCAGAAGATAAAACAGTCTTTCATCTAACATGTGGTTATGATGTGCCAGGCACCATAATGGGTGTTGAGTACAACCTCATGAGGTTGTTAGTCCTGTTATCAAGAAGTTCAGAGTCAAGTGGGGTTTGGGGTAGCCAAGTAAATAAGAAAATCATGGTGGGGTGAAAACAAGGCACCTAAGTCCACAGAATAGTACCCAAGCATTTGCTGCAAGGGCAGAAACCATCAGATGACCTAGATCAGTGTTTCTCAACATGTGGGTCATGACCCCTTTGGAGTTAAACCCTTCCACAGGAATGGCATATCAGATACTCTGTCTATCAGACATTTACATTACAATTCATAACAATAGCAAAATTACCATTACAAAGTAGCAATGAAAATAATTTTGTGATTAGGAGATCATCACAACATGAAGAACTGTTTTATTTTTAAGTCTACTCTTAGAAGTTTACATTTTGAGTAATATGCTCATTTAACAAAAACAGTGGAGCTTGTTGCAGACATATTTGCCAATATATAAAGAGCAACTTGATCAGACAGACACATATTTATTTATAAACGTAATTGAGTTTACCACATAAAATTGATTTTGTCAACATCTAATTGAGCCTAAGAGTGTTCCCAGAGAGTTTCAATTTAAGATTTTAACCAACAATGATAAGTAATACTGTTTTATAGGGCCACAACTTTAGGAAGGTTGAGAGCCACTGCCCTAGAAGTATGCAGGAAAACTAAGCTAGAAAATATGACCAATTACTGATGGCTGAGTGTGGTTTGACTGAGAGCGCCACTCCTGAAGGCAGCAACTGGGCGAGGGGTTCTACTCCATTCACAGACTTTCCTGCAGGAGCCTCCCTGCAGTCAGGAGTACTGGTGGAAACCACAGAAAGCTCACTGTGCTGGTTCAGGAGCCACGGAGGAATCTACTCAGACCTGCTCCCTTAAGGTCCAGGAGGCAGAGGCATAGAAAGGCATGGGGTAAGTGTAAAAGGAAGCTTTTTCTTGAGAGAAGCCTTCCTGCCAGCCTGGTTCTAGAGCCACATCAGTCCCAAATAAACACACAGGAGGCTATATTAATTATGAAGCTGTTGGCCTTGCTTGTTTCTTACTGGCTAGCTCTGACTTAAGTAATTACCCCATAATTGTTACTCTAAGTATGTCTCTTACCGGAGAATAGTTCGGGCTTCCTACCCCATGGCGTTACATCTTGACTCCCTGTGTTTCTCCTTCCCAGAGTTCTCCTGGACTCCTAGTCCCACCTATCTTGGTTCCCTATTGGCCCAACAGTGCTTTATTGACATATACATAGGACTTCCCCCATCAGGTAAGGACTGAACAAATACCACTACAGCCAAACTGCAGAGAATCTACTCAGCTATCCCATCCATTTTACATAAAAGTATATTATAATCTGCAGGGATAAGGGCTTCAAGTTTATAGAGTGAAACACTGGTTAGTACTCACTGAAGCTGAGGCAGGGCAGGGGATCTATTCTTGTAGAAAGGGTAAAAACACTTGTGAAAGCTCTGTTCCTGAGACACAAACCCACTGTACACTCTAAAAATGTTAGAGAACCCAGCCACCATGCTCTACCAGCATGGTAACTGGCCTCCAGGAAAACAGCAGAACTGGAGAAACTGCCTGAAAAACAACAGAAAGGGGGCATCCAAAGCTGAGAAAAGGGACAAAATTAAAAGGTCACTAAAGGAGGAGCAAAGGTGACAGATCATAGGGTAAAGGACTTACTGCTTAAACACAGGATATGATTTCAGATCCTTAGCATCCACTAAAAAGCTGGGCATAATGGCATGCACTGTAATCCCACTGCTGGGGAGACAAAGAGAATCCCAACGACTTGCTGGCCAATGAGTCTTGCCAATTGGTAAGGCCCACACCTGCCAGTGAGAGACCAACACACACAACGGAGAGAAGAGGGGAAGAGGCCTACAGGAATCTCTATGTCTAATGTCCATAGGAAAACAAATACTAGCCACGCACACAGTCCATCTTCTGGCAGGATTAACACCAAGTCCCATACTGAAGATTTATTTATTGTTGTCATTATATTTCGTTGTATATAACTTGTCCAACTTTCAGCAAAAACTTATATGGTAAGCCAAAGCAGTCAAATAAGACAAAGCAATGATCAGTGGCAGACTTAGAAATAGCACATTATTGGAAGTATCAGAATTTTAAATGACTATGTCTTCCACAAAGACTTTTTTAAAAAGTCTTTGTGGAAGACTAAGGGTGTAGTTCAGTGGTAGAGCCTTTGCCTATCATGTAAAGGCCTTGGATTCAAAATGAAAAGTAAATATTTAAAGCTGAGAACAACTGTAATCCAATAAACTGGGAGGTGAAGGCCAACCTCAGCTACTTGAGTCCAGCCTGGGCTTTGTAAGATCCTATCTCGAAATTAACAACAAGGCAAAGACACAAAAATTTAAAACTACAGATCAGTATTTCTTATGAACCTAGATACAAAACCTCTTAATAAAGGATTAGCAAGTAAACATCAGCCATACATAAAAAAATAATAATACAATACAAGCAAGTAGGATGTATTCCAACAATGTAAGACTGGATCAATACTTGAAAAGCAGGGTTGGAGAAAAGGCCTAGAAGTTAAGAGCATTTGCTGTTCTATTAGAGGACTTGAGATTGATTCCCAGTATCCACATGACAGCTAACAACCATCTGCAACTCCAGTTGCAGGGGATCTGATGTTCCTTACTGGCCTCTGTAGGAACCATGCATACATATTAAATATACAAATAAATAAACCTGAGTCTGAAGAGATTGTTCAGAGGTTAAGAGCACACGCTGCTCTTCTAGGGCACAGGGCTTGATTCCCAGCACCCACATGTCAGCTCACAACCATCTGTAACTCCAACCCTGAGGATCCAACATCCTGTGACCTCCTATGCACATGGTGCACAGACATAAATGCAGGTGCAATATAAACATAAATAAAGACTTATAAAATAGGTAAGTAATTTAAAAGAAAACAATAAAAACTTCTAAAATAGATAAGTAATTTTTAAAGAAAACATTTGAGGCACAGTAATTTTTAAAGAAAACATTTGAGGCACATCTTGTGCCAGATAAATGTATTTCTCATCCTTCAACAAAGAAATTTTACTTTGCAACACAGAGACCATTAGAGAACACAACTGATCAAAATGTGGATAAGTGACCATGTATATCTCAGCCCCAATTGCTCAATCTGTGACACAACCCCTGCACCTAAGGTTCAGGGAACTTTTCAGAGAGGGGGCAGAAAGAGTATAAGAGCCAAAGGGACAGAATGTCAGCTTGAGATTGTGTTTTCTAGAAATGCCAGGGAAGCTACACTCATGAAGTCCCATCACATGACTGCCTTAACAAGACCTGAACAAGGACGACACCAACAGGCATGCTATTGTGGAAGTGGGGAATATCATGGGTCCCCAACCCTAGAAAAAGAACTACAGGCAACTAAGGAATGCTGAGAAAAGTAGTACTCTTCCCCCAGGGATGAACCCTTTAACTGGCTGTTCAGTACCAAATGGTCAACCCTGAAATCATTCATATATAATATATATGTAACATTATACAAACCGAGCAGGTTCTAACTATATACTTAATACAAACACACACACACATGTGGGAGGAGCTCTGAATTTGAGAGCATGAGGGAGGTACATGAGAGGAGTTGTTGGAGAGAAAGGGGAAATTATGAGTTATATTTTAATTTCAAAAATAGCATTAGAAAGTACTGGAGGGAGTGCAAAAGAGGGTAATGGGCAATGAATATGATCAGAGCACATTATGTACATGCATGAAAATGCCACAATGAAACCCATTATTTTGTATAATATACACTGGTTAAATCTCTAGTGGAAGAAATCAAAATGAAAAAATATGGACAGCCTAAAGAGGAAAATTCATATGATTATATCAATTGATGCATAAAACACTTGAACAATTCCATCGTCCAGCATGATAAATAAAAAGGAAACTAGGGGAAGATAACTTCCTCAACTCAGTAAATACCATCTACACAAACAAAAATCAAAACAAATGAACAAATGGCTAAAATCATACTCTGGGTTAAAGACTTTAATTTTTTACCTAGTACGTGGAATGAGGCAAAGATGCCTGCTCTCATTACTTCTTTCCAGCATACTACTGCAAGCTTTAGATGCACTAATAAGACAATAAAAGCTAAAAATAATACAGATTGGAAAGAGGAAATAAGACTGTCCCTATTTGCTGGTTACAGGAATGTCTACAACCAACAATCCAACAAAATAAAATCCACTTATGCTAATTACTGAGCTCAGCAAGGTTGTGCAATACAAAAGCTGCATCCCAATATATTAGCAACGAACATATGAAGCTGAAGTTAAGCATTAATGATTATACCATCTACAATTATTTTAAATATTGTAGAAAGGATCTGGATACTGAAAATTGGGAAGTTCTAATTAAAGAACTCAAGTAAGATCTGAGTAAATGAAGATACATACCATGTTCCCACTTTGGAAGGTTCAACCAACATGACAAATATGCCATCTCTCTCCAAACTGTCCTACAGGCTTACCATAATTCCTTTCAAAATTGTAGATAGATATTCTCAAAATCTGATATGGGAAAACACAGGTCCTAACAGAACTAAAACAATCTCAGAAAGACAAATACAGGAGTTACCACTTTATCAGATTTTGAAGAGCTATAGGTTGGGTACAAAGATGGACAAAAATATATAATGGGAACTATATGTTTTTATGGAGTGATAGACACATACACAGGTCAATAGAGTAGAGCAGTAAAAACAAAAGCTGATCTACATATATGTATATGTACAACTGATATTTTGCCGAAGGATAAAAGCAACACAATAAAGGAAGGATAGCTTATTCATCAACTGGTGCTGTTGCAACCGAATATACATGGGAATAAAAATGAACTTCAGGCTCCCAGTGGTAGGACTGGGTTGCATTTGGTCGATCTGTTGCCTGAGGGGGTCCCATGGAGATTCCCAAACAACCCGGGTTGATGCGAGCACAGAAGGTTGCTCTCTGCAAACTGACAGCAGGACTCCATTGCTGAGGACAACATCCATACCACTCATTGAATGTGGAGAGGTGGAGCTGCCGCTGGCATGCAGCCTTCACCCTATGTGCTAATCTCTTTGGTTCAGAAGGTACACTTCAGGACGCCAAAGAGAAGAAAACACCAACCCAGCCCCAAAACCCTCGACCTACAATCTGTTCTGCCTGCAAGATGTTCTGGGACAGTGGTGGCATAGAACGTGGAGTGGCCAACAAATGAGGCCCACACCACAAGAGGGAGCCCCTGACACTGCCTGGATGGCCAGGAATCACAGGCTGGATAGCCCAGAGACCTAGGTTAGAACCAAACATGATTGGTCTTACAAAAAAAAAAAAAAAACCTCAATGAATTGATTCCTAATAATATTCTGCTGTACTCACAGATTGGTGCCCTATCCAGTCCTCATCAGAGAGGCTTCCTCCAGCAGCAGATGTGAGTGGGTGCCGAGACCCACAGTCAGACATTATGCAGAGAGTCTAAATTGCAGGGCTCCATTGGGGGAACCCTGCAATGGGCATTTAGACTTTCAGAGACAGAGGGGATACTGGACACAGGAGAATATGGCCCACTGAATCAACTAAGCAGAGCTCACATGGGCTTGCTGGGCCTGCACGGGTCTATACCAGGTCCTCTGCTTATATGTTTTGGCTGTTACCTTGGTGTTTTGTGTGACTCCTGACTGTGGGAGTCATGGGTCTCTCACTCCTTTGCCTACTCTTGGGATTCTTTCCCTCCTGTTGGGTTACCTTGTCCAACTTTGATGTGAATGCTTTTGTCTTGTCTTACTGTATGTTTTTTGTCATGTTTGGTTGTTGTCTCTTCAAGGCCTGCTCTTTTCTGAAAAGAAAACAAAGATCTGGGGGAGAGGTGGGAGGTAAGCTAGGAGGAGTGGAGGGAGGGGAAACTGTGAAGGGGATGTATTGTATAAAAGAATCTATTTTTAGGCCGGGCGGTGGTGGCGCACGCCTTTAATCCCATCACTCGGGAGGCAGAGGCAGGCGGATCTCTGTGAGTTCGAGGCCGAGCTCGACCAACAGCCTCCAAAACAATACAGAGAAACCCTGTCTCGTAAAAACCAAAAAACAAAATCTATTTTTAATTTGAAAAAGAATAGAAATAAATGAACTTCAGCCTGAACCTCATACATTACACAGAAATTATCTCCAATGCACCATGGGCTTAAATGT
Source organism: Mesocricetus auratus (assembly GCF_017639785.1). NCBI lineage: Eukaryota > Metazoa > Chordata > Mammalia > Rodentia > Cricetidae > Mesocricetus > Mesocricetus auratus. The sequence goes on along the minus strand of NW_024429188.1, from coordinate 20,954,028 downwards.
AAAACTAAAGACTATAGAACATTTTTAAAAGAAAAATTTCAGGTCCTAGGGTTAGGTAAAAACTTATTTAATTCGGATAAATATGTTATCCATTAATAGAAAAAATGTCCCTTGTTGTGTAACAATAGTTTTCTTGGGAAGACACAACACAAACACCCTACTCCTCCCAGAAAGTGAGCCCACAACAAACTAACATGCAGATGCCACCCCAGTCCAACCTAGTGAAGCAATGAGTTTTATACTCACACAAATACAGGTGAGAGGTTACCTTACAGGAGCAGAAATGACCCAAACACAGCAGCCTCATCAAAGCCCCCCCCCCAGCATGGGTTACAAAGCCTGGGAACCTGGAGTGCACTGCACAGCTTGCAGGCAGCTCAACAGATTGGAGAGTGTCCTTTCCAAGAGGCACAGTTGGTCTAAGTCTCTTCCAGGCAGTTGATCTGGGCTCAGACACTTTGCAGCTTTTCTCCCCAGTGACTCTGAGCAGCTTTTATTGTTTACTCCTGGAAGGGAGGGACTTAGTGAATCTAGTCAGTTTCAGGGAGTTCCTGAAGCTATTTTGAGCTGTTTACCTTCTGTCTTAAGGAACTTCCTTGGGAGATGGAATGTTTCAGTCTCTGAGGAGACTACTTCACAACATTTGGCTTTGCCAATAATCCCTGATCCTTTCGGGTGGGGGCAGATATGGGGACTATAGATGTCATACATGGTTAAGAATTAGGTCATTGTGCCTCAGCAAGTCGTTCTCAAGATTAGGATTATGAGTTGAGACTGACAGCAACAGTGATCTATGGCATAAACAAAAGCCTTAAAAGGCAGTTTTAATAGTCATATCATATAGATTTACTAAAATGATAGAAATTACTCCCCTGTTGGGTCCTATGACCTCTCCAGTCACATCTTTTTTTGTCCTGGCTTATAGTACCAGATGTGAACTTAGAGCCCTTTACTGTGTGAGCCATTTTTACAGTCCCTGGGGTGGAACCAGGTATGAATTCCACCTATTGCAATGCTTTAAACACCTCTAACAGTTGGTGCTCCAGTGCTGTGTTCCACGTTTATGCTCCTTTCAATGACTGAGCCCCTATTGGAATCATTTACTCAGGCTGCTTCTGTCATAGCTCCCTGCTATAGCCTTATGAACTCCTGGTGACTTATAACAGGAAGGAACACTGGGGTAATAAGGCACACAGCTGCTTAGTCTGTCCTGTTCAAAGGCCTCTTGAGTCTATCCGTCCCAATCCCATATAACACTTTATCAAGTTATACAGAGGATGGGCATCTTGGGCAAGATGGGGTGTGAAAATCTACCAATATCCCAAGAACCCTTGAAATACCTGTAGTCCTTTACATTTACAGTCATAGGCTGTTGTAGGATTTTGTCAATAATATTGTTAGTTGTTATACGAATCTTACCAGGTCATAATACCCCCAATGATTTTTTAGTTGTGTCTGGGCCCTGCACCTAGTGCAGATCTCCCATCATCCTTGTTACTTCAGATACACCTGTTATTTCTCTCCAATGACTTTCTAAATCTGCAAAACACTCAGAGGTTAGCATATCGCCTATATGACAAAATCTTTTCTAGAGGATGGGAGAGATAAAGCAATATCCTGAACCGCCATCCTATAACAAAGATAACCTTGGTGAAGCACTCTGAAAGTCTGTTGTCACCTGTTCTCAGCAAGTGTCAGGTGACCCCAGAACTTCACAATTAAGCAGAAAGTAAAGTCAAACATTAGCAAGGTCTGATACAGTATGGAAGGCTTCCATACATTTCTATCAGTTGCTTCCTCCACAGATTAAGGTTTGGTACAAAGCATGGTGAGGAGGCATTAACTGAATTAGCTTCCTGCAATTTTTTTGGTCATTCTCTCTGAGCCACTCAGTTTCCAAATCCTGGGGTTCTTCCGTAGAGCCTCCTTACATTTCTCCACACCTTATGAATTCAGTGGGCCTGCCTTAATTTGCTCAGTCCTACCCAGGGCCACTGGGGAATATAGCCCTGCTCTCCCCTACTTCATCTCCTGAATCCTTAGGTCCAAGAATCCCAGGGTTGCCTCTCCATTCACTAAACCTAGTTGTTGGGGGAGGTCCTGTCTAGGCAAACCACCTCCACCCCTAGCATCACCATTTGCTGGCGGAAAATGTACTCTCCTTAGTCTCAGGGGATAATTACTCAACCCTGAGACAGGCTTGATAGTCTTCACTTGTATTGTTCCATCATGGATTGATCTTCAGGTTTCAAAACCTTCCAGAAGCTTCTTAACACACAATTTGTTTTTTTTTTTATCAATTATTTCCTTTTAGGAATGCTCAACACAAATTTTCTTTAGGAATTACTCAACACAAATCTTGCCACATTTGTCTTGGAGTAATCCAGACCAGTCTCTTTCTCTGCCTGACCTCTTTCTCATCTTCTCTAGGTTGCTCTCTCACTTTACAAACTCTCTTTACATAGTGGTTTAAGTTACCAAGATCTGCCAAAGCCTTTCCCATTTTATAAAAGACCTTGTTCCACCAAACGGCTCAGCAAAGCCACTAAAGTTCCACAGTAGCTTGAGGTCCCTGCGAGGTCAACTTTTTCTTTACCTCATTTAAGAATATAATTCTATCTGGCCCAGTGAACTAGGGTTCAAACACAGGCTCTCTTTTTCCTAGTTCTGTCTTCTGTGGTCCTCTATCCTGGACATTTATAGGGACCTAAGATGGAGATAACCAAGTGTTCCTAATGATTCTGATAAGCCATTTCATCTGGGACTGATTTCCCTCATACCATATCAGGTTATATAGTCTTGGCCTTAAGGAGGGATGGCTAGTTATATTACTCAGTTTTTCTGCCTGCACCACAGAACAGTCTGATCCCAGCTATTCTCATGGTGCACAGCCTCACAAGCCAGGCTATAGCAGGTTCTTTCTTGCTTGTTGAAAAGTCTTCCATAATTCTAGCTGTTCAAGAGCTGAATATTTCCTTATTATCCTAGTTTCTTGTATAGAAATACTAAGTCCCCCATTTGCATATTGGATTACAGATTTTTCTCTTTTTTAATTAAAGGCTGGATCTGAGGGGTATCTTCTATTATTCCCCCCACCTCTCTCATCTGTTTGTTAATCTAATTTATTTGCCAAAGCAGAACCTAGCATGGGAAATGCTAGCCTCATTTCTCTTTCTCATTGTAATTTACACAGACAGTTCCTGCTTGGCTGCCATGTCAGCCCCAGATGCATTTCTCACTACACACAACAGATGCCAGGAAACCTCTGCTGTGGCTCACTGACAGTCTCGACCCTTGTGGATTAATCTCAAACACTGAAAAATTTCCTCTAAAGTTTAACTGTTTTCAGGGCATTTTCATATTCATGTGGTGGACCCCACTCATCAAGCAGGCATGCCATCCCATACCACATAGAAAAAGACTGCCATCCTGGGATTCCTCCCAGAGGCACTCTTTTTTTCAAAAGCAAAGCGTCTTTTATTGAGGGTATTTAATGAGCTAAACCCATTAGCTAGGGCCCTTCATCCCTCCACCATGGCAGATAGCTGGAGAAAGACCACAAGCAACCTGGAGGCAGGGACCTTAAAGGGCAGCATAAGGAGAGTGGCTAGGGGTATGCAACAGTCTCAGGACTGGTGCACTTCCAGGTTCGGACGTCCACAGGCACTCTTAATCCTGATGACTCAGCCTTAGTTGCACATCTCCCTACGCATAGCAATAACCATGCAACCTCTGTCACAGCACAAAGGCACATTAACACACACACCAAACAGGGAAGGACAACTGTGTGGGAATTTCTTCCATGAATAGTCTCCCCTCAGTTTCTCAGCCTCAGTTGCATGCCTTGCTACCCATAGCCAAGACCACGCACTCATTCCTCTCAAACTCATCTTTGGTTCTGTCAGGTGCCTATTTGGGTGCCAAATTGTTGCGTGGCAAAACTTCCTGGTAAGACAACATACATACACAGCAACAAAAACAACATACATACACACAGTACTACTCACCTCAAATAGGGGTCCACAACAGATAAAAGTCTTGATACCATCATAGTCCAACTTGGTGAACCAATGAGTTTTATACACACAGAAATATAGGTAAGGGGGTTACTTACAGGAGCGGACATGTCTCAAGGACAACTGCATCACAAAAGCCCACCCCAGAACAGGTGACAACTCATTAAATTTGGGAACCTGGAACATACTGCACAGGCTGCTGAACAGGTTGGAGAATGTCCTTTCCAGATGACTCAGTTGGTCCAAACCTCCAGGCAACTCGGCTGCTTTCTGCTTCTTCCAGACTGCTGATCTGGTATCAGACTCTTGTTTACAACTTTCCTCCTTTGATAGAGACACTAAGCGGCCGTTATTGTTTACTCTTGGAATGGAGGGACCCAGTGAATCTAGTCAGTTTCAGGGAGTCCCTGAAGCTATTTTGAGTTGTTTACATTCTGTCTTAAGGAGTTTATCCTGGAGACGGAATGTTTCAATGTCTGAGGAGACTGCTACACAACAGTCCCTCATCAAGACTAATAACTTTGGCTTTATGATAGACCCTATTAGAGGATGCAAAGACAAACTACAAATCTGGAGAAAAGATTTGCCAATGGCATATTCATCAGAGAACTAGGATCTTGAATATATAAAGAGAAATCAAAACTCAAAAAGCAAAATGCAACCTAATATTTCACCAAAGAAGGTATACTGGTGGCAAATAAGTACACCAAAATATTCTCAGCACCCTTAGCCATTAGGGAAGTGCAAATAAAAACTGCAACAAGATATCTCTCAGCCAGCATCAAAAAATGCTTCTCTGCAGCAAACAGATACCATTACAGAAAAATGCAGAGGTCAACTGATCACAGGTTTCCTGGCCCAACAGATGCATCTACAAGAGTTCTTGCACATAAGGTTCAGAGAACGATGTGCTAGAGGAAGCAAAATATTATAAGACCCAGAGGACCAGGAAGTCAGCTGTGAGATTGTGTCTTCTCAAAATGACAGGAGAAGCTACACCTATAATGCCTCAACAACATGGCTGCCTCAAAAAGGACATGAACAGTGACAATACCAATAGAACTGAAGGGTGAAATCTCAGGAGGGTCTTACCCCTAGACAAAGAACTACAATAAAATACTGACTACTGAGAGATGGAGAGTTGGTCTTCCTCAGGGATGAACTCCTAATTGGTTATCCAATACAAAATGATCAGCCCTGAAATTATATACACATAAACAATACCAAATAAACTCAGCAGGGTGTATTTATATATTTATGCATTTGTATACATATATGTGCATAACAATAATAATAAAAGAAAATAGGTTATCAACTTGAGAGGGCGTTGGAAGCATGTGAGGAGTTGAAGGGAATAAATAGAAGGGGGAATTATGTAATTAGATTTTAATCACAATTTGAAAAATTGTAAAATAAAAAATCATGAAAAAACCCACATTGATGTATCATCATAGACTTATCATAATGGCTCTAAAAGCATAAGAATACTAAATGCTGTTGAAGCTATGAAAAACTGTATTATGTAAATATTATAAGTGGAACTGTAAAGTAAAATAGCTGTCAGAAGACAACTATGGAGTTCTGAAAACCACCACCACCACCACCACCAACAACACACACACACACACACACACACACACACACACACACACACCTATCTATGACCTAGAATTTGTATTCCTGGACATTTATCTAAAAAAATTAAAACTCATGCTCATAGAAAGACCCATGAATGAATGTTCCCAGTAGCTTTCTTTATAATAGCTCCACATTGGAAACAATCCTTATGTCCTTCAAATGGAATCTGGTTTAAAGAATGGGTGGTGTATGTATACAATATAAAAGGACTACTGATTCATTGAACAACTTAGTTGAATCCCAAGGTTGAATGGAAAATAATCCATAAGGTTCACACTGTATGATTCCCTTTAAATAACATTTTTTAAAAGACAGGGAGGGTCTCATGTAGCCCAGGTTGACAGCAGACTCACTATTTGTTGAGGATTATCTTGAACGTTTGATCTACTTGCCTGTACCTCCCGAGGCCTGGAAAATATGTGTCATAATGATTAGCTTATATAACACTCCTGAAATGACAAAATTGTAAAAATGGAGAACTGATTAGTGCTTCCCAGTGGTTAGTGGTTGGGGGTGATGAGGCCTGAGATGGTTGTGGCTGCCAAAGGGCAACAGGATACATCCTTGTGACGGAGTTCTTTTTTCTATCTTTGTTACAGCAATGTAAATCTCCTGGTTGTGATAATGCACTACTAGTGTAACAAGTTAATATTGGGGAAAACTGAGTGAAAGGTAAACTAGCCTATGTGCTTTCCTATACCTACACATGTATTTGCAATGATCCCAAAATCCATTTTAATTTTTAAAACGTCTTTTATATACACAAAATAGCAAGTAGGGAATGTTCAAAAGGAAAATCACCAAGGTGGAAAATGGTCCGGAAATTATGTTCTAGACAAATGGAAGGGACTGGTATCACCTGAAAAGGGAGACCTCCTGGGGCAGTACTCAGAAAGCTGCCCAGGGGAAGATAGAAGAGGGTTACATTAAAATCTACAGGGACAAAGTACAAAAAGGAAAGCTTTTCTCCATATCCGGAAGAACATTTGATGACACTTCAACAATAGGACAAAGAGGTTTCCAGGACATGGATTTTTAGTGAAGGGAAAGGCACAAGTAAGAAAAAAAAACACCTGTTCAACTAAACAGGAAAGACTAACACAGCATTTTGCAATTTTCTCCTTGGAGGTACTATGGGGAGTTGGAAGAACATTGGACATTGAAGCCTGCTTCACATGTGCAAATTGCAAGAGACAATGCGATAGTGTGTTGTGTGAGCCAACTTCAGGGAAGGTGCTTGTTAGTTGGGTAAATGTAGGTTCTTTACTCAGCAGGGTTTGTATTTAGAGAAAGATGTTATTCAAGCCATAATTCCCAACTCCCGGGCTTTTCGCTCCATCAGTCAGGCCCCAGAAAGATCTGAGAGGAATTCGAGAAGATTGCCGTGAAGACAACAGACACTGGCAAAGAGGTTTCGAATGGGTGACTTTGCCCTTTGAAAGGCTGTGCCAGTCACTGGAGTAATTTCAGATGAACAAGCACATTAGGAAAATTACTACTATTATGCATTGCAAGGTTGCAAAGAACACACGTGTCCTTGTATAGCACCATACTTTTTTGAAGTCTTAGGACAGAGTGTTGAAAGTTTTCTGGAGACCTGTGTTCTCACGGATTTCCTCTGAGCCCACTATGCAGCTACTCAGAATGTTCCAGATTGCTACTAGGGCTGAGACTAGGGAAGGATTTCTATGTATATTTTTACTGTTTTTTGGGTGGGAACTGGGGTATAGCACTGGTGACATGGAAGCAGGCAGACTCTTTGGGCAGTTAGTATAGCCTAATTAGGGAGTGAGTTCTGGGCCAGACAGAGACCCTGTCTCAAAACTAAATCAGATAGTGTGGATGGTGTCTCGGAAACAGCACCCATGCACACACAAAACCAAATAATCAACAAGTGGGCAAACGACCTAGACAGATAACAACCCAAAAGATGTTATATGAATGACACAGAAGTATAGAACAAGATGCTGACCACCTTTAAAAGCCAACAGGGAATTGCAGAGCCAAATCAGAATGAGTTACTATTTCATACCCACTAGGAGCTGTAATGAAACAAGATAGGTAATAATAACAAGTGTTGCTGAGGGGGATGGAGGAAATGGAACCTTCATATGCTGAGATGGGGATGTGAAATGATGCAACCACTCTAGAAAGCAGTGAATTTCTTTGAAGGTTAAATAGATAGTTAGCATGCAACCCAGAAATCCTCCTGCTAGAATTATACTCAAGGCAAATGAAACCCCATTTTCACACTTTGTATGATTCCATCTAGTATATAAAATGTCCAGCAGGCAATCTAGAACCAGGGCTAGTGGTTTGCTAGGAGCTAGATATTCCAGGGGATAGGATGACATGATTTGTTTTTTGTTTGTTTTGTTTTTTGTTTGTTTGTTTTTCCAGACAGGGTTTCTCTGTATTGTTTTGGAGGCTGTCCTGGAACTTGTTCTGTGAACCAGGCTGACCTCGAACTCACTGAGATCTGCCTGCCTCTGCCTCCCGAGTGCTGGCATTAAAGGTGTGCGCCACCACCGCCCGGCTATGACATGATTTCTAATAGGTATTGGAGCTTGGAAGAGGATCCAGGTATTCTAAAATTTGGCGATGGATACAGAACTGGGACTATACCAAAACTCTATCCAGTCATTTTTGCCATTTTGTTCTGGATGATTTATGAATTATATCTCAGATTTGTTGTTAAGAAAAAAATCCAGCCAGCCCTCCCAGTGACTACTTGTAGTGCATTCTATTGTTTAAATATAATTTAATACTGAAGACTAAAATGGGAAGGTGCAGAAGATGTAGTGGAGACCTATTTGAAGACTTAGTATTCCAGAGGTTAGGCAACCAGTGCACTTCTCTGAGAGGCTATTTTCTCAACAAACAAGGTTTGTTGCTTACACCTTCCCCATACCTTATCAAGGTCACTACAAAAGTCAAGACAAATAGGACTGCAAGATGTACTTGGCAATGACGAATGTCAAATGAAACACTGCTCATCAAGGTGGAGGCGGAGTTAAAGCTACATCTGTTAGTTGGGGATTGAATATCGATATTCAATTAGTGCCTTGGAAGTCTACTGTGGTTGAAAGCTTCCACTTGTTTTGAGGGGAGAAAAGAAAAAGAAGGGACGCAAGGAAAGAAAGAGGGGAAAGGAAGAGAGAGGAGGGGAGAAAGTAAGGAAGAGGGAACGAAGGAAGGAAGCTGGGAAACCAGCTTCTAACAGCAATTAGAGGGAAAGTTGAAGGGGGAACCCAAGAAACCAGATAACCCCTGTAGTCCCTGGCTCGGCCAGTGTCCAGGCTGGGGGCCCTGAGCGGGGGAGCCGGCAGGGGGCGCGCTTCCTGTTCCTGCCCCGTGGCTCTCCAACCGCCCCCACCACGGTCCTGACGTCCGAGCCCCCGCCTCTTTCTCGCGGGCTTTCAAAGGGCGCACGGGGCAAGGCAGCCCCGAGCTTCCCTCTGCCGGAGGCCGCCCAGGAGCACGTCGTCGTCACCTGCCCGCCGCGGGCTCTCTGCACGCTCGGGCTCCCTCCAGCTGCCGTCCGTCCGTCCGTCCGTCGCCTCAGCGGCAGGTGCCGAGGGGACAGCGCCTCAGCTTCGAAGCCACCGGCCCGAGTCAGTCACATGGAGGGCGGCGGCGGCAGCGGCCGGCCGGCCCCGGCTGAGGCGCTGGAGGAAGCGGGCGACTTGCCTCAGGGCGGGCAGCTGCTGGCGCCCGAGGGCGCGGCGGGGCCGGAGGGCGCAGTGGACTCCGCGGGCTGCGAGGCTGAGGGCGCCCGCGGGCCGCGCCGGGCTCTCAGGGCTGTCTATGTGCGCAGCGAGAGTTCCCAGGGGGCGGCGGCGAGCGGCCCCGAGGCCGGGGCGCTCAAGTGCCTGCTTCGAGCCTGCGAAGCTGAGGGTGCCCACCTCACCTCCGTACCCTTCGGGGAGCTCGACTTCGGGGAGACAGCTGTGCTGGATGCTTTCTACGATGCAGGTGAGGGCCGGCGCCCCCCCCCTTGGTTCCCACCTCCCTCCAATCTTCCTCGCCCTCTCACAAGCCCTGCTACCCCTCCACTCTCTTCCCTGACCCTGTCCTGCAGGCCCCCATCCATCCTCCCATCGTTGATGATTAGGTCAAATCTCTACCTCGTGGACGGGGTAGAACAAGTGAGGAGCCCCTTGACAGAGAAATAGAGACCACAGGCACTTAGACCCGTTTCATCTTTTTAAAAACAAGTCAACAACCCATACAAGCGCCTAAAGACAGTGATTCTCAACCTGTGGGCCATGACCCCTTCAGGTCACATAACATACATTGAGACTCATAACAGTAAGAAAATTACAGCTATGAAGTAGTAACGAAAACGGTTGTATGGTTGCGGGTCAGCGCAATAATAAGGAGCTATATTGAAGGGTCACAGCATTAGGAAGATTAAGAACCATCCACCTAAGTTGATGTTGAGCCTGTTCCCCCGTTTGTTTTCTCCTGGCATGTTCCCAATACAAACTACTTATTAGAATCATCTGAGAGAGCTGTTGTTACAACTCCTTGATAATTTAGTTAAGATGATCCACCCTTCTAATCCCAGGAGACAGAGACAGGAGGATTGCAAGTTCAAGGCCAGCCTCTGCTGCATATGGACTTTTGGGTCAGCGTAGGCTACAAAGTGATACCTTGCCTGAATCAAGCAAAACAAAATCTCCTTGCCCATCTCAGACCAATGGCATCCAATGTGGGGCCGTGGGAACATTTAATTCTTCTAGGTGATTCCATTCTACAATCAGAAAGTGGCAATTACTGCCTGACATGCATGTGTGTGTGTGTTAACTCTTCTTGGTGTTCTTTTAAACACTTTCACATATTTATAGTGGGGTGTAATCTGCCACTATGTGACTTTTAATCTCATAATGCAATCCATTGCTAGATTTAAGACACTGTTCCAGGTTCAAGGTAGTGAGTGTGACATAACCATCCAGCTTTTAAGTCACCACTTTGAGTTGACAACAGTTCTTTCCTGTGTAGAATGAATTCTTACCTGACTGTTTTCCTTACTTAACCTTTGGTACAAATTTGTGGAACCTGGATGGCATTCATAGGCATCATATGTGACATAGTAGGGGATGTTTGTGCCTTAGTTTGTCCACCGGTCAAATGGAAGTAACAGTGTCTACCTTAAACCTAAAAACATTTGAGCAGAGCCTTTGGGAGTTGTTTTCAAGAAGTGTTCCTAGCATGGCATTATAGCAGGATAGGTGTCTTAGATTGTGTGTATAAAACTCAGTACCTTTACATGTTTGGCTACCCTCCCACCCCTTATTCCCTAAACACCAATCAATTCAACTCGTTGTTTACTGGAGGCAGCCCGGATGTAGCTTTATTTTTTTGCATGGCAAATGGCCAAGCCCTCTCCCATCTGGAAAGAGGTGGGGCGTCAGGCTTGTTCAAACAAGTGGCAGCTGGACCCGCTGAGCACACTCTCCTGCCATTTCTGACCATGTTGAGTATACTCTCGAGCACCACATCTTTTCAGAGAACTTGTTCAGGAGCCCACTTCACCTAGAACCACTCCGTTTTTTCTTGACTTTTATTCATTCTGCTCCCAAATGGAGTTTGAACAGACTCTTTGAAAAGTGAAATCTTCATTGCATCGGGCACAACTCTCCTCTCCTGCCTGCTGATAGCAAATTGAAACGTTTGTGTGCAGTTTCTGCTTTTCTGGGCCTAGTGGTGTGTGTTCCTATGCCTGTGTGGCACATTTCACCTGCTTTCCGGGCTCCTTTGAACAGACCACATGACAGGGCAGATGGGAAATCTGAGCACCCAGAGCATCACCTTCGCTCACTCGGTTCACACCGTTGACTTTTGCCTACACCACGAATCTCCTTTGGTCAGCCTTTCCTTAAATAATTTCTGTCAATGCCACTGCAGTAAGTGGAGTCTTTTTTATTATTAAACGGATGATCTACACGTCCCTACCCTCTTCTGGCTTCCTGGCCACCCCTCTCACAAGCATTTTGGCATTTCCCACCAAAAAGTTAGAAATCTGTCATTGCCTGTTTTGTAAAAATCTCTAAAACCACGAGGTTTGATTGAGTAGCCTCTGGCCACATGTAACCAGTAACATTGAAACTGGTTTAAATGTAGTAAAATATGATGTAGAGTCAGAATAGGCCCCATTCCAAGCGCTGACTATGGAAAGATAGAGAATGTTTTACTCATAGTGGAAGGTCTCCTTAATGCTATTCTACAACAAGGTTAGTGAGGGAGAGCAACTATTGAACTGCTCCAAGTGTATTGTGGGGGGACCATAGAGATGTGACAAATAGGTACTTCCTTTGTCTGTTCTTATAGCAACTCAATGCTGGGTTTGATTGTGTGCTTATACTGTTTTATGTGTGTGTGTGTATCTTAGATTTTTGTGTCATTAGTAAAAGGTTGATTGGAGGAACTGAAGGAAAGCTACGGCCTGATGGAACAATCTAAAAGAACTCACACTGGGACTGGGAATATGCCTTAGTGACACAGTACCTGCCTAGCATACATAAGACAGAATAAACTTAATGCTATACAGCTAGACTGGAAACCTTGGCAATAAAATGGAAATAGAATGCTAGCGATACTAATTTTCTTTTTGGTTATTCACAGCTATTTAAGTATGATTTTTTAAAAATAAATACAGCAGGAGATTAAAGATGGGCTTGTAACTCTGAAGTCGCCTGACTCACTCTGTCCCCATTGGAGAGAGTAGCCTGATTTGTCACCGTATTGTCATTCACTGCAGGAACCAGACTGCATGAGCCCCTGCCCAGACATCAGCTGTTTTCTGATGGACCAGGCCTTTGGTCCTCCTTCTGAGCTGTTTCCTCTCTATACTGCTACTCACTTAGCATTAACCCTGGAATGTTCCTCAACCCTTAACCTTATGGAAAGAAACATTGCAGCTGCAGAATTTAACTGAACCAGGGCTGCTTACATTGAGTGCATTCTAAATAGAGAGGTTTGTGAGCTGGTCCATTGTTTTACTGACTATATAGTACTTGTTACTAGGGAATACAAAATGTTTGATTCCCAGCAGTCAACTTCCAAACAGTTTTGGTATATATGCTACAAACATTTAAAGCTCTCTATGTATCAGGCTTTTGAGATAGGTACTATTCAAATCCTAGTTAAATAGTAGAGTTGGGGTAGGGATTAACTTATACAGGGTAGGCTGGAAAAATTCATGTGTCCCAGTACTTTGGGCAGGGTTTGAGCTATTGGGTGTGACAAGGCTTGGCATAAATGCCTGGTGGGTGGTGGGGCTTGAGTTTGTGGTTGGTGGGGGAGGGGTTGCAGTACTTAGAAATAGGTTTCATTCTGGCTTTGAGGGCGGGCTGAGAGGGTAGCCTAGAGGGCAGGCAGAATTGGACTCAAAGCTGAGGAAAAGAGAAGGTGCATTTGATAACTGATGCCCTTTCTCGTTCTTAAATTGTTTTTATGGAAAATTTCAAGCATGTACAGAACCAAGCTTCAGCAATTATTAACGTTCTGACTTTCCTTTGATACCAGGGGTTGAACCTAGGGCCGTAAACATGCAAGGCAACTGTTATACCAATGAGCTATAGGCTCCACCCCACATTTTGTTATTATCTCTTCCTTACCCATTCCCTACCCAAACGGTTACTATATTTGGCACATGTACAACGATGAAAAGTGACTAGCCCTGTGTAACTCAAACTCTGTCATGATATAGAATATTCTGTCTTCCCATCCATGTCTCCTCCCATTTCCCTTTCCCTTCACTCCATTCTAGACCCCAAGGAATGACTGATTTTCAATCACTGTAAAATTGAGCTGCCTTTCTTGGGGTTTTATATAAATAGACTCATATAGTATATCTTTTGTGGCTTCATTCATTCAGCATGATGTTTCTTAGATTCGCCCATATTATTACATGGCATTTTTTCTTTTGGAATGGTAAGTACTATTCCATCATAAGAATATGCTACAGGTGCCAGATGTGGTGGCAGCAAGTCTAGTCAATTAGTGAGCTCAAACTCCAAGTTAAGTGAAAGACCCTTTCTCAGAAAATGAGGAGAGCAGTTAAGGAAGATACAGCATTGACCTCTGATCTCCACATGTGCTCCAATATGCACAAGAGCACAAACACACACAGGTGTGCACGTCCATGTGTGCACACACACTTGCTGCTGCAAATATAGTCAAGCCATTGTCCCATTAATGGACATTTGGGTTGCTTCTAGTTTGAGGCTATTACAAAAAAGTTGCTAGAAACATCTGTTTGCCTTTTGTGGACTAGTGTTTCCACATTCTTCTTGGAATACTTAAGAGTGAAGTGGCTAAATTCAAGAATTAACTATATTTTCAGCTGTGTAAGGGATTTACAACCCTTTATCTAAAGTGGTTATACTATTTTATATTCCCAGAAACAATTCCTGACATTTTTATATCCTCATCAATACTTTGAAGTATTGTAGCAGTTTCTCATCGATTTAATATGCCTTACCTAATAATTAATGATGTCTTGCACCTTTCTAGGTGATGTTTATGACATGGATACCTTTCTTTGTGAGGTGGTCACTGAAGTCATTTACCTTTCTAATGGTTGTTACCTTCCTGTTGAATTGTCAGCTCTTTTTATTTATTTTGTGTTTAAGTAATTTGTCAGAGCCATGAGCATCTACCATATTATGGCTTGCTAATTAATCCATTTGTTGGTGCTTTTGATGATGCAGTCTGATTTAGAATACATTTTAATGGCTTTTTATGCCTGCATACCTTAAACACCTTCCAGGGTTTAGTTGTACAGATGCTATTCCATGTATTCTTCTGAAAGCTTGCAGCTTTCACTTTTACATCTCAGAGTTATCTCAAATGAAATTGTCATTCGGAACATGACACCTTGACTTAAAACATTTAGAGAGGCTAGTCTTGGCCTAGGATGAACCTAATATTCAGAGGCTGGCAACAGGACCCTTGTTGCTTCTTTTATTCTCATCCTTAAAAGGCTCAGAAATACAGTTCTTTAGGCTAAGGGCCTGTCTGTCTTCTGAAGAAAAATCTGCCAAAACAGAACAACATCCATCCATCCTATCATAATAGTCCACTGACCCTTGGAATGCTTGAATTTATGTATCAGAATTTGAAAGTCTGCTCTATTATCTGTTGGCTGAATATATCTGAGTCTTGTTAAAATAAATGTCTCCAAATAAATGTTGGTGCTTAGAACTGAACAAATGCTTACTATAAATTATCTCTGTATCATTCCTCTCTAGCTCCTGCCACTACTTTGGTGTATTGTGTATTACTTGCTGCAGTTGAGACTCAGATCTAAATCTCTGAAGCAGTCATCATGTAGTATGGTTTACTGCAGTTTTTATGAAAAGATTCCTGGGTGTTGATGGTTAAAAATTGCACCTCCATTCCATTCTTTGTTCTGTGCTGAAGAAAAAGACAGAAAATCCAGTTTTGAGCATGCTCTTTGTTTTCATTTTTAATTGAGATACAGCATGTATAGAAAATGTGGGTGAGTTTTGCCTGATTTTGTCCTTTTTAGAAATAAAATTTTAGTTTGTACCTTTACATGTCTGGCTCTTTTTGTCTACTGTTTGTCGACCACTCTGTGACATCACTGTAGCCATAGTTTATTCCTTGCCATTTCTCTATAGTATAGTGGTTCTCATCCTTCCTAATGCTATGATAATTTAATACAGTTCCTCATGTTGGGATGACCCCCAACAATAAAAATTTTTGTTGCTACTTCATAACTGTAATTTTGCTACTGTTGTGAATTGTAATGTAAATAGCTGTGCTTTCTGATGGTCTTAGGTGACCCCTGTGAAAGGGCCATTTGACCCCCAAGGGGGTTTTGATCCACAGATTGGGAACCACTGCTATAGTATCTCAATGCAAGAAGATGCGATAATTTATTTGTTCTGTTATAAAGAAGCATTTGAGTTGGTTCTATCCAAGATAATCATGAGTAGTGTTGCTGTTATGAATAAATATTCTAGTATTTAGGTTTTTAGACAACTTTACTGGGATATAATGTACTTATTTAAAGTATAAAGTTTCATGGGTTTTAGTATATTCACAGTTATGTAACCATCACCACTCTCTAATTTCAGGCTTCCTGCTAGCCCTCAAATAACAACTAACTCTTGTAAAATCGCTTGCAATCTATTGAGAATTACATTAATCCTTTCCAAGGGCAGTATCCCCAGCAACCTAGTCACTTTATATTAGAACCCAGCTCTTAAAGATCCTACTATCTTTGTACCACCACACTGAATATAAAATATTTCAACACATGAACCTTTAGGAACACAGTCAAACCATGACTTCCAATATTCATTATATGAACTGGGAGCAGTTACCATTTTTAAGTCTAAAATGACTGTTGGATTTTCATTAGATTTCACAAGATCCAAATTTCAAACCATGTTAGATGGGTTTGTTTAAAAATGTGCTCTCTGTCCTGAGAATGAGAATTTTGCATCTAGAATGCTGCTTGTTACTAAGATACAGCTAAAGTCTTTGCAAAGCCTATGACTTACGGACGTATGGCCAATGCAAATAATAAACACTGTACATTCATTGTACAGTGGGAATCAGACATGAGAAAATACAATTAAACCAGAAAGGGTAAGGACAAAGAATGATAGTTTCATATCCAGCATTGAGTCACCAGCACCCAATGAATTTAGTTGCTTTTAAAGGCAGTAGAGGCAGATGCTAATGAAGAAACATAAAACACAGAATAGGTAAAATCAGGAGTCACTCAAGAGTCCCGATATCTAGTGATCTTGAAGGAACAATTTATTTCCTTAAGTAAAGGATAGCAGTATGACTGTTGAAGGAGTAGATATAAAATCCTTGAGTTCTTTCCCATTGACTGACATTTCATTGAGACAAATAGAGAAGAACATCAGTCTAGGACCTGTTTCCTATGATTTTGTCACTGTAAAAGAAAAACTTCCTGTACCTTTTCATGGTTGACAGCATGTGGCAATAGCACATCAAACCCAGCTCTGTTCTAAAACAGCATATATCTCAAAGGTAATGCAACACAATTCTTGAATGAAGAGATTGTGCTTTCCCTTGTAAGAAAGGCTCCCCAATTTTCCTCTTAGTAAAACAGTAGAAGAAATCTGAAAAGAAAACTACTATGTGATGAAGAGGAAAACATTGATGCAGTATATACAAGGGAAGCCAGAATAGGAACTGTGGAAATGTGACAGCATGGATAATAATGATGGTATGGACACTTCTTAAACTGTAGCCTAGCTTGAAGTGTAATTTGGCACATGGTTGTTCAGCATTGTTGGAAAAGAAACACTCATGTGCAAATGACAAAGTGCCGTAAGTCATGCCATGCTCTCCAAATACTTAGTGTAAGTGAAACGAAATTAGACTCCATGAGTTTGTTCAACTTTGTGGGCACACATAGTTTGCTTATATATTATTTATTTTGGTCTTAAAAATAAGGAGGCAAAAATGGAGTTTCTTGATGTGTCCCTCCTCTTTACCTTTCTTCCTCCTATTGAATCTCAAAAGCCCCAAGCAAATTAAGCCATCTGATGATAAAACTGGGTAAGGATGTGCTGACCTCTTGACAGCACTTTCTGCTTTTTACAATATTGAAAATAAGTTTAAATGACACTTCACAGCAAACCTGAAGTTTGTTGGAAATGAGGAACAATGATAAAGACAGACCTAATTATAGAAGAAGTCTATAGACATGGCTTCTGTTCAGTAAAAGTGAGCTTTTTACTGTTAAGGAAGTTTTAAGGGGACCAGTATTACCATACGTCCAATTAGATTTTTAAATTTTTCTGGCAGAAAACTTACTCTGAACGCTAGCCCTTATTTTTTTTTTAGAGAAAACTCCTCTTATTTACAGTCATTTCTTTTCTTCTGCTGGATGGAAGGTAGGCTTACAGACAACTTGGAGTCTATTAAAGACTGGCATGAGCCATCGTGAGTACACAATTACTATGTGGTGAATCATTTGCTATCATACCATTAACTAATGCCATGATGCGTAAATTCAGGACTTTTAAACCACACTAAAAAGTATGGTTTTATTTGCTACCTATAAAATATTTAACAAAAATGTTTAAAGGTCAGACATGGTGATGTACTTCCTCCTATAATCTTAGCACCTATGGGAGTGGAGGAAGGAAGTTGTGGAGTTCAACACCATTTGTTGCTACACAGCAAGCTCAGGACTAGCCTATGCTGCATGCATGAGACCCTATCTCTTAAAAACTAAAACAAAATTATGCTTAATAAGACTGATAAGTGGTTTTTTATGCTGACAGTGTTACACATGCATAAAATGTGTTTGGATCAAATCCATCTCTTAGTCCTTCCCCCCACAACTCCTCTGCTATTCCCCCCAACTACTTTTCTTTTCCAAATTACTATGCTTTTTTTTCTTAGAGGAAAAAACCCCACTGAGTCTATTTAGTTCTTGCCTATATGTGCATGAGTGTAGGGCCATCTACTAGAGCATGGGTAGCTTCTCAGGGGCCACATTCCTAAAGAAAACTAACTCTCCCTTCCCAAGCAGCCATCACTTGCCAGAAGTGTCTTAGCTAGGCAAAGAAAAGGTGAGAGCCCCTCCCCTGCCCATGCTGGAATTTTGGCTGCCTTGATTTTGGGCAAGTTTTATCAGAAGTTTTAAGAATGTAAAGGGTTTTAATGAATTAAAATGCTATATATTTCATCTTATTTCACATTAACACATTTTGGAATAATTATAATCAATAAATTGTTGAGGGATACTTCAGTGATGAATTCAGACAATACCCTGTTAGTTTAGATTTCAGCAGGGGCCTTGGCTTTTTGCATTCTTTGGTGCAGAATCACTTCCTAAAGAGAGTTAAACTGCACTAGGTAGGAGTGTGTGTGCATGCCTGCCTCATCACCAGGGAAGACAGGTTATGCTATATAGCCCTCCCCAAGGCTGGCCTGCATCACTAGGAACTAACTGGAAGGTAATGGTTGCTAAGTGCACATAATGTATTTGGTATTGAAAACCTGCATTTTATCTTCCTTTGTAATCTGATCTGTTTACCTAAGATTTAGTCTAATACATAAATTTGTTCCCAGGTAGCTCAGATTTAGAAAGTCAGTCAGGAAGGTAGCCTCATCTAGGCACTGGCCAGCCTAAGACTCTGGGCCAGAAAAGGTGAGTTTGAGCCCCATCTCTGTTCTACCCTAGCTAAATGACCTTGAGGAGTATGTTAATAGCTTTGTGCTTCGTTTTCCCCACCTGCAAAGTGAAGCCAGACTTTTCCCCACCTGCCTTCTGAAAGGATTCTGGAACTCAGCTGAGATGTCTAGAGGGATTTTCCATGTGGCAAAGCTTATGATGTTGTGATAAGTTATGATCTGAAGGGATTAGCATTTAGAAATCTAATGTTAGATTAGTGTCATAGTTGCTCCATAAACAAACCAGTTGGATCTTATTTAGGCACAAATCTCTAGGTAAATTCAATCTATTCACTTGAGTGATAAATGTCAGTCATGTAAAATATTCAAGAGATACACGCCCTTAATCCCAACACTTGGGAGGCAGAGGCAGGCATATCTCTGTGAGTTCAAGGCTATCATAGTCTACATAGTGAGACCTTTGTTTCAGTTTCATTTTTCAAATTTGAAGCTATTTTATTATTGAACATGAATTGGTTAGAATTTGTAGAGGGGGTGATTGATGAGACAGTTTTACTGTGTAGCTCAGACTGACCTAGAATTTGCAATCCTCCAGCCACTGGCTCCTAAGTCTAAATTCCTTCTTGAGTAGTGGTAGTTACCTATCTAGTTTTAATTGGTACTGGAGAGTCTATGTCCAAGACCTCTGTGAAGGGACAGAAGGCCATTTTTCTGGGGCTGGTGAGGCCAGTATTCAGATTCCAGAGCAAGAATATTGAGAGGGAACAGAAAGGAAGGAATTTGTGTTATCAGATGAAAACTTAGCCCACTTAGCAAACGGCTGCTCTGTCAAGTTCAGTACTGCCTACAGAAATGAACTTAAGGACTTCTATCCTTCAGCTCTGTGCTCTGCCTCTTCCCACCACACTCTTTTTCTTCCTTTTACTTCCTATCCTCTAATTAGTGTTAGTAGTCACTGTGACCTTAGAATTCGCATAATTGTTGCCACTTACAATAGCTCACTATGAAGCACTTAAATTTATTTTTGATAGGTAATAGAGTCCAGGGAAAAATCAGGTAAGCAGAATATCTAATATACTCTGCTGTTATTTTTTACTCTGTGAATGTATCTCAGGGAGCAGAATTATCCATTTGAGATAAAGTGACCCAGCTGAATTGTAAAGTATTTCCTCAGCATATATGTTTGTCCTTTTATTAGTGATAAACTATTAACAGGTAAATTTTAATATGATAGACTCCTGTGTTAAAACCTCTTACGATTATTTTAAAATAAAATACCTCTGGGTGAGACAATAATATTAATTGTATTTTTCAAGTTCTCATCTTTCAACCATACACCCTGAAATCTTTAGGGAGAAAATAATACAGCATTTAGTATTTGATTACAAGAATATAGAAGGGGAGAATGGCGTGGGTGGCAGTAGAGATAAAAGGATGCTGGTCATGGGCTTATAATTTGTGAGATGAGGATCATTGGCATTTCATTATACTCTGTGTGTGTCCATAATAAAAAAAGGTTTCATGAACCTTATCAGAGGGTCCTCATTGCCTCAAGGTAGAATTCAGTCCCCTTGGAACATCTTTACCACCTGTTACCTAGAAACCCTTCCAGATCCATCTCCAAAGATGTTCTGGTTCCTATATTACCTTTGCATCCTGTCTTGCCTCTGGCCCTTTGTACTTTCTTTTCTCTTAAAAAAATCTTCCCTTCCAGTTTTCATCCTCCACTGACACTCCAGTTCAGTTGCATAAGTCTTACAAATTCCCAGATAGCTATAATATGATGTCCTCAGACTTCTGTTAACTGCACCCTGCCCAAGTATGGTTGAGGACATTACTAAGGGGTACATCTATCACTGGGTTTCTCCCATTTTATTAGCCTTTGGCACAGAAATTCTTCTTTTTGGTCACCTCTCTCTCCCTCCCTCCCTCCCTCCCTCCCTCCCTCCCTCCCTCTCACCGCCCCCGTGTGTGTGTGTGTGTGTGTGTGTGTGTGTGTGTGTGTGTGTGTGTGTGTGTGTGTATTTGTAGGTAGAGGTTCCTGTACATGTGTGTGCAAGTGGAGGACAGAGGTCACCCTTGGGTGTCATTCCTCAGGAATTAGCGACCTTGTTTCTTGAGACAGAGTGATCACTAGGTCCTTGAATCAGGTATCAACTTTACTCCACCTCTCCACCTAGGGATGTATGCACTACCATACCTAATATTTTATATAGCACGAGGAACTGAGCTTGATCTCCAGAACTTTCTGAAACTCAAATTCTTTTCTGAATTTGGTAACAAAGAAAACTATAACTATCTTGTCTTCAACCCTATCAAAGACCTGAGAAGAATATATGACCTGAGTAAACAGGAAATGTAGAGCAAACAACTTCCAAAACTATAGGAACAACAGACATTTGGCTGCCTGGACAGTCATCCAAGGATTATCTGCAATGTTGGGGTAACCACCTTTGACCTACAGGCCTAAAATACCTGACAAACTTTTCTGTGAAGCAGAAATTTGAAGCACTGACCTACCTTGTCTTGGCAAAGTTTGGCAGTCACCTTTTTAGTGTTTTGCTTGTCCAACTGTCAGCAGTTGAGGCAAGGGCAGTTTCTTGCCCAAATAGCTTTGCAACATCTACAGAATATGGCCTTTAAGATGTTTTAATAAAATATGGAGGTTCTAGATGCCAATAATCCTGTTTTGAAGTAAATTGGTGCTGTCAGAAGCAAATGTGTTACATTGTCATGAAAACCCTTATGTTATTAAAACATCTTAAAGGCCGTATTCTGTAGATCTCTGATGTGTTTGAAGATCATCTGCCTAAAATATATCTGTTTGTCCTTGAAAACATACCTAAAATGACTACAAGTTTGATTGTTATAGATGACTACTAACCTCCATATCTTAATTATCTTAAATAGCTTACAATAATAGCCTTTAAGGACTAGAAACTTACGTTGTTAAATGAGCTGCATAGGTACAATACCTTAAAAAAGAATATAGCAAAAATAGTCTTAAATGTGTATCAATATACAAAAATCCATACCAATGTAAAATATTTAAGATTAATAGTTGCTTTTTTTTAGTTTAAAAGTAGATTCAATAATCTACATTTTATCCTTTCATTCCTGTATCCTCCTTTTTCTTTTGGGAGCAAGATCCCTGAATCTAATCTCCTTTGCTTAATTTCCTCCCTGGTTATGACCAATAACAACTTGTAACTAACTCCCTTAAAGGATGACAAACATTTCATTAATCTATTGAACGACACAAAACCAACCATCCAACGTCTTGGGAATGTGGGTATCTTGTTCCTTAGACTGCTTCCTGTTGTCTGGGGAAAACAGCATCTCTATAGGACCCTGAGAAAGTTGGGACACTGGTCAAGTCCTGAGAGAGCTAGCTGTATTATTTTTTGTTTAGTCTCTATGATGGAAAAGTGTAGCGTTTATCTGAAGTCTTGACTGGAGTAGTCTGTGAGGCTGGACCATCTCAGCTAGCATCTTAGAAATTGATCTGGATATGGAATTTTGAGGAAACTGCAACAGAAGCATTCTGAGAGTTTGGATCACCTGAGCTGTTTGTCTTCATTGGTGTCTGGTCCTTTTTTCCCCCTGAAAACACATAAACATATGGAATGTGAAGTGTGCACAAATCAGCTAAAGATGATTTTTTTGTTCTGTGTTTGAGTAGGTATAAAAATTAACCATGCATTGGTGGTGCATGCCTTTAATCTCAGCACTCGGGAGGCAGAAGCAGGCAGATCTCTTTGAGTTCGAGGACAGCCTGGTCTATAGAGCAAGTTATAGGACACCCTCCAAAGTCACAGAGAAACCCTGTCTTGACCCCCCCAAAAACAATACAAAACAAAACTTCATAAGTCTCTTTGGACTATATAACCAAATTTCTATCCATGCCATATAAAAGGATGGCATGTAAATAAATAATGAGGATTCTGTAGTTAAGATTTAGCATGTCTATGTAGTCTCAGAGCTATTCCCATGTGAAGAGATAAGCATATACATCACCTGTCTTGTAGTCTGTCTTTTGTTTCTTTCTTTATTTCTGTAGCCAAGATTTTCAGGAGGTCCCGCAATCAAATCTGGTCTTTTATTAATTTTGAAGAAATCCATAGCTTTTTGTTTCCTGTCAAAACCAAAGCAAATCTATCCCCTAGCACAATATATTGTCTGACTTCCATTCTGAAGTTAAGACATTCTTAAAATATATAGGTTGGGTTAATTTAACAGGATCCAGACTCCTGTTTTATAGTATTTTCCATCATTGTATGGCTTATTTTCTATTAGTTTACTCTCTCTTTAAAGACTTTATTATTTTAAAACTATTTTTATACTCATTTTCTTTAGCATCTAAGCACATTTTTAAGCCATCTGTATCTGTTTAGAGGTTTTCTTGGTCTAGACCTGACTTTTGTGTTTCTGTAGCCTTCTCGGATTGTGTGAGCCAAACCTTAATCTACTAAGCAGTGGCTAGGCCCTCTGCTATATGGCTCCACTTAGCACATGGCCTGGCAGCTGGCTATACCCCCATCAGGTCGGTTAGAGTGGAGCCTCATGCTTGTGGGCCCTACCCTAGCACCAGTCTACCTGCCCCAGCTTTAGGAAGTTTCTGGGTCTATGCTGTTGTAGGAAATCTTCTGCCACCAAGTAGCACGTTGCCTGCTGCTCATACACCCAATTCAAGTATTCTGTAAGCAGGACCTCTCAAAAGAGTCACACTTCTATACACTTTGATCACTAAGTCTATTCAGAACATTTTTTATTTAAAAGTTTTGATTCATTTTACATACCGACCACAGTTCCCCCTCCCTCTCCTCCTCTCACTCCCACACCCCTCCTCCCACTCCACCCCCATCATCCACTCCCCAGAAAGGGTAAGGCCTCCAATAGAGAGTCAACAAAGCATGGCACATCAAGTTGAAGCCGGAATCCCGCCCCCCATCAAGGTTGAGTAAGGCATCCCACTATAGGAAATGGGCTCCAAAAGCCAGCTTATGTATAAGGAATAGATTCTGGTCCCACTGCCAGGGCCCCACAAACAGACCAAGCCCACAGCTGTCACACACATGCATAGGGCCTAGGTCGGTCCCATGCAGGCTCCCCAGCTGGCAGTCCAGAGTCCATGAGGTCCCATGAGCTTGTCTCTGTGGGTTTCCCCATCTTGACATTGACTCCCTTTGCTCATGTAATCCCTCCTCCCTCTCTTTGATTGGACTCCTGAGCTCAGCCCAGTGCTTGGCTGTGAATCTCTGCATCTGATTCCATCAGTTACTTGATCAGCCCAGTGCTTGGCTGTGAATCTCTGCATCTGATTCCATCAGTTACTTGAAGGTTCTATGATGACAGTTGGGGTAGTCATCATTCTGATTAGAGGAAAAGGTATCTGTGATCATCCTTGTGGATTCCTGGGAATCTCCCTGGCACCAGGTTTCTTCCTAACCCCATAATGACTCCCTCTATCAAGAAATCTCTTTCATTGTTCTCCCTCTACATCCCTCCACCAACTCCACCATTCCTTCCATTCCCTCATGTTCTCATCCTCCATGCCCTCCCTTCTAACCCCTGCCCCCAGTTTACCCAGGAGATCTCATCTATTTCCCTTTCCTAGGGGGATCCATGCTTCAGGACTTTTTTTCCAGCTTTTTCAGGCCCTATGTGGATTTATGTGCTGGACATTGGCCACCAATTATAGAAAGTTTTATTGTTGGACTTTCTTGAATCACCAACCTGCAAATAATGACCCACAAAATTATTATTAATTATGAAAGTTTGGCCTTAGCTTAGGATTTTTTTCTAACTAGTTCTTTTAACTTAATTAACCTGTTTCTATTCATCTATATTCTATCATGTGACTCAGTTGCCTCTCCTTAACCTGTTTCTATTCATCTATATTCTATCATGTGACTCAGTTGCCTCTCCTCTGTCCCATATGTCTGACTTGTTCTGCATCCTGTTGGAGTCTCCCACATGCCTATATTCTTTCCTCTGACTTCCTCTGTTTCTGCCAGAGATCCTGCCTATACTCTCCTGCCTACCTATTGGCTGTTCAGCTTTTTATTACACCAATCACAGCAACACGTCTTCGCACAGTATACAAATATTCTGCAATATGTGGTTTTTGTATATCTATTCCAAGAAGAACCACCACTGAAAAAAAATCTGTTAGCAAGTTCTAAGTGAGAATATATTTTCAGCACTTGAAAAAGGAAAAAAAGACAGGTATAGTGTCACATGCCTAACATGCCTTCAGTCACAGCACTTGAGAGGCAGAGGCAAGGTCATCTCTTTGAGTTCCAGGCCATCCATCCAGGGCTACATAGTGAGACTCTCTGTCTCAAAAGTGAGTGAGTGTGTGTGTGTGTGTGTGTGTATGTGTGTGTGTGTGTGTGAGAGAGAGAGAGAGAGAGAGAGAGAGAGAGACTCTGTCTCAAAAGAGTGTGTGTGTATGTGAAAGAGAGACTGTCTTAAAAGAGGGTGTGTGTATGTGAGAGAAAGAGAGAGAGACTCTGTCTCAAAAGAGTGTGTATGTATGTATGTATATGTGTATGTGAGAGAGAGAAACACTGTTTCAAAAGAGTGTGAATATGTGTATGACAGAGAGACTCTGCTTCAAAAGAGTGTGTGTGTAATATGTGTACATATGTAAGTACATATATACACATATACTCATGTATACATATATTAGTCTCCAGTGTTTCTTTAAAATTCTTAGTTTTTCTTTTACAGTTCATGGGAAGTAATCCTAATTATATCATTCCCCACTTCTTTTTTGCCATTTTTGGGGTTTTGAGAGAGTTTCTTTGTGTAGTCTTGGCTGTCTTAGAACTTGCTCTGTAGACTAGGCTGACCTCGAACTGCCTCTACCTCCCAAGTGCTGGAATTAAAGGTGTGCTCCACCATCACCTGACTCATTCCCCACTTCTACTATAAATAAAAAGCTGATGGTAGAAATATAAATTGCTGTAGTGCTCATTGATAATCAGCAGCAAGTAGAATTAAATACACAGATCACCTCAGCCCCTTCCCAACTCTTGTCTCCTTGTTCATCCCAGATGTTGCCATCGTGGACATGAGTGATATCTCCAGACAGCCTTCCCTTTTCTACCATCTTGGAGTCCGAGAGAGTTTTGACATGGCTAATAACGTAATTCTTTACTATGATACTGATGCCGACACTGCTCTGTCATTGAAGGTAAGGAGTATTGTTTACCTTCTTTGGATATTTAATTTATGTCAAGTTGAAATAAAACTTCTAGCACTGGAGGTTATAAAATGTACTAAATAATCACTTGTAGAGTTTTATTCCTTCCTACCACACATGCTAGCTTCTACAGAAGATTCTTTGCCTACTGTGTGAGCATCCTTGCTATATTGAACTTTTGCAGGAACTCAGTACTTCAGGCTTAAGGAAGCAGAAGCAAAATCTGTTAGTTTCCATTGATGTTAGTTTGCATTGATGCAAAAAGACTCTAAATCCCCTCATGGCCTTTTAAAACCAAATTTGCATGTTATAAAAATTAGTTTTCAACTTGCATAAGCAATCATAGAAGACACATAATGGTTACCAAAATGAGCCAAAAAATTAGCATAGACATAGTCGGTATTTGATTTATTTTCCTCTAATCTGAAAGCAAAGCTAAACTGTGGAAACCTGTAGGCACAGTAATTATTGAGAATTTCAAAAATGTGGTTTTTGAGAGCTTCATGCACACTTTCTTGGATAGCATAGCACTTTTAAAATGTTTATATTAATAAAATGTAAATTTCTAATTGGAATTATTCAAAACTTCATCTTTTATTAATAGTGTTGACTATCTTAGCAGTAGCTGGGAAATCTTAGTCTGTGTGAAATAATTTTTTAAAAGATTTATTTATTTATTACATATACAGTGTTCTGCCTACATGCCAGAAGAGGACACCAGATTGATTGTAGATGGTTGTGAGCCACCATGTGGTTGCTGGGAATTGAACTCAGGACCCCTGGAAGAGCAGTAAGTGCTCTTAAACTCTGAGCCATCTCCCATCTCTCCAGCCCCTTAGTTTGTTTACAGCAGCACCTCTCAACCTTGACTGGACTTTAAAATTTACCCAAAGAGCTGATAAATGCCCCAAGGCCCAGGTCAAACCCGGATCAATTATATTATAGTCTCTGAAGGTGGAGATCAGACAGTTTTTTTTCTTCTAAACCTCTCACATATACAACCAGGGATGAGAATCAGAGGTTTAGAGAGTTGGATTTCATAGACATTATTCCTAATTGTTCAACTCTCTCAGTACTAAAAATTATGAGTATATAGTAATATTATTTGATACCAAAGTTGGATGCTTGTGCTTATTAAACCAGATTTTTCTGGTTTCTATAATGATTAGAGATGATTTCCTGCAAGAAATGCTACCTGTTTCAGATGTATAACCTGTATGTAGTAAATTGTACAGATGCTTTACTATGTCGTTAGACCTCAGGACTGTTGTGTGTATAAATCATTTGTATAACTAAGAAAAGAAACTTTTGTCAGCATAAGTTACATTGTTGTTTCCAAAGACTTTTAAACCAATCCAAATTATTATAGATCTGCATATACATGGACTTTTATTCACTAAATAAGTTGTGTTTAGAAATTATAAATATAAAAATTTAGATTATTTGTGTCATAGGAAGTTACAATATATTTTGTTTTCTTTTTCCAAGACAGGGTTTCTCTGTATTGTTTTGGAGGCTGTCCTGGAACTCACTCTGTAGACCAGGCTGGCCTCGAAGTCACAGAGATCTGCTTGCCTCTGCCTCCCAAGTGCTGGGATTAAAGGTGTGCACCACCAACGCCCGGATAATGTATTTTCTTAATTGTATATATTTTCCTTGATTGTGTCTTAGGAAAGCCTTCAATAATCCTATGACCTAGATAAGTTTTGTTTTATCTATCTGTCTGTCTGTCTGTCTGTCTGTCTGTCTGTCTATCTATCTAATTTTTCAAGACAGGGTTCCTCTGTAAAACAGCCCTGACTATTCTGGAATTTGCTCTGTAGACCAGCCTGGTCTAGAACTCATAGATACCTGCCTGCCTCTGCCTCCTGAGTGCTGGGACTAAAGACGTGTGCCACCACTACCACCACCCAGCAAGTTTATTTTTTTATAGTTGTGAAGGTTGCAAATTCCTTAAAAGTACAACTGTTTCCTAAAATATAAATTATTAATCATTTTTACACCAAGAATAAGAGATTGCACTTGTTACCTGAAAACAGAAATGTCACAATTATATAATAAATATTTTATAGGGAAGTCATTTAATTATGTATTCTTTTAAATAAATGTCAAGTTTCAGTATAAAAATGTTATAATCAAGTGCTGCATAGCCATCATGCTAAATTAACAAATACGGTTGTAATTATTCTTTGAACATGCCCAGACAGTTCTAGTAGGGAGTCAGAACTACTTTGAGCAATACTCTTCTGTGAGAAGGCTGACTATGGCATAGCCTAAAGCCTTCATATTAGTTCATTCAAGAAACAGTTCAAACTGAAGCATAGCCCAATGTTTTACTTACTGTCTTCACTGACAAGGCAAGAACCAGGCACCAAGCTCCCCAACGTAGATCTTAAACTATATATGAGTAAATATGTCTCTAATACATATGAGAACATTTTATAAGTATACTCCCCCAGTAGTTGCAAACTAACCAATTATGATCAGTTTTCCTTGGTGTCTGAATTTTGCAAGTTGAGTTTCATTCTATTTGAAGCTGTCAGAGGGTAAACCAAATGATTAACCCATTATTACAGGGAGACTACTGGCTTATGAGAATTGACTTTAAAATTTATGTTCATATTTTCTTTTTCTTTTCAGGATATGGTTACTCAGAAAAACATAGTAAGTATCATGCTCTAAGATTTTTTAGCCATATTTATGTAAATTAGTAAAATGTTTGATGTTCTTTCAGGTAGCAAAGAGATTTTTTTTTCTTTTTTTTCTTTTTTATCATTTTTTATTTTAATTTTAAATAGCTTGTTTTACATGTCAATCCCAGTTCCCTCTCCCTCCCATCCTCCCGCACTCCCCTTCCCCCCCCTCCCACCCTATTGCCAAATCCTTCCACATAGGGG
The DNA here is from genome assembly GCF_017639785.1 of Mesocricetus auratus. Lineage (NCBI taxonomy): Eukaryota > Metazoa > Chordata > Mammalia > Rodentia > Cricetidae > Mesocricetus > Mesocricetus auratus. The sequence continues at coordinate 20,925,106 of NW_024429188.1, read as the reverse complement.
ATATCTAGAGTCTGTCATTTTACTCTTGGTAGGGTCCAGGCACTCCCCTAAGAGTCCAGGCTGAGAGAGCATCTCTCTTTGTGCTATAGGCACATGAAGACAGTTTGTATACCAGTGATAGACACTGATCCACAGCTCAGGGCCCCATAGGTTGCCCAGGCCTTCTCACTGACACTCACATTTGGGGGGTCCAGATCAGTCCCATGCTGGCCTCCCCACTGTCGGTCTGGGGTCCAAGAGCACTCCCCTGTTCAGATCAGCTGTCTCTGCTGGTTTTGCCAGCCCATTCTTTGCCAATTTGCTCATCACTCCTCTCTCTCTGTCACTGGGTTCCTTGGGTTCAGTTCAGTGATTGGATTGATGGAAGCAGAGGCAAAGAGATTTTTAAAAATATTTTTATGTATTTTGCATATATATGACAGGGTGGTAGGGGCATGTACCATGGCATATATGTTGGAGTCAGTGCTCTCTTTCTACTATGTGAGTACCAGGGATTGAATTAAGATCAACCTTTGTGGCAAGTACATTTACTGATTGGACTGTCTTACCAGCCCACACAGGTGATTTGTTTTTAAATCAATGCCCATTGATTTTGATTGTAACAAAGCAACTAGAAATCACTTGTCCTACAACTCAATTTGTAGTTCAGGATCCACTCAGCAATTCAGAGAGTGGGGCAAAAGGTCAGGTCAGGCAAGTATGTATTAATTAGTCACTAGGGCTTTGAACTTGGTGCACTCTGGGTGTTTCTGAGTTGGGTCATTTCTTCCTGCAGTCCACTTGCGGACAATCCCTTTTCTCACCCTCAGCCTTAAGAAACTGCTAATCTGCATATTTTATAGATTTGTATTTTTCATATAAATGGACCATGCATTTATGTGTTCTTTTGTACCTTTCACTTAGCATGATAATTTAAAATTTCATCTATGATGTAGCATACACTCATAGTTTTATCTTTTTTGTTGATGAATGGCATTCCACTATGTTGATTTTCCACATTTATTCTCTGTATTCCTCAATAATAGACTTAGGTTGTTCCCACTTTTTGGCTTTGCACAATGCCACTATGAACATTAAAGTACAGGTTTTTATGTAGACATGTGCTCATCCTCTGGGATACATACCAGGAGTGAAATTTCTGAGTTGTGGTATGTGATTGATATATATATCCTAAATGTCATGGTGATTCCAAACTGGCTGTACTGTTTTACATTTCTACACGAACTGAAAAGTCCAGTTTCCTTATAGCGTCACCAATTCCTGGTGTCTGCCTTGTGTGTATGTCTTTTTGTTAAAGCTATTCTAGTGAATATGAAGTTATAGTTCTGTGATCTTAATTTGCATTTCTACACTGACTAGTGACATTGACCATCTTTGTTTTCTTACTAGTATTAGCTCTTTACAGTTTTTAGAAGTAAAATTTCTAGTCATGTCCTCCTTTTTAATTGGGTTGTATATTTACTATGAACTATGAATTGTTAAAGATCATCAGAGGCTTTATAGGTTATTTTGTTGTTGTTGATTTGATGCAGGGTCTCATGTAGCCAGGGCTGACCTTGAACTTGCTATGTAGCAGGGAATGACCTTGAACTCTTGATCCTTCTGCTTCTTCCTTTCCGGTGCTGGAAAATGTCATAGCTGGAGCTTTTCACAACATTCATACGTTCTCCACCATGACAGAGCATATCCTCAAACCATTAGCCAAAAATAAAACCTTCATTAAGTTGCTTTTGGGAGGTGTTTTACAACTGCAATATGAAAAGTAACAAACGTAGCCTCTAAGTTTTCTAATTTATGAATATGGGCTGTCTTTCTATTTATTTTGGTTGTCTTTCATTTTCTGACAGCAGTGTTTCATAGTTTTCAGAATACACATTTTTCACTTCCTTGATTTAAATTCCATTATACCTTATTCTTTTGGTTGTTCTTATAAATGGAACTGTTAGTTTATTTTTCTGAATTGATTATAAAAGCAATTTTCACAAAAATCTTTTAATACCACATTTAGCTCATAATCCATGTATTTGAAAGCTACAAGGATTTTTTTGTCCTGAGAAAATGACTTCTCACTTTGCTATATTGTCTATAGCATATTTATATTATAGCACATCAAGATTGCATTGTTATGGAAGAAAAATATTTAAAATATAGCCAGTCCTGGGGCTGTTCAGCCTATTAAACCTTGGAATTGCCTGGTACTTTGTCAGTAATGTGCATAATCTAAAGGTATTCTTCAACTTCTCTTGTTCTAATATTCCTTCTCATGAGTTGATTTATGTGAATTACTGGAATCACAGTCTGAACTTGGTTTAGGGTCCAAGGACTAATTAAGAAATGCTCTTGGAGTCCCCACTGGGCAGGGGGAAGGAAATGAGGTCAGATTGAGGGGAGAGATGGTTGGAACTATGATGCTGGCCCATTGATAGTGATTGCTGTGGCCACATTCTCTGGGAGGTCTGAGTTTGGCAGGACTTTTCTGTGTTGTCCCGAGTTGTCACAAGATGCCCAGGTTTTCACTCTCTTGTATTCATATATCCCTGGAAGGTAGTGAGGTACATTTTGACACTGACAGAGTTCCAGAAAGGTCTGACAACAGAGCTGGTCTGCTTAAGAGCAACCATCTGATGGGGATCTGAATAATGCACCTGTGTATGTGCTGGATTATAAGAATTTTATTGGCCAAACAATAAAAGTACTAAAGTCTCATGTACCTCAAGAGTAAGGAAAATATTCCTCAGACTGATAAGCATAGAAATCACTTTTTTCAATTGATTTGAGGGTTTATTACCTGAAAGCTACGTAACTGTCTAACACAAAGGAGAGATGGAGACCTACATTGTCTGTGTCTCAGGAGAATTATTGGGTGGTATTTCCATTGTATGTTTATAGAAGAAATCATTGAAAGAATTCTAGGCCTCATTTCCACTTGTCCTGTCCTAATGCCAGAGTTCAGTTGTTTTGTAAAAGAGAGTTAAATTTCCATGCTAGAATCACATTATTAAAAAGTACCATTTTATTAAAAAATAATCGGGTTCTTGACCTTTGGACTAGGTGATTATTTTTTTCTGGAAAGTAATAATTTAGAGAAACTCATTGTTCCTGTTTAAGTGGTTGTCTTTATAATCCAAGTGAATTGAAAATTCTTTGAGAAATAGATGCTGGCAATATTGGGAGCATTGTTTTAAATTCTGGACATCTTCAACATAGGGGTATAGTTAAACCTAAGTTCAAGGATAAAGGAATTTTTCCTAGTACTTTCCTCTTCCTCATTTTTAAAGTTTGCCATGGCTTCAGAGCCCAAATTACCAAGTGTGATATCTTAGTTTCTTTTCCTGTTGCTGTAGTGAAATACTCTAACAGAAACTTCATGGAGAAAGGGTCGATTTTGGCTCACAGTAGTTTGAGGATAGTTTTGTGTTATTGTAGGAAGGCAGCTGGTCATGTCACATCCACAGGAAGGGGGAGACGGGAAGAGGGAGAGAAAGAGAGGGAGAGGAAGGAGAGAGAGAAATTGCTACCATTCAGCTCCCTTTCCCCATTTATGTAGTCCCATCAAAAAATGTTGTTACCCACACAGGGCAGGTCTTCTCACTTCAGTGTAATCAAGATAATCCCCCAGAGGCCCATCTTCAGACCTAGAGATTCTAGGTTCTACAAAATCACAGCACTAGCATGCTTACTATAAGGGGTTTGATGCACTATTTGGTAAAAGAAGAGTTAAATTGCTCTTTCCCATGTCCTTTGGGTTATTTGAGTTCAAATAAAGATTTCTACCAGTTTTAGCAAAGACTCCATTTCAAGCAAGGCTACAACCCATAGTAGATGGAGAATGAATAATTTACTTTCTATATAGTAATGGTCAGTTTTAATTGTTAACATGACATAATCTAGAATCACTTGGGAAGAGTGATTTTAATATCAGGGTTTGCATTGAGCAAGTTGGCCTGGGGGAGGGGGTGGTTGTCACAATTGTGTTGATTAGTATAGGACAACTCAGCCTGGATTTGGATGCTGAATTCTGTAAGAAGAGAAACAGCTGAGTAGTAGGCTTGCTAGGACATGCATAGACTATCAGTCACATACAAACTCTTCCTTCTGTGCTTTTGATTTCTATGTCTTCTTCATTTCTACCTTGCATCAAAACTCTGTTAGGGTATTTTTGTCTTCTATTCTCATTCTTGTGATCTTGTTTTTTCTTCCAGGTACTTTGGAAGTTACAAACCATAAAACTTGTCTCTTTACCCCTTAAAAATCACAAGACCAATGTCAGAATCACATGATTGGCATTAAATTGTGCCTACTAACTGAATAAGTATTTGTAATCCAAGACAGCAATATAATTTCTTTAAGGCATAATTCACAGAGCATAAAATTTAACAGTACCCACATATTTAACACATCTTATTTAGATTTATTTAAGGGTTTTTCAGAATTATGATGAAGTGGCAGTTTCCAGAATCCTTATACAGGAGAGAAAAGGCCTGACATTTGTTTGCCTCTGTAGTCATCTGGGAGTCAGTTGCTTGGTTAACTTTGCTGGGTTTAGGTTTCCTCATGTATAAAAAACAATTAATTGGGCAATCTCTGAGCTTTGTGCTAGCTCAGAAATACAAGATATTTTCATTTACCTTGAAGTGGCACAATAGCACAATCATCCTATTGAAATTTTTTATCTTATGTCATTTGTTTCTCTTTTGATCATATACATACAAGAAGAGTAACATTATAGAATGCTCCTTGCATTGATCTTGAAAAAAACCAACAAAAAAGACTGTATTTTCCTAGCTAAACATTTGTGTTTATTTCAAATTTTTCTAATTGGCTAGACAAAAATATTTACTAAGCTTAAATAAATATTGTAATTACTATTTTTAGATTGCTATCAACTTGGTCTTCCTCAATAGATTGACCTTGTCATATACGGTAAAAATTAAATGATTTTTAAAAGTATTCTGATGTGTTCATTAGTTTGCTAACTTTTCTCAGTCTTCTGGATTATTTTTCATTTTAATTTTCACTAAGGACTTGTGATCAACTTGAATTATAAGATGTGAGACTCTGGAGCCTCACATTTGCTTGCATTCATCTGCAGGTACTCAGAACTCAGTTTATTTTGGATTTACTATCACTGTCTGCCCTTAATGAGTTTTTTTCCCTCTTCTGGCTTGAATTAATATTTGTGTCAGTATAAATTTTTTTCTGGAAGGTCAAGTGTAAAAAGTCATTCATTTTAAAGTTAGCTTGTACATACTGTGTTTGCTCCAAAGAATTCCTTCATAAACCCTGTGTTAGCTTTGTTGCCTGCTTCTAGCCATAAATAAAAGTAGGGGGCCCTTGGTTTGTGTTTTTATCCTCGTTTTGGACTATCAGCACCTTGCCTGAAGCATTTGCAGCAGAAACAACTGAGGAGCAATCCTAGCTGTTCTTAGTTACTAGTTGTGATTGAATGCAGTGGATGCGATGGCTAACTCTAATAACTCTAATTGTGAACCTGGGCCAGCAAGATGTCTTAGCAGGTAAAAGCACTTGCTGCTGAGCTTGAATGACATAAACCCGCATGGTAGAAGGAGAAAATTAACTCTAGCATGTTGTCTCCTGATTGCCACATATGCTATGGCACAAGGAAGTCCCTTTCCCTTCTCTCTCTCTCTCTCTCTCTCTCTCTCTCTCTCTCTCTCTCTCTCTCTCTCTCTCTCTCTCTCTCTCTCTCCCTCTCCCTCTCCCTCTCTCTCTCCCTCTCCCTCTCCCCCTCTCCCTCTCCCTCTCCCTCTCTTTCTCCCCCCTTAAAAGCCAGGACCCCTATTTCATAGTCAGGGTCCTGGCTTTTAAGGGAGCTAAGCACTAAGCATGTACACATATATTCCTCTTTGCACTTTACTGTGGGTGTGACTAGCTGCTTCATGTTACTGCCTTGACTTCCCTGCAATGGTGGACTGTAACCTGGAATTGTAAGCTGAAAAACAACCCTTCTCCCTTAAATTGCTTTTGTCTCAGGGTATTTTATCATAGCAAGAGAAATGGAACTTAAAAAAAAGGATAACTGAGTGGAAGCTCCAAAATGCTCTGCTTTCTGAGGCTGTCCTGAGGAATCCAGGCAACTTCTTCAGAATGAGCTGTACCCCACAATTATAGAAAGCCTTATCTGTGAATCCCAGGGTCACAGCTAAGACATCCTGTGTGATGCATTTGCAGATAGTCATGAGTAGCAGCTCTTAGCCTACAGAGAATAATATATCCTGTTTTAGGCTGCAAGAATCTGTGGCCTTTGGATTTTGGGGAAACATTTTAATATGGTTAAACACAAAGGTTTATAAAGAAAATTAATTATATTGAATTACAGTTGAGATAATTTAAAAAGCATAGTAACCTCCATGCTATTTTGTAGTAATGATGAGTATTAAAAGTTGAGGTCTCTATAGGCACCAATAGGGAAAAGGCCATTATATCTATTTTGGTAGTAGTACTAGAGCAATTTTACCTACACTCCTAATGATGTATTATATTTCAGTTGAAGGCACATGATGACAAATATTAAATTTGTCTCATTTGTGTTTGAAAAACATCAAGAATAAATGGATCCCTTGGTACAAAACTCGTAGTCTGGTTTAGAGCTATTATGCTTGTTGGATGCCCACTGTGTGCAAAGCATGTCACAAAATGCCCATATATAAGCAACTACCTGTTGAAGTTGACACTATTATTGTCCCCATTAAAAAAAACAAACTAAATTTCAAATATGCAAGTACATTTTCCAGGGTCATCCATCTAGATTGGGGCAGAGCTGGTACTTAATCCTTGCCCCTTTGAATTTTTCAAATTGCTATGAAATGAGAATGCTATGAAAGTTGAAATGAGACTGCTTTTTTCAATGTTAATGTGTTTCTTGTTCACCTAACTATACAAAAATTAAAAACAAAGCATGGCCTGCTTCAGCTGAGAGGGTGATGAAATTGGCACATCTTTCTCCCCTGCTGATACAGAAATACATTTTTATTGGCACCTTGGCTATATACACAACACAAACAACCAAATAAAAACCTTAAATTTCTTCTATTAATTTTGTCCCTCAGAAGCTATCTTTAGGATAAGACCACACTTCAAAGATGCTGTTCATCTTGAAATGATTCTTAAATTTGTTCAAATCAAACTAAAAGTAACACAATAAGATTATGGTGTATTAGGTGGGCTTTAAAAGTTATGGCATTTAAGACTATGTAAACTTTTGTAATGAGTGCATCTGAAAACCTGTTATTTAACCTAGTGATAATATAAGACACTGTTCACAGGTTGATATTTAATTTCTAAAATCTTGAGAGGACAGATTCCTCTACATAACCCCTCAATGTCAAAGACCAGTGGTTGTTCTCGGCCTCCTGATCACTCACTCTACCATAATCATCCTTTTAGAAATATTTAGAGTATCTAGAATAAAATTGATATCTCAGTGTGTCCAGAATACTAATTGTAATACCTCTTCATGGAGTAAACTAAGCTTCCTTTATTAAATTAATTTTAATGAGCTGGGTTCTTGAGATTATTTCATTTATAAGTATAAGAGTTTGAAATAACTGATCCTAGTTCACTTCTGAACATATGTTATGCTAATCATTGTTTTTCTTTTTAATTTCTTTGCTGTCTACCCATAAAGTCTGAATGTGTACCATCCTTTGAAGATGCATGGGGCCCACTCTTCCTCTTTGTAAGAAGAAAAGCAGCACACTCAAAAGGCTACTTTCATTTGGAGTTCATGAATTACATTTTAAAATGTAGTCATTAGTCCCAATTTCTTTCTGACAAATTTCTTAAACTTTGAGATGGTTTCTGAAAGATTTTCTCAAAGGAAGTATTTTTGCCTTCCCAAGTGTTAAGATTCCTGCTGTCTCTTCAGTCCTGTTTATTAAACTCACTGAGCTGATTTCAGAGTTCATGCATTTCCTCTCTTTCTCCTTATTTTTCTCTAACGGTAGCTAAACATTTGTTCTCAACTCAGCTCCTCTCCTAGCTGCAGGGAAGCCGGGAAGCCTTCATCAGTTCCTGTTGCTACTAACTCTACCTTCTCAAGCAAGAACCTGTCATAGCACACACCTTACTTGTCAAAATGCTGTTTTCACACCTTATTAGGATTTCAACAAGACAAGAGCAAAGTTTACTCCTATGCTATTTGGGAAGATAGGTTTGCTAAAGGAATAAGGCAAGAAAGATTTCAGCAGAAATGTTTGCTTTAGAAGTCTTTATGAATAGATTCTGTTCTTGTGCCTTTAATCTGCCTGCCTACTTGTTAGAGAGTTCTGGGATTTCAATTGTGATATTTATAAATGTCGTTGATGTCTTTTGTTTTGCCATCGTGTCTCACACCATTTCTTAGACTAACCTGAAATTTACTGTGTGGCCCAACTTCACAGTAATCTTCCTGCTTCAGCCTCCTGAATGCTGGGATTATGGAAGTGAACCACCGTATCTGGCTTAATTATGTCTTTTAAATGAAACTGATAAGAAAACATACATATGCATGTGTGTGTGGTAGGGAGGAATTGTAATCATTTTTCTGTTTGACATTTGTGCTTCTTTTATGTGTGAATTCAGATTACCATTTGGTGTCTTTTCTTTATTATCTTATTGGAATTCCTTTATCAGTACCTTTTTGTTGCTTTAAGATTTTATGTCTTGTTCTTATAAGGATTTGTATGTATACATGCAAATATGTGTACAGGTGTAAAATGCATATGGAGGCTAGCAGAAGGATACAAGGTATTCTGTCTTATCATTCCCTGCCTCATTTCTTAGAAACTGGGTCTATGACTAATCCTGGAGCTGGGCTAGCAGCCAGCGATCTTCCTGTCTCTGCCCCTAACAGCACTGAGTTTACAGGTGTGCAACCGTGCCTGACATTTTATGTAAGTGCTGGGATCTGAACGCAGCTCCTCATGTTTGAATATCAAGGACTCTTATCCACTGAGCCATCTCTCCAACCTGATCTTTCAAGATTCAGGGTATAATGTGTCTGAGTTTGAAACTATCTTCAGCCTGCTTGAAATTGAGTTTCTTCGTTATGTAGAGTTAATGTTACTAATCAAATTTAGGAAATTTTCAACAATTATGTCTTTAAACTCTTTTCTGTTTCTTTATCCTTTGGAAACTCTTATTATATGTTGTATATGCTGGTGCATTTAATGTTGTCTCACATTTAGTTAGCTCTCTGTACATAGTTCTTCGTCCCCTTTTCTCTGTTCTTCAGGTTGCATTAATGGAGGTATCACTCTATCTTGAGGTCTGCTTACCTTGACCAACTCCAGTGAAGTTTTCATTGTGGTGATTGAATTTTCTCTCTTCAGAATTCTCTTTTTACTGTTTTACAATAACTTCTGTTTATAGATATGTTTTATTCGAGACACTATTATTATGCCTTCCCTTTTGGCTCTGCTTAATTCTGATTTATACTTTTTAACATTTATTTGTTTGTCTGTATGGATATGCATGTTGTAGCACCTTTGTGGATGTCAGAGGGCAACTTGTAAGAGTTGGTTCTCTCTTTTCACCCTGAGGGTCCCAGGATTGAACTCAGATTGTCAGTGCTTTGAGGAAGCAGCTTTACCCACTGCACCATCTGACTGGCCCTGGTTGAGTATTTTTAATTAGCATACAAAATAAGTTTCATTATAGTAGCTATATAGGTATGATTTGTCTTTGCTAATCCTCTTGCTCTCATTTTCTCCTCTCTCTGCTTCCTGCTTTCTACCCCTTCGTGGTGTCCCTTAGTTCTTTCAGCATATTTATAATAGCTGTTTAACAGTTATTGTCTCCTAAGTTCAGCATTTAGGTCCTTTCAAAGGTAGATAATGCTGCCTGTCCTTTTCCCTGTATTTTGGTTTTCCCCGTCCGATTTCTTTGCATATTTTCTGTGTTTTGCTTAAAATGAACATTTTAAGATAGTTTATTGTTCTAGCAGTGTCTGTTGATTTCCCTCCCATCTTTGGGTCTACTAGTTTTGTAACTTGCATTATTAGTTTTGTGACTTGGCTGGACTACAGTGAAGTCTATGTCTCTAACTTGTGCCCCTCCTAATGTGGCTCCTTCTAGGGTAGAGCTTTAGGTAGAGACAGACACTTACTTTAATCTCTCCATGAATGACTGTTGTAGCTGAGCTCTCGAACTATCTTGTCCTTTGCTGTCCCTGTCATGTTTTTGATGAATCTTGTTGGGTGGGTGTTACATCCAGTTGTTAGTCTCCCTTTTTAGCTGTTAAATTTAGAATTTTTTTATGTTTTTAGTTGAAATAGAATTCCTTCCCTCCTCCCAGCAAACCATCTCTCAAACCCCTCCAATGTCTGCCCCCCCACTATCAAGTTGATAGCTTCTTTTACTTTGATTGTGTTTGTTACATATATATGTATGTGGACAAATATATATGAATACAACCTGCTGAGTCTGTTTTTGTTTGTGTATATATCATTTCAAGGCTGAGTACTTTACATTAGACTACCAATAAGGGAGCTGATCTTGGGAGAAGCTAATTCTTCTTCCATTAGTTGATAGTTGCCTGTAGTTCTTTATCTAATGGCGAGACCCCAGGAAAGTTTCTCCCTTCCACATTAACATGTCTATTGATATTGCTATTGTCCCTGGCTTTTTATGCATCCATTTCCTAGGAGAAACTGTTTCACATCAGATGTCCTGATATTCTGGCTCTTACAATCTTTTACTCCCCCTTCCTTGGTGTTCCCTAAGCCTTAAAAGTAGGAACTGTTGTTTTTTTTTATTTTCTTGCTCTTTTAAAAAGTGCAAGTGTGTGTGTGCCTGTGTATGTGTGTGTGAGAAAGAGAGACACAGAGAGAGAGAGGGGGAGAGAGAGGGAGAGAGAGAGAGAGAGAGAGAGAGAGAGAGAGAGAGAGAGAGAGAGAGAGAGAGAGAGAGAGAGAGAGAGAGAGAGAGAATTATATGTGTGGGGTAACTGTGTCATGGTTCTTTGTGGAAATATGAGGACAACTTTGTGGAAGTCATGTCACTGGACTTTGTTTGACTTTTCATGATTCCTTGAGGCATCTTAAAATCCAGTTCTTTTTAATAATTTGTTTCAAGTACATTTTAAAAATCATAAATGGGGTTTGTAATCCAAAGCTGAAATACATATTCTTCAGAGTTTGACAAACAATTCAGACTATACTTTCCAAATCCATTTTCTTTGCTATTTTTCAGATTTCTGAGGCCTAGCATTTAAACTGCTCTATTCTAAATGTACGTGACTCTTTGCACATGTGTTGATAAAAGTTTGCTGAAAATTGTCCATCAAATAAAAAGAATGGTTTCCACCCAAAGATTAGCAGTATGGGAAAAATGTCTATCAAGAATTCAGTTCTGTCAGAACCAGTACTGTTTTCTAGAATACAAGAGAACATAGATTATCAAGTTAAATTATGCTCACAGACTTTGGCCTCCATCCTACTTAATCATTATGCAAGGTTGTTTTTGAGATTTACTGGCAAAGAAAACCCCAGGTACACTTGAGAGAGGATCCGATTACTTTTGAGGGAAAGGGGTACCTTGGTAACCTCTCTCAAATGTTTATTTTAAATAAAAAGCTAAAAGAAACATTTTTAAATTCTTTGGGTACTATACAGCTTAGTAATCACACAAATAAGGAAATAAACACTGTCTTTTAAGGACATTTTTCCATCTTTAAGATGACCATTTATTTATATACTTTTTTTTGGTTTTTTTGACTGCTTAATTTCAATATTTAAATTTTTGTATTCTGTACTTCAATATTGTAAGTTTTTTTCAAGTGACCTTTATAACCCAGAACAGACACCAGACCAGTACTCTCAAGTCATAATGTTTACTATAATGAAGAAATGAAATGGACATAAATCCAAGGAGGTTCACTTTGCTTTGAAGGTGAGCAGACTTTCAACAATGGACCAATTTAGAGTCTCTGACTCGCTCAAAATGAAAACACTTGCACTCAATAAGTCAATATATTATTCTTGAAAATTGAAGTTTGGTCACTAAGAAAGACTGAACAAAAACTCTCCACCTACCACAAAGAACTAAAACAGCTCTACTCACTCCCTCTACTCCCCACAAAAAGAGAAGTAGCAGGAGCTAAAGCCTTTACATCTGAAATCTTAGCTCCTACTTTCTTGAACTGGTTGATGTACTCCATTCTTCAATGTGCCCCCATTTATAAATTTATTTCCATATACATGTACATATACATACACTCATTTACCCTCTACTAAGTCACTTTTTTGTGTTTGTTGATAAATTATTAGGAATTTGAACTGGGTGTGTACAAGGTTTTATAGGTACTTTGTAAACATCAGAATCACTTGGATTCTTTTGTCCAAAAGCCTGAAATCAAATTATACAAACAGGGACTACTACTTTCCCAGATGCTGTTTACAAGCTATACACTGATCAAGGGTAAAGAAAAAGTCCTCATAACTGATGATTAGATTAGAAGGCAAAGGTACAATCTCAGTCAGTCTGATTTGCCAGGGAAGAAAGCCTAATGTACTGTCCACAGGTATAAAGTTGAACACTAACTAAATCAGGATCAAGGAAACCATGCTAAGTAAGCCATCTAGCAGATCTACATCCAAATCTGCAGGTCTCCTCTGCTGCTTGGATATTAACTGCTACTGTCAAAAAGACCTGGTCAACTCTCAGGATAGCTGCTTTTCCATCTTCTGGGCACAGCGTCTTCACTGCCAAGGGGCAATTTGAAACTTGATCATCATCGTTGTCACTGTTTGCAAACTCCAGTGAGTATTTGGAACAGTCCATCTGTTCTTTTAAAATTTCAACCATCAATCTGGAATTATTTATTATGAAAATACCTTGCCCCTGTCACTATCTTCTCTGCCCTCAATCACAAGTCCAGTTCTTGAAGTCTGTTCTAACCTCAGGAAGGCTCCTTTTAGCTGTCTCTTTCAGTAGCTTGCTCTCTGAAAAACCTAAAGCTGATCTACCTGTCAGAGCACTGCAAGGCTCCTCTCAGCTGCTTGCCACCAATCTCTCCTTTTTAATGGTGTTCATAGATTTGAAATTTCCCATGTTGTACTCATAAAGTCAGCTCCCTGTTGAGAAACTGTCCTTGTAGCCACTTCTTCCTCAGGCACTACACTGTACTGATGCTCTGGAGCAGGCAATCGAGGCAGTAACTTTTTTTATTTTTACAAGACAGGGTTTCTCTGTATTGTTTTGGAGGCTGGCCTGGCCTCGAACTCACAGAGATCCGCCTGCCTCTGCCTCCCCAGTGCTGGGATTAAAGGCGTGCGCCACCACCGCCCGGCTGAGGCAGTAACTTTTCATGGGCTAATACCCTGTTCAATATGTGATGCACAGGTTAGAGGTGGCAGTCTTGGGTCTTTTCTTGTTTTGTGTTTCCTGGTATAGAATCTTTACTTTCTAAGTAAGTTCTGAGTAAGCAGGAATAAAAGCAATCAGAATGTAGTGTTTGGCTTTATTTTTTTGCCTAGGATAGAGCTTCCCTTTTGATCACACTTGATAGGATTAGAGCACCTACAACACCAGGACATGGTATCATCCTAGACTCTGAGCTGGAGAGAATCCCAACTTCATGGCTACACTAAGAGTAAAGTTTCTATTATTTGAGGCTGGGCAGATTATGGCTCAGATACTCCAGAATTTTACTTTTCTTACTACTATTTGGTGGGGCTTCTTGAACAGCATTTTTCCATTTCTTACATTATCCTTACAACCTTTTACAGAAACTTTAAACGATTTTAATCAGTTACGGTAATTTTTCTGGAGATGGGCTCTAAGGTGCTTGGGATACCTCTAGTTTGACACAAATCCCCTTAAAAGAGCTATAATTCTTCAAACATATTTTATCTTCTGTACATCATCAATGCACTTGGAGTTTTTCTCCTTTAGCCTAAAATTGGAAGGCCTTTACCATAACCACCAGTTTCAGTTCAAACAACATTTCTAATTTGAATATGCAAATAGACTTTAATTTAATTCTCTTTAGCAACATGGATTTTCTGGCATGGATGAGGAAAAACTTTGTCTCCAACCTACCAAAACTTTAGTTTGCTTAGCAATTTAATCTCTGAGAACTTCAAAGTATTAGAGGAAAGGGTCTTTCATTCCCTGGTGCAGGCAATTCCTGGTGGTAGTAAAGTTGTTATGTGCTACCCTTCTGCAGTCATTATCCACATGCATGAACTTTTGCCCTTTCTATTTATAATATTGGCACTTTAGTTTTGAGGAGTTTAATGTCATCCGATAGCTGGTACCCTCAGGGATGGTTTCCAGCTGTTGTTTTACAGCAGGGTAATTATTCTCAGAGAAGCTCATTTTCATGGTTAATGGAGCATCTGAAGACTTAGTCTGAGACAAGCTAGACCTAGTACCTGCTTTTTTATAGCCTCTGAGCTAAGTATTCTTTATAAAAAAACTTTCATTTCATGTGTAAGAGTATTTGCCTATATGTATGTGCCATATGTGGTGCCCACAGAGGCCAAAAGAGGGTATTAGATCCCCTGGAATTGGAGTTACAGAGGGTTATGAACTGCCATGGGTGCTAAGAATTGAACCTGGGTCCTCTTCAAGAACAGTTGGTGCTATTAATCACTGAGCCACCTCTCCAGACAAAATGATGGTTGTTTAACTCTTAAAAATATGAGGAAATAATTGCTGGGTGTTGGTGGCGCACGCCTTTAATCCCAGCACTTGGGAGGCAGAGGCAGGCGGATCTCTGTGAGTTCAAGGCCAGCCTGGTCTACAAGAGCTAGTTCCAGGACAGCCTCCAAAGCTACAGAGAAACCCTGTCTCGAAAAACCAAAAAACAAAAACAAAAACAAAAAAAATATGAGGAAATAATTAATTCATGGCATACACAACTGTAAAATTGTACTGGCTCATGGCCCCTGCTTCACATAGCTGAGTAGAATAGTTGAAATAGATACTCAGAATTCTGCAAAGCCAAAAATACTAAATCATCTAATCCCTAAGATAAAGCTCACCTACTTTAAAATGTGCTTTAGTGAGATAGTATTGGTAATTGTTTTTAGCAGGTTATTTTAAGGTTCAAAATGTGACATGACAGAGCCCAACTAGGTTCAAAACGAGAATTTAAGGGCAATTATATTTTAAATTAAGATAGAAAAAAAGAATGTGGCCTATACTTCCACCAAGCATATTTAATTCAGAAGGAAAATTAGTAACTTGTAAAATTTTTCGCTTGATTTTGCGACCCTCGGAGGGGACCCCCAACCCGCGGGGATGAAGTGATGAGGGTCGCTACTAATTTGATGGGTCTTCACGAGCAGATCCGATCTTAAAAAGCAAACTTCAAGAGGTTAAAGGAAACAGGCTCAAGACAACTTTTGCTGATCAAGAACGTTTATTATTGGGGTTGAAATAGTTTTTATAGGTAGAGCATTTCAGGGGGTGGTACAAGCATGCCAATCAAGTCTCAACTCAAATATACACCAAATAAGGTAAAGACGAAGCTGTAATTTTCCATCAGTTGCATTCCACAAATGCTTGTCAGCGTAAGCCAGGTGCAGGAATAGGGAGGGGTAAAAAGCATTCAAAGGAAAACATCAACCTTTTGTTAACAAAGACAATTGTTCTATAAGGGTTACTTCCCCCTGGCTAGGCGGGTGGGCTGCCCTGTGTAAATTTAACTTTTGTGGTTAGCTATTTCCCTTGTCTCAAGGGCATGTGTGCCCGCAGAAGGCCAAGAAATGGCTGACAGACTCCATTTTGTTCAAGGTTCTTAGCAGTCCCCAACATGATTTTAGATCATAATATTGTGACAACTTTCTCTACAATTAATATATTTATTTTCAATTTAAAAGAAGTCTTATCCCATATTTGATGCCTTAGTTGGGGACACAGTATACTTTAAAAATGATTTTGTGTGATATATGCATGTTTATGTAAGTATATGCTTATGTGCATGCTGATGAATGCCAAAGGTTGATGTCAGATATTTTCCTCAATGACTGTTCTCATTTTTGAGACAGCTTCTCGGTTAACATGGAGATCATCTATTTACCTAGGCTGGCTGTCCAGTCAGCTTTAGGGATCTGCCTGTTTTTGCCTCTCAGCGCTGGAATTATAGACAAGCCCAGGTCTGGCTTTTATTTGGGTGCTGTGGATCCCAACTGAGGTCTCATGCTTGTGCAGTAGGCACTGTACTGAATGAACGATCTCCCCAACGCCATGAAAGTACTTTCTGATGTTATATCTTCACTATATCCAAATTCCTGGATACCTCTATTATTTTAATTAAAAAAATAGGTGAATAGTTCCTCATGCCATATAAATTCTTTCAAAATTCAAGTTGAGATATGGGAATTTGTTTAATTTTTTTGAGGGATTGGGTATCCATGTGTCTTAAGTTAGCCTAAAACTTGCTGTAGAGCTGGGGATGACCTTGAACTTCTGATCTACATGTCTCTAACTCCAAAGTGCTAAGATTACAGGCATATGCCACCAAACCTAATTTATGGGCTATTGGAGATTAAAGTCTAAAATTTTAAGCTATTTTTCCCCTGAAAAGTTTCAACAACAAATTCAGCACATGAAGAACTGGTGGAACATGCCTGTGATCTCAGGAGTTAGGAAGTAGAAACAGGAAGATGAGGATAAGGAGTTCAAGGTCATCTTGAGCTACACAGTAAGTTTAAGGTCAGCATGGGCTCCATGAAACTTAGTCTCAAATTAATTATGTTCAGCTTTGTGACAGTCAGTATGATTTGTAGCTAGGAAAATTGTCTAATGTAATGGACTAACCCCCAAAACACTGAGTCTGTTTCCTTTCTTGATAATTTTAGTATAACCTGGTGTAGCATTAGTTTATTGAGCAGCCCACCTTAGTCTTATTTCCTGTTGGATTTGCATTCAACTAAACCTCCAACATTTTCTTTTTCTTCCTCCCTGCTTAATGTCACATAGGTATTTATTTATTAAATTTTTATTATATATAAAGATAATGTTTTCCCCTCCCCAACGCCTCCCAAGTCTCCCTTCCTTCTTCACCCAACTTCTTGTCCCTTTTTTCTCTCTTTCTAAAAAAGAATTCAAACAAAAAAATTAAGACAAAAATGCTAAAACAAGAGGGACTGGAGAGGTGGCTCATCAGTTGAGAGCACTGGCTGCTCTAGCAGAGGACCCAGGTTCAATTCCCAGCACTCCCACGAGCTCCTGACTGTAACTCCAGTTCCAGGGCTTCTGACATCCTCACACAGACATACATGCAGGCAAAACGCCAGTGAACACAAAATAAAAATATATACTTTTAAAATGCCAAAACCAAACAAGAAAACCACAGAAGAACACATGCAGTTCATTTTGTTTTGGCCAAACTACTCCTGGGCATTGGCCTCCTATTGAATGTGGTTGAGATATGCCCAGTGATACAATATTAAAGAAAACTGATTCCCCTTTGAAAGCAGATATCAATTGCAAAGAGCTAGTTGGTTAGGGGTGCTACTTTGTGTCAGAACCTTGAGTGCTCTGGGACACTTTCTGTCTTGAACTTGTGTAGATCCTATGCATGCTGTCACAGTCCCTGTAAGTACATATGGGTATCAGTTCTGTTGAGTCTTGGAGTTATCCACCACCTCTGACTCTTTCTGCCTTCTCTTCTGTGTCCTGAGTATTAAGGGGAGGAGTTTGATAAAGATATCCATTTAGCACTGGGTGCTTCAAAGTCTTGTGCTTTCTGTTCACTGTCCAGTTGTGGGTCTCTGCTGTAGTTCCCATCTACTACAAAAAGTATTTTCTCTGATGAGGGTTGAGTGTGACATTCATCTATGGGCATTGCAGTATGTCATTAGGAGTTATTTTATTGCTATGTTTCTTTAGCAGAGTAACAGTAGTAGGTTTTTCCCTAGGTAGATGACTAGTCTAGTCTCAGGTTATTGGCTGCTTTAGCAATATCAGGTGTGGGTTCCATATCATGGAGTGAAACTTAAATCCAATCAAAAAGTGCATGGTTACTACAATAATATTTATGACACCTTTATATCAGTGTATCTTGCAGGCAGGTTACATTGTAGGTTGCAGCGTTTATAGCTTGGCGACTCTGATGCTTACTTGACTCCTCTGCTGCCATGCAGAGTAACTTCCAGCAACATAAATGCTACTCAGTAAGTATGAAGTTTCTAGTTGGGTATCAGCTTGACTTCTCCATGTTTGATGACATAAATAAGTGTTGTCTTCAGCAATATGGTCTTGCCATCAGGTTGTAGAAAGCAACCACTATCCTTGACAATTTCCTGTGATGTGTTGGGGTAGTCCATGGGAACCATTTGGCCAACAATTCAATAAGATGTAAACTATTCCTGGAACAACTTCCAGTATTTTATAGTAATAAAGAAGATTGACTATAAGAATGTCCTATAAAGAATGTATTTTTAGCATTCAGTGTGCTAAAAATTGAGCATATAGTTAAAGGTAATGCTTATGCTTTTCAAAGAATCATGATTAAGTCAACTATAATTATTCTATAGAACAAAAGATGTTGCTTTACATGAGTATTACTTAATGGTGTGAAAATTTTCAATAGATTTTTTTCATAAAACCTTTGAATGTAATCATTTATTAATGTGCTTCTTGTAAAGCTATTTCTTTCTTTTTTTTTTGGTTTTATGAGACAGGGTTTCTCTGTATTGTTTTGGAGGCTGTCGGTCCAGCCTGGCCTTGAACTCACAGAGATCCGCCTGCCTCTGCCTCCTGAGTGCTGGGATTAAAGGCGTGCGCCACCACCGCCCGGCTTAAAGCTATTTCTATTCACAAAAATTAATAGTACCTGTATTAAATATCAAATAATATGGATTTTTATTTAGATTAAAAGATAACATGCTTTTTTATAATCCTTGGTTAACAAGGGGTCCAAGTTCATTGTGGTTTGGAGGACAGGCAATGAACTTACATAGTTTCCAAAACTTAAAAATCTTTAACATTTTTATCAGTAAATTTCAGAGGCATGCACAGATGGTAGTGGTTTTGAAATCGAGTGGCTTCCTGTTTTGAGCCTAACAAGTTTGAGATGAAAATCACACCAAGTGTTGTTCATACTGTGCATCTTCTCCTTCCTTGTCCTACCAGGCCTACCTGTTCAGGGCCGTAGCTGTGCTTCTTATCACTTGCTTTCTAAAATACTTTTTGTTTCTTTTTTCCAGGCATCTAGTGGAAATTATTATTTCATCCCTTACACTGTGACACCATGTGCTGATTATTTTTGCTGCGAGAGTGATGCCCAGAAGCGAGCTTCAGAGTACATGCAGCCCAACTGGGACACCATCCTGGGCCCACTATGTATGCCCCTGGTGGACAGGTTCACTAGCCTCCTTAAGGACATCCGTGTGACCTCATGGTAATTACTATCAGCCACTAAAAGTTCTGGAAGTCCTGCAGACATTTTCTCTTCCCTTTCAGGGAGGTGGTATACTTTGAAGTGACCAGGTTTCCTAGAGAATAGGGGTCATTGGCCATCTAATTAATCACTTGGAATCCATCATTACCCCCTTAGTGTCTCACTAAGCTGACTTCCTGAGATGATGAGATGAAACTAGAAAAGGGCATGGTGATAATTGGGACTGGGGCTAACAATGGTTCCTTATATGATCTTGATATATAACTCTTCTTCTCTATGGCTCTTTTTTTTATAAAACAGGGAAGTTAACTCTGTGGTTGTTTTTAATGATCTCCTTCAACTCTTAAGATTCTGTGTTTTCAGATAGTTTCTGAACATAATTTTATACTCTCAGTTATTCAGGTTCTCAAAATACCAGAACAAGGTCATTCTGACCTTAAGTTCTTGTCATAAGCATGCATCGAGTCAAACTTCAGCCAACCTGACCTCAGGATGTCTTGTGACATGCTATCTGTAGATTTACGTCATGGGGTATGGTGTCCACTCAGAGATAGACAGGTTTGAGTATGAATTCTGGCTTAGGTGATTGCTCACCTGGGTAGCCTTGGAAAAGTCACTTCCCTTCTTTGAACCTTAGTGCTAAATAAATAGTGCCTTCGGTGTTGTTAGCTGAAAATTTAAAGGCAGGAAATGATTCTTAACTAGAGGATCCCTGTTGTTTTGCTCACAGCCAATTTAAAGGATTTATTCCTGTGAGTTGTGTCATAAGAAGGATTTGTTCTTCCAAAACAAATGAAAATCCAAAGGACTGGCAGAACTGACTTGTAATGAAATGTCAAAGGCCTCATATCATACTTTGGCTCAGATCATGGCACCCTGAACTGTGGAGGGTTACTGTAAAAGTATTGGCATGAAGGTTATACTTGTTGCAGCCTTCACACCTTTTCTGTTCTGTTGCCTTTCCTTGAGATGCACACTTAGTGGGAAAGAAGTCTAGAAACCCAGACGGCATCAACAGAAAACAAATAGGGGTTTCTTTGATACTTTGATAGTTACTGTCTTGCTTCAAAGGAAAGATTTTAGTGAATTTTAGAGAAAAACCTCTCCCAATAGTGTATTTTTAGGTCTAACAAAGAGTTATATAACTTGAATCTGACAGAGGAATCGAATGTCATTGTAAGAAATAGATTCAAGTTTGTTTCTCATTCAATAAATTAATGTATTTGGAGGAAAACAAACTTTGGAAGCATTTGTTTTAATTTCCAAAGGATCAAAATACCTATTGGTGAGTTCTGTCCTGTGACTGGTGTCTGTCAATCATTAATGAGAGGATCAATGGTGCTTATGTTTGAAAACCTCTAACAGGGATGGCAGGTAAGATTTTATCCCAAATACCAACTCTCGCAGACTTATTATATCTATCTTGAGTCTTGTGCTATAGAAAGCACTTAGAAACCATTTCTAAGTCCACAATGATTATCAGCATCCTCCTTTGTGACCAGATGCCAAAATGGCTACATACTTAGTACATA
This sequence comes from Mesocricetus auratus, assembly GCF_017639785.1. Taxonomy (NCBI): domain Eukaryota; kingdom Metazoa; phylum Chordata; class Mammalia; order Rodentia; family Cricetidae; genus Mesocricetus; species Mesocricetus auratus. The sequence continues at coordinate 20,904,217 of NW_024429188.1, read as the reverse complement.
TCTCTTATCCCCAACATGCCAGTCATAATTTCATTTGCATAAAAGTTACTGTGCATATTATATTTTCAAAGTGATTTTTCAGTTACCCTTGAAAACAAGACTAAAGTATAACTTTTTACTTGTCAGGCCGAATTAATAACACCTTAATAGCTTTATAGTCTACTGAATGGGCAATGGTTGTCACCCAACTTAATGACTCACTCAGTTAATAATAGAGTTTTTATTTATTTAAATTAGAAACAAGCTTGCTTCACATGTCAATCCCAGCTCCCCTCCTCACCCGCCCCCCACCAGTTCCACCAACCCCCCACCCAATCCACAATCTACTCTCCAGGGAGGGTGAGGCCAAAGTCTGTCATATCATCCAGGGCAGGGCCTAGGCCCTCCCCCGTGTATCCAGGCTGAGAGAGCATCCCTCCATGTGGAATGGGCTCCCAAAGTCCATTTGGGTGTCGGGATAAATACTGATATAGTACCCCAGGTCCCACAGATTGCCGAGGTCTCCTCACTGACACCCACGTTCAGTGAGTCTGGATCAGTCCCATACTGGCTTCTCAGTCATCATTCTGGGGTCCATGAGCTCTCCCTTGTTCAGGTCAGCTGTTTCTGTGGGAAAAAAGAGTTTTAAACACTGGCAGAATCTACTAATTTGCTCATCATCACAATGGCATTTGACAAATAAGGAAATAAAGAATTAAAGAAATGCACTGGTATTTTAATATCAGAGCCATTTTGTAGGCTGTTACTCTTATTCTTTAAATGTTAATTAAGGTCTTATTAGGAGCATTAGACCGGACTTTGTACTGTGTCCACATTTATATGCCATCACTTTTTAATTATTCAGACTATGTATTTACTATTCGTTCTTATCTTATCGTATCTATGTTACATTTCTTTCCCTAGAATTGATTTACTCTTTCCTAAGTGAGAAGCATAACGATGGGTTGATAGCATTGCTGCTTGGTAATGCTCAGCCTCCATTTAAAATTACTTGGAGAATAGACAAGGTACTTGTATCAATCTATGGTCATCATTGTAAGTTGGCTACTATACCACTAAATGAGGATTTTTTAAAGTTTTACATGACGTACCACATACTAATATTGGCTGTATGAGAGGCTATGATGACATTTCAGGGTAGATTTACAATATTTTTACATTAATCTACTTTTGTTTAGATGCCCACAAGAGAGAATTTTTTATTTTATATTGAAAAAACATTTTTGCAGAAAAATATAACAAAGAAACATAAGGATGGAAGGTACAGTTGTCTGTAATCTTCCTGGCATGGCCTCTGTGTACCGCTTCTTAGATTGCTCAAGGATACATCACTAGTTTCCATTCTCCAACTGGGAGCAGCTTCATGACTACTAACTGGGAGAACTTAGTAGATTAAAATGTTTTTAAATGAATTTGCCTAGGTTTCATGCCTTTTGGAGTTTTGTTTGGCTTTTGATAATCTTTTTATAATGAAGAAAATTAAATAATCATGTAAACTTACTTTATGTCGAGCATGCGTGTGTGTGTGTATAAATATAATTATATAATTCTTGGGGAGTTGCATTGAAAATTCTCCAGACTGTCTGAAAGTTAAGATTTGAAGATACTTTTAAGGTTTAATAAGCTGATTTTTTATCACTTACTAGTTTATTTCTGCAGTATGTAAAAAAAAAGTAGATATCCTGTTTACTGGTATAGGAAGACTCAGGGATGGCCAAGACCCCTGTGTGTTATTGAGAACCATACTTGTTTGAGTACTCAAGAGAGTCTTGGATGCACTATATAATTGGGGTTTTTTGTTTTCTTCTCCAGTGCTTATTACAAAGAAACCTTGTTAAATGACATCCGGAAAGCTAGAGAGAAATACCAGGGCGATGAACTGGCAAAAGAGTTGACTCGTATCAAATTCCGCATGGATAATACTGAGGTTCTGACATCGGACATTATCATTAACTTACTCCTGTCCTACCGGGATATCCAGGTATGAATGTGCTTAGGTGAGGTTAGCATATTCCTGACTTCTCTTGGTCCATGGAATTTCTCATAGAAAGTATTCTTACTTACATCAGGTGTGATGAAGAAGCTGCTCTATCTAAATAGATATCTGGCCTGGTGATGGGCTTTAATAGACTGTTTAAATGTAGATTTGTCATATTAGAGCTGAAGTAAGCATGCCATGAGCCCCTATTGTGCTTAAAATAAGACACTAAGAATTTAAAGTTTTACATATATTTTATTCTAGGTAGTACTCGGCAAGTCTTTCGTAAATCTCTATTCATTAATCCTCTATGGTTTAGGTTTGCTTTTATTGTTTCTATTTTACAAGTAAAATTTGAGGCAAAGAAAAATTAAGTCACCTGCTCAGATTCACAGAGCAGGGAAAAGTCAGGATTCAGAAGCTGACTAGCTTCATTGCCCTTGTTTTCAATGCTTCTAGCATTTCCTTTATGCCTTTGTCACGTCTTTTTACCTCTTCAGTGAGAGTAAAAGTAGCTGGGTTACGTTAAGGAAGTAGGGAAGCAGATGTTTACTCTAATATAGACATCCAAAGTTACTAGAAAAATTTGAGACACAGGTTATGAGGTCTGGGATCATGAGGGGAAACTGAGGATTTCTCTTCAAATTTGAACTAGTTTTAAGGTTATCTTGCGTCTCTTCCTTCTGGAGGCATAATGGATAACACACTTTACTTGTAGAATACTAAAAAGCTGCACTAGAGGTTGATGCACAGTTCTGAATGATGGAGAGAAAGTCCATTTATAGTCTGAGCCCAGAACAGAGTTGGCTACTAAGGAACCCATGGCCTGAGTGACAAATAAGTGACCTGCTTTTAATGACAGGTGGTATTATTGCAACAAGAAAATGTGATTGACTTTTCTAGGAGTGTTTCTTTTTGGTTTTTGTTTTGCTTTTGTTGTTATTGTTTGGAGACAGGGTCTTATGTAACCCATTGAGTCTTGAATTTGCCATGTAGCTGAAGATGACATGAACTCCCAATGCTCCTACTTTTGCTTCCCCAGTGCAATGATTATAGGTGTGGGTCACCACACCCCTGCTCTTGAAATATTCCTTTGAGTTACTGGCTATCTTCTACCCTTCCCTTACTAAATGCCTTCAGTTCTTAATTTTTCATTGGTAGAACTCTTAAGTCCAAAGAAGAGCTGGAAGGTTCCTGGGAGGTATTGTCTTCTATTTTCTGAGGCAACAGCATCAAATTCTAAAGACAAGTGTCAGGTTTCTGTAGGAAGATCCTCTGCTGACTGGCTGGCAGTGAGTTGGCCAATAACAGTATTTTCTAAACCTGGCTAAATGGGTAACTGTTGGTGGCACTGCTAAAATGGAACCCAGTGGAGACATACATGGTAGCAATTTAACCCCTTGGTTTATTCATGCAGCATTTGGAGCAGTAGTTATTAGCCTGGGGTATTTGGCATTGTCTGAAGAGACATTCTACTTGTCAAAACTGACTGTCAGACAGGGGTACTGGTGACTTCTAGTAGGGATGCAGCTATCCGTCCAGCAATACACAGGATAGCATCCCAAAGCAGAGATATAAGCCTAGATTATCAACAGTGCTGCAGCTGAGAAATTCTAGCTTAGATTAATTTCATTTAGGCAAAATAGGAAGGAGTAACATGCTTTCTCTATTTGCATTGGAAAGTGACCAAGTTTTCTTGTGTGTAATTCTGCTACTGGTATTAAGCCTTCCACACTCACCACATAACATCTTTTTACTTGTTGCTTTCTTGTTGCTCTGCTCACTTGTGCTCTTCTTTTTGGATTTAACAAATGTTTTATTGATGCTTATGTGCCCTCTGGTAGCAGGAATTCCTCCTCTGTCTCATTTATCCTTTTTATATTTTTCTCTGTGCGTGTCAAGGTTACAATTAATTTCACTAAATACTGTCTTCAAGAAAAGGTTTATCTTTAAATTTGGAGGCTCTCTTATGTTTGTAGCTATACAGAAAAATCTATGAAGAGCTGTTTCCTCTTTTTCCCACTCTGAGATGTTGTGCCAACAGGACTATGATGCGATGGTCAAGCTAGTAGAAACACTGAAGATGCTACCTACGTGTGATTTGGCTGATCAGCACAACATTAAATTCCACTATGCATTTGCACTGAATAGGTAAGAATAATTATGTGTAGTGTTTGTAAGCATGTGACCTGTTAAATTCTTCTGTTGTCTTTTCAACATTCATCAGATGTGATCCAAGTCATATGTTAACTGCCAAAGCTATGAAAATACACAAGGTACTTTACCTTTGAAACATAATTCTAACTATGAGATCAAACATGTAAAAAATTCCTAATAGAGCCAGGTGTGGTGGTACACACCTTTATTCCATGCACTCAGGAGGCAGAGGCAGAGGCAGGCAGATCTCTGAGTTCAGGTCAGCCTGCTGTATATAATGAGTTCCAGGCTAGCCAGGGCGAGATATATATGTGAGAAAAGTATTTCCAGGTGGTGGTGGGACATGCATTTACTCCCAGCACTCTAGTCCCAGGCACACTTTAATTCTAGGCAGAGAGCTGGTGAATCTCTCTTGCATTCAAGTCCAGTCTGGTCTACAGAACTTGTTCCAGGTCATCCAGGAATACACAAAGAAACTATGTCTCAGAAAAAGAAGAAAGAGAAACAAAGAAAGGAAAAGAGAAAGAGTGTGTTGATGGTATCTTTTAGTCTATGGGGGACTAGCTGAAGCAGCAAGATTGATATTGCACAATAGATAAAGATGGTGTCTTAGTTAGTGTTTCTATTGCTGTAATGAAACACCATGACAAAAAAGCAAGTTGTGGAGGAAAGAGTTTGGCTTACACTTTCGTATCACTGTTAGTCATCGAAGGAAGTTCGGACAAGAGCTCAAACAGGGCAGGAATATGGAGACAGGAGTTGATAAAGAAGCGATGAAGAAGTGCTTCTTATTGGCTTGATCCTCATGCCTTACTCAACCTACTTCCTTTTTTCCAGTTTCAAAGTAGTTTATTTGAATAACTGCATAGTCCTACATGGTGGGTACCATATAAAGGGTGTATACCCCTAGGATCCTCTAAATCAGCAATTTTCAGCCTGTGGGTCAAGACCCCTTTGGGAGACGAAGGGCACTTTCACAAGGATTGCCTAAGACCATAGGAAAACATATTTATATTATAACTCATAACAGTGGCAAAATTACAGTTACTTCAATAACAAAATAATTTTATTCCAGGTGGTGGTGGTGCACACCTTATTCCCAACACTCAGGAGTTAGAAACAAGTAGATCTCTGTGCGTTCAAGGCCAGCCTGGTCTACAAAGCTAGTCCCAGGACAGGCTCCATAGCTACAGAGAAACCCTGTCTTGAAAAACAAACAAACAAAAAAACTATGGTTGGGGGTTACCACGACATGAGGAACTAACTGTATTAAAGGGCTACCACATTAGGAAGACTAAGAGCCACAACTCTAAATAGTATCTTGAAGTACTACACAAAAATAGTAATGGTATGAGTCCCATATTTGAAGGCAGCTTCTGATTTTGAGTTTGGCATGTGATTTGTCATGATCATTGTATTGCTGGGTCTTGGGGCAGATTGATTCCCAATTTTTTGAGAAACCACCATACTGATTTCCAAAATGGCTCTACAAGTGGCTATACAATTTTGTATTCCCAACAGCAGTGGAGGAGTGTTCCCCTTACTCCATATCCTCTCCAGCATAAGCTGTCATCATAGGTTTTATCTTGGCCATTCTGACAGGTGTAAGATTGTATCTCAGAGTTGTTTTGATTTGCATTTCTCTGATGACTAAGGATGTTGAGCATTTCCTTAAGTGTCTTTCAGCCATATGAGGTTTCTCTGTTGAGAGTTCTTTTTAGATCTGTATCCCATTTTATTGGATTAGTTGGTCTTTTGATGCCTAGTTTCTTGAGTTCTTTGTATATTTTGGAGATCAGCCCTCTGTCAGATGTGGGGTTAGTAAAGATCTTCTTCCATTCTGTAGTCAGCCTACTTTCTTAAAGAACTCAGGACCACCAGCCCAGAAATGACATCATCCACAATGGGTGGCCCTCCCTATACATCACTCAGAAAATGCTCTACAGGCTTGTCTGCCTACAGCCTGATCTTCTGGAGGCATTTTATCAGTTGAGGATCCCTCCTCTCTGATGACTAGCTTATGTCGATTTGACTAAAAATTAGTCAGTATAGATGGTGTTGCGTGTTTTCCTTTGAGTTTGCATGCATGTGTGTGTGTAACTTAAGTGTTGCCTAGAGACTACAAAACTCAAAAGCTTAAATAGTTAAATTAGCCAAAATGATGTAGCAGAGTCTGAAATTGCAATGATATAAATAAGATTGAAAATTTCCTCATGCTTAGCAGAATAGAGTTGAGGGAACCAGGCTGTTAGCACAGCAGCACTGCTCTAGAAATTGCTTTTAGACTTAGCACCCAACCATTTTTATAAGTTTTTGTTATTCCCTGGGCCAGCAGTTCTCAACCTGGGGGGGTTCACAACCCTTTGAGGAATTGAATGACTTTCATAGGGGTTGTATATCAGATATCCTGCATATCAGATATTTACATTATGATTTATAACAGTAGCAAAATTATAGTTATGAAGTAGCAACAAAAACAACATTGGGGGTCACAACAAGAGGGACTATATGTAAGGGGTCACAGCATTAGAAAGGTTGAGAACCACCGCCCTAGAATGTTGGCATCATCTGCTTAGTTGAAGCTAGTTCACTGCCGCTCCTGTATTTGCAACTGATGGGACAGGGACAAGAAGGAAGTGTGAGGCAAGTGATGTCCTCTTTCCTTCTTATTCTTTCAGGATTTTGTACATTGTATTTTGATTACATTTATCTCCCTCCTGAACTACCTCCGGATATACCCCTCTTACCTTCCCACCCAAAATTTGTATCCCTTCTTTTTTAAACCCATCAAGTTTGTGATGCCTGTTTATTCTTGGTTGTGCAGTTGACCTAACAGGGGCTACACTTGAAAAGAAAACTGACTTTCCCTCTCCCTACACTAACAATTGCTAATAGCGCTTTGGGTAGGGGTGAGACTTCATGCCCATCTCACCCCCTCCTTGCTGAGATTTTGTCTGGCACAGGTCTTGTGTATGTTGTTACAGCCTTTGTGAGTTCTTATATGGAATTGCACTGATGTGTTTAGAAAACTGTTTCCTTGTAGTCATCCACAACTTCTGGTTCTTACACTCTGTCTGCTTTTCTGCAGTGATCCGGGAACCTCTGGAAGAAGGTGGTTTAGTATATATGTTCCATTTAAGATTGACTATTCCTCTTAATTCCATTGATAATATATAAGGAAAAATAAGTATTTTAAAAATCACACCAAGATAAATTCTTTTCTGCCCCCAGTAAGTAAGCTGTTACTTACATTATTATGTCAGATCAATAGAGAAGAGTATTCTAGAAATATATGCAACTTGGTGTGATAGTTAGGGACTTATAGTGTGGCCCCATACGTCTTCCAATGAATGACTTCTTCAAATAAGGACTATATAAAGTAAATGTTCCAAAGGAGCTGAGAATTACTGTGCCTGTTTTCCCACTTTCAGAGGCTGTTCTTTTTCAGCAGCTGTATTAAGCTTCAAATTGCTGACATACCACTGGCAGCGTCTTTAAGACAGCAACAAAACAGGAGCCCATGGTTTCCCAGAATCTTAAAACCTATGTAAAGTTACGCCTCTTAAAATAAAATAAAAATTTTGCAAGCAGTGAAAATGTATAGATTTTGCATATTTAATTTGGTGAATTTGAGAAATGAATACACACATCTAAGCAATACCCCTTCCAAAATAAAAAATCGCCAATTTTGCAGCAGTGTCGCAACCTCTATCTTCTTATATTAGTTTTCCTTGTCCTTAAACATCACATAAATATAATCATACAACATACTATTTTGTGCTTGACTTCAGGATTTCAACAGCATGTTTATGATATTCATATATGCTATTGTGTGTATTACTAGCTTTTTTGTTGCTATAGAAGATTCTATTATATAGATACTCCATAATTTATTCATGGTGATTTAAGATACTCAAGGTCTGTAATGCTAAACCAAATGCCTTTGTAAGTATTTCTTGTGCATGTTTATACATAGATACATAAACACATTTATGTTGGATATATATTATGTATGTGTAGTAGATACCAGAAAATGATGAAATTTTGATTCATCAAGGGGAGGGGACATCATAATCTCTATGAAAATGTGTGCTCTCCTTCATGTTCTTCACCCCAAATCGCAGTGGGTTTTAAACTCAACACCCCAAAGTAGGGGCCAGCCTCCATTAAGCCTGAAAAAACAAAGTCTAACAATCTGTTCCCCTGGTGTTTTGAATTCTTATTTTAGTAACACTTGCCTCCATGTGATTGATTGTTGACTTAAAAGAATTAAATGTGTCATCATTTGTGAAATTCTTGAGTAAATTCCTGGTGCACTATAAGTACTATAAAAATTAACTTGCTAAATAAGAAGTGGGAGATAGGTAAGTTGCTTATTGCAGGTTTTTTTTAACTTGACAGAATAGAGCATACCCATTGTCAGATAGTGGGTAAAGTAATGATTTGTGTCCTCTCAAATGAATTAAAGAATGAAACAGGGTTTGAAGTGGAAAATTGACATCTAAAAATGGGTATGACAGTATTAGATGATTCAGAGACAAATATATTTCCAATCTGGAGGGAGAATAGTTGGTATTGCACACAAAAGACCGACATCCTTTTTACTTTCTGGTTTCATTGTCTCCTGTCAGACACTGACTCTATTGAGCTCAGGCAAGGGTCCTTGGTACTGAGAACCTTATTTTTCACACAGTAAACTAATAAGCGTTTCCAATTGCTTCATCTGTGTACGTAGTCTTGAAGTTCATGTTTCTATTTTAACTTGTCCAGCTTTCAGAATAGTGGTAGTAGGGTATGGCTTTGTATACAGATTTAAGGAAGTTAGTAGTGCTACCTTATATGTATAAGGGAAAATAGTGATGGAGGAAAAAGAGAGGAGTATTCCTGCATTTCAGTTGACCTTTAACTTTTATGAAATGAGCCAAAACATGGCCATAATTACTAAAGGTTGGCAGGCATGAATGATGTTTGACCCTCAGATGGTAAGGGTTCCCTGTCAGTGGGAAAGCTGGCTTGAGCCAGCCAGCATTTCCTGGTATCTTCCACTTCACTGCATTCAGAAGCCCATTCAAAGCTGCTTGAAGTTTCCACTGAGCAGTTAAACTGCTGGCCTCTCATGGTGTAGAATCCTTTATGAGAAATTTTGTATTTGCTATTGGTTTTATAGAGAAGACTACTATTTACACTATTGCAGGCATAATATTCTAACCAAGGATCTAGCCAGTGGGCTGAAAGATGACTATGCTAGACAGTGTCCGAGAGAAACAATTTAAAAGAGGAAATCTCTCATTTGGCTCTCAGCTTCAGAAGTTTTAGACCATAGTACTCAGCTCCATCACTTTTGGATCTGTGGAGGCAGTGTGTGGTAGGGATCACATAGTAGAGCAGAGAAACTCACATCATGGCTGGCAGGAGCAAAAGGGAAAGGAGGGAGACAAGATATCTTTTCAGAGCATGCTTCCAGTGACTCGCTTCCTCCATCTCCTAGTTTTCACTCCTTCCTCATGATGATGATATACTATGAATCCATCAACAGATAGACTAGATCAGAGCCTTCAGAATCTAGTCATTTCCAAAAGGTCCATCAGCTAGCAACTAAGCCCCTAATATATGGCCCACTGGGGATATTTCACATCTAAACTATAACATTCTGCCTCTGCTCCCCTACAAGTTCAAGTCCAACTCATAATACAAAATGTATTCAACCTGTTTCCAAGAGTCCCTATAACCTTAACAGTTCTAGAACTGTTAAAAAGCCTAAGTTCATAGCATCTTCAAAGTCTAAAGGTGTAAACTATTAGTTGTGAACCTCTGTAAAATGTAGAAAGCATACTGTATACATTCCACATTCAAAGGCACAGAAAAAAATCAGTCCCAAATGGAGAAATGAGACCAAAGAAAAGAGGAATGGGACAAAAGAAAGACTAGAACTTAGTAGATCAAATCTTAAATCCTATAGATATATGGCTAGCATCCATGACACGTGGTACCATTATGTGCACTCTATCTAGATGGGTTAGGGTTTCCCCTGGTGCTGTGGACTTGGTGTTTTCAACCAATATGGCCTTGTGGGCTGACTTTGCTTGCCCCTTGGCAGCTTTCTTTAAATGTTCAAGTTTCTTTACACATTGCCCTCCAGCTGTTACCTGCAGGGATCTTGATTCTTTCACACATTACCTACTAGGTAAAGTCTCATGGCCCCCATAATTCTTGTTTTCTACATCCTTGTAAAAACAGTATCATATGGGTAACATCAAGGCCTGTTGCCAGTTTAAGCAGTATCTGTGCCTCCCTTGGACTATGGCTTCTGTAGCCTGCAAGTGCTCGGACGAGTAAACATGAAGAAACACTTTCCAAATGGCCTTATGCCAGCAGAAAGCCCTTGAACTCTTTTTTTTAAGCAAAGTCTTTCAAATTAATCTTTATACCCTTGAGTCTGCAATGACCCAGTCTAGGTCATTGCTGAAGATACTCAAGGTATCTTTCCCATTGTCTTGATGCAAAATAGTTGGTTTCTTTTAATGGCCCAGATCTCTTCAGCAGCTTTTCTTCTCAATATAAAATATCCAAATATTTCTGCTTAAAATTCTCATTGTAAACTTGGCTAAAAGGTAGCAATGAGATAAATGCCACAATCTGAATGACGACTTTCCTTGAACTTTCCTCTGTCATATTTAGTAGTTTACCACTTTTATTTTTCAAATTATTTTTATTTTTTGTATATGGGTGTTTCCCTTGCATGTATGCCTGTGTACCACTTACATGCCTTGTACCAGAGGAGGCCCAAAGAGGCACATATTCCCTGGAGTTGGAGTTAACAGAGGTTGTGAGCAACTATGTGGGTGCTGGTAAATTGAATCCAAGTCTCTTGGAAGAGCAGGAAATACTCTTAACCACTGAGCCATCTCTCTAGCCCAATATATCAACTTTAAATTCTTCCTATTATACAATCTCAAGATACTGTGAAAAGGTTCTTTTTCATGATATTATAACATGAATATCCTCTAATTCCCAGTAGTGTTCCTGTTTCCATCTGAAATACCATAAATACAATCTTTATTGTCTGCATTTTTTATATTAGAAACACTCTTTTTACATATCCATCTCCCCATTCCTTTGCCCTCCCATCCTCCCATGATTCCTACCCACCCCCAACCCACCCCCACCCATTCCCCAGGGATAGTGAGACCCTCCATGGAGGATCATCAAAGTCCATCACATCATTTGGGGGAGGACCCAGGCCCTCCTTTTCGTATCTGGGCTGCAATAGTATCTCTCCATAGGGAATGGGCTCCCAAAGTTCATTTGTGACTCAGGAATAAACCCTGGCTCCACTGTTAAAAGTTCCATAGACTGCCTTGGTATCCTAGCTGGCACCCACATTCAGAGGGCTTGATTCAGTCCAATGCTGGTTCCCCAGCTTTACCACTAAGGTCTGTGTGCTCTCATTAGGTCAGGTCAGCTGTTTCTGCAGGTATCTCCAGTTCCATCTTGGCTCCTTTGCTCATCTCTCTTCCCTCTCTGCAACTGAATTCCGGGAATATGGCTCAGTGTTTAGCTGTGGGTGCCTGTTTCTACTTTGATCAGCTACTTGGTGAAGGCTCTAGGAATAGTAACCAAGGTAGTCATCAATCTCATTATTGAGAAAGGGCATCAAAGACAGCCTCTCCACCACTGCCTAGATTCTTAGTTGGAGTTATCCTGTGGATCCCCCATCATTTCCTCTGTGCCAGACCGCTCTCCAAACCTGTGCTGACTCCTTTTATTAAGGCATCTCCTTTCTTGCCCTCCTCTATCTTACACTCCAAATGTTTTCAAATTCCTAAAGAAACAAATTCCAAAGGCGTCTGAACAACATTATCAGATAAACTCATAGTTAGAGAGCCCCACTCCTTGGCACCAAAATCTGTATTTGTTAGTGTCCTTTATAGGAAAAGAGCTAATAGGTTATATGTGTGTATGTATATGTATATATGTACTTAAGTATACTGTACATCATATATAATTATAAAGGATAATTTAATACATTGGCATATACTTTTGAAAGCTAGATAGTCCAAGAGTGGTCATCTGTACTATAATAGAAAGTCTGAGAACCTGGCAGTTTCTCAGTCCAAGAAGCTAGAAGTCTCAGCAGAACAAGAGAAACCAATGATGCATTCCCAGTGCAAGGCTACAGGTATGGAAGCTCTTGTAGAGTTGCTGATATGAGTCTACATAGTATGGATAAAGAACCTGGGGTTTAATGACCACAGGCAATTGAGTTAGCAGCAGTAGACCTGCTTGTTTGGGAAAAACGGAGGCTGACTGGGAGACTTTTTTCCCTATTTTCTATCTGGATCCACATTCAGGCCAGATCTTTCCACTTTGGTTGCTGTCCCTGGAAATGGAGGGCTGAGATAATTGATGAAAGTAGCTTAATCTGGCATATATCAGAGGTACTCTTATCTTATTCAGAACCTGTAGAAGCCATCCAAACTTCAGTTTCTGGGCTCCCCAACCAGGTCATTGTTTAAGCAAAAGGAAACTTTGTCTTGGAGAGTCATATGGGCTTGTCATCTCTGGAGTAGCATCAGCCTCCTTTTGTCACTTCTGTTTATATTCACTGTTCAGTGTACCTGTCTCTCTTTGTTTTTTCGAGACAGGGTTTCTCGGTGTAGCTCTGTAGACCAGGCTGGCCTCAAAAGCACAGAGATCCGCCTGCCTCTGTCTTCTGAGTGCTGGGGTTAAAGGCGTGTGCCACCACCACCTGGCAACCATCTCCTTTCTATGGTTATATAAATAGCCATTCTGTATTACATGCTTGTCATGAGTAGAAAAATGCTATTTTCCAATTGCTACAGTACATTGTCCTCAGCTACCTAAAAGCAAAGATATTTGTTATTGCCGTCTTACAAATGACAAGAACCATAAACAATTTAGAATTATGTAATTCCAACTTTTTATTTTATAGAGGATAAAGAAAAAAGTAAAGTTTTAAAATTTTAACAGCTGGCCAATTTGATTTGTGTCCATAACCATATTAATTAGCATAGCATGATATGTAATGCTTGTTTTTAAAGCTAAGGTAATGATATTATGGCATCATTAATTGCATTAATCTCAAAATGCTTTAATTCATATTTTTGTGCCTGTAGGACTACCAAAACAAGCCAGGGAATTCCAGTTAAAATTGCTGGACAATCTCTCTATATTTCTTGGTTTGGCATATGTAATTGAGAGTATTAGACGGTAGCTGAATGTTGATTGACGCTATTTTCATAATAGACACTTCAGTTAAGAAACAAATATTTTTTCTTGTTGTAAAAGCATGTAATCTGAAATTTACTCTTAAGGAATCTTAAGCTTGTGATTCCGTAGTATTAAATACATTCTATTGTTATAAAATAGATCTCTAGAACTATTTCATCTCCCAATCCTGAAATTGTCTATTTTTCAACTCTACTTCCCTCCTCCTTGAGTCTCAGGTAACTACCATATTTCTGTGACTCCTATTTGTTCTCCTTTATTTACTGACTCATTTCTATATCAACAGAAATTTGTATGTTTTAGGGAAGTGAGCTAATGAGGGATGAATGAAGGTAGTAGATAATTTTAAAAAATCATGTGTGTGCATTACATACCCACACACATTTGAATTTACACAAATAAGCAAACTCATTCTCTTCAAAGTAATTTACTGCAATAATCTGCATCTGTCAGTGTTGCCTTTATTCAGAATAGTATGATACCAGAAAGGAAACTTTTGTTTTTGTTTTGTCTCTGGAGTTGTTTTAAAGCTAACTTACAAGGAACATGGGTAATTAATATCATTTCAGTGTATTTTACAGACAGACAAATATGAAATTGAATTACAGCACAAATACTTAAGTCTTATGTCAAAGCATTTTCTTCCTTGTCAAGTTAAGATTCTTTGGCTACATAGTTAGTAATGTCAGATTGAGTTATATCAGACCCTATCTCAAAAATAGGTAGGTAGATATGTACATACATACATACAGTTTTTAAAAGCTGAATTTAAAAGATCTTTTACTTGAAATGTATGGGACTAGAGTATTTTGTTTGTTTTTAGGGTCCCCCGGATTCTAGGACATTTACAGACTTTACCAGTTGAATACCCTCATCAAAAAAAATGAAATCTGGGGCTGGAGAGATGACACAGCAGTCAAGAGCTCTGGCTGGGCTATTCTCCAGAGAACCTAGTTTTGATTCCCAGCACCCACATGCCTCAGAACAGCCTGTTACTCTAGTCTCACAGGATCCGATGCCCTTTGCTTCTGTCACGGACACTCAATGCACATGGTATCCAGACATTCAAGCAAAGTGTCCATACACATAAAAATTAATTTTTTAGAAATACGAATGTCTAAATATGATATGCTTCATTTTTAATTTTTAGATTAGGGATACTCAATCTGAATTACTTGTTATAGTCATGGCGTGGAGCAGGTGCTTATCTATGGCTATTAATATCATTGTGTAGTTTGATCTTTCATAGTTTACCAGGCTTGAGTGGTAACATCTAACCACTTCCAAGTATCAAGTATCTCTGATAAAATGCAGAGATTACCACCAAAGAAGATACTTACCTTCAGCTTTGAATAAAATTCATAAGGAGAAGTTGATGCCTGTGTTGTTAGCACAGAATATTATTGGAACAAGCATGTGCTCTCTTAAGATAATTTTTAATTATCTTACAAATTAGTGGATTATGGTATTTTCATACATTGTTTTCATCATCTTCCCACAGTAGTTCTTCTGCTTTCATGTAAGAAGACTATTTTGAATAGGACAAGGTTTTTTTTTAAATGTCAGTTGTAGTATTTTTAGTGATTTCAAAGTTAATTACAATATGTATCTCAACTTTGGTATGATTGACATTGGAGCTCAAAAATTCTCTGTAATTGGAGCTATCCATAGTCTTTACCTACTAGATACCAAGAAGTTAATGCCTCCAGATGTAACAATTTAAAATATCTCTAGACATTGACAAATGGCCCACGGGAAACAAGAACTTTGCTGCCTGAGTGCACTGCTCCATAGGGAGGCTTTTCAAGATGTGGAAAGAGCACCTACTTTGACATTTAAATTGCAATACATTAACAGGGTAAATTCAGTTTGCTCATCTGTAAACTGGATTGATGATGCCTGTAGTGAGCATTACATGAGGTAGCCATATTCAGGTATCCTGTACAGCCATAGCATCTGGAAATTAGTTCATTAAAGTTCAGTCCTGCCTTTATTTATCCCCCATTTACACTTCTTAAGTACAAATTAAAGTTAACTGTTAGTGGTGTACAAACTTGCTACAGTATCGCCTTTAATCCCAGCACTCAGAAGGCAGAGGCAGGCGGATCTCTGTGAGTTCGAGGCCAGCCTAGTCTACAGAACGAGTTCCAGGACAGCCTCCAAAACAATACAGAGAAACCCTGTCTGGAAGGGGCGGGGAGGGGTGGTGGGGTGGGGAATTGCTACAGTATCAACATGCTAAGTGCCACGTGACTTAGTGGTTTAGAATATAGGGATTAATGGTTGTTCTAAGTAGACAAGAACTATTTGTAGTATAAAAAGAAAAGGTACCCATAGATCTAAAGCAACTGTTGGTTGCCCAGAGAACATTTAACTTTAGAATGATTTGAGAAATATTTCAAAATCACAATGCTGTTTACAGTCCACAAAGTCATAGACTGGACTTATATGAACTAAGGGTGGTGGCCATTAATGGAGGCTTCTAAAAATTAAATAAGAATATCATAAGCAGAAATTTTAGCATAGTATTCAGCAAATAGAATATGTTGGATAAATGTTAATTGCACTTCTATTTATCAAAGGAGAATCCCAACAACATTTAATGATGAATGTAAAACAATGTTACCAGGTTTCTGTCAAAGAAAGTACAGCTCTAAAATAATTAAATAAAATTAGTAAAGGAATTTTGAAGAGTAGTTGTCATCACTACTTAACACCAGTCTTTCTAATAAGATTTAGAATATGTTTTTGTGCTTATTTTTTTATCTTGTGTATTTTTGGGGAAAATGCCATCCCACTTTCTCGAGTGGCTTAAGGTATTTTTGTTTTAACCTTGTGACATTAGAGACAGATATGGGAGACTGTGTTAACATCTCTTTCTTTTTGTGGTTTTTTTATTTAGATTAGTATAACTTTTTACTGGCATTTAAAAATTAGCATGTAGAGTAATGGGTTTAAATACAGTATTTTATACTCTGGTTTTTCTTCAGATCATATAAATCTTGTCTTATAAATACAGTCTTTTTGGATTTTTTAGATTATAATATACCATTGTTTTTTTACTTATCTCTCCATTATTTTTCCTTGTCCTTCCCCCTGCTGTTCTTTCTTCCCCTGATACTCTCTTTTGCTTTCATGTTAAGAATACATATAAATTTAAATCTTAGATTCTGCATAGGAAAGAAAATGTAATATTTACCTATAATTTAATAAGTCTTTCATCTTTGAACCTCAATATCCAGAAAATTCCAGTGATGCAGCATTACTAGTCAATCATTTCATTGGTGCTTTAAGGCTCATGGTATTAAATATTGGCAGCAACCAGATTCGGATATCATTTAAGGGCCAAGCCATTATTTGTCATACATTTTGACACATAAAATAAACCATTAATCATTAACCATTTGTCTTAATCATTGTTCTGTTGCTGTGAGGTGACATCTATGACCAAGACAACTATTTTCAATAAGAGAAAGCATTTACTTTGGAGATTGCTTTCAGTTTCAGAGGTTTAGTCTACTATAATCATGGTGGGAAGCGGGGTGGTATACATGCAGGCACTGGCAGTAACTTGAGAACTACATCCTGAGCCATAGGCAGAAAGAGAGACAGAGACTGACTGACTGGGTTTGGCATGGGTTTTTGAAACCTGAAAGGCCACCCCCAGTGACGTCCTTCCTTCAACAAAGCCATACCTACTTTTAATAAAGCCATACCTCCTAATCCTTGTAATCCATCTCAAATAGTGCTATTCCCTGGTGACTAAGCATTCAATTATAAGAGCCCTGGGGGTGGGGGGGCATTCTTATTCAAACTACCACATCATTCCTTGAGGAAATTTAATCTGTAGATTGCTCCAAGTCCTCCACTTGGCATTAAGTGGACAGTATGTGAACATTCTCCTTTGCTTGAATATTTAAGACCAAGTTCCCATATTGAATCTGGAAAGAGCAAATTGTAAGACTGCAGTTTTACTTGAGGAAGTCACATTCTCATCCTCTGCCCAAAGATTCCATGTAAGTTTTTTTAAGCCTCATTTATAGGCGCTCCTGAGATTTCCCTGTAGATCAATCTCTCTTAGTCTCGGTGTATATTAAGAGACTTCATGTACATTCATTTCTTTTGTTATTGCCCTTGAAATTAGGCATGAAAGAAACAGGGATGTTGGTTTGCAGATTTCTCAAGACACATTTCTGAAGGGACACAAGAACCACCAAATCAGTCCTATGCATCTCCCTTCTTCTAGGAAGAGCTCACATTTTAGGCTAAACACTGTCAGTGGCACAGTTTCAGGTGGTGCTTTACAGAAGACTCCAGTGCTTGGTGTGTGTGACTAAAGCCTTTCTAGTGTATCACAACTGTTGCTAAAGCAATGCAGAGAATATTGTTCCTATGTTATGGAGCTGTCAAAAGATATTTGTGTGGTAGGGCATGTTTTTATTTGGGAGTTAGGTGACTCTATTCCACCTCCACTTTGTTGATGTTTACCCATGCACCTGTACGCAAGTCATGTGATTTCTCAAGAATTAGAACCTCGAAAAGATTAAAATAAAATAAAAGGAGAGGGACAGTGAGATGGCTTGGGAGGTAAAGGTATTTACTGCCAAACCTGACCACTGAAATTCAATCCCCAGGACCCACCCACATGGTAGAAATAGAAAGTTAATTCCTACATGGATGTTGTGTCATATTTACATACATGCATGCACACACATGCATGAATACATTACACAATTACACAGAGTGCAATAAAATGTGAAGAGAGTGGGTTATATGTTGCATACCAGCCTTTTGGTTGTACTCAGTGCACAGTTGCAAGGTCACCTGGTACTACCTCAAATATTTCAGTAATTGATGTTGACAAGATGGAAAGTAGGCTCCAACTATAATGATCAGTTTAGTTCAACCTGAATGAAGGACTCATTTATGATAGAAATAGGTGACTGGTGAGGGAGGTTGGTGCTAGAGATTGAGGGCTACATACTTGTG
The DNA here is from genome assembly GCF_017639785.1 of Mesocricetus auratus. Lineage (NCBI taxonomy): Eukaryota > Metazoa > Chordata > Mammalia > Rodentia > Cricetidae > Mesocricetus > Mesocricetus auratus. The sequence goes on along the minus strand of NW_024429188.1, from coordinate 20,885,844 downwards.
AGGGATTTGAATGTTGTTCTGTAGATACTAGGGTGTTTTTTAATGATTAAGCAAGGTATCCATATGAGCCACTATCTGTATAGTATTTAAGCAGATCATCAATCTCTTCTGAACCCATTAGTACTCTTTAAAACAACAACAAAAAGAGTTGAATCAGATGGTCTTAAATATTGCTTTTCTTTAAAAATTTCCATGAGTTTGTAACAAAAAGCAGAAAGTTTTTGAGCATTTTTGAGACCTTGCCTTTATAGAGGACCTGTTATCCTATCTGCAATCTCAGTTCCTCATAGATAGAAGCTCAACTGTCACCACTTTGGGGGAGAGTGCAGCAGGCTATATATGCTTTCAAATATTATGTTGTATTCATGAATGTCATATTTAAACAAGATTTTGTCAGAACATGGACTAGCTAGAAAGCCGTATTTAGAATTTATTTCAACTTACCTCAAATAATTTGTCCTCTTCTTTGATTATCACCCATCTGGTTTTGTTGTTTTTGATGCTTATGAATTTAGAAGCAATTTCAGATTGATAATCTCAACAGGAATTTTCCTTAGTAAGATCTTTCTAAGGCTAAGGATGTAGCTCAGTTGGTATTTTCCTACCATGCACAATACCCTTGGGTTTGATTCCCCAGTACCATGTAACATAGTGGTGAACACCTGTAAGCCTGACACCTGGGATGTGGAGCAGGAAGCTCAGAAGTTCAAGGTCTTCCTTGGCCATATAGTAAGCTCAAGGGCAGTCTGGAATACATGATACCCTGTTAAAGAAGGGTAAAAGAGGGGAAAGAAAATTCTTTCTATGTACTATAAAGTCACAGTCTACATTCTGTCCTAGAAGCAGCCTCTGAAAAAAATGGGGTGCACATAATTTATTTGGGAGGTGATCATATGATGCTTCAGAAGAATAAGAGAAATGTAACAGGAAAAGAAAAAATGCTATAGGCATAGAAGGCATGTGAAGAAGCAGAAAGCTAGGGCTCTATTCTAATTAGGACAAACCTTGTTGTCTTACCTAAGGGAGAGGAAACTGGCAATTTACCTCCCAAATCCCACCCATCATTGATTGTAGACTATTCTGGGAGGTAGCAGTAGCAGGCAGGATTAGGCTCTACCTAGTCTGTGTGGAGATGAGTGCTGGTAGGATAAGGGCAGTGATCTGAGTATCTGTTACTCCTACTGTTATTGGAGTTGACTTTATGTCCTTAATGTCTCCTCTTTTCATCAGTGTTTTTTTCTTAAAATACTAAATTCTTCCTACATTATACTTTGCACAGAATTTTAGGAATTGCTTCATTTTAGTTTATCATAGTGACTTGTTCTGCTTTGTAGAAGAAACCAGATACATCTGAAATGTTTACATGAAGGAGAGCTATTATGAGATACTGATTTTATACTCTATTGAAGACTTTTTCTTAAACAATTATTGTTTTTTTATTTGTGTAATACTTAGTGTAACTGAAATAAGAGAACATAAAAAAACGTGTCTATGATGACCCTGGGTAATGTACATTGTAAATCCTTGACAGACTAAGTACTATGAATTTAGTTTTCAGGAATATTCTTAGTATAGAAATGTCAAATATTAAGGCTGTACTGCATGTAAAATGACAGATTAATGTTAGTTAAATAACTGATACTTTTGTGTGGTGACAATTACAGGAGATATTGTACAAATGAACAGTAACATTCAATATCTAGGTTAACTTGTTCTATATATAATAATGGCTAAAATATTAAATGTTATGATGATAGCTGGTATCTTACATTTCTAAGATAAATTTTAACTTAACAGTTAGACATTAAAAATAAAAACTATTGCCCGTCTATAGTCTCCTTTTTCTAATATAAAGTTTATTTTTGAGAATTTCTTACATAAGTATTGTATTTACATCATTCCACACCTCCATCTCCCTCTTCCCATTCTAATTCTTCCCATCTGCCCCTACTCTCTCTCTCAAGGGAAGATATTTTATTTGCTAGGGTGTAATATTTCTCTATTCAAAAGTGGTTTTAACCTGGGTGAATTACCACACACCTGTTGTCCCAGCTACTAAAATGCTGAGGCAAGTGGATCGTTTGAGCCTCGAAGCTTGAGACTACCTGAGCAACATAGAAAAACCCCATCTCAAAAACATGTTTTGTTTGAGTGTCTGATAAATGAGTACCCAGAAAGCTTTTAGCAGTACATCTCTGGATTATTCACACATTCATGGAGCTTCTTCTGAGAGCAACTTGGGAGAATTACTATAATGAGAAAACTACCCCTCCTTTATGAACAGATGGAGATTGTTGGCTCTGTCATTGATCCAAATAAAACATCAATGCTAACCTTCAAAGGACATATAGAATGAGAAAAATGTTTTTTTATTTTTTTTATTCTTTAGAATTTCATACATGTACAAAATGTATCTTGGTCATATCCACTCCCTACTTCCTGAAACTTTCCCAAGGCTGCCTCTAAACACACCTCCTTTCCAAATTTGTGTTCTTTTTTCTTTGGCTTTTTTTTTTTTGGTTTTTCAAGACAGGGTTTCTCTGTATTGTTTTGGAGCCTGTCCTGGAACTTGTTCTGTAGACCAGGCTGGCTTTGAACTCACAGAGATCCACCTGCCTCTGCCTCCCAAGTGCTAGGATCAAAGGTGTGCACCACCAATGGCCTGGCTTGTGTTCTGTTTTTTAAATAACTCACGGAGTCCAATTTTTGTTGTTCATATGTGCATGGGCGTGTGTAATCTACTGGGGCATGGGCTACCTACCAATGACCACTTAGGCCAAAAAAGAAGTGACTGGCCTTCCCCCAGCAACTGTCATGTGCCAATAAGCCCCTTGGCCAGGGCATCTGGAGTCTACTCCCCTTAACATATATACCATGTTGAAATTTTCACATGGCTTGATCTTCTGCAGGTTTTATGTTGGTAACCGCAGCTGCTGTGAGTTCATGTATGTAATAGTCATGTACAGCATTTCAGAACACTCCTTCCCATTTTCTAGCTCTTAAATACTCTCCACTCCTAAGATGTTTCCTTAGCTTTGGGTGAGGATTGGTGTAGCCATTCCATCTGTGGCTGAGTAATCACAGCAACTTATTCTCAAACACTTTGGACAGTTATAATTCTCTGTATTAGCCACTACCCTCTGAAATAAACTTGTCTGATCAAAATTGAGAGTATCGCTAATCTATGTATATTAAACATAAATGTTTGAAGGTAGTTTGACAATGTGCTATTTAGCAAAACATCAGCTGAAAACTAAGAATTCAGAGGGAAAGAAAGGGATGATGATGGACAGTAATGGCAGTGAATATAATCAATTTATTGTATGTATGCAAGCACACACACACATACACAGACACACACACATGAAACTGTTAAATTTTGTTTTCAATGAGTCTTTAAAAATTAATTTTAACTTTATGTGTGTGGGTGGTTTGCATTGATGCATGTATGTGCACATGTCTGATGCCTCTGGAGACCTGAAGAGGACATTGGATTCCCTGGAACTGGAGTTATGGGTAGTTGTGAGCCAACATGTGGGTGCTAGGAATCAAACCCAGATCCTCTGGAAGAACAGCAACTACTTTTAACCACCGAGATATCTCTCCAGCCCCAAAACTTAAATTTTTAAGTTACTTGTCGCCCATTCTCACAAAAGAAACATGGCAGCTGGATCTTACATGTTTTCAAATTTGGGCAAGTAGGAAGAGACAGTCTAAAAAATGTCCAGTTCTCTTGCATAGGTATTCTAGTCACTGTAAAGCCATCACATTATTTCTGTTTTTAACTTTTTATTTAAGAAATTATTTTTTCATTTTACATACCAACCCCAGTTCCTTCTCCCTCCCTTCTCCCATCCTCTCCCACCTCCTCCCATCCCACCCGCATCCACTCCTCAGAGGGAGGGGTTAAGGCCTTCTTTGAGGGCTCACATATTTCTTTGTAATTCTCCTAAGGACTGGGGAAACTTGGTATGATGGGAGCACAACAGGAGTTCTTCTGTGGATCCACTTACAGAGTAGGAAACAACTATTTTGGTTTGTGTTTCTTTGGTTATGGGCATTGTTCACATGAGAGCACAGGTTGTTTCTAGTTGTTCCCTTCTCTTCTGTAAATATGAGGCATCTGGCCAGTGGAGGGCACCTGTTTTCCTGTGGCAGGTGTGTATCTGTCAGAGCCAATCAGGAAACTGAAACTACCCTATGTATTTAAAATAGAGGAAACTGAACACAGGAAATTGGTTGCACAGGCAATGAAAGAGTCGAGGAGAGAATCAGAAAACCAGGAGGCAATCTAGAAATTAGCAGGTGTAGGAAGCTGTTCTCACTCTTTACCTAGAGAGATCTATAATAGAGGTGATATTACCAGAAGCCAGATACAGGAGTAACCTGGAGTAGTGATCCTCAGGCAGCCTTCAAGGAGCTGTCTATGGAAGAAAACCAGCTATGGCTGGAGCTTCCCCAAACCAAGAAAGGACAAAGTTGCCTGGTCTTTTCCTCCTCTCCATTCTCCAATTACCTGCCTAGACAACCTCTCAATGGCTACTGCCAGATAGATAGTCATCAGAAGCCTGAAAACCTAAGCTCCATGAACAAAGCAGAATATGGAAGACTGGGAGAGTATCTAAAAGAAAACAAACCCATCACTGGCCGAATAAAACACTTTCAGATATACCAGTTGTCTTCTGTGTGCTCTTAACACACTTTATTGTGGCATAGTTTATATAGAATAAAATTAAAATTGTAAGTATATAATTTGATGAGTTTGTCCAAAAAATACTCATGAGATTACCAGTGCTGCGAGCTACAATGGTTTAATCTCCAAAAGTTATCTATTTTACCCATTTCTAGTCACTTCCCTACCATCCAGCCCCAATTTGTATATTTTTGATTGATCTAGTTCCCTAGCTCCTCTTTTTTGTTTTTTGTAGTGTCAGAATTTGTATATGCCCATTCAGTGATTCTTTTCAAAAATGTTTTCCAATGGCTCTTGGGTTCTAGAGTTTTCATTTCTTTCTTTTCTCTCCCTTATTCCTTAATTCCTTCTCTCCCCTTTTCCCCTTTTTCTACCTTTCTCCACCCCCACGATGCACAATAAATATAGAAGCAATGTATTAATAACTGATTGCAAATTCTTGTTTGGAGTAGATCTTTGTTTACTTTTTCTCAAGTCAGGGTTTCTCTGTGTAGCAGCTCTATCTGTCCTGGAACCCACTTTGTAGACTAGGCCAGCATCAAACTCACAGAAATCCGCTTGCCTCTGCCTCCTAAGTGTGCAGTAGATGTTTTGTGACAGGGTCTTAATGGTACTCAGGCTAGCCTGAACCTCATGGTATTCTTCTTGCCTCAGTTTCCCAAATACTTAGATCATGCATATAGGTACCCCACACCTGTCCCAAGTTTTTTTTAACTTTCTTTAAAGTCATCTCTGGGTCAGTACAGTTGTATCTCAATTATTGAATTGAATTTTCTGCTTCTCTGCACATCTCACAATTTTACTGTACTCCACACATCATATTTAAAAGACCTGAGTCAGAAGTGTGTTTTTTTTCATTTGTTACTATGAATATTGGAAGCCTTGCCTAGGTCCAGTGATTAAGCATTTATGGCTTTTAAAAATAGTTCTAGAGGGATTTGGCAATAGGGTGGGAGGGTGGGGGGGAAGGGGAGTGCGGGAGGAGGGGAGGGAGAGGGAACTGGGATTAAAAAAAAGAAAAAAATAGTTCTAGAGAATTGCTGGGTTGCATTTTTATTTTGATTCACTTCACCTGTGATTAGCCCAACCCCCAACCTCCTGTCCCTCTACTGCCGTTTCTGTCTTGTCAATATTTGTACAAGAAGAGCCAGGGACTGCCATTTCTGATATCTTTGGCTTCACCTCTTGCAGGTCCTAGAATCCAAGTGTTTTTTTTAATGCATGTAATAGATTTTGCATTCTGAGATTCTCTTTGTGGCTTTCTAGACTAAATTTAGGGAGTAGAGAAAGAGCAACAGAATTGTTAGGGGGGTGATTTTGATTTGCTTAGGGATGATTCTAAAATGGATTCTCTCCTATCATACTGTTTCCAAAAAAAAGCTTATTTACTCCTTGTCTTTACTATCAAAGGCTCTTACCTTTCAGTCATCTACAGGCAAGCAAGTGTGGAAATTGTCATGTTTCTGGAATTGACTTCATCACAACTTCCTGCCACAGGAAGGACTGTTTACATGATCGTATGTCCTAAAAGTCTTTTATTATGTTTTCAACACCTGAAAGACAATGTTCTAGAAAGGATGGTCATCTCATCAGTGAAGACCTCACTCGTTAGAAAATGATACGGAGTAACGGTCAGAAAGTAATCACAAGTCATGTCATTTAAATACCTGAGGAGGAAAGCTATAGGTGGAGAGAGCAGACCAGGTAACAGCAAGAAAGCTTGCACAGCTGGAGCAGAATAAACAATCAGGATTATAGATGGTAAGAGATGAGATTGGAGAAATAACTGGCTACAAGATCTTGTAAAGTATTGAAGACCATTTTTATTTTTTAATTTAAATTAGAAGCATACATGCTTCAAATGTCAATGCCAGCCCCCCCTTTTACCTTCCCAGCCCCACACCCCCACCCCCAGCCCAATCCCCACATCTTTCCCCAGGGAGGGAGAGGCCCTCCTTGGGTGGATCTCCAGAGTCTGTCATTTCATCCAGGGCAGGACCTAGGCCCTTCCCCATGTGTCCAGGCTGAGAGAGCATCCCTCCATGTGGAGTGGGCTCCCAAAGCTCATTTGTATGCCATGGTAAACACTGATCAACTACCTAAGGCCCCAGAGATTTCTGAGGCCTCCTCACTAACACTGAAGACCATTTTTAGAAAGTGATATTTTTTCTAAGCTAAGAGTCCCTGAAGAATTTCTGTTGTAGTCGTTGTTTGAAACAAAGTTTTCACTGTGTAGCCCAGGCCTCAAATTTATTATGCTCTTCCTGCTTTAGCTTCTAGAATGCTAGGATTGCAGGCATACACCATCACAGCCAGCTTGCTTCAGGAGACATAACCGATTAGAACTGTTACCTGACCAAAAATGTTGCAGGATCAATGACTTCTGTGTTAAGGATACATTATAGAAAAGTAAGGGAGTAGGTGGGGGATGACAGTGGCTTGGGTCATGGAGGTAACTGTGGAAGTCTTGAGGAGTGGACTTTTCAGATATGGTTTGAAATAAAATCCAGTGACATCTGCTTGGTGAATAAACAGTATTAGGGGACATAAAGCATGACTAACATTGTAATTTAATCTAAATAACAAGAATACTGAACTAATCATTAAAATTGGGAAGTTGCAAAAAGGAAATTATGATAGTATGGTCAAATGATTTTAGATGTACTGAAATTGATGGATTAAACACGCAAAGGATGTGTTTAGTTGGAGATATAAATATGGAGTTTGGGAAAAGTCTGAGCCAGAAATAGAAATTTGATACAGATGGTTTGAAAACTCAGGTTATAACTAGATTGTATCATGAGGGGATCTAATGTATTTGATACAGAGGAGAAAGGCTAAATATTTTTGTTTGGAGATACTCCATTGTTAAAGGATGACAGATATAAATTGCACTCAAGTCCTAGTACAAAGGTAATCAGGTGAATGCAGTGTCCTACTATTCAAATAAATGAAAAAGGATCCACAGTTGCCAAGCACATGCACAGGTGAAATACATATGTAGCTCAAGTGATCAGACAGCTCAAGGACTGAGAATTGTTGCATAGATTTAGCAGTAGTGCAGACACTGAGTCAGAATGTGCAGGATAAATAACATGGATGTACACAGGCATTGGTGGCATAAGCCTTTGATCCCAGCACTCAGGAGGCAGAGGCAGGCAGATCTCTGTGAGTTCAAGGCCAGCCTGATCTGCAGAGCGAGTTCCAAGACAGCCTCCAAAAACAATACAGAGAAACCCTGTCTCAAAAAACCCATATATATAATTTATTTGTTTTTAAAATTTTATTAATTTACTTTTTACATTCCAATCCCAGTTCCTACTCCTCTCCTCCTGCTCCCCCGTTCCCCCCACCTCCCATCTGCTCCTCAGAGAGGGTAAGGCCTCCCCTACGAAGTCGTCTGAGTCTGTCTCATCATCTAGTTGAGGCAGGACCAAGGCACCTCTCCACCTCCACACCCCTGTGTCTAGGATAGGCATGATATCTCTCCATATAGAATGGGCTCCATTAAATCAGTTTGCACATTAATGTTAGATCTTGGACTCACTGCCAGTGGCCTCATATATTGTCCCAGCCTCACCATTTGCCACCTATATTAAGGGAGTCTAGTTCAGTCTTATGCAGCTTCCCTGATTGTCAGATCTGAGTCGGTGATCTCTCACTAGCTTGAGTCAGCTGATTCTGTGGGTTTCCCCATCATGCTCTTGACTCCTTTGTTCATATTATCGCTCCTCCCTCACTTCGATTGTACTCCAGGAGCTCTGCCCAATGATTAGTTGTGGATTTCTGCATCTTCTTCCTTCTGTTTCTGGAAGAGAGGGTTCTAGCTTCTCTTAGGTTATAGATTGTAGGCTGGATATCTTTTGTTTTATGAGTGAGTATATCCTATATTTGTCTTTCTAGTTTTGAGTTACCTCACTCAGAATGTTTTTTTTCTAGTTCTGTCCATTTGCCTGCCAATTTTAAAATGTCATTGTTTCTATTGTGTAAATATACCACATTATCTTTATCCATTCTTCAGTTGAAGGACATGTAGCTTGTTTCTTATTTCTGGCTATTATGAGTACTGTTGCTATGAACATAGTTGCACAGATGTCATTGTGGTGTGAATGTGCCTCCATTGGGTATATGTCCAACAGTGGTATTGCAGGGTCTTGAGGTAGGTTGATCCCTATTTTTCTGAGAAATCGCCATACTGATTTCCACAGTGACTGTCCAAGTTTGCACTCCCACCAGCAGTTGAGGAGTGTTCCCCTTCCTCCACATCCTTTCCTGCATAAGCTGACATCGGTGTAAGATGGACTCTCAGAATGGTTTGATTTGCATTTCCCTGATGGCTAAGGATGTTGAGCATTTACTTATGTGTCTTTCCACCACTTGAGATTGTTCTATTGAGAATTATCTGTTTAGATCTTTTATCCTGCCACATTACTGAAGGTGTTTATCAGTTGTAGGAGTTCTCTGGTAGAATTTTTGGGGTTACTTAGGTAAACTCTCATATCATCAGCAAATAGTGAGAGTTGGAATCCCTTTGATTTCCTTTTGTTGTCTTATTGCTCTATCTAGAACTGTGAGTACTATGTTGACTAGATATGGTGAGAGTGGACAGCCTTGTCTTGTTCCTGATTTCAGTGGGATTACTTTGAGTTTCTCTCCATTTAGTTTGATATTGGCTATTGGGTTACTGTATATTGCCTTTATTATGGTTAGGTATGGTCCTTGTATCCCTATTCTCTCCAAAACCTTTATTATGAAGGGGTGTTGAAGTTTTTCAAAGGCTTTTTCAGCATCTAGTGAGATGATCATGTGGTTTTTTTCTTTCAGTTTGTTTATATGGTGGATTATATTGATGAATTTTTGTATGTTGAACCATTTTTGCATCTCTGGAATGAATCGTACTTGGTTATGGCAGATGAATTTTCTGATGTGTTCTTGAATACAGTTTGCAAGTATTTTATTAAGTATTTTTACATCTATGTTCATGAGGAAAATTGGTCTGTAATTCTTTCTTATTTGTGTCTTTGTGTGGTTTGTTTATCAGAATAACTGTAGCTTCATAAAAAGAGTTTGGCAACATTTCCTTCTGTTTCTATTGTGTGGAATAATTTGAGGAGTGTTGGTATTAGACCTTCTTTGAACATCTGGTAGAATTCTGGACTGAATCCATCTGGGCCTGGGAATTTTTTGGGTTCGGAGACTATTGATAACTGTTTCTATTTCTTTAGGAGTTATAGGTGTATTTAAATTGTTTATCTGTTCTTGATTTAATTTTGGTATGTGGTACTTACCTAGAAAATTGTCCATCTCCTTAAAGTTTTCTAACTTTGTGGAGTACAGGTTTTTGAAATATGATCTGATGATTCTCTGGATTTCCTCAGTGTGTGTTGTTATGTCCCCCTTTTCATTTCTGATTTTGTTAATTTGGATAGTCTCTCTGTCTTTTGGGTAGTTTGGATAATGAAGTGAATTTTTGAGGTATGTATTTAGGAAAGAAAACATAAAAACCTGCTATAAAAGTACCAAGAAATTAAGAATAATTTGTCTATTGATTTATTAAAATAAATCTGGGTTTAGAAGGTAGAACTTGTAATCTCAATTTGGGACCCTGAGGCAGGAGGATTGCCATGAGGTTGAGTCTATCCTGGGCTACATAGTGAGTTTCAGTCCAGCTTTGGCTGTGTGGCATGTCCCAACAACATATTTAAAATATCCACTAGACAAATTATTAACAAAGCATAAAAACTACCACTTTATAGAAATCATCACAGGAGTTTTCTGAAGAGTTTAATGTGTATCCTTCCAGGCTTCTGTCTATGTACATGAACATATGTGTTAGTAAGTAGTATTTATTTCAAAGAACAGGATCATACTTTTCATTAGCATTTTCCATACAACATAATGGATATTGTTCTATATTGTTATGTATTTGTTCCTTTCTAAGGGCTGCATAGTATTACATAGCTTAATTGTTATACATTTATCTGTCCATTCAGTTAACAGACATTTGTAACCATCTCCAAGTTCACTATTATAAGCAATGTGAGATCATGTCTAAAAAAATAGAGGGGATAGAAATGTAAATATATTTATTATTAAAATTATCTCATATGTTTATGGAACCTGAAAAGCCCCATCATTGTCTGCCTGCAAGCCAGAGAGACCCAGGAAAGCCAGTAGTAGAATTCAATGAGTCCAAAAGCCTGAGAATTAGGAGTGCCATTATATATGATCCCTGAACACTGAAAACCTAGAACCAGCAACTTCAGCATCTAAGGGCTGGAGAAGATAATTTCACAGGTCAGAAGGAGGTAAGGAGGGAACTAAATTGAGATAGAACTTTTTGGTCTACTTGGGCCTCAATATATTAGAGGTGCTAGCTTACATTGGTGAAGGTGAGTCTCTAATCTATTGACTCAAATGCCATTTCACCCACACACCCAGAAATGATATTTTTACCAAGAGTCTGGGCATCTATTAGCAAAGTCAAGTTAATATGTAAAACTAATCATCATTATAGTTAATCTCAGTGTACCCTTTATTCACTTGAATGATTACCTTTGCAAAAGCAATTTTATATTACCCTAACCGCTACTTTCTTGTACCCAAAGACCACATTTTTATTACAAATCATAGACATTCCACTTCACCCATAGATATTTCAGGGTTAAGGATGTGTTTATGAAATAATTATAGATATGGTATCAAAGCTAAAATTAATAACCATTAATATCAGTGTTTTCACAGTTTTGCTTTTTAAAAAGCAAAGGGGTTAAGACTGGGCTGGTTTAACCCCCAGAAACAGCTGACCTGACAAGGGTTAGCTCTTTAATCCCAGACTGATGGCTGGGAATCCAGCATGGGACTGATCAAGACCCCCTGAATGTGGGTGTCAGTGAGGAGGCATAGGCAATCTATTGGACCTTGGGTAGTAGGTCAGTATTTATCCCGGGTATACAAATGGACTTTGGGCTCCCATCCAACAATGAGAGATGCACTCTCACCCTGGACTCTTGGGGGAGGGTCTAGGCCTTGCCCTGGATGAAATAACAGACTATTGACATCCCCATGGAGGGTCTCACCCTCCCTGGGGAAATGAGGGGATATTGGAGTGGTTGGTGGGAAGGTGTGGGAGGAGGGGAGGGAAAGGGAGAGGCACCTGGAATTGACATGTGAAGCAACCTTGTTTCTAATTTAAATTTAAAAATAAAAAATAAAAGATTTATTTTTATTTTATGTTTGCGACTATTTTGTCTGCTTGTATGCGTATGTACCATGGTATGTGCAGAGGCCAGAAGAGGATGTTAAATCCCCTGGAATTGGGGTAATAGGTGGTTTTAAGCTACCTGACATGGGTGCCAAGAACAAAATCAAGATCCTCTGCAAGAGCAGCAAGTGCTGTTAACCACTAAATCATCTCTCCAATGCCTTACTTGTATATTTTCACAGTGGATTTGTCTGATTATGAATCTAGACATAGTTTATATATTGTCTTTGATTGACGTGACTCTTAAATCTCTTTTTAATACTGTTTTCTCCTGTATTTTCTTCTTCTGATATATTAAGAATAAAATCAAGAAAGGAATTGAATATATTTTTGTTTGAGATTTTTCTGGCACAGTTCTTCAGTTGTTGATACATTTGAAAAGAGAAAAAGAAATCTTACAGTATCTTTCCTTTGAGCAAAACAATGCATATATACATAAATATCTTAAGATGTTTATGATCTCATAACATATTTTTCAGGAGAAACAGCACAGGTGACCGCGAGAAGGCTCTTCAGGTCATGCTCCAAGTTCTGCAAAGCTGTGACCACCCGGCTCCTGACATGTTCTGCCTGTGTGGGAGGATTTACAAGGACATCTTCCTGGATTCAGGCTGTGAAGAGGATGCAAGCAGAGACAGTGCCATTGAGTGGTAAGTAGCACACACAATGCTGCATAGAGCAGAACCATGTAGGCTGAGTAGCCAGGTCTTTCTCTCAGCGCTGACAGTGAAAATAATTGCAATATATGTGGTCTAGAAATGTTCAGATTCCATGAGGAGCAGATGCCTGCTGTTTATGTTTATCCCATTCGTTTACTCATTCATGAGAAAGGAATGAGACTCCACATACTCCTGCCATTTGCACTTTCCAGAATTGTGTCCACCACCATTGATGTCATCTTCCCAGTGATGTTTGTATCTGCCTGTCTTTATTTAACAGATGTTTATTCAAGGCTTACTTTATACTAGACACTTTTCTAGGTGGGAGATGTAGACACAGCAGACGTGAATTTTTATCTTTGGGGATCTTGCTTTGCTGGTAAGGGAAGTCAGCAAGCAAATAAAATCTATAGGATATCAGCTGACAGTGAAGGCTTGAGGGGGCAGTTAAGTAGGGAGGGAAGGTTAAAGGAAGGCTGGGAGAGTGATCTGAAATTTTAATTATTTTGTTTCATTTTGGTGCTACTAGGGATCAAACCCAGGACCTTGTGCATACTAGACAAGTGCCCCCAGTTTGTATTAGGGAAGGCCAATAGAGATATGAAGGGAGTGAAGGCGTCACAGATAATGATGAATAAAATGTCCAAGTAAGGAGAAGAATAAGGGCAAAGCTGCGGGGTAGGAAGTATGCTGGACACACTTAGTGATGGCGAGGAATAGGCAAAAGAAGAGCAATGAAATATAAAGATGACTATTTTACTCTTAAATGAGAAGAGACATCATTAGAGAGTTTTAATCAAAGACTGATCACATCTGACATTCATTTTTAACAGGAGTATTCTCACTTTTAGGCAATGAATATATTTTAGGGAGCGTCCCCACTATGGCTTACTATACAAAAGCGCTGAATGTCAGTAGCTTTGTAATGTGTATTCTTCCCACCAGCCTGGTCCCTGAGCCGCATCAGTCCCAAATGAACACACTGGATGCTATATTAATTATGAAGCTGTTGGCCGCTTATTATGGTTTCTTAATGGCTAGCTCTGACTTAATTATTAACCCATAATTACTAATACATATTTTTTAATTATTTTTTTAATTATTTTTTCATTTTAATTCCAAATAGCCTGTTTTACATGTCAATCCCAGCTCCCCCTCCCCCCCCCTCCCGTACCCCCCTTCCTCTCCACCCTCCCACCCCACCGCCAAATCCTTCCACATAGGGGACATCCAGAGTCCATCATTCCACCCTGGGCAGGGTCCAGGCACAACCCCAAGAGTCCAGGCTGAGAGAGCATCCCTCCCCGCGCCACAGGCACACGAAGTCCGCCTGTACACCAGGGATAGACACTGATCCACAGCTCAGGGCCCCACAGGCTGCCCAGGCCCTCTCGCTGACACTCACACCCGGGGGGGGGTCCAGATCAGTCCCACGCTGGCCTCCCCACTGTCGGCCTGGGGTCCAAGAGCTCTCCCCAGGTCTTATCTTACTGAGAACACCAGACTTGCGCCCTCTCCTCCCAGGATCACATTGGTGATCCTCTACCCCTGACTACATTTCCCAGAATCCTCCTTGACTCCTAGTCTCACATATCTTGCTTCCCTATTAGCCAACAGTGCTTTATTTATCAACCAATAAGACAATATATACACAGAATAACTTCCCTCGTCATGGATTCACATTGCTACTTTTTCTTTGTTTGGAGGCTTGTGATTCTGTGGAATTTTTGAGGCTCCTCCTGGGCCTCACTTCTAAAGTTGCTATCAGCTTGAAGGTTAGACAAGACTAGAAAACCTAAGATGCATGTTTGTCAGCTGGTATTGAAAGTGTAGGTGGGAGCTGCAAGGCCTTTTGGGGCTGATGTTCAGGAACTCACTTGAACTCACTTCTGCCACATTTTGTTAAAATAAGCTATGCAGTCTGCCAAAAGCAAAAGAGCCAAGAGATACGCTATACCTCTGCCACCTTATTTCTATGCTCATAACATTTTCTGGGATTCTCAGCCACTCCCATATCTTAGGACACTTGGATAGAGATCTCCAGCTCAACTTACTCTCAGACTGTGACTCCACATCATCCTCTCTTTGCCCACCTATTCTACTTTAAGGTGATGTTGATAATGAGTTAGTTGTAAGTCTCTTGCTTCTGCCTTGTGAATGTTGAGATTAGAGAGAGGCATCAACCTTCACCATAATTAGCCTTGGTATAACTTTTCATGTGACAGAAAAAAATGGGAAGATACAGTAAGATATGAAATTTTAAGTCTTAGGACATTGAAGAGTGATAGAAAGGTTGGACTTCGGTGGAGTGAAATAGCAGTGATTTTTTTCTTGGTGTCCTCTGATCTGTATGGTGGTACTTGATTTATTCTCTAAAGTTCATAAAAACACATTGTAACTGACTAAATGATAGCTTTCTACTTTAAGAACTAGTGTGTCACTAAATTCTCTTGTCACATAAATGAAAAGTAAATCACTCCTGATTTGCAAATCCTTGGTATTCAACTGTGTTTGTGTTTCTACTCCATTGAATAAATCCTTTTACCTTATCCTAATAGTCATACTTGCTAATTAGATAAACATTTTATGTGTAATAAAGAATGGGGAGGAGAGTTAAAAATGAAACTGTAAACATTTTCCTTTAAAAT
Source organism: Mesocricetus auratus (assembly GCF_017639785.1). Lineage (NCBI taxonomy): Eukaryota > Metazoa > Chordata > Mammalia > Rodentia > Cricetidae > Mesocricetus > Mesocricetus auratus. The sequence continues at coordinate 20,870,580 of NW_024429188.1, read as the reverse complement.
GGCACACCTAATTATTTTTATCTCATTCCCTATCCTAATATGGCAAATTCCCTACCTCTTACCTCCCCCTGCACATTTGCATTGATAGCCATTTAGGATCTGAGATTCAGACAATATCCTCATACATGAAGGAGTGATTTAGTGTTGTGATAATATAAGCAAACAAGCAAATGGCATGTAGAGAAATAACCCATAATTGATACCATTTCTATAAAATAAAAATAACCAATGTACACTGGGAGTTTAACTTAAAATGAAACTCGGGTATCAAATTATGGTCATATTTGAGGATTATCATAGATTTTAAATCTCTTTTGTATGTTTTCATATAATTTCCTTATTCATTTAGTCAATAGGCTCTTATAATTAAAAATATCTTAGGAGAGAAACTAAAAATGTCTTAGTTTAAGTCACTATGTTGCTATTGCACTTTCAAAACCCTGATGCTGTGTTTTTCTGTTCACCAGTGTTAAGAGAGAGACTATAAACCATTAGAGTAATAAATATTTTCATGTAAAGGTAGTTTGTATTATCTATGCATTTCATTCTCAATCAGTAAGATGATGTAATAAGAATTTGGTGGTTCTATAATTATAGGTATCGTAAAGGGTTTGAACTCCAGTCATCTCTTTATTCTGGAATTAACCTTGCAGTTTTGCTAATAGTTGCTGGACAACAGTTTGAAACTTCAATGGAACTAAGGAAAATAGGTAAAGTTGTTTATTATTACAGATGTTTGTGATTTAGTTATACAAGTTGAGCATGAAAAAATTATGTTCAATTTGCTGGGTATGGTAACATACATCTTTAATCCCAGCACTCAGGAAACAGGGGCAGGTGGGTCTCCTTTAGGCTGGCCTAGTCTACATAGTGACTTCTAGAGAGCCAGGCCTACATAGCAATACTCTGTGTGAGTGTGTGTGTGTGTGTGTGTGTGTGTGTGTGTGTGTGTGTGTGTGTGAGAGAGAGAGAGAGGGGGGGGAGAGTGGGTATGTGTGTGTGTTAATTCAAATAACTAATGCTCAGCCATTTTCCAATAGCATACCTGAGACAGCAACCAAGTAAAATGCCTACTTGTCCTTTTCCTAAAGTCTTGGATAATATGGAAGAACTAGGGAATTTTTTTATGATATCAAAATTCAAATTCTTAAGGTGTCCGGCTGAACAGTTTATTGGGCAGAAAAGGGAGCCTGGAGAAAATGAACAATTACTGGGATGTAGGCCAGTTCTTCACCGTCAGCATGTTGGCAAGTGATATTGGGAAAGCTGTCCAGGCAGCAGAGAGGTTGTTCAAACTGAAACCCCCGGTCTGGTAAGTCCCATTTGTGCCTAGTAATCTCATGTCTCCAGATATGAACTTTTCTGAAATGTCTCATTCAAGAAGAAAATGTTAAATACAGCAGAACAACAACTGCTTTTTCACCTCCTTTAATGTGTCTTCATTAAAGAAGCTATAAGATATAACAGGTTCATAGAGTTTATGTTCAGTCTTGAAGAGACAGATGTATTCTCACCTGGAATGTATCCTTGCATGCTCTATCCCTGAGACTAGACTGTCAGTCAGTCCTCTTGACTTCATTTAGTTTGTGTCTTCAAGAGAAAAATGCAGTTTGATATTAGTCTGTGTTTGTAATAAAGCATGTAACAAAACTGAAAAGGAACATCAAGGAAATGATGTTCCTGAGCTGGCAGCTCTCAGTAGTCTGCTGGTCATGGTAGGCTCTGTGGTGATGTAGGGTATTTTCTTGACCTTCATCGAGGGTGTTGGCATCCTCTTCGATTGCTATAATGCCTGGCTGTTCCACAATGCACCCCTATTCCTGTAGAACCCCAGCCAGCTAATCCTTTTAAAGGACCTCTGCCCCTAGGTTTTCCCAGCTACCAGCAAAACCACTAAGGAAGACATTGCCTGTCATTGCCATTGTGGGAGCTGTTCATCAGTTCCCTCCCAGATGATCTTACCTCCAAGGAAGTACTGACTCCTACATCGCTCTGAGCTCCTCCAGAGAGGGCCTCTACTCTACTTCTTTATTCTGTGATAGGGATGGGATACCCCAGTGGCCTTGTCACACAGCTCCCCCCCTTTCCGTCTCTCAGGGCAGCTTCATATATGTAACAAGCGCTCACCCCAGCTCCTTTCTATGGCATACTGATGAGTATTTAAAGTCAGTTTGGGAGGAAAATGATGTTCATCTCCAATGAAAATTGGGACTAAAAGAGTGGTAATAAATACTGGCTAATAAAATGGTGACACAGCAACAGTCATTTAACTGTGCAGAGAAGACTACTATAAAGGCATGAAGTAGGTTCAGGGTTTATCAGAGAATAAGAAAGGCCAGGTACAGGTTGCATTTTTCTACATTAATGGTTCCCAATCTTTACTGTTCATTGGAATCATTTGTGTTGATGAAAGCATAAATTGTGATGCCTAAACTCCAGTGTCTTGTTAAGTAAAACTACAGGTTAAGCCTGAGAATTTGCATTTTCAAATTATAAGCTGCTACGACTGACAATCTGAAGATCACACTTTGAGAACCACTTTCCTATATGCTCTGGTTTTAATTAACATGTGTACTTGGTATGCTACTCACAGAAAAAGCATGGACAATATCAGACTTCACCATAGATATATGAAGTTCATTAGAATTATGGCTACCTTATTTATGGGTATAGTCTCATAATGAATGCTTAGTAGATATTTGTATAATGAGTAAATGATGAAGAGGAATGTTATCTTAGATATTGATTGACAGTGCTTACCTTAGAGAGATGACTTGATAAAGGTTTTAATTTTATGTTTTCTCTGACCCATGTTATCTGAATTTTCTAAAATACAGATATATTTCAGGTTGAATATTCTATATCAGAAATACTTACAACCCTAAACATTTGAGATTTGGAAGTTTGAGTTGTTTTGCTTTTCTTTTTAACTATTTCTACAGACTTTAATAGTTGAGCATCCTTAACTCAAATCTGAACTGTTTCAAAACACAAATGTTAAAATTGTATTTGTTGATTATGAAAAATGATGGATTTCATTGTTAAATTCTTCTGTATGAATAATCAAGTACTTATTGATTGTACTCACTTCCATTACCTTCTCCCATCTTCCCTCCTTCTCTCTGGTCTCCTTCCTTTTCCAAAATAGTACTTCCTCTGCTTTCAAGTCTTTTTTTAAAATTATGGCATTTCCCCATATTTTTCCTTCAAGGCCTGGATTATTCTGCTTAATCTAATGATCTTTAGTTCCACCCATTTGTCTTCATATGTTATGTTTACATTCTTCATATCTAAATAACACTCAATTGTTTATTTATACCATGTTTTCCCTGTGGATGGGCACCTAGGCTGATTGTTGGTTATGCTACTGTGAACCATGCAATAATAAACACAGAAGTACAGATACCATACTCAAAATTTTGTGGTTTTGGAACATTTCACATTTCAGATTCTCTGACTAGGGTTTACCTTACATTTACATGTTTTTTAATTACTTTAAATGGCCCATGTTCACCCGTTAGTTCTTAGCTTTTTCAGTTTAGTAGAACAGTTGGATTCTGCAGTTAGGAATTTCTTCAATCATACCCACTTTGACCCTATTTTCCTTAGTATGAGCAAACTAACATTTGGTTTTCAGACCATATCAATATTTTGTAAGTTCTCTTAGACTGAAAGAGTGCATCCATATCGGGTCTCTACACTCTTAGAATGGCTGCTATGTACAGCATCCTAATCATAAAGTACATTGCTGTGACTGGACCCAGATAGAGTAGACTCCAAAGAGAGGAAACTCCAGGATTGGATCTACTGCCTTTACATCAGTGTCTGAGTTGACTGACAGTATTGTGCTTGCTGTCATGAGTGCCCAGTACCCCAAAACCAGTCTGATGATTAAGATTTACTGGAAGGACTCACAGAACTCAGAAATGTTATTATACTCACTGTTGTAGCTTATTAAAATGAAATAATACAAATGAAATCAGTGATGGCAAAATATCTGGATCATTTGTCTAGAGGAGATTATGTACACACTTCTAATTCCTATCTCTCAGGGGAATAGTATGCATGGTACATAATTCTCCCATCACCAATATGTGACATCAGGTATGAAGTGTTGCAAGCCAGGAAAGTTCAGTAAGTCTTGATGTTCAGCTTTCTTTTTGAGGTGAATTATGTAGGTACAAAGTGTTCGTGGTGGCTGCTCTTAATATCAATCTTCAGCTTCTCTAGAGGTCAAACTGATACAGTGTGTGGACCTAAGCTTCCACCATGAGTCATATTGTTAGGGAAGACTGTCTATCATGAATTAAGGCCCCTGGAAAATACATTCTTAGCAGGCAGGGTATCCCAGAGCTTAGAGCAGTATTAGTAACTAGACAGGGGTTAGACCCATATGTAAAATGTGTCAATTTTGGATGTTTAAAGCCTGGTAACTACCCAAACAAGTCAGCTAGAGCTTTACCTGGCCTATTTTTCTAGATTACCCTATACTTTATTCTCAAGAACCAAGTAATACAATGATGCTTTCATATTAGCCATCCATATTTAGTACCAGAGAGGTTGTAACCACCATGACCTGACAACTATATTTCCAAATATTCAGTTTGCTGGAAGACAGAAAGTTGTGGGCAGAATCAAAGCTTCCTAACTTGAAAGTCTTCCTGGCCAGATATTTGTTTAAGTAAAAGACAGCAAGTTTCAGATAAGCATTTTTAGAAATGATGGAGAAAATGGGAACAGGAAGGAAGTAGTTATTACTATAGGACAGCAACATGAGATGGTGGCTCATAGTGATGGGCTCTACCTTGACTATATCAATGGCAGAGTTGATTTTGATACATACTATGATTTTTATTGTGATACTGATACTATACTATGGATTTGCAAGATGTTATCAGTAGAGCACACTGAATCAAAGATATACAGGTTTTAGTATACTATTTCCAATAATAGCTTAAAACAGAAAGATTACTTAATTTTTTACTTTAATTTTAAATAGCTTGCTTCACATGTCAGTCCCAGTTCCCTCTCCCGCCCCTCCTCCCGCACCCCCTACAGTCCCCCAGCCTCCCACCCTATCCCCACTTCCTTCCACATAGGGGATATCCAGAGTCCTTCATTTCACTCAGGGCAGGGTCCAGGCACTCCCCTAAGATTCCATGCTGAGAGAGCATCCCTCTTTGTGTTGTGGACACACGATGTCTGTTTGTATGCCAGGGATAAACATTGATCCACTGCCCAGGGCCCCATAGGTTGCCCAGGCCTCCTCACTGACTCTCACACTCAGGGGGTCTGGATCGGTCCCATGCTGGCCTCCCTGCTGTCGGTCTGGGGTACAAGAGCTCTCCCCCGTTCGGATCAGCTGTCTCTGCTGGTTTTGCCAGCCCATTCTTTGCCAAATTGCTGTCACTGGGTTCCATGGGTTCAGTTCAGTGTTTAATTGTGGGTGTTTGCCTCTGCTTCCATCAGTCACTGGATGAAGGTTCTAGGATGGCATATAAGGTAGATGTCAAGTGCATTATCAGGAATGGGCATTTAAGGTGGTCTCTCAACTGTTGCTTAGCTTGCCAGTTGATGTCATCCTTTTAGATCACTAGAGGTCTCACTGGTGCCAGATCTCTCTTCAAAACTATGACTCTCTCTAATATGATATTTCTCATCCTGTTCTCCCCCTGTTCTACCCCCCACTCAACCTTCCTGTTCCCCCATGACCTACTCTCTTCTCCACTTCTCCCCCTCTCTTCTTCCCAGCTCCCACTCCCCCCGCCTCCTGCTGTGTTCCCAATCTGTTCAGGAGATCTTGCCTCATTCCTCTTCTCTGGGGTACCATGCATATCTCTCTTAGGTTCTTTCCTGTTTCCCAGACTCTCTGTCAGTGGGATTGCAGACTGGCACTATCCTGATCCATGTCTAAAATCCATATATGAGTCTTTACATACCATGTTTGTCTTTTTGTGACTGGGTTACCTAACTCAGTATGGCTTCTTCTAGTGCCTCCATTTGCCTGCAAATTTCAAGGTTACATTGTTTTTTTTTCTGCTGAGAAGTACTCCATTATGTAAATGTACCACATTTTCTCTATCCACTCTTCAGTTGAGGGGCATCTAGGTTGCTTCCAGGTTCTGGCTAATACAAATAATGCTGCTATGAACATAATGGTACACATGTCCTTGTTGTATGAATTTGCATCCTTTGGATATATGCCTAAGAGTGTAATTGCTGGGTCTTGTGGTAGACTGATTCCCATTTTTCTGAGGAGTCTCCATACTGATTTCCAAAGTGGGTATATGAGTTGGCACTCCCACCAGCCATGGAAGAGTGTTCCCCTCTCTCCACATCTTCTCCAGCATAAATTGCTTAAATTTTTTGCATGACTATAGATACATACAATTATGAAAAAAAACAGAAGAGAAAATAAGTTAGGGAGATTCTCAAAGTTTTGTTATTAGAAGGCTTAATATTACATAGATATTAATTCTTTCAATATTTATCTTAAAAAGGGAATACTTAATGCTTATGGAATTTTTTCTTTTTTATTAATTTATTTTTACATTCCAATCTCAGTTCCCCCTTGCTCCTCTCCTCCTGCTTCTCCCACTCTCCCCATCTCCTATCTGCTCCTTGGAGAGGGTAAGTCCTCCCCTAGGAAGTCTACAAAGTCTGACCCATTATCTTGTTGAGCCAGGACCAAGAAACCTTCTCACCCTCCATACTCCTATATCTAGGCTGTGTAAGTTATCTCTCCATATAGAATGGGCTCCACTAAGTCAATTTGTGCATTAGTGTTAGATCTTGGCCCCACTGCCAGTGGCCTCATATATCGTCCCAGTCACACTATTGTCACCTATATTAAGGTAGTCTAGTTCAGTCTTATGCAGGTTCCCCATTTGTTAGACCCGATTCAGTGATCTCTCACTACCTTGGATGAACTGATTCTGTGGGTTTCCCCATCATTGTCTTGACTCCTTTGTTCAGATTATCGCTCCTCCCTCACTTTGATTGTACTCTAGGAGCTTGGCCCAATGGTTAATTGTGAATTTCTGCATCTTCTTCCATCTGTTTCGGGAAGAGGGTTCTAATTTCTCTGGGGTTGTGGATTATAGACTGAGTATCTTTTGTTTTATGTCTGGTATCCACTTATGAGTACATCCTATGTTTGTCTTTCTGGTTCTGGGGTACCTCACTCAGGATGATTTTTTCTAATTCTTTCCATTTGCCTGCAAGTTTTAGGATGTCATTGTTTCTTATCACTGGGCAGTACTTCATTGTGTAAATGTACCACGTTTTCTTTATCCATTCTTCAGTTGAGGGGCATCTAGGTTATTTCCAAGATCTGGCTATCATAGATCACTTAAGTTTTTAAAAGTGATTTGACATATTGGAATTTTTTGTAGAAGAAATAATTTATTGAGGGCTTACATTTCCAGAGGATGAGTCTATGACCATCATGTTGGGGAGCATGGCAGCAGACAGTCATGGTACTGGAGCATAGCTGAGCGCTTACATCCCTGTCCACAAACACAAAGCAGAGACAGCTAAGTGGGAATGGACTGAGTCTTCAGAAACCTCAAAGGCTAACCCAGTGACACTTCCTCCAACAAGGTCATAAATACGTTCTAATCCTCCCCAAACAATTCCACTTCAAATATACGAGTCTATCAGCCATTCTCATCCAAACCACTGTAGAGCTGTATCTAGTCTTGAACCTCTGATCCTCCTGACTCCCCCTCCCAAATGTTGATATTATAGGCATGCACCACCACCCTTGCTTAACTGACTTAATTTAAGGACAGGGTTTATTTTCCTGTGACTGTCATAACAAATTACAACAAATCTGGTGGCTAAAAATGACAGAAATGGGGGGTTATTTTTATTTTAAAGATTTAGCCAGGCATTGGTGGCACATGCCTTTAATCCCAGCACTCGGGAGGCAGAGGCAGGCGGATCTCTGTGAGTTCGAGGCCAGCCTGGTCTACAAGAGCTAGTTTCAGGACAGCCTCCAAAGCCACAGAGAAACCCTGTCCTATGGGGGAAAAGGAAAGAAAAGGCCACAAATGATTTATTTTTATTTTAGACATATTGGCATTTTGTAATGGCTTTTTGTGTTGAACTAATTGCTAATTGCTTTTTGTTTTCCTAAACAGTTATCTCATGCTTTCCATTATGATTAGATGTCATACTGATGTTTGATCTTAGCCAAAAGGCCAAGAAATGTGGGATAATATGTACTAAAATTGAGGTGTTAGTAAAAAGCTGTCTTTTAGAATTTTATTGAACTGATTTTGCCTGCTGTTTGCATTTCTTATGATTAGTTATGTGGTTGCTCAGTGACTATGAAGAGCTTTTGACAAATATGAATTGAAGTACACACGGCTTTGTTTTAGGAAGCTTCTTTTAAAGGGATTAGCATTGATTTCAGTTTCTTTAGGAGTCTAGTTTATTGAGGTTTGTAATTTTTTTTCCAGGTACCTGCGGTCATTAGTTCAGAACTTGCTGTTAATTCAGCGCTTCAAGAAACCCATTACAGAACACTCACCCAGGCAGGAACGGCTTACCTTCTGGTTAGATATAATTTTTGAAGCAACAAATGAAGTTACTAATGGACTCAGATTTCCAGTAAGATATGCTAAACGGGGGTAGGGCGGTGGTGGTGGTAGTTGTTCCTTTGCTGGGATCAAACCTAGGAACTGGCACATGTTAGGCAAATAATCTACCACTGAGCAATCTGCTCATCCCAGCCTTTTAAGATAAACAGAAGAGACTAGGGATTCATGTTATATAATTATTTAAAAACTATGAAAAGGAAGAAAATTTCTATTTATAATATTTGGATAATAAGTCCTCTGTGGAATCAGCAAATGATAAATCAGTCTCTGGGAAAAAAAATTGCCCATGTCTCAAATAGTGGCTCTTAACTGAATGTAATTTTGTTTCACTCAAGAGACATTTGGCAGAATTTGGAGACATTTTTGGTTGTTAGAACTAAGTGTAAGAGGTGATGCTACTGACTGTGGTATAAGGACTAGGGAGTCTGCGAAATGGCCCCCCAATAATTTGAACAGTACCTCCTACATACACACAGTAATTACCTGGTTCAAAAATAGTAAGGCAAAAATGAATAGAGATTGTTCTAAAAATGTTGTACATGGAATATAAAGCTGTCTTTTCCTAAACTTTGGTTTGCCTCCAGTGCTACTAATTAATATTTAAAACTTTGTTGAAAATTCAGAATTGCTTTTAGCTTTTCATTTAGTTTTTGTTTCAGTTTTATGGGCATCTCATACATTTTTATATGTAGTATAGATATCTAAGTATTCTAAAATTGTATTTCAATAATTGTATTTCATATTTATGCCACAAGAGTTTGTGGTTATGGGTGCTTTTAAAAAGGATTTCATTGACGACTTAAAAATGCAATTATTAAAAGTGATTCTAATTATTTTGTTTCTGCGTAATACATTTTAAAATCTTGTTTTAATTTTAAAATGTTTCCAACTGGATTGGTACATACCAGTAACAAAGCAGAAACTTGTGTAAGCTCTATTTAGGTGTATCGTACTGAGAGATTTCATACCAGTAACAAAGCAGAAACTTGTGTAAGCTCTATTTAGGTGTATCGTACTGAGAGATTTCATACCAGTAACAAAGCAGAAACTTGTGTAAGCTCTATTTAGGTGTATCATACTGAGAGATTTCATTTTCTCATCCTCTCCCTCCACCTACATCTCTACGTGCTCTCTTTTTCTCCCCTCCCCTTTCTTCCTTTCTGCCTGCCCTCCCATATTCTTAACCAATTAACTAGTGTTACTTGGAACCACTAACTTTTCATTTACTGGCATATGTACATACTTGCTACTTGTTGGTCACCCTGTCTGTTTACTTCCTTATTTCTCTCAAAAACAGTAACTTCTTTCTTCTGTCACCTTCTCAAGCCAGCCTTTCTGCCCTTCTGTATGATGAGACCCAACTTCCCTGATGTACTCTACTTGGAGTGTTGTGTGGCAGTGGATTGGATAGCCTTGTGTATTCCTTGTTCTGGGTGCCCTCATTAGAACAAAGCCCTCATGGAGCCAGGGTCTTATGTGCCTTGCGATTGCCCTGGCTCCTAGAATCATACTTGGCATAGTTTCTCTTTTGTATTTGTTGAGTGCAAATTCTTCCATTTCCTCAGTTGGCAGGGTCATCTTTTGTAGATTGCTGTGTTTTGTAAAAGTCTGTTCTTATTTTAGGTTCTGGTAATAGAGCCAACCAAAGTCTATCAGCCTTCTTATGTTTCTATCAACAATGAAGCTGAGGAAAGAACTGTTTCTTTATGGCATGTCTCCCCAACAGAAATGGTAAGGGGAAAAATCATGAATTTCTTCCATATTATTTTTTCTTTTGTTTTTTTGAGACAGGGTTTCTCTGTATTGTTTTGGAGCCTATCCTGGAACTCACTCTGTAGACCAGGCTGGCCTGGAACTCAAAGAGATCCTCCTGCCTCTGCCTCCCGAGTGCTGGGATTAAAGGCGTGCACCACCAACGCCAGGCCTTCTTCCGTATTATTTAACCAATAATTTGATTTTCAAATAGGACAGTTTTATGTGTTAGTATTTGAAATATTAGACACTCATGCTTAACTTTTAAATTATGAGACTGTGTGCGAAACTGTAATCACAAATGAAAGAAAAGAGATTTGTGTATGTGGGCATGGAGGACGTTTGTATGTGTGTTTATGTATAGTAAATATAATACAAGTAGAGTTTTGGTTTTTTTTTCAAAAGTTAGATCATAAGGTCCAGATGGTGATGACACATCCCTTTAATCCCAGCATTCAAGAAGCAGAAGCAGGCAGATCTCTGTGTGTTTCAAGGCTACCTTGGTCTACAGAGCAAATTCCAGGACAGCCAGGACTGTTAACACAAAGAAACTCTGTTTGCAAAAACAAACAAAAAGTTAGACCATAAGGAAGTGGATACAGGACATATAAAGTTCCTTCATATTTCTTAAACCTTGTCCCAATTTCCATCCCCATCTCTAGTGATTCAGTGAATATCCCCATATCCTTGCCCCAGATTCACTTGTCTATGCACACACAGACATTTTACATTATGGTATGGACATACAACATACATTTAAATTTTAAAGTTTTATTTGTGTGTGTACATGCGTGCACGTATATTACAATTTGCATGTGAAGGTGTCAGACCCTGTCTTTGTGGGCCTTCAGTCGGACCAAACCACTTGGCCCGCTTCGTACCTGAGATGGGGAGTGTGGATTGGTAAAGGGCAGGTAAAGATACTAAGAAAGAGACAGAGACACAGGATAGAGTCAGGAGGGTAACCCGGTGAACACTAAACCACCAAGTTTATTTTTCCACATTCTTAAGTACCCCAACCAAAAGGGGGACATGGCAGAAGATTTGTATTATAACATATAAGGAGCAAAACTTCCCTTAATCCTCCAAGCATTTGGTAACCACACCTGTTATCTAGCCTTTGAGTAATGAGTAAACACACCTGAGCCCAAGTCTGTTGTTATTTAGATAAGACATCTGCTACCAAGTCCAAAACATCCTGCAGCAGCCAACCCTTAGACCTTTAGGTCTTTAGACTAACTAAGGACCATTTTGAAATCTCTGATCTTGAGGCAGGATGAGGAGCCATCTTTATGGGCCCCAACGTGAAGGTCAAAGGACAATTTTCCAGGTGGGATTCTTCCTACTTTGGGATTTGAGGATCTAATTCAGGTCATCAGGTCTGTGCAGCAAGTGCTTTGACATTGGCCTAACAAATTTAATTTTTGAAACTTGTTTTTAAAGATTTCTATACACCATGGACAGTTTTTCACAAAGTACACACCTAGCTGCCTGATTGTGTGTATTTGTATGTATGTATGTATTTATTGTTTATATTCCAATCCCAGTTCCCCCTCCCTCCTCTCCTCCTACTCCCCACTTCCCCTCCATCCCACCCCACTTCCCATCTGCTTCTGGGAGACGGTAAGGCCTCCCCTAGGAAGTCTACCAAGTCTTCCCATCATCTTGTTGAGACGTAGCCATCTGATTTTTAAAATATCATATTCCTTATGTTTTCTTACTGTATGGTACATTTCTTGGTCTAGATGAACCTACTTTATTTCACCCGTCTCATTTAAACCTAGTAAGATTCTTCCATTTTTTACCCTTGCCAGTGATCTTAGAGATGGGCCTGATTGACTCAAGAGTATGTATGTCCAGAACTTTGATAGCTACTATCAAACTTAGGCAAGCTTATATTCATACTAATAATTATAATTTCCCCTTATAAAGATTACAGAATGCTGACATGGGTCTTCAGGTTTATGGTAATAAAAGTATCTGTTTATATAAAGTATTCCGTTGGGTTTTTTTCTCTCATAAATTCTGCACTAATAAAGCACAGCACCTGTGACAAGCACATTAGGTAGGTTTATTTGCTGTGCATGTGTTTCCATGGAGTATGGGGGGACTTTTACCATTAGCTGAGCAAAAGGAGATTATTTTTCTCTGTGTTAGCAAAAATGAGAATGACTATGTTATCAGGTAAAAGTAAGCATTATCTTCACAAATAAAACACAGCATTGTAAATAGAAGCTCAAATTCAAATTAGAAATGCCTTAGCAAATACAGTGAAATCTCAAGTGAAGGCCAGTAATCTTGTCTAATATTTAACTCTGGAGCAATCTTCCTGTTGAAAATACAGTTAACAATCATTAATGAAGATGGGCTGCCATGGTGTGCTTGTATTTTTCCTATACTGTGTATATTAAAGAACATGAGTGCAAAAGAGAGAAATTATACATACATAATTTATATATGTGCAAGCACATATATATATTATGTATGAGCTTGTATATTAATAGATATTTCTCATTTGAAGAGTGCACACATAGTGCACACATTTTATTTAATTTGCCTCTTCTTCATTTTTCTAAAATATTGTCATTGAAGTACAGGTAGCACCCCCCCCCCAGCCATCTTCAAGTCTGAAATAGTTCAAAATCTGAACATTTCCAACTGTTCCTAGTCACAGAGCTTTGGATTTTGGAGCATTTTAGATTTCAGATATTTAGATCAGACATGTTCAACTCTTAAAGTCTATGGATATATTGCAAAATCTGAAACACTTCTGGTCTCCAATATTACAGAATGGGGAAAGTCAATCTGTATTATATATGCATGAAAACATGTATAAATCATAAATGTATGATGTGGTGAATTTACAAGATGAATGCACCTCAGAAGTCAGTATAAGTCAAGGAATAGAACATAAGTAGACCCTGCCCTAGTTCCCTTTAGGCAGACATTTTTCTTCACAGCTGTATTTTTCAGGGTGGTATATGTACGGATGATGGGAAGAGAACACTCATATACATGTCACTGCAAAATGAGATTAAATTCCTGGTCTATTAAGAATCCAAAGTCATTGGAAGTATGAGGCAGTAGTGTGCTGGGAAATGTTGAACCAACTCCCTTGGAGTTCAGGCTGAGTTGTAGTTTGATTATTTTTGTGATATATTTAATCCCAACAATCAATATCCAACAACTTTAGGAAGTCCAAGTGGATTTTCCTATTTAAAATTATTTTCTACAATTATCTTTGGCTTTTCTGAAACTGTTTTAGATGTTCCTTCTAAGACTTAACTCTATGCAAAGTTTATGAATGAGGAATGGTGGTAGAGAGAAGGGACAGTTATTTTTGAAAGTTGAATCTTGGTATATAGTGAAACCCATTAATTTTTTGCCATGCTGTTAAAACAGCCTCCAATTTCAATATTTTAACATGATAAAACTTTGTGTGTGCCTCATGCCATATCCAGGCTAATAGAAGACCTCATAGCATCTTGCAATAGCTGGAGAAAAAGAAGGTAGAAGATTGCTGTAGTGGTTTGGGGGTATTTTGTTTGTTTATTTGTGTTTGTAAGGAGGAACTATGCTTTTTATTGGGAAAATGCTTTTTGATTTACTTTTTGGAGGTAGGGTCTCACCCTGTAGCCTTGTGTGGTTTGCAATTTACTATGTAGATTGGGTCAGTCTTGAATTTGTGGCAATCTTTTGCCTCAATTCTGGGATTACAGACTTGTGTCTCTGTGCTCAGCTTTTACAGAGGTTTATATGGGCTTCTCATACCCCGTTGGGAAGGACTCTGTCAAGTGGTCTTATCTAACTACAAGGAAGTTTGGAATTTAGGTTAGCTCTGTGTCCAGGGAGAAAGTGAAATGAAGATAAATGGGTTTTGTCAGTCTTATTTCTCCAAATATTTTTATAAGCCACTCAACTGAGGTGGGCTGTCCTAAGGCTATTTCAGAGTTGCCTATGTGTTGACAGATGAAAGACTACTCAATGTGTGTTTTTGTGCGGGTAGTTATCTATATCAAGCTATGTGTTTCAGATTTATATTGTTTGCTCTAAACTGGATAAGATACACAAATTTTCATATCACAGAAAATGTTCTGTGTTCCATGTTAAGCAAAGTATATGGCTCTAACCCTGTTCACTGTTGAAAAATATCTAGGAAGAAGTATTTTATTAAGAAAAAATTAAGCTATTGACTTTGGTCTTTTATACTTGCAGAAACAAATCCATGAGTGGAATTTTACACCCTCTTCTATTAAGGGAATAAGGTAAGAACACAAGAGAAAATATAAATGCTGTCTGTTTAAATACAGATAATGGTGTATTTAATGTGCTATGATGTTTCCACTTATTTATAAGATATGATGTCTTTATTTTTATTTTTAAGAGAACCTAGGAGACCATTTTCTTTATTGTTGCCCTATATGAGGTTCATAGTGTGATATTAAGAACCTCTTGATTTGTAAAATAGTAACTTTTCTAATCAAGTAGAAGAAATGATTGGCTATCAAACTTTAAAGAGAATATCTCTTGAGTGAACAAAGAATATCTTTTAAAAACCAAAACTTTCAAAAGTTCACTACCGTCATCCCCCAAGGGCTGAAGTTAGGAGTTAAGTAACTTCCATCTAGTACTTGAGTAGAACATCCTGGACAGAGCTTTGGAGGCAGGGATACTGCTAATAGAGATAAGAATGATATATCCCAAGAAGTATGCAACTTGCTTTTGGGATCAAGAATGGCAAACTTTCATGGCTTACCCTAAGCCAGACTAACATACTTCAGCTGTTCTAATCAGCATGCCAGGATTTCCAAAGGTGGGAGTTGCTGTGAAGTAGATATGCATTCTTTTGATATGTGACACTGGAAAATCACTTGCCCTCTGTAGGTTTCTGCTTTTTCTGTTTTAATCAAATCAGAAGCTTAGACTAGACTTTTGTGTCCTTTCTCTAAATATAAGACTTAACTCAGAAACCAATGAATGAATCCCTTCACACCCAGCATGATCCTGTCCTGAACACATCAATGTTTGAATGGAATAATGGTATACTTGGATAATACAGTCTAGAAACCACAAGATAGTACAAAAACACATTTTCAAGACTATCTTAGGAAGCAACAATGTTTACAAAATATCGTAGTTGTAACCTTCAGCAGGGATTTACATAGGGCTGGTACTCAGACTTCAGGACTGGCATAACATGACAGGCATGCTCTGGATCCTATAGTAGTTATTTTTTATAGTTTTTCAAAACTGGCTCATTTATAACCTGGATTTAATTTGTTTTGAGTCACCCTGAGCTGTTGTTGTTTTAATACACCTTTTTGGGTCATCTATAGCATTAAGAATAGTTTAAGAAATTTTCATTTATCGGGAGGCTAAAGCAAGAAAATCATGAGTTGGAGGTTCAGCTGAAGCTACATTGCAAGCTCAGCACCATGCTGAGCTGTACAGCAATACCTTATCACAAAACAAACAGACAAAAAAATCAGGTTCTGGATCAAAAGAATTGACAAACAAGGGACCAGATAAAGTGGCTTCAATTGTTTAAAGAGCTAATTGTATAGATGGTAAACTGGCCTGATCTCTCTGTAGGGCCACCTGGCAGAATGAGAGTCATTACACATTGACCCAATGTGAGTGAACTTTCCAACAACAAAATCTGTAAAGTAGATAAAGTGTGGCGACTTTCATTTACTGGATGTGTTTACGCAAACTGAATATTGCTTGTTTGAAGCTCTGTAAGTCAAGTCTACACATTGGGTGGAAATACACTAGAAAACATTTAAAGGTCTTTCTCAAGTCTATATTACATGACCATGAATACTGTATCCTGATACTTTCCAAGGGTAGAAATTCCTTTGAGACTCTAATTATTTCATTAGTACCTTTGCGTTTCTGTTTCTGTAAGATTATAAACTCCTAGAAGACAGAGATAATATCTTCTAGCCTTTTCTGTTGCCCATGTTTTCTTTTCCCTGGATATAGAAGAATCTTTTGATACATGTAAAGTCAATTGATTTTTTTGCAATATAAGCATCTCTAATTTTAAATTTCATAGAGTAAGAAAATGCAAATTGTGGAAGTATTTTCTAAAAGATTAATGAATCATTGGGCCTAGAAAGATGGCTTAGTGGTCAAGAGCACTTGCTGCTTTTGTAGATACCTGGGTTCAGGTCCCAGCACCCATATTGGGTGGGTCACTATCACCTGTAACTCCAGTTCTGAAGGATCCCACAGCTTCTTCTGGTCTCTGCAGATCCTGCACACACAGGGACATACACATATGCATAATTCACAAATAAAAATAATTTTAAAATGATGATTAATAGCCAGGTGGTGGTAGCACACACCTTTAATCCCAGCACTCAGGAGGCAGAGACAGGCTCGTCTCTGTGAATTTGAGGCCAGACTCGTCTACTGAGTGAGTTCCAGGACAGCCTCCAAAGCTACAGAGAAACACTTTCCCGAAAAAACAAAAACAAACAATAAAAAATAATGATTAATAAAATCAGGAACTTAGAAAATAAAAGAAAATCTAAGGTAGATATTTTTAGATTTTCTTTAAAAATTAAAACAAGCATCATAATGTGTATGTATATGCATTCTCTTTTTGTTATGATTTGTGTAATTCTGGCCGTCCTGGAACTCGATGGGTAGACCAGGCTGGCCTCAAATGCAGGGATCTACCTGTCTCTTCCTCCAGATTGCTAGGATTAAAAGCATGTGCCACCAAACCTGGCTTTGTATAAGCATTCTTATGTTTTGAAATTTTACAGCCTATCCAAGTTTGATGAACGGTGCTGTTTTCTTTATGTCCATGATAATTCTGATGACTTTCAAATCTACTTTTCCACTGAAGACCAGTGTAATAGGTGAGTTACAGCTATTTATTATTATTTAGGTATTTGCAGTATATTTAAAACAGATGAACTTAAAGGATCTTTGTTATTAAAATGTTTATTGACCGTACTATCTTATTCAAAATTTTAATTCATATAAAATTGTTTTTACAGCATTGTGATAGAATCCACAGACAGGCATAACAACCATCCAAAGTGTGTAAGATAATTATTTTTTGGTTTGTTTTTGTTTTTTAGAGGCAGGGTTTCTCTATATTGTTTTGGAGGTTGTCCTGGAACTCGCTCTGTAAACCAGGCTGACCTCGAACTCACAGATATCTATCAGCCTGCCTCTGCCTCCCAAGTTCTGGGATTAAAGGCATGTGCCACCACCGCCCGGCTCAAGATAATGACTTTAATGTAGTTCCAGACTTTTACAACCATCACAATAGAGTTTGAGAATATTTTAATTATTCCTAAGGAAACCCAGTAGCAGTTAATATTCACTTACCACTTTCTCCTATCCTCACCCTCTATAACCTTAGCCCCATTCAACTACCTGCTACTTCTATGAATTTGTACATTTTGGACATCTGTATTCATGTTGTAGCATAATATGTGGCCTTTCGTGCCTGGCTTCTTCTCAGTAGCTTCCAGTTTTCAAGAGTCTTCCATGGTATACCAGTATCAATACTTTGATGCTTTGGGGGGCTGAGTAGCAGTACTCCCTTGTATATCTAATGGTACATTTTATTTGTCTGCTCATCAGTTGCTGGTCATGTGGGATGCTTCTGTCTTTAGGGTTATTATGAATATTACTTCTGTGTACATCAGTATGCAAGTTTTGTCAGTACACAAGCTTGTAGATTTTTGGCATCAAAATACTGAATTTTAAGATAACATTTCTCCCATTTTACATTCCCAATAGCAACATGTGACGGTTCCAATTTCTCTACCTCCCTGTCCCTTCATTGTTTGTTCTTTCAGGTCTAGTTATTATTATCAATATTTGTTTGAATCTCATTGTGTTTGGTTTGCATTTCCCTAATGACAAATTATTCTAGGCATCTTATCATATGTTGACTGGAGACTTTGTATCCTCTTTAAAGAAATGTGTGTTCAACTCCTTTGCCCAGCTAAAAGAAATGTAGTATATTTCAGAAAAAAATTGTTGAAAACTATAAGAAAGTCTCAGTAAAGTAGTAAGAATTTCCAAGCATGTTTTACCCAGAATTCTTCAATGCTACACTTTTGTTTCAGTTATATTACATTGTTTGCATAAATTTCTCTAAAATAATGAAGAGTAAGCCATGGAAATGATGATGCATTACCTCTAAATATTCCAGTATATTTCCTAAAAACAAGGAATCTTCACTTATATACTACTATAATTACATAATTAAGAATTATGATGGCCATGGGATTATAATCTAGTACAAAATTTTATTTTACTCCTAATGCTTTTTTAGCAAAACAAAGTATTTTAAATTTTATATAAATTTTATTTAAATTAGAAACAATCTTATTTTACATATAAATCCCAGTTCCCTCTCCGTCCCATCCTCCCATGTCCCCCACTGACCCCCCCCATCCCAGTCCCCATCCACTCTCCAGGGAGGGTGAGGCCTTCCATGAGGGATCATCAAAATCTGCCAAGTCATTTGGGGCAGGGCCTACTTAGGCCCTCCCGTGTGTATCTAGACTAAGAGAGTATCCCTCCATGGGAAATGGGATCCCGAAATCCGTTTCTGCACTAGGGATACATCCTGATTCCACTGCCAGAGGCCCCATAGACTGCCCAGTGCTTCTAAATAACACCCAAGTTCAGGGGCCCTGGTTTGATCCTATGTTGGTTTCCCAGCTGTCAGACTGGGGTCCATGAGTTCCCAGTTGCTCAGATCAGCTGCTAAACAAGGTATTTTACATTTGGTTTGCAGTCCAATCTAGAATCATGTGCTGTATTTAGGTGACATCTCTGTATTATAGTTTTTTTCTCATCTTGAAGATTTAATACTTCCAGAGCATAGAATTATATGTTGGGAAGTTCTTTAGTTTATGGTTTGTTTGCTGTTACATCATAATTATATGTGTATTATGTATTTTGGGGTAGGAATAGCACAAAAAAGATACTGTGTATTACTTAGTGACTCATATCAGAGGGTTCTCAATGTCTTAGGGTTTCTGTTGCTGTGAAGAGACACTATGACCACAGCAACTCTTATAAAGAAAAACATTCAATTGAGGTGGTGACTTACAGTTTCAGAGATTAGGTTCATTATCATTGTGGAGGGACATAGTGTCATGCTGGCAGATATGGTGCTGGAGAGGTAGCTGAGTGTTCTATATCTTGCAGGCAACAGGAAGTAGTCTTTCTTTTTTGTTGTTGTATTTTTACACTTTTTATTATATATTTAAATGAGAAACAGGCTTGCTTCCCATGTCAGTCCCAGCTCCCTCTCCCTCCCCTCCATGCCCACTCATTTCCCAGGGAGGTTAAGACCCTCCATGGGGGGATCTCTAGAGTCTGTCATTTCATTTCAGGGAGGGCCCTCCCCAAAATGTCCACATTGAGAAGGCATCCCTCATTGTGGGATGGGTCCTCAAAGTTCATATGTGTGCCAGGGATAAATACTGATCTACTACCCAAAAACCCCATATATTGCCTGAGTCTCCTCATTGACACCCACATTCAGGGGGTCTGGATCAGTCCCATGCTGGTCTCTCAGCCATCAGTCTGGGGTCCAAGATCTCCCCCTTGTTCCGGTCAGCTGTTTCTCTGGGCTTCACCAGCCCAGTCTTGACCCCTTTGCTCATCACTCCTCCCTCTCTGTCACTGGGTTCCAGGAGTTGAGTTCAGTGTTTAGCTGTGGGTGTCTGTCTCTGCTTCTGTCTGTCACTGGATGGAGGTTCTAGGATGGTATGTAAGACAGTCATCAAAATCATTATTAGGGAGGGGCATTTAATGAAGTCTCTCCACTACTGCTTAGTTTGCCAGTTGGTGTCATCCTTGTAGGTCTCTGGAGATCTCGCTAGTGCCAGATCTTCCCTCAAGCCTAGAATGGCTCCCTCTATTCTGGTATCTCTCATCCTGCTCTCCTCTATTCTTCGCCCAACTCAACCTTCCTGCTCCCCCATGTCCTCCTGTACCTTCCCCTTCTCTCCCTCTTTTTCCTGGCTCCCCTTTCCCTCCCCCACCCTGTGCTCCCAATCTGCTCAAGAGATCTTCCCTCATTCCACCTTCTCTGGGGTACCATGTATATCTCTCTTAGGGTCCTTCCTGTTTCCCTGACTCTCGGGCAGTGGGATTGTAGACTGACACTCCCCTGATTCATGTCTAAAATCCATAAATGAGTGAGTACATACTATGTTTGTCTTTTTGTGACTGGGTTACCTCACTCAGGATGGTTTCTTCCAGTGCCATCCATTTGCCTGCAAATTTCAAGATTACATTGTTTTTTTTTCTGCTGAATAGTATTCCATTGTGTAAATGTACCACATCTCTATCCACTCTTCAGTTGAGGGGCATCTAGGTTGCTTCCAGGTTCTGGCTATTACAAATAGTGCTGCTATAAACATAGTGAAACAGATGTCCTTGTTGTATGAATGTGCATCTTTTGGATATATGCCTAACAGTGGAATTGCTGGGTCTTGTGGTAGACTGATTCCCAATTTCCTGAGGAATCTCCATACTGATTTCCATAGTGGCTGTATGAGTTGGCACTCTCACCGGCAGTGGAGGAGTGTTCCCTTTTCTCCACATCCTCTCCAGCATAAACTGTCATTGGTGTTTTTGATTTTAGCCATTCTGACAGGAGTAAGATGGTATCTCAGAGTTGTTTTGATTTGCATGTCCCTGATTGCTAGGTATGTTGAGCACTTTCTTAAGTGTCTCTCAGCCATTTTAGTCTCCTCTATTGAGAATTCTCTATTTAGTTCTGTAGACCACTTTTTATTTGGTGCTTTGTAGACATCCTTCTTGAGTTCTTTGTAGATTTTGGAGATCAGCCCTCTGTTAGATGTGGGATAAGTGAATAACTTTTCCCATTCTCTTGGCTGCCTTTTTGTCTTGTTGACTGTGTCCTTTGCCTTGCAGAAGCTTCTCAGCTTCAGCAGGTCCCATTTATTAATTGTCAATCTCAGTGTCTGTGCTACTGGTATTATGCTCAGGAAGCAGTCTCCTCTACCAGTTCAAGGGTACCTCCTACTTTCTCTTATAACAGGTTCAATGTGACGGGATTTATGTTGAGGTCTTTAATCTATTTGGACTTAAGTTTTGTGCATGGCGATAGACATGGATCTATCTGCAGCCTTCTAAATGCCATCATCCAGTTATGCCAGCACCATTTGTTGAAGATGCCTTCTTTTGTCCATTGGATAAATTTAGGTTCTTTGTCAAAAACCAAATATTCATATGTGTGTGGGTTAATATCAGGATTTTCAATTCGATTCTATTGGTCTACCTGTCTATTTTTGTGCCAATACCAAGCTGTTTTCAGGACTATAGCTCTATAATAGAACTTGAAGTCAGGGATGGTGATGCCTCTGGACGTTGCCTTGTTGAACAAGGTGGTTTTGGCTATCCTGGGTCTTTTGTTTTTCCATATAAAAGTTGAGAATTGTTCTTTCAAGGTCTGTGAAGAATTGTGCTTGGATTTCAATGGGGATAGCACTGAATCTGTAGATTGTTTTTGGCAAGATTGCCATTTTTACTATGTTGATCCTACCTATCCAAGAGCATGGGAGATATCTCCATTTTCTGGTGTGTTCTTTATTTTCTTTCTTTAAAGACACAAAGTTCTTGTGATACAGGTCTTTCACTTGTTTGGTTAGCGTTACCCCAAGGTATTTTATGTTGTTTGTGGCAATTGTAAAGGGTGATGTTTCTCTGATTTCTTGCTCTGCCCTTTTATCATCTGTATATAGTAGGGCTACTGATTTTCTTGAGTTGATATTGTATCCTGCCACTTTGTGGAAGGTGTTTATCATATGTAAGAGTTCCCTGGTAGAGTTTTTCGGGTTGTTTATGTAAACTGTCATATCATCGGCAAATAGTGAAAGTTTGACCTCTTCCTTTCCAATTTGTATTCCCTTGATCTCCTTTTTTTGTCTTATTGCTCTGGCTAGAACTTCAAGTACAATATTGGAGAGATATAGAGAGAGTAGGCAGCCTTGTCTTGTTCCTGATTTTAGAGGAATTGTGTTGAGTTTCTGTCCATTTAGTTTGATGTTGGCTGTTGGTTTGCTGTATATAGCTTTTATTATGTTTATGTATGTTCCTGTTATCCCTGATCTCTCCAAGACCTTTATCATGAAGGGGTGTTGGATTTTGTCAAAGGATTTTTTTCAACATCTAGTGAGATGATCATGTGATTTTTTTGTTTCTCAACTTGTTTATATGGTGGATTACATTGATGGATTTTTGTGTGTTGAACCATCCCTGCATCCCTGGGATGAAACCTACTTAATCATGGCGGGTGTGTTTTCTGATGTGTTCTTGGATTCGATTTGCCAGTATTTTATTGAGTATTTTTGCATCAATGTTCATGAGGGATATTGGTCTGAAGTTCTCTTTCTTAGTTGTGTCATTGTGTGGCTTGGCTATCAAGGTTATTGAAGTCTCGTAAAAAGAGTTTGGCAAAGACCCTTCTGCTTCTACTGCATGGAATACTTTGAGGATAATTGGTATAAGCTGATCTTTGAATTTCTGGTAGAATTCTGCACTGAGGCCATCTGGCCCTGAGCTTTTATTTGGTTGGGAGACTTTTGATGACTGTTTCTATTTCCATAGGGGTTATAGATCTATTTAAATTGCTTATCTGTTCTTGATTTAATTTTGGCAGGTGATATCTATCCAGAAAGTTGTCCATTTCCTTTAAATTTTCAAATTTTGTGGAGTACAGGTTTTCAAAGTATGACCTGATGATTCTCTGGATTTCCTCAGTGTCCGTTGTTATGTCCCTCTTTTCATTTCTGATTTTGTTAATTTGCATGTTCACATTCGGCCGTTTGTTGAGTTTGGATAAAACTTTGTCTATCTTGTTGACTTTCTCAAAGAAGCAACTCTTCGTTCTATTGATTGTATTGTTTTCTAGTTTCTACTTTATTGAGTTCAGCCCTCAATTTGATTATTTCCTGGCATCTAATCCTTCTGGGAGTTTTTGCTTCTTTTTGTTCTAGAGCTTTCAGTTGTGCTGTTACTTCTCTAGTGTGGTTTACCTCCAGTTTCTTCATGTGGGCACTTAGTTCTATGAAATTTCCACTTAGCACTGCTTTCAAAGTGTCCCATAAATTTGGGTATGTTGTGTCTTCATTCTCATTGAATTCTAGGAAGTCTTTAATGTCTTTTTTATTTCTTCTGTAACTCAGGAGTGGTGCAATTGCACATTATTCAATTTTCATGAGTTTGTAGGGTTTCTGCAATTTGTGTTGTTGTTGAATTCTAACTTTAAAGCATGGTGGTCTGATAAGATACATGGAGTTATTACAATTTCTTACACCTGTTGAGGTTTGATATGTTGCCAAGAATGTGATCGATTTTTGAGAAGGTTCCATGTGGTGCTGAGAAAAAGATATATTCTTTTTTGTTTGTATGGAATGTTCTATAGATGTCAGTCAAACCCAATTGGGTCATAACTTCTATTAGTTCCTTTGTTTCTTTGTTAAGTTTCTGTCCGGTGGTCCTGTCTAGTGGTGAGAGTGGGGTGTTGAAGTCTCCCACTATAAGTGTGTGAGGTTTTATGTGTGGTTTGAGTTTTAGTAATGTCTCTTTTATGAATATGGATGCCTTTGTGTTTGGAGCATAGATGTTCAGAATCGAGACTTCATCTTGGTGGATTTCTCCTGTGATGAAAATGAAATAACCTTCATCTCTTTTGATTACTTTCAGTTTAAAGTTTAGTTTGTTAGCTATTAGGATTGCTACCCCTGCTTGTTTCTTGGGTCCATGTGATTGGAAAATCTTTTCCCAACCCTTAACTCTGAGGTAACATCTGTCTTTGAAGCTGAGGTGTGTTTTTTGTATGCAGCAGAAGGATGGATTCGTGCCTTTTTATGGGCGAGTTAAGACCATTAATATTGAGGGATATTAATGACCTTTGATTGCTCATTCTTGTTTGTTTTGGAAAGGTTGATGGTGGTAGAATTGTGTGTGGATTTCCACCCCTTTTCTCTTTTGGCTGTTGGTAAAGTGTGATTATCTGTTACCTATGCTTGTCTGGTTGTAGCTAACTTCCTTGGATTGGAGTTTTCCTTCTAGAACTTTATGTAGGGCTGGGTTAGTGGATATGTATTATTTAAATCTGGTTTTATCATGGAATATCTTGCTTTCTCCACCTATATTGATTGAAAGCTTTCCTTGGTATAGTAGTCTGGGCTGGCATCCATGGTCTCTTAGTGTTGATAGAATATCTATCCAGGACCTTCTGGCTTTCAGAGTTTCCATGGAGAAGTCAGGTTTAATTCTGATAGGTTTGCCTTTATATGTTATTTGACCTTTTTCCTTAGCTGCTCTAAGTATTCTTTCTTTATTCTATATGCTTGGGGTCTTGATTATTATGTGTCAAGGGGACTTTTTTGTGGTCTACTCTATTTGATGTTCTGTAAGCTTCTTGTACTTTCATTATCATGCCTTTCTTTAGGTTGGGAAAGTTTTCTTCTATGATTTTGTTGAATATATTTTCTGCCCCTTTGAGTTGGGTTTCTTCACCTTCTTCTATACTTATTTTTCTTAGGTTTGGTCTTTTCACAGTGTCCCATATGTCCTGGATATTTTGTGTTAGGGATTTGCTGGACTTAAGATTTCCTTTGGTCGATGAATCTATTTCTCCTAGTGTTTCTTCAACACCTGAGATTCTCTCTTCCATCTCTTGTATTCTGTTGATTATGCTTGCATCTGTAGTACCTGACTGTTTCCCCAGGTTTTCTATTTCCAGCATTCCTTCAAACTGTGGGGTTTTTAAATTGTCTCCATGTCAGCTCTCAACCCTTGCACTGTTTGAATTTTTTCTTGTAATTTTTGCTTCGTGTTTTCCTCCCTTTCTTGCATTTGTTGGATTTTTGGGTTGTTTTTTTTTTCTTCCATTTCTTTAAGGGATTTTCTCATATCCTCTTTGAGGGCCTCTATCATTTTCATGAAGCTGTTTTTAAGGTCATTTCCTTCTGCTTCATCTGCACTGGGGTGTTCAGGTCTTGCTGGTATAGAATCTCTAGACTCTGGTGGTGTTATATTTGTTTTTTCAGTTGCTTAGCGTGTTCTTATATTGCCTCTTTCCCATCACTTCTTCCAGTGGGTGTAGAAAGAGCCTCTTCCTCGCCTGGTGGGTAGGCAACCAGGGTTCCCTTTCAGTGGGTACAAGCAAATCCAATACTCTCTGGACTCTGCTCTCTTCTCTCTGCTCTCTTTCCTCTGTCCTGAGTGTGGGCAGGAGTGGACCCGCTGTCTCTCCTGGTTGTTTGGTCGTCCCTCAGGGGCATGTTTACCTGGCTGTGGTCCCCAGGCCAGGAGGTCCGATCTGAGAAAGGACATGCATGAGGAAATCGGGTCCAAGATGGGGACCCAGAGCTCACCTCTGCCCTCTGCCCTGAGTGTGGGTGGAAGTCAGAA
The DNA here is from genome assembly GCF_017639785.1 of Mesocricetus auratus. Classification (NCBI taxonomy): domain Eukaryota; kingdom Metazoa; phylum Chordata; class Mammalia; order Rodentia; family Cricetidae; genus Mesocricetus; species Mesocricetus auratus. The sequence goes on along the minus strand of NW_024429188.1, from coordinate 20,844,781 downwards.
GTGGTCTTTCTTATTGGGCATGACTTGAGCATATATGATACTTCAAAGCCCACTTCCACAGTGACATACTTCCTCCAGCAAGATCACACCTACTCCAATAGGGCCACCCCTCTTAATAGTGCCACCTCCTTTGGGGCCATTTTCTTTGAAACTATCACAGTCAATATTTTTTGTGTTATTCCTGGTGATGTTAACTTGGATCAACTAGTCAAAGTGATGTTTGTTCACTTTTAGTTGGGCTATTTGTCTTTTTATTATGGGTTATTTATGTACTCTCCATACATACCCAGATGCAATTTGCTAAGACCCTCTCCTCCCATTCTTTGGTTGTCTTTTCATGTCACTAATAGTATCATTTACAACACAAACATTTTTAATTATTAGGTTTATCCACTTTTCTCTTCATTTGATTTTTTTGTTTATAGTTAAGGTTTTGGGGGCTGGAGATGGCTCAGCATTTAAGAGTACTTGCAGATGCTGGGCAGTTGTGTCACATGACTTTAATACCAGGTCTTGGGAGGCAGAGAAAGGGGGATCCCTGTAAATTCAAGTCCAGAGTGAGTAACAGGACAAAGTGAGTTCCAGGGCAGGCTCCAAAGCTATACAGAGAACCACAGCAAGCAGCTCACAGTCACTTCTAACTCCAGATCCGGGGATCCATTGTCCTCTTCTGGCCTCCATGATCACTGCACATACATGGTATATGTACTGATTAGGAGGCACACAAACACACATAAATAAAATACTAAATTTAAATAAAAAATGCTTTGCCTGATTTGAGGTACTCTATGGTTCTTATTTTTCCTTCTATAAATTTAATAGGCTTGGCTTTCATATCTAGGTCTCTGGTTCATTTTAATTCATTTTACTTATCATTGTTGGGAGTGGATGCTAACATGGAGGTGAGAGGAAAACTTGCTAGAATAGGTTTCTCCTACCATATGGATCCCAGTGATTAAACTTAAGTCTTCAGGTCTGGCAGCAAGCGACTTTACCCAATGAGTTATGTCACCATCCCTTTAATTAATTTTTAACATACTATAAGATAGGAATATAATTGAACTTTTCGTAAAGTACTTGATTGTCCTAATACCATTTGTTGAAAAGAATATTCTTTTCTCCATCAAATAGTTTTGGCATTCTTAGAAAATGAGTTGGCCCTCTAAATTTATAGAACTTACTTCTGTACTTCTATTCCATTGGTATACATATCTATCTTAATGTGATATAGCCTAGTACCATTGATCATCTTATTCTTTCTTTTTTTAGTGATTTATTCTTTTTTTTTTGGTTTTTTGAGACGGGGTTTCTCTGTATTGCTTTGGAGCCTGTCCTAGAACTCACTTTGTAGATCAGGCTAGCTTCAAACTCACAGAGATCCACCTGCCTCTGCCTCCTGAGTGCTGAGATTAAAGGCATGTGCCACCAATGCCCAGCAGATGTATTTATTTTTATTTTATGTGAATTGGTGTTTTGCCTTATTGCATGTCTGTATGAGGTTATCAGATCCCCTGGAACTGGAGTTCCAGACAGTTATGAGCTGCTGTGTGGGTGCAGGGAATTGAAACCAGGTCCCCTGGAAGAGCAGTCGGTGCTCTCAATCACTGAGCCATCTCTCCAAACCCTGATCATCTTGTTTTATCCCTTCCCTGTCCTCTGCTGTCCTCTGCCTTTGGTAATCACTTCTCTATTCTGACCTGAAATCAGTCTGTCAAAGAGATATCTGTACTCTCATGTTTATCTCAGTGCTTAATATCCAAAAAATAGAAACTAGTCTAAGTGTCCATCAGCTGCTATATGAATAAAGAAATGTGATACCTATACACAAAATAACACTAGTCTTTGGATGGAACCTACAAAAAAATAAGTCTTCAGTTTACTAGAAGAGTAACTGTTCTTGTTGTGTTTTCCATATATGCTGCATTTAAGAGAGGTACTTTGGCATCAGTAACCAAATAGTTAATAGAGATACTTCATGGAGAGGACTTAAGCATCAAGTATGTTTTGAACTAGATTAGGGAATCACTAAAGTACCATGTCAAATCAAGAGTAGAATGATTGTTCCATAACTTGTAGAAGTTTATTTTATGTTTAAGTACAATGTGATACAATAAGGTTAAGTTAAACATAAGGGAAAAGATTGATCCTGATGGGTGGTATTCTGTGGCATTTGCTGTTCTAGATTTTGCTCTTTGGTCAAAGAGATGCTAAACAATGGAGTGGGCAGTACAGTGGAGTTGGAGGGAGAGGTGGATGGAGATACCTTAGAGGTAAGTCACAGAAGACCCAGAACTAGGAAAAACATCATTTAATATACCTTTGGTGCTTAGAGAAAAGTGTCCCAATTTTCATATGAATCCTCTATTAGTTAAATATACCTTTGAACTAGCCAGACATCATTGTCCATAGGTGTCAGAAATTAAGTTTAAAGTGTCTCTGTAGAAGAATCTTACAATCATGGGATCCTGTGAGTCAGAATATTTTTAGAAAATGGCCATGGGTTACATTAAAGTTTTCCTTTATGCATAACTATGAAAAGTATATTTTCCTAAGTTAATAGTATTTATGAAACTCCAAGAGAAAAATACTTGACAAGCTGTAAACAGATGTTTTTCTAAATGGACTTTAAGTATATCTACTTGCATATGGTATATTTAAGTATATCAAAGTTTAAAGCACTTTAATGGAAGTGACATTATCATGTTTGGACAGCACAGTGGTCTACAACACTTATTTGTGTTTTAATCTTGTAGTCATTCAGATTTACCACTAATTTAGATTCTCCCAGTAATAATTTTTTGAGATTTTATTATATTTTTGAAGTTAGACTGAAATTAATTCCTTAAGTTTTCTTCAAAAAGTATCAAAGGGTTAATTTTAGTAATTGGGTCAGGTACAAGAATTACTGGCTTACAATTAAAATGTTATAGAAGTAACAGTTGTGGGAAAGAGTGAAATAAGTCTGTCAGACAGTGGAGACCCTGACATCTTAATTGTGTATTAATTGTCATGAGCATTTTAGAGGCATATAGGAAGGAACATACACATTATTCAGTGGGTAAGTAGAAATAGTGGGAACATGCCAAACCCCAGAAATATTCTTTGCTTTCTCTTTGTTTTATGTAAGACTTGCTTAGATTACTGTCACCTTTGTTTTAATCATTACCAAGAATAAATTTTAATGCAGCTGCAAGCAGTGACTTACTATTGTTACATTTTCAATTCACTATGTAATATGCATGCTATGTGTGGAGGTCACAGGATAACTCTGGAGCACCAGTAACCACTGAGCCATCTTACTGGCCTTGTTATTTCTTTTTAAGACAGGTTTTTCTCTGTAGTCCAAACTAACCCTGAGATCTCATGAACTTCCTGTCTTAGCCTCCTGAATGCTGGAATTATAGGCATGTACTACCACATCCAGCAAGGCCACACCAGGTTTTAATAAAATGGGTGAAAGGGACTAGCAATCCTAATTATAAAATGTGTGTGCAACATGTGCTAGGTCCATGACTGAATGGGGCACCTCCCAACATGTGTATATGATATTAAGATGTTAACTTTTACTGACTTTTCTTTCTTGAGCTACTGAAAGGGTTGTTTCCTGACAAGTTGATAAGTGGTCATGCAGGAAGATATTGATTTGTGGTACTTAACATGCTTAGAAAGTTTTAAATTGCAGCATTAAAATGCTAAACAATCTCTAGAAGGTAAGCCAGGTAATTTACAGGTAAGTCTGACTTTTTTTTTACTTTCCTGAATTACATTTCATTAAGTCATTCTATAAATTACATGAACAGATGAGAATAATTGTTAAATGAAAAGTGTATAGCCTAAGAACCATGTTTTGCTTGGCACTCAAATAATGCTAAATTTATAGTTTTGAAAAACTTGTTAGATTTTGGGCTTCTCTTTGATAAGTTGTGTTTTGTATTTTTTTTGTCCTGTTGTTTTGCCTTGTTTAGTATGAGTATGACCATGATGCGAATGGGGAAAGAATCGTCTTGGGGAAAGGCTCTTATGGGATCGTATATGCTGGCCGAGATCTCAGTAATCAAGTACGGATAGCCATCAAGGAAATTCCAGAGAGAGATATCAGGCAAGTTGGGACTGCCTTCAGTATTCTGAATTTTCTTTTCTTTCTTTTTTCTTTTTTGCATTCTGCATTTTCTGTGTTAACAATCTGTATCCTAAGCCTACCACTGATGGTGTAAGGATTTAATCTGTGTCAACAGAATGGTTTGGATACCTTATGTTGTCAGAGCTTGTAATGCTCTTATTATAAGAATGATATGCTTTTGTTCTCTTGTAGTATTAATACATTGAGAAAAATAAAAATACTTAGAAGTTTGTGAATTAAAGGTCATATTTCAAAAGAAAACTGTATTTCTACCCACAGCTATATCTGAAATTTTACATTTTATGCATTTTATGTAACTGAGAAATTTCTTTCTCTTTGTTTTTCAGTGCTGGGGATAGAACCCAGGTCCTCGAGCATGCTAGGCAAGCACTCTACCACTGAGCTACATCTCCAGCCTTGACTGAGTGCTTTTAAATTTACACTGTAACAATTGAAAATGGCTATGATTTGTCTGGATGTGTCATTACAGAACTTAAATGCAGTTGGAAAATCAGAGTTTCACAATACAACTTTTGTTAATAACTGTGGTCTTTAACCTTACCCATAGATTTGGGACTGTTTTTCTACCATCAGTAATTTTATTATTACCACCAGAAATTTTATTATTACATTTGTTTTTTTAATTTTCATACGATGGATTTTGATCATATTCTCTCCCCTCCCCCAAGTCGTCCCAGATCCTCCCCACTTCCCTACCCACCCAACTCCTGTTCTTAGTTCACTTCATTTTATATTTAAACCTCATCTAAATCTAAACAAAAGCACAGCATTGCTTACTGTTGAGTGATTCTATAGAATATAATCATGACCGCAACAGAAATAGTCATGGGCCACAGACACATACACCTTAGTTGACAGTGTTTTCTCCAGCTTTGGGTACTAGTAGATATGTGCATACATCTCTCCATTTAGGTGATCACTGTCTGTGTTACACAGAATTTCTAGCAACTATATGACCATCCATTCACTAATTTGTTCATTTTCAGTGGGATAATATAGTATATGAAGACTTGAAACAAACTAATCTGACTTCTTATTACCAGTATGGAAACCAAGCTTGAAGGAGATTAAGGGACTCCCAAAAGAGCATAACAGAAACAAGATGAGCATTCCAGTCTCTTGGGTCCCTCATCCAGTATTCTCCCTTATTCATGTGATACATAAGCTGTTGAAGTTGCATAGATTTGGGATTACTCCTGGCATGTAGAGTAAATCAGTTTAGGACAGAATTTTTCTAGACCACCACTTTCCATGGGAAGAAGAGGATTGTTGAAAGAGGTGAAACTTTGTTGGAGTATCTGTGCCCAAGCAATAGTCAGGTAGAAATAGTAGCTGTTAATTGAGTGTTTACTACGTAACAGTCCCTCCATCAATGCCTGAGAAACCTGAGTCACTCTAGTCCCCTGGAAGCCCTACGTGGCTGTGTTGTTACAGATTGAATATTCCTTGTCTGAAATTCTTACGACAAGTAGCAAGAAGTGTTTCTGATAAGAGCTTTTCCAGATTTTAGAATGCTTGTGTGTATGTAGTAAGGTACCTGCAGAGTATATGACCCAAATCTAAACAGAACATTCCTTTGTGCTCCTTGTACACATAGCCTGAAGGTAATTTTAGTTAATACTTCATTGTGTCTGCATTTTGACAATAAGTTAGCACACAATGTTGGGTGTGACATTTTCTACTGGTGTCATGTTGATTACTGAAAATGCTTTTGATCATATAGCTTTTTGGATTAGGGATATTCAGCCTGTATCCCATGTTTTACAGGTAGAAAGGTGAATATTCTCATGGAAGCTGAGGAAGAGATCCAAGAAGGGATGGTTAGCAGCAGGGTGGATACTGTTAAAGGACTACTAGGGCCTAGAACCCTGGGATTTGGCAGGTGATGCAGGCTTTATTTTCTTCTGCAACAGATACTCTCAGCCTCTTCATGAAGAAATAGCCCTACACAAATATCTCAAGCATCGCAACATTGTCCAGTACCTGGGCTCTGTTTCAGAGAATGGCTACATTAAGATATTTATGGAGCAGGTGCCTGGAGGTAAGTTAGTTACTCTGTCTTAATCTCACATTCTGAAAATCACTTGTGAGAATATAATATGGATATCACTGACTGTCTCCACCATTTAACAAATGACAGACCTTTTGTAGATTGGAAAACATTGGTTTCTCAGAGGAATTCTATACAACTTTGCAAAGGTCACATAAATAGTTTATTTTGGGCTTATTTATTCAGCCTAAAATACTCACCCACTATCTACTGGGTGCTAACATTGGAGACAAAATGTTGAAGAGAACAAAATCTCTGGCCTTCACCTCTGCTCTTCTCAGTCTACGAGTCTAGAGGTGGTTTGGGAAAGGAACACTGGAACTTTTTTATAATTGTATACATGCATAGAATAATATTATTATTTATCCTACATTATCCTCTGTTGTCTGTTTTTCACTCCTGCTGACCATTTTTCTTCCCAACTAGTTCTTCTCTTTCTTTCATATATTTTTTGTGACTTACTGGGTTTAATTAGGGTTGCTTATATGAGCATGTTTAGGGTTTGTATTTTTGTTACTAGAGCATGGGTAACATGTCAGTGTCTACTTCACTAAAGAAAACGACTTCCACAACTATTAACTGCTAATAGTCTCACTGGCCTTCCCCTATTCATGATAGAATATTGAATGGCCCAATCTTATGCAGCTCATATTCAAGGTTACTTAAGTTTCTGCGTGTTTATAATTGCAATGGACATGTCATATCCAAATGACATTGTTTCTTAGCATTCCTACCTATTTTCTGGCTCTTAAATTCTTTCTATTACCTCTTCTGTAATTTTCTCTGGTCCTTGGAGAAGAGTGATAGATAGGTCTCATTTAGGACTCAGCACTCAGCAATTATTTACTCTCAGTACTTTAACCAGTTATGAGCCTGCATTAACTACTACCTACTACCAAAAGACTTCTCTGACCAAGCCTGAGAGCATTACTCATCTTTGGGTATAAACACAAATATTTATAAGGTAATTTGATATGTCTATTAGCTAAGCAACAGTAATAGATTCTCCTCTAGGGCCTATGATTTACCCAGTCATAGGCTTTTGGTCAGATTTACAGTATCAGGCATATATTTCCTCTTGGGGAATAGAACTAAAATCCAACAGAAAATTATTGGTTGCCTCCCCATAACCAATATGCCACTATTGCCTCAGTAATAGTGACTAGCCTGGTCAGTATTAGAGTACGTAGGGTTTAACCAGTGTGTACACCATTGATTATCTTTCTTCTCTACCAACCTATATAACACTTTATAGTACTATGAAAAGTAGCTAGCAGAGAGGTATTCCCTGGCCAGTTCCAGCTTGATTTCTTTTTTTTTTCTCTTTTTTTTTTTTTGAGACAGGGTTTCTCTGTATTGCTTTGGAGCCTGTCCTGGAACTCGCTCTGTAGACCAGGCTGACTTCAAACTCACAGGGATCCACCTGCCTCTGCCTCCTGTGTAATGGGTTTAAAGGTGTGCACAATCAACACCCAGCCCAGCTTGATTTCTTTATATCCTATAAACAAAGTATGTTGTGTATTCAGCAGTAGTCTTAATAACTATTTCTGGTGGGCAACCGAGAGCAATGGCATTAGCCTATTTTTTTTTTCAAAATCTCTGGGGCCTTGCTGGAAAGCAAGTCTTAGAGAGGTATATCATACCTTCTTTGGAATTTTCATTTAAAAACCTATGTCTTGGACTGCAGAGATGCTTAGTATTTGAGAGTACTTGCTGCTCCCAGCACCCACATAGTGGCTCACAACTGTCTATAACTCCAGTTTCAAAAAATCCAAAACCCTCTTCTGACATCCGCAAGCTCCTGCATGCACATACACATAAAATAAAAATTAATTTTGAAATATTTATGGATTCTGGGAGCAGCATTGCCCACCCATGCAGGATACCTCCCTTCAGATATTTTTTAATTATATTTTTAATTAGTTTACAAAATAATGGGTATCTTAAAGCTTTTTAAAAATACATCCTTAGTTTTGATAAACCCTCCCACCATCTCTGCCTTTCCTCCATCTCCCTATGCTCACCCCCTTTAAATGTTTTTATGCCTGGTATCACTAATACACACTTTTATATCACGTTGGGCACAGTTACTTTTAAAGAAATATTGCAAAATAACAAATGGATAATAAAATCAGATACCAGTGCTTTATGTAGGAAATCCCTACATGTAGGCAATAGAGTATTAGAAGTAATTTTTTGATGGTGGCGCACGCCTTTTATCCCAGCACTTAGGAAGCAGAGGCAGGCGGATCCTGGTGAGTTTGAGGCCAGCCTGGTCTACAGAGCGAGTTCCAGGACAGCCAGAGCTACACGGAGAAACCCTGTCTTGAAAAACCAAAAAAAAAAGTAATTTTTGGATCTTTAACCAAAAAGTTTGAATGGGTCTAACCATTAAGATTTAATTTTTTGGTTAAATAAATAAACTGTAAAAATTAGAGTAATAATCACTATAATACTTGAAGTAAATATCACTGGGATATTAAATAGCCCTATCTCAGCTAATTAATCATTGAGTAGGTAAAATGAGATGATACATGTAACAGCTTCTGGAAAGGTACCTGGCAGTGAGCAAGAGCTGGATAAATGAGTGAGCATTGAAATGATAATAAATCTCATAACACTTAATTGAATAGTGATCGTCAGCATCTAAATACTGTAGGTTAAAAATACCACTTGAGTTTACTTCCTTGTCTCCTTACAAATGAATCTTTGTCATCCTGTTGGTTTTTGTTTTGCTTTTGGTTTGGTTCCTTTTGTGTTTGTTTGGTTTGGTTTGGTTTTGCTGTACCACTTTCTAGGAAGCCTTTCTGCTCTCTTGCGATCCAAATGGGGACCAATGAAGGAACCCACTATCAAGTTTTATACCAAACAGATCCTGGAAGGCCTGAAGTATCTCCATGAAAACCAGATAGTTCACAGGGACATAAAGGTATGGGCTTTTCTAAGCCATCAAAGTGGTGTTTTTCTAAGCCTTCACTATGGTATGGTGGAATAGTTTGCTCACAGAGGGAGATGGCTTAGCAGGATAACCCCACCCTATCCTATGTCAGGTCCAGCCTTTGTAGAGGGAGTTTATCAAGGTCCCACACTATAGGGTGATGGTTTGCTTAAATCTGCCTTTACACACTCAATGCTGTTCTTTTTCCAAAGGGTGATAATGTTCTGGTGAACACCTATAGTGGAGTGGTAAAAATCTCTGATTTTGGAACATCTAAACGCCTTGCAGGAATTAACCCCTGCACTGAGACCTTTGCAGGTAAGCAGAGAAGAGCTGACTGTGTGGTGCCATCTTGGATCTAAGCTTTCTTCTGGATTTATGGTCATCTACGAACTACTTATTGGTCATCTTTAATTTTTCTAAGTTTCTTTAAGTTTTTTTTCATAAAATATAGTTTGATCATATACTTTCCTTTCCCCAACTAATCCAAGATCCTTCTTACCCACCCAACTTCATGCTCTCGCTCTCTCTCGCTCTCTCTCTCTCTCTCTCTCTCTGTCTCTCTCTCTCTGTGTGTGTGTGTGTGTGTGTATTACAAAATGAAAATCAAAACAATCTTGAAAAAACAGACAAAAAATACTAAAACAAAAGTGTGTGAAAACATGGAGTCTGTTTCATGTTGGCCAGTTACTCCTGGGTATAGGCCCTGCCTGCCCTAGACTGTAGTTGATATACCAAACGATGAAGATTTTCCCTTTCCCAGTAGGTATCAATTACAAATAGCTTCTTGGTTAGGGGTAGGCCTTTGTTTATACTTCTTCTCAGTGTTGGGACTTTTGTCTGTTTTGAACCTGTGTGGGTCTTGGGTATACTGTCACCATCTCTGTGAGTTCATATATGTATCAATCCTGTTGTATCTGGAATATGTTGCTGGAGTCACCTACCACTTCTGACTCTTACAGTCTTTCTGCCTCCTCTTATGCATAGATTCCTGAGCCTTAATGGGAGGGGCTTGATAAAGACATTCCATTTAGGGCTGAGTGTTCCAAAGTATCTAACTTTCTGCACATTGTTCATTTGTGGGTCTTTGTGTTAATTCCCACCTACTACAAGAAGAATCTTCACTGATGATGGTTGAGTAAAACATTGATCTTCAGATATAGTATTATGTCATTGGGAATCATTTTATTATTGTGTTCCTTTAGCAGAATATTAGTAGTAGGTTTTCACCTAGGCCCATGACCCATCTATTTTCTCATGTTCTTGACAGTGTCAAGTACGGGTTCCATTTCACTAAGTGGATCTTAAATCCAACTGAAAAGTACATTGGTTACTCCCATAACATTTGTGCTACTATTGTACCAGTTTATCTTGCAGGGCAGGTCACTGTCCTAGGTGGCAGTGTATATAGCTAGGTAATATTGATAATTGCTTTTCTCCTCTGCTAATGTGCAAAGTACTTTCTAGCATCATGAATACTAATCGGTAGGGGTAAAACTTTAAGTTGGGGTGTTAAAGAGATGACTCAGTGGTTAAGAGTACTGGCTGCTCTTCCAGAGGACCCCAGTTCAATTCTCAGGACCCACATGACAGCTCGCAACTGTCTGTAATCACAGTTACAGATGATCCAACACCCTCACATAGCTACACCAATGTACATTAAATAAATTAATTTAAAAATCTTCTAGTTGGCACCAGGTTGATATCTCCATGTTTGATGATGTAAGCATGTTGTATGTTCAGCAATAGGACATTCCATCAGATTATGGAGAGTAACCATATCAGAGGTGTTTTGGGGGTTCTATGGGCCCCCTTTAGCCAATGACTCAATAAGAGGCAACCCATTCCTAGCAATGGAGGTTTTACTTGGTAGCATATGGATGTCTAGTTGGCATATTATCTCCCCCATTATATGTTGACTCCTTTTAACTTCCTTATATGGATAGATTTTAGGAAGCTTCTACAGTAGCAAATTTCCATATGACTTTTCAAAGACTTTTAGTGTTAATTGTCCATCTCCATACTCCCTCTCCTCCCATCTCCCTCCTTATTTAATCATCCTTACTTTAGTTTCCCCTTTATCTCTTTATAACACTATACTCTTATTTCCCCTTCTTTGGAAGGTCCTCTCTTCCCTCCTGGTCCCTAACTCAGGGACCTAACCTCTGTGGTTTTCATATTCAACTGTATCTAAAACCTAAAAGCTAACATCCAGATATAAGAGAAAACATACAATATTTGTCCTTGGGGGCCTATGTTTCCTCACTTCGGATGATTGTTTCAAGCTTCATCCATTTTGATTCTTAATACAGATCAAGTATTTCCCTTTACTTTAAAATGCTTTAACTTTGTTATAGTGATATACTTGGGCAGCTATCTGTTATTCCAATATTGCCCTACTTTCTTCTTGACCTCTTAAAAGGTGGGTAGACAAAGAACTCTGCTGAGATTTCTTAAGGGTTCTCGATCACTAAAATGGAAGTCTGTCTTCACAGTTGGTAGCATACCAGTCAAAATCATGGGTAATTTTGTATAAATTATTAGGACATTTTATTGGCCTATCATAAAAATAACTCTTTACCATAGTGGATTCTAATACTTTGCATTTTGAAATGATTATGTTTCCAAGGGAGACTAATTTTCCTGGGGAAACGGTATTTATGTGATTTTGAAGAACTGCATTTTCTTGTCCATGTTTTGGTGATATAACATTGTAAACATTGACGGGGACTGGATTCAAAGGTGATATAAATTACCAGCTGGTTTTCCATTTACCAGGCCAGTAGGTATAAGGCCTCTCACAAGCTACCTGTGGCTTTTTGGAATTCCTGTTTAAAAGCAACTGTAGGTAAAATTTTCATCCTTGAAAAGAAGTGCTGATTTTTAATAAGGTTATGGTTCCCTAAGGAGGAACACGATGATCACAAAGAATATGTCTGATAGAACTGTGAAACAGCTCTCATAACCTTATAGTTCTGGAATAAGGTATAGATGGCAGATGGCAGGTAATTGTTCTGTCCTTGAAATGGCCAAAGTTGTAGAATGGACCAGTTTGGCCTTATTTGTGGTAAATAATGTCCCAGTTTTAAAGGACTTTTCTTCAATAAGAGAATTGTATATTAGTTCCTGGGCACTCACAGTGGAGACATGCTCCCCCATCAAATGGAATGTTAATCTATCAAAAAATGACTTTTTAGTTATAAGGCCAGAGGAGGTACATGTGCCTTAAAATAGGACAAGACTATACCAGCACTCCATTAACATTTCCCACATAAAGAATATGTTAAATTTTCACTTAGGTTTTTCTGGTATAAATATGCCCCATTTATATATGAATATGTATATAATACTGTCCTCCCTTTATCTTATTTTACAACTGTAATTGAAAATAAAAAAATAATTTATATCTTCCTCTTTGGAAGTCACCAATTAGTCTGGCTGTACGTAGTAAGAGGGACTCTGATACGACAGGGAATCGTTTCAAAATCATAAAACCCCAACAATTTATTTCATAATTGGCATCCCTGAGGAGGAAAAAATCACATGGAAAACACATGTATAATTCATTATTGCATATCACATTTCCCCAGTAATTGGCTTAAGGAGGCATGAATTTTGCACTGTAAAATAATGCAGGGGTACTTAGGGGATAAGAAAGGATTTCATTTTGGTAAAGAAATTCTCCTGCATGTCATTACTCTTTACACAACAGAAGAGTTCTGTAAAGAAGTCTCATCTGGCTGGTACAGAACTCTCGCTATGTTGGATAATGGTGGACCTTTTCCTCATAGATGCTCTGAAATTGTCTCAACTTTGTTAGGAGAAACAGTAATCTCAGGCAGTTGCGTGCCCTGAATCCCTTCTTTCCTATGTTCCTATGAAGGGTCTTTGTCTTGGGTATGATAAACTAATTATGCTAACAAAAAATGTGTAACAGTGTTGGAGCTGGAACCAGACCTTTGTACATGTCATGCTAGTGCTCTATTACTAAACCACACAAAGGCATTTTGTCCTTGTTGTGGTAGGTTTAATACCTCATGGAGATAAAACTTATGTGTTGTTAAAGCACCTATTTGAAATGCATGATTTATGATCTGGCAAATTTACCACATCCTGCAGCCATTGCCCCAATTGCATTTTTGAACATTTCTGTTTCCCCTGCAATATCTCTGTGCCCCTTTGTAGTCACTCCTGGTTTCATCCCAGACAATCATTGTATTCACTTGCTATTTGTATGTATTCGCATGTTTGGGATATTCCTGCACCTGTAATATGGTAATACACATTCTCAAAATATTGACTTTCCTCAATTAGTGATATGTTTTCAAGGCTCATCTATAATATGGCATGTACCAGGCCTTCATTCCTTTCCATCTGAATAGTCTCCCAAAGTACGCATGATATAGATACTTCTGTGATCACTCACACAGGAACCTTTGTGTGGATGTATGTTTATATCCCTCTTACACACATACATAAGATTAGAGCCACAGCAGGAACTCTGTTTGATCTATAAACATCTTCCAATCAAGAATGAACAATCCCAGTTTCTGACTCAACCACTTGCTACCTATGTCTCCTTAGACATTATAAATTACTATTTATCTATCTTCCGTCCGTCCGTCCGTCCGTCTGTCCGTCCGTCCGTCCGTCCATCCATCCATCCATCGATCTATCACTCAGATTTGTATTGAGTAAAATGGTCTTGTGGAACATAAATGTCTATTCTCCCCAGATAGATAGTCTATGGTAGACCAAAGTATGGATACACCAAAGTTCACTTCGGTGAACCAATGAGTTTCGTTGGAGTTACTTACAGGAATATGGATGAGATGTTACTTAGAGGAGCAGAAATGACTCAAAGATAGTGGTATCACCAAAGCCTACTCCAGCATGGGTGACAGCTGGCAAAAACTGGGATCCTGGAGTATACTGCACAGCCTGTAGGTAGCCTAAAAAGTCTCTATGGTCTCATACAGAGTAAATTCTATGCTTAGCTTGAGATTAATTATGGTTTTTTTTAGTTTATTTGAGACATGGTTTCTCTGTATTGCTTTGGAGACTGTCCTGGGACTCGATCTGTAGACCAGGCTGGCCTCGAACTCACAGAGATCTGCCTGTGTCTGCCTCCCGAGTGCTGGGATTAAAGGCGTGCACCACCAACACCCGGCCTTAATTATGGTTTTAATTATGAAAATTTTATACTAAGGTAGACAGTTACTTGATCAGGGTCAGTTAGCCATCACTGTTTGGTTTAGTACTATTTTTGAGTTCTACATAATATAAATTAATTTTTATGTTACTTTTACAAATTACTTTTGAGATTATAATACCACCATTCCCCCTTCCTTTAACTCCTTCCAAATTTCCCCATATTCTCCTCTCCTTGTTCTACTTCAAATTTAGTTTCTTTCTTCACTAATTGTTGTTACATGCATATATGTATATATGTATATATATTCCTAAATATAACCCATTGAGTCATATAATGCCACTTGTATGTATGTTTTCCTCTTTTAAAAGCAGCTTTGTACATAAAGAATGAAAGTATATCTTTTCAGGAAAAATAGATACAACTAGAGATCATCATAGAAGTAAAATAAGTCAGATTGAGACACAAGTGTATGTCTTCTTACATTTGTGGCTCCTTATCCTATATAGATTCAGAAATCACATCTGAACATAACACAACAGTAGGAGACCGGCTGCTGTCTGGAGGAATGAATAGAAATATGGAAAGGAGAGAGAAGAGGGGTGTGAATATGTTTGAAGTATATGAAATAATTATATGAATATGTCTTTATGAAACCAGTCACTATGTACAATGAATATATATCAAACACACACACACACTTACACACCTACCTTTTAAGTATGTTAGGTATGTTCCAGACAGGAAAATATGAATTGCCCCAATTGTTTCCACAGACTATTTTCTAAGTACTGAAACTGAAAAGGCAGGAAGGAGACTGGGACCTCAGGAGGCTTCATAAGGGTGGGAGTGCACTGATGGTAAGGCAGGATCAGAACTTTGAGGAGAGAATGTACCTAGGGTGGTGGAAGTACCTCTGAGAGGCAAGAAGCTGGCTCTGGGAGTGTAGAGTGACAAAAAACCTGGATATTGGAGGCAACCTGACGGTCCTCATCAAGGCCTACTTTTACAGGAACAACAAACACTCTAGTGCCTTTTAGTTGCAGAATCTAATAGGGAGCTGCAGGCAAGGAGGAATGGGCAGACCAGCCCCAGTATCACACAGCAGAGTGAGCTGAGTGCTTAATAAACAGTACAGTGTTAAATCTTTCTTACTTAATTATAGATTATTGGAGGGAGAATCTCCTGCCAACACCACCCCCTGTGATAGTCACAGCAACAACAGCCTTAGGGGATATTGTAACACCAGAAGTTTCCTTCCTGAGGCACTGGGATTTCCTCACAGTGCAAGTGCCCATGAGATGCACCTTCATCTTACCTAACTTTGCAACTGACTAATCAGTTCCCCCTTCATTTTGACTCTGGAAGCCGAAACATTTATTTGCACCTCACTAATCTGCTTGTTTTCATCAATAATAATATATAACTTCAAGGTGGTTAAAACTAACTTAAATAATTTAAAATTCATTTCTTTTGGGGCTCATTAGCCATGTTTCAACAACATAATAATCCTATGTAGCTGATGGCTACCAGGTCAGACTGTATAGAACACATGCCCATAATTGCAGAACATTCTGTTGGTCACAACTTCTAGAGTCTTTAAAATGTTCATAGGAAGCTGGGTACGGTGGTTCACCCTTAACAGAGGCTTGGAAAGCTAAGGAGGGAAGATCACCATGAGTTTGGCATCAGCCTAGGCTATATAGTGATTTCCAATCTAGTCCAGGCTATGTAGTGAGACATTCGATGAATGATGATGCCAGGCATACTGGTTTCTGCCTATGAACCTAATATTCTAGAGGTTGAGGCAGGAAAATCAAGATTTCCATGTTAACCTGGGCTACATAGTGAGATCCAGACTAACTCTGAGCTACAGAGTCTCTGTTAATGAATTAATATTCTATAGGAAGGGGAAATGGTAACATGACATTGGCCTTTCAAGAAAAGAATACAGTAGCTTCATTGATTAAAAACCCAAGAAACTACTGTTGGTTTTGTGGTCTTGAGACAGACTTTGCTCTGGACGTCAGTATTGTAGTAATGCCTTGGCTAAGGTCATCTAAATCTCTTTGTCAATCCATAGTATCTCCTGATGGCATGTCAACAATTCCACTTTTCTCATGCTATATTTAAGGAAAACCAAAGATTTTATTTACCAAGCCCTTTATTGGCCCCCCCAACCTCCCACTCACCCCATGTCTTCATTATTCCTTTCACATTCCTGTTGCCATAGCCAGTCACCACCTTCCTCTTAGCAACCTCTGGTGACTCCTGACCCACAGGACAAAGTCCAAAGTCAGCCTTCAGAAGGGTTGTTCCCTTGCCACCTGTTTTGGCAAGGGTTGTTCCTTTGCTACATTTGTCACCTTGCCCCAGCTCATCCATCACTTGGCTGTACCCTGAACTCTATACTTGAGCTTTGCTCAGGCACTTCCTTTGCTTTGATGTCCTCCTGTCCTTTTTCTACCTCTTTGATCTTTATAGCAGAAACTTACTTCACTGACAACATCAGCTACTGCCCTTTTGGATCATGTTGGTTGTGCTTTACACAGGATATTCCCCACTAATGACAGATCTGGCAAAGGTAGAACTCATCCAGTATACAAATTTTGGCCAGGAGCTCCCTGGTGGCTCACAGTAGTGGCTTTTGAGATACCTCCTACCTGATTCTTGCCCATCCCTACATTTCTGGAGATTAAACTTGCATTGCAGGATGGTTCTTTTGCCCCTTCCTTTTTATCCTTCATACCCCTTGTCCCCAATAAGTCTCTTGTACATCTACTTTGTCTTGGCATTTGCTTGTCAGAGAACAAAATTAACACATTGATAATTTCCCTGGTTCAGTCAAAGCCTAATCAAGTATTTATTCATCCACATGAGCATCATTGTAGGTACCTCTATTATAGCAGTGCATTTTAGTTGTGAACCTAGCTTTTATAAATGGCTGATCTAGCTCTATAACACTACATTTTACTATCACTGTTCCCACAACCTAAACCATTGTGCCATCTTCTTTACCATGTTAGCTCCTTCTGATCAGCTTATTTCTCCCATTCCAATTTCCTTGTATCGGGCATGCATTAAAACATACATATTGAAGCCAGGCAATGGAGGTGTACACATTTAATCCTAGCACTTGGGAGGCACAGCCAGGCATATCTTTGTGAGTGAGTTCAAGGCCAGCTTAGTCTACAGAGTGAGTTCCAGGACAGCCAGGTCTACAAGGAGAAACCCTGTCTTGAAACACCCCCCAAAAAAGCATGTATATTGTGTTGGGCTCAGTTTGGGGGGTGCTAAATAATCCTCTTTCAATATGAATCATGTTAAAGGGAAGCATATTGCATGTCACTGATCAAAAATGATACAACCAGGCCGGGCATTGGTAGCACAAGCCTCTAATCCCAGCACTTGGTAGCCAGAGGCAAGCAAACCTCTGTGAGTTTGACAAAGCTACACAGAGAAACCCTCAAAAAATGATGCAACCAAATGGTTTACACAAAAGAGAAGTCCTCATCCGTCATTGCTGAAGCAGTTAAATCCACACACTTATATACTTATGCTCCACTTTTAAGTAATATGGTGCCCCTAAGTCTTTGTTCATTTGTTTTTCACGTAGGGACTCTGCAGTACATGGCACCTGAGATTATTGATCAAGGACCTCGAGGTTACGGTGCTCCAGCTGATATATGGTCCTTGGGCTGCACCATCATTGAGATGGCAACCAGCCGGCCTCCATTCCATGAGCTTGGTGAGCCACAAGCAGCCATGTTCAAGGTAAAATATATTTGTTCATTTAGGTGGTTTAGATGGATGTTGGGGCAGAACTCCCCAGATGTGAAACTCATGATTCTATCACTGAAGTTGAGCCTTGGCAGAAGGTTCTCACAGCTTTCCTGTCTTGCATCATGCAATTCCAAGGCCAAGATAAAAAGTCTTCTGATTTTTCAATCCCAATAGAACCCTGAATGTAAGGGCTGCAAAACAGAAACAACTTCCCCTCAGCACATCAGTGACTATAGTTGATCCATTTGGGACCATTGAAGACCATACCTGCAGCTTCCATCACAGGTCTTGGAATCTAGAGCAGCTGGTGCTAAGGAGAGCATGCTGTCTGCTTCCTGGTCTGTTGAACTCTGTGGTGCTCAGGAAGCACAGCTGACAGCTATGAACTGAATTCATCCATAGGGCAAGAGTAACTTTCCAGATCCTCTTCCTGTCTCCTGCTTTTGCTTAACCAATCAGCTGTACAAACTCTTTGGAAATGTATTGACTCTTTTGGGTTGTACATGAAGTCAGTTTTTATTGTCAACAAAAGCATAATCAAAGCACTCTTGGTGATGTCCTTAGGCTGGACATGGTGGGACACTCTTGGAAGCACTTGGGAGATAGAGGCAGAATGATCAGGAGTTCAAGGCCATCCTCAGCTACATACTAAGTTTGATGCCAGCCTGGAACACACGAGGCCCTTCCTTACCCCCAGCCCCAGTCATGCATGTACAAGATGCCAGGTGCTACACACTTTGCCATTTTTATTCTAATAACCAGAGAGGAACTACCTCTTCTCTCTTTGGGTTCAGGCCATGATTCTTTTTTTAATTTTTATGTATTCTGGTGCTGGTAGGCACTGCCAAAATCTCTTCCTCATTGCTCAGGTGAGAGGTGCTACAAATAATGCCTGGTAATTGGGTTCTATCCAGCATCTAATGTTGCAGGATTCCCGCCTGGGTCCCGTCGATGCTTTAGCCCCCAAATAACACAGGAGACACTATATTAATTATAATGCTGTTGGTCATTTGCTATGGTTTCTTAATGGCTAGCTCTGAATTATTAATACATAATTACTAATATATATTTTTGTAAAGACTTATCTTACCAAGGACACAGCCTCATGCATCGTCTCCTCCCACGATCACATGGTGGCCCTCTACCCTTGACTACATTTCCCAGAATCCTCCTCGACTCCTAGTCCCACCTGTCTTGCTACCCTATTGGCCAACAGTGCTTTATTCATTAACCAATAAGAGAGACATATACACAAGACTTCCCCCATCGATCTAATAGTCTCATAACTCTTAGACCATTCATTTGTTCAAGCTATGAGAAGTGGTGTCCTGAGAATGGAGCATGTTACTTGGTCAAGGGCTTTGTGGAGATAAAATCAGAAGGCTTGCAAGTTTTGGAGCTCACAGAGTGAATTCAGCAAGGGAATAAAAACCAGACCCCCCCCCATAGCCGAGGAGTGGGCATTGAGTACGTATATGAAAGACAGAGTGGCTTCTACCTCTGGGTTGCATAGAGGAGTTGGGAAAGGCACAGGAAGGTACTGGGGTTATGATGACAGCTCCTTAAAGGGCTAGAGAGCAGCCTGTAGTGAAAACAGTTATGTAGGAGTTTTCACAAAAGATTCCTATGCCATGATGGGACGTGACATCAGTGGAGCTGACTCTTGCTCCACTATGGTTCACATGGGACCTCCTTTAATGGGCAGTAGATTAGCTGGCAATAAGAGGAACTGGAGCTAGCTTGGTCTTGCAAGCCCTAACAAGAAAGCATTTATCCCTTCCTCAGCCATGTGACCTTAGCCAGTGGAGGGAGGAGGCCATCTTATCTGTAAGATGGACAATTTGCTTATCTGTAAGGTAGAAGCCTCAGGCTGTGCTTGAGCTGGAGGCTAAGAATCCTGGCTGTGAGTACAATAGAGATATGAGAGGAAGTGGTGTCTCTTAGAGTCTTTGTCTGGGAAGTTAGTATATCTTTGAAACCTTTGAATTTTCTCAGCTGGAGGCTTTCCTATCCCAAAACCACTATCCTCTAGAGCAGTATTTTTCAATACAGTTCCTCATGTTGAGGTGACCCCCAAACCATAAAATTATTTCATTGCTACTTCAGAGCTAATTTTGCTACTGTTATGAATTATAATGTAAATATTTCTGGAGATAGACATTTGCCAAAGGGGTCATGACCCACAGATTGAGAATCGATGCTCTAGAGGCTTAAAAGACAGTTTGTTCCTCACAGTTCTGAACTGACTGTTGGTCTTTACTCATGGGTGCATCCAACTGGTGGCCTTGCCGGGGGGCAGGATCATCTGACAGGGTTCTCCTGCGTGACTGAGAGTACAGCAGAAATAGTGACTGAGCCACTCTTTCACATGGTTGTCTATCCTGGCTCCCTTTTCTTACTGGGATGGTCTCCAGACTCCAAGAGCAGACAGGGTCCACCAAGCCTTTCGGGCCTATGTCCTGAAAGCCTCTCACACACTATTGCTTCCCCAACAGTTTCTTGGTAAAAATCGTGAGAAACTAGCTAAGACCTCAGGAAAGGGGAAGTAGACTCCATGTGTACATGGGAGGAGCAGAAACATCATGTAGCAAAGGGCCCTCCACATAAGTATCACCGGACTTTTATCCTCATGACATGGCAGCTTCTGTTGAAAGTGCATGCAGCTGAATTCACCCAAGGCTGATGTTGTTAACCGTCCCTTCAATGCAGGTAGGGATGTTTAAGATTCACCCTGAAATTCCAGAAAGCCTTTCAGCCGAAGCCAGAGCCTTCATCTTATCTTGTTTTGAGCCTGACCCTCACAAACGGGCCACTGCTGCTGACCTACTCCAAGAAGGGTTCTTAAGGCAGGTGAACAAAGGCAAGAAGAGCCGAATTGCTTTCAAGCCTTCAGGTAAGGCCTACCTGAACAGCTAGAGAACATCCTGGGCTTGAGCTCCTCTCGTGCCCAGAGGGGGGAAAAATGGGTGCCTGGAATACCAAGCTTCCCATGCTAGGCCCACTTAGGTGAAAGAACAGCAGGAGTGGTCCCAGAAGTTTGAAGAGTATGCAAACCCAGCCAGTTGTCCATCTACTTTCTGACAGGCACAGGACACCGCATGGATCACCATAATGCCCTTTCTTGTACTGAAAGTACTTCTTTGAGGAATGTAAAGAGGAGGAAGACAGAGGTCCCCTGCCTTGGGTTTTGTCCCTTTCCCACATGTAGAGCCTGGTGCTTCATTTTTGAAGTCTGGCCTGTCAGCCTTTGTTGATAGTAACTTGATTAAAGGGCACATTGGGCAAGTCTGCCTGTGGTCGCTGTCCTGTAGGCCAGAAAATCCTACATGACACTTTCTTGTGCAGTTAAGTCCTGTCGGTGAACTAAGGTTGGCCTTTAAAAAGAAAACAAGTTTTCCTCATTTCACTGGTGGCTATGGCAGTGTGGTTCACCAACTTGCTACAGAGAGCTGTGTTCCAGATGAGGTTCACCCCAAACCTACATTTTCACTAGGATCGTCTCCCTAGGGATTGTTCAGCAAACTAGAGCAGTCCATAATTAGTAAGCCCTTATCTGAACACCTGGCCACTCTCTGACTGTTTCTCCACAGAGGGTGTCCGGAGTGGCACTGGTACCCTGGCCCTGCCCTCATCAGGTGAGCTTCTGGGCAGCAGCAGCAGCGAGCATGGCTCCATCTCCCCAGACTCGGATGCCCAGCCTGATGCATTCTTTGAGAAGACCCAGGTGCCCAAGCATCACCTCAGCCACCTTCTCGGGTACTGACTGTCCCTTGTCCCTCTGCAGGGTGCTGGTTGTTCCTCAGTAGCAGAACACCTGCTGGTTGGCAGGAAGGGCTTTTGCAGGGCAGCAGGGTGGCCAAGGAAACACTTCCTTCAGCCATTGTCCCTTCTCTGGTTGTCCCTATTCTTCTTTCTCCCCCTCCCCACTTCCCTTTTTTTGTCTCCTCTTCCCCTCATTCTCTGTGCCTCCCTGTTCTCCCTATTCCCTTCCACTTCTTTACCCTCCCTTTTGACCCCTCATCTGCTTGTTTCTCTCCCCCAAGGATACCATGGAGGAAGTCAAAGAGGGGAGAGGGGATACTACACCTCTTGCCCACCAGTTAGTCTCCTTCCGCAAGGTCTTCCGGAGTCTCTGCCAGGACAGAATATACTACCCTTCCCAGACACACAGGAATTGTTGAATGTGTTCCTTCCGCAGTGTTCCAGATGAAAGTGCGGCCCTAGAAGACCGTAGCACAGCCTTATCCCCGGAGGAGAGGGATCCTGGTCTTTTTCTACTGCGCAAAGACAGTGAGCGCAGAGCTATCCTATACAGAATCCTTTGGGAGGAACAGAACCAAGTGGCCTCCAACTTACAGGAGTGTGTGGTCCAGGTAGGTAGGTACAGGCTGAGGGAAGGCATCTGATAGCAGGGACAACAGGATGTCCTCTCCTCTGGCACATTCACATAGTTGTAATGATTACTGTACTTAGTTCCAAACATCTTTCCCTTTCCTAACAAAGGAAAACACAAAGAAAAACTCCTCTGAAAGGTATATTTTGAGCTTGGTAGGGTGGTGCTGCCCTCTGATGGAAAACAAGGCAAATGGCAGCTGAAAGCCCTGAAAGGCCTCCAGGGAGCCTCTAGAGCATGCTTCTCAGCCTGTGGGTCGAGACCCCTTTGGAGTCACATATATAACCTGCATATCAGATATTTACATTCCAATTCATAACAGCAAAAATACAGTTATGAAGTAGCAACTAAATAATTTTATGGCTGGGGGGGTCACTACAACTTGAGGAACTGTTTAAAGCTCACAGCATCAGGAAGGTTGAGAACCACCATGCTAGAGTTATACTCAGAAGTTAAGAGAATAGCCAGTGTAGGGGGAATGGTTATGGTAGAAAACCAAGTTTTAACTAGGTTGAGGTAGTAGCAAAGTGATGTCTCACCTATCAGAGAGGATCCCCCAAGACTGACAGTAAAGATATTGAGAGGATTGAGGAAGAAGACCCTTACTCAGGAGCCCCCACAATTCCATTAGCAAATGGAATCTACTTTCTCATGATGCATTTGGAAATTTCTGCCCCCTCTCTGACTCACTCAAATGAAAACGATTTTGTGTATGTATGTATGTTTTTGTCAGAGTTCAGAAGAGTTGCTCCTCTCAGTTGGCCACATCAAACAGATCATTGGAATCCTGAGGGACTTCATCCGCTCCCCAGAGCACAGGGTGATGGCGGCCACAATATCGAAACTAAAGGTGGACCTGGACTTTGACAGCTCTTCCATCAACCAGATTCACCTGATCCTGTTTGGATTCCAGGATGCTGTGAGTGTTCTATCAGGCCCTGGAGAACATGACAGCTAAACCAGTTAATTCACCCTGTTCTGTAGCACCCATTCCTTCTCATTTGTTCACAACCTGAATCCAAAATCTCAGCAGCTCCTTGTAAGCACCTAGTAAATAACACTTTGTAAAGTGAAGCACTTGCATTTGACCAGAGAACATGTATAGACTATGGGGAGAGGCATTCGCCAGCACAGTGGGTTTGATGCCTGCCCAGATGTATGCTCCTCCAATACCAAAGCCGAGTCTGGTTTATCTTGTCACATGCTACCAATAGTTTGTCCTGTCATAGATGCTTAATAAATGCTCCTTGAATAAACAGCCAAGAAGTCCAATGGCATTGATCCCATTGTGATAATTAATTATTTAGAACCCATTGTAACTTAGAGGAAGATTCATTCAGAAAAATGAATCAGCAGAAATCCAGAGCAGCACAGCAACATTTCATCTCAGAAGAAATGAAAACAAATTAGAACCATTAAATCTGTCTCTTAAAAGTTCAATAGAAGAGACATACCGACTTTTGTGATTATTTTTAGGTCAATAGAATTTTGAGAAACCACTTAATTAGGCCTCACTGGATGTTTGCAATGGACAACATCATTCGCAGAGCTGTGCAGGCTGCAGTTGCCATTCTCATCCCAGGTAAATACCCTCTTGCACTCAACATCAGGTTCAGTAACATCCTCAGCATCCAACAGTCTCGTTGCCTTTTCTGTTTCTGTTGTGGCTGTCTACTTCCCCACAGTTAAGTAAATGCTGCCATAGATCTTTCTGGGACTCAGTCTGTGATAACATCTCATGGTGCCCTGTTTACCTACCTTCTGGGCATAATTAAGGTGATCCTGTATAGATTATACTTTTAATCTTAACAGGAAGTCAATGTTTGAAGGCAGGGATCCTCCAGTGCTCATACAGCCTCCTCAGTGTGCTTATCAGATAGTTGATAATTACATGGCTGTTTTTTCTCTTAGAAGAAACATGGCTATAGGTCTTGCTGTATGTGTGTGCATGTCCACTCTGGGGAACAAATTCAGGGTCTTACGTGTTTTGAAGTACATGCTGTACATCTGAGCTATGTGCTCCCAGCCCAATCTTAGGAGACTTCCTTTTTGAAATGTTAGCACAAGCTTAATGGCCAGGTTGCCTTTCCTCTGGTGCTTTGACTGATGAAGGGCAGGCTCTAGAATTGTTGCTACTCTCCCTTCCCCTCTTTACACTGGGCCCATGCTGGCCACTTCTGCCTGCTCTCCCAAATGTTCCTTAGAACAGGTATCAACCAAGCAGAGCATGGGCCTATTTGTAGCCATCCGTGGTTAACTGGCCTTTACAGCCTTCATTGTCCATTTCTTCTTGTGTAAAGTGGGAAAGAACTATATTTACACTGCAGAGTCCAATCGAATCATCTCTGTAGTCAGTAGTCCCCTCATAAGCAGTGAACTGAATTGCCTTGTTGAGTGTTATTCTGTACCTTGGTCTGTGTTTCCACAGAGCTCCAAGCCCACTTTGAACCTGCCTCTGAGACTGAAGGGGTAGACAAGGGCACAGAAGTGGAAGGGGACTATCCCTTAGTAGACCTGCTTGGCCAAGTACACATGACACCCAGAGGTACCAGATCTGGCTCAGTGGCTATCCAGGAGGGCCAGCCACACCAGCAGGACCCAACTTTCCAACTGAGCAAGCTCAGGCAAGAGAATAACAGGTCAGGATCTCGCACACCCTGTATAAGATCATCTGGTCACTGTTAAGAACTTTATCCAGGTGGGAGGGGCAGAGAGAATGTCTATATGAGTAAACTGGGGCAAGGGAACATTTACAGCATCAGCAGTAGAGTAAGGCCTCCTTTCTTTTGATGCCAGGAATCAGGACAGTGCTGCGGTACAGGTCACACACAAATCTGTCATACCAAAAGCAGCAGCACCATCTGAGTTTTGTCTTCACAGTGGAGCCTCTGGCATGGCATGTGGCCCAGCAAGGGACAGCTGTACTCTGCCCCACAGGCAGGGGAAGTGGGACAGTACAGCACTTTGCAGACAGTGGCGTATCCCATAGCCTTCCCAATAACTTGTTAGGATCCTAGACAGGCATTAGTATCTAACCTTGTAAGCGAGTAACATAATTCCCTTTTTAAGGCCTGAAATTTCTTTAAAATGTCTTTGCAGGGGTGTGGAGAGATGGTCAGTGGTTAAGAGCACTGGCTGCTCTTCCAAAGGACTGTAGTTCAATTCCCAGCACCCACATGGCAGCTCCCAGCTGTCTGTAACTCCAGTTCCAGCAAGATCTAGCATCCTCACACAGACGTATATGCAGGAAAAAACATCAATGGACATAAAATAAAAATTAAAAAATCCCTTTAAGAAAGTCTTTGTGGAAAGATTTGTAATCATCCAACTCAGTGTTAACTAATGGACAGCCTGCCTATCCTCATGGTGTGACATAAACAGAAGTGGGAATCATTTCCATTAACCACCAGAGGCTCAGGCTACTTGATGTGCTCAAAGAGGAGCTTCTTGAGACAGATGCAGGCAGGCAGGGTGGAGGCAAAAGGAATTTACATGTTGAGTGCTAGTATGTTCTCCTTGTGGTCTTGCTGGGGTAGAAGTATGCACTTCTCCCACTCCATTTTGCTACCAAATGACCCCCCCAAACTGTTTTTGTCCACTTACTTATATTATGGCTGTGCCCTCTTGGGCAACATCAATAATGAACTCCTGTAATTTAAAGCTTAGTCCTACAGTCCTTTGTTCACCAGTACAGATAAACTAATTAATTAAAAGGGCATGCCATGTGGCTAAAGTAATCTTGTTTATTAGATACATGAGCAAACAAAAAGGACTAGCCATGGCTCTGACTTGCAACCCTGTTCCCTACTGCTATTAATGAGCTAGCAGGGGGGAGATCTAGAAGTCTGAGGATTAACTGTACTAAGCAAGACTTATCTTTCATGTCCCAGGCCCCACCCCTGAGACATAGTAAATTGCTTAAAGAAACTGCTTGGAAAAGAATGTTTACTTCCTAAGCATTTGTTCTAAGGTTTAAATGCACTATGGACAGTCCTAGGTGTTAGAGTACTAAGAGATTGCTAGCAGTATTCCTCTTATGCAACTGCAGTTTGCACTGTCCATCCTTGGTCCCCAGCTGTTCTTGCCCAAATAGTACTCTTGCTACCCATCCTAGAGTCAGCTACTTTATCAGACTTGGTTTGAATAATCAGATGGTTCTTCTGGCCAAGTTCTAAAACAGCAAGTTCACTTTTGGTTCCTGATACATTTTGAAACAAAACTGTCTTAGTCCATAGGAGGCTGCGCTTATAGAATAATAAAAACTTTATTTCTCACATCTCTGCATACTTGAGTCTAAGATCAAGACACTGGTGGCAGATTCAATGTCTGGCGAGGGTGCATAGATAACTGTATGACAAGGAACTAATTTCCCAGGCCTCTTCCTACCATTTTAACATGAATTTCAAGATGGACACAGTCAATGACTATTGCAAAAATATACCCACACTCTAAAAACACGGTTCTCCTATACAGGATGAAAACTAATGAAAAACCTTCAGTAACAAATCCACCTGATTCTCTTTGGGGCCCTACAGTTTGGATTTGGACTGTGCCCTTTTCTTTGTTTTTCCAATACAAGATGTTTAACAGATGTTTGAATTGAATGTGGATATTTAATGAATGATTGGAGGCTTTTGTTTTAAAAAAAACAGACTTTGGGAACACCTAGTTCAAAAAGAGAGAGAGTACCAGAATCTTCTACGGCTAACTCTGGAACAGAAAACTCAAGAATTACATCACCTTCAATTACAATACAAATCCAATGGTGAGTCATTTTCGATTTGCTCTGATGTAGATTAAGAAAGGACAGGGTCCAAAACAATACAGAGAAACCCTGTCTCGAAAAACCAAAAAAAAAAAAAAAAGGAAGGACAGGGTAACAAAAAAGTATATTGACTGTGAGTCATCCCACAATTTTATGTCAAGAAGGATACCTTAGTTAGAATGACACTCATCTGTCCCTTAAAACATGGGATAAAGAACTGGACCTAAACTTCTTCCTTTGAGTTTCAGTGTAATCAGGAATATCCAGCCTAAGATAAGACACTTCAAGCTGAGAACAAGCTGAGAACAAGTATTATAAATGAGGCTGGTAATATCTCTAATTCCAAACTTACTAAAGAATCTATATAGAGATGACTTTACTCTCTGGGAAGGAAACCCAAGACTTATAAAAGTAGCTGAATCAAAAAAGTTTTATTCATTTCTTTTTCACATCACATTTACATTCTGTTTGGATACATCATTACATCCACTTTGTAACTTTTGAAGCAGTTTATGGTTATACAGTACTATACAATAAAACAAAATTGGAATCCTAGGTGGTACAGAGAATCCGGCACCTCCTCATGAACTGGGAACAGACAGAGAGCTTATAGACTGGTTGCAACTACAAGGGGCGGATGCAAATACAATAGAAAAGGTAAATTCCTAAATCAAAGTATTCCTATGGTATTGTTGAAAAGCTGCTTATCTCATACACTGAATCACTGTTTCAGATTGTTGAAGAGGATTATACACTTTCTGATATTCTCAATGATATTACTAAGGAAGACCTAAGGTGCCTCAGACTACGGTAAAAGCTTCCAAATGGTTTGAATAATAGGTGTTAGTGAACATTTTAAAATGAAATAGAACAACAAAATGCTGGTAGCTTTCTTCAATCTTAATGAAATTATCTTTCCACTCTTGTTTAAATGCCTACACCTCTACACAGTGCCACCAACACTTCTATGACACCAGGTCCAGACAAAGACACGCACACTCAATAAGTTAGAGATTATATTTGAAAGACTAGCTGGCAAATGTAATCCTGTAGGTCAAATGCTTGTTTCTCCTACTTGTGAGGTGGCTGTTTTCAAATTTGCTTTTCTTATGGAAACTCCTGTTTTGCAGCGGTGGTGTCCTCTGTAGACTCTGGCATGCAGTCTCCCAGCACAGAAGACAAACACAGGAGTCCTCACACTGAGCCAAGCTGGAGAGAATATGCAAATACCCTACCTGCTTATGGCCAAAGCTTCTGTTCATGTACACACAAATCCTGCATTTACACAAAAGGACCCCTGTTCCCTTAATTCGAGCATGTTTAATTTAGGTCATCCTTGTGTATAAACAGGATTGTATGTAACATCAACCATGATCTAATGTATTAAATTCTTAGAGGCTTATATTTCAAAGTCAACATACCTTATAGCAACTGCTGGAAAGATAAAGCATAATACTTAAATGTGAAAGGTAAAAAAAGTGTGCCTTGCAATGGGAATACAAGTTTGTGTTTGTTAAATGGGAAAATTAAAATATTTTACCTTTGAAGTACCTTTGTTTTAAAATGCCTGATTTTATAGCCTTTGATCACAGAGACATGATGATCGGTGCCAACAGATGTCAGCCTCCACAATGCATGCTACTCCTCTCCCCGTGCATTGCATTAATTCCAGCATGCCTCCTGGAGGACATACAGCTATCTATGACCACACAACAAGAAGTGGCACAGTTATTCCTTTTAGTAACTGTTGTAGGATTTGATGAGGGAAAGTTAAACTCTACATATTTTAAATCCTATACAAATCCAATACACTCTTATTCACATGGATACACTGCATACAACATACAAACTGCATGCAACTTACTCTTCCTTAATTTACATGTTTTCAAGACTTTTTGGGTATTTCCTGTTCTTACAGTGGATGATCAACGCCCAACACCCATCCATTTCACCGTTTCCCATTAACTGACTGACTTAAACTTGATCCACTGGTTGGCACCACGCACTTCAAAGGGAGGATCGCTGCTGTAGATGTGATAGCCTAGTTCCTCCAAGGGTGGCTCTGGATCAGCTGTAGCAAACTGGGCAGCATCCTCGATCTCTTTCCTCACTTCCACATCAATCTCCTAAACACCAGAATACAATGCAAGAGATTTTTCAATTAAGGGCAGCTTTGGAACCAACTAGCATGTAAAGGATAGTTTTAGAAAAAAGGGGGGAAACCAAGTTTTTGTACTAATACACTTATTAATCTTAGGCAGCGGCCTAACTGTAAACTCTTTACTTCTATATGGAGACCAGAGGCTGATGTCAGGTATCATCTATTACACTCTCCACCTCTATCCAGAGCTAGGGTTGTACACATGCAACACTGTGACCATTTTATGTGAGTGCTGGAAATCCAGACTCAGATCTTCATACTTGTACAGCACGCATTTTACCAACCGAGTCATAGCCCTTGCCCTTCAACTCTTAGTTCTCAGCAGAAAGACCAAAAAACAATAGCCCCCATCAGGTACGGGAAACTGGTCACAGAGAACCTACCTTTAAAGCCAAACTTAAAAGCCCCAAGTGCAACTGTACCTTTAATTCTTCAACACTTGCAAGATTGCTGTTCACCATTCTATCCTTAAGAAGCATAATAGGGTCGCTCTTACTCCTTACTTCCTGAATTTCTTCTCGAGTGCGGTAACTATGGGGAAGGGAGAGGCAGTAACAGACCCGTAAGAACAGTGACTATAAAGCAGACAGCTTAGTGACATATAGGAGTGTATTTCTGAATGAGAGGAACAAGTTAATAATGCCAATATCACCGTGGGAATAGTAGGGGTGACAGGCTGTTAGGCATCTCTTATAAAAGTTATTCACTGTAACTTGGGGCTTCATAGGCATTCTGATGAGGGCCAAGTTTTCATTTGCTTTGATCTGGAAGAAAGGGTCACCAGTTCTAACCCTCGTTAGCCTCAAGTTTTTACATGGATGGGACAAGAGAGAGTTGGCAGTGGTGATAATTATAGGATTTGAAGCATCATACAAAGACCCCAAAGCGGCATTGCTAGCAAAATCTTGAACATACCAGGTTTCTGACAAAATATAAGGGTTCTATATGATGGAACAATTACTACACAAAAGTCACTTTCCACCTAATTTTTTGTTTCCCTTAGTCTAGTGGTTCTCAATCTTCCTAATACTGCAACCCTTATCAGTACAGTTCCTCATGTTGTGACGACTCCTAACCATAAAACTATCCCCATTGCTACCTCATAACTTTAAGTTCGCTGCTGTTATGAATCATAGTTTAAACTATCTGGCATGTGACCCCCTCGGAAAGGGTTATTGCAACTCACAGGTTGAGAGCTACTGCCTTAGTCAATTCTACAGTGGCTGAACTTTGACTAAACTGACTACTCTTAACTGTGTCAAGCCTGTTAATTCATAATTATGCACTAGAGCTAAGGGAAAAGGAACAACTTAAACTTTCCATGTGGCAGTTAGCCTTGCTTCCCTACCAGTGAGATTTTCAATCTCAGTGCTCTACAGGTAAGAATATGCCATGCCTGAATTTGGGGTAATGCCCACATAAACTAAATGAACCCCCCCCAAATAATTCTCTTGACAGTTCTGCATTTCAATTTAGTTACATAATGCTCTTAAAATTAGTGCTCATGCTAACACATAACATACATTGTTGGGATCTACTTTCAGACTAAGACTCAAAACCACTTGATGTCAACAAAATAATTTTATCTCATTGTAAGAGCCATGATGAAGTACTCTACCATTTTTAAGTACCTCAAAGCCTGCCCACCTACCATAGGAACCACACTCAGATACCCCATGACTTTACCTGACTCCAGGGTCGCTCATACTATGTCCATGGTAACGATAAGTCTGTAGCTCCATCAGGATGGGCCCCTAAAACAGATAGTTAAAAGACTATGGGGAAGTGTGTCAAGAATTGTTGCCTCAAGTGAAGACCCCAGCAACATCCAATACATTCTTATCCATCTTCTTTGTATCAATTGAGTTGTCAAGAGTTTATTGGTTAACTGATGTATTTCAAGACAGGGTTTCTCTGTATAACAACTCTGGCTGTCCTGTAACTCACTCTGTAGTCCAGGCAGGCCTCAAATGCAGCGATCCCCACCAAGTCCTGTGATTAAAGGCATGTGCCACCACCTAGACAGACTGACTTTTTTTTGTTTTGTTTTTCCACAGATAGGCTTTCTCTGTAGCATTGGAGCCTGTCCTGGAACTCAACTCTGTAGATCAGGCTGTCCACAAACTCACAGAGATCTGCCTGCCTCTGCCTCCCCCAAGTGCTGGGATTAAAGGCATGTGCTACCACCACCCAGTCGGGACTGATTCTTAACACCTATTTATCTCATGTTTCATCCGTCTCAATTTTACCAAAAGTATACTGCAGGGACGTATTTTCTATGCTTAGAACTGCTAGTTATTTTTAGCTACTTGAACCTTTTAAACCAGTCTCTGCTCCACTCTCCCTCACTGCCATACACTGACAGGTAAAGCAGCAAGATAGACTGCATTTGAATGCCTGTTATGTAAGTAAAACTGTATTGTGGGGATCAAACGACTTATAACAGAGGGATGGGAACACATAATTAACTAAGCCAAAAGACAAAACAGCTTGTAAAAGTGAAGACAGAGGCAAAATGCCAAGGAAACCAGGTGAGCCAAGACCATGCTCTCTCATTGGACTCTGCTTGTCTTAAAGAGCTCACATTACCCCAGGATAGCGCCAACAGCCATCTGGAAAGGCTTCTTTTAACTTTGAAATAAATATCATTATAAACTTATAACCTATAATCTCATCTTACCTTACCAGACCTACAATAGGCAGCTGCAAACTTTGTTGCCTCTCGGACACACAAGATATCCATTCCATCTACCTGTTAATAAAGATGGGAGAGGCAGAACGTACATGAATTGTCCAAATCCATTTCCCATGGTGCTGAAGAACGGAATCCAGGGCCTCACACGTGCTAGGCAAGTGCCCTGCCACTGAGCCACACACCTCTTGCCCTCCCATTCAACTTTCAATGACCTACTCAGGAGTAATGTGATGAACTATAGAGCATCTAGCTGACAGGGTATAGTTTTGTCTCTACAATAAGGAACCTTACCCTCAGTCCAGGAATAAAATCTCCTCTTTTGTAGTAATCCGTACTGGCCGCTGCTCTCTCGACAGATGTCCCCATGCCATAGCGGTTATTTTCACAGATGAAAATACAAGGTAATTTCCACAATGCTGCCATATTGTAAGCTTCAAATATTTGACCCTGAAAGTATTATATAAAATGTTCGAGTGGTTTAATCTGCCTATTTCTCTAGATGTTTTTACCATTTCTAACAGCTGTTGCTCTGCCTAACACAGAAAGCTTGCACAAAGTTTCCAGTGGTGAGGGAAAGGAGCATGTGCTGGCTGTGAAATGTGGGTTTTGTACGACTAGAATACATCTTGGGGATCTATCTACTAATATAGACCACACTGCAAAGAGGAACACAGAGAAGCACTGAGCTACCAATTGGTTTTATACTCTGCTATTAACCTGTTACACTCACTTGACCAGATAATCAGAGTGAACCAGCAGCATCTGAGATTCAGCATCTCAGATAGGGTCGCACTAAATGCCACCCAGAGACTGGTAACTACTAAGACCAAGACAGGATGAGCAAAAAAACCAAGAGCCAAGGTTCAGACATGATAGGAATCTGGCTTTGCCCTGGAGTCCAAGAAAGTCAGAGCCTCCTCTTATCACACTATTGCTTTGGAATGGAGGATGCATTTAACAACTGGGAATGGACCTATAGCTCAGCTGTAAGAGCACATGCTGTTCTTGTAGAGAACTCAAGTTCAGTTCCCAGCACCACATGGCAGCTCACAGCCATCCTTAACCCCAGTTCCGGGGGACCTTCTCACCTCCATTGGCACCAGGAACACATGCAGTGCACAAACATGCATGCAGGCAAAACTAGAAATAAACAGATCTTTAAAAAGGAATAAAAAAAATCTTCCACAACAGAACATATTTGCAAAGAGGAGTTTCCTCACAGGAATGTGCCCCTGGAAGGCTCTGGTAACCCATGTCAAGAGGTAAATCTCTCATGTGAGTCAGCCACATGAAGTGCTATTTCAGTTAATAAATCCAAATATGACCAGTCACAATTTGGAAATAAAAGCAATTGTATTGCAAATTAAGAGATGCACTTACCTGATTAGCGGCGCCATCACCATATAATGTCAAGCAGACCTCATCTTTTCCATTGTACTTGCAGGCCAGAGCAATCCCTGCTCCTAGGGGCACCTAACATAAACAACCACCAAGAAAGGAACTGTAGGAATTAATCAGTTAAAATGCATTTAAATTTCAACTCCTGAAGAGAATCTGGGAAGCTAAATCAGTGCTTCGAGTCTTCATTCCCAACCCCGTCACTATTCACCTATCCTGTTATTTTCAACAAAACATGAATAAATCCTATATTGTTTAACATTTCTGCACCCAAAGAATTGCTGATCCCAACAAGATGAAAAATGAAACCTAGATTTATATATATAAAAGACCTACTGTAGTAGATATTGTTGCATGCTGTTTTGTTTCACACGTCTCATTAATTTATGAGAATGAAGACTTCCTATTGATGAAAGTAAGGCTTTTGATTTTTTATTAAGCTATCAATTAAACAAGCTGCTCTCTTGTAATTGGGCCCAGGAAATGAGCCATTAATTTTACTGAAATATTAAAAGAAAGGTGAAGGAATAGCTCTACTGCTATAGGCTCTTACTCATAAAACACAACAAAACCATGAACTTTAAATCACTACCCCAAACCCACTTATTAACTACACAAATGGTAAGATGAGAAGCAATACGTATTTAAAGACAACTCAAACTCCCAAATTATCGAACTCCTTCAGAGAAGTTCTCTGGGTGAAGTCACAGGCCAGGATCAAGTATACTAAAGGATGTGTTCTTCCTCAACTACCTGAGCTCCAACGATGCCATTGCCTCCATAGAAGTTCTTGGCGTACATGTGCATGGATCCGCCTTTCCCTTTAGCACAACCTCCTCTTCGTCCTAGAAAGGACAGCACACACACCCATGCATGAAAAACCAACCATGCAAAGCAATAACCACCACACACACAAGCCAATTGTCTAAACACCTGTCTCCGGGAAAACACATACCTCATCTCTGTCTGGGATAAGAAGGTTAGGCTAATCCAATGGTGCTTGCTCAATAATCACCTAGTTACCTTAGACTTTGCACAGTATTTTTTTTTTGGTTTTTGAGACAGGGTTTCTCTGTATTGTTTTGGAGGCTGTCCTGGAACTTGCTCTGTAGACCAGGTTGGCCTTGAACTCACAGAGATCCACCTGCCTCTGCATCCAGAGTGCTGGGATTAAAGGCTTGCACCATCAACACCTGGCTTAATGCAGTATTTTTGACACTGTGTTCAGAGGGAGTACACACACTTCACTTCTAGTCTGGCACACTGAATAATGTAAGGTTCAAAACAGTCATAGAAAAGATGAATATTAAACACATTGTCTAGAATCTGTCTACATTTCACAAAGCACTTCAACCCAATTTACTTTCTCTGCTAGATTTCTCATGTTTTAGTGAGAGCAAACCTTATTCCCACTGTACAGGGCTATGCTTTTCCAATTTTACCTGAGGGGCCAGATGACTTCACAAATGGTTTACTCAGAGGCACATCAGAGGTACCAGGAATCATACCACAAGGCTTGTTTCAAAACCAAAATTTCTAAAGTTTGTAACCACTAACTTTTAACGCTTAGTAACTTCATGGGAGGTATTTGAAAACTTCCTTCACTCACTATCCCTCTCTGTAAATCCATAGCAAACCTGTTAGCTCTGCAAGAATTGTTCGGACAGGTAGGCCCCGAGTGAAGGTGAAGCCATGCGCTCGATAGGCTGTGATGAGATGGTCCGTGGGGTTTATGCCAGCCTCCAGGCCCACACAGCAGGCTTCCTGTATTGAAGAACCGTGAAGCAATACCACTATTTATTTTTGAATAAAAAGTCTCCATTACAGATCCGATATTTAAAAAACCATGAATCAAGCTGGGCAGTGGTGGCACACACTTTTAATACCAGTACTTGGCATACAGAGGCAGGTCTCTGTGAGATTGAGACCAGCTTGGTCTACAGAGTAAGTTCCAGGTCAGCCTCCAAAACAATATAGAGAAACCTTGTCTCAAAAAATCAAAACAAAAACAAAAAGAAAAACCAAGCACAAAAAAACCCCAAGGATCAATAAACTTGTCATTAGTAACTCAAAGAAAATAACTATTTTTCATCAAAAAACAAAGTAGAGGGTAAGGTTCAAACCAGAAGCCATAACCAATCCACAAATATGCCTTGCCTTCAGCCTTGACAGGGTATAAAAATATAATGTGTCAGTCAGATGTCAACATTAGAAAAGTCATAGAATGCATGAAAACCAAAGAATCCTTCCTTCTGTGTCTCCACATGGAAGTAACTGACTGGAACCAAGTCATGGCCTCTCTGGGTGGGGCATAGCCATCCTGACACTCCACTGATCCATCTCACACTGTCCGCATCTTGTTACACATAGCTCACTTCACTCATTTAGTCTAGCTAGCTCCTGTAGGCTTCTGAATTTGGAGCCAGTGCTGTAACACATTGTGGGAGTAACTGTCAACTTAAAAGCTCTAGAATCACCTAGAAGACAAATCTCTGGGTATGTTCATGAAGAAGTCTCTTGGGCTGAAGTGGGAAGACCCACCCTACATGTGGATGGCACCTCCCCATTGCCTAGGATCCCAGACTGAATAAAAAAGAAAGCAAGGTGAGCAGTAGCGTTCAGACCCTGCATCCTGACTGCAGATTCAATATCTATCTCAGCATCTACTGCCATGCCTTCCCACCAAGACGGACTGTACCTTCAAGATGTGAGCTAAAATAAATACTTTAGATTGCTTCTGTTGACTATTTCGTCACAAAAAGGAACTAACACACACATACATAAAACAACAAAACAGTTTTTTCCCAAGAATGTAGTCAGTGGAGATAAGTGGTTCTAGCAATTTTTTGGGTTTTTCAAGACAGGGTTTGGAGGCTGCCCTGGAACTAGCTGATGTAGACCAAACTAGTCTTGAACTCAGAGATCCGACTGCCTCTGCCTCCCTTGTGCTGGGATTAGAGGCGTGCACCACCACCACCCAGCTGTTGTAGCAAAAACTTCAAAATTCTAAGAACTGATAGAAAAGTCAGACATGCTAAGTATGAATGAATTCTTATGCTCAAAATTCATAGTGGATCCTAGCATTCTAACTTTTATTCTGAAATCCCTATTTCAAATCCTTCTGACCCAAGAAGCAGGGTAAAAAACCAATAAACAAAAACCATATTTAAAGCTAAGTGTGACGGCTCATGCCTATAATAATCCCAGCATTCTGGGCAATGAGGTAGCATTGTCAAGTTCCAGGAATTTCAAGCCTTCTTGGACAGTGGGAGGGCAGACATAGAGGGAGAACTCGGTAAGTAAAGGAGTTTGCTATCTAGCCTGACAGCTTGAGTTCAATCCCTGGAACCCATATGGTCAAAGGGAAGAACCAAATCCTGCAATCTGTCCTCTGACCCCGCCCCACCATACATACATACCCCCCACACAAGGAAATAAGTAAATAAGCGGGGCTTTTTTTAATCTTAAAAGCCTAGGGTGAAGTGGAAGTCAAGGATGACAGGGGAAGGCAGGCACAGAGAAAGAAACCTACTTAAGTATCCTAACGACACCCACATCTGTATGAGAAACCTACCACTTACCTGACCATCACACAAGTGACAGAAACCACGGATAATTTTCTGCTTGTACAACTGGTCTGCCTTTAGCTCCATTCGCCGCACAGTCTGCATCATCCTGTAGTACTTGAGGCCATCCTCTCTGGTGAGCACTGTGGTGACTGGAGGGCCCTCTTCTAGCCGATGAAGGTCACATCTCTGAAATAAGGTGGTCACCTCCCGGTTACTACTCCACAAATACTGCTGACTCATTCTAAGATCCAGCTCCACACAAATAATACACAACTTGAACCGCAGCAAGGAAACACAAGCCTGAGCACTGCTTCAATAATGTGGGATAGCACACACCTTGATGCTATCGCTTGAAAGGTGAAGGCAGGAGGAGCAAGAATTCAAGGTTACCCTTTGCTAGAGTTTGGGACTAACCCAGGCTCCATGAAACTCTGTCTCTAAAACAAAACCAGTGCTTCGAAATGCTTCTGATTCCTTAAATTTATGGTCATCAATGTTTCACTAACTCACACACCCCATACCACAGGTATACCCAACCTCTGGCTCAAGAAGGGCCAAGTGCCAGAATAGCTATTGGGTCAACCCAACATATTTATTTGTAGATGACAACATGTCAGAACATTAAGAGGTGGGACACCCCTGCCAGGGTATATTTTTCAAGCCTCTCTCCCTTAAACTACCAGCAAGTTATTCTTGCTAAACTCTGAACCTTTGATTCTAGAATATTTGAAAGAAAGTGACTCCATCTTCAAAGCACCAGTATCAAAATACTCCTTGAAAGCGAAACTGAATGTACCTGTGAAAAACTAGAAACACCAAGTGAAACACCTCTTACCTTAATCTCAAATGTAGCATCATTTGCAAAATTACGAGAAGCTATTAGCACTCTGCTTGCCTAGAAAGCAAAAAATATGTAAATAAAGTCATTACTCATATGTAAATAAAGTCATTACTTTTTGTTTTATACTGTCAAGAGCAAGTCATTACTATCATGAATCCATGCCTATAGATACAGGGTTTCTCTGTAGCTTTGGAGGCTGTCCTGGAACTCACTCTGTAGACCAGGCTGACCTTGATCTCATAGGGATCTGCCTGCCTCTGCCTCCCAGGTGCTGGAATTAAAGGTGTGCACTACCACAACCTGGCTGCTTGGGAGTTTAAACACAGCCATATCACTATCTGAAGACAAAAAGGAAAAAGTGGCAAATGTCAAAACTATCCTGTTTCCACTTTGTTTTCAAAGCAATTTCAGTGAGCATAATAACCAGTCAAACTGAAGAAACTAGATTAGATGTAGGCTTTTTAAGATTTATTATTTGAAAATACTGCAAATAAAAATACCTGTTAATCCCTATCTGAGGCAAGCTACTTTTCTATGACATACACCCAATGAAGAAAAACAGCTATTTAAAGTATGAGATAAATACCTTAGTGAAAAACATGTTAACACTTGTCAAAAACAACGGACTTGGGTCAGCCATTCTATAACAGGAGCAGCCTAAATCTTGAGTAGGCTCCACCTGAAGCCCCGTAACAGAAGACTATTTCTTAAAACAGTGTTCCCCCGACTGGTTTGAGTGGCTCAGTTACTCAGTTACCGATTTCTTTCTACCCTCACAACTGAACAATCAGAATACAACATAAACAATTATTCTATTCTAGCCACTTACTTACATGTAAACTAGCATCATTTCTTTTCCTGAATACGGAAAGCATATTTACCAGATCCCATAAAAAAGCATGCTTAATATGTAACCCAATATAGTTTGTAGCACTGAACTTGACCTTGGTGAGGAGTTAAGATCACTATACTAGCTATACCTCCAAGAGTATGAGCCAACAGGCAGAGTGAAAAATCTACTTAGCTCTCTCTCGCTCTTTTCCATTGCCTCCACCTCCCCATGCTGGAATTGCAGGCATGCAGGTAGCCTCTATTTATCTAAGCACAGGATATAGT
The DNA here is from genome assembly GCF_017639785.1 of Mesocricetus auratus. Lineage (NCBI taxonomy): Eukaryota > Metazoa > Chordata > Mammalia > Rodentia > Cricetidae > Mesocricetus > Mesocricetus auratus. The sequence continues at coordinate 20,805,779 of NW_024429188.1, read as the reverse complement.
CTTAAACCCTCAGTAGAAGCCTAACACCACTGCTAACACCTAATTCCATGTGTGAGTATTGTGACACCAAGGCAGCTGATCTGATGCTAATCAAGGGGTGGGTGGAGTATACAGAGTGAACACCTGGCCAAAGGAATGATTTCATACGAATCTAACCTGAACAGTCTAAGATTATGTCATTCTAGTCAGAATAGCACACAGATTAAAACTAATAAATTCTTTCTTTCTGGAACTTTTTCTTGAGTATTTTCAGACCATACCTGACAAGAGTAACTGAAATTAGGAAAATTTGCAAAGCCATGCACACAAGGTGGGGAGGGGTACAATATGGCAACTGCTGTATTAGCTGATAAAGCCAAAGGCAATGACAATACCCAAGGAAAAAAATAACTAAATCCCAGCAATGAATGCTTCAGTTAAATCAGAGGTGGAGAGAATGTGTAAACATAGCTATCTTAAAGTGAAGATAAAAATGTAGAAAAAACTAAACCTGAGACCAACCAAGAAGCAAACAAATGGTTGTGCTATTTTTTGGCAGTTAAAATTATTTTGTGGCGGGGCGGTGGTGGCACATGCCTTTAATCCCAGCGCTTGGGAGGAAGAGGCAGGCGGATCTCAGTGAGTTCAGAGCCAGTCTGGTCTACAGAGTGAGTTCCAAGACAGCCAAGAAACCCAGTCTCAACAAAAGTATTTGTGGAGCTAGAAATAGCTATTCTACTGCAAAATTAAGTTTCTAGATACAACTTCAGAAACTAACTTGGGGAACAATCTAAGGCAGAGACTAAACTTAACTTTCAAACACCACCAAATGCCTAGGTGCCTATTTAACATACCAAAGCTGGACCTGCCAGCCAGGTCCCCCCAGCATCCCCCAGTCCCCAACTCTCGGGCTGGGCTGCCCTTCCCTCAGAGGCTCTTCCCAACATCATCCAGACATTGTGCTTACCCTTCCCTTTTGGTACCTTTGGCCTCCTGGCTGCTGCAACTTGGTTCTCCTCTCTCCCTTTCCCCTCAGCCACCTCCACACAGCCCAACTCATTCTGGTCATGTCCATTCTGGACTATCCCAAATATCCCGACTTCTGACTATGCTCTCCCAACATACCTACGATAAAATCTCAATCATACCTAGGAACAGTCATGCCCTTTCCTTTTTATTTATTTATTTTTTTGTTCACAAACCAGCCAGGCATTGGTAGCAAAGATAAGTTCTTTCTCAAACATAAAATTTATGGAGCTGGGCATGGTGGGGCACACCATTAGTCCCAGCACTCAGGGGGCAGAGGCAGGTGGATCTCTCTTAATGATCTACGGATTGAGTTCTAGGACACTCAGGCTACACAGAGAAATCCTGTCTAAAACAAGCAAGCAAAAATAATTCTCTTTAAATGGGATTCCTGTTGGGTTTTTTTTGTTGGGGGCCGGGGATTGACCACAGGACCTCACATATGCTATACTCTGAGCTCCACTTCAGAGCCTAATGAAATTCCTTTCCCAGGGACCTTGAACAACTTATTCAATAAAATAAAAACTTGTATCTAAATACAGAAAGAATTTTCAAAAGTATTTAAGAATTCTCAGACTGTACCAACATGAATTAAAAACCTTACCTAATAAGCAAGGGCCAGAAAAAAAAAGACATTGGTAGTAAAAATCTCACAAAAGGGAACATCACAAATACAAACAATAAGGCAGAATAAAAATTTTAAATGTAGTTCTCTCTTTCACCTCATTTAAAAGTAAAACCACATTTTTGTAATCCATTTCAAAGTTTCACATTCAAAACCGAAGTAAGTTTCCACACTTCCCTAATAAAAAGTGGAAAGGTACAAAACAGGTAGAGGCCTCAGAGGAAAATAGGGATTAACTTTAGGCACAGTATCTTAGCTATCCAGAAGCAAGTGCCTAGCCCCCTCCCCCACTGAGTATCCCTTGGCCACTGCAGCTCTAGTTATACAAGTTTGAAGAGCCACTGCTTACTATTTGTAACCATCTTTTTGCAAGGCTTAAATGTAAAAGTCTTTTCACGTGTTTAACACGAAAACCTAAAGATGGAGCTATTTTGTATTACATAGGCCGAAATAAAAAGAAATCTGCAATTACTTAGAACTGCATACTATAAAAAGATCCATTAGAGTTTAGTGGTCTACTCTGAGGTGAAACTTAAGTTTCTAAAATTCTGAAAGGCTTCAGGAGTGGTTCCTAATTAGCATGCAACAAGTATAATCACAAAGAAAACTAACAGCCAGACGTTCTTAGCAAGCCGGATGTGGTAACACAAGATTTTAATGCAAGCAATCAGGAGGTAGAGGTAAGCAGATCTGAGTTCCAGGCCAGCCTGGAATACATAGTCAAAAAAGAATTAAAAAACTAGCTACTGGAGAGTTTACCCCATAACACCACCAAGTGAGCAAAATAATTGGGTTCCTTCTATGGTGAATTCAACTCTAGAATTCAATTTTTTTCCTGCTGTAAGGTGAACAAAGGAAACTAAACACACTTAAGCTTAGTGTCTAGCATTTAACATTTAAAGGAGTTCCCAGCCCTCTATACTCCAAAAGGAGAGCACATGTCTTAAAAGTGGAAGGCAGTATTTTTATTGATTTAAGATTCTAATTCAACTTCTTGAAACTTAAGATTTAGTAAGAGCAGCTGGGTTTTCCCCTTTCCGATGAGGGGAACAAAGCTTTTAGTTTTCATCTTTATTTCATGTCCAGTTTCCAAGCTATAAACACATTTCCCTTCAACTAACATTTCTATACACAAGGAACTTGTTCAAACCAATTAAAAATTAATAATGCAGTTTTAACATCTGTGAATATCCTGACCGAATTCAGGGCACATACTAAGAGCTCAATAAATGGCCTACACACAAGCAAAGACACACTAAGTGTGCTTTACTGACGATTCAAACACTAATGGAGCATTCACTTAATAAAACGGTGTTTTTATATTACTTAATGGAATTCCTAGAGAATTACACTTTCAACCTTTCCACAACCTCCCCAAACTAAGAACTGCATCAAATCCTGAAGAAATCAACAGAACAAGAATGACAAGTCAAAGCCTGGTAGCTGTTAAACCAAGAAAATGCAACCTCTCTGTGGCTAGGCTAGAGGTCAAAATACTAAAAGCTTAGGTGTTAGACACCTCTTAAAGCCTGGGCCATAAGTGAGTCTTAACCTCTAATCCGTGTCCTCCGGAAATCATTGCTGTTTTCTTTCGCTACTTTGAACTCTAAGCCCCTGTGTGTTTAAGAGTGAAGGCGGCTTCCTCTGGGCTCTGCTCGATTGCTCGAAAACTGACTGCCCCCCCCCAAAAAAACGCAGATGAGCAGGGAGTGGAGGAAGTTTGTTTTCCGTGAGCCTGACCCCGTATGAACCCTACTCAGAAGCGAGCACAGGTAGATGATCCACAAATGCTCACCCAGCTGGGCACTCATAAGCGCCAGGTGCCAGGCAGACAGGTTGGCACACGTGCCACTCCCTGACTCAAGATAACCCACGAGGTAGCGTTCTTAGTACCTCCATTACAGAGATGAGGAAACTGGTTCCTGGGACGATTAAAAGAAAAACTCTTTTTAATTCTTGTTGGTACTTGGTAAGGACTCAAGACTAGCAAGCGATGAAGTCGGGGTGCGCACGGAACCTCAGACTCTCCGGATTGCGAGCTTTTTAGTTCGTCTTACGTGGCCTCTTGGCCAAGAGCAATGACAAGGAGAGTGCAAGTCAGCGGAGTCCATGGAGACTGGAGCAAACCCAAGCTCCGCCTCCTGGTGTCCTGTAAGCAACCGGCGGATCTGGGGCGCTGCTGGGGAGCCGGCGAGCTCTGCCAGTTGGACTGGGGAAGGCCCGGCCGACGGGGCCCATTCTCAAGCCACCCCTCCCCGGGTCGGCGCGGCATGCACCGCGCAGGAGACCCACGCGAGCTCCGTAGATCGTCCCAGCACCGGGCCGAGCTCTCCGGGAATCCGGACCGCCCTCCTCCCGCCACGCCTCAGGCCGGCTCGAGCCCCACCCCAGCCTCCCGGGATCTGGCGGCCTCACCGGCTTCTGCGCAGCGCCTGCCAACACACGGGACACAGCGGCGAGCATCTTCCTCATGGAGCGCAGCAGACCCACGCGGTGGCCGCGGCACCCGGGCACTCAAAAGGAGTGGTTCGGACGTCCCCAAGTCTCCTTGAGGCGCCCTGAGCTGAGACCACGCCCTAAACGCAGTGACGGAGTCGAAACGACATCATGCGCCGCGCCAGTCTGTGGGCCAATTAGAATGATTGCAGGCGAAGGTCCCGCCCATCTAAGGAACCTGCGGCCGCCCATTAAAGAATTAACCAAAAAGGGGTGGAGCTGGGGGCGCCTTCCGTCACTACGCGAGGCTAGCGGGTGAGGAGGCGGGACCCTCAGGGCGCCTGCGTGGGAAAGTGGGGGGCCCCAGAGAGGCTTGGCCTTTTTCTTGCACTGGCCACCACAAGCCACAGTGAAGGGGTGAAGGCCGGTCCGGCTGGTGGTGCAGCTTTGCAACCCTGTACCAGTACACTGAAAACCCGTGGTGTCAGGGCTTGAAAGGCAGACCATCTGGTCTCTAGAAATGGTTCTGCCACTAATTTGCCTTTTAAAAGATCACATAACCCTCAAAATGTTGCCCTTGTTGACTTGAGTGAGAATAATAAAAATAGATTTAACAGTTGGATGTTGCTGGGTGTGGTGGCACATGCCTGTCATTCCTTCTCTAGGGAAGCTGAAGTAAGATGATAGCCAGAGTTGGAGGCCAGGCTGGCTACTTAGTTCAAGGCAAGCTTGGGCTACTTATCGAGAATGTCTCAAAAATAAAAATAAGTAAATGAAAGCAAATATTAATTATTGACCATAGAAGGATAAGTTCAGCCTTAGCGCTTGTTTGTTCTTTGACTTTCTGTTAGCTTGCTTTTTCTATTCATGGGGAAGTCAGTTTTAGACAACCAATTCTTTTGTCCATTGTGCTTGGGAAAAGCATGTCTCCTGTTTGTCACTGTTACCCAAACACTATAAAGATTAGGACACAAGACTTTAGGAGAACAAGGGAAATGTGCAGATGATTTCTTAACGTTTGGACTGTATTAGCCACAGTAGAGGAGTTTATGTTGCCTTGACAAGTTAGCCTCAAATTATCATTGGATCAGAGAAATAGAAGTTGACTTTTCCACTCAAATATCCGGCATGGATTGTCCAGACCATTTCTATGAGGTCACTTGGGAACCCAGGATAAAAGGTACTCTAATATTTTAACTTATAATTCCTATGGTCAATGCAACATGGAAGGAAAAAAATAGCTGAAAGTTCTTACAAGGTCCCTCATATGCTTTGGCTGATTTGTCCCCTCTTCCTGGAACTGACATCTTGGTCATTGCTCTGTCCTGTTCTGTCATCCACAGAGGGTGAAGAATGAAATGAGTGCAGATAGTGGTACATTATAACCCATGGGAAAGAAATAGCCATGAATCTTTCGCAAATACTTAAGTGAATAAGAGGAGGAATCAACATCTCCTTGCAGTGAAATCCCAGTTCATTGTTGTAAAAGGAATGCTGAAAGAAATGGGGCATAGCCGCTGGTGCTGGTAATCCTGGTACTGGAGAGGCAGAGACAGGAGGATCCCAGGCACTTGCTGATCAGTCAGTCAGTCCAGCTGATTGCTAATCTCCAGGATAAATTGGAGATCCCACTTCAAAAAAAGAAAAGATGAAGAGTAATTGAGGAAGACACACCATCAACCTCTGGCCTACACACACACACACACACACACACACACACACACACACACACACACACACACAAATATACACAGACTGAGGGGGTGGGGATCACCACATAGCAAAGACATAGTGACCATTGCAGGTAAGAATTGTCAATAGAGCCTGGTTGTAGTTGCACACGCCTTTAATCCCCGCACTTGGGAGGCAGAGACAGGCAGATCTTTGTGAGTACTCAGCCAGCCTGGTCTACGAACCAAGTGCCAGGACAGGCTCCAAAGTTACACAAAGAGACCCTGTCTCAAAAAACCAAAAAAAATTCTCCTGAGGATATACAGGCATAGCCACTTTTCCCAAGTATTAAGTAACTTGAGTTCACTCTGTGGATTATGCCAGCAACTTGATATATGATTATATTGGTTTGTTGCATTTTATTGCCATTTTATTTTATGGGGACCTGAGCAGATGTCTTGAGAAAGGAGGGCTCCTTTGTCTTGGATGAAATTGTAAAAAGGAGCTTTGTTTTCTAATCCCTCTCACTGTGCTCTCCAGTTTATGGTGGGTTTCTCTGGACATTTGGAGATCCTGTATGGTTTTTTGTTTTTTTTTCTTTGCAAATCTCCTTAAAGTTCTCATTCAAGCTGAATTTTGGGCAAAGCATAGTCCTTAGCCATGCTCTGCACAGCTTCTGGAATTGACCTAACCGGGGTGATGAGGAATGAAAGACAGACACATACAGAAAATCTGGGATATGGTGGGTTGTGCTATTCCGATGGTGGTCTCCAACTGCTACCTGGAACCTCAGTATGTATATTTTACACATCTGAATCAAAGCAGTGGGAATACTGTATAGAGATGAATAAAGAGTAGGGTTATGGTATACGTATGAATAAGGAGACAGGTTTAAGTAATATAGGTAGAAGTCCCTTAGAGGAGCAATCTTAGGCTACAGTCATGTCAACATTCGCACTTCCACCAGAGCAAAGCTGTGCTGTCCCTCTGAACCTCATCTGGGGAAGGCTTTGCCACACCCATGGGTCCAAGGCATGGGATCCTAAACATGGATGCATTCCTGTCAACAACCAACATTCGCTCAGGACTTATTCTGCACTCCACAGTCCTTAATGTCCTTGGTTTCCTCCCTGCCACCTGTCCCTGACCAGAAAACAGAACAATCAAAACTATAAAAGTCACCATTTGGAACTGGCTTTAATGTGCTGGCACCAGGCTGGTAGAGGGATTATGTCTAGAGACGTTTATGATACTAGAACTACTATATGAAGGTTTAACATAACCACAGCACACAATAAAGTAAAATGCAACAAACCAATATATCATATATCAACTTGCTGGCATAACCCACAAAGAGACCTCAACTTACTTAATACTAGGGAAAAGTGGCTATACCTCCTCCTCAGTGGGATATATCCTCAGGGGAAAATAATATACATATATATATATATATATCCTGAACATGGCACCACTAGCACAGACACTGAGATCTACAATTAATAAATGGGACCTCCTGAAACTGAGAAGCTTCTGTAAGGCAAAGAACACAGTCAGCAAGACAAAAAGGCAGCCCACAGAATGATAAAAGATATTCACTAACCCCACATCTGACAGAAGGCTAATCTCCAAAACTTACAAAGAACTCAAGAAGTGAGTCTCAAAACACCAAGGGATCCAATTAAAAAGTGGGGTACAGAGCTAAATAGAGAATTCTCAATAGAGGAGTCTACAATGGCTAAGAGACACTTAAGAAATTTCTCAACATCCTTAGCCACTAGGGAAATGCAAATTAAAACAACTGGTAGATACCATCTTACTCCTGTCAGAATGGCTAAAATCAAAAACACCACTGACAGTTTATGCTGGAGAGGATGGGGTGAAAGGGGAACATTCCTCCACTGCTTGTGGGAGTGCAAACTCGTACATCCACTTTGGAAATCAGTATGGAGATTCCTCATGAAAATGGGAATCAGTCTACCACAAGACCCAGCAATTCCACTCTTAGGCATATACCCAAAAGATGCACATTCATATAACAAGGATGTCTGTTCCACTATGTTCATAGCAGCATTATTTGTAATAGCCAGAACCTGTAAGCAACCTAGATGCCCCTCAGATGAAGAGTGGTAGAGAAAATGTTGTACATTTACACAATGAAGTACTACCCAGCAGAAAAAAAGACAAAGGGATCTTGAAATTTGCAGGCAAATGGATGACACTAGAAGAAACCATCCTGAGTGAGGTAACCCAGTCACAAGAAGGCAAACAAGGTATGTACTCTCTCATATATGGATTTTAGACATGGAGCAGGGGAGTGCCTACAATCCCACTGCCAGAGAATCTGGAAAACAGGGAGGACCCTAAGAGAAATAGGCTTGGTACCCTAGAGAAGGGGAATGGGACAGGATGTCCTGAGCAGATTGGGAGCATGGGGGATAGAAGGGGAAGCTGGGAAAAAGAGAGGGGAGAAGAGGAGGGGAGAGGAGCACCTGGTAGAGCAGGAAGTTTGAGTCGTGGTAAGAATAGAGGAGAGCAGGATAAGAGATACCATAATAGAGGGAGTCATTATAAGTTTAAGGAGAGATCTGGCACTAGTGAGATTTCCAGAGACCTAAAAGGATGACACCAACTGGCAAACTAAGCAATAGTGGAGAGGCTACCTTAAATACCCTTCCTGGGTAATGAGATTGATGACTACCTTATATGCCATCCTAGAACCTTCATCCAGTAACTGATGGAAGCAGAGGCAGACACCCACAACTAAACACTGAACTGAACTCCTGGATCCCGGTTGCAGAGGAGGAGTCATGAGCAAAGGGGTCAAGACCAGCCTGGTGTAACTCACAGAAACTGCTGACCTGAACAAGGGGGAGCTCATGGACCCCAAACTGATGGCTGGGAGGACAGCATGGGAGTGATCCAGACCCCCTAAATTTGGGTGTCAGTGAGGAGACTCAGGCAATCTATGGGGCCTGGAGTAGTAGATCTGTATTTATCCCTGGCTTACAAATGGACTTGGGGAGCCCATTCCACATGGAGTGATGTTCTCTCACCCTGGACACACGGTGGGGGGGGACCCAGGCCCTGCCCAGGATGATATGACTGACTTTGGAGATCCCCCATGGAGGGCCCCATCCTCCCTGGGGAGCGGAGTAGGGATTGGTGGGGGTGAAGGTGTTGGTGGGGTGCAGGGGAGGAGGGGAGAATGAGGGAGCTGGGATTGACATGTGAAGCAAGCTTATTTCTTTTTTTCTTTTTCTTTTCTTTTTTTTTTTTTTTTTTGGTTTTACGAGACAGGGTTTCTCTGTATTGTTTTGGAGGCTGTCGGTCCAGCCCGGCCTCGAACTCACAGAGATCCACCTGCCTCTGCCTCCCGAGTGCTGGGACTAACGGCGTGCGCCACCACCGCTCGGCTGCAAGCTTATTTCTAAATTAAATTTAAAAATTTTAAAGTATATAATAGATATAAATATATGTTATATATAAGTATATATAAACTATTCTCACTTACCATTCATTATTGTTGGGTTTTCTTTTCTTTTTTTTTTTTTTGATTTTTCAAGACAGGGTTTCTCTATAGCTTTGGAGCTTGTCTTGGAACTAGCTTTGTAGACCAGGCTGGCCCAGGACTCACAGAGATCGCCTGTCTCTGCCTCCCGAGTGCTGGAATTAAAGATATGTGCCACCGCTACCAGCTGTTGTTGTTATTAAGACAGGGTCTTACTATGTAGCCCTGACTATCTTAGAATTCTTTGTAAAACAGGCTGGCCTAAAAATTACATTTTTATTGAAAAATTGTAAGTTAAAATATAGTTAGACCACTTCCTACTCCTTCCCTATTCTCCCTCCAAGCTTTCTCATGACTCCTCCCTCTAATTGATGGCCTCTTATTATTTTTTCTGTTTTCCTCTTTTTATTATTATTATCATTACATATATACAAAAAATTTAATACAACCCTATGAGTCCATTTAGTGTGGCTTGTGTGTATATTATTTCAGAGATAACACTTTGTATTAGATAACCAATTAGGGAGCTCATCCCTGGAAATGGCTAACTTTCTCTCTCTCAGAAGTCATTAGTTGCCGGTGGTTCTTTGTCTATGGGTGGGATCACATTAGATTTTATTATTGGTGCTGGTGATTAAATCAAAGGCCACACACACACACACACACACACACACACACTCACACACACAGTGGATATAATTATATGAACATCATTGGGGGCTGGGAATATAGCTTATTGATAGTAGAGAGATTGCCTAGCATATAAGAAGTCCTGGGTTCAATTCCTAGGAATGCATAAAACTGTCATGATGGTTCAAGCCTATAATCCCAGCACTTAGAAGACGGAGGCAGGAAGATTAGAAGCTCATCTTTAACGAGTGACAACAGTGAGTTAGAGACCAGCTAGGCAACATGAGATCCTGTCTCAAAAAATGTCATTAGGAATCATGATTTTTAGCATGAAAGAAGAGTCATTAACACAGGCACCAAGAAGCCAAAGTTGATTGGCCTTAACCATATCACCAGAAAGTCCTAGCAGCAAAGATCTGATTGATAATAATTCTGGCAACTGGTTAAGGAAAAGAATCACAGCTTTTCTTTGCCTTTGTATACACTCAACAAAAAGACAAAGAAATGGTTGTTGCAGAGTAGTTCTTTGTTTCCCTTACCATAAAAAATTATGGTGTCTTCATATGCCAATCTCACAACCCCTAAGGAGACCATAGATGCCATTGTGGAGGGACTTTGGAACATGGGGTCACACTGAGAACTGGGAACTCAATCAAAGCATGTCCTAACAGGAGATGAAGTACCTTGATGCTTGTGCAATGTTCTAGCCTCCAAACCACATAGGGAATCCACTCAAACTTCTATCAGCTAAAGAGGACGTTACAATCTTCCTGGTTCAAAAAATGTACAGGAGTTGGGCATTGGTGGCACACGCCTTTAATCCCAGCACTCAGGAGGCAGAGGCCAGCCTGGTCTAAGAGTGAGTACCAGGACAGCCTCCAAAACAATACAGAGAAACCCTGTCTCAAAAAACCAAAAAAAAAAAAACATTTACAGGGAATACATGTGGCTTTCACACCTCATCAAAGAAGATTCTTTTTGCAGCAGACAGAGTCCATAAGAGAAAGCATAACTGATCAAAATGCAGAGAACAATTGACTATCATGTGCCCAGTCCCAATTGATACGTCTACACCCCAAACCCTACACTGAGGTTCTGGGAACATTGTGGAAGAGGGGGTTGTAAAGGGAAGCTTTTTCTTTTGAGAGAAGCCTTCCCGCCAGCCTGGTTCCAGAGCCTCATCAGTCCCAAATAAACACACAGGAGGCTATATTAATTATGAAGCTATTGGCCTTGCTTGTTTCTTACTGGCTAGCTCTGACTTAAGTAATTACCCCATAATTGTTAATCTAAGTATTTCTCTTACCGGAGAATAGTTCCGGGCTTCCTTCCCCATGGCATTACATCTTGACTCTCTGTGTTTCTCCTTCCCAGAGTCCTCCTGGACTCCTAGTCCCGCCTATCTAGATTCCTATTGGCCCAACAGTGCTTTATTGACATAATCACAAGACTTCCCACATCATCTCCTCTTTTCTGTCTAAACAAAAGGAAAGGTCTTAACTTTAACATAGTCAAATTATATATAACAGAAGTTATCACATAAGAACACAGTTACAACATTTTGTCTGTCAACATTTAGCAAGATTTAAAGAAAATATCATCCATCCCATCCTTGTGAGTCCAAAGTTCTATATGTAGCTTATCTTTTATCATAACTAAGGAAAACCATAATTATCTGTCTTCAACTCCATCAAAGACCCCAGAAGGATAATATATAAACACTAGGATTGACAGAAACATCTTGCTACCTGGACAGTCACCCAAAGTTCCTCTATAACGTTGGGGCATCCATCTTCAGCCCATAGGCCACAATGTGTCCAGAAGATTTCTCAGCAAAGCAGGAAATTTCAAACTGTCCATCTGCATTGGAAGTCTGTCAGTCATTTTTCTTTGTCCTGCAGAAGGTCTCGTAGACTCTTCCATGAAGCAGGAACCCTGTAAGACTGAGTTCAGCAGTCACTTTCCTGTGGGTCCTGCATGTCCAGATTATACAACAACAGTCAAGCAGTACAGGCAAGAGCAGTTTCTTGCCCAAATGGCTAATCTTGCCATGTTGAAAGCAGACTCCATAATGAGTTTCTTCGATGCCCATCTTTCTCTCAGACGTAATTGGTGCTGCCAGGAGAAGACATTTCTCATTGTCAAGAAAAACCCTAAACCATTTTAAATGCCATTTTCTGAAGGTCTTTGAAAGGTTTGAAGACTATCTATCTGTCTCAAATACATCTCTATATATCTAGAAAACCTAACTTACCTAACTATAAATTTTGACTATTATAAGTAACTATCTATAGTCTGTATTCAATTATGCATTACATTTTAAAAGATCAGTATAAGCACAATACTTAATCAAGAGGAGAAATATACACATCATAAAATTGACCTTGAATTTGTATCAATAAATGAAAAACCATACCCATAACATAATTCCCTTTTTTACCATTAATAAGAGATTGGCTGTGATCATTAGCCAATTATAAACAACCCCATTTAAATGAAAGCAAAGATTTATAAACAAGATGGGAATTAGGACGTCGCTCATTCCAAACTGCTTCTTGCTGGAAGAGGGCGCTGTTCATACCATGGGGATCATGACAAAACTCAGAAACCTGTATAAGTCCTTATTTTCAGAGTCTGTAAGACTGCATCATCTTAGCTGTTTCAATTGTTGGAACATCTGATCCACTGCTTCCGGGGGTCTTGGTTCATCAAACCACAGAAGCCTGGAAGGAATCCTCAGCTTTTCATTTTCTGTAGAAACATAAACAAAAACTCCTTTTCGAAGTAACATATCCTTATACTTAAAATTTGAAGTCAAGGCATTTTCAAAAGATATAAGTTGAATTAATTCAGCAGCATTTATAATCAAGTGTACTTTAGCAGTTGTTCCTTCCTGAGCAATCAAAAAACTGAAAAACACAATAGCGTACAGTATCCAGACTCTCTGTGTATTTTCCATCTTTGCGTGGCTTATTTATTTATCTTTTATTACTTTATTTCTTTTACTTTTATTTCTTTTTCTCTGAGACAGGGTTTCTCTTTGGAAATCCACCTGCCTCTACCTCTGCAGCAAATCCTACCTGCGTGCGCCACCACAGCCGGCTTCTCTATTTTACCACTATGCCTTTTCGTTTTCTCTCTCAATCTTACGTATATTTTTAAACACACTGTAAACCTTTCGAGGTTTTTCTTCATCCAAGTCTGGCTTTACTGTAAATCTTTATGTTTTTCTGGCCACATGTCTTATCTGTAAAACCGCGGCTGTTTTAAACTGCCATTTTTCCAAGATAGCGGGCGTAAGTGTGACTCCACCTGCCGGCTTGGAGATGTGGTCACTGCCACTTCCAGCTGTACATATTAACTTTTCAATTGTTAGCAGAGTCTCTTAAAAGAACCTTGTTGGGGTTTTTTTTTATGCTGAGTCAGGAAGCCTAACTTAAGCCAGCCGCGATTCTCTGCTTGCCGCTAACAAAACAGAGCCCGCCTGAGAAAATGCTGCTACCAAAATCTGTGCTTCTCTCCGTTCTTCTGTTTCTAATTCCTTTAAAGCTTTTGTCATTCTATGTGGAAATTCATGATCCCACTTCTGATCACCATTTTGTAAAGGGAAGCTTTTTCTTTTGAGAGAAGCCTTCCCGCCAGCCTGGTTCCAGAGCCACATCAGTCCCAAATAAACACACAGGAGGCTAGATGAAGCTGTTGGCCTTCCTTGTTTCTTACTGGCTAGCTCTGACTTAAGTAATTACCCCATAATTGTTAATCTAAGTATTTCTCTTACCGGAGAATAGTTCCGGGCTTCCTACCCCATGGTGTTACATCTTGACTCCTTCCCAGAGTCCTCCTGGACTCCTAGTCCCGCCTATCTAGATTCCTATTGGCCCAACAGTGCTTTATTGACATAATCACAGGACTTCCCACATCAGGGGGTGGAAAGATTCTAAAAGCCAGAAGACCAGGAAGTTTGTTGGGTGTGTCTTCTAGATGTGACAGGGAAGTTGCACCTATGCCATCTCAATAATGTGACCACCTAAATAAGACTACAGGATGCTAACTCCAGTTAACAACCCAACTAGATTAGGGACCCCACCCCGAGATGAAGAGCTACAGGCAAGTGATGACTACTGAAAGGGGGGAGAATTTGTCTTCTCCAAGGACTAATGTGCAGCCTAATTCATTATCCAGTCCCAAGTGGCCAACCTCAAAAATATATACATTTGAGCAACACTAAAAGGACTCAGCAGGCCATATTTATGTCTTTATTCATGTACACATATGTAACAATAAGAAAGAAAAAAGGCCATGAATTTGAGGAGTGTGCACCATGGGAGGGGTTGTGGGGAGAAAATGAAAGGGGAATTATATAATTACATTTTTAATTAAAAGTTTAAAAAAAGAATAAAGAACACCTTGAATGAAAACGATGCAAGGAATACTAAGACAAATGACCTAGTGTTTTACTAAACAATGGGCAATATTAAAAAAACAGGTAACTGTCACATGTTACAAATGGATTTATTGCCATGTGGTACTGGCACACACCTTTAATCCCAGCACTCAGGAGGCAGAGGCAGGTGGATCTCTGTGAGTTCAAGCCAGCCTGGTCTACAGAGTGAGTGCCAGGACAGCCTCCAAAACAATACAGAGAAATGCTGGGTAACTTGGAAACAAGAGGCATTTGTTTCTCACAGCTCTGGAATTTGTGATGTCTAAGGTCAAGGAACTAAGGGCTATTCCCAACACACATGGATTATATAATTTTGCATGCCCTTCTCAATCTGGTCTTGTTTTCCTATCATGAAAACCATGGCTGATTAGTCTGGTTTGAAGTTACTTTCTCAACAACTTTCTGGACTTATTCCCAAGCAGAATTAATCTTTGGAAACCTAGCAACAGGCCCATGGAGAGGCAGCCTAGTAGCTGGACTCTGGAGCTAGTCCACCTGGTTTCCAATCCTGGCCCAACCACTCACTAGCTTCATGACCTTGAGCAAGTTGTGTAATCTTTATGGGCTTTCAAGTCCTCATCTTTCAACAATGTAATGACAATGTTCATCTCCTAGAGCTTTCATGAAGCTTACATGGGTTAATGTAAGTTAAGTCTCATGCTTGGCCCCTTAATGTGCCACATATTAGAATTTTGTTACTGCATATAAATATCTGTATATTGGCACTCTCGGTGGTTTTGGTGAAAACCCCTGTCTTTCAGATGTGCCTTGGGAATGAATTAATTGGATGTTTGGCAGATTTAAGGATTAACTCTGTTCCTGTGGAAGCAGTGCTGTCCCCAAAGTCACGTCTGTCAATGGAAAGGGGAGACTGGATGGGGTAGTGGTGAACATTTGACTTCATTGGATGAAACCAGTCAGCCTTGGCAGTAAAAGCCCCACCCCCACCCTGGTGTGTGTGTGTGTGTGTGTGTGTGTGTGTGTGTGTATCTTTGAGTCTTTGTGTTGTGTACATGTTCATGTGTGCATACTCAGTTTTATCCATGTGTGTGCCTATGTAGGCTGGAGGTTGATGTGGGAGTATCTACCTCAATTGCTCTCCACCTGGAAGTCACTGATTGGCTGGACTGTCTGGCCAGATGGCTCTGGGAGTGATCAGTAAGCACTCTACCAGTTGAGATATACTTCCAGACCTCTGGTACAAATTTAAATAGATTATTCACCACCCCATCACTACTTTCATAAGTGCATGCAGCCACATTAGAGTTTTACGTGGGAGCTGTGGATCAGAGCTGTGGTCCTCATGCTTGTGTAGCAGGAAGCACTTTACCTACTGAGTCATCCCCCATCGCCATTCATACTTCTCACACAACTCAAAAATATTTTCCTTTGGACATTCATAGAGGTGAAAAACCTGTGTGAGGAGTCTGGGGATTTGCTAGTGGACTCTGTGCTTGCTAAGTGATGAAGAGACAATCATGTCAATAATGTGCTTTGTCCTGGGATTTTCCAGGCATTACGTACCACTGCAGAAAAATCCTATAACCAACAGCAAGGCTGCAAGTGGTATTTGAGTCACCAAGCTAACATCCCTGGTCAGTCTACACTTACAGCTGTTATAGCCACATGGATTCTATGTTTATAGTCACTGTCCAAGCCCACACATTTGTCTATAACAAATGGCTTTCACTTCTTTTGTTTGTTTTCAAGACAGCATTTCTCTGCGTAGCCTTAGCTGTCCAGGAGCTCACTCTATAGTCCAGGCTGGCTGAAAACTCAGAGATCCACCTGCCTCTGTCTCCAAATTGGTGGGACTAAAGGTGTGCACCACCATAGCCTGACCTTTTTTTTTGCATTTACTCCATTTACAGTCTTTAAAAAGTCTATATATACCTGATGAGTACACATAGGCTGTATTATCTATGGCTTTCATTGTAGAGATTTGTAAGCAGGTTAGCCAGGTGGTGATGGCACATGCTTTTAAGACCAGCACTCGGAGGACAGAGGGAGTTGGATCTCCGAGTTTGAGGCTAGCCTGGTCTACAGAGTGAGTTCTATGATAGCCAGGTCTATGCAGAGAAACCCTGTCTCAGCACTCACCAAAAAAGGAATATAAGCATGTGTCTTATGGCTGTGCTTCAAAGGGTCCATGAGAGCCAGGCCTGGTGGTTCACACTTGTAATCTCAGCACTTGATAGTCAAAGGTATAAAGATTACTGTGAATTCCAGCCAGCCTGTTTTACACAATGTTTTCCAGGCTAGACTGGACTGTGGAGTACCTGTCTCCAAAAACAAAGGCGAGTCATGTCAGGGGTAATATGGGGTATGGTAGGATTGTGAGTTTTCTTCCAGGGTATGGTTCTTGGTTTGCTTTGTTGGCCCCCAAACTTGGTGAGGAAATAACATTTTTTTGGCAGCTCTGGGGATGGAACCCAAAGCTTTGTGCATGCTAGGCAGGTGTTTTTACCACTGGGCCATACTCCCAGCCTCATGTAATCACTGTTATTCCCCTCACCCACATGTTTTTCATAGCTCCATAGTATGAAACTGTTCATGGTCGTTTGAATGAGAACAGCCTCCATAGGTTCATATTTGAATCTTTGGTCCCCAGTTAGTGGGACTGGTTGGGAAAGTTTAGGAGGTGTGGCCTTCTTGGAGGAGGTGTGTCACTGGGGCTGAGCTTTGAGGTTTCAAAAGCCAATGCCAGGCCCAGTCTTGCTCTCTCAGCACTATGCCTCCCTCCCTGCCCACTTGCCTACCTAACTGCATGCCACCAAGCTTCCTGCCAAGATGATAATGGACTAACACTCTGAAACTGTAAGCAATCCCAGCTAAATGCTTTATTCTATAAGTTGCCTTGTGATGGAAGTTACCATTCTGTAAGTCTGTCTCTTATTGGTTGTTGAATAATGCACTATTGGCCAATAGGGAAACAAGATAGGTGGGACTAGGAGTCAAGGAGGATTCTGGGAAAGAGAAGCACAGGGAGACATCATGTAGCTGCCATAGAAGTAATAGGTCCGGACCCTTTCTCCGGTAAGAGAAATACTTAGATTTACAATTATGGGGTAAATACTTAAGTCAGAGATAGCCAGTAAGAAACCAAGCAAACGGCCAACAGCTTCATAATTAATATAGCCTCCTGTGTGTTTATTTGGGACTGATGCAGCTCTAGAACCAGGCTGGCAGGAAGGCTGCACTCAACAGCCTTGGTCACAGTATTTCATCACAGCAATAGAACAGTAACTAAGACACTGCTTGAGTTGCCCTTGGCCATCTGTCCCATCTGTTCTCCTTCAGATTCTACTCAAGTCCTCTACCCTTCCCTGCACCCACCCCAGCTATGATTCTCTAAAGTGTATCATGGTTATTCCTGGGATAGGCTGGCTTTAGTTAGGGCTATAGTAAAAATGCCAGACCTATATGTCTATTCATACCTGGAAAATGGAGAAATGGGTATATTGTGTCTCTACCCATTCTCTCTTTTGTATTACTGCTTACTGCCGGCCAGCCAGTCCTAACATACCCCGAGGTGGACTTTGTGCCCAGGCTTCCTTAGAGCAAGTTGGTATTCCACCTTGGTATGTGAGCACCATTTGCAGGACCTTTACAGTTTTTTTTCCTTATTTTGCTAATTGACTTGTTTTTGAGACAGGTCTCACTATCCAGCTCAGCCTGCTGGGAACAAAGTATCTCCATAACACTTTAGGAACTGGGGTTGGTTTCAGCAATGCCCAGTTAAGGCCTTTTGTTCATGAATAGACTAAATTCCAAGAGTCCAAGGCTGTCATATAATTTGCCTGAAGGAAATTGGTGAGACTAGAACTTAGAATTCCTGAGACTTAGTCTAAAACTCCATATGCTAGACTTTTAAGAGTGAGCAAATAATTGCATGAACAGCAATTTCATGTTCCTTGGGTTTATACCACTTTCAATGAACAAAATTCAGTCAACAGAGTGTCATCAACACACCTACAAATTAACTAGACTCTTCCACACCCTGTATCACTCATTTACCTTGTGATGTGCCCTAATCATGGAGCAGCAACCAGTGGTTGTGCCAATGATGGTTGAAGAATCCTAACCAGTAGTCCATATATTAGAAAGCCTGTGAGTAACCTACTTAAATTTGTACCAGAAATCTGGAAGTATAGCTCAATTGGTAGAAGGCTTACTGATCATTCTTGGAGCCCTGAACTCAAGTCCCAATACCATATGCAAAAAACCAGATATGATGATGTATGCCTATAATCCCACCAGTCAGGAGATAGAAGTTTAAAGTCAACCTCAGCTACATAGCAAATTTGAGGCCAGTCTTCCATACGTAAGACACCATGTCCCTCCTCCCCTTTTTTTCAAGACAGAGTTTCTCTGTGTAACAGTCATGGCTGTCCTGGAATTCGCTCTGTAGACCAGGCTGGCTTTGAACTCACAGAGATCCACCTGCCTCTGCCTCCTGAGTGCTGGGATTAAAGGTGTGCGTCACCACTACCTGATGAGACCTGTCTCAAAAATTAAAATAATCTTGTAGCATGGGGACTTGTTAATGCATCTAAGACATGCTAGGAATAGATTTAAGTGGGTAAGTGGTGTTCTGGAGATGTTGTGGGTAAGAATTCTGAAGGATCCCCCCCACGAACAGAGTGGAGCAATCCAGGAGCCCAAGGCCTTTAGAGCTATGACCTTATGCCTATCCTTAAGGAAGACTGTCACATGACTGAGTGGGCCTTGGACCAGCACTTCAGTCTAGTCAGGCAGCCACAAGGACAGAAGAAAGAATTATCAAGGTCACTGGAACAGGATGTCTAGCAGAATTTGTACATGCCTAAGTGAAAGATTTTGACAGAATTTTGCCTACGACTTCCTTTAGTGTGACGTGTAGGGAAGTTTGAGAGAAGGAAGGAGACATCTACTTCATTTATTCAAACAAATCTATCACTGTTGAAGGACCAAATTTACTTACTAAGCCGATTTATTTTGGGGGAGTACCTTCTCCAAGATTTGGAGATACACAAACAGATAAGATCCCATACTATGAAACAACAACAAGAGCCCATAAAACAAACAAACAAACACCCACTGCTAGCATTTGATCAAAAGGCATACTGAGCGCTTTGGAATAACCCCAGAAAGCAAATGTTTCAAATCTCCACAGATCTTCCTAACTGGAACAATGATAGAATTACACAGGAAAAACCTGAGCTATGTGGGAAGCTACATTTATGGAATGATGTTAGTAGTCTTTAGTTCTCTAAGTACAGACAGCATCAGCACAATGAGGATACCAGTTAAAATGAAAATTCCCAGCTTCCCTCCCCATAGGAAAGCATGCAGAGGCCTACAATCTTTGTTTTCCAAAGTTCTCCAGGTAGCTTGGGTACAAGTCTGAGGACCAATCATGTACTTTAGAATGTTTGACATTTCATCTAAATGGCACTCTCATCAATACTGCAATAGAGCTGGGTAAGCCCACCAGGTTACACTCTAATACTAGGGCAAAAAAAATCTCAAACCAAAACACCTCTTCTGTGTTTCCATTTGGGATTAGCAGCCCGTGCCCAGCTATGAGAAAGCAGCTAGGGCTTTATAGTATGTTGCTTAGCTAGGTTGGTCAGTAGTTAGGTTACTAGATGCATTTGTGTGTGTGTGTGTGTGTGCGCGCGTGTGCGCATGCTTTGGAGGTATACCTTGCGTTCACTCAGAAGCCGGAAGAGGATGGTGGCTGTCCTTTTTTATTACTCTCCATCTTATTCCTTGCAACCAGGGTCTCTCACTGAGCTTGGGGCTAGGTAAGCAGCAAAACCCAGAGATCCTCCTGTGTCTGCTTCCACATACCTGGAGTTGTAGGCATGTGCACAGCCACACCCAGATTTTTACTTGGGTGCTGGGGATTTGAACTTAGGTCCTCATACTTACAAAGCAAGCATTCTTACCTACTGAATCATACCCCCAATGTCCTTAAGTGCATTTTCTATCTATCGCATGTTCAACATGTGTACACTGGTAGAAGCAAAAAAGCAGTATCTGTTCTGTGATGGCATTATAATCCCACCCAGACGAATTGCACTGGGCTAGCATCCTAAACTTAATCACAGAAGAAACATCACTGGTTTATGAGCAGATAGCTAGCTGGCACTCTACCTGAAGAAATCTTTCCAGTGTGCAATTGATGACAAACTCCACTATGGGGGCATTACAATGATAGTAAGACTGAAACATGTATGTGCAATTACATGCAATTTGTGTTGGACCTGTCTAATACTGAAAAGACCTGCTTTTTTATGACAAATTCCTCAGGGAGTGTTTTGAGATGTAAAAAGGAATGATTGTCTTATAACACCACACAAATTCTGTAAGGCTGTAACCTAACATAAGACATCTGGGGGAAAACCTGAGCTTAAATAGTATTAATAAGCCAGAAGATGGAATTCCAACAAGAGAAATAATAAAGGTGGTGAGGAGCCTACATCATCTTTCCACCAGGTGGCAACCCAACATAAGCAATAAGAAAAGTTTAGCATTAACACTCTAAAAAATGAAAACACTTGCCAATGTGCGTGGAACTTTCTTGAAATATGTAAAGACAACATTGCCGATCTCAACTCACATATTAATGATGGATACATGGATTTTTTACTTAATAAAATGTAAACTAATATTACTGGCCAGTCAGTGTTTTTGGGTTTGTTTTTGTTTTTTTGTTTGTTTTTGTTTTTTGTTTGTTTTTTCGAGACAGGGTTTCTCTGTATTGCTTTGGAGCCTGGCCTGGAACTTGCTCTGTAGATCAGGCTGGCCTGGAACTCACAGAGATCTGCCTGCCTCTCCCTCCAGAGTGCTGGGAATAAAGGTATGTGCCACCAATGCCCCGCTGTTCTGAGTATCTTGATTATAGTTTTCTTTCTTTACATTTTAGTTACTTGCTTCTACAGTCTGGCCACTACTAGAAAATCCTCTTGGGAAGAAAAAAATATTTTTGTCTTTCCAGCCTCTACTACAGAGGCTGATACATAGCATGAATTCAATAAGTACTTACAAATAAGGATGCACGTGTACTAGGAAACTACAAGGGACTACTGAAGATAAAATTAATATGAGAACAAGATATGAACTAGGAAATACAAATGAAAACAAGGTGATTGTGAGCTCTTTTCCTAAGGCTTTCTTTGAAAACCATAGATTTATTGTGCTTATGCATGTGTGTGCATGTATTTGGGCACGGGTATGTACATGTCTGGTGTACTGTGGAGATCATGGTACAACTTGTAGGATTTGGTTCTCCTCTCCACCATGTGGATCTGGGGGATGGGACTCAGCCTGTCCAGCTTGGTGGCAAGCTCCTTTCCTTGCAGAACTGTCTCATTGGCCCTCCCTAGGCATCGTTAGCCTTTGGATGGACAAGTGGAACATCCTGTTGGATAGAGGAAAACATGATTGAGACTAAATGGCAAATGTTACTAATCTAAATGCCGTGGAGATGAGATGAAAAAAAGTTGATAAATTAAAAGATAAGAAGACCAGTGTTCAATTCCCAGCACCCACATAGCTGATCACAACTGTCTGTAACTTCAGTTGCAGGGCATCAAACACCCTCTTCTAGCCTCCAAAGGTACTGTACTCATGTGATCCACGGATATTTGGAGGCAAAACACCTGTACACATGAAATAGAAAAAAAGGAGGTTTAGCAATGTTTTAAACAAAGGAAGAAATTCAGGGAGGAAGTTAGGTTTGATCACATTTTCAAATATCACTGAAACAATTTTCATGACTCACATGTTCTGAAACTTGTTCTTTAAATTGAATAGTTTCCTCACCAGAAGAACTTGGGAAAGCTTTCTCTAGCTCCTGCCCCTCCCCTCTATATCCCTGGGTTCACTCTGGGTGCCACATGAGGATTTGGTGAGGGCTTGCCACAAGCAGATTCATCTAGGAAAGCCAGGAAGAAAACATCCTGGCTTTTCTGCCACCAACCAGCTCTTTCTGGACCTAAAGGTCACTTCTTCCCTGTTCTGACCCACCCTCCAACCTCCAAAGCTTCTAAATCAGATATCCAACTCCCCTGTCTCAGCTGTCTTACCTTCTGACTGCCCTGAAGTTCAAGGTTATTCCTCACAGTCACACTGCTCATTTTTGTCTGGTCTCCCTCATTAGCTTCTCTTCTGTGTGTAGGAAGGAAGCTTGCACGTTTTTTTTTCTGAACTGAAGCTTGTCTAACCTGCTGTTCATGGGCCTCATGTAGCCAAGGATATCTATGAATGTGGTCCAAAACAAACTTGTAATCTTTCTTAAAACATTATGAGGGCTTGGTGGTGATGGCTTACACCTTTAATCCCAGAACTCAGGAGGTAGAGGTAGGTCAGTCTGTAAGAGTTCAAGGCCAGGCTGGTCTACACAGTGAGCTCCAGGCCAGCTTACATAGTAAGATCCTCCCTCAAAAACAAAACCAAAGCACAACACCACCAAAATAAAAACAAACAAGAAAACCATTTTGAGATATTTTGTAATTTTTTATAACCTGATTGTGCAGTCCCTGAGATTGTACTTTGTAGATGACAACATCTCGTTGCACTGTCCACAGCTTGGACATGCCTGCTTGGTGTCGTAGGCATCACCCACAGGTGAGAGATTTGAGAAAAGTCTACACAGAATCCGGCCCCTTGTAGTCCACCCTTGACCCATGGGCTGCGTTTTTTCACAAAGCTTCAAGGATTGGCTGGATGTGATGCTCCAGGGGGCACACAATGCCCTACTTCCTGGCTGTTGGCCTATTTCAAAAGAAAAATGTGTGTACAAGGCCCTGGCATGTCACAGTCTCTGTCATCAGTCACTGTGTCATTCCCTGGAGCTCTAGCTTCTGGTGGCCTCAATAGCTTTGCTAAGCCTTCAGTGTTGTGCCCAAATTCTGAACCCCAAAATCACCAAGAGGCCCATTTCGATGCAAAAGCAAAGGGTCTTTTACTGTAGATATTTAGCGAGCTAACCCCATTAGCTTGGGCCCTTCCCCCCCCACCATGGCGAATAGCTGGAGAATGACCCCAAGCAACCTCGAGGCAGGGAACTTAAAGGGCAGCATTAGGGGAGTGCCTAGGGGTATGAAACAGTCTCAGGATTGGTGGGCTTCCAGGTTTGGGTGACCTGCCCTGTGTTGATTGGTCAGCTGGTTGTTATGGCCCATAGGCCCTCCCAGGGCGGTTACTATGCTCTGTATGTCACTGTTGTGCACTTGTCTGTAAAGCACACCCAAAGCCATAAAGCACAGCCTGCCAGCTAACTTCTGATTGGTTCCTTGCCACGAGGAGGGCATCTGACCTTAGTGACCTGGACAGGAGTCACAAGGTCATGCAAGCACATGTTAGCCTGTAATGGCTGCTAAAATGGGGGACTGGTCACTACATTCAGCACCTCACACTTCTGCCTGTCTTCACCCAGAGCTGGGTTCTCTCTCCAACACTGCAAGGCCCACACATGCTTCCAACACGAGCCTGGAGTCATCACAGCAGCCCACATCACACATCACCTCTCCAACCCACTTGGTCTACCATTGCTCATATGTCATGTGAGTGTCTTCTCAACCGGTTCCTATCTGTTCCACACATGGAAGTAAAGCATTAATCAATATTGTCCTCCCCCCGCTTGCCAGCTTCCTGTATTTTCCCGCTGTCAACAGAACAAAACCCCCATTTCTTACCAGGATGCCTAACATCTTTATACTTTAGCCTCAGCTGACAGCATCAGCTACAGACAACTCTTCCCCATGACTAAGCAAATGACTGTCTTCCATCGGACTCTTTATGTCTGCTCCATGGAATTATCTGGATTTCATGTATGTTTCAGTATTTATCACGGGCTCCTCTCACTAGAATGTGTGGGACCCTGTGAGTGTTGACATCTTTTTTGTTTGTTTGTTTTTAGAGACAGGGTTTCTCTGTATTGTTTTGGAGGCTGTCCTGGAACTTGCTCTGTAGACCAGGCTGGCCTCGAACTCACAGAGATCCACCTGCCCCTGCCTCCTGCCTGGCGAGTGTTATCATCTTGACTATGGTGACCACCTCAGATCCTAGAATGGTGCCAGGCACACAGGAGATACTCAACAAGTACATGACAAAGGACTCATTCCCA
Source organism: Mesocricetus auratus (assembly GCF_017639785.1). Lineage (NCBI taxonomy): Eukaryota > Metazoa > Chordata > Mammalia > Rodentia > Cricetidae > Mesocricetus > Mesocricetus auratus. Next base: position 20,781,343 of record NW_024429188.1, on the reverse strand, counting down.
CTCAGGCTAATCTTGTATCATGGAACACTGGGGGATCTTAAGCATCTGTATGCTCTATGTACACAAAAGTACAGTTAATCACTGTAAATTGTGACACTTAGGAAGATACTGACACAAAGCATTTTGGACATTTCCCTTACCTAATATTCTTTGGGCAGAGTGAGAACACAAGATCGATGAATGCCCACAAAGCTGTGGTGACTTACTCAAGCTTTGAAAATCTAGCCTTCTTGGGAACCACCACACAGAGGAAACCACTCATCTGAGTCTTGGAGTCTCTTATTTGCTGCTCTGTGGACTTGAGGCAGTGGCTTTATCTGTTGGCACAAATGATTTTTATAAATAAATATAAAAATAAATAAAATTTACTTTAGGTTAGAGATTCACCTAACATTGGCATCTTTGAAATGAAAAACAAAAGTATCCAAAGAGCAGAATGATGTTAATTCCCTTCATGGCTATTCAATGGCATATTTTATAATTCAAAAATTAAAATAAAATTATATTATAAAAATGCCCTTGAGCTGGACGTTGGTGGTGTACATCTTTAATCCCAGCTCTGGGGAGGCAGAGGCAGGCTGATCTCTGTGAGTTTGAGGCCAGCCTTTTCTACAGAGCAAGTTCCAGGACAGCCTCCAAAACAATACAGAGAAACCCTGTCTCGAAAAAACCAAAAAAAGTAAATAAATAAAAAATAAAAATGTCCTTGAAAATACAGAAAAAGAAAAATTGCACAACTTGAAGTGACTCTATCCCCATTAAACATGTTGAAATGTCTGGAGACATTTTTGGTTGTCATCATTACTGATTGAGGGAGGAACGTGGATTGAGGTCCAGGGTGTTGCTCAGCAGCTTACAAGACACAGGACAGCCAGTGACATAGGCCATCCTTTGCCTGAACTGTACTCTGGCTTCCTGTGGGCTCCATGGGTGTTCCATAACAGCAAGGGACCGGCTTTGAGCAGGTCAGTGTCACTGTGATGCCAGTTTTCTTCCATTCCAAAGAACAGCAGTATTTGATAAATCATGATATCACAATTCAAGCAAAGTTTGCCAAGGGAGAATGTTGGCTTCAACGGACGCTGTACACACAATGACTGAAAGTAACATTACAAAAATAACCATGAATCCTAGTCTTAGTCACTGTTCTATTGCTGTGAGGAGACATGGTGACCAAGGCAGTTTATAAAATAAAGCATTTCATTGGGAGCTTGCTTGTAGTTTCAAAGGGTGAGTTCATTATCGTGTGAAATGTGGAAACATTCGCACAGTCCTTTACCAATTCTTGAGTTCTCATGCGTCTACCACGCCCACTTTGTATGTCCCACCTGACGCCCACTTTGTATGTCCCACCTGTTTCCCAGGAGGACTTTGACTGACACAGCTATGTGGAACATTTACAGCTCAGTACTGATGTATTTCAGAGGCCTTTAGCATAGCTCTTTGAGATGATGTCATGTAAGGACTCACGTGAGGATCTCCTTTGCCTTTCATCAAGGTCATGCTTTATCTGCCCCCTTTCCATCCTTGTGAGTGTTAAACAAACCTGTCAAGGTGCATTAGCAGGATGCAGTTACCATCGTTTGTCCTAGCAGAACCCATTTGTGCCCTCTGTGTCAGAGCCCCAGTGAGAGTCATTCACTCAAGCTTTCCAAGTGTCAGGAGGGTGACCAGAAATGTCTCGTATGAAATATCAGTGGCCCTTCCTTATGAGCCCTTGATGATGATCTTTATGTTAGAGCCTGTTAGTTTTCAAGGATATTAGGTAGGGGGAAACAAGGAATGACTTTTCTAGGGATGATGGGATTTTTTTGCCCAGCCCTTCCTCCTTATTCATTTATTTCTTCCATTCCCAAGAACAGCAGTATTTGATGAATCATGATATCACACAATTCCACCAAAGTTTGCTAGGGGAGAAAGCATTACAAAATAACTGTGGATGCTTGCTTTAGTTAGTGTTCTGTTGCTGTCAAAAGACACTATGACCAAGGGAACGCCTGTAAAATAAAGCCTTTAATTGGGAACTTGCTTATAGTTAGTTTCAGATGGCTAGTTCATTATAATCATGGTGGGATAGCTTGGTGACAGGCAGGCAGGCATGGTGCTGGGCTGGACAAGTAGCTGAGACCTCACATCTGACCCCCAAGTTGCCAGCAGAGAGCCACTATGCTTGGCTTGGGCTTTTGAATCTTTAAAGCCCACCTCCAATGACACACTACCTCCAACAAGGCCACACCTACTCCAACAAGGCCACGCCTCCTAATCCTTCCCAAACAGTTCTACTGACGGGGGACCAAGCATTCAAGTGTAGGAACCTATGGGGTACATTCTCGCCGGGCGTTGGTGGCGCACGCCTTTAATCCCAGCACTCGGGAGGCAGAGGTAGGCGGATCTCTGTGAGTTCGAGGCCAGGCTGGACCGACAGCCTCCAAAACAGAGAAACCCTGTCTCGTAAAACCAAAAAAAAATACTATGGGGTACATTCTCATTCAAACCACATGCCACTCTAAGAAACATTAATACTTGCCTCCTGTGACCTATTGTCTTACTTTTATTTTTGTTGCTGTTAAAACACCCTGAAAAAGGTAACTGGGAGGGTAATGATGTTATTTTCATTTGCAATTCCAGGTTTTAGCCCACCATTGTAGATAAGTCAAGGCAGGAACTTCAAATAGCTAGTCACATCACATCTACAGCCAAGAGAAGGAAGAAAGGAATTCATGCATACATGCCCACTTGCTTGCTTGTACTGAACTCAGCTTCTCCAATCTTTTTGTTTTTTTGAGACAGGGTTGCAGGGTTTCTCTGTGTTGTTTTGGGGCCTGTCCCGGAACTCGCTCGGTAGACCAGGCTAACCTCAAATTCACAGAGATCTGCCTGCCTCTGCCTCCTGAGTGCTGGGATTGAAGGTGTGCCTCACCACCGCCCAGCTAGTTTCTCCACTCTTACACAGTTCAGACCTCCTGCCTTGAAAAGGGTGCTACCCGGGTGTTGTAATCCAGGCAAATCTGGCCCTGCCTCTCACCCACCTGCGCATGGCAAGTGTATGTACCCTACCCTGGCTCTTTAAGAGAAAGGCTCCACCCACTTCTATTCTTTTTCCTGCTGTTTCCCTGGAGGGCAGAAAGAACCTTTCCTGTCCTCCCTTTCTCTACTGTCCTGTCTCAGTGTCTCTTTATCTCTTTTCTCTTTCCTTTCCTTATTTACTCCCCCTCCCAATAAAAGTTTCAATATGATTCATGTCTACAGGTTTCCCTATTCACACTCCATCCATCACCCACTGCGAGACAGCTGTCCTCCTGTTCCAGCGTGGGACTACACTCTCAACCCATTAAGCTTTATTCCTAACACCAGGTGGTCTGGGTCTTCCCACATCAATTAGCTTAAGACATCACCTACAGACATGCCCACAGGCCAGCCCAATGTAAACAGTCTCTCAATAAATCTCTCTTCCTAAGTGATTCTAGGTTGTGTCAAGTTGGCAATTAAAGATAACCATTAAACTGGGCGTTGGTGGTGCATGCCTTTAATCCCAGCATTCAGGAGGCAGAGGCAGGCGGATCTCTGTGAGTTCGAGGCCAGCCTGGTCTACAGAGCAAGTTCCGGGACAGCCTCCAAACAATACATAGAAACCCTGTCTTGAAAAAACCAAAAACAACAACAACAAAAAAGATAACCATCATATGTAGCCTCACAGGGTTAAGGGGGCCACCTGATGGTCCTTCATTGCCTCTTCTATGGGAACATACTTATGTGCCCTTAAAGATTTTATTTTTATTATTACTTGAAATTGTGTGCATATGTGTGTGTCTATGCATGGGTAATTGCACGTGTATGCAGCGCCTGGGGATACCAGAAGAGGGCATCAGATCCCCTAGGGCTGGAGTTGCAGGCAGTTATGAGCTGCCTGTCATGGGTTCTGGGAGTTCAGCTGCATTCCTTTGTAAGAGTAGTATGCACTTTTAACTGCTGAGTGGTCTCTCCAGCTCCGGATTCTGTGCTCTTGATCTGATTGAGGCTCCAGAAATTATCCCATTTATCCAACAATATTTGCTGTTCACTTATAACAAGCTGTACCCTAGAGAGAGAACAGTGACCATGATACAGGCAGCTATATCATGATAGCTGACAGCTGCTCACACACAGTCTTTGACAGTTGCTCACAGCTCAGGCGAGAGTTAAGCATCAATAAGTAATTACCCAAAGGTATGAGGAACCCAGCAGGGGGAGCCTGTTCTGCCTGAGGAAAGGTTCATAGAGGAAGTGACAATTTATGCTAGGTATTGAAGGAGCTGAAGACATTCGCTGGGAAGGGGGAGGGGAAAGACCAACCCAGGAAAGAGGGGCCAGCATATGCAAAAGACACACTGAAAGCTGACAAAAGATGGAGGGGTCAAAGGTTAACAGCTAGCTCTCTGTAGCTGCAGACTCGGGAATTTGAAGAAGAGCAGTGGTGGAGTAGGATAGCACCAGAGAAGAGCTGGGGAAAGTAGACTGGGGTCAAATCCTGAGTCTCCTGTGAACTAAAATTCCTGAAGCAAAGCTGTGTCTGGCTGTGAACAAAGAACTCCCGGAAGGAGTCTGTGTCTACAGAGACTGATGGACCCGTTGGAATTTCAGTCCTGTAGAGAGACTGGAATTTTGTAGGTCCAGATGCTAACTGGTTTGTCTTGGGCTCATTTGGGCCTTCTGGAACAGCCACGCCTTTCCCCACTCTGTTATCTGAAGTGACACATTATGATTAAAACAAAACAAAACAAAAACCCCAAAACCTCTTAGAAGCCATTAACTTCGAGTACAAGCTTCCACCAATCCAAGAGCTAAAATGTCATCAGGTAACACCTGAGGCCTACAAAGAACGTTCCCTGTCTCCTGGTACCTTCCTCTCTGATGTAGCTGCCAAGGTATTTTAGATTTGCCTTGATTTATGACTTTCTTTGTTCTGTAAACCTACAAAAACACTTCATGAGACTGCTTCTATGTTGGAGCACAGAATTAGGGTAATTTAAATTGGGATTCCTGGACCACGATCAATCAAAAGGGCTCCAAAATAATATCTTATTCCCTTTAAGACAAAAGCTGTGGCCTTTACTTCACTAAGGAAGTTGGACTTTAACACTGTAGAACCAGTTGGTGGTGGTTTTCTTAAAGCTAGAGATAACATTGTTGGATTTCCCTTTTAGCAAGGTCAGTTTGGTGCTGTCACGGAAGGTGTGCTGGAAGGGAATGTGGCTTGGAGGCAGTTCACTGTAATTTGGGACTGAGGCCACTGGGTGGAAGGAAAATGGTTAACAAAGCAGAGGGGAGGAGCCCCGAGGAAGTAGGGGTTGTGGGGAAAGGAGGTCTAGGAGAGTGTGCCTTAAGATAATTGTAGTTGGGCAGAAGAGACGCTGTTCTTCAAGAGGTTCTGAGTGCAATTCCCATCCATAATGAGATCTGGTGCCCTCTTCTGGTGTGCAGGCATACCTGCAAGCAGAACACTATAATAAATAAATTTAAAAAAAAGATAATTGTAGTTGGAAGCTGAGAAAGTGGTTCAGTGGTTAAGGTCATTGACTGCTCTTCCAGACCAGAGGTGCTGGGTTCAATTTGCAGCTTACAACTGTCTATAACTCCAGTTCCAGGGGATCTGACATCTACCCTCATACAGATATACATGCAGGCAACACACCAATGCACATAAACGTAAGTAAACCTTTAAAAAAGATAAATTGGCGGGTGTTGGTGGTGCATGCCTTTAATCCCAGCACTCGGGAGACAGAGGCAGGCATATCTCTGTGAGTTTGAGGCCAGCCTGGTCTACAGAGCCAGTTCCAGAACAGCCTCCAAAACAATACAGAGAAACCCTGCCTCGAAAAAACAAAAAAAAAAAAAGATAAATTGTAGTTCAAGTTCGTATAGTACAGACTCCTCACCGAAAAATGCCCAGATGAGTTTTTTAATATTGGTGTGTGTGTGTGTGTGTGTGTGTATGGGTGTGTGTACCCAGACCTGACACTGCTCAGGTAGCTAAGAACTCAAAATTGAATAGGCCTTGGGCCTAGGGCAAAAACAAATACTACTTTTCTACTTAAGGAATGTAATAATAAAATGACTCCTAAGGACATTCTCCTATACCCAAAGGTCATTATCAGAGAAGCTTCCTCTTGTGGTAGATGGGAAATAGCAGAACCCCACAACTGGATGGTGTGCAGACATGAGAGATTTTGGAACACTGAGTCCCAAATAGGACATCTTCATTAGATCCCTCGCCTCAGGGCTCAGGGAACAACGAAAGCAATGAGGAAGACAGGGGCAGAAGGAGTCTAAGAGCCAGAGGGGAGTGTAAGGATCTCCCAGTCCAGGCAACAGCAGGGTCTGAGAGGAGTTTCACTGAGGGCCCAGTGATGACGGTGTCAGAGGTCTTGAACCAGTGACTCACTGCAGCAACATTTGAGGGTGGGGATGATTGGACAAAAGGGAACACTGCATGACACACCTCAGCTCCTGATGCCACTAGGTGAATGAAGAGGGTTAGAAAGACGGAGGAGCCAGGTGTTTTTCTGTTTGTTTTTTACCTAAGTTTTTGGGGGATTCTTTAGTGGGATGCTGCAGGGGTGAAGGGTGGATATGGAGGGACTGGGAGGTGAGCACAATTGGAGTACATGGTGTATACTTTCCAAAGAATCAATAAAACACACACACACACACACACACACACACACACACACACACACACACACACACACAGAGGAGTGACACTCGTATCAACTCACAGAGACTGACAGACAGTACACGTGGGGCTTCAAGGCAAATAGGATCCAAGCACTGAGAGGGAGAAGTAGACCCGGATCCCATCAATAACCAAAAGGTAGCTCCAATTGACATCCGCTTGCAAAGGAAAAACTTAGTTTTCTACAACAGAGTTTTACTGAATATTTTAACCATTAAGGGCAGGCCCCACGCCCAGCTGCAGATGGCCAACACAAAACCAACAGTGGTATTTCTGTAGATGCTTTGTCTCACACTGCTTTGTTGGGCATTTTTGTCTTACTGGTCTTTTGCTTGTATGTTATAGTCTCTGTTGTATTTTTTATGGGTTTGCTTGTGTGAGCATTTCTTGTGTTTTTTCTTGTTAGGTTATTTTCAGGCAGGTTTTGTCTGTATAGCTCTGGCTGTCCTAGAACTCGAGAACTCGATCTGTAGCCTGGGTTGGACTTGAACTCAGAGATCCACCTACCTGTGCCTCCAGAGTACTGGGATTAAAAGTGTAGGTCACCATACCCAGCATTGTGTGTTTTTTAAAATTATGGTTTATTTGTTTATTTTATTTGCTTGTTTGTTTCCTGAAGAGATAGAGAACAGAAGAACATGAAGTTGGGTGGGGAGGTGGGGAAGATCCGGGAGGAGTTGGGAGATAGGAAAACATGATCCAAATATATGAATTTTTTCATTAAAAATATGTGTATGGCCAGGAGTTGGTGGAGCACACCTTTAATTTCAATACTTGGGAGGCAGAGGCAGGTGGATCTCTGTGAGTTCGAGGCCAACCTGGTCTACAGAGCGACTTCCAGGACAGGCTACAAAGCAATGAGAGAAACTCTGTCTTGAAAAAAGCAAAAAAATGCGTATGTATTAGACTGATAAAAATACACAAAATGACAAAACTATTATATAAACAAGTTACATTAATACAGTACATCTTTGCATGTCATTCTCTTTTCCTTTCCTCGTTTTGTATATCTACTGTTTTACTATACATATTTAAGAATTTAAAATGTATGCAAATGTGAAGGTTGATAAAATTGCTCATTGGGTAAGGACACTTGCCACCAAGTGGGCCTTGGTAAGGACACTTGCCACCAAGTGGGCCTTGGTGGGTACATACAGGCAGGCAAAACACCCATACAAATAAACTAAAAATAAAATGTCAAAACCCAAACAAATACATAAATTACAAATGTGAGTGAGTTTTCTACTTAAACATTTATATTACAAAATTTTAGAGAAGTGGTCAGGATATTTTCCTGTAAGGTTTAGGATAGTCTATACCCTGAGCTTTGGGGACATACAGACTCTTTATCACAACTATTCAACACTACCACTGGAAGAGCCTAAGCGAACACACATTCTATGTCAGTAGCTGACATGGCTATGTCCCAAGAATACGTAATGAAAATATAGCTCTCTAGATTTACCTCACAACCAGAAGACTAGTCACAGGGATGGGGCATTGTTGTTTGCCCTTTCTCTGGATGTCTGGTCTAGCTTTGGGAACCATAAACACCAAAACCTTTTAAGTTGTCATGGAAACTGCACTCCTAATTTGATTTCTGATGTTGGGGCCACCCTGAAAGGACCCACTTAGGTGGATTCTTGACAGTGCTCTTTGTGTGAGCTACTGTAGCTACCACAGAAGGGGCAAAGACTAAGAGGTTTATTCAAAATAGTGTGTGCACACATTATCTTTATTTTACTCCCCTCTTCATGTAACATAAGATACCTTGATTTTATAGCACAATGAATAAGCACTACTAAGTCTGTATCATAGGTTTGTGTTACAGGATCAGACTACACATCTAACAGCTCTGGGCAAAGGACTGGTGAGGTTGTAATTGTACGTAAACTCTGTATGCAAAGACTCACCCTGTGGATCCCACTTTTCGGAAGCACCCTAATTCAGGGTCAGGAGTGTGGTTTATTGGTAGAGTGCCTACGTAGTTCACATGATGCCCTAGGTTTCGTTCTCAGTGGTAAGCGTGTGCACATGTGCACGCGCGCGCGCGCGCGCACACACACACGCACACACACTTTCACACTTTATTCCAATATCTTTGTGTCTTGGAAGGAACTCGAGGGTTGCATGAATATCAGGCAAGCACACTAACATTTAGCCACACCTCCAGCCCTACTTTTTATATTAAAAAAAAACCCAGGCAGATGGATTTTCTTATTTGCAATCAACAGCATGCTAGCTTCAAAGGCTGGAATTCTTGTAATGTTCCACCAGTGCAAAATGAGGCTGCCTGTGGGTTTAAGACATGTTTGTTAGATATGTATCTGGACTTCCAAGGACATTGTGTTTGGTTTGGTTTGTTTTCTGATTTTTAGTTTATTTCTTTTTAAAAATTGAAGCCAACACACCCCTTTCTTTAGCCTGCTTTTCATTTCCTTGCTTCTGGAGTAAACATGTAGCATATATTTCAAATATGCTTATATTTGATGCTGGGACCAGAATCCAGGCTTCATGTCTAAACAAGCACTCTGCTGTTCCACCTCATGGATCTTGTATCTCAGTCATAATGTGTTACAGTCTGATTATTGATTTTGTCATATTCTACAGGGTTTGCTCTGCAGCACTCCTGGCCATATACTTAGACGTAAGTCAAGAATTCATGAGAAGGGTGTGGGGAGGCTTGAGACAGAGACAGGCTTTCTCTCTAGCTATAGAGCCTGTCCTGGAACTCGCTCTTGTAGACCAGGATGATCTCCAACTCACAGAGATCCGCCTGCCTCTGCCTCCCGAGTGCTGGGATTAAAGGTGTGCACCACCAGCGTTTGTCAAAAAAGGTTTATTTTTTTCTTTTTAACTAAAGAAATTTAATGAATTTAATTTAAGTGTACGTGTGTTTTGTCTGCATATACGTCTTTGCAGCACATCCATGCTTGGTGCCCTTGGAAGCCAGAGGATGGTGTCAAATCTCCTGGGACTGGAGCTATGGATAGATGTGAGCCACTATGTGGGTGCTGGAAATCAAACCTGGGTCTTCCAAGAGAGTAGCTAGTCCACTTAATCATGGAGTCATTTCTTCAGCCCATTTCTTTTTTTTCTTGAGATAGTCTCACTATGTAGTCCAGGCTGGCCTCAAACTCACAGGGATCCACCTGTCTCTGCCCCTTGAATGCTGGAAGGAATGCATGCTCCATTTTATGGTCAGGCAGAAAAGTGTTTTTAAACTTCCAGGCGAGACGTTGGAGCCTCTTTTTCTTTTTCTTCTTTAACTTTATTATCCAGAAGCAGAGCTTTGATATGAATAGATTCATTTTAAATACAAAATGGGATTTGGAAAAATCTGAGAAGCCACACGTTTACTTACATCTAGCTAAATAAAAAAATTATTTCAGGTTTTATAGATTCAAAAAGTTTTCTGAAATGACTTTTGTTTTGTATTTACAGACAGGGTCTCATGCATTCCAGACTGACTGAAAGTTTATGTATCTGAAGAGAATCTTGGATTTTGGATCCTCCTGCCCCTACTTCCTGAGTGTAGGGACCACAGGTGTGCAGCACCATGTCAAATTTATGTGGTGCTGGGGATTGGTCTCAGAGCTTTGTTCATGCCAGGAAAGCACCTGTCAGCTGAGCTATATTCCATAGAGGGAGAAGAAAGACAATTTCTCACATACGAATGCACGACAGAATACAGTCCATGAAGGCAACAGATGTACAGACTAGAACTGGGAAGGAATCAATTGTGTTCAACGTGGCAAACAAGCAAAAGTCAGCACCATTGGCAGGGAGGAAAAGAAATAACAATTAACCAACCAAAAAGTAGTGAACAATAGCAAACACTTCTCAACTATAATCTTGAATGCAAACAGCCTTAATTCATGAGTTAAAAGACATGGACTGGATTTTTTTAAAAAATGATCTAAATATCTGCTGTCTCTAGGAAACATACATAGCTAGGAAAGGCATCTAAAACCAAGTGTCAAACATTAGAGATCAAAATACCAAGCAAATGGAAGCTGCAAGCAAGCTGGCATAGCACTTTTCATAGCTGATACCGTAGATTTCAAACCAAAACTAGTCAGGCAAGACAAAAAGCAGGCCACTGCATATTGACAAGAAGTTATCAAGTCTCTGATGTCTAGGCTGGCTGGAGGTGCTTCTGCCTCAGTCATCTCAAGTGCAGAGATTATTACATGCACAAGTTACCCTGACTCTGGAGGCAGAGGCAGGCAGGATCTCTGTAAGTTCCAGACCAGCCTGGTCTACAAGAGCTAGTTCCAGGACAGCCTCCAAAGCCACAGAGAAACCCTGTCTCAACCCCCCCCCAAAAAAAGAAGTATCAAGAAGACCTATTGTAAAATACTATGCAACAAATTTTACAACCCCCAATTTAATAAAAATCAGCACTAGAAAGCGCAAAAGGCCACATGGGTTCAGACACAATAATAATGGAGATTTTAATACAATGTCCTATATGTAACCATATGTGTGTGAGTTACAGCACACTTGTGGAAGTCAGAGGACAACTCTATGGAGTTGCTTCTCCTTTTCCATATTTCTGCGGGTTCCGGGGATTAAACTCAGGTCATCAGGCTCACATAGCAGTGCATCTACCTGCAGAACTATCTTGCCAGCAAGGGAATGCAATCAGCCTAGATGTCCATCAATGGACAAACAAACAGTGAAAATGTGATACATACATAAAGAGAATTATATTTATCCATGAAGAAAAATGAACTCATGAAATTTGCTGGAAACACCAGGTGGTGGTGGCGCATGCCTTTAATCCCAGCACTTGGGAGGCAGAGGCAGGCGGATCTCTGTGAGTTCGAGACCAGCCTGGTCAACAGAGCTAGTTCCAGGACAGCCTCCAAATCCACAGAGAAACCCTGTTTCGAAAAACCAAGAAAAAAAATGTGGGAAAAGGAATGGAACTGGGAAATATTATATTAAGAGAGGGAATCCAGGCTCTGAAAAACAAATACTGTTTATTCTCTTTCATATGTGGATCCTAGACTCTGCCAAGTATGCAGTTCCAGGTAGGAGTAAATATGGATAAAGACCAGGAAACTAGAAAGTAGGCCATATGATTGGAGAAAAAGAGGCTTTAATGGAGGTGGCAGCGAAGACAATAGAATAAAGTGGAAGGGGGGCAATATTGGAGATGAAAGGATACAATGGACAAAGAGGGACCAGGAGATGAATGAGTGGCGAGCAAGAATTGCTTATAATGAAGTATGTATAAAAACTTCATATGGAAATCTATTTCTTTGTAATCTATTAAAAAACAGTGAAATGCAGCAAAATAGAGCAGTCATAATATTATACTGCAACAGTTACGTGAATGTGGTCTCCATTCCATCATATATCTTCCTATGCTTTCACACTTGAAGAAACACTTTGAGACTTGCTTATCTATTTGAATTTTGTCAGCATCACTATTCTTGCACTTTGGGTCTGTTATATTAGAAAAGTTTATTAAAACACAAGCACAGAGATACTGACTGAAAAGTTGGTCTGACAACAGAAATGGTACCAATGGGTGGGTAATATATACAGTGTGGATACATTGTGCAGAGAAATGGTTTACATTTTGGGCAGGGTGGAGCAAAACAATGAAAAATTTCACTATGGTGCTTGGAATGGTGTATAATTTAAATTGCATGAATTTTTAAAAAGATGATTTAGGTCCATACTGACTTGGTTATTTATTTGAAAAGAAAATCTCTGATAGTTCCTTCTTAAAGCCAGAGGCAAAGATCAAGCCAAAGGTAGCTACATTCATATTAATTTTGTTGGGGAAGTCATGGCAGCAAGAGCATAAAGCAGCTGATCATATCAAGCCCATAGTGAAGAAGCAGAGCAAGATGCACACTGATGATGCGCCTGCATTCTCTTCATTTAGTACAAGGCTCCACTCCATGGAACGATGCTACTCATATTTATGGTGAGTCTTACCACCTCAATTAACCTAATCTAGAAACACCACCATAGACATGCCCAAAGGCTTGCCTTCTGTGTGATCATAAATCCTTTCCTGTTACCGGGCTTGTCTTTTGTTGACTATATTGCTCTTTGTTTTTTCTAGGAGAAAAGGCTCCTTACATCCTTTTCCTACTCTGGGTACCACTAAGCCAAATGGAGACTATTGCTAACATTTGGCCAGCTCATGAGGAAGACATTGCTTCCCATAGATTCCTGTGATCTGTGTGGTTTGGATTTGTTGCAAGGGTACATGTTCCCCAAAGCCCCATTCATGCATGTGGGCCTGCCCCACCATGTCTTGGGAAAGCCAAGCTGGATCAGAATGATGCCCTTAGTTTCAGACATCTGGACCTCCTCTCTAAGCCCTCACTGCCAAAGTGAGCTACATGTTAGGCACATCTCTGAGACATCAAGGAGCTTAAGCAGCTCCAGGAGGAATCTGCAACTAATTATGCCTCACAGACTGCTGTTCATGCAGGACCAGCTCTTTTCAGGCTCTGGCTATGGAACAGTGTTTGGATTTGGCAGGCGAACCTGACTCAGTTATGCATCCATGGGGGGAATGGAGAATACCAGTCGTTTGGAAGGACCTCACTCTTTGCAGGAGATGAGCACACCACCAGCCAGGACATTTGGCAGAAGAGTCACTCCCTCCTGGGCACAATCAGCTCATCTTTTAGTCATCTGCACTATGGAAAGTCTGGTTGCTTATTGAAAGGGATGGAAGGAGTGATTTTCTTGGGCTGTGCTGAGCTAGGATAGGCTTCTTCCATTGCTATTATGCCACAGGGTACCAATTTAATTTAATAAACCCATCTTCTGCAGACTGGAGGCTAGAGGTAAGGATTCCCATGGGAGAAATGGCCCTGAAGTGAAGTGGGTAGTCACCCAAAAACATGGCAGATGGGCAAGAAGCTTTGAACCTGTAGTCTGGTTTCCTAGATTCAAATGCTGGCTCCACCAGTGACTTACATTGTCATGGCACATAGGCAGTTATGAGGCCCTATAATGGTGTGGGAGTTGTTATTGCTATGTCATAGGGGTATTGTGAGGACAAGATGAGTTAATCAACAGAAGGTACTTAGCATATATTTCAATGTGAGCTGCTTTATGTGACAGGAATGACTCAATCCAAACATTCAAACAAGGTTTATCTACTTTAACTTAAATTCAATGTGGGGTACCCATCTTTATACAGTGGGGGAAGTCCAAACTCAGTTGTCTAGTCTTCTCCATCCCAGAGTGGTTTAATGGTTGTTCATCATGTTTTCACACTGGATAGGGTTCTACCTTCCCCTCAAGTTCAGCAGTTCTGTTGCTTCCAAGAACTATGTGGATTATAGAGCTCTGGTAAAGACAGAACCCTTGTCTCTGGGACCCAAGGTTCCTTGTGTATCATGTGACTAAGTCCTCCAAGGTCTTACCACCTTCCTAGGACACTGATAAAGCACCAGGAATAATGAAGGTGTTGACTCTTTCCCTCCCTGAAGGACTCACAATCAAACACTGTGGTATTTAAAAATATGAAAATTCCAACTGGCCCCGGAAGAGCAAACCTTCATATTAAATTCACTAGACCATGCTAACTGAAAAATATAAGAGATATTTTGCCAGGATTTTGCTGAAATGAAACGACTACTAAATCTGCTAGGAATTAGAGTTCTGTCATTTCTTACACACTGCCCGAGATAATTATGGTTTTGAGCCCAACATAAGCACAGCGTGATTTTGACTGAAAGTTGCATTTTTATTAGTTTTGAAACTTCTATTTAGAAAAATGTAATGCTTGTGTTGCTAAGGAGGAAGGGCCAATGAGGCTCTACTCCTCTCGGGATCTACCGGCAGTTAATGGTTGCTGGGATGGAGAGATATTTCTTCAGTGGTGTGGCCATTGGTAAATTGCCTATACTGCTGGAAATAACCCCTGACCCTGTAAGAAGGCTCCTGTAAGAAACCCTCATTAAACTCAAGGTGTCACCAAAAACAAAGACATGAAAACAGAAGGGAGACTGGTTGTGAAGAGGAAAAAGACCAGCAGGAGTGGGGTAGGAAGGTGACAAGAGAGGATAATAGGAGGTAATATGATCAAAATACATTATATATCTTCTGAAAATCTCATAATGGGACCAGCTATCATATATAACTAATGTGTGCTAGTAAAGTACTTGGAAGTTTTTTGGTTTTAATTTTATGTATATGAATGTGACTATGAGTGGTTTGTGCTTATGAGTGCAGTACCCACAGAGGCCAGAAGATGGCATCATATCCCCTGGAGATGGAGCTACAGGCAGTTGTGAGCTGCCTGACCAAACTCCAGTGCTGTGCAAAATCAGTATGTGCTCCTAGCTGGCAAACGGTTTCTCTAGGCCCCTCCTCAATATTTTCTTTTTTTCCATTTATATTTTTCATTTTTTAATTTAAATTAAAAACAAGCTTATTTTACATGTCAATCCCAGGTCCCTCACCCTTCTCTCTTCCCCTGCCCCCCACCGACCCCTTATCCCATTCCCTTTCTGCTCCCCAGGGAGGGTGAGTCCTTTCATGGGGGTTCTTCAAAGTCTGTCATATCATTTGGAGCAGGGCCTGGGCCCTCCCCCCTTGTGTCTAGGCTGAGAGAGTATCCCTCTATGTGGAATGGGCTCTCAAAGTCCATTTGTATAATAGGAATAAATACTGATCCACTGCCAGAGTCCCCATAGATTGCCCAGGCCTCCTAACTGACACCCACATTCAGAGGGTCTGGGTCAGTCTTATGCAGGTTTCCCAGCTATCAGTCTGTGGTCCATGAGCTCCCCCTTGTTCAGGTCAGCTGTCTGTGGGTTTCTCCAGCCTGGTCTTGACCCCTTTGCTCATCACTCCTCCCTCTCTCTGTCATTGGATTCCAGAGTTCAGCTCAGTGTTTAGCTGTGGGTGTCTGCTTCTGCTTCCATCAGATATTGGATGAAGGCTCTAGGATGACATATAAGGAAGTCATCAATCTCATTATTGGGGAAGGGCATTTAAGGTAGCCTCTCCACTATTGTTTAGGTTGTTAGTTTGGGTCATCCTTGTAGATCTCTGGACATTTCCCTAGTGCCAGATTTCTCTTTAAACCTATAATGGCTCCCTCTATTATGCTATCTCTTTTCTTGCTCTCCTCTATTCCTGTACCAATTCGTTCAAGGGTACTTCCCACTTTCTCTTCTAACAGGTTCAGTGTGGCTGGATTTATGTTGAGGTCTTTGATCCATTTGGAACCTTTTCTCCGGTAAGAGAAATACTTCGATTAACAATTATAGGTTAAATACTTAAGTCAGAGTTAGCAAGTAAGAAACAAACGGCCAACAGCTTCATAATTAATATAGCGTCCTGTGTGTTATTTGGGGACTGCAACTGTGGCAGATGGCAGGGAAGGCGACACTCTACTGATATACATATATATATATACATATATATATCCCAATAAAAGTCATAGTTATTAGTCATACACCAGGAATCAGATTGTAACACAGCCTTTCCAAATCATTCACGTCATCTGTACTTCTATCCATGAGTGAGCCTTAGCTTTCCTCAGATTACCAGTACTTGGTGTTACAGTCTTCTTTTTGTGTTTATACTATACTGGTTAGTGTGTAATGGCACCACACTGAGTTCTATTGACATTTTTGCAGAAGGTTGCAGTGATCAATGAATAGGTCATGCCTGCATTTCCAGTGCCAGCCTGTGGTATCTGCTTCTGTGAGGAAGTGGAAGAGAACAAGACATCACTCCTGAGATACAGGATAGAGCGGTCCCATAAAAGTCATAATTAAAGGATCTCCCCCTCCCTCTCCCATTCCCTCTACTACTCCCTCTCTTCAATGTGTTGTGGCTGCTTTTCTCGCCTGTGGCCATCTGGCATCTTTTGAAAACACATTTTTAAAACTTTATTTTTCAGTTTAAATTTAGATAAGAAACAAGGTTGCTTCACAAGTCAGTTCCAGGTCCCTCTCCGTTTCCCTCCCCTCCTTCCGTGCCCTCCCCCCTAACCCCCCCATTATCCCCTCATTTCCCCAGGGAGGGTGAGGCCCTCCATGGGGGTGTCCATAGTCTGTCATTTCATCCAGGGCAGGGCCTAGACCCTCCCCAAGAGTTCAGGGTGAGAGTGCATCTCTCATTGTTGGATGGGAGTCCAAAGTCCGTGTGTATACTTACCTAGGCCTCCTCACTGACACCCCCATTCAGGGGGTCTTGATCAGTTCCATGCAGGATTCCCAGGCTAATGCCTGGGATTCAAGGGTTAACCTTTGTCAGGTCAGCTGTTTCTGGGGTTAAACCAGCCCAGTCTTAATCCCTTTGGTCATCAGCCCTCCCTCTCTGTTACTGGCTTTCTTGAGTTCAGCTCAGTACTTAACCAAGGGAGTCTGCCTCTTCTTCCAGAAAACACATTTTTTATTAATTAATTTTCACACTACAAACCCCTATAGTAGAGCTTGAATTCAGGGATGGTGATTCCCCCAGATGATTCTTTATTGTATAGGATTGTTTTGGCTATCCTGTTTTTTTCCCATGTGAAGTTGAGTATTGTTTTTTCAAGGTCTGTGAAGAATTGTGGTGGGCTTTTGATGGGGTCTGCATTGAATCTGTAGATTACTTTTGGTAGGATTAGCATTTTTACTATGCTGATCTTACTTATCCAAGAGCATGGGAGATCTTTCCATTTTCTGATAACCTTCTTTAATTTTTTTCTTTAAATACTTGAAGTTCTTGTCATACAGGTCTTTCACTTGTTTGGTTAGATTTACCCTAAGATATTGTCTGTTATTTGTGGCTATCATAAAGGACAGTGTTTCTCTGATCTCCTTCTCAGCCCATTTACCATCTGTATATAGAAGGGCTACTGATTATTTTGAGTTAATCTTGTATCCTGCTACATTATTGAAGGTATTTATCAGTTGTAGGAGTTCTCTTGTAGAATTTTTGGGGTTACATATGAACTATTATATCACCATCAAATAGCAAGAGTTTTACTTCTTTTTTTTCAATTTGTATCTCCTTGATCTTTTGTTGTCTTATTGCTTTAGCTAGAACTTCAATTACAATATTGAAGAGATATGGGGAGAATGGACAGTCTTGCTTTGTTCTTGATTTTAGTGGGATTGCTTTGGGTTTCTCTCCATTTAGTTTGATGTTGACTGTTGGGTTACTGTATTGCCTTTATTATGCTTAGGTATGTTCCTTGTATCTTTATTCTCTACAAGACCATTATCATGAAGGGGTGTTGGATTCTGGTGAAGGCTTTTTCGGCATCTAGTGATCATGCGGTTTCTTTCTTTCAGTTTGTTTGTATGGTGGATTATGTTGATGGATTTTTGTATGATGAACCATCCCTGCATCTCTGGGATGAATCCTACTTGGTCATGGTAGATAATTTTACTGATGTGTTGAATACACTTCTTATGTTTGGAGAATTTCCTGTATGGATATTGACTTTTTATTTATTTTTTAGTTTTTTTGGTTTTTCAAGCAGGGTTTCTCTGTGAAACAGTCCTGGCTATCCTGGAACTCACTTTGTAGACCAGGCTGGCTTCAAACTCACAGAGCTCTACATGCCTCTGTCTCCCAAGTGCTGGGATTAAAGGCATGCACCACCACTAACTGGCTGGATATTGACTTTTTAAAAGCATTGAAATCCTATATTTTTTCACAGTAACTGCACAGCTACTTCCCACCAAGTATGTGGAAGATACATGGATTAGCAGCAGAGATTTATGGGAGTAGTTACTATGAAGAGGTTAGCAGTATTTCTTTCTTCACAGGAAACAATGGCTGAGTTCTAAATACCGGGACTCTACTGTCTTCTGTGAGATCTGTTGGGTCTGTCCTGGGAGCTTTTTTGTTTCTGTAAAAATGAATTCCCCATTGAAAATATTTTTATACTTATAAAGTTTGTTTCCCAAGAAAAAGGATATACTTCAACTTAGTAATCATGTTTTCAATATAAGGAAATTTAATGCTTATATATTGTTATCTAACTACCGCTTGTGTTCCATTTTTATCAGATGATCTAATCATGTCCTTTGCAATATTTTTTGCTTGTAGTACAAGATTCAGTGTAGGGTCAGGCACTGTATTCAGTTGTCATGATTCTTACTCTCCTTTAATCTGGAACTGTTTTAGGAACAAGATATATATATATATATATATATGTGGTCTTCATAAAATCTGCTAATTAGGCTGGATGTTGGTGACGCATGCCTTTAATCCCAGTACTCAGAAGGCAGAGGCAGGCGGATCTCTGTGACTTCGAGACCAGCCTGGTCTACAAGAGCTAGTTCCAGGACAGACTCCAAAACCTCAGAGAAACCTTGTCTCTACTTCCCCTCCCCAAATCTGCTAATTAGGTAGAAGTGGAGAAGCGTGATAACACCTGTTTTAGTTTGGGTTGAGACAAAACACCATGAACAAAAACAGCTTGCTGGGGAAAGGGATTATTGGGCTTACATATCCTGGATCACAGTATATTGAGGGAAACCAAGGCAGAAACCTGGAGGCAGAAGCTAATGCAGAGGATATGGGGGGCTGCTGCTTACTGGCTTGTTCTTTGTGACTTATGCAGCCTGCTTTTTTTCTCTCTCTCTCTGTCTCTGTCTCTCTCTCTCCCTTCCCTCCTTTCTTTTCATTCTTTCTCATTTTCAGATTCATTTATTTTTTATTTCACTTCACAATTAAGTTTCCCTTATGTTTTCTTTTTCTTTTTTTTAAATTTATTTTTCAGTTTAAATTTAGATAAGAAACAAGGTTGCTTCACAAGTCAGTTCCAGGTCCCTCTCTCTTTCCCTCCCCTTCTCCCGTGCCTTCCCCCCAACCCCCCCATTATCCCCTCATATATCAAATCACATATAAGAACTCCCTTATCTTTTTAAAATTAGTTTTTGGGATTATATCTCCCTTCCCTTTCCTCTCTCCAACTCCTACCATATATCCCTCTATCTGAGAGAAAGAAGGGGAAGAACCACTGGGTGGTGGTGGTGCACGCCTTTAATCCCAGCACTGGGGAGGCAGAGGCAGGTTGATCTCTGTGAGTTGGAGGCCAGCTTGGTCTACAGAGTGAGTTCCAGAATGGCCAGGGCTACACAGAGAAACTCTGTTTTGAAAAACCAAAAAATAGGGGGGGGGAGCCAGAAGGTGTCACTAGGTATGCAGAAGGCAGAGGAGAAGAACGAATGAGTGAGGACAAAGTATAATGGTACACATGTATGGAAACACCACAATGAAGACTGGGGAAATGGCTCACTCTGTAAAAGCACTCACTGCTCAAGCCTGATGACCTAATGTCACATTTCCTGAACCCATGTAAGAGGCAGGAATCCCAGCATGCTCGTACTAGGAGATGCTAGTTTGGCTTATGTATCATTGAAGACACTGTCTTAAATAAGGTGGAAAGGTGAGGAGTGACACACAAAGTTTGCCCCCCCATACCATAATAAAATCCCATAGTTTTTAATGCTAACCTAAAAAATTTCATTAAGAAACCATTAAAACACAAAAAGTATACTACTGTGTAAAGGGAAGCCTTTTTCCTTGAGAGAAGCCTTCCCACCAGCCTGGTTCTAGAGCCGCATCAGTCCCAAATAAACACACAGGAGGCTATATTAATTATGAAGCTGTTGGCCTTGCTTGTTTCTTACTGGCTAGCTCTGACTTAAGTAATTACCCCATAATTGTTAATCTAAGTATGTCTCTTACCGGAAAAGTTTCCGGGCTTCCTACCCCATGGCGTTACATCTTGACTCTCTGTGTTTCTCCTTCCCAGAGTCTTCCTGGACTCCTAGTCCCACCTATCTAGATTCCTATTGGCCAGCAGTGCTTTATTGACACAGGACTTCCCCAACACTACTACATGTTGGGAGAAGCCTTTTCCTCCTCCGCCAGCCACTTTTGTTTTTCCCCACCAGTCACCTGGGCTCTGCTGCGTGGCAGTCCCCAAATAACACACAAGGCACTGTAGTAATTATGGAGATGTTGACCTTGCTTATTTTTTACTGGCTAGCTCTGATTTAAGTATTTACCCCATAATTGTTAATCTGAGAAAAGGGTCTCGACTTTTTACCCCTAAGGCAGCTACATGATGACTCTCTGTGTTTCTCCTACCCAGAGTCCTGTTCTCCTACTCCTAGTCCCACCTATCTTGCTTCCCTATTGGCCAACAGTGCTTTATTGACATATACCCCATCAACTACACATTAAGGGTAGATACTAAAGTTAATTCAGATTTTGCAAGCAAAAAATCAGCAAGATGGCAGCATAGTTTTCAGCCCTCACCCTCTACCCCCATATATACTAACTTTGACAATCATCTATAGACATAAGTGCTGTTGTGGGAGAGTAGGAGTCTAGCAGAAAAGTCCAGGACCCCACTGGAACAAACCACAACAATCAGCATACTGAAAGGGGAAGGAGAAAAGCTTCATTGTACCTGCCTCACTGCACTCCCAATGGGTCACAATTCAACGCTATGTGGGGTCAACCATGTGCTCGTCTAGCACTATATTAGCGCGCGCGCACACACACACACACACACACACACACACACACAGTGATCTTATGTGCACACACACACAGTGATCTTGACTCCGTGGGAGTGTTAAACTTGAATACTTCAGGGTACAGTCTCAGAGGAAATAAATCAGAGACTTGTAGCCATTTTACCTCCAAAGAGTAAAGTGGGCACATCTACAGGAAAACTCTGACAGAATCTCAACATCCATTGCTTCTTCAAATATTAAGACAGCATTGCAAGACTTCAAGGTGCAATAAAAACAAAACACCACCCCAAATAAACAAATGAAAACAAATCTAAAATACCCTGAGCCCCCCTCCAAATCAAGTTGCAACAATGTCATTCCTACAAAAGACTCATTTTAGCTTTAAGGACACACATAAGCTAAAACAGAAGGGATAGAATAAACCCCAAGGCAACAGTAGCTAAAGGAGAGTAGGAGTGGATATAGTTCCAGTGGACAAAATAAATTTTAAGTTAAAAATTCACAGGAGATCAAGATTATTATATAACAATAAAAGGGTAAATGTGCACAAATGGATATAACACAAATATACATGTAGCATACCTTGGATCATCAAAAATATATAAAGCAAATGTTAACAGAAACAACGAGGAAACAGTAGACTTTATTGACACTACAAACCAAAAGACCTAATAGACATACAGAACACACCACCCATAGAAACAGAATGCATATTTTTCTCATGAGAACATGGAACTTCTCTAGAATGGATAATGTATACTAAGCCATGAGCCACAACAATTTTTGTTTGTTTTCAAGATAGGGCCTCTCTCTATAACCACGACTGTCCTATAACTGGCTCTTTATACCAGGCTGGCTTCAAACTCACAGAGATCTACCTGCATCTGCCTCCTGAGTGCTGGAATTTAAGGCAGACACCACCATCATCTGTCACAAAACAAGTTTTAACAGATTTAAGAACACTGCAGTCATATCAAGTACTTTTCTGACCATAGTGGTATGAAGCAAGAAATCAACAACAGGAAGACAATTTAGTAAACAACATGTTATTTAACAAACAAGTAAAAAAGAAATAAAAGGCAAATAAAAGTATCTTGAGATAAAACAAAATCAAGACAAGGAAAAAGTGCCAAACAAGGTTTCTCTATGTAATAGCTCTGACTGTCCTGGAACTCGCTATGTAGACCATGCTGACCTCAAACTCACATAGATCCATCTGCCTCTGCTTCCCAAGTGCTGAGATTAAAGGTGTGCAACACCACCACCACCTGGCAACTTAATTTTTTAAATAACTCCATGAGTTCAATTAGTGCTACCCATATGAATGTTGGGGCTATGCAATAGAGCATGGATGACCTGGCAAGGGTGTCGTACCCCAGAAGAAAACAGATTCCCTGTTCTCTAGCACCATTATGTACTATTAGCTTCTCAGGGGTGGCGCCTTGTTAACTCCTCCCCCAGTAATGTTAGAATTGTGACTGGCTAGTGTTCTTAAACTTCCTAATGCTGAGAACCTTTAATACAGTTATTCATGTTGTTTTTACCCCAACCATAAAATTATTTTCATTGCTACTTCATAACTGTAATTTTGCTACTGTTGTAAATCATAATGTAAATACCAGATATGCGGGATATCTGATAGGGGTCTCAACCCACAGGTTGTGAAATGCTGGGTTAGATCTTGTGTAAATATTCAGGTAAGCACAGCAGTTGAGAGTTCATGAGAAGGAGATGAAATTGGGAGGAGGATACATAGGGAGAGTCTAGAGGAGGTGGAGGGGGAAAATGGGTGGTGATGGATATGATCAAAACACATTGCATAAGTGTTTGAAATTCTCAGAGCATAAATAAAAATATAACCAATATTATTGGATTTAGTGAAAGTGTTTTGTTTTTGTTTTTTATTTTTTTCAAGACAGGGTTTCTCTATTGTTTTGGAAGCTGTCCTGGAACTCACTCTGTAGACCAGGCTGGCCTTGAACTCTCAGAGATCCACCTGCCTCTGCCTCCCGAGTGCTGGGATTAAAGGCGTGCGCCACCAACGCCCGGCGTGAAAGTGTTTTTAAGAGGAAAATTTCTGGCAATAAATGCCTGTATTAAGAAGAAAGAGCAATCTCAGTTAAACAACTTTATTTTGTACCTCAAACAACTAGAAAAAGAATAACAAACTAAGCCCAAAGTAAATTAAGGGAGGAAATATAGGTGATCAATAAAACTAAAGAGTGTTTTAAAAAGATTTAAAAACTTAGGTGTGTGTGTGTGTGTGTGTGTGTGTGTGTTTACATACATGAGTGCAGTGACCACAGAGGCCAGTAGAAGCCATCAGATTCCCTGGCACTGAAGATGCCAGGTTGTGATGGTTGTGAGCTGTCCAGTATGGGTTCTTGGAACAGGACTATGGTTCTCTGCAAGATCAACTAATATTCTTGACCACTGAGTCATCTCTCCAGTCCTGGGAGTATTTTTTAAAAGATAAAATGACAAACTTTAAGTTTCACCAACTAAGAGAAAAAAGAAAAACAAAAGATGCTAAATTCCAAGTAAAAGGGGAGATGGTACAACTGATATGATTATGTATGTTACAACTGATATGATTATGTATGTTACAACTGATATGATTATGTACTAACACATTAGGTAGCCTGAAAGGAATGGATACATTCCTAGAAACATGTAACATATCTAGACTGGATCATGAAGTAATGGAAAATCTGAATAGCTCAATAATAAGCATTGGACACTGAATTAATGGTCAAGAACTCCCCAATGAAGAAAAGCACAAGAACAGATGGCCTCACTAGCAAATTCCACAAAATATTTAGAGGAGGATTAACACAAATCTGTTCAGACTTCTCAGAAAGTGATAAGGAAGGACCCTTCCAAACTTATTTTATGAGGCCAACATTACATTGATACCAAAGCTAGATAAGGACTCTGCTATAAGATTTGTAAAGTATCCTCTACAATGAGATTGATGACTACCTTGGTTACCATTCCTAGAGCCTTGACCCAGTAGCTGACCAAAGCAGAAACAGACACCCACAGCTAAACACTGAGCCATACTCCTGGAATCCAGTTCTGGAGATGGAGGAGAGATGAGCAAATGAGCCAAGAGGGAACTGAAGATACCCTTAGAAATAGTTGACTTGACCTAATGAGAGCATGCAGACCCTAGTCATAAAGTGGGGAAACCAGCATTGGACCAAACCAAGCCCTCTGAATGTGAGTACCAGCTAGGAAGCCAGGGCAGTGGGACCTTTAATAGTGGAGCCAGGGTTTATTCCTAGGTCACAAATGAACTTTGGGAGCCCTTTCCCTATGGAGGGAGACTATTGCAGCCCAGATATGGAAAGGAGGGCCTGGGCCCTCCCCCAAATGATGTGATGGACTTTGATGATCCCCTGTGGAGGGTCTCACTATCCCTGGGAAGTGGGTGATGGATGGTTTGGAGGGGTCGGTGGGAAGTGTGGGAGGATGGGAGGGCGAGGGAATCGGGGGATGGATATGTAAATAAGAGTGTTTCTAAAAATAATTAAAAAATTGTTTAAAAAAAGAATTGAAAAGTAAGGTCAATATTCCTGATAGATACAGATATAAAAATCCTCAATAAGATATTAGAAGCTAGATTAAACAACACAGTAAAAAGATTGCGCATCATGATAAATTGAGATTTATTCCTGTGAGGTAATAATATTTCAATATATGTAAGTTAATAATTGTAGCACCGTGACAGGGATAAAAATCACACAATCATGTCCATTGATGCAGGAAAAAGCATTTGACAAAGTTCAACATTTTCTCTCTCTCTCTTTTTTTTTTTTTTGGTTTTTCAAGACAGGGTTTCTCTGTATTGTTTTTTTGGAGGCTGTCCTGGAACTCGCTCAGACCAGGCTGGCCTCGAACTCATAGAGATCCACCTGTGAGTTTGAGGTCAGGCAGGTCTACAGAGCAAGTTCCAGGACAGTCAAGGCTGTTGCATAGAGAAACCCTGTCTTGAAAAACCAAGCCAAGCCAAACTAAAAACAAAAACAAAAACAAAAGAAAGAAAAAAGTAAAAAAAAAAAAACAGAAAAAAGAAAGGAAAAAAAGTAAAAAAAAATCTGAAATAATTTCTCGTAAAATCAGAAAGCAAGCAGATAAGAAGGTCAACTCTTGCCAGTGCTAGGGAGATAGAGACAATGGCTCTGTGGGGCCCAATGGCCAGCCAGTCTAGACTACTTGGTGAGCTCCAGGTCAGTGAGTGACCCTATTTTAGAACAAAGGTTGACACACCTGAGAAATGCCACCCAAGGCTGTCTCTGCTCTGGTCTCCATGCACTTGGGCACATTCATCTGCATACACATGAACACTCCCCCCTAAAATGTCTACCAAAATTGTAGTTGTGTCCATAAAGTTATAGGACACAAATATGGCCAAATCAGTTGTAATCTTATATACTAACAGGAAAGTATTTGGAAAACAAATTGAAGGAACAATCTCATGTATAGCCAACCATATCAAAAAGAATAAAATATGGCCGGGTGGTGGTGGTGCACACCTTTAGTCCCAGCACTCGGGAGGCAGAGGCAGGCAGGTCTCTGTGAGTTCGAGGCCAGGCTGGACCGACAGCCTCCAAAACAATACAGAGAAACCCTGTCTGGTAAAACCAAAAAAAAAAAAAGAATAAAATATGAAGGAATAAATTTAACCAAGGAGGCAAAAGGCCAGTATATTCAAATTGTAAGTTGTTAATTAAAGGAAAATTAATTTGAAAGATACCTTGTGTTCGATTGGAGAAATGGTATTAAAATGTTAATTTTATTCAAAGTAATCAACATGTTCAATGTAATCCCTACCAACAGTCATATCTGGGCTATTGTGACTAAATCTGCCGTGACCATGGCAATGTAAATGTCTCTTTGGAATTCTGATTTCATTTCCTTCAGCTATGACCCAGAAATAGGACTGCAGTATAATGGTTCTGTTTTTAGAATTTTTCGTACTGTTTTCCAGAATGGCTGGACCCATTTGCTGACTGTATATGGAGTGCCTTTTCCCCACATCCTCAATAACACTTACCTTTTTCTTTTATTTTTGAGATTTTAATATAATTAAACATTTTCCCCCATCCCTTTCCTCCCTCCAAACCTCCCACATACCCTCTTTGCTTTCCTTCTAAGGAGAGCATATCTAAACACAATAGTCAGGATACGAACTATCTGAGTATTTACCAATGGTGAACACACACACACACAGACACACACACACACACACACACACACACACACACACACACACCAAGCTACAGTAATCAAAGCAGCATGGTACCAATGAACAAATGAAACACATACAGTGAACTGTTTTTTGACAAGGATGCAAAGACTGCATGATGAAGAAGGAGTAGTGGTTAAATAAAACTTGGGTAAATAACATGTATTAAAAACTTAAAATAGCCAGGCAGTGGTGATGCACACCTTTAATCCCAGTACTTGGGATGCAGAGGCAGGTGGATTTTTTTTTTTTTTTGGTTTTTACGAGACAGGGTTTCTCTGTATTGTTTTAGAGGCTGTCGGTCCAGTAAGGCAGGTGGATTTTTGTGAGGTCAAGGCCAGCCTGATCTACAGACTGAGTTCCAGGATACACAAAGCTATACAGAGATACCCTGTCTCAAAAAATCAAAAAAGAAGGGGGGGGGGAGAGGAGTAGGACGAGGAAGGAGGAGGAGGAGGAGGAGGAGGAGGAGGAGGAGGAGAAGAAGAGATCAGAATTGTTAGAACTACTAGAAGAAAATAGGGAAAAATCTTGGCATTGGTTGGGGCAACAATTTTTTTTGATGTGACCCAAAAGTCAGAGGTAATAAAGGCAAAAATACCAAATGGGTTTCAGTAAAAGGAAACACGTGACCTGGTGAGATGCGGATGGCTCAACAGGTAAAGGCGAAAGCTATCAAGTGTGACAACCTGAGTTTGCTCTCTGGGCCTCACATAGAGGAAGGAAAAACTCACTCTTACAATTTGTTCTCTGACAGCCACGCACTAAATAAGCATAGTTGATCCAGACCCCCTGAACATGGGTGTCAGTGAGGAGGCCTGAGCATTCTTTGGGGCCTCTGGTAATAGATCAGCATTTATCCCTGTCATCCAGATGGACTTCGGGAGCCCATTCCACGTGAAGGGATGCTGTCTCAGCCTGGACACTTGGGGAAGGCCTAGACCCTTTCCTGGATGATACGACAGATTTTGGAGATCCCCCATGAAGCACCTCATCCTCCCTGGAGAGTGGAGTGGGGGTTGGGTGGGGGGTTGGGGGAGGGTTAAAGGGGATGGGGAGGAGGGGAGGGAACTAGGATTGACATGTGAAGCAATCTTGTTTCTAACTTAAATTAAAATAAAAAATTAAAAAAATATTTTATAAAAAAGAAAATTAAAACGATCAGAGTGAAGTGACAACTATAGAACAGGAGAAAATATCTATAAACCATATATCTGATAAAGGATAATTATCTAATATATATAGGAACCTTAACTCACTTGCAGAAAAGCAACCCAACTTAAAAAAAGAAAGAACAAAGGACCTGAATGGACATTTGTCAAATAGAGACATACAGATGCACCTTGGGTATATAAAGGGTGATCAACATCACAAATAACTAGGGAAACTTAAAGCCAGGCCTGCTATAACATATTCTAGCACCCAAGGTTCAGGGAACATTTTGGAAGAGGGAGTGGAAAAATTTTAAGAGCCAGAGGATCACAGAGTTTGCTGTGAGATTGTGTCTCGTAGGAACACCAGAAACTACACCCATACACTCTCCTCCACATGACTGCCAAATGTGAACTGAACAAGGAAGGCACCAATGAATATGCTAATCTGGACAGGGAAAAACCCATGGGCCCTCAACCCTCCACAAAGTACCATAGTCAACTGAGGAAAGCCAGGATGGTATGGTGGATTTGATGAGAATGACTCCTGTAGGCTCATATACTTGTATGTTTAGTGTTGTGAGGTGTTCATTAGAGAAGACTGCTCAGACATGTGTTTAAACCAACAGAAAGTCTTTATGAGTTGTCCAGTGACTACACTGGGTGTTTGGAATCTTAGTGTAGTTCCAAGCCTTTCTCAGGGTGAGCTTTCAAGCACAAAAACCATGTCCTGGCTTGACATACTTCAGTTAACAAGAACAACTAGCCAGAAACGGAATTACAGAAGCTAAAAAGTAAGGTTAGTACATTTAGAGAATTTCCAGAGCTATGGACTTTGATGGATTAGGTCTTTGTTTTGGTTTTGGCAGGTGGTACTGTCTATGTGCTGAGTTTTACAGCCTGAATGGTACTTCCATTGTGGAGTCAGTTATGCTAAGATCTGGGGGCCTACTAAGGTCTAGGGCCCTGTTACACTTCGTTCCCAGTTAATGAGCTGTTTGGAAGGATTAGGGGGTGTGGACTTGTTGGAGTAGGTGTGTCCACATTAGAGGAGGTGTGTTACTGGGAATGGGGGTGGGGTGGGCCTTGAGTTTTCCAAAGCCCCTATCAGGCCCAGTCTCACTGTCTGCTGCCTGCAGATCAGGATGTAAAGCCCTCAGCTTGTGCTCAAGCAGCATGTCTGTCTGCTTCCTGGCATGATGGTAATGGACTAAACTCCTTGAAACTGTAAGAAAGCCCACAATGAAATGCTTTCTATTTATAAGCTTTGTCTTGACCAAGGCCATAAATTTGAAGGAGAGCAAGTAGGGGAATATGGGAGGGTTTGGAGGGAGGAAAGGGATGGAGGAAACGTTTAATTATATTAAAATCTCAAAAATAAAAGAAAAAGGTAAGTGTTATTGAGGATGTGGGGAAAAGGAACTCTATACACTGTAGGCAAACTGTTCCAGCCATTCTGGAAACAGTTTGAAAAATTCTAAAGTGACTAAAAACAGAACCATAATACTGCAATCCTATTTCTGGGTCGTAGCTGAAAGAAATGAAATCAGAATCCCAAAGAGACATTTGCACTCCCATGTTCATGGCAGCTATAGTCACAATTGCTTAGATATGAAACTATCTGGGTGTTTATCAATGGGTGAACACACACATGCATTTGAGTGTGCACACACATATACACACACAAGTACACGCAAAACAGAATATTATTCAGATTAAAAAGAAGGAACTGCTGGGAGGTGGTGGTGCACACCTTTAATCCAGCACTCGTGAGGCGGAGGCAGGTGGACCTTTGTTAGTTTGAGACCAGCCTGGTCTACAAGAGCAAGTTCCAGGACAGCCTCCAAAGCCACAGAGAAACCCTGTCTCAAAAAAAAAAGTAAAGAAAGAAGGAACTCCGGCTGTTTGTAAAAGTGAGAGGCATAATTGACAATTGCATGCAAAGAAAAATTATTGTCTCCAATGGAGTCTCACTAGGTGTATTAAGCACACTTAGGGTAAGTGCCGTGCCCAGTTGTAGATGGCCAATACAAAACAAACTCAATTGTGTTTTGTAGGGTTTTTTTTTTGTCTCAAATTCATGTTTTACCTTAAGGTCCTTTCTTTGTTGTGGCTTCTGATTTCATCCGTGCGTGCATCTGTTTCTTCTGCTTTTTCATTTTTTTCTTTTTTCCTGTTTGATTTCTAAAGCAGGATGACAAGGTGAGAGTGAGAGCAGGGAGTTGGATGGGTGGAGAGGTGGGGAGGGAGGATATGGGAAGAGGGGGAGGGAAACTGATCAAACTACAGTGTGTGAAACAATGCTTTTCTATAATAAAAGGAGAAAGGGTATGGTAAGTACAGTGTGGTTAGTGACATAGGCCAGGCAGAGAAAGACAAACACGTCATGATCTCATTAATATGTGGGGTCTGAAAATAAAACAACGAAAATGGCAGTGCCAGGTACTAGGGTTGAAGGCAACTGGGAAGGGCTTATGTGAGGGGACTAAGTTTCAGTTTTGCAGTAATGGTGCACTCACCAGCAGCTTGGTTAAAAGGGAAGATACCTTATAACAAGAAAGATTTCCCAGTATTTTCCAAATTCTCTTGTAGAAAGTCATTCTCATTCTTTCTACTCTTTCTCTGCTTATGTCTTTGTCCCTTGTTACCCATTCTCCACACAGTCACCAGAATAAGCTGATTAAATGAAACCGTATTCTTCTACCTAAACTCCCTTTTGGTTTTCTTCCTAGTTGCCTTCTCAGGTCTGGAAAGCCAAGCACAAACTGGACTCTACCTCTGATTACACATTGTACTCACTCCAGGTTGGTTATATTGGCCTTCTTGCTGGTGGTTTGTCTTAAGACAGTATCTCATGTAGTCCAGACTGGCTACAAACTCAGTATGCAGCCTAGACTGGACTGGGACTCTTTCTTTATGCTCTGACCTTTACCTCCCCAAATCTCAGAATACATGAGCACTCTGGCATTTTTGGCTATTTTTGGAGTACTTTGAGGCTATTCCCACCTCAGGTCTGTTGTGTATGTCAGGTCTGTTGTGCACACTCACATTTGTTTCTCAAGCTAATTGTATTTGTTTACACATTCTGTCTTTGGTGAGACTTTCCTCCCCCCAATCAGAACCCGTTCTGTATCTCTGTTTCTGAATGGTGGGATGCTTTGGAAGATGCCTTTCTGTCCCGACCCACAGGACACTCAACGTGGGTCTGGTGAACAACTAGGAAAAAGATGGGGGGCAGGGAACACAAGGTCGGACGCCAAGACAAGAGTCTGATCAAGGCGACAACTTTATTCATCCCAAAGGGATTTATATAGGGGAAGGGAGGAGGGGAGGGAATGGGGGATATGCTGTAGCTGCGACGAACCTGGCGGAGCAGAAGGTCATTGGGATGGGTAGGGCGTCCTGTGTCCTCTGGTAACCTAACTGCAGATTCTAACTTTATCTTTCACATTCCACCTTCTATTAAGCCTATGCCCTAGATAAGCCACAGGTCTGTTTCTGGAATTTGGCAGGTAGCAGGGTGGTCCTGAGTCACGTACTTTCTATGAGGGTTGAGTCATGTCTTGTGAGTACGTGAGGCAGCCGTACCTGGTTGACGGCCGGAGGTCCCTGACACCTTTCAAGTTTAGGTGTTTGTACAGACTAGAATTCCTGTTCTCTGGCTTTCCCATGTTTGTAATGCTACTAATGTGAAGCAATGACTTTTCTACTATGAGAAAAAAGTCAAGTAATGGCCCATGCAATTGATAATATTGTCAATTTGAGAGGATCAAGACTCAACTAGGAGAGAAATTTTTGGGCATGTTTATGAGGGAGTTTCCAGATTGGACCAACTGAGGATAAACAACCCCTTTAAATGTGGGTGTCACCATTCCATGGGCAGGGGCACTGGACTGAATACAAAGGACGTGAACTGGGCATTAGCATTCATTACTCTTTGATTTCTGGCTGCAGATGCAATGTGACCAGCTGCCTCCCCCTCATGCTGCCATGCTTGCCCTCTGGTATCTTCAAACTGAGACAAAAGAAATCCTTCCTTAAGTTACTTTCATCAGGTATTCTGTTATAGCAATGCTAAAAATAATGAATCCACTCACAATCTAACAAATTAACCAGCAAAGCCCTCAGAAGGCTACACCAAGTTTGACTAGGCATCGATAATGCAGGAAAGGACAGTGAAAGAGCTTTTACTTCTATTCAAGCCTCCTCCGAGTATTGTTTCTCAGCTTTCTTGCTCTTAATGGCTCACTCCACACAGCTTGTCCTGGGAGCAACCTGATAATAGATGTGACCATCCCTGCAAAAAGGAAATGCTTTCTCTTTGTCAATATATCCTCAACAGACCTGAAAATAATGTTTACTCATACAACATTATCACAGAGCGTGAGGTGGTCGTGAATAGCAAGTGAGGAGGAAGCAGTTTGGTAAATGACTTTCCTGTAGACACATGCACAAATCAGAATTTGTGGGTAGGGGAGAGGGAGAGGGAGAGGGAAGAAAATAAAATGGTGGTCATAGAAGCCATGTCTGCTGAGTTGTTCACAATACAATCCCATGGGACCACAAAGCTTTGAGAAATTCCATCGTGTTTGAAGGCAACCGGTCTCACAACTCCAAGGGACACAGGGAAATTATCAGGGGAGAATTTCCTTCTGTACCCCAAAGGGCAGCTGATATTCCTTGGACTTGCAGTATGGGCTGGATAGCTTTCATTTTCTCTACATTTCCATGCTCCACACCCTTACACTCATCTCTATGTGTGCGGAAGCTGTTCTGCACACACTATCACTAGAGTCCCTTGTCCTGTCGCATCTGGTTGGCTTTGGTGAATACACCATATCAGGAGGAGGTTTGAAGGCATAAAGAGAGGAAAGTTGCGATGTTTATTCTTCATCAAGCCCCCTGCTTACTAAGTCAATGTGACTTGCTGGGTTGTGGTGCAAGAAACAGTCCCTTGGAGATGGTCACCACCACAGCTTCCCTTCTGGACTTTTGTTTTTGTTTTTGCTTAGGGTTGTACCAGGTTCCTGGTATAAATAGGTCTGTGGGATCATAACTCTTTACTCTAAGTTCTGATTAGACTGTGTAAGTCACTCTTTTACTCAACTTTCCTGAAATCATGCTCACTGAGTGTGACATTTGTCTTTGCTTGGCACTCTGATGCTCATTCTTCAGTGAGAGCAGTTGGTTGATGAGGTACTGGATAGCAAAGACCATGTTTGCCAATGTGTCAAAAACCCTGGATGTGGCCACTCAGACAACTGCACATTATGTTTTAGGAGGGGAAGTTGAACACAGAAAACATGACACTCCCTTTCCCTCCCTGACTATTTCAGTTAATAGGCTAGTGGATTAGTCATTTTGCTAATGAGTGGTTTTATTCTGGCCCTCAATGAACCAGGCCAGAGAGGGGCCCTACAAACTCTTGGGAAACCTCCTGCAAAATTTTGCAGAGGACAGAGAGCTAGGCACTGCTAGGTACCAGTGTTTATATACTGCAACTATATTTGGAAACTTAATTGTCTTTTTAAAAATCTCAAGTAAGAAAAATGAAGGGTTTTATGATAATAATGTCCAAATAGTACACTCCATGGCCCAACGTGCTTAGTTTTCATTGGCTTCCAAGATTTTTATAGTTTAGAAAAGTAAGCAAAGGAAAGACACCAGTGAGTCTCAACTAGGGGTGGTTGTGTCCCTCTGGGGACATTTGGCAATGTCTGGAGACATTTTTTGGCTGTCACTAGTGGAATAAAATTTCTATTGGCATTTAGTGTATAGGGATCAGGGATGCTGCTAAATATAATATATAGGAGAACCTCTTTCAGCCATAAGCAAAGAATTATCTGTCTCAAATGCTAGTAGTGCTTAAATTGAGGAACCCTTCTCTGCATCCAATTAGAGCCCTATTAGTGAGGAAATTGGTGTGAAATACCATCAGTAACTTTGCCATTTGAAAACCACACTCCAATTAAGTTAGGTATCCCTGGTTCCCTGATACCATTGGCAAGCACTGAGTACACATCACTGTCTCGGAGTGCATTTTGTTGCATTTTGAAAATAGTAAGTTTATTGCAGTGCGTAATTGATGTTTTCCAAAATAGAAACCAGGCCACTTGGTCGGATAGAATAAAATAATTTTGGAGCACGTGGCTTCTGTCTTTCTAATCAAAAGCATTTTCTCTTCAGAGTAGGGCTTTGACTAAAGAGATACCTAGCCCAAAAGGAAGTGGTCTTCAGTTCAGAGTTTGAGTGAGACAAGAGCAGTTGGAATTAGCATCTGAATCATTAGCAATGGCAAAGAAGCCTTGAGATCTGCTGGTCTTTGGGAAGAATTTTACCAGACAGAAAGGTATCAAATGTCCTGTGTCTTTTCTACCCAAAATAGTTCTGGCTTGAACATGAGGTTCCCAAGGTGTCTTTGAGTAAGAAGGAAAATATCTGTTCTGGGAATTGACTACTGTACTCTGCCCCCAACTATTAAGGTTTACTGGTGAAGGAGGAGGCCAAGAGATTGTATTACTTATCATGTTTGTCATAAGGCATGAGGTGTGCTTGCAAAACTCCCTTTTGTTACGTTTACTCTATGTGGGAGAGGTAGGTTTAGGAGGAATCACAGAACAATGAAAGACTCTGAAATCCCTTTATGGAAAAGGAAAATCAGCCTGGTATTAAAACTAATGAAGATGCTGGAAAAGAGTACATGGAATCTCTGGAAAGACAGATACAGAAAAACTACTTAAGGTCAATGTCTGAGAAGATGGAGAAAACACATGCGACCAGGTAGAAAGAAATGCCAACATTTCCAAATTAAGTATCCCAAGGGGAGACTACATTGCTCGGAAAAACTGATCCTATGCAAATTTGCAGCTTCAAATTCAGTTTTCTGAGTCTATTAGGAGAGGTGGTTCATGGGCCTCACCAATGTAGGAGTTGGAAAGTGCACTACAGAATTTGATGACATTTCTGCTGCTCTCCAAAGGAATGTTCCCAGAAGCCTGCATCAGTTTGCTCAGGCTGACAGTGCTAAAATGAAGAGCCCAGATAGGCTCAAGATGCAGGAATCTACCCAGGTTGTCCAAGTGATGGATAAATAGTGATCAAAATATGCTGTCAAAGTTATGAAATTTGTGAACCATCCAAGTTCAGCTGTCTGCCAGGTAAAGGTGCTGGGCAGTGGATGGCCCCTGCCAACTGACTTTCCAAAAGGGGACTCTCCCATGAACACTTAAAGAGACTCCTCATTTCCAAGCTAGTGAGGCTCTATGAGAATACAGAGGTAAGTTGGACTTATCATATTCCAGCTACGTTAACAGTAACACTAGATAACATGGAACTAAAAATGCGTTAGCCTTCATTATGGAATCTATTTTCTGAGGACTATGCCATAAATGGTTTATAAATTTGGTGGTGACAAAAGGTGGGGATCAAGAGAGCAAAAGTATTAAATTGGTATTTGAAAGTCAGAGAGGAGATCAAGAGGAGAAAAAGAAGTAATTGTGGTAGAAAGAATTCCAACATTAGTACACCCCAAAGAAGAAGGCAATTAACAGTTATTTAACCATGAGCAACAAGCTGTGAGGTACTGTTGTTTTGTTTTGTTTTGTTTTTTGGTTTTTGGAGACAGGTTTCTCTATATTGCTTTAGAGTTTGTTCTGGAACTCATTCTGTAGACCAGGCTGGCCTCGAACTCACAGAGATCCGCCTGCCTCTGCCTCCTGAGTGCTGGGATTAAAGGCGCGTGCCACCAACGCCTGGCCTGTGAGGTACTTTACTATACAGATTCTCCTCACAGGTTAGGTAGGTACCATTACCTACTGTACTAGATTTATAAATGAGGATCTGAAATTCAGACTCAAGTAACATGTTCAGGTTCCCATACCTCCGAAACAGTAGAGCTGAGATTTTAACAGGTGTCTGCCTCACAAGATAATTCTATTGACCTAAACTTTCTGGTTCTGCCCCAGGATACTTCTGGGGAACAGCTGCACTTTCATCACTTGGGGTTTTAGGCGAAGCAAAATATTAGTGTGTGTCATAGGAAGCCATCTCTAATGGCTCAGGGATACGTTCAAACTTGTTAAGGAAACTTAATGAACAGCATTAGTCATGTTAGTGCAGCCCGTTGTATTTTTCACTGTTCCTTCCCACATGTTCTCATTGGATTCTCACTCAAACCTTGTGAGGTGGGCAGGCAGGCCATGAATGACCATGCCCCCTTCTTAAAGATGTGGTGGGAAGTCCCATCAGAAACAAAACATTGCCAAGTTACTTATCACCAAAAATATGTGGGAGGAGGGGGAGGGAGAAAGTGGATTCCAAAAAAGTTGCTTATTTCACTCCTGAGCCGTTCATAGGAGTTTATAATTTATTTCCATAACAGTGTGGTTGCTTCCTTTTCAACAAGGTTTTGACTCACTCAGAGGAATGTATTCCATTACATGTCTGCTGGCTTCAGGCGTTTTATGCAGAGCCTGTGGGTTGTCATGACAACTGAGACTAACAAAATACAAACCATGAACTCTTTCAACATCGGTCACTAATTTGCTTCTAACAACCCACCTCAGAACCATGGAAGCTGACGGTGTTTCTGAGGTAGTACATATTTTTAATCTTCGTCCAATCTGGCCTTTTGAAAATCTTCTCAAGCATTGTGTTCAAGAAAAACTTGACTTCTGCTAAGGAGTGCTTAGAAAGCAGTGTCTGCGGTCATATTGTTCTGTTCTTCAATTTTTAGAAATTATTATTTTATTTTAAGTGCGTGTGTATTTTGCCTGCTTGCATGTCTGCACTGCTTGCCTGCCTGCCTGGTGTCCACATAGGCCAGGAGAGGGCGCCAGATCCCCTGGAACTGGAGACACAGATGGCCTTAGAGCCATTATGTGGGTGCTGAGAATTCCATCCTCTGGAAGAGCAGACAGTGCTCTTAACCACTCACTGAGCCATCTCTCCAGCCCCTATTCTGTTCTTTAATTAGCTCTTTTGTCTTCCTTCCCGTGTCTTTATTTTTCCATATCACTGGAATTTGAACCCAGGGCCACATGCATGCTAAGTGAGAGCTCTGCCACCAAGATATACCCTTATTCTATTCTTAAAAACTCCCATTCTCATAAAACTACATTATAGCTCTAGTTAAGGCAAATTTAAAAAGTCATGTGCCACACTTTACTAATGGACATACTCTTCAGCATTTACAATTTGAATATCAAAAGATGTTATAAAATGTTATAAATTGCCATCTTACAGCTAAATGGAAAGTTAGAAGAGTGATAGGTAAGTGTCTAAAATGTGGTGACACTCTGTTTTTCTTTGCTTGCCATCTGCTCACAGATACTGCGATGGTGCCCCCTTTGGTGGGTACCTGTCATCCTGATTGGCTTCAGTCATGGAGGTACAGTTCACAGCAATCCTCTTCCAGGAGTGGGCATGTGACACAACTGTGACCATAAAGACTACTGTTGGGGTTGCTTTGGGATAAACACTTGTCCAAAGCCCTGCCAATCTAGGCCAATGAAACTCAAGTCTATGAGTTTTGCCGGAAATCTGGAAATGGCATAGTATTTGACTAAGGTAACTGAATAGTTGCATGCAAACCTAACACTACTTTCAGCCATCTTGCTAGCACAGAGGAGATAAGTTGTCTAAAAATGGAGTTAACTTACAGAGAAAAGAGAAGTTAGGCAGAAAATACAAAGTCTTTTTTTGTAACTAATACTAGGTACCGAACCCAGGGCCTTGCACTTAGTAGGTGGGAGCTCTTTTTTTTTTTTTTTTTTTTTGGTTTTACGAGCAGGGTTTCTCTGTATTGTTTTGGAGGCTGTCGATCCAGCCCAGCCTCGAACTCACAGAGATCCGCCTGCCTCTGCCTCCCGAGTGCTGGGATTAAAGGCATGCGCCACCACCGCCCGGCTAGGTGGGAGCTCTTTCACTAATATACATCTCCAACCAAGCCTCCTTGCTGATTCAGCCTTGCCCTGAGAGTGTCCCTGAAAATTTCAGTTAATTTTACCAAATAAATTTCCTTTCCCCTTAGCTTTAATTGGACTTGTTTACAAATCAAGAAGCCCTGATTAATATGATTATCTTATTTTAAATGGTTAATAATGAAATATAATTTGTAAAGTAGAAGAGATCTTCAGGGATCCTGCTTGAATAGATGATCGCAGCCTCTAATGAGCTCTGTTGTAATCAAGCCCTCGAGGAAAGTTTGTTTAAATATGTTTGAAACCTCCCCATCACAATCTTCCTTATGATTTTAATTTGTGCTCCTGAGAAACAGTTAGCTCAGAAAGAATATATTTGGACTCCAGTGTTAACTGAAGCACACCCGTGGGAGTCTATCTATCATAGAAGACTCACTCTTCCTGCCGACTATCTGGACGTAGTGGCATCCACATACCGTGCTTCAATACTCAGCTTCAAGCTATGATTACATATAATAACCTTCTGATGCTTCATAAGCCATTACAAAGGCTTTTTGTTGTTAATTGAGAAACATTCAGAGGTTCAGCAAACATAAAGACCTTCTTAGTGATATGATGATTATGATCGTGTTTTTCTCCAGACATCTTTAGGAACTTTGCACATTTTCCTACTCCCTCTATCTTAGGGGGCTAATATATTTACTTTAGCCAGTTCTCCAGAGTATCAATAAAATATTGAACTGTTACATTAGGACAGGGATTCACAACCTTGGCTGCCAATTAGAATCACCTGGGAGCCTTTCAAAGTTCCTAATGGTCCAGCTCCACCCCAAGCAATTCCATCAGAAGTTTTTGGAGTGGGGTCCTGGCATTGGAGGTTTTAAAAGCTCCCCAGGTGACTTTAAAGGCCAGACAGGGCTTTGAACAATTACATTATTGGAAATATTGACCATTATGTATGATTTGGTTCAGCCACGAATCATTTAGCAAGTAATCTTTTAAAAACAACTTCTCAAAATAGGCTATAATCCACAATTCCAGAGAAGCTAGGTAAAAAAGGAGGATACACGGAGGGCTCTAGGAAAGGGGAATAGTTAAGATCTCCTGGGTAAACTGGGAAGGTGAGTAAACGGGAGGGGATGGGGGATGGGAACATGAGGGCTCCAGATGGCTGAGTTGAGGTAGGAATAGAGAGGGAAAGCAAGGAAAGAGATATCTTGATACACACAGATACACAGATACACACACACACAGAGATTTATATATAAAATGGCTTCTAATTTAAATATTTATTTAAAACTTTAAATTAAAACATTTAATTAAATATTTAATTAAAACTTTATCATTTTAAGTGTATGGGTATTTTGCTTGCATGTATATTTATGCACTACATGTGTGTCTCATGCCAGTGGAGGCCAGAAGAATGTGCTGGACCTGGAGTTACAGATAGTTATGAGCTGCCATGGAGGTGTTGGGAACCAAAACCCAGATCTTCTGAAAGAGCAGCAAGTGTTCTTAAGCACTGAGCTCTCTCCAACACACACACACACACACACACACACACACACACACACACACACACACACACACACACACAGTGTGTATTTTCTATGGCTTTTCCAATTATCTTTTGTATTATTTTTAATATCTCTTCCCCTAATCTTCCTCTGGATCACCCTCTCCCCTCTGCAGTTAAAATCTCCTATCCTGTTTTTTCCCACTCCCCCTTCATAGCACCCATGTCTCACTGTCACCCCCTCTAGAGCTCCTTCACCCCTTATGGCCCCTTTTCATTCCATGCTTTCTGTGCTTACTCCAGGTTGTATAGTCATGCCTAAAGATTTGGGGCTAGGACCCACAAATAATAGAGAACATGTAGCATTTGTCTTTTTGGTCTGGGTCACCTCACTTAGAATGATATTTTATAGTTTCATGACCCGGGAGGGATTGAGCTAGAACTGACCTGGAAGCCTTCTCACTCCTACAGCCCTGAAGGAGCTAGGGAGAAAAGCAGCCAACTATAAAGCCTAGGAACCATAGCAATGACCAGCATGGCAAGACATCCCCAATGGTACATCTTGGGGACACCCAACACATGGCTAATTGGATTTAGGCCCACTCATGTAGGAGGGAACTAATACCTAGTACTGTAAGCCTAGCTAAGTACCCATGGTTGGCTAGATCAGGGATATGAGAGGAGAACTTCTTACACTACCACTTACCCAAACCAGTATAATTTCTAACCACATTCTTAATACTTATCTGAAGAGCCATAAATAAGCATAGCTCTCATTCCTTATCCAAAGAAGCTTCTTGTAGCAGACAGAGATCATTATCCAAGGCCACAACTGGTCAAACTGCAGTGAGCAACCAACCATGTTGTACCTAGTCTCAATTGATACATCTAGAGCATAACCCCTACACCTAAGGCTTAGGGGACCCCAAGAAAGAGGGACAGAAAGACTGTAAGAGCCAGAGGATCAAGAAGTTTGCTTCGACATATTGGCTTCTCTGTCTCACATGGGAGCTACACGCACAAAAATCTCAACAATATGGTAGCAGTATAAACTAGACCTGCATGATGATAATAATGATGATAATAACAGTTGACATGCCAGTGCAGATGGGAGAAATGTCACAAGGCTCTAGAAGGGCTACATGGCTGTTGAGGAAAGTCAGTTTTTTTCAGGGATGAGCCCACGGATGCGTTATCCAATTCCAAGGGGCCAGCTCAAAACACATGCGCGTATGTACAATGTTAAATGGACTCATCAGGTTGTGTGTGTGTGTATGTGTGTGTGTGTATGTGTATGTGTGTGTGTGTGTGAGAGAGAGAGAGACAGAGAGAGAGACACAGAGAGAGAGAGACAGAGAGACATAGAGAATAACAATTTAAAAAAGAAGCCAAAAGTTTGAGAGGAAATTGTGGAGACATGGGAGGAGGTAAGGTAAGAAGAGATGAAAATGATAATACTCATGTGTGAAATTATCAAAATAATTTAATTTAATAAAGAAATGGAAGAGTGAAGTTAAATATAGAGTTTATTTCTATTAATAAAAAAGGGAATTTTAAAAGAATGGCTAAAAGAGTATCAATGGAAAACCATAAAATGAAGAAGTATGACCCTGTGCTAAAAAATGAGGGTTGATGAGATGGCTCAGTGGGTAAATACTTTTGTCCCTAAGCCTGATGACTTGAATCTGATCCTTAGAATACAACGGGTAGAAGGATAGAACTACTATAAGTCATGTTCTCAACTCTACATGTGCACTGAGGCATGTACACACCCTATTCCACACAAACAAATAAGTAAATGTAATAAAAATAAAAAGTAGTGGTGGGTAAAGGAAGAAATTGATGATCTGGGTTCTTATTCTAGGCTCAGTGGTATGCTGGAACAGGCTCACATTGGCTTGCATGAAGAGCAGTTCAAGCAGGGCATGATGTGCTCTTGTGTTTTCAGAATTCAGAAGACATAAGCAAGAGAATCACTGCAAGTTCAAGGCCAGTCTAGTTTTTATGGTGAGTTTGTTTTGGTACAGGAGACCGCTTCCTGAATATAACATCCGTAGCACAGACACTGAGATTGACAATTAATAAATGGGACCTCCTGAAACTGAGAAGCTTCTGTAAGGCAAAGGACACAGTCAGCAAGACAAAAAGGCAACCCACAGGTTGAGAAAAGATATTCACTAACCCCACATCTGACAGAGGGCTGATCTCCAAAATTTACAAAGAACTCAAGAAGCAAGTCTCCAAAACACCAAAGGACCCAATTAAACAGTGGGGGACTGAACTAAATAGAGAATTCTCAATAGAGGAGTCTAAAATGGCTGAGAGACCCTTAAGAAAGTGCTCAACATCCTTAGCCATTAGGGAAATGCAAATCAAAACAACCCTGAGATATCATCTTACTCCTATCAGAATGGCTAAAATCAAAAACACCAATGACAGCTTATGCTGGAGAGGATGTGTAGAGAGGGGGGAACACTCCTCCATTGCTGGTGGGAGTGCAAACTTGTACAGCCACTTTGGAAATCAGTATGGATATTCCTCATGAAAATGGGAATCAGTCTACCACAAGACCCAGCAATTCCACTCTTAGGTATATACCCAAAAGACACCCATTCATACAACAAGGATGTCTGTTCCACACCCTCTCTGGGGAATGATGTGGGGATTGGGCTGGGGGTGGAGGGGTGGAGGTGGGACTAGTGGAGGGAGGGGGGGCTGGGATTGATATTTGAACCATGCATGTTTCTAATTTGAAGTAAAAATAATAAAAATAGCAAAACAAAAGAAACCATTAGTCCAATTGTCAGGGATCTTTCAGA
Organism: Mesocricetus auratus; assembly: GCF_017639785.1. Classification (NCBI taxonomy): domain Eukaryota; kingdom Metazoa; phylum Chordata; class Mammalia; order Rodentia; family Cricetidae; genus Mesocricetus; species Mesocricetus auratus. The sequence continues at coordinate 20,739,482 of NW_024429188.1, read as the reverse complement.
CCAGTTAATATATACAACAATTATTAGAAATAAGTTACATCTGAAAAAAGGTAGAATATTCTCATAAATACCACTTTAAAAATTTTAACCTCATTTTGATATTACCTACTCTTGAAGTTCTTTGTATCCACTATAAGCATATGATAGCGATGCCACATAATGACATTACATGAGAGATGTGCCAATTCCACATTTAGTAGCATATCACATTGGCAGCTTGAATTTGGATATACTGCGAGTACTTCCTAGCATATTTTAGACATTAGTGATGTATACACATATCATATATATAAATTTATTTCTTATTTTATGTGTACAATTCTGTTTTATTTGCATGTGTATCTGTGCACTACATGTGTCTTTGGTGTCTCTGGAGGTCAGAAGAGGGCATTGGATACCCCTAGAACTGGACTTATGGACAGTTGTGGGTGCTGAGAATTGAACCTGTGTTGCCTGTAAGAACTACACACATTTTAAATCATCATCTGAACTATCTTTCAAGCCCCAGGGACTTATAACTTGGGGAACCATTTGTGCCAATTTTCCACTACATTACTGCTCACATCTTACCCTGTACTCCACTCCTTCACCCATGGTTACCTGAAGTCATATTGGGTGAGAAAAAAGTTAGATAATAAAGGGAAAATTATTCTCAGTAACGTCAAATTGAGAGAGAAATGAACTGATGAGAAATTAAACCATCCTTAGAAAGCATCAATGAAAAGTCCCTAGTATTTCATTACAGATATAAAAATTAATAAAATTTTGAGTATTTGTCACTTATGGATTCATACAAAATTGGTGGTATAAATTCCAACACTTTTGGAATAGAATATGTCCCTATGTATGGGACCTGGATTCCACTGTAAAACAGGGAAGAAGTTTTATAAAGAGAGTCCATGCCTCTAAAAGGGTGGGGGGGTGGCATACAACTGCAGTTCTAGTTCTACTCCTATATCATCAGGGTAAAGAAAAAGTATATATAACACCTGACTCAGACCTCAAACCCACGCTCTAAGAGAAAGCTAGGTTCCTTAGAAGATGATCAAGAGTTTATCCACAAAATGTACAAAACAAACAAGCAACAGAAAAATAAGAATTGTGATAATAAACTAATGACAGATAAAAGGTTTGATATTATACAGTTAAAATAGCAGAGAAAGATAGATGCTGGGGGAGGGAATATCAATTTTCTTCAATGGGGTGTCACTGGGTGCATCAACCACACCCCAGAGCAGGTCTTGTGCTCAGGGACAGTTGTCCAATATGGAACGGACTCCATGCTTGTTTTCTTTTCTTTTTTTTAAAAGTATTTATGTGTGCTTTTTTTCAGTTTTTTCCTTTTCAAGAGAAAAGAATATTAAGTTAGGTGGGTGGGGGGATTCTGGGAGGAGTTGGGGAGAGGAAGGAGTGTGATCAAAGTATATATATGAAAAATGTAAAAAATAAAATTTAAAGATGAGAAAGGTTGCTGAAATAATACATGTACCTAAAAGGTAACATATCAGAGTCAAGAAAACAAATTGAGAACCAGTATAACACTGTTAGAAGTTGGATAAATTCACTTGGAATGGACTTTATCATTATCAAATTAATAACAGAGCAAAAGCTTGAGGTTATATAGTTAAAGCAGAAGAAAAAGAAAAGTACAAAAATTGAGAATATTAATAATCAAATATAATTGGGTAACGAATCAACTAGAGAATCAGAATCACCTTAAATGAGAATCAGATGTTTATGGAACCTAGAGAAGGACACAGCACATGGTATTCTGGCTGGGAATATAGAAGTGAGTGAAGCTAAGGAACATTTGATTGAAAAGCAACAGGAAACATCGTTTTAAAATATCAGTGTCATAAAGGGACAAGTATGTAGGGAAATGATCTATATTAAAAGGGGTTAAAGAACATGACAACTTAATGTCAAACATGAACATCTAGAAGGCCATGTGTTATGGGAAAAGATGCTTTAAAGAATGATATTGGGCCAACTGGAAAACTGCAATGTGCACACAAGATTTAAAGTATAGTTAATCTTACATTTTCTGAGATTTATAACTGCTATAGGTCTAAGGGACCCTCCTCATCCTAGGAAGAAGCTACAAAACTAGTAAGAAATTGAGTTTCAATCAAGCATCTTGGCAGAAAAATATAAAGCAACCACAAAAGGGGAAACAGTCAAATGGCTGCTTTAAATCATCTCTACAGCCATATCTAGCCCAAAGAGAACGGAGTAATGTTTTCAGCATCCTTACTAAACTAAAGGGTTTTCTGTGTACTTTATATTCGGTCGAATCGCTCTTTAAATACATCAGTTTAGGTGGCTAGTCATGTAGTTTTGTAGTACAGCACTTACCTAGCTGGGTTGAGGTCACTCACAGGTTCCATCAATAACACTGTAAAAAAAAAACAAATAAAGTAAGGCGTTTATACAAAGAGAAACATTGAATGACCATATAATGATTAATTGGATGAAATAGAACTGACACTTTCAGTTTTCAGGTTGTGACAACTTTAAGATGTATGAACAGTTTGATTATATGGTACAAGATCAATGCACAAAAGTCAATTCTATTTATTTACATTGAAATGAACAATATAATAAGGAAAATAAGCAAAAAGTTCAATTTATAGAAATATTGGAAATAATAATATTCATAAGGAACAAATTTAATGTAAGAAGTATAAAACATATATGCTCTGAAAATTACCAAATGTTGTTGAAAAAACTTCAAAGGCCTAAATAAATGGGAAGCCACACTATGTTCATGGGCAAGATAATATTTTTAAGATGAAATATTCCCAAATTGTTGCAAATTCAGTAATCTCTACCAAAATAGCAGCCATCTTGCTTGCAGAGATAAACTGACCCTTAAGTTCACATGAAAATTCAAGGGACTCAGAACAACCAAAACAATCTGGATGTCCTAGTTAAGGTTACTATTGCTTCAGTGAAACACCATGACCAGAAGCAAGTTGGGGAGGAAAGGATATATTCAGCTTTTATTTCCACATTGCTATTCATCATCAAAGGAAATAAGGACAGGAACCCAAACAAGGGACAGGAACCTGGAACTGATGCAGAGGCCATGGAGGGGTGCTGCTTACTGGCTTGCTCCCCATGGATTTCTCAACCTGCTTTCTCATAGAACCCAGGACTACCAGTACAGGGATAGCATCACCCACAATGGGCTGGGCCCTTTCCCATTGATCGCTAATTGAGAAAATGACCTATAGGCTTGCCTACAGCCTGATTGTGGAGGGATTTTCTTAATTGAGGTTTCCTCCTCTCTGATGACTCTAGTTTGATGTCAAATTGACATAATACTAGACAGTATTATGAAGATGGGAAAATTGAGGGATGACTGTTAACGAACACGGGATTCTTTTGGGGGAGTGGTGAAAATATTCTAAAATCGATCATGGTGATGAATGAATAACTGTGAATACACTAAACACTAAACACTGAATTGTGTGCTTAAAATGGGTCAGTTGTGTGGTATGTATATTACATCTTAATAAAAAGTTTTAAACTGAGCATGGTGGCACACACCTTAAATCCCAGAACATGGGAGGCAGAGTTGGGTGGATCTCTGAGTTGGAGGCCAGCCTAGTCTACAGAGTAAGTTTCAGGACAGCCAGGGCTACACAGAGAAACCCTGTCTCCAAAAACAAAAACAAAACAAACAAGTTTTAAAAGTTGCTTGAATAAAAGGGGAAGAAAGAGCACAGAATTTAATTAACAAAAGCAAAACCTATTGAGTTATGTCAGGATTTATAATTACCCCACTTCAGCTCAAGTGGGGATAAGGAATAGCAATTCATCAGGCAGTAATTCACTAAAACACTCACTAAGTTACCACATGCCAGGCATTGAGGATATTGAACTAAACAAGCATGTCACTGTACTCAGAATACTTACACTCTAAGTCTTAGAGTGTTCCAGAATAACATAAATTAAAGATTAACACAGTCAGAGTAGACTCTATAGAAGAAAAATGCAGACAGTAGGAAAAGGTGTAATGGAGGATCCTAATCTAACCTAGAGAGGAAGGGAAGGATTTAGCAGTGAAGTGATATTGAACTGAGTGCTTGAGGTTTAATAGACTAGGTGAGGGCCAGTGAGATGGCTCAATGGGCAACCGAACCTGCCATGAAGCATAGTGACTTTTCTTGCTCCCTGGGACCCACATGGTAAAAGAGAGAGCCAACTTCCACTGGCTTCCCTCTGTCCTCCACATTTGCTTTGTGGCATACACTTGACCCCCTCCAAGTAAGTAGATGTAAGAAGAGTAGGTTTGAGTGGAGGCTAGACAGAGGGACGAGGACCTCCTTGGGTCAAGCAGTCAGAGGACTGTGAGAGGTGGTGGAGTGTGGGGGAGATGCTGGAGGGGTGTGCAGACTCTGAAGTCCTCATTAGCTATTCTAGGACTTTGATACGTATTTTAAAGGCCAGGGGAAGCTGCTGACCTAACAAGAAGTTCTCAGCTGCCACCTCCAGGTATGATTTGTGTGTTAGTCTTTCTTCACTACAATGAATACCTGTCATAAACATAGGAGAAATGATTTATTTGGGTTCACATTTTTGAAGATTTCAGTCCATTGACACTTGAAGCTTTTATCTCTGAAGGACAGGGTTATACCATTGGGCAAAACTGGTCTCCTCATGACAGCCAGGAAGCAAAACAAAAAAATCAAAAGCCAAGAAGGGCTGATATCCCAATGTGTCTTTCAGGGGCATAGCCTCAGCAACCTAACATCTTTCCACTAGGCCACGTCTCCTAAATGTTTTTACCACCTCTCAGAGTGCCACAGGCTTGGGGACAGCCTTCAACATATGGACCTTTGGGGGGAATGCTTGTGATCTAAAGTATAACACTTCATTAGGAAACTTTTCACTCAGTAACACAAAAAGTGAAGTAACTATGTAGTGATGATGAGACTATCCCACCTCTTAACAAACTTCCTAGTATCTAGCACTTACATTTGAATCCATGGGAAACAGTTTATGAAATTCCCAGATGGAGAAGGGAGGGGAGAATGTACAGAGGAACCCTAAGGAAATGCAGCTGGACCATCTGAGTGTTGGTGAGCTCAGTCACATTCATTACATTGGCCTTTTTTAAGTTTCAGATGTATGTTGGTGAGTGATATCATTCCTTAGGACTCTGGAGTCGTGTTATTTACAGCTGCAATGATAAATTGGCACCATGAGCACTTTATAAAATATGGGTGGAGTAGCCCTTGGCCTCTGTCATATATTGCCTAGACTATGATCTGGTATTCTCAATTGAGTACAGGTGTAAGCAGATGGAAAAGAAATTCTCTTACAATCCTCAGTGTGTTTTCATTAACTTAGCATCTGTTGGAAATTTTTTTCTGAGAATAGCACCAAGGAACTGATTAACATTGTGGGCAATGGCCAAGTAAGGCCTCTGAGAGATGGCTTCTCTGTTGGCCAAGGATTGCTTTGCCAAAATTTTCAAAGCTATGGGACTGCCTTGGCAACACCAAGTAACACAAGACATCAGAGTTCTTTAGATTTACCATTAAGTCACAAGTTACAGTTGCTCTTAAGCCTGGATCTTTGGCATCTGTGTTCTCAGGATAATCTGTTTTTCTGTTCTGTTTTCTTTGCTGGGTAGGATAGTGAGATATCTTGTGTGCTGTTAATGCCATCCTAAAAGATGTCAGTTTGGTTTCTCCATACTATTCATCTTTCCATATTTTTCCTATTTCGTGTTTACTATGAGCCTGTTTCTTGATTTCTTTCCATTTAATGGCTGGTTAGAATTTTGAGCTGTATATACCATGGCTCACTGGATAAGTCTAACCAATCACTGAGCAGTCATAAAACATATTTAATTAAAAATAGTTCAGTTTGGATATTGGCATGTAGAAGACTGCAGATAGATCCATGTCTAGCGCCATACACAAAACTTAAGTCCAAATGGATCAAAGACCTCAACATAAATCCAGGAAACACTGAACCTCTTAGAAGAGAAAGTGGGAGGTGCCCTTTAAGGAATTGGTATAGGAGACCACTTCCTGAATATAACACCAGTAGCACAGACACTGAGAGCGACAATTAATAAATGGGACTTCCTGAAACTGAGAAGCTTCTGTAAGGCAAAGGACACAGTCAACAAGGCAAAAAGGCAGCCCACAGAATGGGAAAAGAAATTCACTAACCCCACATCTGACAGAGGGCTAATCTCAAAAACTTACAAAGAACTCAAGAAGCGAGTCTCAAAACACCAAGGGATCCAATTAAAAAGTGGGCTACAGAACTATATAGAGAATTCTCAATAGAGGAGGCTAAAATGGCCAAGAGACACTTAAGAAAGTGTTCAACATCCTTAGCCATCAGGGAAATGCAAATCAAAACAACTCTGAGATATCATCTTACTCCTGTCAGAATGGCTAAAATCAAAAACACCAATGACAGTTTATGCTGGAGAGGATGTGGAGAGAGGGGAACACTCCTCCATTGCTGGTGGGAGTAAAAATTGTACAGCCACTTTGGAAATCGGTATGGAGATTCCTCATGAAAATGGGCTCAGTCTACCACAAGACCCAACAATTCCACTCTTAGGCATATACCCAAAAGGTGCCCATTCATACAACAAGATGTCTGCTCCACTATGTTCATAGTAGCCCTATTTGTAATAGCCAGATCCCGGAAGCAACCTAGATGCCCCACAACTGAAGGGTAGATAGAGAAAATGTGTTACATTTACACAATGGAGTACTTTTCAGTGGAAAAAAACAATGGAATCTTGAAATTTGCAGGCAAATGGATGGCACTAGAAGAAACCATCCTGAGTAAGGTAACTCAGTTACAAAAAGAGAAACATGGTATGTCCTCACTCATATATGGATTTTAGACATGAATCAGGGCAATGTCAGCCTACAATCCCATTGCCAGTGAGTCTGGGAAACAGGGAGGTTCCCAAGAGAGATATGCAAGATACCCCAGAGAAGGGGAATGAACCAAGATCTCATGAACAGATTGGGAGCATGGGGGGGAGGGGAGAGGGAACTGGGAAAAAAGAGAGGGAGAGAAGAGGAGAGGAAGATATGGGGGAGCAGTAAGTTTGAGTCGGGGAAAGAACAGAGGAGACCAGGATGAGAGATGCTATAATAGAGGGAGTCATTATAGGTTTGAGGTGAGAGCTAACACTAGTGGGATTTCCTGAGATCTACAAGGATGACACCAACTGGCAAACTAAGCAATATTGGAGAAACTACCTTAATTGCCCCTCCCTGATAATGAGGTTGACAACTACCTTATATGCCATCCTAGAACCTTCATTCAGTAATTGATGGAAGCAGAGTCAGACACCCACAGCTAAACCCTAAACTGAATTCCTGGAACCCAGTGACAGAGATGGAGGAGTGATGAGCCAAGGGGTCAAGATCATGCTGGTGAAACCCACAGAGACAGCGGACCTGACAAGGGGTAGCTCTTGGACCCCACACTGATGCCTGAGAGGCCAGCATGGGACTAATCCAGACCCTCCAGAATGTGGTGTCATTGAGGAGGCCTTGGCAAAATCTGGGGCCTTGTGTAGTAGATCAATGTTTACCATGGCATATGAATGAACTTTGGAAGCCCATTCCATATGGAGGGAACCTCTCTCAGCCTGGGCACATGGGGGAGGGCCTAGGCACTGCCCCAGATGAAGTGACAGACTCTGGAGATCCCCCAAGGAGGGCCTGATCCTCCCTGGGGAATGGTGTGGGGATTGGGTGGGGGTTGGGGAGCTTGTAGAGGGGCAAAGGAGGAGGGGAGGGAGAGGGAGCTGGGATTGACATGTGAAGCAAGCATGTTTCTAATTTAAATAAAAAACATTTATTGAGAAAAAAATTTTCAGTTTTACTATGTGCAAAGAATACATGCTCACTTCTCTTTCAGTTTCTCTAACATCCCTGGCTTCTCCTTCCTTTTTGCCATTGTTACTATGATCTACACTTGAACCCTCAGCCAAAGGCAAGAATAATTAGCCTAAACCAATATCTATGGTGCTACTCCTCTTGACAATGAATGGTTACTTTAAGAATCTCTAAAGTTTTCCTCTAGACCAGTGGTTCTTAACCTATGGATTTTTACCCCAACTGGGGTCACATATAAGATATACTGCATATCAGATATTTACATTACAGCTCACAACAGTAGGAAAATTACAGGGATGAAGGAGCAGCAAAATAATTTTATGGTTGGGGTCACCACAACATGAGGAAACATATTAAAGGGTAGCAGCATTAGGAAGGTTGAGAAACACTGCTCTAGACCAAGGAAGAAGCTAGTAATATTCTAGACAAGTTATAGCAAAGTGAAGTTGGGCTTCTGATGCACCATACCTGAAACCTATGCTACCAAACTCCTTGTGCAACATGATTAGTTTCCTGATTGCTTAAGCTTGTGTGAACTAAGTTACTATTGCTTGAATTTAAAAGCATTTACTGTTAGTTCTCTGAGCCTGGCTTCTAAGAGCCCTTTACTGGTTTGCTTTTTTCAAATTTTAAGTTTTGTCATTGGTTCTCTTTTCTTAGTTTTCAGTCCCTGTGAATGAACTTATTCATTCTTGTTCAATTAAAGTTTACACATTGAATGGACGTCTGGCTCTAGATTCCATTTTAACCTCTTTCTCAAGCATATGGTCTCTGTTTCTCTGTGTCTGTGTTTGTGTTTGTGTCTGTCTGTCTGTCTCTGACTCTGTCTCTATGTCTCTGTCTGTCTGTCTCTTTCACGAGCGCGCGCGCACACACACACACACACACACACATACACACACACACGCACACGCACAGGCACAAACACAGAGCTAACAATAAAACTTACGTTTTTTCTAGATAGGGTTTTTCTGTGCAGCCCTGGATGTCCTGGAACTCCTTCTGTAGAATAGGCTGGCCTGGAATTCACAGAGGTCCATCTACCTCCCAAGTGCTGGGATTAAAGGTGTGCACCACCACCTGGCAATAAAATCAACTTTGATCAAACTTCACCATCACATACAGAATATTTAAAAATGCAGTAAGTACTCAGGCACTATCCTTGGGAAGACCCAGAAATCTTTATATTGTTAAAACTCCATATGTTATTCTTTTTGGGGGGATGTTTCGAGACAGGGTTTCTCTGTATTGTTTTGGAGGCTGTCATGGAACTTTCTCAGTAGACCAGGCTGGCCTCGAACTCAGAGATCCACCTGCCTCTGCCTCCCAAGTGCTTGGATTAAAGGTGCGCACCAACAATGCCAGGCTACCGTATGTGATTCTTAACAACTGGAGTTAAAGACAAATAGCTTTAAGACACCGGGTCTGGGGTGTCTTTTGCAGTTCTGTAACTTATGCCAAAATCGAACTCTTTCCTTGGCTTCTTGTGCTCTCAGTCTTCAAACTTTCTCTTTTTCTTGTAGTCAGAGTCAGCATCCATCTTCAAGAATCTAGTAGTTTAGGCTGGGAATATGTAGTGGGAAGTAATGTATCGTTTCTTAAGGTTTCCTGGGTATCATTTCTATGTGGGTATACATAAAAACCAGGAAAAAAACAGTAAGCATATGTGTTACACTACCTTGTGTCCCTCCTGGTGAGATAGAACTTCTAGCACACGGCTGTTGGACAGACCTTTCTGAGATGTTGAAAATGGGTATCTACACTATGGAGTGCAGAAAACACTAGCTGCATGCTTCGTCTGAGCATTTGAAAAATGTGACTGGTAACTGTTAGGGATGGAATTTTTACCGCCAGCTAATTTTCATTAATTTAAAGATACACATAAACAGTAATAACTTCCATAATGGATAATGCATCCCTTGCAAATCCTTCTTGGTAATTCCTAGGATTATTTTATGAACTTAAAAATAAGGTAGCTGCCAGGTGTTGGTGGTGCAAGCCTTTAGTCCCAGCACTCAGGAGGCAGAGGCAGGTGGATCTCTGTGAGTTCGAGGCCAGCATGGTCTACTGAGCGAGTTCCAGGACAGGCTCCAAAACAATACAGAGAAACCCTGTCTCAAAAAACCAAAAAAAGGTAGCTACAATTTATAGCAAATGTATACACAATGGAATATATTGTTCAGCTATAAAGAATGAAATTGTATCATTTGCAAGAAAATGAATGTAACTGGATATAATTATATTAGCTGAAGCAAGCCACTCTCAGAAACACAATTGCACATTTTTTCTCATTTGTTGTTCTTGGATTTTATATAGACCCACAAAGTCATGCATGCATATGACATGGAAGTGAAGTAAAAGCATTGGGGAACAAGGAATACAAACAGTAGAGAAATGAGAAAAAGAAGGGTAGTGGGGAAGAATATGTTCAACATATATTATTTGCTTATATGAAAATATCCTGGCCAGGCAGTGGTGGCGCATGCCTTTAATCCCAGCACTCGGGAGGCAGAGGCAGGCAGATTTCTGTGAGTTCGAGACCGGGCTGGACCGACAGCCTCCTAGACAATACAGAGAAACCCTGTCTCGTGAAACAAAACAAAAAAAGAAAATATCCTTCTGTCTTTACATTACATATTAGTATGTATAATGAGTATACACACTGACATTTAATTTTTAAATTTTATTACTGTGCATGTGTCTAGGTGCACACATATCACAGTGTGTCTGTGTGTAGGTCCGGGACAACTTTAAGGAGTTAGTCCTCTCCTTTTACTGCTAGTTCTGCCCATTCAACTCAGGTTGTCTGACTTACTCTGCAAAGGCTGTTACCTGCTGAGTCATCTCACTGCACCATCACAATGAGAAATATTTAGAAAATTAAAAATCACACAATGAGAAAAGAAAATACAGGAAGAAAAAGAGGAGGAAGGGGAAAGGGAGAAAGGAAGAGGAGGAAGAAAAGGAGGAGGAGGAAATTTGGATAGACATCACACTATGCCAAGAAATGCATCCCATCTTTTTGCTCTTGGATTGCTTTCCTGACTGATAACTGAAGGTTCCCATTAGGCCAAGTTCTTTGTGTCTAGGATTAATTTATCTCTTGGGAGACTCCTTAGCTCACACGTATCAGATATCTTTTGAACCCAAAATTCCTACTTTGTCTTACTTGCAAAAGTTTCCACAGATTCAAGAATACTGATGGAATTACAAATGAGGCATACCATTTTGACCCAGTTGAATTGGTCCTGTCTTTGTGTAGGGCCGAGGGAGCTCCATAAAGGGATGGAGAGAAGACGACAAGGAAGAAGTCCTCAGTGTGTTAGTGTCAAAGGACAAATAGGAGTTCATAGGAAGAGAAAGGGGACTTGTTCTTTGTCAGCTTACCCAAGCTGACTCAAAAGCCCAGTGGTTCTCAACCTTTCTAATGCTGGCACCCTTTAATACAGTTCCTCATGTTGGGATGATCTCCAGCAATAAAATTATTTTCATTGCTACTTCAAATATGTAATTTTGCTACTGTTATGAATAATAATATAAATATCTGATATGCAAACCATAGGTTGAGAGCTGTTGCAATAACCTTCTTGTTCTGTTTCTGCTTAGATTTCCATGCTGCTTCTGTCTAGACTTTGAGACCTTCAGGTTCAAAGGATCATGATTTATCCTTAGCTACTGTCATGAGGCCTTTTTTATTGTAGACAGTAATCACCATTGAGAGAACAAACTGAGGGCTATGTTAAGATTTGTTATTACCTCTTGGGGTAATGTCTCAAAGACTGAAATTTTTGGGGGGGTCGAGACAGGGTTTCTCTGTATTGTTTTGGAGGCTGTCCTGGAACTCGCTCTGTAGACCAGGCTGGCCTCTAACTCACAGAAATCCACCTGCCTCTGCCTCCTGAGTGCTGGGATTAAAGGCGTGTGCCACCAATGCCCGGCAGACTGAAACTTTTGTAGGTTCTAAAGTGGAATTATCAGGTATTATTGTTATTTTTTAAGATATGTCAGTCTACAAAGATGGTAGGTTTTAAGCTAAAATAACTAAACATGCCAGTAAGAGTGTGTTCAGGTGTCTGGAGTAATAATACAGATAAATTCCATACATCTGTGTAGCATTCTGTCCAGTAGGGACAATAGATAATGAACCAAACAGTGACAAGAAGGTGTGACTGGGGATGTTATAAAAGAATATAACTGGCCCTACAGTAATTAGGAGGCTCCATGGGAGAGAAATATGAGGGGTGGTCCTATGTCAAAGGTTGCCTGGGCAAAGGAGGGAAACAACAGTCCAGGAATAGGAATAGCAGGTATGAAGGGCAGCATGATGCAGTACAAGCAATGAAGAGAGTTCTGTAGATGGTGTCAACAGGTAAATAGAGAAGAAGAAATGGAGCTAGAGAGATAAGCATAGACTGTATCTAAAGGGACATGGGCAGCACAAGAACAAACATGGAGTCTAAACCAATGTTTTTGTTTGTTTGTTTTCAAGACATGGTTTCTCTGTGTAACAGCCTTGACTCTCCTTGAACTCGCTTTGTAGACCAGGCTGTACTGGAACTCATAGAGATACACACCTGCCTCTGCTTCTCAAGTGCTGGGATTAAAAGTGTGTGCCACCATACCCAGCTCTAACCTAACATTAATAATGGAAAGCCAATGAATGGTTACAAGCAAGACTATGACCAAATTTGCATTTTAGAGTAGAAAATGGATTGTATAAGGTTCAAGATCAGAGGTTACTGCAGAATCTGAGTGAGAGGTGATAGTGGCAGGGAAGCACCAGACTTCGCCTAGCCAGGCCACAGAGGTCGAATTTCCTATGCTACCCAGGTGACCATGAGTGTATTCAGGTGGAAGAAAGAAAAAGAACAAGATGTAGGTAGTGGATAATCAAGACAAACCTACCTTATTGTCTATGACAGATCTGAGTGATGTTAACAGACACCAAGGTAGATTCCTATTTTGGTAATTGATTCAGAGACTCAAGACTGACCCTACATCTTTCTCTATATATGTGTTTTATGGAGAATGGATAGGCAGATCTTTTTGGAAACTTTCAAGTTAGATTTAGGCTTATAAAATGCCAACACTGAACCATCCCAGGATTTTTTCCAGACACTGAGTCCTTGTTTCTAGATGTGAGGTAGACCAGCTCTCTCAAGGTACCCACAATGAACCATAATATTCTTTGATACAAGGAAGGTAATTGGAGACCAGCTGGATGTTAGGTTCCTGGTCCAAAACCAGATCCAAATATCAATCAAGTATGTTGACAAGGAATTGAAGAATTCCAGGACTAAATTGGCCATTATGGTCACCCAGTAACCTTACAGAACTTTCCAAAAGATTGGACCATGAGCCTAAATCAGTCCTTCCACCAAATTCCTACCTGCTGCGTTTCCAGATTTCCATGGGAATCTGTGATTCAGGGATGATTGGTGTTCCACTTCCAGTGAGCATTCATGTTCTCACCTCTTAGTAACATCTCCTGGGAATACCAGAAGCAAGGAAACCCAGGATGAAGTAGTCTGGATAGCCAGTACTCTTTAGGTACTGCCTAAATTCCAAAGGCACTCTTGCAGACTGCAAGCGACCTCCCTAGATACAGCTTACCCTACAATCAGGGCATGGATAAAACACTGTGGTCATGCGAAACTGAGGTTCTGTGGGCCATGGGCAGCTGGAGCCTAGGTTGAAGAGGCACAGAAGAGATGTGTTTGTAAAGCTGAGTCTTGAGCAGCATACTGTGGATCCATTCTTTCTCTGACTTCACTTTTCCAACAGTTTTTTTTCTGGTCAATGTTGGGCATTTGGAAGTAGCTCCACCTGGGGAGGGGGCGAGCCTGAACTTGGATATCTTTGCAGCTATGCAGCACTCAGAGCACAGGTGTACGGCATATGATTAAGTGACCACAGAAATCTGACTGCCTGGGGTGTGGTACTCATTTTTGCAGCCTGATGCAATGAACTCAGGGTGTGGGTACACTCTGCCTCACTCCCCATTTTTCTCCCCCACCCCGAAACTCTGGATTTCAATTAACTGTGAAAAACAGTGACACAAGGAGGCAGGATTCTTGTTGTTGTTAATTTGCTTGAAACATATCTAGTCACTTTAAAAATTTTTCTCCCAAAATGCAGGAAGAAAGGGAGGACAAGCGTGTTTTGAAAAACCTTGCACTGCCTTCATTGATCCAGATTTCAGTGTGATTTGGCAGGCACTGCAGAGTAACATGTTCCAGTGTTTTAACTTGCACATAATTGCCAGATTAGCTATTGTTTGACTTGTACGATTATTAATGAAATGTGGAAAAAAGGGTGGTAACTGTGAAGCCTGCAGCAAAGTCTAGACACAAGGGTGGGGGTGGGGAAGTGGAACATCAAGGGAGATGATACAGGATTTCCTTGCCCGATTTTTCTCAGGATTTCTACCATGGTATTGACAATACATGGGCCTATATATGGACAGGTGAGAGATAATGTTTTGATGGAGATGAAACACACAGGTTTAGACTACGTGCTGGAGACATCTCTCACTTAATATGTTAAAAGAAACATGTTAAAATGTGTTCAAAGAAGCCAGATCATTTTTTATTTTAATTTTAAATAGTTTGTTTTACATGTCAATCCCAGTTCCCTCTCCCTCCCCTCCTCCCGCACTCCCCTTCCCCCCCCACCCTCCCACCCTATTGCCAAATCCTTCCACATAGGGGATATCTAGAGTCTGTCATTTCACTCTGGGTAGGGTCCAGGCACTCCCCTAAGAGTCCAGGCTGAGAGAGCATCCCTCTTTGTGCTATAGGCACACGATGACTGTTTGTATTCCAGGGATAGACACTGATCCACAGCTCAGGGCCCCATAGGTTGCCCAGGCCTTCTCGCTGACACTCACATTTGGGGGGGGTCCAGATCAGTCCCATGCTGGCCTCCCTACTGTCAGTCTGGGGTCCAAGAGCTCTCCCCTGTTCAGATCAGCTGTCTCTGCTGGTTTTGCTAGCCCATTCTTTGCCAATTTGCTCATCACTCTTCTCTCTCTGTCACTGGGTTCCTTGGGTTCAGTTCAGTGATTGTGTGTTTGTGTCTGCTTCCATCAGTCACAGGATGAAGGCTCCCGGATGGTTATAGACATCAAGTTCATTATCAGGAATGAGCATTCGAGGTGGTCTCTCCACTATTGCTTAGCTTGCCAATTGGTGTTATCCCTTTAGATCACTCGAGGTCACTCTGGTGCCTGATCTGTCTTCGATCCTATGATTCCCTCTACCCCCTATTCTACCCCCACCCACTCAACTTCCTGTTCCCCCATGACTAACTCTCTTCCTCTTCACCCCCTCTCTTCTTCCCAGGTCCCACTCCCCCCCCACCCCTCGCCGTGTTCCCCATCCATTCAGAGGATCTTGTCTCAATCCTCTTCTCTTGGGTACTATGCATATATGCATATCTTTTAGAAGCCAGATCATTTAACCGGTAGCATAAACACACACTTGCATGAATGCATATTGGATTTGGGGGTTTAAACAGCTACAGCTGAGCCATTCCAGTCAGGAGAAATGCTCAGAGTAACTTGTTTTGTGGAGAGATTTTGGCTTCAAAAGAGCTTGTGAGTGTTATATGGGGCTTTGTGGCATTGTGTGTAGATGTATGTAGGATGCATGCATGTGGTACCATGCAGAGGAGGCTCTGGTAGCATATAAGAAACAGCAGATATTTTATTCAGCTATGATTTTTTTGAGTGGTAGATCTGGGAGGAGTTGGGAAAAGAGAACAAATATGATCAAAATATATTGCATGAAAATCTTTAAATAAAAAATTTAAAGGAAAAAGGACACAGTCAACAAGACAAAATGGCAGCCCACAGAATGGGAAAAGATATTCAGCCACCCCATATCTGACAGAGGGCTGATCTCCAAAATACACAAAGAACTCAAGAAGCTAGTCACCAAAACACCAAATAATCCAATTAAAAAGTGGGCTACAGAACTAAATAGAGAATTCTCAATAGAGGAATCTAAAATGGGTGAAAGACACATTAGAAAGTGCTCAACCTCCTTAGCCATAAGGGAAATGCAAATCAAAACAACCCTGAGATATCATCTTACTCCTGTCAGAATGGCTAAAATCAAAAACACCAATGACAGTTTATGCTGGAGAGGATGTGAAGAAAGGGGTACACTCCTCCTTGCTGGTGAGAGTGCAAATTTGTACAGCCACTTTGGAAATCAGTATGGTGGTTCCTCAGGAAAATGGGCTCAGTCTACCACAAGACCCAGCAATTCCACTCTTAGGCATATACCCAAAAGATGCACATTCATATAACAAGGATGTCTGTTCCACTATGTTCATAGCAGCATTATTTGTAATAGCCAGAACCTGGAAGCAACCTAGATGTCTCTTAACTGAAGAGTGGATAGAGAAATTGTGGTACTTTTACACAATGGAGTACTATTCAACGTAAAAATACAATGGAATCTTGAAATTCACAGGCAAATGGATGGAACTAAAAGAAACCATCCTGAGTGAGGTAACCCAGTCACAAAAAGACAAACATTATATGTTCTCACTCATATATGGATTTTAGACATAGAGCAAAGGATTACCAGACAACAATCCACACCGCCACCAGAGAAGCTAGGAAACAAGGAGGACCCTAAGAGAGAGATACATGTTCCCCCAGAGAAGGGGGAAAGGGACAAGATCTCCTGAGCTAATTGGGAGCATTAGGGGAGGAGCAAGAGAGTTAGCAGAAAGAGAAGGGGAGAAGAGGGGTGGGAGGAGGACAGGAGAGCAGGAAGTTCCAGTCAGAGGAAGAAATAGATAAGAGCAAGAAAAGAGATACTGTGGTGCAGCTGTTGCACAAGCAAATTTGATGTATCTGGCAAAAGAGTGGAGATTTAAATGAAAGACAACATGCCCGGCCATTTGTGATTAGAGAATGTATGTGTGTATCTGTTTATTGCAAGGAGGGAGCAGCCTTATATACAGACTTACAGCACAGCAGAGAAACCCCAGGTGTGAGAGTTCGTGTTTTCATAATTAGAGGTTGATGCCAGTGGGGCAAGGCCGGGGCTGTAAGCCAGGACTAGGAAACAGGATGCACCTGTTGTTATTGGCTGAAAAGCAATTCACAGAGACCCCGTGAGGGTTGGGGCCCAACAAGATACCATAATTATAGGTTTAAAGACAAAATCTGGCACTAGGGAAATGTCTAGAGATCTACAAGGATGACACCAACTAACAATCTAAGCAGTAGTCAAGAGGGTACCTTAAATGTCCTTCTGTGATAATGAGATTGATGACTACTTTATATGTCATCCTAGAGCGTTCGTCCAGTACCTGATGGAAGCAGGAGCAGACAGCCACAGCTAAACACTGAGCTGAACTCTGGAATTCAGTTGCAGAGACGGAGGAGTGATGAGCAAAGACAGGCTGGAAAACCCCACAGAAACAGCTGACCTAAAAAGGGGGAGCTCACAGACCCCAGGATGATAGCTGGGAAACCAGCATAGGACTATTCCAGACCCCCTTCCCCCCGAACAAGGATGTCGGTTTGGTCAATCTATGGGGCCAATGGTAGTGGATCAGTATTAATCCCTAGTACACAAATGTACTTTGGGAGCCCACTCCACATAGAGGGATACTCTTTTAGCCTAGACACATCGGGGAGGGTCTAGACACTGCTCCAAATGGTATGACAGACTTTGAAGATCCCCCATGGAAGGCCTCACCCTCCCTGGGGAGCAAAAAGGGTTGGGATAGGGGGTCGGTGGGTGCCAGGGGAGGAGGGGAAGGAGAGGGAACTCGGGTTGGCATGTAAAACAAGCTTGTTTCTAATTTAAATTTAAAAAAGGAAAAAAATAAACAGCAGAATTTGATTTGTCCCTTATCCTGGTCTTTTCACAGTAGCTCAAACTCAGCATCCTTTTCTCACTTTTGACAAAGGGAGTGCCTTCCATAAGCAGACTGGCTCAGAGGAAACAAGACAATGAATTTCCATTTATCTTCCTGGGACAGACACTGGTGCCTACTTCTGTAGGCAGATATCTCAGAGGGTAACAATGGACATAAGAGAAGTAAATTCAGGAGTATCAGAGAATTTAAAATAGATGGAGGAGGTATGGAGGTTAAAAGAACCTGGGGTGGAGCTAGAGAGCTAGCTCACAGGTTAAGAGCACTGACTGCTCTTCAAGAGGACCTAGGTTCAATCCCCAACACCCACATAGTGACTCTAAGTCCAGTTTTGAGTATCTTATGTCCTTGTCTGGCCTCTGTGGCAACAGGCATGCAAGTTATGTGTAGACAAGTATGCAGGCAACACACACACACACACACACACACACACACACACACCCTTGAATTCACACACACCTGTGAATTAAAACTAAGAAAAAAAGAACCCTGGCCAAAAGTGAAGCTACAATGTTTTGGAGGCAGCAGAAAAGAAAACCATTGCAAATATTTCAGTCCAATCTTTTTGTAATATCCACAAAGAAACTGAAGTTCAAAGGAGTTAATGGTTTATTCAAAGTCACTATGTTTATAAGTGGATCTAGAATTAAAATTGCCTATTTTAAGATTAACAGTTTTTTCCCAGTCTGATAAAATATTAGGCAGTGGTGCTAGAGATTTAGCTCAGTTGGTAGAGAGTGTGTCTAACAAATGAAAGCACTAGGTTCCATTCCAGGACCACATACACTGGGTATGATGATGTGCACATGTAATCTTAGCACTTGCGGGGTGGAGGCAGCGTAATTATCCTTGGCTATGCAGCTAGTTCAAGGTTGGCCAGGGGTACTTGAGACTGTCTCAAAAACAAAACAAAAAGGAAATAAAAATATTAGATACACTAAAATTACCATATAGTAATACTAAATGAATATGTAATTCAAAGGAACTATTGTTTATCAACCACTAAATGCTCTCTTGTTCTTCATTAAGAAATCAGATAATTCTAAATCCTGACCATTTCAAATTTCACTAAAGAATCCCACACATTAATCAAATTTCATTGTAATCGTGCCAAATATTATGGGCAGGTAATGAATATACTAGATTATTTTAAATAATTTTATTACACACTAAGTCACTTCACGGGATTGATTTTAGCAGATAAAGTTCAAAACTATGAGAGAAATTCTGTTTCTAGTATTACCAGCGGAGACTTGGAAAGCCCAAGGGTTGGCAGCCATTTGAAAACAGTCAGGTGGTCTGTCAAAACTTCCAGTACAGTCTTGGCATTTGTCATAACTTAAGCCTTGTTTGGACCCATGAAGTCTGATGGCATTTCTTCATTGCTAGGAGGGAGAGTGACTTGCTGGCATTCCATAGGCAGCAGCATTGTCTTTCCTCTGGGCTCATAAATTGGTCAGACTTGCCTAGGCCTTTCAGAATCACCCAAGGCCCTTTTCCAAATGCAAAAGGATTTATCTTTCTCTTTAAAGTGCTGTTTTCTGTGATTTATTTATGTACTTGTTTATTGAATTTTATCTTCTTTTTATTTATGTGTATATGATAGTGTATGTCATATGTGTGTGGGTACCCATGGAAGCCAGAAGTTATAGATGGTTATGAAGCACACCAAGTGGATGCAAGGAACTGAACTCGAGTCTTCTGAAAGAGCACCAAACACTCTTAACCACTGAGCCATCTCTAGCTTTTCTTGTGATTAAAAAAAACCCTATTAAGTCGGAAAGTACATAGAACATAGGGACTACTAAGTTTTTTTTTCTTATACCAAAATTTCTAGTTGCTAGGAGTCATTAGGCAAAAAGGAAAAAAAATCAAAATGTTCCTTTCTAGCGTTGGGGAGATGGCTCAGTGAATAAAGTGTGAATACAAGTGTGAATATTGACAAAGCCCCATTTACCTACAAATGGCAGGATGTGGCAGTGCACATCTGTAATCCCAGTGTTGGGTGGTGGACACAGATGGATCTCTGGGCCTCACTGGTCAGCCTACTTAGTTGAACTGGTTAGCTTCAGGTTCAGCAAAAGACCCTATCTCCAAAATAATGTGGAAGTCAATAGAAAAAGACACTTGACATTGATTTCTGGCTTCCACACTTGGGCATACCTGCACACACACATATACACCACATTATATATACACAGTAAAACTTTAAATGTTCATTTCTAAAATCTCCATTCTTTATAAATTTTATCCCATCTCCACTTTTCTGTAACAGGAACTACTTTCTAGCACTAGCATGTTAGTTTCCTTTTTTTCTGAGACAGGGTTTCTCTTTATTGCTTTGGAGGTTGTCCTGGAACTCGCTCTGCAGACCAGGCTGGCCTCGAACTCACAGAGATCCGCCTGCCTCTGCCTCCCAAGTGCTGGGATTAAAGGCATGCACCATCAATGCCCAGCTAGCATGTTAGTTTTGAAACTGTATGTGTATATATCTTTCCTGCCATTTCAAAGGTGTTGAGTCTGGGAGGGGGTACACTGGCACTTAGAGTTGGTCTGCCATCTTGGTCTAATCTTTGTAAGTCAGATATAAAGTCAGTTTCTTGTATGGTGACATTCAGAAATCCAGAACACTGAACTTAGCGATCTGATACCACTATGGTAAAGTCTGTGGCCTTTATATGTAGGACCAAAGGATCCATCCCATTGTCCTGGACACTCTAATAAGGCAGACACCACGAAGGTTATCACTTGCTAAGAATCTTTTTCCAGGGATAATGGTGTTTTCTTCAGAGACAATTAGCTCTACTTGATACCATTTTGGAAACATTCTTGCAGGGCAGTGAATCACCACATCTGTCTGTCTAGCCATCCACTATAGTGGCTGATATGAAAGTTCATGTGACTAATAACAATATTACTCAGGTAGAGTGATATAGTTCCCAGAGACCCTGAATAATCACTTGTGGTTCCAGGATCATCGTACGATTTTGCTTGCTAAGAACACAGGAGCTAATTTTATGTCTAAAATTCAGGAGCACTTTGGATAAATACAATATCACATGGATGTATTCTACTTGTCTTCATTTTCCTCTTTAGCTTCCCATACCTGAAAAGTCTTGATATATTCAACCGACAGTAAGAAATCGAACCTAGCTTATCTTAATCTCTGGATGACAGGCCAAACACTTAGACACCTGTGTAAAGATTGTTCTCTCATATATTAAATAAATTTTTTGTTTGCCAAGATAGAGTTTTGCTTTGTGTAACAGCCCTAGCTGTCCTGGAATTCACTCTGTAGACCAGGGACTAGCCTTGAAGCCACAGAGATCCAACTGCCTCTGCCTCCCGAGTGCAGGGATAAAAAGCATGTACCACCATGCCCAGCAACATAGAGTTTTGTTCTAGAAGGCAACATGCCTACCTAAAAAAATGCAAACAGATTCCCCTACAGCTAAGACCAGAGATATATTCCAAGCATGAACATATGTCAGCAAAAGAGTTCTGGGAATGGACTTGATTTTTTTTTTTTTGGTTTTTTGAGACAGGGGTTCTCTGTATTATTTTGGAGGCTGTCCTGGAACTTGCTCTATAGAGCAGGCTGGCCTCCAACTCACAGAGATCCATCTGCCTCTGCTTCCTGAGTGCTGGGATTAAAGGCATGTGCCACCAACGCCTGGATTAAACATCTTTTTTTTTGGTTTTTCAAGGCAGGGTTTCTCTGTATTGTTTTGGAGGCTGCCCTCAATCTCCTTTTGTAGATCAGGCTGTCCTAGAACTCACAGAGATCTGTCTGCCTCTGCCTCCTGAGTGCTGGGATTAAAGGCATGTGCCACCAAGGGCCTGGACTTGATATTTTGGCATGCACTGCTGGTAGAGTAATTATTGCATGTCCATTGGGTACCAAGCAAAGACTAGGGAAACATGCTCAAAATCTGCTGGGGTTGAAAAGAGAAGCAGGCATGAGTTGCTGCTTGCAGGTTGGGCTGGCTACCAATTTCTCCAATCCCCTGATGTGAGAAATGTCAGTCCTTATTGGTTAAATCACTACAGTCAGGTTATATGAAGGTATATGTATTGTTTGGGGTTTCTATTACTGTGAAGAGACACCATGACATGGCAACCCTTAATAAGGAAAATATTTTATTGGGGCTTGCTTACAGTTTCAGAGGTTTAGTCATTGTGGGACACATGGTGGTACATAGACAGACATGGTGCTAGAGAAGGAGTCAAGAGTTCTACATCTGGATCAGTAGGCAGCAGGAAGAGACAATGACACTGGGTCTGACTTGAGCTTCTGAGAGCTCAAAGCCCACCTCCAGTGACACACTGCTAACATTGCCACTCCCTGTGAGTCTGTGGGGGCCATTTGCATTTAAATCACCTCAGTATTTACATTTTTGATAAAGATTATTCATAAATATATTTGGATCTGCCTTCCCTTCCCCCAGTTTCTTTCAGATCCTCCCCACCTCCCTTTTCTTTTTTTTAATTTTTATTATTTATTTTTAGATTTAAATTTAAATTAGAAACAAGGTTGCTTCACAAGTCAGTTCCAGGTCCCTCTCCGTTTCCCTCCCCTCCTCCCGTGCCCTCCCCCTAACCCCCCATTATCCCCTCATTTCCCCAGGGAGGGTGAGGTCCTCCATGGGGGTGTCCATAGTCTGTCATTTCATCCAGGGCAGGACCTAGACCCTCCCCCAAGAGTCCAGGGTAAGAAAGAGTGCATCTCTCATTGTTAGATGGGAGCCCAAAGTCCGTTTGTATACCCGGGATAAATACTGATCTACTACCCAAGGTCCAATAGATTACCTAGGCCTCCTCACTGCCACCCACATTCAGGGGGTCTTGATTAGTCCCATGCTGGATTCCCAGGCATCACCCGGGGATTCAAGAGCTAACCCTTGGGGAGGGAAATGGAGAGGGACCTGGAACTGACTTGTGAAGCAACCTTGTTTCTAATCTAAATTTAAACTTAAAAATAAATACTAAAAAATTAAAAAAAAGAGCTAACCCTTGTCAGGTTAGCTGTTTCTGGGGGTTAAACCAGCCCAGTCTTAACCCCTTTGGTCATCAGTCCTCCCTCTCTGTTACTGGTTTTCTTGAGTTCAGCTCAGTGCTTAGCCGTGGGAGTCTGCCTCTTCTTCCATCAGCCACTGAATGAAGTTTCTGTTTCCCAGACACTCTGGCCATGGGATTGTAGGCTGGCACTCCCCAGATCTATGTCTAAAACCCATATATGAGAGGGTACATGCCATGTTTCTCTTTTTGTGACTGTGTTACCTCACTCAGGATGGTTTCTTCTAGTGTCATCCATTTGCCTGCAAATCTCAGGATTCCATTGTTTTTTTTCTGCTGGATAGTACTCCACTGTATAAATGTACCACATTTTCTCTATCCACTCTCTAGGTTGTTTCCAAGTTCTGGCTATTACAAATAATGCTGCTATGAACATAGTGGAACAGACATCCTTGTTGTATGAATGGGCACCTTTTGGATATATGACTAAGAGTGGAATTGCTGGGTCTTGTGGTAGGTTTATTCCCATTTTCCTGAGGAATCTCCATACTGATTTCTAAAGTGGCTGAACAAGTTGACACTCCCACCAGCAATGGAGGAGTGTTCCCCTTTTAACACATCCTCTCCCCCACCTCCCTTTTCTACTCAACATTATTTTCCTTCTTTCTCTTGAACATCCCCAGAAAAAAGAAACACAACTCACTCCAAAACCACAAAAACGAAAATCAAAACAAATAAATGAAAGACCAATAAGATAAAAATAATGCCAACATGAAGTAAAATGAAAAAAAGTCCACAAAAATATCATTGAGCTTGTTTTGTGTTAGCCAACTCCTGAGCATGGGACCTGCTCTGGAGTTGGTTGATATACCCAGTGAGACTCCACTGGAGAAAACTGATTTTCCTTTTGACAGTGGGTATCAACTGGAGATGGATTCTGGATTAGGGGTGGAGGTGTGTGTCCACTTCTCTCTCTTAGTGATGTATTGAACCTGTGGAGTTCTTAGGTGTGCAGCCACAATCTCTGTGAGTTTGTATGTACACCACTCCTGCAGTGTCTGGAAGAAACTGTTTCCTTTGAGTTGTCCTTAACCTTTGGTTCTTAGAACCTTTCTGCCTCCTCTTCCATATAGATCACTGAATCTTTTTTTGTTTTTTTTTTTGTTTTTTTTTACGAGACAGGGTTTCTCTGTATTGTTTTGGAGGCTGTCTGTCGGTTCAGCCCAGCCTCGAACTCACAGAGATCCGCCTGCCTCTGCCTCCCCAGTGCTGGGATTAAAGGCGTGCGCCACCACCGCCCGTAGATCACTGAATCTTGAGAAGAGAAGTTTGATAAAGTCATCCCATTTAGGTCTGACTGCTCACTCTTTACACATTGTCTGGTTGTGGGTCTCTGTGCTAATTCACCTCTACTGCAAGAAGAAGCTTCTCTGATATGGGTTGGGTGAGACATGATCCATGGGCATAGCAGTATGACATTAGCAGTGATTTTATTGCTATGTTCTTTTAACAGAATAATTGTAGTTGGTTTGCCATAAGCCTATGATATATCTACTCTCAGGTTCTTGGCCACTTTGGCAGTGTCAGATATGGGTTTCATCTCATGGAATTGACCATAAACCCAGTTTTTAAAAGCTGCTGGTTATTCCCATAACATTTATGCCATTATTGTACCTGTATATCTTTCAGGCAGGCTACAGTTGCAGCTCATGGGGTTTGTAGCTGTGTGATATCGTGATTAACTTTCTCCTTCCACAGCATGCAGAGCACCATCCAGTATTATGCATGCTAGTCAGCAGGTGTGAAGCTTCTAGTTAGGTACTAGCTTGATTTCTCTATGTTTGATGGCATAAGTATGTACTTTCTTCAGCAATAGGGCTATACTACCAAATTGTGGGGGGCAATCAGGTTGTGGAGAGCCTTGGGGATACCTTTTGATGTTTGGAGGTTTCCATGGGGGCCCTTTAAGTCAATATTTAAAAGGTGTAATCCATTTCCAGCACTGGAGTGGCATAAGATGTCTAGTTGGGGCATTGTCCTCCCTATTATTTAGATTGCTTTAATCTATATATACAATTTAGGAAGCTTCCAGAGTAGTAGATTTCCACATGGTTTTCAAATGTCCTT
Source organism: Mesocricetus auratus (assembly GCF_017639785.1). Lineage (NCBI taxonomy): Eukaryota > Metazoa > Chordata > Mammalia > Rodentia > Cricetidae > Mesocricetus > Mesocricetus auratus. Next base: position 20,714,541 of record NW_024429188.1, on the reverse strand, counting down.
TTGTGTTAGTAATTTTCCACACGTTCCCTCCTTTACTTGTCTCTCACCTGCTTCCCTATTTAATCCTCCAATTCTAGCTACCTCTTTGTCTCTCCATATTACTCTCTCCGATTTCTCCATCCTTAGGAGATTCACCTGTGGTTATTCAGATTGTAGTCCGCATAACAAAAGCTTAATGGCTAACATCTACATATAAGAGAAAATATACAGTATTTGTTTTGAGGTCTGGGTTTCCTCACTCAGGATGATTTTTTCTAGCTCCACCCATTTACCCGAAATTTCATTTTTAATAGCTGAATAATATTTCATTGTGTAAATTACCATATTTTCATTATTCATTGATTGATTGATGGGCATCTATGCTGTTTCCAATTTCTGTTTATTTTAAACAGAATAGAACTGAACATAGATGAGCAAGTATCTCTATAGTAGGATGTAAAGTTCTTTGGGCATTTGTACAGGAGTTAGTTGGATCTTTAGGAAGATATATTCCCAGATTCCCAAGGACCGATCACACTGATTTCCATAATGGCTGTATCATTTTGCACTCCTACCAGCAATGAATGTTCCCTTTTTCTTTGAATCCTCACTAGCATGTTCTGTCATTTGTTTTATTGATATTGACCATTCTGACTGGGGTAAGATGAAAGCTCAAAGTACTTTTAATTTTCATTTCCCGGATGGCTAAGGATGTTGAATATATAAGTATTTCTTTGCCATTTGTGATTCATCATTTGGGACTTCTCAGCTTAGTTCTGTACTCCAATTTTAAATTGAGTCATTTGTTTTCTTGATGTTCAGATATTTTTGTTGGTTTTCAATATATATATACATATATATATTCTAGATGCTAACCCTCTATTAGATCTATAAGTGGTCTTCTCATTCTGTAGGCTACTACTTTGTCTGAATGACAGTGTTCTTTGCTATGCAGAAGCTTCTCAGTTTCATGAGGTCCCATTTTTAATTGTTTATCTTAGTGCCTTGCTATAGATGTTCTGTTAAGAAAGTCCTTTCCTAGGCTGGAGAGATGGCTCAGTGGTTAAGAGCACTGACTTCTCTTCCAGAGGTTCTGAGTTCAATTCCCAGGAACCACATGGTGGCTCATGACCAACTGTAATGAGATCTGGTGCCCTCTTCTGGCCTGCAGGGACACATATAGCAGAATACTGTATACGTAAATAAATGAATAAATAAATAAATGCACAATAAAAAAGAAAGTCCTTTTCTATGCTAGTGAGTTCAAACCTATTCCCACTTTATCTTGTGTCAGGTTCAATGTATCTGGTTTTATAATGAGGTTCTTGATCCATTTGAAGTTGAGTTTGTTGCAAGCTGGTCAATATGGATCTATTTTCATTTTCTACATGTAGCTAGCCAGTTTAACCAGCACAAATTGTTGAAGTGCTGCCTTTTCTCTAGTGTGTATTTTTGGTTTCTTTGTAAAAATATCAATTTTCCATTGTCATATGAACTTATGTCTGTATCAATTCCATTGATCAATTGTTTGTTTTTATGTCAATACCATGTTGCTTTTATTACTATAGCCCTGCAACTCTGTAATGCAACTTGAAGTATGGAATGGTGAGACCTCTTGCAGTTCTTTTATTATTAAGGGTTATTTTAGATAAAGTAGGGCTTTTTGTTGTTCTTGTGTTTGATGGGTAATGCATTACATCTTTAGATTGCTTTTGGTAGGATGACAGTTTTCACTATATTAATCCTACTGATTCATAAGCATGGGGGATCTTTCCACCTTTATGTGTCTTTTTCAATTACTTTCTTTAATGTCTTAAAAGTTTCCTGAACAGCAGACACCACAGCTAAACACTGAACTGAACTCCTGGAAACCAGTTTCAGAGAGGGAGGAGTGATGAGCAAGGTGTCAAGACCAGGCTGGTGAAACCCACAGAGACAGCTGACCTGAACAAAGGAGAGCTCTTGGACCCCAGACTGATGGCTGAGAGGCCAGTATGGGACTGATCCAGACCCCCTGAACGTGGGTGTTAGTGAGGAGGCCTAGGAAATCTATGGGGCCTTGGGTAGTAGATCTGTATTTATCCCTGGCATAAAAATGAACTTTGGGAGTCCATTCCACATTGAGGGATGCTCTCTCAACCTGGACACATGGGGGAGGGCCTAGGCCCTGTCCTGGATGAAAGGACATACTCTGGAGAACCCCCATGGAGGGCCTCATCCTCCCTGGGGACAGAGTGGGGTTTGGGTGGGGGACTGGGAGGGTTGGTTGGAGTCCAGGGGAGGAGGGGAGGGATAAGGAGCTGGGATTGACATGTGAAGCAAACTTGATTCTAATTTAAACAGAAAGAGAGGAGGAGTGGATAGGGGAGGCAGAGTGGAGGTGGGAGGGGGGAATGGGAAAAGAGGAAAGGGGAACTGCGATTGGGATGTAAAATAAATGAAAAAATTTAATTAATAAAAAAGAAAAAAGTTTTATTATACACATCTTTCATTTGATTGGTTATAGTTACCCCAAGATATTTTATTTTTTAGGCTGTTGTGAAAGGTGTTTCTCTGATTTCTTTCTCAGTCTATCATTTTTATATAGGAAAGCTACTGATTTCTGTGTGTTAATTTTGTATCCTGATACTTTACAGAAAGTGTACAATCATTTGTAGAAGTTTTCTGGTAGGGTTTTTAGGGTCTTCTACATATACAATCACATGATCTGCAAATAAAGATATGTTGATGTCTTCCTTTCCAATTTGTATCCCCATGATCTCCTTTTGCTGTCTTATCGCTCTAGCTAGAATTTCAAGTACTATATTGAATAGACATAGAGAGAGTGGGTAGCCTTGTCTTGTTCCTGAATTTAGTGGAAATGCTTTGAATTTCTTCTTTCGTTTAAGTTGGTGTTGGCTGTGGACTTGCTGTAAATCACCTTTATTATGTTGAGGTTTGTCCCTTGTGCCTCTAGTTTCTCCAGGACTTTTCTTGTGTTTTTTTTTTTTTTGTTTTTGAGACAGGCTTTCTCTGTGGCTTTGGAGGCTGTCCTGGTACTAACTCTTGTAGACTAGGCTGGTCTCTAACTCACAGAGATCCGCCTGCCTCTGCCTCCTGAGTGCTGGGATTAAAGGCATGCACCACCAACACCCTGCTCTCTCCAGGACTTTTTATCATGATGAAATGTTAGATTTTGTCAGAATTCTTTTCTGTAACTAATTAAATGATCATATGGTTTTTGTATTTCAGTTTGTTTATGTAGTAGATTACATTTATTGATTTATGTATTTGAACTATCCGTCCGTGCTTCTCTGGAAGGATGCTAACTTAATCATGGTAGATCGTTTTTTTAATATGTTGTTGAATTTGGTTTGCAAGTATTTTTATATTTTAATATAATTTAATAATATTTTATTTTTATAATAGGCTTATTTACTTTCTGAACATATAGTCAAGAAGTAAAATGTCTCAATTTGCAAAAAAAATAGCAATCCAATATCTGGAAATAGAACTGTGGTGGCTGTAGGCAGAGGGAACGATACGCCTAAGGCATGGAACTAGACCAGATGAGAATCTTAGTGACATGCCAGGTTTGACCAGCAAGGCCTGGACATTAGGAACAATATGCTAACAAAAACAAGGGACAGTTCAGGAAGGAGATCTGTGAGCATTGTCCAGCTTGGCACCGGGCCTCAAGTTATTTTCCCACTGATTTTGAAATTTCCATTCTACCATCTCATAAAACATTTTCCCTTTCTGAGTGATCCTCAGTGGAGGGAGGGCAATGGAATTGCCACAGCCTAGAGGTCAGAAGTGATTAATGCCCCGAAAGGTACAGCTAAGACTCATTCCTGGGCTGGAGAGATGGCTCAGAGGTTAAGAGCACTGGCTGCTCTTCCAGAGGTCCTGAGTTCAATTCCCAGCAACCACATGGTGGCTCACAACCATCCGTAATGGGATCTGGTGCCCTCTTCTTTATATATATTTATATATATATATATATAAATTTAAATTAGAAACAAGGTTACTTCACAAGTCAGTTCCAGGTCCCTCTCCCTTTCTCTCCCCTCCTTCCGTGCCCCCCCCAACCCCCCCAATATCCCCTCATTTCCCCAGGGAGGGTGAGGCCCTCCATGGGAGTGTCCATAGTCGGTCATTTCATCCAGGGCAGGGCCTAGACCCTCCCCCCAAGAGTCCAGGGTGAGAGTGCATCTCTCATTGTTGGATGGGAGTCCAAAGTCCATTTGTATACCCTGGATAAATACTGATCTATTACCCAAGGCTCAATAGATTACCTAGGCCTCGTCATTGACACCCACATTCACGGGGTCTTGATCAGTCCCATGCTGGATTCCCAGGTATCACTCTGGGATTCAAGAGCTAACCCTTGTCAGGTCAGCTGTTTCTGGGGGTTAAACTAGCCCAGTCTTAACCCCTTTGGTCATCAGTCCTCCCTCTCTGTCACTGGCTTTCTTGAGTTCAGCTCAGTGCTTAGCCGTGGGAATCGGTTTGCAAGTAATTTATTGGGAAGTCTTAAATCTATGTTCATAAGGAATAATGATGTATAATTTCATTTTTTATTGAGCCATTGTATGGTTTTGGTGCTAGGGTGCCTTCATAAAAAGAATCAGGAAACATTCCTTCAGTTTCTATCTAGCAGAATATTTTGAGGCGTGGCAATGTTAATTCTTCTTTGAAGGCCTGGTAGAATTCTGTGCTGAATCCATCTGATCCTAGGCTTTTTATGTTTGCAAGACTTTTATTGACCCTTTTATTTCTCTAGGGGTTATAGTTGCTTATTGGATTTTGGTTTAACTTTGATTGGTCATATCTATAAAGAAATCTATGCATACTTTTAGGTTTTCCAGTTTTTCAGAGTACAGAGTTTTAAAGTATGTCCTTATGATTCTCTGTATTTCTTCAGTTTCTGTTGTAATGTCCCCTTTATCTATAATTTTATTAATTTGAATTTTCACTTTCTGTCTTTTAGCTAATTTGACTAAGTATTTGTCAAGTCTGTTGATTTTTCTCAAAGAATCAACTCATTTCATTGATTCTTTGTATTATATTTTTGTTTGTTTCTGTTTCATTGATTTCAGTCCAAAGTTTGATTATTTCTTTCCATCTACTCTTTTCAGGTATTATTTCTTCTCATTGTTCTAGACTTTTCAGCTGTGTTGCTAAGTTGCTAATATGATATTTCTCCAATATTTTTTATAAAGGCACTTATTTAGTGCTATGAATTTCCCTCTTAGAACTGCTGTCATTGTTTCAGCATGTGATGTTTTCATGTTCATCCAATTATAAAGTGTTTTATTTCTTTCTTGACTTCTGTCTGTGTAGGAGGCATGAAGGTTCATGTGCTCACATATAGCACTAGAGGAAGTAAGAATGTTAAACACACAGGAATGTCTCCTCAAGGGGGAAGATGTATAGCCTGTTTTCCACCCAGAGGGATGGGAATGGACATGGTTAATAGTCTGGTGACCTTTGTAATGTCTGTTTCCAAGATCACACCGGATCTCCCCCAGATCCTTACCATGAGCTTGTTTTTTTCCTCAGTAAATCTATAGAACCTATCTATATGTACTTTACAAAGAATTTCGATATAATCATGTTGTGTATGTGGGATTAAATTATTATCACCAGGAAAGTTTTCATCAAATTGCACTATGCTTAAAATATGCCCCAAATAAACTATGTTGAAATCAGACTCTTGAAGTTTGGCTACTGAGTTATGGTGATCCCAACTACCTTCTTGCCTCCCACAAATCACTACTCTACTGGCCATGGTGATCACAGAGAACCCCCACATGTTTTGACTCAATTTCCACTGGGGGAGATTCCCAAGGCCTGGGCATGCTATCAGTTATACTTCCTTGGCACATTCTTTTGGTATTTCTCAGTTACAGACATTCCTGAGACCCACAGAGTCATAGTTAGCAGCTGGTCGACATCCCTTACCTTTAACTTCCTATTATATCACTTGACCCTGAAGTCTGTGAACATGGGAAGGATCCATCTACCATTCTGATGGACTAAAGACTAGAGGAATGATTCTTATTCCTTATGCCAAACACATTGCCCATGCCATCTCTGTGCAGTGCTCTTCTGCTATAGTGTGTGAATGTGCATGTGGGTGAGTACAGGTACACTTATGCCAAGGTGCTCCTATAGAGATCAGAAAACAATTTCAAGAAGTTGGTTCTCACCTTCCTTGTTTTGAGGCAGAGTCTTTACTGTTATTTATGCCATGCTATGTGGGCAGTTCTCCTGTTCTCTCTGTCTCTCATCCTGCCAGAGGAATATTCTGTGATTATGGATACATGCCACCACATCCAGCTGTCTTACATGGTTTCTGAGACTCAAACTCAGATCATCTGACTGGTACAACAAGAATGTTTACACACTGAGCTATCTTGACCGCCCATCTTGTTAAAGAACCATTTCCTATTGCTTTCCCTTCAGTCTCTCTTACATGCTAACTGCATCTCTCTATTGCAGTAGTGCTTTTTCTCCTCCTCAAAGATGTGGATTGACTTGCGTAGAACTTAAAGGTAACTAGGTAGCATTATGTGAATTATTTGAACACCTTTTGAAACATCATTAAGTTTAAAAGGAAAACACAACATACAAGTTCCCTTGATAATATTTCTTTTTGCCTAAAAGGAATCAAGTTTTAATTATAAAAAGATTATTTTATTGATGTGTATGTGTGTGTGCTTGTATGAGTTTTTGTGCATTGCATTTGTGCAGAAGATGGCATTGGATCCCCTGGAGATGGAGTGACAGGCAGTTGTACACTGCTTCATATGGACACTGGAAATCAAACCTGGGCCCTCTGCAAGAGCAGTAGTCACTTTGATTGCTGAGCCATCTCTCCAGCGCCAGCTGTAATAATTTCAATTGTAAGCACTTTATCCCTTTTATCTAGTTTATGATCTATGTGGCTGTAGGGGAGATCTCAGATTCCTGAGATACGGACCACACCCACTTGGGGTATGGACAGAGGGATGTGGGAAAGGCAAGAGATAAAGGGGAAAAGAAAGGAAAGCTCTCTCTCTTGGATTCCGGCGGAGGTTTGGAGACCATAGAGTGCTGACCATTTCTCAGCTTTCCATGTAAGTCACTTCTCTCTATCTTAATAAATATCCAACTACCTTTTCCTGGCATCTTTAGTGTGACTCGTTTTCTGTCACATGTGGCAGTTTATTTTTTATTGTTTTGTACTTGGGGGATGAAGAGATGGCTTAGCAGTTAAGATCAGGACTGCTCGTATAGAGGATCTGTGTTTGATTCCCAGTACCCATATGGTGGCTTACAACTGTCTGTAAGAGTATGAGACACCATTTCTGGCCTTTGTGGGCACCAAGTACACATGTCCTGTATAGACATACATGTTGGTAGCACCACACACACACAGACACACACACACACACACACACACACACACACACACAGAGAGAGAGAGAGAGAGAGTTGTATCTATGTCTAGACTTGCTATACATTTGCAAACAAAGGTATTTTGTATCAAATCCAGACTTTGTTTTGTGCAGTTCATTGTGTCCTGTGTAGCTCCAATTCATTCATTCGCATTGGTACATAGTATTACAGTGTAAAACTATCTGAACTCAATAAGATATTCCATTGTTGATAGAGATTTGAATTGTTTTCAATCTGCATCTATCAAGAACAATGCTGTAATCATATAATAAGGACACTTGCTCAACTATGTTCATAGTAGCTTTATTTGTAATAGCCAGAACCTGGAAACAACCTAAATGTCCCTCACCTGAAGAATGTATAAAGAAAATGTGGTACAGTTAAACAGTGGAGTATTACTCAGCTGTTAAAATCAATGACAAAATGAAATTTGCAGGTAAATGAATGGAACTAGAAAAAAATCACCCTGAATGAAGTAACCCAGACCCAGAAAGACAAACATGGCATGTAGTCACTCAGTGGATATTAGCTGTAAAGTAGAGGATAACCAGTCTACAATCCACAGACCCAAGGGGGCTAGGTAACTAGGATGACCCAAGTGGGGGAGGGGAACACATGGATTTCCCTGGGAAGGGGAAATAGAAAATATCTCCTGGGTGGACTGGGGGTGGGTTAGGGATGGGAACTTGAGGGATAGGGTTGGGGGTGAGTGGAGGGAGAGAGTACCAGAAGGGATGCATTGATATTGGGGGGTATTTCAGGGTCAGGTAGAAACCTGATGCGAGGGAAACTCTCATGAATCTACAAGGATGACCTCAGCTAAGACTCTTAGCATAAGTGTATACATAGCCTGAACTGGCCATCTCCTGTCATCAGATTGGTGACTATCCCAATTGCCCCATTAAGTAGTGCTTAAAGCATTCCTCTGCTTTCCTAACCCAAAGTACTAAAGGCCATATTACTCCAAACAAAAGCATGGTCAGGCCGATCACAGCAGTTCCTCAGTCTCTGATACCAACTTCTGTCTTAGTTAGATTTTTACTGCTGTGAAGAAACAGGATGACCACAGCAACTCTTTGTTTTTGAGACAGGGTTTCTCTGTGTAGTTTTGTAGACCAGACTGGCCGTGAACTCACAGAGATTCACCTGCCTTGCCTCCTGAGTGCTGGGATTAAAGGCGTGCGCCACCACTGCCTGGCTCCACCACAGCAATTCTTATAAAAAACAATTGGTGCTGGCTTACAGTTTTAGAGGTTCAGTCAATTATCATCATGACAGGGAGCATGGCAGCATGTAGGCAGACATGGTGCTTGCAGGCCACAGGAACTGACTGTCAGAATGAGTTAAGCTCCAGAAAAGAAACCTTGAAGCCTGCCCCACAGTGACACACTTTCTCCAACAATGCCACATCTCCTAATAGTGCCACTCCCGTTGGGGACCATTTTCTTTTAAGCCACCACAGAGAGCCTTCATCCAGTAACTGATGGAAACAGATGCAGAGAATCATAGCCAAATATTACGTGGAGCTCAGGGAATCCTGCGGAAGAGGGGGAGGAAGGATTGTAAGAGCCAATGGGGCCAAAGGCATCACAAGAAAACTCACAGAAACAACTAACCTGGCTCATAAGAACTCATAAAATCTGAACCAACAAGAGCATCTGCATAGGACCAACCTATAGCATCTACACATATGTGACAGTTGTGTAGTTTGGTCTGCTTGTGAGACTCCTAACAATGGGAGCAGGTGTTAGCCCTGATATGCCTTACACTGGATTGTTTTGCCCAGCCTTAATCCAAGGGAGGTGCTTAGTCTTATTGCAACTTGATATGCCATGCTATGTTGATACCCATGGGAGGCCTGTGCCCTTCTGAACAGAAACAGAGGAGGGGTGGATGTGGGGAGGGATAAGAAGGGAGGAGAGGAGGGAGGGAAAACTACAGCCAGGATATAAATAAAGTAAATAAATTAACAAAGAACAATGCTGTGATTCTTGTACATATGTCCTGGTGTATGAATAGTCAACTTTCTTAAATGTTTGCTTATGATGTTGGAGAAATAAACAACTTCAACTTTATGAAAAAATGATATGCTGCTTTATCAAAGGAGTTCATTCACCTTATCCTCTGGTTTTATGAAAGTAATACGATCAGATGGAATTTTTTCAAAATTTATGAATATATAGTATTTCATTTTGGTTTTCATTTGCATTTCTCTCATGACCAAAGAAGCTGATCATTATTTCATATCTTTATTTGATATACCTCCTCTCATGAACAGCTTATTCATGTCTTTTGCCCATTTTAGAGGGCTTGCCCTTTTCTTTTTGAGAAAAAAAATCAGTGAAGGAAATGCTGCTGTTAGTAATTGGTAAAACAAGTGGACAGCCAATATAACCATGTAAAGGTGGAGAAAAAACAATGGTAATTACCAAGACCCAGAAAATTTAATTTCCATGGGGTTATATTAAATCTATGTACTTGCTTAGGCATAATTTGCACATTTCTGGTGCCATTTATTTCTAAGAACATGTTATATCTCCTTATGTACTATTCTCAGTTTTGTTTTCATAGGCATTGTGTTTATTTCTTAATATTTGCAATCATATCTAGTGGAGCACTTTCATTGTTCTTCTAATTGTGTTCATTTCTATTACTTCACTCCTGTGTTTTTGGACTATTGTTTATTAAATTTTTGTCTTGCTGTTTTTCTCTATTCTGTTAATACTTCAGGCAATTTTTGCATTATTTGATGGTTTACCTCTTTCTTTTCACTTTTTTCCTTTTTTAATTTAAGTTAGAAACAAGCTTGTTTCACATGTCAATCACAGCTCCCTCTCTCTCCCCTCCTCCCCATCCCTCTCCACCAGCCCTCTCCCTGACCCCCACCCAATCTCCACTCTGATCCCCAGGGAGGGTGAGGCCCTCCATGGTGGATCTTCAGAGTCTGTCATGTCATCCCGGGTAGGGTCTAGGCCCTGCCCCAAGAGTCCTGGCTGAGAGAGTATCCCTCATTGTGGCATGGGCACTCTAAGTCTATTTGTACACTAGGGATAAATACTACCCAAGGCCCCATAGGTTACCTAGGCCCACTCACTGATACCCACATCTTTTCACTTTTTAAAAGACAGGATCTCACTGCATAGATCTGGGTGGCTCAGAACATGTGATGCTCCTGCTTTAACCTCATGAATGCAAGGATTACAGATGTACATCACTACACCATACTCCTTTCCAGTTTTTATACTTTCATAATGGTGGTTTTTCTTTGTTATGATTTTGACTTTAGTGGGGTGGGTACTATTGCTTTTCCATGTAATAGCATACTGACTTTCCCCGAAGATACTTCTGTATCTATGTGTATGTATTTATTTAAAGTTTCCTATTATGTGTATATTATTCTACAAAAGTGGTGGTCCAGGAGGTAACTCTGTGGGTAAAGTACTTGCTGTGTAAATCAAAAGACCTGAGCTTAAATCCTTATCACCCATGTAAAAGCCAGGCACAGCCATGAATGTCCTAATCATAACAATGTGAGGCAGAGACAGGCAGATTCCAGAGCTGGCTGGCCAGCCAGCCGAGCTGAAATAGCAAGCTTCAGGTACAGTGAGAGATCCTGTCTAAAAAACTAGGGGGGAAGACCTTAGAAGAAGACCCAACGTTCTCTGGACTCTGCATGCACGCACATAGGCATGCCTATATATCTACCTTCCCACACAATCTTTTAAGTCTGAAAAACTCTTAGTTTTTGCCAAATATTTTTCAGTGTGTACAGAAAGGACTATTTCATCTTTCCCAAGATCTATTAATATGATCAGTATTCAAAGTGGGCTAATATTGAATGGTCCTTAATCCCTAATTAATTGTACTTAGTTGAGTGGTATTAATTTACTTAATATTCTGCTGAGCACATTTGTTAAGTATTTTATTTAGAATAATTATCTCAAAAATAATTGGGACTGGACCACAGTATTATATTGCACAATATTTATCAAATTTTAGTAGCAATGAAAAAATTTAAATTTTCTTTAAGTTTCAAACAATTTAAAAACAATAATCTGATCTATTTTTGTACTGAATTAATGTAATTACTCTGTTTTTAGCTTAATGGAAATATAATGACATACACTTGTACATAGTGCAAAAGTAGGATTTGATGTGTGCTTGTGTGTGTAAAACTGTCAACATGACTGAAACACATCATCATTGTCTTTGTCATCTCTGTAGTTCTCTCTTTTGGTTTATTTTTTGATAGGGTTCTTTGTGTATTTCCTGACTGTCCTGGAATTCCGTAGATCTGTAGATCAGCCTGTCCTCGAACTCACAGAGATTCACCTTCCTGAGTGCCCAAGTGCTGGAATTAAAGGCATGTGCCACCACTGCCAGGCCTATTTCCATGTAAATTTTGAATTAACTTATCAGTTCCTTCTTATGCTGAGTTTTTGGTTGAAATTCAGATTATAATAAATCTTGACGTGAATTTAGAAATGAGAGACATCAGAACAGTATCAAGTCTTTGGTTCTACAACTGAAATGTATTTTGCTTTTCACTCAAGTCTTTTATTCTTCTTGAAACTGGTTCATAATTTTTACTATATAACATTTGACATTTCTTGTCAAATTTATCAGTAAGTTTTTCCTATCTATGTTGTACTGTAAATGGACTCTTATAAACTTCAACTTTTTGCTGGTTTACTGCTAATATACAGAAAAAGATGAGGACTTATTTATACATTTTTAATTTATGCATTTTAAAGCTCTGTCATCAGATCTATAAAAGTTTATGCCTTTATGTCATCTGGATGAGTTATTTCTTTATTATGTCTTTCTTTATTGATACTATTAGACTTTACTTTGAAGTCAACTTTGATATTAATATAGCAATTCTAGTAATTATTCTGCCATTTCCCTTCCAGTCAGTGGTTCTTTCTCTAGACTTGGGTAGATCATATATATAGTCTTCTCTTCTCTCCACCCTATTCATCCTATACTCCAAACACTTCAATTCTCTCCTTGAATCAGTTTTCCAGACAGAACTGGTTTCATGACTGCAGGACCCAGAACAAAATAAAATGAAAATAAAAATCATTCCAAATTACTAATCGTTCTAAGACAGTGATAGCTAAGCATTAAGACACTCTTATGGAGAACTATGCAACTATGCAAATATGAAGCTGTTTTTGCCACTGGGTTCTATTTGGGGTCCCCCTTCCTAAAGAATAAATACAGCATGAAAATCTTATATAATCCTGCAATGTGGTTGATGTATACAAAAATGCTTCCTCCCTTTGTGGAATTTACAAGGCCATGGAGAAGACAAGATATTCCAGTAAAAAGTTCAGCAGCGCCATGAGACAATACCTTACCAAAGGACAATTGAGTGCTAGGGATGGGTATTGATATGGTTTCAAGATGTAGGACTTGAGAGAGACTCTGAATGAAGGATAGGACTTAGAGAAATTCAAAGCAGAAGTAAGGGTAAAACATTATAGATACTTACCATATTTGATGTGCCTGGCAGTCTTACTTCATAGTGAAAATAGAGCGCTAATAGATTGAACTAAAGGAAAGTACTAGTATTCTCACTTTACAGACAAGAAAATTGATGTTAAGGAAGACTGAGACTGGCTTGAACTCATGTGGCTAGTGAAAAGATTGCATAATTAATAAATGGTCTAGGGGAGAATGAGAATAAATCTAATTCATTTTCTTTCTATGCTAACACTCGACCAGCATAAGCAACACTTGAGGAGGACAGGGCTGGAGAGATTAGTGGTTAAGAGTGCTTGCCATGGGAGAAGGAGGAATGGAGTTTAGATCCCAGCATTGATGTAATAAGCTGGGCATGGTTCTGCCTATACCTGTAACCCCAGCACAGAGATGGGTGGAGACAGGGAGATATCTGGGACTTGCTGGTTGCCAGCCTAGCCAGAAAAATCAAGCCCCAGGGTCATAGAGAGACCCTGTATCAAAAAGGTAGAAGGTGGAAAATGATAGAGAAGGACACTTGGTGCTCTCCTCTGAACTCCACAAACACACACTTGCACACACACACACACACACACACATTCACATATATATGAACAAAAAGAGGGAGGTAAGAATCATTAAGCTACTTTGGAATTGTCAGCTAAGACAGGGTTGGTTGGATCAAAGGGCAAGTATAGATGACTAAAAATATGGTAAGGTAACTTTGGGTCAGATTATTACAAAATCTTCAAATTATAGACCTCAAGTTTACACTTTTCTTTCATGGGTAAGAGAGAGGTCCTGGCAACTGAAAGTAAAATATTTTTTTAAATTTCTTTTCAAAATATATTGCACAAATAATGGGGTGATAGTAGAAAGTAAATCCTTGAAATTGTGGCTATCTCTTCACATACAGTGCCAAGGAACATATCCACTTAGTTCATCATCAAGTACAGAGATGATAGGTTCTATTCCCCCAAAGCCTTTCATCTTTTACACTCTCAGGAAAATCTAAGTCCATTTTTTTTTTGCTTTCCTGAACACTTCATTTTTTTCTCCTCCAAATAGCAGCTTCTGTTTTATAGATTATTCTTGTTCTAGTCTTCATTTTGGCTCTATAAAATAAACATCTGGAATTTTCCTGGGCTTATATTCTTGAAATAAAATTCTATTAAAAGATTTGTTGTGGCTCAAAGGATAATTTATTGTTTTCTTTCAAGTTGGTGGAATGCTTATCATTGTCAAAGACACATTTAGGATTTCAATCCCAATTTAAGCCCTTCAACTGGCAAGTATAATCTTGTTAACTCCAAATTCATCAAGCATTAGAATAAGAGAAAGAGATACTTTCTTGACTATGATATTTAACTACGTGGGCATTGCCATCATTTGAAAAGTGAATCATTGGGAAAATTCTTAGTCCACCTAGAAATGGAAATTCCTTGGAGGTTCCATATGCCATTAAAATGCCAGAAATGCTTGCTTTTGAAAGGGTCTGATAAGAGGTTTTGCAGAGTTGCATTTATTTCCTAGGATAGGCTAATATTTCACGGGGCAATCTGATTCTTTCATGTTTAGGAGCCTGGTACATACCAGGACACAGCCATGAATTCCCACCTTTCTTCCAATGGATGTAAAAAGCACATTTTAAGGTTTAACTATATCCTTGGGTAATTCTTCAAGTCTCATTAAAAAGTGAGATATAGGGACTGATGAGGTGGTTCAGTGACTAAAACAGAATACAGCACAAATCTGGTGTCCTGAGTTTGATCCCAAGAACTTGTATAAAAGTGGAAAGAGAGAATCCATTCCACAAAGTTTTCCTCTAATTCCCACACTTATGCTTTGCCATGCAAAATGCCCCCCACTTCATATAGAATAAAATAAAATGTAAAATTAAAATAAAGTGAGATATACAGTAGCACCCTGTCCCCTTATCTGGGGGAGGATACTGTTCTAAAGCTCCTAGAGGATGCTTGAGATCATGAATGATTATATATATATATATATATATATATATATATATATATCATTGGTTTATGCTATATCTTTCCTATACATATCAAAGTCAAAGGGCAGGGAGTTCTACTCTGCCTACCATGAAGCCATAGCAAAGGCACTGAATGATAGCTTTGAACCAACCCAGTAGTCTTTTCTTAGCCATTAGTAATACATTCTAAGATCCCCATGACAAAGTTTAGTTTCTTAAACATATAATAGATGTTTAAGATTAAAAATAAATAATAATAAAAATGAATATAACATGCTATAGTAATAAAAATTCTATGAATGTGCTCTTTCTTTTTGTTTCCTTATTGCCTGGCTCAGGCAGTATACATTAGCGTAAACGTATATGCTGGACACAGAGATGGCTACTATAGGCAGGACAGAGTGTAATGCAGTGGTTCTCAACCTTCCTAATGCTGTGATGCTTTAATACAGTTCCTCATGTTGTGGTGACCCCTAACCATACAATTATTTTTGTTGCCACTTCATAACTGTAATTTCACTACTGTCATGCTTTGGAAAGTAAATATCTTTGTTTTCCAATGGTCTTAGGTGAATCCCATGAAAGGGTCATTCGACTCACTCCTAAAGGGGTTGTGAGCCATATGTTGAGAACCATTGGAATGGCATGAGATTTTTGTCATGCTGCTCAGAATGACAATTTAGAACTTATGAATTGCTTCTTGACTTTACCATTAATATTTCTGGACTGAAATTGACCAAATTGAATAAATGTTTAGTCATAGATGTGTAAAATTTTACTAAAAATGCATAAACAGGTTTGCATGCACCTAACAGCATCTGTAAGACTTAGAGTTTTGTTCTAGTCTTTCAATAAAAACCAGTTATTTTTGTTTTATCAACATTAGTGGGTTTCTAGTCAGTTTTATTTTATCTATCTATCTATCTATCTATCTATCTATCTATCTATCTATCTATTCTTTGACTTTGGTGACACCAGGAATGAACTAACTCTACCACTGAGTTATGACCCTCTTGACAGGTTTTGACACAAAGGATATCTAAATCTATGTTCAGGGAACTGAGAAAACATATCCTGTTTTCTGTCAGGTACTCAAGTTCATCTAAAAGAAGGAAGCGCCATTGTTTGAGAAAGTCCTTTGATGAACTTCTCTGGGCAAACAGAGGCCCTGAAGCAACTACCACAGCATCAAAATGGTAAATTTCCCTATTTTGCAATTTACTAATTGCATGTATTCATTATGGGATATATCTATCCATTAAGTTTTAAAGGCATTTCATTAAAATATAGTATTTAGCTAAAAAATAAATTACATAAGCATGAAGTATTTCAGTACCTACATACCTTTCTATGTAATGAGTATACAAAAGAGAAGATGATGCATAGATGCATTCGTCAATATAACACATACAGTGATGGTGATTTTCTCTGGGAGTTCCCATACTTACTACTGTCACTACAATCAAGATGTACTGCTTTTGGTGATCATAACAAATGTTGGTATTTTCATTTCAGAAATGGGATTCTGTAAAAAAAATAAAGATACCTTATAATGTCACCAATGCTCTAGTTTTAGAAGGGTTGTTCAACTGTTAAAAAATATTGTAAACAGTACTGTGATGACCCTCTTTGTACAAAAGTATAGATTTTCACATGTCTTGCTGGTGGAATAAGAAAAAGGATTTCTGGATTAAAGACAATTCCTACCTTAAGGGCCTTATTATCAGGTAGTAGAAAGGTTATCACATTTCCACCCAGAAATGTCTGGGGTTCATTTTGTATTTTGCTTCCAATGGGTATGATCATTTAAAAATGTGGGGTTTTTTTTGAGTTTCATATTTCTAAACCATCTGGAAGAAACATAAATCAGGAATTGTCATGAAAATTCATGATAAATATGAAGAAGATCTAAATTCTTCAATACTCACAGCATTGAAATTTTTTATGCCTATTTCCCATTTATCCAAGCTTTCAGTGGTAGTTTCTGTTTAGATTGAATATGTTTCTTGGGCATACATTTGAGAATATATTTCAAGAATCATTTTTGATAAGGAAATCATCAAATCCACCATGCAGATTGAAATAGGCTAGAGAAATATTCAACACCTAGTCTGTGACTTTTTCAGTGATTCCCAGAATTAGCTTGTTCAAAATATAGCCAGCCAGCAGCCTATCTCTACATTGAGTGGGAGCTCTGGCAGCAGCCTTCAAAGACCTTGCACTTAATGAAAAGGAAACGTGGTCATCTTGCCTTTGGTTAGACTGGCCGAGGAATCTTGGCTGGTAGGTACAGGAAATATTCCCATTGTGGAAAGGACCTGAAGGACTAAAGGGAAACAAATTACTGTTGATCATGAGTCAACGCTAGTTTAAGGATTTTCTCTGAAGTGGCAAATTAAAAAGAAAAATTAAACAAAAAACATGGGAAGCCCTAGGGATGGGAGAAGAGAAAGTTAATAGTCATCAGAATAATTTTCTTTGAAGTAAATAAGTCATTTCCATATGAACTGCCATGAAAACAAAGATGTGAAAGTGGAAATGAGTATGCATTCAAGAATGTTCTTTTCACCCCAGATACTCTTTCGGGTAAATACAAAGTAGGTGTGCATCTGTATTGGCTTAGAGGGGTTCAGAATCAGATATTCAAGCAGACCATAGAAGAATGACTCAGATGTGATATGTCATTATTTCCTCTTGCGATTCTAGAAGTTCTCTATGAATAAACTATTTGTTTTTAATTAATGCTACAAATGAGTGTGTCTGGTTGAGTAGCAAAATGAGATTTCAGTTCCCTCTCTCTAGTTTCCGATAGGCTTTCCTTGATGGCCTTGAGAAACTAACGTTGGCTATTTTTCTTCAAAGTTCTGTCAAGATGCTAAAAGAAAAATAATTAAGAGAGATGTCAAATTGATATTTAAGAATACTGGCTGCAGGACACGTATGATGCAGTAGATGGCTAAAAATCTGTTTATTGAAAACATCTGATGATTGACTCTCTTAAAAATGGGGGAAAATTCTGCTTTTATATTTGAGCAAACTTTGCTCCATAACCTGGCAAGAGCAATTTAATACCATTTCTTAAGACTATAAAAACCACTGCATTTATTGAATTGCTCTCTAACTTCTATTTTTAACATATGACAAGTGCTGCTCTTGGCCAGCCCTCAGCAGTGTCCCCAGTGAATGATCTGCCAGAGTAATTTGAGAGTAAAAATTTTGAGGTGTTATCATTCCCAGAAGGTTTTCACGAACTAGATCCTTATCCGTAGTGCAATTTGAAGGCCCTCTGAATGCTGCGTTTGACTTCATAATTAGGACCCAATTATGAAGTAATGGTGGGGGTAGAACCAAAGTATGTCTTGCAGGGAAATTAGGCTGTAACATGTTGTCTCCATGGGGTTGTTGTGCTCAAAGGGGCACAGTAAAATTTTTAGTAGAATCCCATGGCTCTGCAAAAACAAGCTTGATGATGGACCAGGCATGGATTTTTCTACTTCCCATTTGTTATTTTATTTAATACATATCCTATACATAGCTGTAACTCATTTAATACACACCACATAGCTATGATCACACCTGTTTCATACGTGAAGTAATAGATACTACAAAAAAGTAAGTGATTCCAAGGCCACTGAGTGTTGGGGCAGGAATGGGACTTGTTGGACCCCAGAGACTGTTATCATCGGTGCCACTTCTACACAGTACCACCATGATTTACTTCAAGACTCACTCAGTGATGTGGATCGCTGAGAGCTCCCCATCCTGCTTTTAAAGCTGGGAGTGGAGGTAGGGCTGTAAGCCATTTGGCCGATTTCTTCCTTAGCACACATGAGGCTCCTGGGTTTGACTCCTAACACCACACAACTTGAAAAGCAGCACTCCAAGAGAGAAATCGTTTGTAAAAAAGAATAAATAAAAACAAAAACTGAGAATAGTGTTCTCTTGCTGCTGATGTACTCTTGTCCTTGTTGATGACTAGAGGAATCAAAACCTAATCAGAATGTGGTTGTGGACACATTATTTCCTATTTGTTTTTTAAGTCATTATGTTTATGACAGTTGGTTACAAAAGTGTTAGGAAATCAATACAGTTACTTTATTGATAATGTTTATTATTACAGATCAGCAACAATGGCCTGCTAATCTAAACTGGTACCTGGTTTTGTAAATAAAATCTCATTGGAACACAGGCAAGCTTGTTTGTTCATATATTGTTTGACAGCTACAATAACAGGTGCAGCTGGAAATGTTGAGCCTGTTAAGCCAAAAAAAAATTCACTGGCCCTTAATGGAAAGTTTGCTGGCTCCTAACATGGATTATAATTATAATATGACACTGTGACTATGGAGACAAATTAAAAGTAAAACCATACAGAATTATTTTGAGAAAAATACTTTCTTTTCCTTAAATTGCAATAGTCAAAACTTTCTCTGGTAGAAAGTATAGAAAACTGGTAACTAGAATATCATAAATATCAGCGTCACAGGCTAGAGGGGCCAAGTTGCATGAGTGTTACGTTAAAGAATAAAAAGCTTTATAATACAGGACATTTATGTTCTTGCAGTACATACGATTTTAATTTTACTTCTGATCCCTCCTTAAAAGAAACGGAATGATTTCCAGCTTTGATTTAAAAAGGCTGTTTTCTGTTCTTCTCATAAGCTCCCCCCTTGCTCTCAGCTGGGGAACTGCTGGGATTGGCACGTGTGTAGTCCAAGAGGAAGGAGGACCAGCACACTGCTCTGGCCTTGTCTGCCAGCCAGCTACTCCCAATTAACCACAGCTGGGCCACTTTCTTATTTGGGTCACCTCCCTTCAGTTTTATTTTTGGAAAATTTCTTCCATTTATTTTTTCCATACAATATATTTTGATCATATGTTTTCCCTTCCCCCTTCCGAGATAGGTGATAGAGATAGGTACCTCTGGAATAGTGTCTTCCAGGTACTTGAACTTGATCAGAGAGTGACATTTCCAATCGTGCTGGCATCTTTATAAATTGAAACTAGTATTTCAGAATAATTTTTTTGCAAAATGTTTTATTTTTGCTAATCCCTTGCTTAGTATATTTGGCCATTGGGCCCAAATTTCATTTTGAATGTTTAAAAAAATCCATTGACTTAAAAGCGTTTATGCTTTTTCTTGTAGAAAATATAAAAGAAGACAGAAGACTTTAAGGAAGCCATTTTGACCCTTCACTAATTCAACATGGATCTAATCATGGCCAATCTTGCTTCATCCTCTAAATTTACCCACTTCCTCCTCTGATCATTTTAAACAAATTTTATTCTTTTATATGTTTGGGTGTTTTGCCTGCATGTATTTCTATACATCGTATGTATGCAGTGCCCATGGATGCCAGACGAAGGTGTCAGGTCCCCTGGACCCGGTGTTACAGATGGCTGTGAGACTCCATGGTGCTGGGAATCAAAACTAGGTCCTCTGGAAGAGCAGTAAGTGTTCTTAACTGGACCATTGCTCCAGTACCTTGTCTAAATGTTTTGAAGCAAATCCCAACCATATTGTTTCATCTGTAATTATTTCACAGTGGAACACAAGTAGATAGCCTTATCTATGTTTTCAAAATATGCATGCTAATGGCTCAGTGGGTAAGGGTGCTTGCCACCAAGTCTTACAACCTCAGCTTGGTCTCAAGGACCCATTTATTCTGGAGGGAGAGAACTGATTCCTGTAAATTGTTCTCTGACATCCACATGTGTACCATACCATGTTCATGCAATGCCCTTCTTCACAGACACACACAATAAATAAATGT
Organism: Mesocricetus auratus; assembly: GCF_017639785.1. Classification (NCBI taxonomy): domain Eukaryota; kingdom Metazoa; phylum Chordata; class Mammalia; order Rodentia; family Cricetidae; genus Mesocricetus; species Mesocricetus auratus. Next base: position 20,693,907 of record NW_024429188.1, on the reverse strand, counting down.
AATAAAATATGCTAAGATATATAGGCAAGGAGGGAGTTCCATGGTAGAATGTGTGCTTAGCATGTTCAAGGCTTGGGGTTCAATCTCTAATGGCAAAATAAATAAAAACTGCTGAAAAATATGTAACTCACTAGGCATGGTAGCATATGCCTTTAATCTTAGCACTCAGGAAGCAGAGGCAGGTGGATCTTTGTGAGGTTGAAGCCAGCCTGGTCTTTATAGTGAGTTCCATGCCAGGCAAGGATACACAGTAAGACTCCAGGGTCACTTATTAAAAATAACAGATGTAATAGCATTATCATTTGTTTCAAACTAATCCATGCAAAAGTACTCAGTGCTCACAGAAATGGTATTTTGAGAGCTATGTCACCTTTGAATTTTTTGATGGCTTGTGAAATTCATTCTCTCCCTGAGGCAAACTAAAGAGAAAAACTCAAATATGGACAGGTATTCATATCATCTTCAACATCAGTCTTCTCTCAATAATTCCCCAACTCCTCAGCAAATACTAGCACATGAGAAAAGGCCAGCTAATCTTGGTCACCACAGATTGGGATGCCGAGGTATCAATAGGGCTTTCTTTTACGTTTAATTAGAGCAGATAGTAAGGACTCCCTTTGCTCCTGGACTTGCCTCATTTTGTACAAGGAGTCTTTGTAGACTCACTCCCCATTCATACAATTTTTTCTAGTACACACGCGCGCATGTGCGCACACACACACACACACACACACACGCATGCACGCATGAAAACATATTCCCAATATGTTGTTGAATAGCTGCCACCGTATTACTTCCTTAGGCATGGCATAAACACAGTCTATCAAGTGAGATGGTTTCTATCACTGGTGTTTCTAGCATTTATAAATTAACAGATTTTTATTATCAGTGTTTTTTGTTTTGTTTTGGTTTTTGGTTTTTCAAGACAGGGTTTCTCTGTAGCTTTGGAGCCTATCCTGGAACTCACAGTGTAGACCAGGCTTGCTTCAAATCTACAGAGATCTGCCTGCCTCTGCCTACTGAGTGCTGGGATTAAAGGTGTGTGCCATCACCACTCAGCTATTTTCACTGATTTTTAAAAATAATTTTTTGATTAAATTGGCTTATTTTTGGTGTTGCAATTTTCTTTCCCTTTTATTTTTGAAGTTAAATTATAATAACGTAATTTCTTCCTTCTCTTCCTTCCTTCCAATGCCTCCCACATAGTTCCCTTGCTCTCTCTCAAATTTATGGTCTCTTTTTCATTATATAACATTTCTTTGCAATATAAAGAGACTATTCCAGAAAACCACAAGTGCTGCAACTGGTTAATGTACAGAGAAGAAGTGACAGTGTGATGCCCAGCCCTAATTGGCATATCCACAACACAATTCACACCTATGGCTCAGGGAACATAGTTGTGGGAGGGTTACAAGAGGCATAGGGATCGGGAGTCTGCTGTGAGATTGCACCTCCCAGAAATTTATTTTTCAATTTCACCTTACTGTATCTACATATTTCCTCTCCATCTCCTTCCCCCAACCTCTCCCAAGTCTCCCAACTGTTTCTCACATTTACGGCCTTTTAAAAATTATTACTGTCAGCCAGGCATGGTGGTGTCATATGCCCTTAATCGCAGCACTTAGGAGACAGAGACAGGTGTATCTCTGTGAGTTCCAAGTCATCCTGGTCTAGAAAGTGAGCTTCAGGACAACCAGGGCAGTTCCACAGAAATTCTGTCTCAAAACAAAACAAAAATATTGTCACACACATATATATGAATAAATTATAAGTAGCATCTTCCCCAGTCCATTTAGTATTATCATAGGTATATGATTTCAGGGATGACCACTTGGTATTGGATAGCCAATTAGAGACTCATCCCTAGGAGAAACTAATTGTCCCTCTTTTAGCAGCCATTAATTGCCTGTAGCTCTTCATCTCATGGAGCGAGACCTGAAAAAACCACAAAACACCAGCATGGCAAAACATTCTCTGTGGTGCAATTTTGGAACTTATTACTTGGAGGCAACCAACAGCAGTCTAATAGGCCTTAAGACCCTCTCAATGGCAGACAATTCATGCCTGGTATTGTAAACCTACCTAACTATCCATGGCTGGTGGATCATGGAGCCTGGAGGAGAACATACTACTGTGAACTTCCAAAACTAGTATAATTTCTCACTGTATTCTAAATATTTATCCTATGCCCACAGATAAGTGTCTCTCTCACCCCTCATCAAAGAAGCTTCTTTTTGCAACAGATGGAGACAATCACAGAGATCTAAAACTACTCAAAATACAGACAACTGACTATGAGGTGTCCAACCACAAATAATATACCTACAATACAATCCTTACATTGAAGATTCAGGGAATATCTTAGAGATGGTAGAAAGAATGTAAGAGTCAGAGGACCAGGACATCTGCTTCAAGATTCTTGTCAGTATTTTAAACTGTGTTCAGAGACTCTGGAAATCAATGGTTTTTCTTCCATATGGAAGCAACATGTGTCATTCCTGTTTTCTTTACTTATTTACAGATGTCTTGAATCTTTGGGGCTGCTGGAGAATGAATTGGGAAATAGGAAAACAGTAAAGACACTGCTTACATGCATGTGTGTGATAGTGGTAGTAGGGTTGGGGCATTTCCATTCCACACTTCAAGATTTGTTTTAAACCAGTCATGCTTTTAAAATGTTTTATTAATATATAACTTACTCACTTAAAATATATAATCCAATGGCTTTAGTCTATTCATAGTTGCATAATCATCTCTGCAATTTTAAGACATTTTTATCCTTTCAAAAGATAGCAGGAACTCTCAGTGTCATTCTAATTTCCACTCATCCCAGGCTTTAGGTAAAGACTTTGTATTTCCTATTTAAATATTGTCCCGGCCTAACTCTGCATACGTTTTTTGATCTGACAAGATTTAATGTGTTTAGTGTGGTATGGCCAGAGTATTTTGTGTTTCTATACTAAAGATTTTCCAATTGTGGACATTTTGTTAGTATTTCCCTACCCGTTCATGACTCAACTTTCAGGTGTTTTTTGGATGTTGGAAATTTTGACATTCCATTGATAGCTAAAATTCAGCCTTTGCCACCTAATATCTAAACCAGAGTTTGCAAAAGAAAACCCAGAATATCAAAGTGTTTTTAAATTATGAAAAAGAAACAGATATGTTGATTCAATATAAGTTGTTAATTTTTTCTGTTTAGAATAATATTAATGAATTTATAGATAAACAAGAAACAAGTATAAAATATTTTCTCATAGGTTCTACTGTTAGTTCTCCCAGACTGAGGAAATATCACTCTGGATCACCAGGAAATTACATCAAGAGGGTAAATGAAACAATATTCTTACTCCCAAATGTGTCTCTTCAAAAATCTGAGAAACAGATGAAATGCAATATATATCAGGTAATTAATCACAGTAATGTAAGAATAATATAACATTTTAGATGTAGATGGAAATAATCATGATATGTGTGTTTTCCCTTTTCTTTCAATTTTATTTATTATTATTCTTGTTGGGGTATTGAGGGGAGGGTGCGTGTGCCACAGAGCTCATATGGAGGTAAGGGGACAATTTTTGTGGAGTCACTTCTCTTTTTATACCTTTACATGGTATATGAGTTCCTTTTCTGTTGCTATCATAAAACACTATAACCAAAAAGAACTTACAGAAGAGCATGTTTTGGTTAATGGTTTCAGTGGGATAAAAGCCCATCATGGCAGGAAGGCATATAAGCAAGAGGCAGGCTGCTAAGTAAGCAAAAGCAGGAAGCTGAGAGATCATATCTTCAACCACAAGCAGGAAACAGAGCTCCCCCCACCAGAGCAAGGAGAACTAGAAGCAGGAGTTATTCTATAAACTAAAAAACTCTCCCCCGAGTTAACTCCAGGAAGCCTATTCCTCTCCACAACCTCCCCCAAAAGTATCACTAATTGGAGACTAAGTGTTCAAATGCCTGAGTCTATATGGAACATTCTCATTCAAATTCCTACACAGGGTTCCAGGAACTGAACTCAGGTTGCTACGTTTTGGTACAAGCACCGTTACCGGGTGATTCACCTCACTAGACTCTCCCTTTATTCTTAAAAAAAGTATTGAATTTCTCCCCATTTTTGCTGTTTTCTTCTGTATTACCAGTGTTCACCCTGGAAATAGTTAAGAGTACATACCATAGATCTGAATCTGGTTCCTAGCACCCAAACCCAGCAATTCATAATTTCTTGTAACTCCAAATGCAGAGGATTTGATAAATCTTCTTCTCTCCACAGGTACCAACACCCATGTGCACCCCCCACATAATTAAAATTAATAAATATCTTTTTTGAGACAGTGTCTCACTATGTCTCCCTGGCTGATATGAAACTCAATATATAGATTAGTCTGGTCTTGAACTCACAGAGATCCACCTGCTTCTGTTTTCAGAGTGTGGGGATTAGAAGCATGTGCCACCACACCAGGAATTAAAATATTCAAACAAGAGTGTTAACACACTTTAGATAAAGATTATTGAGATACAAAATTCCCAGTCCTCCATTTTATTCCAGTGCTTAGTTTAAGTTGCAGTCTTGGGATTTTTTTCTATTGAAGAAAAGAAACTTTTCCTTGTCCCTGGGCTTCATGGCTGTTTCCTCTCTTCCACTGTTGGGGCCCAACAGAGCCAAGCCTTACATCAGAGGTGCCTGTTTGCACTAGGAAACTTCTGGTTAAATACGACTGGCCCTATAAGTTTGTTACAAGGAGCTCGGGTTAGTCAGTAAGTCTTTAAAAAGCTATATTTTGACTAATTGGAGGAAATCTGGTCAGTGATTAAGATCTATTTGGGAAAGGACTGAATGGAGGAAGGCTTCTGTTTGCCAGGGGAATGGAGGGAGTGGAAAACACAGATGCTTAATGTCACAGGGGATCAGAGACTTCCTGGGACCACTGCCCATTAGCAGACCAAATATCCCCCATAGTTAATGAAAGGGAGCTATGACTCTAAAACAAGACCATTAACACTAAACAGATAAAGATTTCAGTCAACATTCCTATAATATTCAAAAATTACTGACAAGAAAAACCCTACTCCTTGCTATGTGGCCACAGTGGACAGAACCCAGCCAACTACCAGTTGGAGGCATCCTAACCCCGTCCCCCACTGGACTCCAGAGAAATCATCCACCCCATGCTCACCAATCAGGAGCCCCATACACCTAGGCATCCAGCAGTTGGGATGATTTTTTTCCGATGAGGAAGCATGGCCCAACACAGCACCAGGGCAACCTGAGTTGGGCGAAGAGACCTACAGGCAGGACTTGGACTATACACTCCAGGCTCAAAGAAGAAAACATAGACCCACCTGGTCCCTTGCAGCACCAGGCAGATGGACACTATCAGTGTGTGAGTGGAGATATGGATATGTATGTATGTATGTATGTATGTATGTATGTATGTATGTAGAGAGAGAGAATGAAGGGAGAGAGGGGAGAGGAGAACAGAGGAGAGGAGAGAGAAGGAGAGGAGAGAGAGCAAGAGAGAGAAGAGAGAAATAGGTGAGAGGGAGATGAGAGAGAAGAGAGGGAATGAGGAGATAGAGGAGAGAGGGAGGAGTGAGAGTGAGAAGAAAGGTGAGAAAGTCAGGAGAGAGATGAGAGAGAATGTGGAGAGGGAGAGAAGAGAGAGGAAAGAGGGAAGAGATAGAGAACAAGGAGAGAAAGGGAGAAGGGAGGAGAGACAGCAAGAGAGAAGAGAGAGGACAGACAAAGGAGATGAAAAAAGAGGGATGAGAGAGAAGAGAGAGGAAAGACAGGAGAAAGAGAGAAAAGAGGAAGAGGCTAGAGAAAGAGATGAGAGAGGTGAGAGAGAATGAAGAGAGAGAGAATGTTTCAGGTCCTGTGGACAGAGGCACATCTAAAGAGAGGACAGAAGAAGGGAGCAGGCTGAGATGGTCAGCGAGCTGACCCCTTGACCAGCAGCAATACATGGGGAAGCTTGCCCTGTACTTTGTCTGCACAGCCCCCCAGAAGAGACCACCCTGTTGATGAGAGCACAGGTGACCCGGCCCTGAGAATGTGACTGTGGAAGACCTAGCCCAACCCCTCATCTCCCACAGGGCAGCATTGGCTGGGGAAAAGATGTCCTCCCTCCACCCCACCCATCAACATCTAAGGCAGGAGGGAGTATTGATCCTGAGGTACCAAGGGTGGGAGAGCTGTCTCTGCTCCCCACAACCTGCAGCAGTCAGGAGAGCAGGCCCTGCACCTCACAGAGCAGCACCATAGAGCCAACCCAGTTAGAGGAGGTGTGGGTGAGTCAGCCCTGAAATTGTGAGCATGGGAGACCTGTCCCCATTGATCATCTGGTGAGCCAACCCTACAGTTGCCCAGGCCCAGACCCAGGGTTATGACTTGGCCCATACCATCTATGATCTGCCAGAGCACGTGAAGGGACCAGACCTGCAGGCCTAGAGCAGCAAGGTCTCCACAACACAGGATAAAAACAGGATATCCAGGAGGAGCCCTAGTGAAGTTCCAGCATTGATAGGGAAGTAGAAACCAGAGGCCTCAAACCAAACCAATGACTCAGCAAAGAACACCTGCAGGTAAAGATACAAGGACAAGGGGATTTGTGGTGTGACTCAATGTGTCACACAGCAGCTTCCATAACAAGATTAAGTATTTCCTCTTTTATATTTTATTTTTTTCTCTTAAACTTTGTTTTATTTGTGGGATGTGCATGGCAGAGGACAGAAGGGAAGGGATGGGGAAATGAGTGGGATCAAGACACATGACATAAATGACACATAGAATAGATAGTTACATAGATAGATAGATAGATAGATAGATAGATAGATAGATAGATAGATAGATAGATAGATAGATGGGTAGGTAGGCAGGTAGGCAGGGAGAAGAAACTACTGACTTCTGCCATTCTGAATCACTGTAGGATATAACCTTAGGATTTCCTGCTAAATTCTCGTCACTCCCATCCTGGGAAATTGACCCTCTGCCCGGAGCCAATGTAAGGAACTCTTAGGGCTTTTGGATTATAGCACTGGATTTGTCTACAAGAGCATCCCTACTGAGATGCAAGGAGCTGAATAGACTCCATTTTCATTTTCCTGAAGGAATGATTGCATTAAGCTTCCAGATGACACTCAAAAATGGCAATACAAGATTGTCCTTGTTAATTACTGGAGAAAGTTTTCACAGCTCCAGTGCCCTCAGTTATCTACAAATATTTGCTGAACCCCTGTGTCAGCCACCACTCTGAACACCCAGAAGACAGAAGAACCCTATACAGTTCCTACTGGGATAGTGAGCAGGGACACAGACAGATGCTAGCTGAAAATCCATTTTACCAGGAGAATGGATGCCCAGCTGAGCTGTTTCCTGGAACTGGGAAGGTGGCTCAGTGGTTAAGGGCACATGATGCTTTTCCAGAGGACCTGAGAATGGTTCCCAGAATCTACATAGTGGTTCACAAACCAATTGTTCCTCCTGTTTTGTGTGTGTGTGAGGTCTGATATATTCTTCTGGCTTCTACAGGCACTAGGCATGCATAAGGTGCATGTACAAACACACAGAGAGACAAAATACCTATACATAGAAATAAAATAAGAAACCCTTTTTCTTAACCTTGCTTAGGTATGCTAATAGGACTAAGCCCTCATTAATGAAATGTGAGTGTAAAACAATTGTGTTTCTCCTACTCTGTGCCTCTGCTGTGTCCTCTTTCTCTTCTGCTAGCAGGAATCCAGACCTGGTGGTGACCCAGCTTCAGGATGCAGATGGGAACACAATATGAGGACCTCAGGCCTGTGAATGATGAAGCAGGGGAACCACACTGGCCTGACTCTCATATCCACTTTCTTCAAGCCACAATTACTACAGGCTTTTAATGGTCACATACTAGTATCCTAATACCATAAATATTTTAAATCTATTTTAGATGGGAGACTTTGACCTTTCTCTAGTCACAAAAAGGAAGAGTAGCACCAAGATTGGGGGTTGTACATATGCAAGTAAAAAAAAGGAGGTCTCCTCAGATCATATTTGAGAGGAGACCTGAAGGAGCTATAGGAGTCCAGGGCAGAAGCTTGGGGGAGAGGATTCACAGCAGAAGGAATAAAAACTGCAAGGGCCCTGAAGGGCAGATGCCTGACATACCTGATACCAGCAAAAAGGTTACTGTGCTCAAACAGAAGGAGGAAACTTGGAAGAGACAAAGCCTGAGAAGTGATAAAGGGAAGAAAGCAAGGGTGAGGAAGTGGGTGGCAAATGGCCTTTCGTGTGCCAGTGTGAGGATATGGCCTTTCGTTGTTGCAGTAGGAGTGGTGGTAGGGATGGAATCCAAGGTGTTGCAAAGGCCCAGAAAGCACGCAGCCACTGAGTTGATTCCTGCGAGGACACTGGCTTTTCATTTAAGTGAGAAGGGACTGATATAGTTACTTTTCCCGACGCTGTGATAAAATACCCTGGCTAAAGCAACTTAGGGGGAAAGGCTTTGTTTTAGCTTACAGTACCAGAGGGACATAGTCCATCACAGTGGGGAAGACATGGAAGCAAGCAGGGTAGGCATGGTGGCAGGAGTAGGGGACTGCATAGTCACATTGTATCCACACTCAGGAAGCAGATACTAACAGAAACTGGAGTCAGACCATAAAGCCTGGAAGCCCACCCTCAGTGACCCACTTCCTACAGTGAAGCTCCATGCACTGCAGGTTCTATAATCTTCCCCCAAAGCACCACCAACTCAAAACCAAGTATTCAAACATGAGCATGTGGAAGACATTTCACATTCAAGCCTCAATGGGACTATTATGGAACTCCATCCTCTGGCCATGACATGGCTCTATTCATCATGGAAGAACAGCTGAGATAACCTGCAATGGACCCTCACAAATTTGCCCTTTTAACATTCCCTTGGAGAAGGTGGGGCAGATCATGACACCCTCAATTAATATTATAGCCACTGAAGCCATTATCCCACTCCAGGTACAAGGGTCCTGTAAGCATCATGGCTGACAGGGAAACGGACCACAAAGAGATGAGACTGAAAACTCGGTTGAGCTTGACTCCACAGGTCTGGATCAAACTCCTAAAGAATCTGATGTCAGGTGGTTTATTGCCAGAAGTTTAAACACAGTAGAATTGGGGAAAAGGATTCCAGGCAATGATCATTCCAGTTCCAGGTAAAGCTTAAGGTATAACTACACAGAGACTCCTATGCAAAGCATGTGTGACCAGGAACACGGGTTTTATACTTTAGGGGCTGAGGATCTGGTGTGGTCTCTGACGAATATAGGGTAGAGGTCAGCAGGTTATAATGTACATGTGACATCTCCAATAAGGATGGCATTCATTGTTGACTGAGAGCTAAAGGTCCAGGGAAGGTGTCTGGGAATAAACCTTCTGGTGATCTGGGTGAAGTCTACTTCTACAGATGGCAAAGGTCATCAGGTCATTAACAATATCCACTCCTAGTCTTCTGGGCAGAAACCAGGTATTTCCTCCTTTGAGTAGACAGACACCCTTATGTGATTAACATCCCCAGTTTCCCTTATAATCTGTGAGGGCAAGGACCTCTGTCACTCCATCACCCAGTCACTTATAATCATGACCAGCTACATGTACACTCAGGATGTGCTAACGGGCATATATAACTTTTTGACACTCCAAAATGACATGATCATCTCTAAGGTTCATACTTCAGAAATTCAATGTTGACTTGTAAAAAAAAAGTCCATGTTTAGGGAATTTTGTGGTTTGTGTTGAATTTCACTCATATCTATCCAGGAGTACATGCTGCCCACAGGCAAGGAGTTGGACACTATTGTGTGAGGTACAAAGTTAACTAAAGGGTGGACTCCATACAGACGACTTTCAGGAGGTTGTCACCTAGGCTAGGATGAAATTTTCCCCACAATTCTTCTGTTTGAGTCACCCATGCTTCTGTAAGAAATCCATATAAATTTTGTATTGTTTCACCAAATGGTTTTAAATGGGATAATTTATTGGGTATATTAATTGTACCCTATCTGGAGTCATTACATAAAAGCTTGTGTAAGTCTCTCTAGAAAAAGAAATGCAAAATGTGTCAGTGCAAGACTGTGAGCCAGGCAAGGGGTGTGATCAGCTTCTGTTTAAACAAGGTCCTCTGGCTTCTGTGTTAAGGTGACCCAGAGTAGGCTTGAGAGACCTGTTTCTGAAGCTACTATTTGGTAAGTGATGGGGGCTGAGTCTATGATGGCACATTAATAGTGATGAGATTTCAGTTAGAGTTTGAAAGGAATGCCAACAAAAGTTATCGATGCAATGGATGTGAGATATGAGAGAAATGAAGAATCAAGGATGATATTCAAGTGTGTTGATTAGTTTTCATTGATGTGACATAAGCCAGAGTGATTTGAGCCTAGGAAACGTCAATTTGAGCATAGGGAACTTCAATTAAGAACACGTGTCCTTTAGACTGGCCTGTAGGGGCATTTTCTTGATTTAATTGGAAGGGCTGAGGCTATGTGGGCAGTGCCATCTGCCAGCAGGGGATCCTCGGGTGTGTAAGAAATCAATTAGCTAGCCAGGAGAAGCAAGCCAGGAAACAGCACTCCTCCATGGTCTCTCTTCCTATTTCTGCCTTGATTTCCTACCCCAACTTCCTCACATGATGGTTTGTAACTATAAGCTGAAATAAGCCCTCTCCTTTCCAAGTTGCTTATTGCTGCTCTGCTTATCATTGCCAATTAATTAAGCCAGGACACCAAGACTCAGAGCTTGAAAAGGAGAAGTGAGCTTATAGCTATTGAATTGAGGAAGATCTTGTGAAAAGAAGTAGGACAAAGGACAAATGTAAGTGTGAGTTGCATCTTAAAAATTCCACAGAGATGTCAGGTAGGTCGATTGACATACATTTCTGGAGGCAAGGAGGAATCGAGTTAGTACACAGATGAGAGCCAAAGCTATACATTGGATGAGATCACTGTCCACGTTAGGGATTCTATTCCTGTGATGAAACACCATTTCCAAAAGCATGTTGGGGAAGAAAGAGTTCATTTGGCTTACACTATACTTCCATCATTGGAGGATGTCAGAACAGGAACTCAAGGCAGGATTCTGCATTCAGAAGCTGATGCAGAGACCTTTGAGGGGTGCTGCTTACTGGCATGCTCAGCCTGATTTCCTATAGCACCCCGGAATTACAGCCCAGGATGACCCCATTCACAATAAGTTGGGTTTTTCCATATCAGTCACTAAATAAGAAAATGCCCTACAGCAGTGGTTCCAACCTTCCTAATGATGTTACCCTTTAATATTGTTCCTTATGTGGTGGCAACCCCTACCAATAACATTATTTTGTTGCCTCTTCATAACTGTAGTTTTCCTGCTATTATGAACTGTAAATATCTGATATGCAGGATAGCTGATAATGTGCCCCCCTCCCAAATTTGTTGTTACACACTGCCTATAGCCTGATCTTATGGAGGTGTTTTCTCAATTGAGGCTCCCTCTTCTCAAGTGACTCAAGTTTGTGATAAGTTGTCATAAAACTAGCCAGTACATTCATCAATGGAGAGTGGTCATATGGAGAAATGTTTTGACATAAGAGGTATTGGGTCCTATCACCCTTTACAGTTTGGGGAACTGAAAATGTACCAGCAAAAGTGATTGAGAAAGAGCTATCATCACAGTAGGAAAAAAAGATGAAAGCATATGCAGTCCTAGAACTTTTGTCAAAAATAATTTCAGTGACATTCATCACTGAAAGGGACAAAGAGACCTAATGGGAGCTTGCTTTGAGACTCCAAAAGTCCAGGCGTTATTTCCAACATTTGTTATCTCTGAGATATTCAGTGAGACCCAGGGAGTTGATCACTAGAAGGGAATAAGCTAACTTCATGATTCAAAAACTTTCTCTATGTTATATTTAGTGGGGTTGCAAACTTTGAGTGGGAATTTATTTTCATAGCTGACTAGGTTGTGATGTTTTTTTTGTTTGAGATATTTCAAATAGCCCAGGCTGTCCTTGAAACAACCAATCCCTTGCCTCTACCTCCCAAGTGCTAGGATTTCAGGTGTATACAATCATGTCTGGCTGGTAAGGATTGATTTGAGGGTAGAGATTGTTTCTGTACTTTTACAACCCCATAGTGTGTCAAGGATCACATGGAAGGTATATATTCAGCACAAGTATGATAATTACATGGGAAACTCTCCAGCCTCATTTTTGTCTGAACACTGAGGATGAGGCAACTGGCAGAAAAATCAAGCCATATTCCCATGTGAACAGAACCAAGGAGGAAATAGATCTGCCAGATCTATGTGACACACATAAACTTCACTCAACTCTTGTCAAGGTCTTTTGGGGCAAATATCTTCATCAACTCTTGAAGCCATTCAAAGATGTGTCAGAAGTTTTTCTTCTCTCCTTGGATACTTTTCCATCCATTTGGGGATGCTGATTAGGACAGCAAAGCAGGCAGCTGGATGGTAAGAGTTTCAGAGACAATTGTACAAACAGAGCCATGAACTCTGATGTGACTCATTAAGAATAGTCTACTTTTAGTTTATTTACTGGAAATGTGAAAATACTCAGTTTACCAATTCTGTTTTTTTTTCGGTTTTTTGAGACAGGGTTTCTCTGTATTGATTTGGAGGTTGTCCTGGAACTCGCTCTGTAGACCAGGCTGGTCTCGAACTCACAGAGATCTGCCTGCCTCTGCCTCCTGAGTGCTGAGATTAAAGGCTTGCGCCACTAACGCCTGGCTCAGTTTACCAATTCTTTCTGATGAGCATTGGTAATACTCACCTAGAGATATTTAAGCTGACTGGTGTAAGTTTTGGAGGTGGCTTATTTACTCTTTTGAGTCTTTTTGTATTATCTATTTCCTGTTTTTCTGTTGGTGCTGGGTATTGAACACAGGCACTAGTCATGCTAAGCAATTGCTCTTCCACTGAGCCATATCTTTGGTCCTTTTGTGTTGGTGCCATGCTATACGATTTCTTTTATGAACTCCATAGAGTTGATAATTCCATTTTTTCTCTCCCAGTGATTTTACAGGGTAAAATGCCAATACAATTTGTGAATGAGAGGTCATATTTAAAATAAATATCATTGTACATTGGTTTAACCTTTAACCTTCAGTATGATTTACCCTCGGCTGTTTTCTTCTCAACTAGAAAAAAAATGAGATTTTAGAAATCCAGGCTGGCTGCGGGGGGGCGACAAAAAAACTTCATTGCTTTTATCATATACACTAACCTAAAGGTTTTCTCAGTAGCTTGTTGTCAAAAGACAAAATGGAACAGCAACACTTCCTCCCCCCCTCCCAAAAAAAAAGAAAGAGAGAAAGAAAGCTGCTGCCAACGAGTTTGTTTGTTGCAGTTGGGTTTGGTTGAGTCTACTGATAGACCATCAAGTAATCAGCCTTCTAACAGTTGTTTAAACAGCATAAACAGGACAGATTATGAAATCGCCTCATTTGGACAAACTGAAAAACTCAAGTAGTCTTTTCAGGAATAACAATGCTGGCTAGAGTGTCCTGTTCTTTCTGACAACATATGATTATTTTCATGCTGTGTTATTAACATGTTTGCAATCCAGATGGGCACGGCAGTCACTCTTGAGCAACTACACTCATGAGGAAATTTCGAGATGTTCTACCCACCAAAATCAAGTCAACAGCTGACAGTTTGCCCACTTTCTTGGTAGCTTGCTCTCTGTCCATTGCCTGGACCCCTTTTGTCTTTGCTTATCTGGAGACGCCAACTCAAGAGGCGTATGTACAGCCTGCACTTTTGGGGGATTTAAGGCCTGTACTAGGTGTTTCTTGGAGATAAAAAATGCATTCAGTATATGACTATGAGTTGTTTCCTCTTAATTGGGAAATAAAGCAGGAGAAATAGCCAGGAGACCTCTTCTAATAGGTCCCAAAGAATTACATAAGTATAAGAACAGTTGTCTTTTCCTTGTTTTCATATCATTACCAAGAAGGATGTGAGATCTTGCCATTGATTTGTAAGGCAGGATATCATTTTGCTTTCTATCTGCCAATACTGAAAGCCTAATCAGAAACAGCTTAAACCAGGGTTTACCCAAACTTCAATGTGGCTGAGCACCTTGGGCTCTTGAGAAAATGGATTCTGATTCCATTGTTCTGGGGCAAGTTGGGATCTTGACTCTCTAATGAGCTTCCAGGTATGCAGATGACACAGGGAATCATTTTTCACCCTGAGTGGCTGGGGCTTAACCATAAGATGATTAATTGCCTCATGGAACAAGTCCAAAGGCAGAAAGCTCTCTGAGAAGCTCACCCAGAAGTTTCATGAGATAATCACAAATTGATTGTTTTCCAACTCTTCCACTCTGAGTTTGTTGGTCTGTGTGCTTGTTTCTTTCATGGTTACAAAACGCATGTAGCAGATCCTACAATTGATTCATCAACCAGCCAGAGACAGAGATAGAAAGGCCAGTTTTTCCTTCTGTCTCTCTCTCTGGGTAAAGAAAGTAGTTTCACAGATCTTCCCTTATGTCCTATTTTCCAGAATTAGGTGTTGTTAAATTCTTTCCCAAACCAATGACCAGCAAGAAGCATTGTTCTGACTGTCTTCTCCTACTCAGGATTCATCCTGTGGGGCTGAGGGGGTATCCTGCACTTCTTTGAAACACATAGCCATCTGAAACCTAAGCAAATACCAGGATACTGTTTGTTAGGGAGAAAGGGGATGACGGGGCTATTGGGCAAGCAGCCCAATGTCTATCATAGGCGCTGTTCAGATCTAGACTTCGAATTTACATGGGCAGTGAAAGAATCAAATTACCTCACAATGTGACTGTGATGAAAAATCCTGTTTAACCTTGTGTTTAATCTTCAGCCAATGAGTAACACAATCTAAACACCAGTCACTGCTATGGTGAGGGCCAATTCTAGTGAAATCAGTGAAGTAAATTATTTGTTCTTAGCATGCTTGTCCATTTGGTAGCCTCATATTAACCCATTTTCCAAGTCCAGAAACCCATTGCATACACATAGCCTCTCCTATCTACCCAGGGGCTTCTTTTCAACTGTATGTACTTCTCCAGGCTGACGTTCACACTCCAGATAGTGGAACAGAGAAAAGTTTATCCTTAGGGCATTCATTAGTGCTAACATGGATTACCATGGACTTCCAATGGATTCATTTTGTTTCTCTCCAAAACAATGCCTCCATTTCCATAAAGGCCTTTATCTTATAATCTAGTCTTGAGGGCTGGCCTGTTTCATGAGGAAGAATAGCCTAGCTGACCTGCAGATGGATTAGTTGCCTTAATATTTCAAAAGGAAAGTACAAAATACAAAGAATATTATCTCTAAGTCCCATCATTTTGTTTTTTTCTTTGGGGGTTAGAGACAGGGTTTCTCTGTGTAACAGCCCTGGCTATACTGGAACTTTCCTGTGAGCAAACTGCCTTCAAACTCTCAGAGATCCACCTGAATGCCTCCTGACTGCTGGGATTAAACACTTGCACCACCATGCACGGCCCATCATCTTGCTTTAAAAATCCAAATGAGAAGACAACTTCCAAGTAGCTACTAAAAGATTGTAATGTGAGAGGAAGGTTAAAACTATACAATGTACAATGTATGCGTTATCTCTGTACAGAGTGTCTCCAGCAGGGTTCCTTCATCTTGACACTGAAACTTCTACGGTTTTCATCTGTGTAGGTGGCTATTTGCAAATGTATAAAATTCCCATTATATAACCAAAATACATCATAGTTTGAAATACCCCCTAAACCCTGCTGCTAAGTAAAAAGTCATTAAATGAGAACTTTCCCTTTATTTCAATGGAAAGAATCATGATATAATATTGATAATATAATTCCTGATACTGAGACTTTTTTTGCAGAAAGAGATATAATTCAATTGCTACGTATAGCAACAATCTTAATTAAACAGTTTAGATTCCATAATATGAGGACGGTCCACTGAATTCCCTAAAGGAAACGTGAAGAGTTGGTGGTATTGGGGATGTGTCTTTGGAAGACATAGAGAGCCATGAGAAGCTTTCAGGTTGAGTGTCAGTATCCGAATCAGATATACATAATGATCAATCTCATTTGCTTAAGAGATGGACTCTAAGGCCCTTTGTATGTTAGTTACTTTGGCATAATATCACAGTAGTCTCTCTGGGCTAGAAAAAAAAGCCAACTAAAAGATTCTATTTCTCCTTGTAAGTCAGTCACTGCGGTTCAAAAGTGGGATGATTGTTTTCAACTCATAGTTCAGGTTTCTCATACTTCACGATAACTTCTTGGGATATGATAAAATTGCCTGGAATACAAAGCCAAGAAACTACCTGTTCTTGATGAATTATGATGTGGAATTGTAAGCTGCAGAAAACCTTTCCTCCCCAGCTTTCTTTTTGGTCATGGTGTTTTGTCACAGAAACAGAAACCCTAACTCAGACAAAGGGTAAGAAAATACAGAAAATTCAAGTCAGACATCCAGAAAATTAGGAGCTTTCACTTAGGTCAATTAGACTGACATTGCACTGGACAAAGCAAGTCATGTGACCAAGGTCCAAATCAACAGACACGTAGAGGTAGACTTTACTATTCTACTAGGAGGCATTGTAAAGCCTTTGGCAGGAAAAAAGTGGGATAAAGAATTGGAACAGTGGCTGGTGGTGGTGGTGTACACTTTTATTCCCAGCACTCGGGAGGCAGAGGCAAGCAGATTTCTGTGAGTTCCAGGCCAGCCTGGTCTCCAGAACAAGTTCCAGGACTCTAAATTTCTCTAAAGCTACACAGAGAAACAACTCTCTCAAAAAAAACAAAAAGAAAGAAAGAAAGAAAGAAGGAGGGAAGGAATGAAGGAAAGAAGGAAAGAAAGGAAGAATTGGAACAGTAATTGAAACTAAGTGTTGGTGATTATATGAATTCACTGTATAATCTTAGCTGACCTTGAACTTGCAATGCTCCTGAGTCCCTGGGATTATAAGCATGCACTACTATACCCAGCTAGAATAATATGTTTTGAAATTTAATTCATTTTGAATCAATTAATGAGAGCAGAGAACACATAGAGTTTACTTTTGCTTAATGCATTGACAGAACACCCTTTAGATCCTTTAATGTCAGCTTTGACATGTGTATTGGGATGGGTCAGTGGTCAGACTGTCTAATGGATTCAAAACAGCTATGAATGTTTGAACAAAAAATGGGAGTTTTACCTTTTATTTTTTATAATTTTTCTTTCTATTTATTTGCTTAGCTTTTATATTAACACAAATATTTTCAATCTTCGGAATTAAGCTGTATATATCTGCCAAAGTTGATGCTGGTGAGTTGGTAGTATGCTTGTATAGCATACACAAAGCCCTGGGTTCTATCCCCAGCACCACATAAGCCAGGCATGATGGTACCTGCCTATAGTCTCAACACTCAGGAGGTGGAGGAGGGAGAATAAGAAGTTCAAGCTAATACAGTGAGCATGCAGACAGCCTGGACTATATGAGACCCTGTCTCAAGAAGAAGCAAACAAGTAAGATGAACTACTTTAGAATGTCACTACTGCAAAACACAAACCAAATCAAATCACCTCTTTTTAAAGTGTTGGCAGCACTTCTCTACATGAGAAGCCTGCAAAAGATTAGAAACATGCTGATATCCACACCACATCAATAACTACATTAGATGAGGGCAAGAGATGAGGGCCAAGTTGGGCAGTGGTGGCGCATGCCTTTAATCCCAGCACCGGGAGGCAGAGGCAGGTGGATCTCTGAGTTTGAGGCCAGCATGGTCTATAGAGTGAGTTCCAGGACAACCAAGACAGAGAAACTCTGTCTCAAAAAAAAAAAAACAAAACAAAACAGAGATGAGGCCCAGCACTGGACCTCTTCTAAAGCTCCCCAAATGACTCTAATGTGCATCTTCCCACTTCTTAACAAGGTGAGGCCCTTTGGAAGGGAATCTGTTGACAGGAAGATTAGGTCTAGTATACCTTCACTTAGGGTTATCAAGTTCTACAAGCACTGATAAGTATATACACTAAGTCTCCTTTAGTCTTTCTGCATCTCATAATAATGCAACTCTAACTTGGTAAATCCTGTTTCTTTTTCATTGTGTCTCTTGGTAAACTTTGAAGTGGCCCCAGGCAGTGACAGTTCTTTGAGGCCCTGGTAATTCTCCTCTTCCATCTCTCTTCACTTTCTGGTTTCTTTCCTCAAGTGATTGGGGTGGTGTAGAGATGGTCTCAAGAGTATGAGGCAATTCTGGTCACGGTGTTCCCTGCTGCTCTTTTTCTAGGAAATCCACTTGTGTTCTAAGAAGATGATTACATTGACCTCTGCCAGGGGAGAAGCCCCTGAAGAGCTGTGCCGACGTCAAAGCTTCTACAGAACACTTCTGTAGAGACTCAGACATATAAAACAAACAATTCTGGAGTCCCCAAAGCCTCTTCTAACTCTTGATGGACAAGCTGCCTGACTAATGTTATGCACTGCATGTTGCATTGGGGCAATTCCTCATTCCCCTGACTTATGAAACGAGCAAATATCCTATTATGTTGTGGAAAATTGAAGCTAATTCCTTTGGGGACTGAGAGCTTTCATTTCAACACTTTATTTATTTAAAACAGCATTCTCAAGTGTGTGATATGCTGGCTGTTTTAATAGAGAATTTGGAAAAAGGATTTCATTTATCATGCTTCACCTTGCACGAATCTTACCTTTGGACAAGCTCAGACTTCCATTCCCCTCTGCCTCAGGTTCAGGTGCCACCAACCACAGCCCTCTAGTGCTTTACACCTCCCACATACCTCAGTCAGCCCCAGGGCCCTGAAGACTTGTCCCCTGAATATTTTCCTGAATTCTCCTCAGCTCAGTTGTCTGTCATTGTCTCCACCCCTACTACCACTCTCTATCCCCAGATATTCCAGTTTGGCTTCTGTTGTGACAAAACACTGACTAAAAGCAAAACAGGCAGTAAAGGATCCACCCTGTTCTATAGTTCCCAGGTCACAATCCATTACTGAGGGAAGCCAAAACAGGAAGTCAAGGCAGGAACCAAAGCAGAGACAGTGGAAGAAAGCCAATTATTGCTTTGCTCAGTTGCTGTTTCTTTTAGTGCAACCCAGGATCACCTGCTCAGGGATGGCACCATTCACAGTGGGATGGGCTGATCCATATAAATTATTAATCAAGCAGCTCAAACATGATAGGAACCTGGAGGCAGGAGCTGATGCAGAGGCCCTGGAGGAATGTTGCGTACTGGCTTGTGCCTCATGGCTTGCTCAGCCTGCTTTTTATAGCGCCCAGGATCACCAGCCCAGTAGTGGCACCACTCACAATGATTTGGGCCCTTCCACATCAACCACTAATTAAGAAAATGTGCTACAGGCTTGGCTACATCCCAAGTTTATGGAGGTATTTTCTCCATTGGGGTTTCCCGTTCTCAGATGATTCAAGCCTGTGTCAAGTTGACATAAAATTAGTCAGCACACCCTTTCTTTCAAAACATGCTTGTGGTGGTTTAAAAAAGAATGGCTCATAGATTTGAATGCTTGGTCACTGGGGAGTGACATTATTTGAAAGGATTAGGAGGTGTGGACTTGTTTGGGGAAGAATGTCACTGGGGATGGGGCTTAAGTTTTCAGAAGCCCAAGCCAGGCTCAGAGGCTCTCTCTCTTCCCGCTGCCTGGGGATCTGGATGTAGAGTTTTACAGCACCAAGTCTCCCTGTGAGTCACCATGTTTTCCATCATGATTCCCGTCGACTAAACCTTTGAAACTGTAAGCATGCCCTGATTAAGTGCTTTCTTTTATAGTCATGGTGTCTCTCCACAGAAATAGAATCAAGACAGTGCTCAGTCTTCCCTACCATGCTCATTAGCTGAAGTGGATTTCTCCTTAGAAGTCCCACTATGCCCTGAGCTTGATGGGGTCCAGGTAAACAGCAGACTTGATTCTATCTTAATGGTGAAATAGTTCATTCAGTGTCTGGTCATACTTTACAGTTCCTATTTTTACTCTCTCTGCTGCCACTTAACAAAGTCATTTGGAGCACAATTATAATTGCTTCCTCCCAGCTCCAGAGACATTCTAGATAGCAGTGCTTAATTCATCTGTAGTGCCCTGGAGGTTTGGAGAATAATTAGACTTATTAGGAATTACAGAGCCAATAAAATTGAATGGTTGGGTGTGGATGCTGGCACTATGGCTGACATATTTGTATTTCTAGTCTTCATTTTTAAAGCCTAGTTCTTCCAATATGCACACTTTTATGATAATGAGTTTAAGAATGTCCATATTTTAAAGACTGAGTAAAGCTGTTAGTGAAGGTTAGTGTCTTAGCTAATTCCCTGGGCTTCCTAAGTTCTAACTGTGATCCTCAGACCTGGAGCCTCATCTGGGAACTTGGTATTATTGAGTATTAGGCTCCTGGCTTCCTGGGTCAGGACCTCCAAAGGTGGGCTCCAGTCACATGTGTTTTCCCAAGATCTCCGGGAGATTTGGAGGCACCCTCAAACCTAACGACAACTGGCTTAAGAAAAAGCCTAGAGTGTAAACATGGGGTATGGTGACAATTGCTAGTTAGGCTTCTGAGAGGATGCTTCAGTTGTCACTTATTTCCAGTTTAGGACCTTGTGTTCCAGGGGTTTGTGACTGGTGAGGCTTTGCTCTCGAGCCCCCAAAGTGCTTCTTACGTCTGTTTGGAAAAGGATCACTTAGACATACTGATCCCATAGAGACGGAAACCAGGAAGGGGAATAACAGTGGCTCAGGCTTAGGGTGGTCATTGTTTGCCTAAGGCGCTAGCTTGGGCTAGTTTTGTGATGTCAATCATGGAGCCCCCAACTTGTAAAAACTATTGACTGAAAAGGAGAAAATTGCTGTTAATAAGACAGGTGTCGTTGTGATGTCAATTATAGCTTTTGGGTGTCACAACAGGCAGGGAAGGTGGCCAGAGAGAGTAAGTAGGAGGACAAGGGATAATTGTTTTCCTCCCCTTTGATCCAGAAGGTGTTTTGCTCTAAGCTCTGAACTGAACTTTGAAGGTTTTATTTATTTTCATGAAAATTTTAGTGTTCTTTTTCTTTCCTTCTCTCTCTCTCTCTCTCTCTCTCTCTCTCTCTCTCTCTCTCTCTCTCTCTCTCTCTCTCTCTCTCTCTCTCTCTCTCTCTCTCTCTCCTCCCTCCCTCCCTCCCTCCCTCCCTCTCTTCCTTCCTTCCTTCCTTTTTGTCCTGGAACTCACTCTGCAGACCAGGCTCACATCAAATTCATGGAGATCCACCTGTCTCTGCCTCCTGAATTCTGGGATTAAAGGTGTGCATCACCATCGCCCCTTATTTTCTTCCTTGTGTTAGGTATTGAACCCAGGACCTCGTGCCTGTTATTCATTTCCACATACATTTAGATTCAAAGCACGGTGTATATCCAAAATAGCATATGTAAACAGACCACAAAGGTATATGATGAAATGTAACACGTCCTTCTATCTTAGATTAGTAATGCCTCCTCAGAGGCAATTGCTCTTATATATCTATACAGAAATATTCTATGCATATACAAGGGCACATACATTCATTCCTCACCCTTAGACATTTAGCTGCTTGCTCTAAGACGTATTAAGTGGTCCCAGCTCTATAGTTTTCTATAACATGATGGAATGCAATTTAACCAGTTTATTGCACCTAGAATAGGAGGGCATTCCCTTTCCCTTCTTAGCCTTTGTCCAAAAGCACATTTAAGCTGGATTTCA
The DNA here is from genome assembly GCF_017639785.1 of Mesocricetus auratus. NCBI lineage: Eukaryota > Metazoa > Chordata > Mammalia > Rodentia > Cricetidae > Mesocricetus > Mesocricetus auratus. Next base: position 20,672,189 of record NW_024429188.1, on the reverse strand, counting down.
CCTGCAGTTAAACAAGTTCTATCTACTTTTATACACTGTGCATGTTTTCTACCTCCAAATCACTCCAAATAACTTGGAATTTGGTGAGCAAGTTCCTCACTTTCTCCCCAGGGAAACACTAACCCCATTTAGAGGCACTTTTTGTAGAGACTTCAGAGTCTTTGAAATAAAGAGGACTATTAGTCACGTGAGAAACTGTAAGTCTGGCGTAGGGAAAAGAATGAGTACTGGCCTTTCCTGAGGTTCCCTGGGATGGATGCTCATCACTGCAAGCTCAATAATCACATTAGTTCCTTAGGGATACCAATTCCCAGCAGTCAGATGATTCATTTCCGGATGGCAACTTGAGGAATGCCTTCCACCCTACACCTCAAGGGTACTTCTCTCTATCACTATCACTAGTTAGAGTTTAACAGGAAGCAGTAAGGTTAACACTGTGTGTGTCCAAGCTTGTTCAAGCTGAAAGAGACCACTGGGATCTTTAACAGCTGTCTTCCCAGTACTCTTTCATCTTTTGGTTTTGTTTTGGTTTCACTTTTTAATTTTTTGAGATTATAATTACATCATCTGAGGCAGGGTCATCCTATGTATTTTGCCTCAGCCTTCCTAGTACTGGGATTACAGGTATGAGCTACACTTGATTTACCAATTACACTCTGCAAGAACTGGACTTCAAACCTCCAAATGTTCATTGTATTGTCTCTGCTGCATTTGTATACTCATCTGGTATACCTACCTCATATCTCAATTCACAGTAGAAAACTCTAAGGAAATAAAATACCAGATGTCTATATAAAAGCATTACGAACAATGATGCATTCCACATACATCCTAGACATTTTTTCAACCAAATAAGGTGGCATAGGGACCTCACCCTGCTCCTCCAGCTGATGTGATTTCTAAATCTACTTTGTGACAGGTTTGTGTGAAAGAACTGTTCTCCATCTGCGATTTGAACCAAGAACCAGGGAATCCCACCATGAGAGTTTTGAAGTCTGTATGGAAAGATGATGCGGCTAGGTAAATAAATGAATATGGTGTTGTGTGGTTTAAATGAGAAATGACCCCCATAGCCAAGTGTTTGAATACTTGGTCCCCAGATGGTGGTGCTGCTTTAGAAGGTTGTAGAATCTTTAGGAGGTGGAGCCTTGATGGATGAAGTAGGTCCCTAGGAGTAGGACTTAAACATATTCTAGCCTGGCCCACTTCCTGTCTGCTCTCTGTTTCCTAACTACAGATACAGTCTGAAGAGCTACTATGCTTTTCCTGTCATGGTGGATTCTATGCCCTTGAACTGTGAACCAAAATAAACCTTTATTTTCTTCAGTTCTTTTTGTCAGGTACTTACACACAAAAAGGAACTAAAAAAGGCAGAATAATCTTTTTCATTCTTATTTGGTGTCTGAGAGAAATAAAGGACTGTATCCACCGAAGGGCTTGAAGAGGGGTGGCAACCCTTCTGAGGAGGTAGGCTGTGAAGAAATGTTTCCACATACTAGGAAGGGCTATGGCAGCAGTGACAAGTTCACATGCCATCCCAGTACAGTCTTGGGATGTAAAATTTTTGCCTGAGCAGCATGTAGACACAGAATTGTCTGTAATGGAAATGGCCTAGCAACTTGTCCTGTCCCCAGAATTCTCCTAGATAATTAACCATTGTGGACTTTTCCCCTCATCCTCAAAATGGGTATAATTTTCCAACTTAATTGCAAAGGTGAATACAAAATAAGTATCACATATACCAGAATGATAATATTCGGCAAATTTTTCCTAAAAATCCAGACAGTCTAAGGGTTCCTACAAAAGCAGTAGAAAGAACAAAATGGACATTTGGGGGGTTTGAAGTCTAGCTGTAGCAGAGAGTGTAAATGGTAAATCAATTACTGTTTTCTCATTTGTAGAAGGGGGACTGTGTCCTGTAAGGCCACTTCTACTCAAACATTATACATTTATGAAACTGTCAGGGCAGCTCAAAACAGCAGTGTTTATTGTCCAACCATTTCTTTCATGTGTGTATATGGTATATGCTTGTGTGTGCAACTCTGTGGTAGAGAAGGCTAGAGAGTGATTTGGGGTATCTTTCTCTATTCTCCATCATTCTGCACCTTACTTTTTGATACAGAGCTTATTTCTAAGCATGTTGCGGTCACTGTTTAAGCTAGACTGGCTGGACAGACAGTCCCTGGGATCCACCTATCTCTATGTCCCCAAGACTGGGGTTACAAGCACATGCTTAACTTATGTGTGTTCTGGGGGATCTAAACTCAGGTCCTCGTGTTTTCACAACAGGCACTGAACCAACTGAATTGTCTCCCTAGCCCCTGTCCACAATTTCATAAAGCAGTATTTTCCCTAGTATTATCTGGGATATTTTTAATCCTATAAATTCCTACACCTTCCCTCAGAACTGTCACATAGAGCACAGTAGCCATCTAGTCATATATGACTGATGAGCACTTTAAATATAGTTAGTTCAAACTGAGAGGCACCAGGGGTAAAAAACTACACAAAGAATTTTAAGATATCTCAGTAGTAACGTTTTTTATGTTGAAATAGAATTGTGCACATGCACAAGACAGATACGTTTTAAAATGATAAATGTATCATATGTATCATTAAAACTAACAAATATATTTGAGTAAAATCTATTTAGTAAAATATCAAAATTAAATATATAGTAGTAAATTCCCACCCATCCCATATCTTTCTCTGTCTTTTTAGTGCTGAAGGAAGAATCCAGAGTTTCATGAGTGCCAGGCGGATGCTATACCACTGACCTACATCTCTAATGCTCTCTTTTTTCATAAAGTAGTAACTATAAAAAATAAGGTCATATATGTGGCTTTATATACAACATTAACATTTCTACAAAAGTAAGAATCGTAAAATTAACACAATCTACAACTCTAACTCGAATTCCAGTTGATTTCCATGCTCATTTCTATTTGGTAAAACCTTTCAGTAGCACACAAAACAAAGCTTGCAATTTTCATTAATAACTCTGATCCCTTGGGCAGATGAAGAAATTATCTAGAAATCACAATGATCTAGGTAAGTTTTACTCCTCCACTTTGGTTTGAAGAACATTGCTAGTGACTGTGCTATTGTGGAGGTACTATATATAATTTTTTAAAATGGAGAAAAGTCAGATGGGAGATGTTAGAACAAGGGATGTTTTATTTTTTGTGGCCTTTGTGTTCCTACTGCATCTCTGCCACAACTGATTTTCTTCAGGTCAACAGGGTGGTCTGTATCTTTGGATGATAGCTGGTTAAAGCTAGGTAGTAGCAAGCAGCATAACTGAAAAAGGCAAGAAGCCAGAGCAGGAAGACTATGAAAATGTGTGGCATCTCTAGACTTCATCCTCCAGATCCTGTCTACACTAGCTTGGAGTCAAGCAGGTAAATGGCAAACCAAAGATACAAAATGCTGAAGCCCCACTGCCCTTTAAGGTGAAGTGCAACGGGGTCTGTCCCCATTGGTAGCTTGAACAGTCTTTTGGTTCATTGTGACTAGTATAGGGCAACCTTGCTCCAGCAACAATGGCCTTCTGGCTTGTCATGCAGGCAACTGGTGAGGTTAGATGACTTTGTGCTGAGCTCCTATACCTACTTACCGGAAAAATATTCATAAAAGGCATAATAATGAGAACCTCACTTCATCTTGATTTTATTGCTCCGAGTTTCCTGCAAATTAAAAAATTATGGTTAATTGAATCTACTCCCACCCCTAGCCTCAACAAAAAGACTGAAGGCAAAATAAACTTCTAAATATCTAGAATTTGGCTCCGATGGAGTTCCCCATAAAAGGGCTTGTACAGAATGTATTATGGACAGAAAAGATATGATTTCAGATGGAAGATTATAGGAAGAAGAAGTAGTAAAAATAAAGCAATAAATATGTAGGTGATTTAAAACAGCAAATATAAAAGCAATAATACATGATCTTAAAAAATAGAGCCATGATATTCAGTAATAGTATGAATAAGTCAGGCAGATAGTTATTAAATTTAAAACATCAAAAGTTCTTATATCTGTCAACAGGAAAGTAAATTCTTAATTTAAATATTGATACTATTTTTGCTATTTGCACAGAGAGACCACTGAAGTAATAAAAATTATAATAGGATGGATCTTATGACAGTAGTGAACAGCCAAAAAGGTCTTATCCTTGGGCTCTTTCTCTTCCATTGATATGATATGACATATATATATATATATATACATATATATACCCATATATAGTATATTACATATATTACATATAACACACACACACACACACACACACACACACACACACAAGTCCTTGTTCTTAGCTCTCCTTCATTAGGAATGTGTTCACTTCGTACTTCTGTGATTAACTACAAAACCTTTAGTCAGATTTACTTACTTAAAATGCCTAGTATTTTCCTTTCTCATTAAAACAGAACCTGATATAACATTTGTCCTATTTATTTTACAATTTCATACTTTTTATGTTTGCTTATTGCTATTATATATCAGTGCAATTACTTCCTATAGGTCGATTTTACACATACACACACACACACACACACACACACACGATTTTTGAGTTTTCTGTGTGAATTGTACCATCATTGGTGAATAACAGAATTGTGTTTATTTATTTTTTTCAAATCCTTATGCCCACTGTGTGACTCACTCTGCCACACTACAGCTTCCACAATGAGACTTTTCTTTCAAATTTTATTCTATTTTATTTGGGGGGCTGTCAGGGAAGAGGACAGATATGAAGGGATGGGAAGATGAATAGGATCAAGATGCATGATGTGAAATCCACCAAGAATCAATAAAAAGTTAAACTAGAAAAAAAAACGCCTCAAATGCGTATAGCCATTGTTTCTCTGGGTACTCATTGGGGTATGGAATGGGCTATTCAAAAGAAGTAATTACCCAAGAGATTTTGTCTATTTCCCCTTCTGGAGGGGTCCATGAATGTCTCTCTTAGGGTCCTCCTTGTTTCCTGGCTTTTCTGGGGGTAGTGACAATTTATGAGGCCGCTGGCAGTGGAACCAGTATTTATCCCTAGTGCATGAGCTGGCTTTTTGGGACCCATTCCCTATGGAGGGATACTTTGCTCAGCCTCCATACAGGGGGGAGGGCCTCAGTCCTGCCCAAAATGATGTGATAGGCTTTGATGATTCCCCCATGGGAGGCCTAGCCCTTTCTGATGAGTGGATGGGGGTGGGACGAGGAGAGACTCATGGGAGGACTGGAGGGAGAGGGAACTGGGATTGGTATGTAAATAAGATTGTTTTAAAAGTAATCAAAAAATATAAAACAGAAAAAAGAAGTAATTATGACTGTCACTCTCCATTTTCTTGTTCTTAAGTGTAAATGATTTCAAGGTTTCACTCATGGAATTTCTTTGTGTAGTTTTGTGGTTATTTTGTGCCAGGCAAGGAAATTAACTTCCATTTAAGATAGTAAGAGATTTTGTAATTAATGGATAATGTCCTTAACAAATGTGGTACTAGATCTGTGAATACTACCCTATGCCTTTTTTTCTCATTTAGATACTATAGAAAATTGTACTGATTGATTTTTTTTTCAAATAAATCATACCCTGTTTTACTGAGGAAAGTTCATCACGATCATTTTGTCATGTTTCAGTGTTGTTATATCCTGCTTAGGAGTTTCTTGCACTTCTATGTCTGAGAAGGAAGAAGGCTTGTTGTTCTTTAGCAGTAAGTATCTCTCCATCGATTTTTAATATGAAGGTTCTCCTAACTTCATAAATTGACTGGAAAATGCTTTATTTCTGTATTATAGAATAGTTTTGTGTGGTTAGTATTATTGGTTTTTGGTTATCTAATAAAACTCATTTGTAAAAACAAGGAGCAATGTATCCAACTTGACTAGTGAGAAAAGAACAGAACAATCCACCAAAAATCTAAAAGGGATAAATAAAAATATATATACTGGTTAAATAATTAATTAGAAATATAAAATGGGAAGTTTTGAGCAAGCTAGTTTTATTTCTTTGAAAAAGCTAATGAATTGTACACACATAAAATAAGATTAGTGATGTGAACATGATGACCTATCTCTATAATCCCAGCACTCAGAAGGTAGAAGCAGGAAGGTTACAAGTTCAAATCAACCTGGGCTACAAAAGACCAAAACAAAACAAAATGATGAGGAAGAAAATGACAGAAATGAACCATTTCAATAATGTAACATAGATACTATGGGATTTTAAAAGGTAACAAAATGATATTCTAAATTACTCAAGAGGTGATAAATTTTGAAATGTGAACAAAAAAGACAACTCCCTAGAAATATGTAAACTCCAAAGACGTATTTAAGAAGAAATAGAAAGCCTGATAGACTTATAATCATTAAATCAATTTAGCTGGGACTGGTGGTATTTACCTGTAATTCCAGCCTCCAGGGGTTTGAGGCCGAAAGATGGTGAGTTTGAGGTCAGGTTTGGTAACACAGTGAGACTCTGTTTCAAAAATTAAAAGACTCAAACCAAAATGGGGCATATAGAACTTAAATAGAAAGAAGAATAATCTTACAAACTTCCAATAGAGTATGACTTGACTTAATTTATAATCAGAGAAATGCAAACCAAAGCTGTGGTCTATAACTTCACCTACCCTTGATTAACAATAATTAACGTTATGATGAAATTAAGTCTTGGCAAGGATGTGAAACAGCAGGAGTGTGAGATGCTGTGACAACTTTGAGAAACAATTCAGTATTATCTAGTCGATCAAAGATGCAGTCCCCTTTTGAGTTAACAATCTCTTTCCTTAGAATAATATATGCTAGGACTAAAAGATTTGTTGATGAATAGTAATAGTAGCAGTTTTTTCAATATTTAAAAAGAACACAGAAAAATCCAAATGCTCATCAATCAATAAAGGGTTTTATGCATATAGTAAAAATTATATGGTAGCACAGGGAAATCTCAGGCATTCAGTGTAAAATAGGAAAAAAAGCAAGTATCAGAAACAATACAGAATGATTTAATTCATATGAAGTTGAGAAACATTGAAAACTCAACAATATCTTCTATAGAAATACAGAAGTATACAACAAAACTACAAAGAAAATATGCCGCAAACATGAAATTCAAGGTGGTAGTTACCTCTAAGGCTGGGCAACTGGATCTAGAAAGGTGACATGGGAACTTGAAATTCATTGATGATGCTCTTTCAAAGTTAATGTCAGTGGGGCTGGTATGGTGCTGTAATCCTGCATACTTGGGATATTGAGGCAGGAGGATTATAAATTAAAGGCCTGCCCATACTGTAGAGTGAGTTCAAGGATAGCCTGGGCAATATACTTAGGCCCTTTCTCAAAATAAAAGTAAAAAGACTTGTCTAAGCTGTAAGGTCCTGGTTTCAAATGCTAATGTTACAAAACAAAAAGTTGGTGGTACACCTGGGTACAAAGGTATATTCCTGTAATCCCAGCATTCAGAAGGTTGGGATAGAAGAAGTTTGATCTGGAGGCCAGCATGGGAAAGATTGCATGAGCCCATCTAAAAATAAAGGCATAAAAGTGATAGCAGTGGTCTCATCCCTGGAGGACCAAGCAACCAGGAGCCTGCTGAGAGTGCTGGTCTACTCCAGTCCCCACTCAGGGAAGAGGTGAGGGAGTGCCTCAGAACAACCTGCACCTACTGTGAGACCCATCAGAGTATTGGACCTGCTTGCACCCACCAGAAGAGAACCTTGGACCCGTACCCACCAGAAAAGGAAGAGACCCCACCTGTACCCACTGGAAGAAGGGATGGGAAGACAACAATATAAGAACACATTCAAAAACAGAAAAACCAATATGATGCCACCAGAGTCTAAGGAGTGTACACCAGCAAGACCTGAACATCCCAACACAGATGAAGCAGAAGAGAACGACCTTAAAAACAACTTCATGAACATGATAGGGACCCTAAAAGAGGAAGTGAGAAAATACTTTAAAGAAATGGAAGAAAAGACAAACCAAAAATTGTAAGAAACAATTCAAACAGTGGAAGATTTGAAAGCTGAAATAGAGACAATAAAAAAAAAAGTCTGTAGGAACGCTGGAATTAGAAAAGGTAAATTAACAATCAGGAACCACAGATGCAAGCATAACCAACAGAATACAAGAGTTGGAAGACAGAATCTCAGGAAATATGGGACACTGTGAAAAGGCTAAATCTAAGAATAATAGGGATAGAAGAAGGTGAAAAACCCAACTCAAAGATGCAGAACACATATTCAACAAAAACATAGAAGAAAACTTTCCCAACCTAAAGACAGACATGCCAATGAAAGTACAAAAAGCCTACAGAACACCAAATAGAGTGGACCACAAAAAATGTCCCCTCGCCACATAATAATCAAAACACCAAACATACAGACTAAAGAAAGAATATTAAGTGCAGCAAAGAAAAAAGGCCAAGTAACATATAAAGGCAAACCTATCATAACCATACCTGACTTCTCCATGGAAACTCAGAAAGCCAGAAGGTCCTGGACAGATGTTCTACAAACACTAAGAGACCACAGATGCCAGCTCAGACTACTATACTCAGGAAAGTTTTCAATTACTATAGATGGAGAAAACAAGATATTCCATGACAAAACCAGATTTAAACAACACATGCCGACTAATCCAGCCCTACAGAAAGTACTGGAAGGAAAACTTCAACCTAATAAGGTAACTATGCTCACAAATACATAAGCAATAGATAATCCAACTTTACCAAAAGTCAAAAGAAAAATCAGGGTAATTCTACAAAAAATAACACCACCATCAACAAATCAAAAACAAACAAGAATGAACACTCAATGATCCTTAATCTCCCTCAATATTAATGGTCTTAATTTGCCTATAAAAACACACAGACAAACAGAATGGATACGAAGACAGAATCCATCCTTCTGCTGCATACAAGAAACACACCTTAACTTTAAAGATAGACAATACCTCAGAGTGAAGGGTTGGGATAAGATTTTCTAATCAAATGAAACCAAGAAACAAGCTGGTGTAGCTATCCTAGTATCGAACAAACTAGACTTCAGGCTAAAATCAATCAAAAGATGAAGAAGTTCATTTCATATTCATCACAGGAAAAATCTATCAGGAAGAAGTCTCCACCCAAACACAAAAGAATATACCTTATTTTAAGTGACACATGGGCCTTCTCTAAAATCGACCACATACTTTGCACCATGCTTTAAAGTTAGAATTAAACAACACAAATTTCAGAAACACTACAAACTCATGGAAATTGAACAACACACAATTGTACCATTCCTGGATCAAGGAATAAAGAAATTAAAAAATTCATAGAATACAATGAAAATGAAGAGACAACATACCCAAACATATGGGACACTTTGAAAGCAGTGCTAAGAGGAAAGTTCATAGGACTAAGTGCCCACATGAAGAAACTGGAAAACAGTCACACTAGAGAATTAACAGCACAACTGAAAGCTCTAGAACAAAAGGAAGCAAACTCACCACAGAGGAGTAGACACCAAGAAATAATTAAACTGAGGGCTGAAATCAATAGATTTGAAACAAAGATAACAATACAAATAATCAATGTAACAAAGAGTTGGTTCTTCGATAAAATCAAGATAGACAACCTTTATCCATACTAACCAAAAGGCAGAGAGAGAACATGCAAATTAACAAAATCAGAAATGAAAGGGGGGACATAAAAGGGACAATAAGGAAATCCAGAGAATCTTCAGGTCATACTTTGAAAACCTGTACTCCACAAAATTGGAGAATTTAAATGAAATGGACAATTTTCTGGATAGATATCACTTACCAAAATTACATCGAAAGAACAAATAAGCAATTTAAACAGACCTGTCACCCCTAATGAGATAGAAAGAGTCATCAAAATCTCCCAACCAAAAAGAAGCCCAGGTTCAGATGGCTTCAGTGCAGAATTCTACCAGAAATTCAAAGAGCTAATTCCAATACTCCTCAAAGTGTTCCACACAATAGAAGCAGAAGGTTCGTTGTCAAGCTCTTTTTACGAGACTACAATTACCTTGGTACCCAAACCACACAAAGACACAATTAAGAAAGAGAACTACAGACCAATATCCCTCATGAACATTGATGCAAAATAATAAATTACTAGCAAGTTCAATCCAAGAACACATCAGAAAAATCATCCAACATGATCAAGCAGTCTTAATCCCAGAGACGCAGGGATGGTTCAATATATGAAAGTATATCAGTGTAATCCACTATATAAACAAACTGAAAAAGAAAAACCACTTGATGCTGAAAAAGCCTTTGACTAAAATTCAACACCCCTTCATGATAAAGGTCCTGGAGAGATCATGGATAACAGGAACATACCTGAACATAATAAAAGCAATATACAGTAAACCAACAGCCAACATCAAACTAAATGGAGAGAAACTCAATACAATTCCTCTAAAATCAGGAACAAGACATGGCTGTCCACTCTCTCCATACATCTTCAATATTGTACTTGAAGTTCTAGCTAGAGCAATATGACAACAAAAGGAGATCAAATGAATACAAATTAGAAAGGAAGAAGTCAAACTTTCACTATTTGCAGATGATATGATAGTTTACATAAGTGACCGAAAAAACTCTACCTGGTAACTCCTACAGCTGATAAACACTTTCAGCAAAGTATAAGGATACAAGCTCAAGTAAAAAAAATCAATAGCCCTATTATATACAGATGGTAAAAGTGCTGAGAAAGAAATCAGAGAAACATCACCCTTTAAAATAGACACAAGCAACATAAAATATCTTGGGATAATGCTAACCAAACAAGTGAAAGACCTGTATAACAAGAACTTTGAGTCTCTAAAGAAAGAAATTAAAGAAGATACCAGAAAATGGAGATATCTCCCATGCTCTTGGATAGCTAGGATCAACGTAGTAAAAATGGCAATCTTACCAAATGCAATCTACAGATCCTCGTCAAAATCCCACTAAAATTCTTCACAGACCTTGAAAGAACAATAATCAACTTTATATGGAAAACAAAAGACACAGGATAGCCAAAAGAACCTGTACAATAAAGGAACTTCTGGAGGCATCACCATCCCTGACTTCAAGCTCTATTATAGAACTATAGTCCTGAAAACAGCTTGGTATGGACATAAAAATAGACAGGTAAGCCTATGGAATAGAATTGAAAATCCTGATATTAACCCACACACCTACAAACACTTGATTTTTGATAAAGAAGCTAAAATTATACAATGGAAAAAAGAAAGCATCTTCAAAAAATGGTGCTGGCATAACGGCATGCTGGCATGTAGAAGACTGCAGATAGATCCATGTATGTCGCCATGCACAAAATTTAAATCCAAATGGATCAAAGACCTCAACATAAATACAGCCACACTGAACCTCTTAGAAGAGAAAGTGGGGGATACCTTTGAACGAATTGGTACAGGAGACAGCTTCCTGAACATAACACCAGTAGCACAGACACTGAGGTCAACAATTAATACATGGGACCTCCTGAAACTGAGAAGCTTCCCTCATTTATGGATTTTAGACATGAATCAGGGGAGTGCCAGCATACAATCCCACTGCCAGAGAATCTGGGAAACAGAACCGTCATCCAGCGACTGATGAAAAGCAGAGGCAGATACCCACAGGTAAACACTGAACTGAACTCCTGGAATCCAGTGTCAGAAAGAGAGAACTGATGGGCAAAGGAGTTAAGAGTGGGCTGGTTTAACCCACAGAAACAATTGACCTGAACAAGGGGGAGCTCTTGGACTCCAGATTGATGGCTGTGTGGAAAGCATGGGACTGACCCAGACCCCCTGAATGTGGGTGTCAGTGAGGAGGCCTCGGTAATCTATGGGACCTTGGGTAGTATTTATCCCTGGTGTACAAATAGACTTTGAGTGCCCATGCCACAATATGGGAGGCTCTCTCAGCCAGGACTCTTGGGGGAGGGCCTAGGCCCTGCCCTGGATGAAATGACAGTCACTGGAGATCCATCATGGAGAGCCTCACCCTCCCTGGGGACCGGAGTGGAGATTGGGTGGGGAACTGGGGGACCTGGTGGGGAGGACGGGGGAGGAGGGGAAAAAGAAGGTGAAATTTAACACATGAAGAAAGACCAGCAATCTAGCCAAATGGAAACAAATGTGCCAAACAGAATGTAAAAAAGACATAGACTTACGTGAGTCATTTAAAACCAGCCTGGTCAGAATATTTAAAAGGCCTGAGTCCCCAGTGCTGCTTACAAGATGACAGTGTAACTTTCAGTATGATACTGAGTTTATGATCATGATGATGATGTTAACTTCCATGTACTGAGATACAGCCACTGACCAGGCTGGGTGTGGTGGGACTACAGTGTGGTCTTGTATCTGGATTTGGGGTTTGTCTTTGTAGGAGATGAGTGAGCCTGGCTCTCTTCCTCTGCCTCTTGAAGACAAGCAGCACCATCGATAAGCTGACAGGACGAGGCCGGTACAGGACAGTGTGGGTACTGACCCTCAGGGAACTCATGCCCAGGATCACAAAATTCGTGTACACCTGCTCTGCCTGATCCAGCGAGTTCACCAGCCACTGGCACGACTCACCCCAAACTGAAGATCAGAGCTGCCTAGACCTGCGTGTGCTTTTCCTGTCTAAAATACATACCCAGCAAGAGCGTGCCAGAGCCCTCCACCCAGTGAGGGTCAAAGAACTCAGAGAGACCCTGTCAGTGTTACTAGCCAAACTGTGGGTGATGGCAATAGAGACTAGAGTCAGCAGCCTGGAAAAGCCACTAATTAGAGCTGAGGAAACCATCTGCTGGGATCCACAGGGACCCAGCTGAGAGCAGGAACTGCAGCTCTGAGCAATGAGCCTAAGGGTGTCAGTTTCACAAGAGATCACAACTCCCAGGAGGGAAAATAGTCTGAATTTGCCATCAGGTGATACCCAGCTGCTGGAAAAAGAACCAAAGGAATGTCTGATTCCCAGAGGACAGCTGTCACTCGACAACTGTGTGTGAGGCGGCTCCAGTCACCAAGGGTGAAGAAAGTACTCAAGGGATAGGCTTAATATGGCTCAAAGAAGGCACAGGCTGCCTCTAAGTCCTTCAGACCCAACTCAGAATTGAAGGAGGGATAGGAATCAGAGGACTTTATTCTGGTTTCCTCCTTTGCAAGTGTTGAAAAGTCAATCACCTGAAGTTCTTAAACCATTTCTTCTCTCCAAGGTCAGTGATTATGGTCTCTGCAGCTTTGCATGAAGCCTGAGTTCAGATGCTGATACATTTGGGTGATTTTGAACTCATTACTTTGCTTTGTTTCTTTGACTGTTAAATGGGTTATCATTTGGGTAGCTGTTGGCCAGAGCTCTTGGGTTAAAATTTAATGGTAACAAGCTAAACATTGAGCTGAATTCCTGGAATCCAGTTGCAGAGGGGGAGGAGTGATGAGCAAAGGGGTCAAGACCAGGCTGAAGAAACCCACAGAAACAGCTGACCTGAACAAGGGGAGCTCATGGACCCCAGACTGATAGCTGGGAAACCAGCATAGGACTGACCCAGACCTCCTGAATGTGGGTGTCTGGTAGTGGATCAGTATTTATCCCTATCATACGAATGGACTTTGGGAGCCAATTCCACACAGGGGGATACTCTCTTAGCCTAGACACATGGGGGAGGGCCTAGGCCCTGCTCAAAATGATATGATAGACTTTGAAGATTCCCCCAAGGAAGGCCTCACCCTCCCTGGGGAGCAGAAAGGGAATATGATAGGGGGTCAATGGGAGGCAGGGGAGGAGGGGAGGGAGAGGGGACTGGAATTGACGCATAAAACAAGATTGTTTCTAATTTAAATTAATGGTAACAGATGCACTATGATGGAATGTTTTAAACACCAAAACTGCTTGTTTTGAAAACAACCTATAAAACCTCCCCATTTAAGACTATATCAAAGTTTTTTTTGCAGTTGTTCCTTTTGCCTGTTTTTTATTTTGACTTTTAAAATAAACTAAGTATTCAGTTATTTAAAAAAAAAGAAGAAAAGAGAGAGGGAAGAATGAGAGAAAAGGAGGAGAAAATGAAGGCCGTGCTGGGGAAAGAAGCCAGGCAGCCTCAATCCAGCCAGTCCAACACAGGAGTAGCGAAAGTAAGTTATACAGAAGAAAATACAAGGTAAAAAGCCCAAAGACAAAAGGTAGATGAAACAGATTAATGTAAGTTAAAAGAACTAGCCAGAAATGAGCCTAAGCTAGGCTGAACATTCATAACTAATAAGAAGTCTCTGTGTCATGATTTGGGAGATGGTTGGTGACCCAAAAGAAAAAGCCTGGTATAAGTCAGGGTCGTTACACAGAGAAACCCTGTCTCTAGAAACAATAAATAAATACTTACATAGCTTGTTTTGAAGGAAAAAGCTGTACTTAACTGCTTTTTCCTAAAATGAACTACTTTTAATTTTTACAAGTTTATTTTAGTGTTTTTAAAATATATTGTGCATGGAATGATATTACTGCTGTTTCTTAAGACTTCTACTTTCTAATCATTGAATAGTTAATATTTTTAAATTTAAAAAATTAACATAGTGCTTACCAATTGGCCTCTGAGCCCTTTAAGAAGCCATGAAAATGCCTTTGAATATGTTTTGTTGTTGTTTGTTATTTGGGTTTTTTTGTAGACCAAATCTCACTATGCATCCTAGGTTGGCTTCTAATGCTTCATCACTGTGGTGGTTTCAATGAAAAATGGCGCTCATAGACTTGGGCGCTCAAATATTTGGTCTCCAATTGGTGATGTTTGGGAGGTGAGCCTTGTTGGAGGAAGTAGGCCACTAGTGGGCAGGTCTTGAGAGTTCATCGCCTCTCTTTACATCTACTTGACTGTATTTCATGTTTGCATTTGAATTGATCTGTCAGCTTCCTGACCTGGCCACCCACTGATGGCATCTCTCCTGCCATTATGGACTTTCCCCCAGGAATCTTAAGCCAGAATAGATTCTTTCACACATAAGTCACCTTTAATCAAGGTGTTTTATCTCAACCACAGAAATGCAACTAATACTGTCGCCCTGCCTTCACTTCCTCAGGCTCTCTTTCATCTTGCTCCTATACTACATTTCTGTTTCTGGATCACACATCTTCCTGGTGGTATCTTCCTTCTTCTCACCAGAATACACCATGCAGTAGTTTCCTTGAGCCTTTCTGTGAAAGACAAACTTTACAAGATCTTACCTAGCTAGAATTAATACTTATCCTACCATTATATTTTGTTGAACATTTACTTGTCTATGTCAGGTTCACCATTACTATTCTTCAGAAATCTGAAGATGATGTCATTTTGTGGCTTAGTGTTCAGCAATGCCATACCAGATCATTCTGTTTCCTAATACTTTAGTTCTGGAATGTTCTCTGTATCCCAGTGTTCTGAACATTTATGATTATAGACTTTGGCATACCCATTACATCTATATGCTGTATTCCTTTATTCCCGGATGATGCATTCTTATTTTATATCTTTGATAATTTCCTCCAAAAGAACAGTATCTGTTTTCTATTTTTGTAACCCCCATTAGCTGCATGTCTGACTTCTGATTCAAAACTTTAGTTTTATCTCTTTTCGTCCCATAAATGTATCTTACCAAATATTAACTAAACTAAAATCATCTTCATTGTTAAAAGAATATCAATGCAAAGAGTAACACTATCAACTTTTTATTTAAATTAGAAACAAGTTTGCTTCACATATTAATCACAGCTCCCTTGCCCTCCCCTCCTCCCCCGCCCCTCACCAACCCCTCCAGCCCCCACCCAATCACCGCTCCACTCTCCAGGGAAGGTGGGGCCCTTCATGGGGGATCTCTAAAGTCTATCTTATCATCCTGGGCAGGACCTAGGCCCTCCCCCATGTGTCCAGGCTGAGAGAGCATCCTTCCATGTGGAATGGGCTCCCAAAGTACTGATCTAGTACCCAAGGCCCCACAGGTTGCCTAGGCCTCCTCACTGACACCTACATTCAGGGGGTCTGGATCAGTCTCATGCTGGCCTCTCAGCCATCAGACTTGGGTTCATGAACTCCCCCTTGTTCAGGTCTGCTGTATCTGTTGGTTTTACCTGCCTGGTCATAACCCCTATGCTCATCACTCCTTCCTCTCTGCAACTGGTTTCCAGGAGTTCAGTTCAGTGTTTAGCTGTGGGTGTCTGCCTCTGCTTCTATCAGCTACTGGATGAAGGCTCTAGAATGGCATACAAGGTAGTCATCAATCTCATTATCAGGGAAGGGTATTTAAGGCAGTCTCTCCACTGTTGGTTAGATTGCCAGTTGATGTTATCCTTGTAGATCTCTGAAAATCTCATTAGTGCCAGATCTCTCCTCAAACCTAGAATGACTCGCTCTATTATGGTATCTCTCATGCTGCTCTCCTCTATTCTTCCCCAACTCAATCTTCCTCCTCTCCCCTTTCCTTCTCCCCCTCACTTTCCCCCAGCTCCCGGTCCCAACCACCCATGCTCCCAGTCCACTCAGGAGATCCACAACCATTCCCCTTCTCAAGGATGCCATGCGTATCTCTTTTATGGTCCTCCCTCTTTTAGGGTCCTCCCTGGTTCCTATACTCTCTGGCAGTGGAATTATAGGCTGGCATTCCCCTGATCCATGTCTAAAATCCATGTATGAGTGAGTACATACCATGTTTGTCTCTTTGTGACTGGGTTACAACACTCAGGATGGTTTCTTCTAGTGTCATCCATTTGCCTGCAAATTTCAAGATTCCATTGTTTTTTTTCAACTGAGTAGTACTCCATTGTGTAAATGTACCACATTTTCCTCTATCTACCCTTCAGTTGAGGGGCATCTAGGTTGCTTCCAGACTCTGGCTACTAAAAATAATGCTGCTATGAACATAGTGGAACAGACGTCCTTGTTTTATGAATATGCATCTTTTGGGTATATGCCTAAGAGTGGAATTGCTGGGTCTTGTGGTAGACTGAGTCCCATTTTCCTGAGGAATCTCTATACTGATTTCCAAAGAAGCTGTACAAGTTGGCGCTCCCGCCAGCAGTGGAGGAGTATTCCCCTTTCTCCACATCCTCTCCAGCATAGACTGTCAATGTTTTTGATTTTAGTCATTCTGACAGGAGTAAGTTGGTATCTCAGAGTTGTTTTGATTTGCATTTCCCTAATGGCTAAGGATGTTGAGCACTTTCTCAAGTGTCTTATCAGCCATTTTAGACTCCTCTATTGAGAATTCCCTATTTAGTTCTGTACCTCACTTTTTAATGGGATCCTTTGGTGTTTTGGAGACTTGCTTCTTGAGTCCTTTGTACATTTTGGAGATCAGCCCTCTGTCAGATGTGGGGTTAGTGAATATCTTTTCCCAATCTGTGGGTTGCCTTTTTGTCTTGCTGACTGTGTCCTTTGCCTTACAGAAGCTTCTCAGTTTCAGTAGGTCCCATTTATTAATTGTTGATCTAAGTGTCTGTGCTACTGGAGTTATGTTCAGGAAGTGGTCTCCTGTACCAATTCGTTCAAGGGTGCCTCCCATTTCCTCTTCTAACAGGTTCAGTGTGGCTGTATTTATGTTGAGGCCTTTGATCCAATTGGACTCTCCTTTCTTCTTTTTGAGCATTTTATTCTCTCTGCCTACCTATTGGCCAATCAGCTTTTCATTAGAGCAATTAGGTGCCCTAGGCATGCAAGGTGAAACAGATGCAACATATCTTTACATAATTAAACACACATCCTTACATAGTTAAACAAATGCAACATAAACAAAAGTAACACACATTTACACAGTTAAAGTTATATTCTGCAGCATTAACAAATGTAACACATATTTGCCTAGTTAAAATAATATTCTACAATACTGGTTGTCCTGGAACTCACTCTGTTGACCAGACTGCCCTTGAGCTTACAGAGATCCATCTGTCTGTCTTCTGAGTGCTGGGATTAAAAGCCTGTGCCACCATGCCCAGGTATATTATTTAATACACTATATTTATATACATTAAATTAGTAAATGCAATATGAACTATCTTGATAGGAGTTGCCACTGGTATGCATTGTTCATAACTCAACAAACATACACTTGAAGAATTGCATGTTCTGTTGTATTAAATTTTGTTAAATAAATATTAGCCAGTAAGTAAAAATAGGCTAGTTAATGAAATACATACTGATGTCTGTAATTTACTCTGAAATGTCAAAGTGGACAGGGGAAAGCCCACAAGACCTCAACCTTACACAAAGAACCACAGGCAACTCAGTAGGGCTGAGAATGGGAAAAGCACAGCAACTGCTTATCTATTACCAAATGGTCAATTCTGAAACATATGTACAAGTAACATTATACAGACTGAACAGGTTATAGTTATGAATATGTTTTATATACATATACATATATGCACACAATAATAATTAAAGTAGGATATGAATTTGAAAGAGAGCAAGGAGGGGTATATGGGAGATTTTAGAGCAAGGAAAGGGAAGGGAGAAATACCATAATTATATAATAGTCCTAAAAATACAAGAAAAAGATAGATTAATGAATTAACCTAAAGATAGATAAATATGTAATCAAACAAGTACAGGAAAATGTTACTGGTGGGATCTAGAAGGTGGGTATCTGAGTATTTATTCATTATAAGATTCTGCCAATTTTATTGTTCTTGAAAATTTTTATAATAAAAAGTTGGCAGAAATAAAAATGAATACAACACTAAAAATAAGTTCAAGGGAGAATTTCTGTCTGGCACAGCTAGCTAGCCTTCCTTTTATCTTGAAATGCTTTTGCTTTCCAGAAACATCCTGTAGCCATTTGACCCACAGATGACTGATCAAATCAAAGAAGCCAGTGATTCATGGAAAGTGGACTCTGGCTGCTATTTCTTGTTGGCATTTTACCCGGTGTGTTCAATGCTGAATGTTGAGTATTTTCTCTCACCTGACAAGCTTTATCTTGTGGTTATGAATATGTTCCTTGGTACAGCTCATCTGTCTTAACATCATTCAATGGTAATCTATAGTTTATAATCCCCAGGGCCACACCCTCAATGGTTGTACTCTAATAAACCATTAAGGGAAAATAGCTCTTTGGAATAATAGACTTCTATCAGTCTGGGGAATTGAATCATACAAGTTTCATTTCAATAGTTCTTAGGGCTTGGATCCAATATGGCTATGCTGTAGATGGAGAAACTGAGAGAGATTAAGTGCTTCATCCGGTGTGATGTAGCTTTCTATTTTGTATGATAGTTTCTTCATGCTCATTTTAAACTATCAAATAAGCCTATGGTATATGAACAACAGACACTTGAATAAACATCCAGTCTTTTCCCCCAAGAGGTATTGGATTTAAAAGAAATACTGAATTTAATAGATTACAAGATTTTCCTCCTAGACTGTTTTGAGAGTTAAGTGGGAGCAGAGGAAAGTAAGTGTTGAAATGCTCCCCATGGCCAGTCCACAACTGCAATTAAAAGTACATAGTGTCTAATTAAAAGTGAGGATGCATGTTTGTAATGCTAGTACTGTGGTGGCTGATGCAGGAGGATCACAAGTGAAAGCTAGTCTGGCCTACACAGTTAGATCCTGTCAGAAAAAAAAGAAGGGAGGAAGGAGGGAGGGAAGGGGGAAAAGGGGAGGAAGGAGAGGGAAGGGGAGGAAGGAGAGGGAAGGGGAGGAAGGAGAGGGAAGGGGAGGAAGGAGAGGGAAGGGGAGGAAGGAGAGGGAAGGGGAGGAGAGAAGACCTAAGCCAGTTTAGTGAAAACACAGTCCATATTATATTGTCAATGAGCCTTGCTTGAGAAAACAATGTTACGAAGTCAAACCCCCAAGGTCATATTGTGCATATTTCAATTTCTATAAAATACCCCGGGTAGGTAAATCATGAATACAAAAAGCAAATTGGTGGTTGCTAGGGGGCTAGAGGGCAAGTAAAGAGTGATTGCTTGATTGATAAAGGGTTTTATTATGGGGTGATAAAGTACTTTGCAAATAGTGTTAACACTTGGGTAGGTGGAGCTCGTTGTACCAGCCAAGTAATTTCTCTTTTAAGTTCATAATTTTGTTTTGTTTTGGTTTTGGTTTTTCGAGACAGGGCTTCTCTGTGGCTTTGGAGGCTGTCCCGGAACTCACTTTGTAGACCAGGCTGGCCTCGAACTCACAGAGATCCGCCTTAAGTTCATAATTTTTCCAGACAAAAATTTGATTAAATTTACTAGGTATGCAGAAGATGTAGTCTACTTGGTAGAGTGCTTATCTAGCACGGATGAAGTCTGAGTTCCATTCAGTAACTGGGAAGTAGAGACAGGAGGATCAGGAGTTTGAGATCATCTTTGAGCTATATAGAGAGTTCAAGGCCAGCTTGAGATATATGAGACTCTGTACCCCGTACCCCCCAAAACAAAAATAACTAAAACCAACAATAAGAAGTTTATTTCATTTTAAAAGTATCTCTGGAAATAAATAATTTTCTCAGATTGCTAGATTGAGGTTAATAGTTATAGCCTAAAACTAATCCAGTTTGAGTATATAGAGTTTAGAGCAACTTGAATTTCTGGCCAGAGTATTTTTTAGCAGTAAAAGTTGCTGTTTTTATGAGAGTCACAATCTAACATAGGTGTCTACTAAGTTGTGAACTTCTGCCCTATAGCTAAGAAATATTACTGGATCCTTCTGAACATGCGGTACTAACATTTGGTTCAGCTTAATGGTCTGAGTTTTTGAAACTAGGTGAGCATATTTGGGCATTATTACCATCAAATGTGTCTTACAGATGACTAAAAGCAAAAAGGTACAAGCTGCCAGTGTCAGATGTGAGACATCAGGGACTGTGGTAACCATGCTGACACTTGTACAGAGTGTTCTGACATCCAGGCGGTAACGTAGAAAACATAACAAGACTTCCTGTAACCTCAGGATGACAAAAGGTTGGTGTAAAGGCTCCATCACACCAGACAGGGTTCACAGTCCCTGTTCTTTCTGTGCCCACTAGTTCTGAATCTGGATCCAATGGTTTCTGAGGCTTGATCATATATGGGTGTAGCTTCCTTGTGGTGTACTTCAGTACACGAGGTTGTACAATGATAATAGTGTAACTGAACTGCATACTTGAAATGGTTAAGATGACAAATTTGTTGTTTTGTTGTTTTTTAAAACCACAATAAAAGGCATATAGGTCAAGTGTTTGTTTGGGGTTTTTTTGCTGTTGATATTTAAAAAATTATTTGGATAGACTTGAACTCATGATCTTCTTACTTTCCCTCTCCAAAAATGTTTGAATTACAGGTGTACCTTACTATTCAGGTTTTATTTTCTGTGCAATGGACAGGGGAGTTAATTTCCCCCTTTGTCTAAAAATATTACATACTGCCAACTTTTAAATCCTGACATGGCTTACCCTAAAAATGAAATACAATCTGCTTCTACAGAGGGCAAAAAGCCCTAGAAAAAACCACTCAGATCCTTCCACAATTTTTGGTTGAGCAAGAAAAATGGAGATGCGAAGAGATTAATGGCAGAAAGACATTAAAAATAGAAGAGAACTATTGATTTGAGAGATAAGTACCAATAAATACTGGAGAGCCCTGGTCCCCAAACCTTCAATGCTGATGTGAACTAATCTATTCTCCACTGGGGTTTACTCACATTTCTGAGAAGAAGTTTATTGCTTACCTAGATACTGCTTTGGGACTTAACAAATCGTTAAAAGGGAACAGGAGGTTCTGCTCATAAATATAACATTTATAGGGCGACAAATTCAAGAACACTCTGTTGAATAGCTGACCTGTCTTTTTTTATACCAAGTTTGGAATTTTATAAAATCTAATCAAGCATGTCAAAATAAACTCATGCCTTTCAAGGATTCCTTATACAAAATATGAGTTCTTCCATGAATAATTTCATATTAGCCAGGAATGTTGGCACTCATTGTAATCCTGGCACTTTGGGAATAAGACAGCAGGATAAAAGCCAGCCTGGGTTACATGAAACCATTTCTTTAAAAATCATGTTGTATTGGTTGCATGTTAAAATATTTTGGATATATTGGGTTAAATATATTATCAAAGATAATCTGGTTTTCATATTTTTAAATGTGACAATCAGAAAACCTGATACATGTTACCAATTAACTAGCAATGTAAAGACCATTTGAATCTTCTGCCTGCCATCTTACTCCTTAAATATATGAAGGTTATAAGACAGAAATGTAGGTAACATATTCCAATGATCAAAACAATGTGTGTTCTTTTTTTCAAGGGTGGAAAATGGAAAGCCAAGAAAGAAGCACCTGGACAATGAAAGTATTCTTTTAAAGACAACTTCCATCAGTTAGGTGTGGCAGCTCATATTTATTATCCCAGCATTTGGTAGGCTGAGGGAAGAGTAGGCTGGCCTCAGACTCAAACTCCTACTCTACATAGAAAGACCTCATCTCAGGAAATCAAATGAAACAACACACTCCCATTTATATTAAATGCCCCACTAGTAAACGAGTCTGCACAACTATTTTTGGTACTGGAGGTGATTCAGGCAGTCCTCATGAAAACTGGTTTTGCTCTTCAAAACTTGCTTCCCAATGACTTTCTCTTCATGTGGTTTACTTTTCTTGGAGTTAGAAGTACAAAAGATATAAACCATTGTACTTAGCTTGGCAAATCTCAGGGCTATCTTAAAAATGACCATCAGTTTCATGATAAAAAGTAATCTCTGTCTAAAAAGAATGCCGAGATCAAAGGAAAATGATACATATAGTCATCATGTTCATGAGACTGATTTGTTGAAACAGGCATTGCAAGTAACATTGAACGTTGGTAAAATAGTAGCTATGATTGTTTTCTGAATGCAGAAAATATGATTTTTTAAAATTTATTGTTTTTGTCTAGCTTTTATACAACAGTGTTGTCATCTGTATAAACAGTTGAATAAAATGAAGGTTTTGCTATCTCAGTTTCAGGTGGGGTGTGAATACAGTCAGACATCTCATGAGTAGGAGATGAAGAACCACAGGCAGAGGCTATAGAACAGGGTTCAATTTCTGTTTCTATGACTCTGGGGCCATCAACTGGAGCAAGAGCATCAGAAGGGATCAATGCAGAGAGAAAGGACATTTGTGAAGATGCTTCTCTGGAGAGATCTCTTACTGTATTTCAAGGATGGAAGGGTACCAACTGTCTTCACTTTCATCTTTGTGAGGGAAACTTCTGGAGGACTTTGTAGGAGATGTGCAATGTGTTTCTGCAGAGATACTAAGAATGAGACTATGGTGGTTTGAATGTAATTGCCCCCATAGGCTCATAGGGAATGGCATGATTAGGAGGTGTGGCCTTGTTAAAGTAGGTGTGGCCTAGCTAGTTTAAGTATGTCTATGGGGAGGCAGACTTCAAGGTCTCAGATGCTCAAACCAGGCCAGTGTCTCACTCTTTCTTCATGCCGCCTACCAATCTGGATGTAGAATTCTCAGTTCCTCTCCAACATCATGTCTGCCTGTATGCCACAATACTCCCCACCATGATGATGAGGTAGCCAGGCCCAATTAAATGTTTCCTTTATAAGAGTTGCCATAGTCATGGTGTCTCTTCACAGCAATGAAAACCCTAAGACAGGGTGTTTGTGGTATACACCTTTAATTCCATTATTTGGGAGGCAGAAGCAGGCAGATTTCTGTGAGTTCAAGGCCAGTCTGTTGTACGGAGCAAGTCCTAGAACACCCAGAGCTACACAAAGAAATCCTGTCTTGAAAAAAAAACCAAACCAAACAAACAAAGAAACAAAAATACCTAACTAAGACAGATACCTAACTTTTACCCAAGGAAGATGAGGTGGAAAGCTGGGTCTTGAATATTTAGAAAAGCTGACAAGGGCTGGATAATTGCTCTGGGAACTGAGTATGCTCCTCTGTTGGATGGGCTTACATTCCAGACTTAGTCAAGTTCAGAGGTATGGGAGTGCTGCTTGGGGATCAAATGGGAAGCTTAAGGCTTATCTTGACACTTGTGTACACCACACTGCCCAGTAGGGGAGAGAGAAGCTTCTTCAGCATTTTAACAGAAAAAATTAATTTCCTCCACCTGCTGTAGACTGTTGTCTTCTCTTTAATCCAATCCTTTGTAAAAAAAAAAACAGTCTCCCTAATCATCTATGCATCTATGCATAACACAATAAATGTAATGAGTCAATGCCTCCTTTACACTACCCTTTCCCCATCCCTGAATTTCAAAGGTCCTTCTCCCCAGATGTCCTGTCATCAGTCCACAGGCATACTCCAGTGTGTGCTGGCTGCCACCTGCACGGTCCTTATACATTTGTCCTCCCCTACCCAGATCCTGACTCTCCAGACCTTCTGAAATTCTTTCCTCCTTTTATTTGTGTCCACTGTCCACTCCACCACCTCACTCTTGAGCCACCAATATCTATACCCTAAATAAAATTGCCTGTGACACTGACATGGGGTAGGCTGTGTGTTATCTGGGATGAGGGCAGAGGTTGAGAAGGTGTTGCTAAACCATAAGGAGACTACACCACACATGTACCTTTCCTAAGACATTTAGTGTTTCTCATCTTCTTTCTGGTTCTCTTCATACATGGAGAATAGCTGCATGTAATGTGGTCATTACCCAACGGGAAATGTTGTATCTGTGGCTGGTGAAGAAGCAGAATTCAGCAAGCCTATATTAGCAATAGCATTGATTTCCTAAGAAATAAGCCTGAAGTCCTCATCATATTGATTTCCCAGTGACATCATAGTGTAATGTTGGTACTCCTGCTTGAACAGCTTCCTATGGGATTATTCAGAGACCCAAGGTCCTTCCATGCCATGGTTCTGCGCTCATCACTAGACTGATACAGTAATTGCATTGTGTGTGCTTGCACCAATGCAGTTCAAGGAATCAACACATTCCCTGATACATACAAATTGAGTGGTCTGTAATTTTTGTTAGGAATTTTCCTGGTAGGTCAGGATAAACTTGATAGCCTGTGTTGTAATTAGCCTGTCAATGCACTTTTAAATTTACTTTTACAATCTTTTAAAAGTGTGTGTGTGTGTACATACATGTCACATGTGTGATGTTTTCCTTGGGTGCATGAAGAGAGTGTTAGGTGCCCTGGAACTGGAGGCATGGGCCACTGTGAACCACTCAATGCAACTTGCTGGAACCTTTAACTAACCCATTAAATTTCGCCCTTCCACTTCTTCTTCTTCTTTTTTTTTGTTTTTTTTTCTCTTTTTTTAGATTTTTTTATTATTTTAATTTTAAATAGCTTGTTTTACATGTTAATCCCAATTCCCTCTCCCTCCCCTCCTCCAGCACTTCCCCCACCATCCCCCCCAGCCTCCCACCCTATTGCCAATTCCTTCCACATAGGGGATATCTAGAGTCTGTCATTTCACTCAGGGTAGGGTCCAGGCACTCCCCTAAGAGTCCAGGCTGAGAGAGCATCCCTCTTTGTGTTATGGACACATGATGTCTGTTTGTATGCCAGGGATTAAAAACTGATCCACTGCTCAGGGCCCCATAGCCCAAACCTCCTCACTGACTCTCACATTAGGGGGTCTGGATCAGTCCCATGCTGGCCTCCCAGCTCTTGGTCCGGGGTCCAAGAGCTCTCCCCTGTTCAGATCAGCTGTCTCTGCTGGTTTTGCCAGCCCATTCTTTGCCAATTTGCTCATCGCTCCTCTCTCTCTGTCGCTGGGTTCCTTGGGTTCAGTTCAGTGTTTAACTTTGGGTGTTTGCCTCTGCTTCCATCAGTCACTGGGTGAAGGCTCCAGGATAGTTATAGACATCAAGTTCATTATCAGGAATAGGCATTCGAGGTGGTCTCTCCACTATTGCTTAGCTTGCCAATTGGTGTCATCCCTTTAGATCACTAGAGGTCATGCTGGTGCCTGATCTGTTTTCTAACCTATGATTCCCTCTTCTCCCTATTTTACCCCCCCCAACTCAACCTTCCTGTTCCCCCATGACCTATTCTCTCTTCCTCTTCTTCTCCTCTCTTCTTTCCAGCTCCCACCCCCCCCAACCCCTCGCCGTGTTCCCCATCTGTTCAGAGGATCTTGCCTCATTCCTCTTCTCTTGGGTACCATGCATATCTCTTAGGTTCTTTTCTGTTTCCCAGACTCTCTGTCAGTGGAAGTACAGACTGGCACTATCCTGATCCATGTCTAAAATCCATATATGAGCGAGTACATACCATGTTTGTCTTTTTGTGACTGGGTTACCTCACTCAGGAAGGTTTCTTCCAGTGCTATCCATTTCCCTGTGAATTTCAAGATTACATTGTTTTTTTTCTGCTGAGTAATACTCCATTGTGTAAATGTACCACATTTTCTCTATCCACTCTTCAGTTGAGGGGCATCTAGGTTGCTTCCAGGTTCTGGCTATTACAAATAATGCTGCTATGAACATAGTGGAGCAGATGCCCTTGTTGTATAAATTTGCCTCTTTTGGATATATGCCTAAGAGTGGAATTGCTGGGTCTTGTGGTAGATTGATTCCCATTTTCCTGAGGAATCTCCATACTGATTTCCAAAGTGGCTGTACGAGTTGGCACTCCCACCAGCAGTGGAAGAGTGTTCCCCTCTCTCTACATCCTCTCCAGCATAAATTGTCTTCGGTGTTTTTGATTTTAGCCATTCTGACAGGAGTAAGATGGTATCTCAAAGTTGTTTTGAATTGCATTTCCCTGATGGCTAAGGATGTTGAGCACTTTCTTAAGTGTCTCTTGGCCATTTTAGACTCTTCTATTGAGAATTCTCCGTTTAGTTCTGTGCCCCACCTTTTAGTTAGATCCTTTGGTGTTTTGGAGACTTGCTTCTTGACTTCTTTGTAAATTTTGGAGATCAGCCCTCTGTCAGATGTGGGGTTAGTGAATATCTTTTCCCATTCTGTGGACTGCCTTTTTGTCTTGCTGACTGTGTCCTTTGCCTTACAGAAGCTTTTTAGTTTCAGGAGGTCCCATTTGTTAATTGTCAATCTCAGTGTTTGTGCCACTGGTGTTATGTTCAGGAAGTGGTCTCCTATACCAACTCGTTGAAGAGTATCTCCCACTTTCTCTTCTAAAAGTTTCAGTGTGGCTGGATTTATGTTGAGATCTTTGATCCATTTGGACTTAAGTTTTTTACAAGGTGATA
Source organism: Mesocricetus auratus (assembly GCF_017639785.1). Taxonomy (NCBI): domain Eukaryota; kingdom Metazoa; phylum Chordata; class Mammalia; order Rodentia; family Cricetidae; genus Mesocricetus; species Mesocricetus auratus. The sequence continues at coordinate 20,645,092 of NW_024429188.1, read as the reverse complement.
AACATGGATCTATCTGCAGTCTTCTGCATACCAGTACCCAGTTATGCCAGCACCATTTGTTGAAGATGCTTTCTGTTTTTCCATTGTATAGTTTTAGCTTCTTTGTCAAAAATCAAGTGTTCATAGGTGTGTGGGTTAAAATCTGGGTTTTCAATTTGGTTCCATTGGTCTGCCTGCCTATTTTGTGCCAATACCAAGCTGTTTTCAGAACTATAGCTCTATAGCTCACCCTTTCACTTCAAACTTGCTTTATGTCAGAATCTTGGGGGAAAGGAGGCCCTTGTTTTCAGTCCTGGAAATTGGAAAGTTTCTAGTACCTCCTCTCTTTCCCACTACCTAAAATTCTCAATTTCTCTTCACTTTGACTTTCTTTTGTTTTCATCATATGAAAAGAATAAGATATTCTTCAAAAAACTGCCTCCTCTATCAAATCTCATAAGGCCCAATACAAGGAAACCCTTTTTGGGGGAGCCAGTTTGAGCATGGAAATAGGTAACATGACTGCAATTTGGAAAGACAGATCCCTGCCAGGTGAGCTCATGCCAGCTCTAGCTCCAAATCTATTCTTCCTTTCCTTTTCCTTATGCCAAGAAATTAGTATAGACTCTCCTGATAAAATCAGATTCATTTGGGAGAGAGGATCACATTTCCAAACTGATGTTGATTTTGCTATGCAGCCAAGGCTTTCCTTTCACTTCTTTCTTTTTTGTGTGTGTTTGTTTTTTTTTATTTTTATTTTTTTATTAATATTTTTTTTATTTTCCATTTTAAATTTAGATAAGAAACAAGGTTGCTTCACAAGTCAGTACGAGGTCCCTCTCCCTTTCCCTCCCCTCCTCCCGTGCCCTCTCCGCCACCCCCTACCCCCCCCCGTTATCCCCTCATTCCCCCAGGGAGGGTGAGGCCCTCCATGGGGGTGTCCATAGTCTGTCATTTCATATAGGGCAGGGCCTAGACCCTTCCCCAAGAGTTCAGGGTGAGAGTGCACCTCACATTGTTCTATGGGAGTCCAGAGACCGTGTGTATACTTGGGATGGGTACTGGTCTGCTGTCCAAGGCTCAATAGATTACCTAGGCCTCCTCACTGACACCCAGATTCAGGGGGTCTTGATCAGTCTCATGCTGGATTCCCAGGCTGATGCCTGGGATTCAAGAGTTAACCTTTGTCTGGTCAGCTGTTTCTGGGGGTTCAACCAGCCCAGTCTTAATCCCTTTGATCATCAGTCCTCCCTCTCTGATACTGGCTTTCTTGAGTTCAGCTCAGTACTTAACCAGCCAGTAAATGAAGTTTCTGTTTCCCAGACTCTCTGGCAATAGGATTGTAGGCTGGCACTCCCCAGATCTATGTCTAAAATCCATATATGAGAGAGTACATGCCATGTTTCTCTTTTTGTGACTGGGTTACCTCACTCAGGATGGTTTCTTCTAGTGTCATCCATTTGCCTGCGAATCTCATGATTCCATTATTTTTTTCTGCTGAATAGTACTCCATTGTGTAGATGTACCACATTTTCTCTATCCATTCTTCGGGTGAGGGACATCTAGGTTGCTTCCAAGTTCTGGCTATTACAAATAAAGCTGCTATGAACATAGTGGAACAGACATCTTTGTTATATGAATGGGCATCTTTTGGATATATGCCTAAGAGTGCAGTTGCTGGGTCTTGTGGTAGGTTTATTCCCATTTTTCTGAGGAATCTCCATACTGCTTTCCAAAGTGGCTGAACCAGTTGGCACTCCCACCAGCAATGGAGGAGTGTCCCCCTTTCACCACATCCTCTCCAGCATAAATTGTCATTGGTGTTTTTGATTTTAGCCATTCTGACAGGAGTGAGATGGTATCTCAGAGTTGCTTTGATTTGCATTTCCCGGATGGCTAAGGATGTTGAGCACTTTCTCAAGTGCCTCTCAGCCATTTTAGACTCCTCTATTGAAAACTCTCTATTTAGTTCTGCAGCCCACTTCTTAATTGGGTCCTTTGCTGTTTTGGAGACTTGCTTCTTGAGTTCTTTGTAAATTTTGGAGATCAACCCTCTGTCAGATGTGGGATTAGTGAATATTTTTTCCCATTCTGTGGGCTGCCTTTTTGTCTTGCTGACTGTGTCCTTTGCCTTACAGAAGCTTCTCAGTTTCAGGAGGTCCCATTTATTAATTGTTGATCTCACTGTCTGTGCTACTGGTGTTATGTTCAGGAAGCTGTCTCCTGTACCAATTCGTTCAAGGGTACCACCCACTTTCTCTTCTAAGAGGTTCAGTGTGGCTGGATTTATGTTGAGGTCTTTGATCCATTTGGACTTAAGTTTTGTGCATGGCGATAAACATGGATCGATCCGCATTTTTCTACATGCCAGTCTCCAATTATGCCAGCACCATTTGTTGAAGATGCTTTCTTTATTCCATTGTATATTTTTAGCTTCTTTGTCAAAGATCAGATGTTCGTACGTGTGTGGGTTAATACCCGGATTTTCAATTCGATTCCATTGGTCTGCCTGTCTATTTTTGTGCCAATACCAAGCTTTTTTCAGGACTATAGCTCTATAATAGAGCTTGAGGTCAGGGATGGTGATGCCTCCGGACGTTGCCTTGTTGAACAGGGTTGTTTTGTCTATCCTGGATCTTTTGTTTTTCCATACAAAATTGATTATTGTTCTTTCAAGGTCTGTGAAGAATTGTGCTGGGATTTTAATGGGGATAGCATTGAATCTGTAGATTGCTTTTGGCAGGATTGCCATTTTTACTACATTGATCCTACCTATCCAAGAGCATGGGAGATCTTTCCATTTTCTGAGGGCTTCTTTAATTTCTTTCTTTAAAGATTCAAAGTTCTTACGATACAGGTCTTTCACTTGTTTGGTTAGCGTTACCCCAAGGTATTTTATGTTGTTTGTGGCAATTGTAAAGGGTGATGTTTCTCTGATTTCTCTTTCAGCCCTTTTATCATCTGTATATAGTAGGGCTACTGACTTTCTTGAGTTGATCTTGTAACCTGCCACTTTGCTGAAGGTGTTAATCAGCTGTAAGAGTTCCCTGGTAGAGTTCTTTGGGTCATTGATGTAAACTATCATATCGTCTGCAAACAGTGAAAGTTTGACTTCTTCCTTCCCAATTTGTATCCCCTTGGTCCCCCTTTGTTGTCGTATGGCTATAGCTAGAACTTCAAGTACCATGTTGAAAAGGTATGGAGAGAGTGGACAGCCTTATTTTGTTCCTGATTTTAGAGGAATTGCGTTGAGTTTCTGTCCATTTAGTTTGATGTTGGCTGTTGGTTTACTGTATATGGCTTTTATTATGTTTAAGTATGTCCCTGTTATCCCAGATCTCTCCAAGACCTTTATCATGAAGGGGTGTTGGATTTTGTCAAAGGCTTTTTCAGCATCTAGTGAGATGATCATGTGATTTTTGTTTTTCAGCTTGTTTATATGGTGGATTACGTTGATGGATTTTCGTATGTTGAACCATCCCTGCATCCCTGGGATGAAACCTACTTGATCGTGGTGAATGATTGTTTTGATGTGTTCTTGGATCCGATTTGCCAGTATTTTAGTGAGTATTTTTGCATCAATGTTCATGAGGGATATTGGTCTGAAGTTCTCTTTCTTGGTTGTATCTTTGTGTGGCTTGGGGATCAATGTTATTGAAGCCTCATAGAAAGAGTTTGGCAAAGACCCTTCTGCTTCTATTGTGTGGAACACTTTGAGAAGAATTGGTATAAGCTGTTCTTTGAATTTGTGGTAGAATTCTGCACTGAGGCCATCTGGACCTGGACTTTTTTTGGTTGGGAGACTTTTGATGACAGCTTCTATTTCCATAGGGGTTATAGGTCTATTTAAATTGCTTATCTGTTCTTGATTTAGTTTTGGCAAATGATAGCTGTCCAGGAAGTCATCCATTTCCTTTAAATTTTCGAATTTTGTGGAGTACAGGTTTTCAAAGTATGACCTAATGATTCTCTGGATTTCCTCAGAGTCTGTTGTTATGTCCCCCTTTTCATTTCTGATTTTGTTAATTTGCGTGTTCACTCTCTGCTGTTTGGTAAGTTTGGACAAAGGTTTGTCTATCTTGTTGATTTTCTCAAAGAACCAACTCTTCGTTGCATTGATTCTTTGTATTGTTTTCCTGGTTTCTACTTTGTTGATTTCAGCCCTCAATTTGATTATTTCCTGGCGTCTACTCCTCCTGGGGGAGTTTGCTTCTTTGTGTTCTAGAGCTTTTAGCTGTGATGTTAATTCTCTGGTATAACTGTTTTCCTGTTTCTTCATGTGAGCACTTAGTGCTATGAACTTGCCCCGTAGCACTGCTTTCAAAGTGTCCCATAGGTTTGGGTATGTTGTGTCTTCATTCTCATTGAATTCGAGGAAGTCTTTAATTTCTTTTTTATTTCCTCTTTGACCCAGGGATGGTGCAGTTGAGCATTATTCAATTTCCATGAGTTTGTAGGTTTTCTGCAATTTGTGTTGTTGTTGAATTCTAATTTTAAGGCATGGTGGTCTGATAAGATGCATGGAGTTATTCCAATTTTTTTGTAGCTGCTGAGGTTTGATATGTTGCCAAGTATGTGGTCGATTTTTGAGAAGGTTCCATGTGGTGGTGAGAAGAAGGTATATTCTTTTTTATGTGGATGAAATGTTCTATAGATATCTGTTAATCCCAGTTGGGTCATTACTTCTATTAGACCCTTTGCTTCTTTGTTGAGTTTCTGTCTGGTATTCTTGTCTAGTGGTGAGAGTGGTGTGTTGAAATCTCCCACTATAACTGTGTGGGGCTTTAGATGAGATTTAAGTTCTAATAATGTTTCTTTAACGAATGTGGATGCCTTTGTATTGGGGGCATAGATGTTCAGGATAGACACTTCATCTTGGTGGGTTTCACCTGTGATGAGTATGTAATGACCTCCTTCATCTCTTTTGATTGATTTTATTTTAAAGTCTAGTTTGTTAGATATTAGGATTGCTACCCCTGCTTGTTTCTTGGGTCCATTTGATTGAAAAATTTTTTCCCAACCTTTAACTCTCAAGTAATGTCTGTCTTTGAGGGTGAGGTGTGTTTCTTGTATGCAGCAGAAGGAAGGGTTCTGTCTTCGAATCCATTCTGCTAGTCTGTGTCTTTTTATGGGTGAGTTAAGGCCGTTAATATTGAGGGATATTAATGACCATTGATTGCTCATCCTTCTTCGATTTGCGATGGTTGTTGGTGGTGGAATTATGGGTGGAATTTCGCCCCTTTGTTCTTTTGGCTGTTGGTAGAGAGGGATTCTCTAATGCTTATGTTTTTCTGGTTGTAGTTAGCTTCACTTCTTTCTAACCCTATTGCTTCCTCTACCTTAAGAGTGCAGGGATTACAGGCATATTCTGCCCATGCTCAGTTTCTGCAGGGCTTGGATAGCACTCTTGGCAAACGTTCTACCAACTGAGCTACACCCCCAACCTTTAATTTAATTTTGGATTCAAGAATACTTTAGAAGCAGGATCAGTTTTTTTTAAGGAAACGGGTTTTTCACCTCATTTGAAGTTTGTCGATACAGTTTACCAATACACAATCTCTTTCAGAAGGCAGAAGGAGAATCAATTTTTAATTTGTTTTATGTTGTCCGTATTAATGCACTCAGACCAGAACATCTAAACAAAGGAAACGATAGGCTATTATCTTCCCGAACATATATTCATAATTATTTTTGGAGATTATGAAATAATTACATTTTCCCCTCCCTTTCCTCCCTCTAAACCTTCCTATGTACCCCTTCTTCTTGGTCTCTTTCAAGTTCACCGCCTCTTTTTCCACTGTTATTGTATGAATATATGGATATACCTATATATTCTTAGCTATAACCTGCTCTACCTATGTAATGTTACTTGTATGTATATCCAACGCTGACCATTTAGTATTAGATAACCAATTGGTGTGCTCTTCCCTGGGGAAGACAAATTCTCCTGCTCTCAGCATTTCTTAGTAAGAAACATGGATTTTTCAAGGACGTATTTTCTAGGTATGATTAGTTTACATATCATTAATTTACTCATTCATTCACATGTTGGTTGCTAACCTTATTACTGTAGTGGTTTTGTTTGCTTGGTTGGTTTTGGTTTTTCAAGATAGGATTTCTCTGAGTAGCCCTGCCCATCCTGGAACTTGCTCTGTATATGAGGCTGACCTTGAACTCCCAGATGCACCTGCCTCTGTCTCTCGACTGCTTGGATTAAAGATGTGCACCACCAGTGCCTGGTGTTGGTGTGGTTTTAAAAGGTTCCACAATGCCTTTGGTGTTCTTCTTATCAGGTGGCAATTATTCACTTCTACCTCCTTGAATGTGGTCTGGCCATGCTTGGAAGTAAGTGTGAGGTGGAAATGATGCTCTATGACTTTTATGAACTATAACAGAAGAAGCTTTGCAGCTTTGGCCTGGGTCTGTTTGAATGTTTGTTCTCTGAGTTCCTCCCTCATGGGGCCAAGTCAATTGGCTGTGAGAAGCCTAGGTCACGTGGAAAAACCTAGTGTTGGTGCTCCTGTGGATAGCCCCAACTGAACTCCTGGATGATGATCAAGATCGACTACTAAACCTGTGAGCAAGCCATCATGGATGTCAAAGCGAGTTAAGATTCTGATAGCTGGAGCAGCCACAGAAGATGCCTGACTGTTGTTACCACAGGCATGATTATTTAACTGTGCCTTCCCTGATTTTCCAACCAACTCAACAGTTAAGAAATCCCTGTGCTTAGGGATAATTTGTTAATGTAGCAATGTGTAACTAGAATGGTGTGGGGGTGGAGAGAAGAGGAGAGGAGAGGAGAGGAGAGGAGAGGAGAGAGAGAGAGAGAGAGAGAGAGAGAGAGAGAGAGAGAGAGAGAGAGAGAGAGAGAGAGAGAGAGAGAGAGAGAATGGATGTTAAATAATGTGGAATTTTAAAGATGGTCAGAAGGGTTTTTTTTTAGCAAAACTATATAGATTTCTGATCTAATGCATTAACACCCTTTCAAAACCTTCTTCCTCAAGAGAAAGAAAATGCAGGTTCCCACACCTCTTTCAAAAACATAGCCCTTGATTTTTCAAGTTTTAATCTATAAATGTCTCAAACTACTGCCTAGATAATACCACTATCATATTCTCTAAGAAATTATTCTTTGGAAACAAAAAGTAAATGCGTGACTTCAGCAGAATAAAACAGCACTGGAATTTTCTATGAAAACATGTTCCAAGAAAGAGAGCAAACTGGTGTTTAATTAGGCAACTCACTTAAAGTGTTGCATTTTGACACATTTTGAATACATTTGGCCCATGATGAGGCACAGTGTGTGTTGTCAGTTATAGAAATTGCTGTAGTAAGAAGTTTCCATGGCAGTGGGGTCTAGAAGTTGTATATAATAGTTTTGGAAATAAAACGGGACAGCCTGGCATCTTTTGAAGTTCTGAGCTCCATGTCTTACAGCTGGTTGCTGCAAATGCTCATTTTATATTTATCAAAGTAAGTGGGACCCAAAGCAAAGGCTATTGTAAAAAATACCCCAACAAAAGGAAGAAAACAAATGAAGCTTAGCAATAGTAGAAGTCTAATGTAAGGAAACCAATTCAATAACTTGATGCTAATGCAGCTCACTTAAATGTGAGAATTTTCGTATATGGGACCCTATATCCTTCCCTACTTAACATTGTATAGGAGACGAGCGCAATGTCTGTTCTCAAGGATCATATGATAAGGTGAGAGAAAGATAACTATGGGGGGCAGCAGAATGAGGTTGATATGCATGATATCTTTACATTTCCAGAAGCGGAATAAATATCACTTATTCAACAAGCATTTATTTATTACCTTCTGTATGCCAGGCATCATGCAAGTGCTGAGGATAAAGACGAACCAGGAGCTTATATAAAAAGAAGGGAGATACTGAACAAGCAACAGGCAGGGAAGGAAGAGAAGAGGAGGCTGCTAGCCCTGTGAGCAAAGACTAGTGTAGGCCAGGTCCAGCCCAGATAAACTCATTAACACACCTGCTGGCCAGGTAATAAGAAAGACCCCTACCCAAAACTCAAAATTTGATGTAGAAATTGAACTTTAGAGGTGCTTGCAGGTCTACAGGACAATCAAAATCTGCTGTCCACATTCCACAGTAGATCAGAGGGTGAGTCCAACTCCAGAGACAAGTCCACACATTGAACTCCACATGGGAGAGAAACAATTGATATGTAATTGAATAGGGATGCTAGGCACAGTGTTTTTCACTCCAGTGCTCTAATACCTGAAGTGGAATCTACCACCCTCGCAGGAGCCCATAGCCCAAGCAGGTTTGAACATATAAGAGCTCAAGACAGACTAATGATTAGGATGCTTCTGAAGATAGCCTTTCAACATGAACACAGAAGCTATTTACTGAGGGAGAAGAATTGGCACCAAGGCAAAATTTTTAGAAATCGGCTATATACTTTGCAGAGTTTAGACATTCATAGTTGTATAGTCACAAGCTCGGAATTAAATGGTTCCATACATTTGATTTCCACTGGAGATTTTATTGCGTTTGTAATCTAGTTACACGGAGCATTTTTCCAGTTATTACCTACCCTAACTTACTTTTTAAACCTGGATCTAATCATGAAGGGTTCTGGTATGCTAAATGCCTTGTTATGAATGACCAAAAGTTGTTGTGTCTTATGTATGAAAATATGTATCTCATCCCCACCCCTGATGTGTGTATGTGTGTCTCCTGAACAAGTGTGGTCTGCAGGGTTTGGGGATTGTCCATATTTTACTATTTGAGAGTGAATTTATAACTTAATTTTTATCTGGCCTTCCCTCTTATCTTTCAAGCCCTAGAGCCTGAATTTAGGAGTCTGTAGATGTTGTCAAGCTAAATCTTTGCCTTTTTCACTTGTTTGTTTCTTTGTTTTTGAGACACATTTCTCTGTAGCTTTGGAGCCTGTCCTGGAACTCACTTTGTAGACCAGGCTGGCCTCAAACTCACAGAGATCCTACTGTCTCTGCCTCTCCAGTGCTGAAATTACAAGTGTGTGCCACCACCACCTGGCTTTTTTTTAAAGGCTATAAATTGGTTTGTTGTGGAAATTATTTAACTTGTTAAAATATTGTATAGTTTAAATATACACAATAAAATAACCTAAATAAGTGAAACATAGGTGAGCTTCTTAAGTTGAAAACAAATACCCATTGAGCTGGCAAGTTTTTTTTCTTAACTTGATAGATTCTTAGAGCCATATGAAAAGAGAGAGCCTCAATTGAGAAAATACTCCCTGTATTGACCTGTAGGTGAGGCTATGAAGCATTTCTTTAATGGAGAAAGTTTTTTCATACAATATATTATTTTTAATTTATTTTTATTTTTAGATTTAAATTTACATTAGAAACAAGGTTGCTTCACATGTGCCTGGGGACTGCCTGGGGACTGCTACAGAGCCTCTCCTCCTGGCAGGAGCCATGTACCTCACCCCAGATTCCTGGTTTTCTTTTCCACCAACGGGACCAGGTAAACCAGGCCCTGTATCCAGGCCTGCCTTCCAGTGCCTGGGGACTGCTACATAGCGTTTTTTATTTTTATTTTTATTTTTAAATTTAAAGTAGAAACAAGGTTGCTTCACATGTCAATTCCAGGCCCCTCTCTGTTTCCCTCCCCTCCTCCCACACCCTCCCACCAACCTCCCCAATATACCCTCATTTCCCCAGGGAGGGTGAGGCCCTCAATGGGGGTGTCCATAGTCTATCATTTCATCCAGGGCAGGGCCTAGATCCTCCCCCAAGAGTTCAGGGTGAGAGTGCATCTCTCATTGTTGGATGGGAGTCCAAAGTCCATTTGTATGCCTGGGATAAATACTGATCTACCACCCAAGGCCCCATAGATTGCCTAGGCCTCCTCACTGATGCCCACATTCAGGGGTCTTGATCAGTCCCATGTTGGATTCCCAGGCATCAGTCTGGGATTCAGGAGCTAACCCTTGTCAGGTCAGCTGTTTCTGGGGGTTAAACCAGCCCAGTCTTAACCCCTTTGCTCATCAGTCCTCCCTCTCTGTCACTGGGTTCCTTGAGTTTAACTCAGTGTTTAGCTGTAGGACTCTGCCTCTGCTTCCATCAGCCATTGGATGAAGGTTCTGTTTCCCAGACTCTCTGGCCATGGGATTGTAGGCTGGCACTCCCCAGATCTATGTCTAAAATCCATATATGAGAGAGTACATACCATGTTTGTCTTTTTGTGACTGGGTTACCACACTCAGGATGGTTTCTTCTAGTGCCATTCATTTGCCTGCAAATTTCAGGATTCCATTGTTTTTTTCTGCTGAATAGTACTCCATTGTATAAATGTACCACATTTTCTCTATCCACTCTTCAGTTGAAGGCATCTAGGCTGCTTCCAAGTTCTGGCTATTACAAATAATGCTGCTATGAACATAGTGGAATAGATGTCCTTGTTGCATGAATGTGCATCTTTTGGGTATATGCCTAAGAGTGGAATTGCTGGGTCTTGTGGTAGGCTTATTCCCATTTTCCTGAGGAATCTCCATACTGATTTCCAAAGTGGCTGTACGAGTTGGCACCCCCACCAGCAGTGGAGGAGTGTTCTCCTTTCTCCACATCCTCTCCAGCATAAACTGCCATTGTTGTTTTTGATTTTAGCCATTCTGACAGGAGTAAAATGATATCTCAGAGTTGTTTTCATTTGCATTTCCCTGATGGTAGGGATGTTGAGCTCTTTCTCAAGTGTCTCTCAGCCATTTTAGACTCCTCTATTGAGAATTCTCTATTTAGTTCTGTAGCCCACTTTTTAATTGGATCCTTTGGTGTTTTGCAAACTTGCTTCTTGAGTTCTTTATAAATTTTGGAGATCAGCCCTCTGTCAGATGTGGGATTAGTGAATATCTTTTCCCATTCTGTGGGCTGCCTTTTTGTCTTGCTGACTGTGTCCTTTGCCTTACAGAAGCTTCTCAGTTTCAGGAGGTCCCATTTATTAATTGTTGACCTCACCGTCTGTGCTACTGGTGTTATGTTCAGGAAGCAGTCTCCTGTACCAAGTCGTTCAAAAGTACTGCCCACTTTCTCTTCTATGTGTTTCAGTGTGGCTGGATTAGTCTCCTGTACCAAGTCATTCAAAAGTACTGCCCACTTTCTCTTCTAAGTGTTTCAGTGTGGCTGGATTTATGTTGAGGTCTTTGATACATTTGGACTTAAATTTTGTGCATGGTGATAGACATGTATCTATCCATATTCTTCTACATGCCAGCTTCCAGTTATGCCAGAACCATTTGTTGAAGATGCTTTCTTTTTACCATTCTATATTTTTAGCTTCTTTGTCAAAGATCAGATGTTAATACATGTATGTGTTATTATCAGGGTGTTCAATTTGATTCCATTGGTCTACCTGTCTATTTTTGTGCCAATACCAAGTTGTTTTCAGGACTACAGCTCTATAATAGAGCTTGAAGTCAGGGATGGTGATGCCTCCAGATGTTGCTTTGTTGAATAAGGTTGTTTCATACAATATATTCTTATATAGTTTCCCTTCCCATCTCCTTCCAGATCCTCCCCACCTCTCCATACATCTAACTTCTCCTCTCTTTAAAAACTAAACAGGCAAATAAGCTAGAATATTTTTATAGTTCTTTATTTTAGAAACAATCTTATTTTACTTATCAATCCCCCCATTCCATCGACTTCCCATCCTCCCATGCCCTTCCACCAACCCCCAACACCACCCCCACCCAGTCCCAAAGGATAGTGAGGCCCTCCACAGGGGATCATCAATGTCTGTCACAAGAGACACAAGCATACAACCTATCAAACCACAAAATCAATAACAATATACAAGAAAAATGCCAGTACGATTAATAAGACCTCTCTATTCTTAAAATAATCTGAGACTTGAGTGATTTACTTAACCCCTGAAAATCTAGATGATAGTTTCTTGATCTGTGAAATGGGGATAATGATATTTAGCTCATGTGATGTTTATGAAGATAAACAAACACATATTGTTTTATGTGATTCATTGCTTGTAGCAACAACAGGGGAAATGGAAGCTATTACTGTTAGAGTTAAAGGTACCAAGAAAAGGTATGCCACCCAGAAATAAGATTTAAGATCTTTTTACACTATGCGCAGAGTTGTAGACGTAACTAAACCAACCTCACTTAAGGTGCAGTTTATTTGCTACTTTGCAAGGTTAATTCTCTTCCAGAAAGATAGAGCCTTTCCTCACAACATGCAGAAAGATTTTTGCAGACCAAAGATTATTTGGCTTCAAACCCAAGCACTTCTCATTTCTACATAAATTAATAATTCAAAGCAATTTCTAAATAACAAACTTCCATTTCACTAAAGACAAGAATCCACTAATGGATGCCTCTAAACTTAGCAAGAACTCCAATGTGTAATGGATGGGTTTTTGTTGTCTTCCTCATAATGCACACTGATGGGCCAGCACTGGGGACATTGGAGGGTGTTGTATACAATCAGGCAACTGTCCAGAACCAACTTCTTCTTGGGCTGTAGATTCTAATGCTGTTACAGTGGACTTCCAAGCCATTAATTCTCTGTGAAAAAGTAAGAGTGATAGGTTCTGACATCAACAGTTTCAAACAGCCTAATGGGATATACTAGGGCTGCCTTCCAGGGTTGATGAGCTCAGCTGCTGATGGGAGTAGCTGAAGAAAATGTTCAGCACAGCTGAGATAACCCAACAGTTCTTTCCTGAACTCCTGCGGCTGGAGTTCATTTGGAGTTTATTTTACTCTTGAAAATTTGGATTAAGAAATGCTTCTAACGCTCTCAAAGCACAAGACTCCCTTTCCCCCCTCCCATTGCCTGACCTCATCAGGTTTTGTTTCAACTTGTCTATGGAAGTGTGTGTTTTCATTCACTATTAGATGGATAGTTAGCCTGAATGCTAGCTAATGTGTTTTCTGCTGCTTAGGAGAGGCAGACAAGCAAAGCACAATGCAGACTCAAGACAGGCTTGCTGTTGAGAGCTGGAAAGAAGCCCAAGAGAGTTACATGCCAAACCATGAGATTTTGAGATTTAGGTTTTTAAATTTTAAGATCAGGAAGAGCAGAAAGCAGAACTCCAAATCCTTCCTTCCAGATCTCACAGGGGCCTGCAGAGCACAGGAGCAAAATATGTAGAGAGGGGGCGGCTTGAAAATTTTCTGGGTATGTATGCACACGAGAGGAAGCTCCCTTACTCTCTGGGACAGCCATTGGCAAGATGGTGAATATTTACCTTATTTCTAACTATTGTAGATGTTTTCTGTAGTCAGGGCAGGTTACATAATTGGCGGGACTAAATGTTTAAAAATCCCATGTTCAAAAATCAGGAAACGGACTGGGGAGATGGATCTGTGGGGAAAGTGCTTGCTGTATAAGCATGATGACCTGAGTGTAGATCTCTAGCAGCCATGGAAAAAGCCAGGCATGGAGGCTGCTCCTGTAATCTAAGTGCCAATGAGGCAGAGAAAGAACAATCCCCAGAGTTCACTGGTTGACCAGTCTAGTCATGAGATGAGCTCCAGGTTCAGTGAGAGATCTTATCAAGATACATATAGTGGAGAATAATTAAGGAAGACACGAGACTTTGACCTCCATCTTCCACATGCAGACATACATGTGTGCACACAGACACGAATATGCATACACAAAAAATAAATAAGGAAAATATGAAAAGTTCCATTTGATGCCATCCCCCTTCTCTTCCTTGCAGTATTCTTAGATCTTCATAGGCACTTGAGAATCCATCCGGAGATGTAACGTACATGGTTCTTCACTTTCCAGGTTGCTCTCACCAGCCACTACACCAACATTCAGGATCCTAACCGAGGTGTGGAAGTCAACCCCCTTCCCATAACCCACTGCCACAACTCCCGTGTGGATGATCAACCCTCATAGAACTGAAATTTCTGTACCTAGCATTGGGCAAACTAGAGGGCCACGCCTACTACGTTGCCTGCCGAACCCACCATTGTGCTGCCAGCCTAAAATGGGAACACTAGTGGCTATATCCAATAAAAGACTCTGGGAGGCAGAGGCCCTGCCTTGACCACCCCTACCCCTGCCCCCCACCCTGATTGAGAAACACTGAGTAGCTCATTTGGAATTTGAAATAAGGATGTTTGGGTTTTGACTGCACTGGTTTATAGAAAGCACTGACAGTACAAAGTCCCCAGCCCAGCCATTGATTTCCAGTACTCAGAGACAGGGATAATGCTAGGAATCTGATACTACTGCCTTTATGCCTGTCCCTCCATCTGAGTATATTCAGAAAACTCTGCAACCAACTCAGTCTCAGTGGGTAGGACCTGAGGTTCATGACTCCCCTGGGAGGGGTTACCTAAGACCATCAGAAATCAGACATGTGCATTACAATTCATAACAGTAGCAAAATTACAGTTATGAAGTAGCAACAAAAATAATTTTATGTTTTGGGGTCATGACAACACGAGGAATTGTATTAAAGGGTCATAGCATTAGGAAAGTTAAGAACCACTGATGTGGGCATTTTCTTAATTAGTGACTGATATCAGAGAGCCCATCCTATTGTAGATGGGGTCATCCTGGGCTGTTAGTCTTGGGTACTATAAGAAATCAGGTTGAATTTCCTGAGGAGATTGGGAGCATGGGGGGAGGGAAAGGGAGAAGGAGCTGGGAGAAAGAGAGGGGGAGAAGAGGAGGGGAGAGGACATGGGGGAGCAGGGAGATTGAGTCAGAGGAAGAATAGAGGAGAGCAGGATGTGAGACACCATAATAGAGGGAGCCATTATAGGTTTGAGGAGAGATCTGGCACTAGTGAGATTTCTAGAGAGATATACAAGGAAGACACCAACTGGCAATCTAAGCAATAGTGGAGAGGCTACTTTAAATGCCCTCCCCGGATAATGAGATTGATGACTACATTATATGCCATCCTAGAGCCTTCATCCAGTAGCAGACACCCACATCTAAACACTGAGCTGAACTCTGGAATCCAGTTGCAGAGAGGGAGGAGTGATGAGCAAAGGGGTCAAGACTAGACTGGAGAGACCCACAGAAACGGCTGACTTGAACAAGGATGAGCTCATGGACTCCAGACGTGTGACTGAGAGGCCAGCATGGGACAGATCCAGATCCCCAGAATGTGGATGTGAGTGAGGAGGTCTAGGCAATCTGTGTGGCCTTGGGTGGTAGGTCAGTATTTATCCCTGGCATGAAAATGGACTTTGGGTGTCCATTCCACATGGAGGGATGCTCTCTCAGCCTGGACACATGTGGGAGGGCCTAGGCCCTGCCTGGGATGATATGACAGACTCTGTAGATTCCCCATGGAAGGCCTCATCCTCCCTGGGGAGCTGAGGGGTAATGGGATGGGGAGTGGGGTGGTTGGTGGGGGAAAGAGCAGTAGGGGAGGGAAAGGAAGATGGGATTACATGTGAAGCAAGCTTGTTTCTAATTTAAATAATAATAAATAACAATAAATTTAAAAAGTCTAAAATAAATCTGGCTGAGTAAGCCAAGGGAAGCAAGCCAGTAAGGACCACCCCTCCATGGTCTCAGCATCAGCTCTTGCCTCCAGGATCCTGCCTTATTTGAATTCCTGGCCTGACTTCCTTCAGTAATGGAAGTATACTGTAAACCAAATGAACTCTTTCCTCCCCAACTTGCTTTTGGTCATGGTGTTTCATCACAACAATATAAACCCTAACTTAGTCAGTGATCCCATCCAATGCGTAGCTTTAACTCTCATCTGTGTATTGATTCATATACTCTTTGCCTCCAGATATGTATGTCAATCTACCTACCTGACATCTCTGTGGATTTCTAAGAGGCAACTCACACATTTGTCCTTTGTCTTACTTCTTTTCACGAGATCTTCCTCAATTCAATAACTATAAACTCACTTCTCCTTTTCAAGCTCTGAGTCTTGGTGTCCTAGTTTAATTAATTGGTAATGATAAGCAGAGCAGCCATAATCAACTTGGAAAGGAGAGGGCTTATTTCAGTTTATGATTATAAACTGTCATGAGAGGAAGTTGGGATAGGAAATCAAGGCAGAAACAGGAGCAGAGACCATGGAGGAGTGCTGTTTCCTGGCTTGCTTCTTCTGGTTAGCTAATTGTTTTCTTACACAACCTAGAATCACCTGCTGGCAGATGGCACTGCCCACATGGCCTCAGCCCTTCCACATAAATCAAGAAAATGCCCCCCACAGGCTTGCCTACAGGCCAGTCTAAAGGACACGTGTTCTCAGTTGAAGTTCCCTATGCTCAAATTGACATTTCCTAGGCTCAAATCACTCTGGCTTATGTCACGTCAATGAAAACTAATCAACACACTTGAGTATCATCCTTGATTCTTCATTTCTCTCATATCTCACATCCATTGCATCGATAACATTTGTTGGCATTCCTTTCAAACTCTAACTGAAATCTCATCACTATTAATGTGCCATCATAGACTCAGCCCCCATCACTTCCCAAATAGTAGCTTCAGAAACAGGTCTCTCAAGCCTACTCTGGGTCACCTTAACACAGAAGCCAGAGGACCTTGTTTAAACAGAAGCTGATCACACCCCTTGCCTGGCTCACAGTCTTGCACTGACACATTTTGCATTTCTTTTTCTAGAGAGACTTACACAAGCTTTTATGTAATGACTCCAGATAGGGTACAATTAATATACCCAATAAATTATCCCATTTAAAACCATTTGGTGAAACAATACATTTATGTGGATTTCTTACAGAAGCATGGGTGACTCAAAACAGAAGAATTGTGGGGAAAATTTCATCCTAGCCTAGGTGACAACCTCCTGAAAGTCGTCTGTATGGAGTCCACCCTTTAGTTAACTTTGTACCTCACACAATAGTGTCCAACTCCTTGCCTGTGGGCAGCATGTACTCCTCGATAGATATGAGTGAAATTCAACACAAACCACAAAATTCCCTAAACATGGACTTTTTTTTACAAGTCAACATTGAATTTTTGAGGTATGAACCTTAGAGATGATCATGTCATTTTGGAGTGTCAAAAAGTTATATATGCCCGTTAGCACATCCTGAGTGTACATGTAGCTGGTCATGATTATAAGTGACTGGGTGATGGAGTGACAGAGGTCCTTGCCCTCACAGATTATAAGGGAAACTGGGGATGTTAATCACATAAGGGTGTCTGTCTACTCAAAGGAGGAAATACCTGGTTTCTGCCCAGAAGACTAGGAGTGGATATTGTTAATGACCTGATGACCTTTGCCATCTGTAGAAGCAGACTTCACCCAGATCACCAGAAGGTTTATTCCCAGACACCTTCCCTGGACCTTTAGCTCTCAGTCAACAATGAATGCCATCCTTATTGGAGATGTCACATGTACATTATAACCTGCTGACCTCTACCCTATATTCGTCAGAGACCACACCAGATCCTCAGCCCCTAAAGTATAAAACCCGTGTTCCTGGTCACACATGCTTTGCATAGGAGTCTCTGTGTAGTTATACCTTAAGCTTTACCTGGAACTGGAATGATCATTGCCTGGAATCCTTTTCCCCAATTCTACTGTGTTTAAACTTCTGGCAATAAACCACCTGACATCAGATTCTTTAGGAGTTTGATCCAGACCTGTGGAGTCAGGCTCAACCGAGTTTTCAGTCTCACCTCTTTGTGGTCTGTTTCCCTGTCAGCCATGATGCTTACAGGACCCTTATACCTGGAGTGGGATAATGGCTTCAGTGGCTATAATATTAATTGAGGGTGTCATGATCTGCCCCACCTTCTCCAAGGGAATGTTAAAAGGGCAAATTTGTGAGGGTCCATTGCAGGTTATCTCAGCTGTTCTTCCATGATGAATAGAGCCATGTCATGGCCAGAGGATGGAGTTCCATAATAGTCCCATTGAGGCTTGAATGTGAAATGTCTTCCACATGCTCATGTTTGAATACTTGGTTTTGAGTTGGTGGTGCTTTGGGGGAAGATTATAGAACCTGCAGTGCATGGAGCTTCACTGTAGGAAGTGGGTTACTGAGGGTGGGCTTCCAGGCTTTATGGTCTGACTCCAGTTTCTGTTAGTATCTGCTTCCTGAGTGTGGATACAATGTGACTATGCAGTCCCCTACTCCTGCCACCATGCCTACCCTGCTTGCTTCCATGTCTTCCCCACTGTGATGGACTATGTCCCTCTGGTACTGTAAGCTAAAACAAAGCCTTTCCCCCTAAGTTGCTTTAGCCAGGGTATTTTATCACAGCGTCAGGAAAAGTAACTATATCAGTCCCTTCTCACTTAAATGAAAAGCCAGTGTCCTCGCAGGAATCAACTCAGTGGCTGCGTGCTTTCTGGGCCTTTGCAACACCTTGGATTCCATCCCTACCACCACTCCTACTGCAACAACGAAAGGCCATATCCTCACACTGGCACACGAAAGGCCATTTGCCACCCACTTCCTCACCCTTGCTTTCTTCCCTTTATCACTTCTCAGGCTTTGTCTCTTCCAAGTTTCCTCCTTCTGTTTGAGCACAGTAACCTTTTTGCTGGTATCAGGTATGTCAGGCATCTGCCCTTCAGGGCCCTTGCAGTTTTTATTCCTTCTGCTGTGAATCCTCTCCCCAAGCTTCTGCCCTGGACTCCTATAGCTCCTTCAGGTCTCCTCTCAAATATGATCTGAGGAGACCTCCTTTTTTTTACTTGCATATGTACAACCCCCAATCTTGGTGCTACTCTTCCTTTTTGTGACTAGAGAAAGGTCAAAGTCTCCCATCTAAAATAGATTTAAAATATTTATAGTATTAGGATACTAGTATGTGACCATTAAAAGCCTGTAGTAATTGTGGCTTGAAGAAAGTGGATATGAGAGTCAGGCCAGTGTGGTTCCCCTGCTTCATCATTCACAGGCCTGAGGTCCTCATATTGTGTTCCCATCTGCATCCTGAAGCTGGGTCACCACCAGGTCTGGATTCCTGCTAGCAGAAGAGAAAGAGGACACAGCAGAGGCACAGAGTAGGAGAAACACAATTGTTTTACACTCACATTTCATTAATGAGGGCTTAATCCTGTTAGCATACCTAAGCAAGGTTAAGAAAAAGGGTTTCTTATTTTATTTCTGTGTATAGGTATTTTGTCTCTCTCTGTGTGTGTACATGCACCTTATGCATGCCTAGTGCCTGTAGAGGCCAGAAGAACGTGTCAGCCCCCCCCCCAAAAAACCTTCTGACTTCTGCCATTATGAATCACTGTAGGACTTCCTGCTAAATCCTCTTCACTCCTGTCCTGGGAAATTGACTCTTTCCCAGGAGCCATCACGTTGGTTCGTGCTGGGAACCAATCTCAGGTCCTTTGGAAAAGCATCATGTGCCCTTAACCACTGAGCCACCTCCCCAGTTCCAGGAAACAGCTCAGCTGGGCATCCATTCTCCTGGTAAAATGGATTTTCAGCTAGCATCTATCTGTGTCCCTGCTCACTATCCCAGTAGGAACTGTATAGGGTTCTTCTGTCTTCTGGGTGTTCAGAGTGGTGGCTGACACAGGGGTTCAGCAAATATTTGTAGATAACTGAGGGCAATGGAGCTGTGAAGACTTTCTCCCGAAATTCACAACAGCACACATATCTCCCCTAGGACAATCATTTATTGTCATTATTGATTGTCATCTGGAAGTTTAATGTAATCATTCCTTCAGGAAAACGAAGATGAGATCTTCTTCAGTTCCTTGCATCTCAGTAGGGATGCTCTTGTAGACAAATCCAGTGCTGTAATCCAAAAACCCTTAAGAGTTCCTCACATTGGCTCTGGGCAGAGTGTCAATTTCCCAGGATGGTAGTGAAGAGGATTTAGCAGGAATTCCTAAGGTTATATCCTACAGTGATTCAGAATGGCAGAAGTCAGTAGTTTCTTCTACTTGCCTTCCTTCCTTCCTTCCTACCTACCTACCTACCTACCTATCTACCTATCTACCTACCTACATATCTACCTATCTACTGTATGTGTCATTTATGTCATGTGTCTTGATCCCACTCATTTCCCCATCCCTTCCCTTCTGTCCTCTGCCATGCACATCCCACAAATAAAACAAAGTTTAAGAGAAAAAAATAAAATATAAAAGAGGAAATACTTAATCTTGTTATGGAAGCTGCTGTGTGACACATTGAGTCACACCACAAATCCCCTTGTCCTTGTATCTTTACCTGCAGGTGTTCTTTGCTGAGTCATTGGTTTGGTTTGAGGCCTCTGGTTTCTACTTCCCTATCAATGCTGGACCCTCACTAGGGCTCCTCCTGGATATCCTGTTTTTATCCTGTGTTGTGGAGATCTTGCTGCTCTAGGCCTGCAGGTCTGGTCCCTTCACGTGCTCTGGCAGATCATAGATGGTGTGGGCCAAGTCATAACCCTGGGTCTGGGCCTGGGCAACTGTAGGGTTGGCTCACCAGATGATCAATGGGGACAGGTCTCCCATGCTCACAATTTCAGGGCTGACTCACCCACACCTCCTCTAACTGGGTTGGCTCTATGGTGCTGCTCTGTGAGGTGCAGGGCCTGCTCTCCTGACTGCTGCAGGTTGTGGAGAGCAGAGACAGCTCTGCCACCCTTGTTACCTCAGGATCAATACTCCCTCCTGCCTTAGATGTTGATGGGTGGGGTGGAGGGAGGACATCTTTTCCCCAGCCAATGCTGCCCTGTGGGAGATGAGGGGTTGGGCTAGGTCTTCCACAGTCACATTCTCAGGGCTGGGTGGTCTCTTCTGGGGGGCTGTGCAGACAAAGTACAGGGCAAGCTTCCCTGTGGGGACACCAGACCTTGAGCAGAAACCCACTTCCCCTTTGGCCTGGGAGCAGGCAGCTGTGAGATGTTTACTGAAAACAATTCAGTGCTATAAAGCTCTTGATAGGGCTCAGATAAGGGTTTGCTCACTGAAACACCATGACTTTGACACCCCCTAGGGCTAGATGCCTCTTCCTCTTCCCCTGCTGTGTCTCCCCCCCCCCCCATTCTGGGGCCGGAGATTAAACCACCAGCCAGGAGGGTGAGAAGTCTGGAAAGAATTGTATGTAGATGGATGGCAGAAGTCCTTAAAGAGGGGAAGCGTTTTTTTCTTGGAGAGACTTCTCCTAAGGGGAGCTCTCTCTCTCCTAAGCGGCCTTGAGTTCTCCTCCTAAGCTGACTGGGGAAGCATAAAGTTTTCTTAAAGCAACCGACCGGTCTCTGTGTCATCTATCCCGACCACCTCGCTGCATTCTCAGATGCAGGCCGCACAGCAGGTGTGACACTTCCCCATGTATTGCTGCTGGTCAAGAGGTCAGCTCGCTGACCATCTCAGCCTGCTCCCTTCTTCTGTCCTCTCTTTAGATGTGCCTCTGTCCACAGGACCTGAAACATTCTCTCTCTCTTCATTCTCTCTCACCTCTCTCATTTCCATTTCCCCGTCTCTCATCCCTCTCCTTTCTGCTCTTTGTCTCTCTCCTCTGTCTGTATTCACACCCATACACACAATTTTGAAATACTTATAAAGTTGCAAATCCAAGAATATCAGTATTCCCTCTTACATTTTTCATCCATTGTTTATATATCACCTATATCTCCAGCTTATCATCTCCATATCTTTTTTTCTGAGTCTCTCCCCCCACTCTATACACACATATACACACCCCCAAAGGTCAATCTTCTTTGTTTTCCTCCATATTCTTCACTTTATTTTTGAGATGGATCCCTGAACCTGGAACTAAACTGGCTGGCCCACAAGCCTCAGAGTTCTTCTTGTCTCCATCTCTCTAGTGCAGGGATTGCAGGTGTCTTAGGTTTTCTATTGCTATAAAGAGACACCATGACCACGGCAACTCCTATCAAGGGAAATCATTTAATTGGGGTGGTTTATGTTTTTCAGAGGTTCAGTATATTATTAACATTGCAGTGTGCAGGCAGACATGGTGCTGGCTACATCTTAATACAAAGGCAGCAGGAATTGGCCTGTCTCACTGGGCATGGCTTGAGAATATATGAGACCTCAAAGCCCACCCCCACAGCAACACACTTCCTCCAACAACTCCTACTCTTACAAGGCCACATCACCTAATAGTGCCACTCCCTTTGTGGGGGCCATTTTCTTTCAAGCCACAATGACAAGTATATGTTACTGTGCCTGAATTTTTACACGAATGCTAGGGACCCCCATCTCAGGTTTTCATCCATGTGTAGAAAGCACTTTACTGAACAACACATCTCCTGTGCTGCGTCTTTTTAAGAATAAGTTACATACATACATATCATGTTCATTTCTACCTATTGCAGCTATTCTCTTACATAACCACAGTCCAATTTCCAACTTGAGCAAACTTAATATTGATATTTTAACTACTATTTGCAATCCAATATCATCTGTTGGCCTCAATAATGCTTTTTATATGAATATTTTTCATCTAGGAGAGCATCCAGTCTTTAGTTCCCATGTTACTTTAGTTTTCATTAATCTGGACTCTTTCCACAGCCCCCTTTTTGTGTTCCATAACATTATTTTTCTTTTTTCTTTTTGGTTTTCAAGACAGTGTTTCTCTGTGTAACTGTCTTAGCTATTTCTGGAACTCACGTTGTAGACAAGTCTGGCCTCAGAGATCCACTTGCCTCTGCCTCTTGAGTGCTGGGATTAAAGGCGTGTGCCACCAATGCCCAGCAACATTAATAATTTAAATACCCACCACATGTTTTGCTCATTGTTATAGAAATTGTTTCATTTGGAACTTACCTTGTATTCTCCTGATTAGATTCTGGTCATATATCCTTTGCCAGAAAACTATGCAGACAGTATTATGTTTTTCTTGTAGTATCACATTTAGGGGGTGGAGATATGGCTTAGTTGTTAAGAGCACTTGCTGCTCTCCTAGAGGACCAGAGTTTAGTTTCCAACACCCACATCATGTGGTTCATAAATGTCTGTAACTTCAGTTCCAGTGGGTCTGACACTATAGCCTCTGATGGTACCTACAACTCAAATGTGCATATCCACATTCAGATACACATAACTCAAAGAAAATCTTTACAGTATCATATCTGGAAGTCTATGGTGTCTGTCTCTCCCTCAACAATGAGATTAATTTATATTTTCCAATTTCTTCCAGCACAATATCACTGGATTCCCCCATCTGGCACATGTACAGTATTGATGGAGACACTTTAAGTTCATGCAGATATCTTCATCAAAATTTCATTGTGTATTTAGAATTCATTGATCATTCTTGCTTGAGCCAATCTTTGTCATAAGGGGTAGAAGATGATTTCTCCCCAATTCCAACACCAACTTCACACTGACCTCCCGAATCTTGCTATTCCACAGTAAGTAGATGTTTTCTCCTCTTCTCTACTTAGCTGTCTGTGCACCTGTGTTCTAAATACCTGTCTGCTGATCAGTATAGACCTATGAGTTTCCATGTTTATCCAATCATTTGTTGTTGGAACATGATCCAAGGGTGGAGCCATGTGAGAAGATTTCTGAGTGCTTGTGGTAGTTTGAATGTAATTGGCCCCCATAAGCTCATAGGGGTGGCATTGTTAGGAGGTAAAGTTTTACTGTAGTAGGTGTGGCCTTGTTGGAAGAAGTGTGTCACTGTGGGTGTGGACTTTGAGGTTTTTTCTCAAGCTTCCTCAGTGAGACTTTGAGACCATTATTCCTGTAGCCTACAAGATGTAAGACTCTCAGCTCCTCCAGCACCATGTCTGCCTGCATGCCACCATGCTCCCCGCCATGATGATAATGGACTAAACCTCTGAAACTGTAAGTGAGCCTCCTCAATTAAATGTTTCCTTTATAAGAGTTGCTATGGATATGGTGTCTCTTCGCAGCAATAAAAACCCTAAGACAATACTTGTGTGAAAACTCCAAGAAAACAAGAATCTTGTGTCGGCAGTTTCTTCAAACACATGGAATTGTTTTTGGATTATGCTTTGTGCTCCTCTCAGATGTAGCAGGTAGGAGGGAGTTTACTTCAGATTATTTATTGCAACTAAATGTTATTTTTAAGTATCTATGGAAAAACAAGTTTTTTGCCACATGTGGATTTTCTTTGTGATTGGACACTTTACCTGGGTGACTCTTCTTAACTCTCAAAGAATGAATTGGGTGATGATTTGAATAAAGTCTGCTTTATTTTGGGCTCCATTCTCCCAGGTCCAAATACCTTTATAGTGGTAAACAGTTTGTAACTCATTATTCTGCTTAATTATGTTGGTGCTCAAACTGTCTCAGATTTGGTCAGAGTGAATCATGCATCTTTGTGACAGACCCCATTATTTTTCTTTTTTAGCTTGTAATAATTGCTTTCCTCATTCCTGAGGTAAAATACCCAACACAAGTAATTTAGGTGAACTAAGCTTTATTTTGGTTTATGATTCTAGGGGATAAATTCCATTATAAGAGATGGCATCAGAAATATGAGGTAACTGGTCACATTATGTGCAACTCACTTTCTCCCTTTTATTCAGTTCAGGACACCAGCCCAGGAAAGGGTGTCACCCACAATTAAGGTGGGTCTTCCCACCTCAATTTACTTAAATTAGATCATCCCTCACAGACATGTCCAGAGCCTTGCCTCCTAGATTTTTTGATCCCATTAATTTGATCATAAGGACTAACTACTACAAAGCATATCTTTACTTTCTTCCTCTTATATGAATGCAATTAGATATCACAATCTCAGTACCATATGTGTTCATTTTATTGAGGTATTTTTGCTTGTTATCTCCTTCACTAGAAAGAGTTGAGAGATGTATGTGTCTCATATATATGCACATATACATATCCATATACATACATATCCAGTATGTGTGCACAAAACAAGCATATACATATACTTACATGTAATTTAGAAATTATGAGTTTTCATGATACTCTTCATTTATTCCTCACTTTTCCCATTTCATATTTTGGTGTTCATTCCTTCTTTCATATTCAGGATGCTGACTCTCAGTGACATCACATTTTACTAGTTCTATGTTACATTTGAAATAGTTGAGCATTGTGTAACTCAGCCAACAATAGACATCTAATCAAGATGAAATTTGAATTTTCCTGTCACCACCCTGTCCAACACTAACAATTTACGATCAAGTATCAAACAGGTTTCATTCCAGATATAGTTAAGTGGACAACCAAGAATAGCCATCATGGGTGTTGAATATCATGGTAACCCATATTTAAAACAACTCCAACACTCATCAACAGGCAAATGTGTGAACAAATTTCAGTATTCTTTTATTGTAGACTCTTTTACACAATTAAAATAAATAGATAATTGACATGAATTACAGCAAAAATATCAAATATCTAATCTTGAGTTTGAAAAGTCAGACGCTAACCTGTATACTGCATAATTCCATATATGAAGTTTGCACAGTAGGTGATTGATCTATGATGCTAGAAATCAGGCTAACAGACGACTCAGGCCAGGAAGAGTTTGATTGGATAGGACACTGAGTAATTGTATGTGATCATAGCAATAGTCCATGAATTTATTGATTGGTGCTTACACTGTTGCCTGTGTTTATTCACATAACTGTACATATAAGAGTTATATATTTTATTATAAGCAAATACAAAAATCTACAGCTAAAACATTCCATTCCTCTATTCCCAAAGTACAGATGATATGCAGGAGAAGAAGTGATGGTTAAGCATTTGTTGATAGAAACCAGTGAGATTGTGGAGCAATTTGTTATTGCAGCACAGTCCAGATTCACTGCCCCATTGGGCTCACTCTCCCATTAGCACATCCAGTGATTTGAGAAAATCTTTGGTAAAGAAACCTGCTTGGTACTACTTAATCCAATATTTCTCAAACTATTTGAGTATTGACTATTCTTCCTACAGAGCACATCAGAACAGTATGAAAGTATTTCCTCAAAATACAATCTGCATAATATTTCACATCCTTTACTCCCCCCTCTACCCCTCTCTCTACTGATGCTGGGGATTGACTCTGGGTCTTACTAGGCAAGTGTTCTAATACTAAGCTATATCTCCATTTGCCCTTTGTAGAATAATTTCCACATCTTAGCAGTTTAAGACACTGATGTTGCCATGCCAATAGTTATGACCAAATTATGAGAACTATTAGCCCATTGCCACTGACTATCCACTTCCTACTCCTGCTCTCTTCACCACGATGGGCTGTATCCCTCAAACTGGGAAATCACATAAATTCCTCTCCTAAGTTGTTTTTTGCCAGGTATATGTCTATAGTAAGGAGAAAAGGAACCAGTCTGTTAGCTGTTGCTGCTATGTGAACTATCACTGTCCATTACCAGCCATTTAAGGTCTCATGGGCTTTAATGCTATATGATGGTCTGTGATAAGACTGGGTTAAGAATGCAGGACACCCTGTTGGTACCATGATGTTAGAGAGTGCTTTAATGGAGCTCCTTCAGCCTTAGGCTCTGACTGTCATCCTCTCTGTGTTTCAGAACCTTCATCAGAGTAGACACAGGGCAGACAGCAGTCTCCAATCCCCTTCTCTCCAGGCATCTTCTCTTTTTTGCCTCCAAAAAAAGTACCAAAAAATCAACTCCAGAAAAACAGGCCTGCTGGTTTAAGAGATACCAACTTGGACATTTTGCTTTGTGTGGGTCCCTCATATACTTTCTCCACAACTACTCAGCAATTTCAGAATGCAGAGATGGGAGAAGTTGGGAGCCACAATTCTGATGTCATAGGGCACTGAAAAAGTGCCTAAGTTCATGGTTGTTCTATATTTAATTCAAGGACACTGAGCCACTGGGATGAAGAGGTAGCCAATGTCTTTAGGCTACAGTCCAGAGGAGTTAAGCTATTCTCATTTTAGTAATTTTATTCTCTGACAATTATATTCATACATGTATGTAATACATTATGACCATACTGATCCATCTATCTACACACTCTTATCTCCTTTTATCTTCTTTCCACCCACACCAACATCATTCTCTATCCCCTTCCTTCCACTAAGTCCCTATCCACATCCATTTTTTATTTTGTGTTTTTAGATTTAAAGACTTTCTTTTTAAAAAATTGTGGTACAATATTTAAATATGCAATCCCATCTACAAGGAATTCTTTGAAAAATTGCCCACCACTGAAGTCATGTAGCATGCTTAGCTTCAGTCCCACTGAGCCCTTGTGGGAAAGAAAAACTTCAGTGGTGAGCTTATAAATGGAAAGAGAGGAAAATAGATGGGAGAGGTGATGGAAGGAATGAGGGAATAATAAATCTGATTCGGAAAATAGCTCACAGTTTAAAATCCAAATGAAAATAAGACCTGGAAGCTAATTCAGAAAAAAAATGATATGAACTGTACGTACATAGCTCACTGATAGAACATATGCTTAGTATCATGAAATGAAGCCTTGGTCCCTTCCCAACATAAGAGAGAGGAAGAAAGCAATAAGGAGAGAAAGAAAGAGATGAGAGGGGCTGGGGAGATGACTCAGTTGGTAAAGTGCCTGATGTACAAATATGAGGACCCAAGATCAGGTCCCTAGTACTGATGTATAAGGTGACTGTGATGATACATGCCTATATCCCCAGTAATGGTATAGGGGAGTTGAGAGACAGGTAAACTCCTGGAGCCCATTGGCCTGTCAGCCTGCCTGAATGGATGAGCACCAGGTTCTTTGTTCTCAAAAAGCCTGGTTCAAGAAATAAGGTGGAACACAATAAAGGAAGACTTATGTTGATCTCTGTCCTCCACACATCCAAACACATACATGTACACACAACCAACATATGAATATAATTATACCACAGATGGGGGAGAGAAAAGAAAAGAAATATGATGAATGAATTAAATCAACCAACACAGGTCCACTAAATATGTTTCCCCTGAATCTAATCAACAAAACTGAAAAAAGAAATATATTTCAAAGTTCTTTCATATTTAATTATCATACTTTGGTTGTATGCATAGAGGAAGATAAGGAAAGTAATAATTTTGACTTCATAGTTTCAATCTGGCAATGCTTTCAGGTCAAAATAGGGAGTCACATTTGGCCTAAAACAGGTGAGTTCTGTGGTTATTTGATTATAATTTTTGATCTTGATTCAAACATCTCTTCCCTATGACTCACTTGAAAGAAGTTGTCTGAAATCATCAAGGGTATCACACTATTTTTTGTTGGCATGCTTCTTTTTTTTTTTTTATGAGACAGGGTTTCTCTGTATTGTTTTGGAGGCTGTCGGTCCAGCCCAGCCTGGAACTCACAGAGATCCGCCTGCCTCTGCCTCCGGAGTGCTGGGATTAAAGGCGTGCGCCACCACCGCCCGGCTGTGGGCATGCTTCTTAAGCAAATGAAAGTAGTCTTCCCTGGCAAAGCATTGCCTTTATGACAGTTCATGACTTCTCACTGTCCCTTGTCCCTCTTACCCTCTCATCTTTGCTTTGGTTAACAGCTTATTCTGCTGGTGCCCTGTCATGAGACTTCTTAGAGAAGGCAGGTCCGGCCTCCTTTGTTGACTCCTTTGTGCAGCACACAGCTGGCTGAGTTGCTTCAATTGCTTCCTTGAAACATCTTAGGAAACAACCCCATCTCCAGCTTCCGTGTGCTCTTCATACCCCTCTGAATGGCTGCTTCAGAAGCCATAAGGGCCAAAGAGCCGAAATGCTTTGCTCTGTCACATCCTACCAAGTAGACCTTCATCCATATAGCATGCAGCTGGCCCCAGACCCGCCTCTGACTGGAACTGGGCACCCATAAATATGCTCAGCCAACTCATCTACCTGCTGTGGAGTATCACTTTCCCTTACAAAGCTAGCTTGCTGTTTGAATAGAAAAACTGGAAAGTTGGGAGAACACCAGAAATCCTGAAAACTTTTGCTACAGTGATAATTTCTTTAAAGTTTGTGTTTCTTTCTTTTTTATTTTTTGAGACAAAGTTTCTCTGTGTAGACCTAGCTGTCCTGGAACAAGCTCTTGTAGACTAGGCTGGCCTTGAACTCACAGAGATCTTCCTGCCTCTGCCTCCAGAGTGCTGGGATTAAAGGTGTGTGCCACCACCTCTTGGCAAGTTTGTGTTGTTTATTTGAAGTGTTTTCTTAAACTTGCATGTGCATGTTTTGTGCATATCTACCTGGATACATATGTATATATATACATCCATATGTGTGAAAGATACATATATCTTTTAACTCTTTCTAGGAATGGAGCCAATAAGCTAAGACACCCCAATAAAATGAATATATGTAACTTTGTAATCTTGGTATCTAATAACATTATTACAAGATGATCTCAAAGCATTTTGCTTGGTTGAAAAGCAAGGATGCACTCAAAAAGAAAAATTGAGGGAGTCTGCCAGGAAACTACTTCAAAAGAGCACCTGTGGATCAAATCTGGGACAATTTGGGCATCAAAATAAGGAAGCAGAATGATGAATAATACACTACTGGATAAACATAAGGATTCATACTGATCAAATAGATATATGATAGACAGGCAGACAGGTTATTAAGTGGAACAGGGAGGAAAACTTCTACTTATAATCAAATCAAGAATGTCTACAGAGGGGCCTGGGAGATGGATCCGTGCTTAAGAGCACTGGCTGTTTTTCCAGAGGACCCAGGTACGATCCCCAGGACCCACATGGCAGCTCACAACTGTCTGTAACTCCAGTTCCAGAGGATCTCACACCCGGATACAGACATGCATGCAGGCAAAAACACCAATGCACATGAAATAAAATAAATAAAATTAAAAAGAATATCTATAGATAATACTCCTCTTTTCACCTCCTTCAGTCAGCATTATATTTGAAATCCGCCCCTCTTGCTCTTCGTAATCATAGGTACTTCATCCTCACTGTTGCATAGTGGCATGAACCCAATAGGATCGGTTTACTCATTTTCCTGTGGATGAACACTTGGGTAATTTCCAACTTGGTGCTGTTAAGAGTAGGGCTACCATAAACCTTCAAGTTCACATTTTATTTCATCAACATGTGTGTTCACTCTTGGTGAGTAGATGCCCAGGAATTACTAGGTCACCAGTAGGCATGTTCAGCTTTATTAGACATTGCCAAACAATATTGACTGTACTAAGTTACATTCCCATCAACAATGATGAGAGTACTGGTACTTGCAGATCATCTCCTAAGTATCACCTAAACAGGTACCCTCCCTACTGAGGGATATGGTATATTCTATGGATGAAAGTACAAATTCTAGAACTAACCTACCTGGACTCCATTTCCAGATTTACCGAGTAACATGCATTTAACCTTGAGCATATCTAACTGCTCCGTGCTTTAGGACTCTTTTAAAGTTGTAAAGTGAGATAGCAATCATTCATTTAAGGATTAAATGATTTGATGCACTGAGAATGGTGTTAGGCACATAGAAAGCACTTTGTAAATGTTAG
Source organism: Mesocricetus auratus (assembly GCF_017639785.1). NCBI lineage: Eukaryota > Metazoa > Chordata > Mammalia > Rodentia > Cricetidae > Mesocricetus > Mesocricetus auratus. Next base: position 20,614,791 of record NW_024429188.1, on the reverse strand, counting down.
ATATTACATTTATATGGTTGTCTTGAGATTGTTTGCTACAAGTATTGTTGATTAATTAGGAATGGAGCACATTGCCTTGAAAGAAATGGAGCTTCCCACACCACCCAAGGAGGCAATCACAGGTAGCTGCCACAAGACAATCTGGGACAAATTCCACTGCCAGATGTCTAGTTATGTAATTCAAAACTAATTATTAGAAATTTGAATGTGTAATTAAACCAGAATGCCAGTACACCAAAATACATGGAGGGAAGGATCATATATAAAAGCAGATTTTAATTTTTCATTTTTTTGTTAGTGTAGCCAGCGGTCCTTTCATAAGCAAACTTACGAGCTACCTTATAAATGACCCGGGCTTTCACAGTTTTATCCCTTGGCAAACACTCTTTAAGGAACTGACATAAATTTGGATTTCAGCACATAAATGTAGATTCAGCAAAGAAGCCAATGGAAGAGTGGGAATTGATAAAGAAGGAATGTTAACAGCAGAGTCAATGTGCAAGAAGTTAAAAGAAACAAAGTTGAACCATGTTTCATTGATAGGTATGGGTTGTTAAGTGAAAATGGGGTTTTAATATTAAATATCAGCAAATACGAGGCCTATATCTTATCATCTAGTTTAGTGTAATCAAGCCTTGTTACTTGTTAGAATTACCTTGGGGTCTTCTTTTTTTCTTTCAAGGCAGGGTTTTTGTACATTTCCCTGGCTGTCCTGAAATTCACTCTGTAGACGAGGCCGGCCTTGAACTCAGAGATTCTCCTGCCTTTGCCCCCTTAGTGCTGGGATTAAAAGTGTGCACCACCACAGTTGGCTAACAGATGCCCAGCATTACATGCAACTGAAATTCCTATTCAGTGTGTTTGACCACTGGGCCTTGGCGTTTCTCTTGAACTCCCCACATGATCTAGTGTGCAGGGTTGAAAGTTACCATTCTTTCCAAGTATGACAGCTCTAGCTTTGGTGGTGCCTTCTCAGCGAGGGGAGAACAGTGAGATCCTCATCAGTCTCTCTGGCATTTGTTGACTTTGATCCAGGAAATCTCCAAGCACTGACTCAACTTGTTTTTACCTGGTACATTTTCTCTATACCTACAACCACAAACTATTCCAGTCTATTTTAAGCCTTCTTGTAGTTTCTAAAGTACAATACTTTCCAAGCTGAGGACTTTACCATTGCAAATCTCATGGGCTATGACTCAGTCAAGAGTAGAACTAAACAGGACTAAGTGCTCCAAATAAGTAACTGAATATCCATTTATTGATGAGATAAGGTACATAAACATGCCTCGAAGTTCAAATAACTCCATAAAATAGTGAAATTGTTTTAATATGGTGTTGCTGTTGCTGTAATCTGGAATGTAAATTGCAGGAAGTTAGGCAAAAGCCATGGAATGATTGCCATATGTGAATATGAGCATATATAAATTTGAATTTTTGGTTCCGCCTCTTACTAGCTGTGGTTCTTATCATCTCAGAGCTGATGTTTCATGAAAAAATGAGACTATTAGGTGCCTTTACAATGTCACCTGCCAAAAAGGAGCCTTTATGGAAGGAAATACTGTAGTGTAAAGGAGTTAATATAAATGGTGGTTGACAAGAAGTGAGCCCCAAGTAAGGAGCAGTTACCGTCATGTATTAGTCAGCTAATGTTATGAAGCTACTGCATAACAGGCAATCCCCCAAATCTTAGTGATTTACCCAAATATGAACTTTATCTCTCATAAACTTATGAATTGTCTATTTAATAGACAGGTAGACCAATGGAATCGAATTGGAAACCCGGATATTAACACGTACAAACATCTGATCTTTGACAAAGAAGCTAAAAATATACAATGGAATAAAGAAAGCATCTTCAACAAATGGTGCTGGCATAACTGGAGGCTGGCATGTAGAAGAATGCGGATCGATCCATGTTTATTGCCATGCACAAAACTTAAGTCCAAATGGATCAAAGACCTCAACATAAATCCAGCCACACTAAACCTCTTAGAAGAGAAAGTGGGTGGTACCCTTGAACGAATTGGTACAGGAGACAGCTTCCTGAACATAACACCACTAGCACAGACAGTGAGATCAACAATTAATAAATGGGACCTCCTGAAACTGAGAAGCTTCTGTAAGGCAAAGAACACAGTCAGCAAGACAAAAAGGCAGCCCACAGAATGGGAAAAATATTCACTAATCCCACATCTGACAGAGGGTTGATCTCCAAAATTTACAAAGAAATCAAGAAGCAAGTCTCCAAAACATCAAAGGACCCAAATAAAAAGTGGGCTGCAGAACTAAATAGAGAGTTTTCAATAGAGGAGTCTAAAATGGCTGAGAGGCACTTGAGAAAGTGCTCAACATCCTTAGCCATCCGGGAAATGCAAATCAAAACAACTCTGAGATACCATCTCACTCCTGTCAGAATGGCTAAAATCAAAAACACCAATGACAATTTATGCTGGAGAGGATGTGGTGAAAGGGGGACACTCCTCCATTGCTGGTGGGAGTGCCAACTGGTTCAGCCACTTTGGAAATCAGTATGGAGATTCCTCAGAAAAATGGGAATAAACCTACTACAAGACCCAGCAACTCCACTCTTAGGCATATATCCAAAAGATGCCCATTCATACAACAAAGATGTCTGTTCCACTATGTTCATAGCAGCATTATTTGTAATAGCCCAAACTTGGAAGCAACCTAGATGTCCCTCAACCGAAGAGTGGATAGAGAAAATGTGGTACATTTACACAATGGAGTACTATTCAGCAGAAAAAAACAATGGAATCCTGAGATTCGCAGGCAAATGGATGACACTAGAAGAAACCATCCTGAGTGAGGTAACCCAGTCACAAAAAAGAGAAACATGGCATGTACTCTCTCATATGTGGATTTTAGACATAGATCTGGGGAGTGCCAGCCTACAATCCTATGGCCAGAGAGTCTGGGAAACAGAAACTTCATTTAGTGGCTGATCGAAGAAGAGGTAGACTCCCTTGGTTAAGTACTGAGCTGAACTCAAGAAAGCCAGTAACAGAGAGGGAGGACTGATGACCAAAGGAATTAAGACTGGGCTGGTTTAACCCCCAGAAACAGATGACCTGAGAAAGGTTAACTCTTGAATCCCAGGCATCAGCCTGGGAATCCAGCATGGGACTGATCAAGACCCCCTGAATGTGAGTGTCAGTGAGGAGGCCTAGGTAATCTATTGAGCCTTGGGCAGCAGATCAGTACCCATCCCGAGTATACACACGGCCTTTGAATTCCCATAGAACAATGTGAGGTGCACTCTCACCCTGAACTCTTGGGGAAGGGTCTAGGCCCTGCCCTATATGAAATGACAGACTATGGACACCCCCATGGAGGGCCTCACCCTCCCTGGGGGAATGAGGGGATAACAGGGGGGGGAGGGCACGGGAGGAGGGGAGGGAAAGGGAGAGGGACCTGGAACTGACTTGTGAAGCAACCTTGTTTTTATCTAAATTTAAACTGAAAAATAAATAAAGAAAGAAAGAAAGAAAGAAAGAAAGAAAGAAAGAAAGAAAGAAAGAAAGAAAGAAAAGAAAAGAAACTGTAAGATAGTGTCACTCAACGATTCCCTTTATTTTAGACTTATTAGCTGCTGTTCCTTGAGGAGGTTGGGGTTGGGAAAAAAAAGAAAAAAAACTTATGAATTGTCTATATTTCCTCTACCAAGGGTTTTGTTCAAATCATTGAGGCATGTAGGACTTCTGTTTCATGTTAGAGTCAGCAACTACCAAGGCATGCACATCTCATAGTGGACGACAAGAATTTAGAGGGGTTTGACAGACATTTTCACTGTTGTACCTCATATTTGAATTTATATAGCTAACCTCAAAGCCAGTAGGACAGAGAAGCATAATTTATATACTAATAGCATGGCAAAAATGACACAAGAAATAATTATTACCATGTAATATATTATGCAACACTTCCCTTCTTTTCCATGGGATCCCAACAAAGGAGGGGGAAGAAGAAAGGAAGGAAGAAAGGAAGGAAGGAAGGAAGGGAGGGAGGGAGGGAGGGAGGGAGGGAGGGAGGGAGGAAGGAAGGAAGGAAGGATACAGATCCCATAGTAGTTCTGCCTTTACTATATTTATGAGAGTTGGTCCAGCCTACTTTTAGAAATGGATCAGTGTCCATGCCCTGGAAGAAAGCCATTCGCTGGCACAACATGCTCCTTTCTTCTTCTAGTTTCAAAGTGATGGTGATGAAAAAAGAAGCAAACTACTCAAAGGCAGTCTACAATTCATTAGAAGGCTGCTTAAATCTTGCCCATGCACATGCATCTAAACTTACTTTGAAAGATAAAGAGATGCAATGGGTAGTGGTGTTCATCAAAACTGACTATAATATACAATGATTGCCAAAATAGCTAGATATTTATCTACATTCAATCTTTTCCCTTTGTCCCTCTGGCAACTCTTAATGATGTATAGATAATGTCTTTGACTATTTATTCCAAATGATTTAATCACTATTCTGGTATATAACATAATTCTTATATAATTATACATATATATATGAAACCTTTGAAATCTATCATTGTGTGTATGTCTATGTATGTACATTTTAGTGTGTAGGGAATATACATGTATGTGAGTAGGTACAGAGAGATCAGAGGTGACATCCTTCTCCCTTTGATTTTATTTTTGAGCCAGGGTAATCCACTGAACTTCGAACTCACCAATTGGCTAGACTGGCTGCCTAGTGAGCCCCAAGGATCCTCTGTCGCGTCTGCTGCGCGGCCTGTGTCCGAGAACGTGCGGAGGGTGTCGGGGATTGACAACACAGAGACTTGTTCAACGGTGTAAAGAAAACTTTAAGCAGGCCCCAAAAGGTTCAAGAAAACCTCCTAAGAAAAGCTCCCACCAGAGAAGCTTCTGCTCTCTGGCCTGGCTGGTTCTGCCCTGACTCCAGAAAACTGATCTGGGCGTGGCAGAAGAGGTGGTTAGTCTTTGGACAAGGTCGAGGTCAGGGTGGTTTCTGTGGGCAGGCCCTTTCCAGGAACTTAATGCCCCCAGGCATTGTATTGTTTTTAGTAAACATGTTTTTAGTAAACATTGTCTTACAGCTGCCTACTCCCAGGCAGAAGGGGAAGTGGGTCTCTGCTCAAGGTCTGGTGTTCCCACAATCCTCTTGTGTGTCTTCCTCCAAAGTTTCAAGATGGCAGGCATGTGCCTGCAATTTAATTTTGATTTCAAAGCTGGATGAATAGGTAGCCCCATACTGTCTCACAGAATGTTCTTGTCAAACATAAATTGTGGTGAGTAGAGCATTACCAAACATGTCCGTACCTAGTCACTAACTAAAGGGAGGTTTACATGAAAAGATTAAAGATGTTCAATAAGAACTGCCATGAGGATAATTTTAAATTAATTTGAAGATAGTGAGCCATCAAGTCGTTCTTCTGATCTTAGTTAAAGGAGACTTAGTGACAGCAGTGTGATTGGAGGGGAACTAGACGGTGGCTGGATCACACTGTTATGTATTTCACAACAAGCTCTAGAGTCACTTCTCCAGAAATGGTGTCAAGACCCACCCACACCAGCATGACCTAGGACAATAAAATGCATATTCCCAGGGAGGTTTCAGACTTGCTGAGTCAGAATCTCTAGGATCTAAGAAGCTCCATTTTTTATGATGGAGGAGAAAGTTTATTGTAGATATATGGGAGAGCATAGCCAGAGGCAGGGATATCTGGAAGATTCCTGAGTGGTTATGACCAGACTGAGCTGTACCTTCTGGGAAGAGGGGGAGGGAAAAGGTGGAGGAAGAGAAGAGAACCAACAGCCAGGAGGCCCAAAGACACAGAAAGAGTGGGTGACCAAAATGCTTGGATTACATAGGGAAGAGAAGCCCAGCCCTTGGGCTGCAGAGTTTAGGGTAGGAGCTTCCTGTGTTCAACTATGGAAGACTCTGGAAATGTCTGACTTAAATAACCAAACACGAAGATGCAGAAAGGTGTGGTGACATCTGTTTCTTGAATTAGGAATGTAACCAGGATAATTTTAAAAAATCCTTGATACTATCTCCCTCTTTATCCAATGGACAAATATTGTTTTTTTAAAAGGTGACAACTGTTGCACAGTGAGGGAAATATCTAGAAAAGAAACCACAAAGAGAATTTTCAACATTGTGATAGTTGAAGGCTATCTGAAGGACAGCAGCAAAGGTAAAGACATTGCCTGTGCATTGAGGCTTTTGAGGGCTTAGACTTAGAATATTTTCGTCCTCTTTTTAATGACAGGTAAGATTTTTTAAGTGGCAAGGAAAATAATATTTTTTCCAAAGTGATTTCAAGGGAAAAGCAGATTTGTCTGTAAAAATAGCAAGTTTTCCCCTGACTAACAGGGCTAAAGTGTCATTTGTTTCAATTTCAAAGTTTTCTCAACTATTTCCCTTCACACATCTTCCAGCATTTTTCAGGGAGCCCAGGGGAAAGCCCTGGGGCTGACGCCAACATTCATTTCTTGGTTCACAAATAGATTCCTTCTTTTGGAGACAGGGTTTCTCTGTGTAGTTGAACTTACTTGTTCTATGTAGACCAGGCTGGCCTCAAACTCAGAGATCTGCCTGCCTCTGCCTCTGCCTCTTGAGTGTTGGGATTAAAAGTGTGTGCTACCTCTGCCCAGATCACAAACGGATTCTGATGGCATATTTGAGTGTGTAGAAATCTAATTGTATTTTGGTTTTATTTTCTTTGACAGCTCTTAATACTGTAATAACAACATGAGCACCAGTGAAGTAATAATGCAACACCTAAGACAGTTGTCAAACTCTACTCATCCTGTGAAAGATATGGAAAACTATTTCTAAGAGCCATGCACCTTGGAAGTTCATTCTCATATATTTATGTACATAGGATAACAAAGAGCTTTATCTTTTGTAAAAATGTATTAAGTGGAAGGATGACTTTGAAAGCTGGGAGGAATGCAGGAAACCAATGCAAACTTCACTGATGTGTACGTAAGCTTTCCATTTGTTCACTGCCTCTCAATGTATTTGTAAAACTAAACCAGCCATTTAAAAATGACTGACATGGATATTTTCTCTAATTGAAAAATGAATTTTTTTTACCTTGATAGAATTGATTATCATAAAGGGTAGTTATTGCCTGAAGGACTCCCTGCTTGAGAAATGACAATTTTGACTAAGATAAACAGGGCTTAATCCCTGGTATGCATAATATGTCCTCATTGCTTGCTGAAAGAATGAACAAGAAAAGGAAAAATATTCACTTTAGAGTAGACTAGAGAGCAAATCTGTACACAGACTCACGTGTGTGAGCGCACACTTGTGCATTACACACCTCATGGCTATTGTAGAATCAAACTAGAGTTCTTTAGGACATACAGCTTATTTGCAAATACAGATGCATCAGTGGACATTTCATGTTGGCAAACTACAATGAATCTGCACTGGAACACCTCTGTCTTCCTAGTAAATTGTGGGTATTTGGTCTCACCAATATAGATTTGCAAATCTTTGAGGACTGAAACTTTATCTTGTATCATCTCTGAAGTTTGAGTGCATTATGTTAGGACAGTGGGTCTGATACATGCTTGAATATTGGTTGACTTGTGTGATACAAGGTTTTTAGAAACCCAAACTAAATAAAAGCCAGAATTGTAGTATATTCATGTTTTAGGGATTATGATTCTTATACATTCTTTTTTTCTAATGCAGTGTATTGGCATACAATTTTCAAAGTGTTCTTCCTCATGTGTGTTCTCACCAGAATGTCCATGGAAAGGTAGGTGGAGCAATTCCATATGCAGTCCTCCGGTGTCACAGGTAGATGCGGCCTCCTTGTTACAGTGCCAAACCATTTGTTTGACAGAAGGCAGAAAATTGACCAGTTGTTTTGAATGACATAGGCAAAACGTGGTAGTAGGTATAATAGCTACTTATCCCATTGCTGTGACAAAAGTAACTCGACAGGAGGAGGGGTTTATTGTGGCTCACAGTTTGAGGGCATGGTCCATCATGGTGGGGGATTCAGACCTGCAGGTGGGGAAGGCAGCTGATAGCATTTTTAGCTACAATTAGGAAGCAGAGGGAGATTAATACCTCATTTGGGGTGTGTCTCTCCTCCTCAGTTAAGGTCCTTTGGAAACACCCACATAGACAAGCTCAGAGATGAATCTCCTTTTCCGGGGTGGGGAGGTTGACACAGAGTTTCTCTGTGGCTTTGGAGGCTGTCCTGGAACTAGCTCTTGTAGACCAGGCTGACCTGGAACTCACAGAGATTCGCATTCTTCTGCCTGCCAAGTGTTGGGATTAAAGGTGTACACCACCATTGCTCTGCTCCAGAGGTATATCTCTAAAGCGAATCTAAATCCAATTAACAATTGAAATGAACTACCACAGTAGTAAATTGCATTGAATGGTTCATATTGAGCACTTAGCACTTACTTGTGAATGGTGTTAAAAAAATGAGTAACTTTATTAGCCAATTCCTGTATGCCATGTAATGTATTCCCTATAGAGGAGATCACAATTATTATCTCTTTTTGCTTGTTTGTTTGTTTTTTGCTGTTAGTAGTACTTTCTAATTTTTTGAAAAGAATTTATGCAATATATTCTGATCATACTTTCCCCCTTCTCTAATTCTTCCCAGATCCTCCCCAGCTACGAACTGCGTGCATACCCTTCCTTTCCCTCTCCTTAGAAAACACACACACACACACACACAATTCACACACTGTTTTTTTCAGATGAGGAAACTGAGGGCAAGTGACTGAAGTTGCCTTAAGTTAAGACCAAGTAGCTACTAATTTAACAGTTCCAATCATAGTGTAGTACCTGGGGCTTCTCAGTCTAGGGAAACATGGCTAAAATGTGTGGATTTGATTCATTTGTGCTACTGTAACAAGTATTCACACTGAGTTATTTATAAATAATGGATATTATTTTTCATAGTTCTTGATGTTAGGAATCCAGGATCAAGGTGCCAGCAGGTTCAAAGTCTAAAATGGGCTTGGTCTCTCTGCTTTTAAGATGGCTGCTTGCTACTGCATGCTCCATGAAAGACAAATATTATGATCTCACATAACAAAAGGACACAAAACCAAAACACTTAAATTCTTCAAAACCTCTGTTCCAAGGGAAGAATGAATCCACTGAGGAAGTCAAAACACTCTTGATTTAGTCACCTCTTCAAAGGGCTACCTGTAGTGCCACCACAGTGAAGCCTGAGGTTCAACTCGAACACTGATAAAGTTGAACACTCAAGCTCCACAAGCTAGTGACTGCCTTTTTATAAAAATAATAGAATTATCAACCATGAAATTATGACCCACAGATAGCCACCCACACATCTCCCTAACTTATTAGAGTAACAAAAAAGAGCTAAGACATTAGAAATGTCAAGGCATACTGACGTTGGAGCAGCCTAGACAGATTGTGAAAGTGCATTAGTTCTGTTGTGAGGATTGACTCTGACAAAATTCTGGCAAGTGCACTCAACCAGAGAGAGATTCAAAGGCTGGGAGGTGGCTTAGCTGGTAAGTGTTTGCCATGTAAGCATGAGAACCAGAGCTCAACCACCAGAACCCATCTTAAAAAGCCGGGCATGGTGGAATGTGTATAATTCCAGGGCTGGGGAAACAAAGATGGAGGATCCCAGGGTTTCACTGACCAGTCAGCCTAGTCTAATCATCAAGTTGCAAGCCAACAACAGACCCAAGCAAAGTAGATGGCACCTTGTTGGGGAAGTCCTGTTATTTGCCTGTTATTTGTCAATAAAGTACTGTTGAGCCTATAGGGAATCTAGATAGGAGGGACTAGGAGTCCAGAAGGACTCTGGGTAGGAGAAACACAAGAGAGTCAAGATGTAACGCCATTGGGGTAGGAAGCCCGGAAACCTCTCCGGTAAGAGACATACTTAGATTAACAATTATGGGGTAATTACTTAAGTCAGAGCTAGCCAGTAAGAAACAAGCAAGGCCAACAGCTTCATAATTAATACAGCGTCTTGTGTGTTTATTTGGGACTGATGAGGATCTGGAACCAGGCGGGCGGGAAGGCATTCTCTCAAGGAAAGCTTCTCTTAACAGCACCTGAAGTTGTTCACTGATCTCCGTACATAAATACACATATGTGCACACACACATACACACATACACACACACACACACACACACACACACACACACACACACACACACAGTGGGAGAGACTCAGTAGGGGTCTCTTGAACTCCTCTCTCTGAAAAATCTCCACAAAGGCCCACTGTTGTGCTACATAGAGGGTGTTATGCTATGACCAGTCCTCTAGATTTGTCAGTAGAGGAGAGCATTCTAGCCTGATGCTAGCTAGCTTTCTGCCTGCTGATGCCCCCACTCCCAGTCTCTTTTAGCCAGTTTGCTTCTCAAAGATGGTAAAATAAGCTTTCAAAACCATGGTGTTTCCATGTCATTACTTGCCATTTTGATGTGAGTCAACAGATTTGGGGAGATTTTTGGAACCTGCAAGACATGAATTCAGTGAGACAGAGAAATACAAGTGAGAAGTTGAGAAACCAATGATGAACGTCCTTGAGTATGTCCGGGCATTAGGAATGCTTTTAAAAACCAATCATTAATTCAATGTGATTAATTATCTTCAAGTAGCTCACAGAGTGTTTCCTGAGCAGCACTGGTTATTTCAAATCAAGTAAATAAACCACAGCTAATGTGCTGACATTTTAAAGAGAAAAGGCAGTTGCTAAAAATGCCCATCCAATTTCCACTACTTACTACAAGTCATTAGAAGCAAGCAACAACAGGCTCATCGATCTGAAGCGCCTCAGGCGCTATTTACTTGCTCCAAACTGATTTACCCAAAGAGAAATCTGAGACATTTCTATGAGACAGGCAGACAGACAGACAAAAACAAGACCTTGAGCTAAGACGTTATGTGTCCCAAACCTAGAAAAGCTCATTTGAAAACTCATTTACTATGAGTTTCTGTCATAGTAAATCAACAGAGGGTCATCAAGGACCTCACAGGCCAGCATCATGTGGAAACTCATTAAAAGTGCAGAATCCATTCCATCAAAAAATGTTCTGGTAATTCACATGCATATTACTATTGTAGATGCTCTGGTTTGTGCCATCATGTCTCTTTATTTAAGTACTCAGTAGAAAAAAGAATTGCTGGGTAAGGAAGAAATTGCTACCCGATAGAAGTATCTTTCTCTAAAGATGTATGGATGGGACTAAACTCTCTGCTTTCTACTAACTTAGCCTCAAAGCAAAAATTTAATAGCTTACTTGACCACACAGCCCAGCAGTGGAGCACAAAATGAATCTGAGGTTTGTTGAGTGAGATCCAAAATGCCAATGTGAGACAGACTTCAAAGGACAAATGGTAATCTGATTATTACACAAAAATTCTTTAAAACTGATTTTTATAGCTATAGTTGCCAGTCAGCCAGAGCTGGCCAAGGTGGGATAAAATTCTAAGGACTAAGATATGCCTTTGGTCTTGGACGTATGGAGTTTTAAAAAACTCAGCTAGAGCAAACCCAGCTGAGGCAAAGATGCCATGGGGGAAGACTGATGCAAAACATCTGGTCCAGGATTGGCAGCCATCCTGCCAAACCATTTAGGGAGAAAGTCTATGTGAAAATGTTCACGCCCACACTGTAATTTTGGGAAATTTCTTTTGCATCGTGTTTGATACCAAAGTGTACAGATTTGATTTCCCTACTGGGATAGTTTGATTTTAAATGTCCTGTAAATGCCAACCTTATTGTCTGTTTTTCCTTGTGTACATGTATGATTGTCTAATTACTTATTCTGAGACTTTAGAAATAAAGGGTTGAAAATAGACGCATATCTGACTCATCAAATGGTTGTCTAGGCTTAGCAGCAAGAGCAAATCACTAGAAAATTCACTGGCAAGCAAAGCATTTGAGTTTTCTTATTCAACTTTTTTTAATGAAATAGAAAATTATTTAAAACCAAGAAAATGCCTCCCTGTCCTTCCCTCCAGGAAGCAAATCTTAGGAAACATTTACCACTTTCATGGGAAAATCTCCTGATCATAGTTACACTTGGATCAGAACGAAGGTTTAAATAAAATGGGCTATCTAAATCCACTGCTTCTTTTTCTTTACCCACATTCAACATGGTATCTTGTTGTTTACTTGGTTGATGGAGATGGAGTTAAAAACAAATCTAAGTTTATTCTAGTCAAGGAACAGTCTTTTGCTTCAAAATACACACAGTCAGGTGTGGAAAAATACACTTTCTTTTAATTGAGAAGAAAAATATTTTTTCATATAATATATTCTTATCATGATTTCCCCTCCCCCAGGTCCTCCCAGACTTTAATCCTTGAAATTGGGAGGTAGAAGTAGTAGAACCTATTCAAGGCCTGCCTTGGCTATGTAGTAAGTTCAAAACCTCTCTGGGATACAGGGACTCTACCTTAAGACAAAAAGAGTACCCTCACACTTTTTATCATAATACTTCTACTCTGGGCCAATGAGCTTCCAGGTGTCAACAGACCTAGAAAGAGGCTCCCACTGAAGACTCCAGCCAACACTGTCTGTTCTTGTGCATTTTAAAAGTTGCTTACAAGAAAAAGTTCACTTCAAAATGGATGCAATAAAATTCTGGTGGCTGGACTAGCCATTCTTATAGTTAATCGCCAGCACTGTTCTTCATGATATGGCAGTCCTGGAACTAATGAGAGTCTGGACTTAGGACCCTGTTCCAAATGTATTAGACTGCTCTGATCATCAGATTTGTACAGCTCATTTGTACAAAGGTGACTGGGCTGTATATTCATGTTCCAAATCTATAAATTCAACTAATCAGTCTCAAAAATATTTTAAATTGCATCTAAGAAGTTAATAACAGGTTACTGATGGAACTGAATTGAACATCCTGATATTAACCCATACACGTAGGAACACCTGATCTTTGACAAATAAACTAAAATATACAATGGAAAAAAAGAAAGCACCTTCAACAACTGGTGCTGGCATAACTGGATGCTGACATGTAGAAGACTGCAGATAGATCCATGTCTATCGACATGCACCAAAACTTAAGTCCAAATGGATCAAAGACCTCAACGTAAATCCAGTCACACTGAACCTCCTAGAAGAGAAAGTGGGAGGTACCCTTGAATGAATTGGTACAGGAGACAGCTTCCTGAACATAACACCAGTAGCACAGACACTGAGATTGACAATTAATAAATGGGGCCTCCTGAAACTGAGAAGCTTCTGTAAGGCAAAGGACACAGTCAACAAGACAAGAAGGCAGCCCAAAGAATGGAAAAAGATATTCACTAACCCCATATCTGACAAAGGGCTGATCTCCAAAATGTACTAAGAACTCAAGAAGCAAGTCTCCAAAACACCAAAGAATCCAATTAAAATGTGGGGTAAAGAACTAAATAGAGAATTCTCAATAGAGGAGTCTAAAATGGCTGAGAGACACATGAGAAAGTGCTCAACATCCCTAGCAATCAGGGAAATGCAAATCAAAACAACTCTGAGATACCATCTTTCTCCTGTCAGGAAGACTAAAATCAAAAACACCAATGACAGTTTATGCTGGAGAGGATGTGGAGAAAGGGAAACACTCATCCACTGATGGTGGGAGTGCCAAATCGTAAGCCTCTTTGGATATCAGTATGGAGATTCCTCAGGAAAGTGGGAATCAGCCTACCACAAGACCCAGCAATTCTACTCTTAGGCATATACCCAAAAGATGCACATTCATACAACAAGAATGTCTGTTCCACTATGTTCATAACAGCATTGTTTGTAATAGCAGAACATGGAAGCAACCTAGATGCCCCTCAACTGAAGGGTGGATAGAGAAAATGCAGTACATTTGCACAATGGAGTACTACTCAGGTGAAAAAAAACAATGGAATCTTGAAATTTGCAGGCAAATGGATGGCACTTGAAGAAACCATCCTGAGTGTGGTAACCCAGTCACAAAATCACAAGCATAGAATGTATTCATAAATGGATTTGAGACATGGATCAGGGGAGTTCCAGCCTACAATCCCACTGCCAGAGAGTCTAGGAAACAAGGAGGACCCTAAGAGAGAGATGCATGGTACCCCCAGAAAAGGGGAATGGGGCAAGATCTCTTGAGAGGATGGGGAATATGGAGGGAGGGGAGAGGAAGGTGGGATACAGACAGGGGGAGAAGAGGAGGGCAGAGGAGGATATAGGGGAGCAGGAAGGTTGAGTCAGGGGAAGAATAGAGGAGAGCAGGATGAGAGATACCATAATAGAGGGAGTCATTATAGGTTTGAGGAGAGATCTGGCACTAATGAGATTTCCAGAGTTCTACAAGGATGACACCAACTGGCAATCTAAGCAATAGTGGAGAGCCTACCTTAAATGCTCATCCTTGATAATGAGTTTGACGACTACCTTATATTTCATTCTAGAACCTTCATCCACTGGCTGATGGAAGCAGAGGCAGACACCCACAGCTAAACACTGAACTGACCTCCTGGAACCCAGTGGCAGAGAGGGAGGAGTGATGAGCAAAAGGGTCAAGACTGTGCTGGTGAAACCCACAGAGACAGCTGAACTGAATAATGAGGAGCCTTTGCACCCAAGCCTGATGACTGAGAGGCCAGCATGGGACTGATTCAGACCTCCTGAATGTGGGTGTCAGTGAGGAGACCTAGGAAATCTATGGGGCCTTGGGTAGTAGATCAGTATTTATCCCTGGAATGCAAATGGACTTTGTGTGCCCATCCCACATGGAGGGATGCTCTCTCAGCCTGGACACTTGAGGGAGGGCCTAGGCCCTGCCCTGGATGAAATGACAGACTATGGACACCCTCCATGGAGGGCCTTGGCCTCTCTGGGGATCGGAGTGGGGATTGGGTGGAGGATTGGGCGGGTTGTTGGAGGTGCTAGGGAGAGGGGGAGTGAGGGGGAACTGTGAAGCAAGCTTGTTTCTAATTTAAATTTAAAAGATAAAAATAACCAGTTACTGCAATGTCTATATCTATAACTATATCTATCTATCTATCTATCTATCTATCTCTATATATTATTCCCAAATTTTCAACATCTGGAATCAGATATGTTAATAGAGGAAATAGCTTACTATGTTTTCTTTAGTTGAGCATTAAAGAAAAATTTAGCTGACTGAATCCTGGAGGTAGTCATTCCTTCCTTCTCCCTCCACCCTCCAGTAGAGCCAGCAATCAAGCTAGCAAGCAAGCCAGCAAGCGAGCTACCCCTGACCTGTGGAGGCCACCAGACCCTTTCTGCAACCAAATCTTTCAGAAGGACCTGGAGGCAGTTATTCCTGCCTTCCTCCTCCACCCTCCTGTGGAGTCAGTGAGCAAGCGAGAGAGCAAACATAGAGCAAGTGCATCTGGGAGAGGGAGAGGATAGAGCCTTGAACCCATACTCACCAGAAGAGGGAGAGAACCCAACTATACACACTGGAAGAAGAGATGGGAAGACGACAGTATAAGAACACATCCAACAACAGAAAGACTTATATGACACCACCAGAGTCTAGGGACTTTTCACCACCAAGACCTGAACATCTCAATGCAGATGAAACAGAAGAGGTTGACCTTAAAAACAACTTCAAGAAAATGATTGGGGCCCTCAAAGAGAATATGAGAAAATCCCTTAAAAATGGAAGAAAAAACAAACCAAAAAATACAAGAAATCAACAAATCTCTTAAAGAAAGCCAAGAAAAAAAACCAATCAAACAGATGGACAAAACAATTCAAACAGTTCAAGACCTGAAAACTGAAATAGAGACAATAAAGAAAACACAAGCTGAGCGAATGCTGGAGATAGAAATTCTGGGTAAATGATCAGAATACCTTATATGCCATCCTAGAGTCTTCATCCAGTGGCTGATGGAAGCAGAGGCAGACACCCACAGCTAAACACTGAACTGAACTCCTGGAAGCCAGTTGCAGAGAGGGAGGAGTGATGAGCAAGGGGGTCAAGCCCACAGAAGCAACTGACTTGAACAAGGGGGAGCTCATGGACCCCAAACTGATGGCTGAGAGGTCAGTATGAGACTGATCCAGACCCGCCAGAATATGAATGTCACTGAGGAGGCCTTGGCAATCTGTAGATTTTGATATTAACAGAATGCCCTGGAACCAATCCACTGTAGTAGATACCGATACTGATAGTTATAGTTCTTAAACATCTCTGATATGGAGATTTCTGAGTATTTATTTCAGATGTTGAACATCTACATCCAGGAGTTTAAACCCATTTATATGTGCACACAGATTTATATCACACTGTTCTTATGACATAGATAGTGTGAAACCATGCATTGTCTAATCAATCCTTTCTGGATACAAGCCCTGCCAGAGTCATCATTTTCTTCCACTGCTACAGAGGCAAGTTCTACCCCTACAGTGGGCAAAGTCTTCCCTGGAGCAAGGATTCAGAGTGGATAATTTATTCTAATTAATGAGCTCTTCATTGGGAACCCTACTTGTTGACAAATAAAAGTTACAGCCTCTGATAACAACTGTATTGGTGTAATGATAATATTTTGGTCTCTAACTGCCAACTTCCTGGTCAGAGTTCATTAGTGATTCAGCTTTTGGGTAGGAAAGGGCTATCTACTGAACCTTTAAAGCACTTCACCTCCAAAAACAGTGTGCTCCTGGTCTCCATGAGAAGCCTAACCTGATCCCTCCAAGGAGCTATCTGAACACCTTTTCCAACACCCCAACCTGAAAGTAGAGTCCTAACTCTGCATCTCTCTATTAGCACATAAAACACAACTTGATTGTCTTAGTCTTTTTAGGTTAGTATAGTAAAAACCATGGACTGAGTAGATTACAAACAATATTTATGTCTTACAATTACAAAGGTTTAGAAATTCAAGATCACTGTGCTGAAAGATGCAGTGTCTGGTGGGATCTGCCCCCTGGTTTATAGATGATGACATCTCTCTGTTTCCTCATATGGGGTGAGTTCTCTCTAGGATTTTCTCTTTGAGGGGCATAATCCCATTCATGAGGATTCTGTGATCAGCACCCAATCACTTCTCAAAGGCTCCATCTCCAAATACCATAACTTTGGGGATTAGGATTTCAACATCCAAATGTGAGGGTTAATGGAACACGGAACATAGCAGTGATACACATAAGTGTTCAGTGACTATCAGCTTTATGAACAAGTGATTGTTAGCAGGATATGTTCTCTGAAGGACTTTTCAAAGGTTTTGGTAAGTGGATGTAAACTCATTACCAATGTTCTTAAAATATTAGAGAACCAGTTTCACATGACTCAGACACACACAAAGAATTTCCAAGAAATACTGTCTCTCTAACAACCTTGAAGTTTGTTGATTTAATGTGTATTGCTTTGTTTTTTCCATTATTCATTGAAAATAGCAACTATGCTTTCTTTTAAATAAAATACATGGCCATTTCATGCTGGTTAATCAAACAGCAAAGTAATACACATTTAATACTAATGTCTTGAGGGTCATTTTGTAGATCATTAAGAGTTCTATATAAAGAGGAGGCTGCATGGGACCAGGCAGTTTGGGGCCTGTTTCTGGGCCCGCGTTCCAGTGCCTGGAGACTGCCACTGAGCCTCCCCTCCTGGCAGAAGCCTATGCACCCCAGATTCCTGGTCTTCTTCTCCACCCACAGGACCAGGACTAAGACCAGGAAGAGGAGAACTACCAGAGTATTTGACTTGCTTGCACCCACCGAAAGGGAACTCTGGTCCCCTAACCACCAGGCCAGGAAAGGGTCTTTCTGCACCCACTAGAAGAAGGGATGGGAAGGAGACCATACAAAAACACACTCAGCAACAGAAAAACAAATATGACACCGGCAGATTCTAGAAACTCTACACTAGCCAGACTAGAACATTCCAATGTAAATGAAGCAGAAGAGAATGGCCTTAAAAACAACTTTATGAAAATGATAGAGGCCCTCAAAGATTATATGGGAAAATCACTTAAAGAAATGGAAGAAAAAAACAAACCAAAAATCCAAAAACCGCAACAAATGGAGGAAAGACAAAGCAAAATTGCAAGAAAAATTCAAACACTGCAAGGGTTGAAAGCTGAAATAGAGACAATAAAAAAACACAGTCTGAAGGAATGCTAGAAATAGAAAAGCTGGGCAAACGGTCAGGTACTATCGATACAAGCGTAACCAACAGAATACAAGATACAGAAGAGAGAATCTCAGGTGTTGAAGATACACTAGGAAAAATGGATTCATTGGCCAAAGAAAATCATAAGTTCAACATATCCCAAACACAAAATATCCAGGAAATATGGGACACCATGAAAAGACCAAACCTAAGAATGATAGGTATAGAAGAAGGTGAAGAAAACCACCTCAAAAGGGCAAAAAACATATTCAACAAAATCATAAAAGAAAACTTTCCCAACCTAAGGAAAGACATGCTTATGAAAATACAAGAAGCCCACAGAACACCAAATAGAGTAGACCACAAAAAAGTCCCCTCGCCACATAATAATCAAGACCCCAAACACACAGAATAAAGAAAGAATATTAAGAGTAGCTACAGAAAAGGTCAAGTAACATATAAAGGCAAACCTATCAGAATCACACCTGACTTCTCCATGGAAACTCTGAAAGCCAGAAAGTCCTGTATAGATATTCTACCAATACTATGAGACCACAGATGCCAGCCCAGACTACTATACCAAGCAAAGTTCTCAATCACTATAGATGGAGAAAACAAGATATTTCATGACAAAACCAGATTGAAACAATACATATCCACTAACCCAGCCCTACGTAAATTTCTGGAAGGAAAACTCCAGCCCAAGGAAGTTAACTACAACCAGAAAAACATAGGCAATAAATAATCCCACCTTACCAACAGCCAAAAGAAAAAAGGGTGGAAATCCACATACAATTCCACCACCACCACCAACTATTCCAAAGCAAACAAGAATGAGCAATCAGTGGTCATTAATATCCCTCAATATTAATGGAATTAACTCATCCATAAAAAGACACAGGCTAACAGAATGGATTCCAAGACAGAATCCTTCCTTCTGCTGCGTACAAGAAACACACATCAGCCTCAAAGGCAGACATTACCTCATAGTTAAGGGATGGGAAAAGATAAAATGGACCCAAGAAACAAGCGGGGAATGATAATATCTAACAAATTAGATTTTTAAATAAAATCAAGCAAAAGAGATGAAGGAGGTCATTACATACTCATCACAGGAGATATCCACCAAAATGAAGTTTCAATTCTGAGCATCTATGCCCCAAATACAAAGGCATCCATGTTCGTAAAAGAAACATTACTAAAACTCAAATCACATATAAAGCCCCACACACTTATAGTGGGAGACTTCAACACCCTACTCTCACCACTAGACAGGACTACCAGACAGAAACTTAACAAAGAATCAAAGGAACTAATAGAAGTTATGACCCAACTGGGATTAACAGACATCTATAGAGTATTCCATCCAAATTAAAAAGTATATACCTTCTCAAAAATCGACCACATACTTGGCAACATATCAAACCTCAAAAGGTACAAAAAAATTGGATTAACTCCATGCATCTTATCAGACCACCATGCGTTTAAATTAGAATTCAACAACAACACAAATTGCAGAAATCCTACAAACTCATGGAAATTGAATAATGCACAGTTGCACCATTCCTGGGACAATGAAGAAATTAAAAAAAAAGAAATTAAAGTCGTCCTAGAATTCAATGAGAATGAGAACACAACATACCCAAACTTATGGGACACTTTGAAAGCAGTGCTATGAGGGAAGTTCATAGCAATAAGTCACATGAAGAAACTGGAGAATACTCACACTAGAGAATTAACAGCACAGCTGAAAGCTCTGGAACACAAAGAAGCAAACTCACCCAGGAGGAGTAGACACCAGGAAATAATCAAACTGAGGGCTGAAATCAATAAAGTAGAAACTAGGAAAACAATACAAAGAATCAATGCAACAAAGAGCTGGTTCTTTGAAAAAATCAACACAATAGACAAACCTTTATCCAAACATAGGAAACGGCAGAGTGTGAACATACAAATTAACAAAATCAGAAATGAAAAGTGGCACATAACAACGGACACTGAGGAAATCCAGAGAATCATCAGGTCATACTTTAAAAACATGTACTCCACAAAATACGAAAATTTAAAGGAAATGGACAATTTTCTGGATAGCTATCACTTGCCAAATTTAAATCAAGAACAGATAAGCAATTTAAATAGACCTATAAATCCTGTGGAAATAGAAGGAGTCATCAAAAAGCAGTCAACCAAAAAAAGCTCAGGGCCAGATGGTCTCAGTGCAGAATTCTATCAGAAATTCAAAGAACAGGTTATACCAATTCTTCTCAAAGTATTCCATGCAATAGAAGCAGAAGGGTCCTTGCCAAACTCTTTTTTTTTGAGCCTTTAATAACCTTGATACCCAAGCCACACAAACACAAAACTGAGAAAGAGAACTTCAGACCAATATCCCTCATGGATATTGATGCAAAAGTACTCAATAAAATAATGGCAAAATCGGATCCAGGAACATCAAAACAATCATCCACCATGATCAAGTAGGTTTCATCCCAGTGATGCAGGCATGGTTCAACATACAAAAATCCATTATTGTAGTCCACCATATAAACAAACTGAGGAACAAAAATCACATGATCATCTCACTAGATGCTGAAAAAGCCTGTGACAACATCCAACACCCCTTCATGATAAAGGTCTTAGAGAGGTCAGGGATAACAGGAACATACGTAAACATAATAAATGCTATATACAGCAAACCAACAGCCAACATCAAACCAAATGTATGGAAACTCAACTTGATTCCTCTAAAATCAGGAACAAGACAAGGCTGTCCACTCTCTCCATACCTCTTCAATATTGTACTTTAAGTTCTAGCTAGAGCAATACCACAACAAAAGGAGATCAAGGGAATACAAACTGGAAAGGAAGAGATCAAGCTTTCATTATTTGCAGATGATATGAATGTTTATATAAATGACCCCAAAAACTCTACCAGGGAACTCTTACAGCTGATGAATATCTTCAGCAGTGTGGCAGGATACAAGATGAACTCAAGAAAATCAGTAGCCCTACTATATACAGATGATAAAAGTGCTGAGAAAGAAATAAGAGAAACATCACCCTTTACAATTGCCACAAACAACATAAAATACCTTGGGGTAACGCTAACCAAATAAGTCAAAGACCGGTATCACAAGAATTTGAGCCTCTAAAGAAAGAAATTAAAGTAGACACCAGAAAATTGAAAGATCTCCCATGCTCTTGGATAGGTAGGACCAACATAGTAAAAATGGCAATCTTACAAAAAGCAATCTACAGATTCAATGCAATCTCCATTAAAATCCCAGCATAATTCTTCACAGACTTTGAAAGAATAATAATCAACTTTATATGGAAAAATAAAAGACCCAGGATAGCCAAAACAACCCTATTCAACAAAGCAATGTCTGGAGGCATCATCATCATCCTTGATTTCAAGCTCTATTATAGAGCTATAGTCCTGAAAACAGTTTGGTATTGGCACAATATAGACAGGTAGACCAATGGAATCAAATTGAACACCCGATATTAACCCATACATGTATGCATAACTGATCTTCGACAAAGAAGCTAAAAATATAGAATGGAAAAAAAGAAAGCATCTTCAACAAATGCTGCTGGCATAACTGGATGCTGGCATGCAGAAGAATGTGGATAGATCCTTGTTTATCCCCATGCACAAAACTTACGTTCAAATGGATCAAAGACCTCAACATAAATCCAGTCACACTGAACCTCTTACAAGAGAAAGTGGGAGGTATTCTCGAATGAATTGGTACAGGAGACCACTTCCTGAACATAACACCACTAGCACAGACAGTGAGATCAACAATTAATACATAGGACCTCCTGAAACTGAGAAGCTTCTGTAAGGCAAAGGACACAGTCAACAAGACAAAAAGGCAGCCCACAGAATGGGAAAATATATTCACTAACCCCACATCTGACAGAGCGCTTATCTCCAAAATGTACTAAGAACTCAAGAAGCAAGTCTCCAAAACATCAAAGGATCCAATTAAAATTGGGCTACAGAACTAAATAGAGAATTCTCAATAGAGGAGTCTAAAATGGCTGAGAGGCACTTAAGAAAGTGATCAACATCTCTAGCCATCAGGGAAATGCAAATCAAAACATCTCTGAGATACCATCTTACTCCTGTCAGAAGGACTAAAATAAAAAACACCAGTGACAGTTTATGCTGGAGGGGATGTGGAGAAAGGGGAACATTCCTCCACTGCTGGTGGGAGTGCCAATTCATACAACCACTTTTGAAATCCGTATGGAGATTCCTCAGGAAATGTGAATCAGCCTACCACAAGACCCAGCAATTCCACTCTTAGGCATAAGCCCAAAAGATGCATATTCATACAACAAGGACATCTGTTCCACTATGTTCATAGCAGCATTATTTGTAATAACCAGAACCTGGAAGCAACCTCGATGCCCCTCAACTGACGAGTGGATAGAGAAAATATGGTACAGTTACACAATGGAGTACTACTCAGTGAAAAAAAATGGAATCTTGAAATTTGTAGGCAAATGGATGGCACTAGAAGAAACTATCCTGAGTGAGGTAACCCAGTCACAAACAGACAAACATGATATGTACTTACTCATACATGAATTTTAGACATGGATCACGGGAGTGCCAGTCTACAATCCCACTACCAGAGAGTCCGGGAAACAGAACCTTCCACCAATGACTGATGGAAGCAGAGGCAGACACCCACACCTAAACACTGAGCTGAACTCAAGGAACCCAGTGACAGAGAGAGAGGACTGATGAGCATAGGGGCTTGTTTATCCCACAGAAACAGCTGACCTGAACAAGGGGGGAGATCTTGAACCCCAGACTGATGGCTGAGAGGCCAGCGTGGGACTGATCCAGACCCCCCTGAATGTGGGTGTCAGTAAGGAGGCCTAGGCAATCTATGGGGCCTTGGGTAGTAGATCAGTATTTATTCCCTGACATGCAAATGGACTTTGGGTGCCCACCCCACAATGAGAGACTCTCTGTTACCCTGGACTATTGTGGCAGGGCCTAGGCCCTGGCATGGATGAAATGACAGAGTATGTACACCCCCATGAAGGGCCTCACCCTCCCCGTGGAAAGGTGTGGGGATTTGGGGAGGAGGGTTAGGGGGGTGGGTGGGAGGGCATGGGAGCTGGGATTGACATGTGAAGCAACCTTGTTTCTAATTTAAATTTAAAAATAAAAAAAGACAAAATACAGTGGGCTGGAGTGATTGCTCGGTGGTTAAGAACAGGTACTGCTGTTGCAGAGGACCAGAGCTCATTTTCTAGCACACATGTCTGGCAGCTCACAAACACCTGTATCTCTAGCTCCAGGGGTAGCCTCTGGCATCCATGAGTACCTACACTAACATGCACATACCCACACAGAAACACATACATCTCCTGTGATATCAGGAGCTACTCCCATAAAGTTTCGGCAACATGATTCCTTAAACATGAGGTAAACTGGAACAACTACAACAGATATGTTAACCCGGGCAGGGAAAATCCCATGAGGCCTCAATCCTACACAAAAGACTACAGGCGGCCTCAGCCCTACACAAAGAACTACAGACATTCTCAACTCTACACAAAGGACTACAGGCAGCCTCAATCCTACACAAATAACTGCAGGCATTTTCAACCCTACACAAAGAACTACAAGCAGCCTCAACCCTACACAAAGAACTACAGGCAGCCTCAACCCTACACAAAGAACTAGAATCAACTAAGGAATACTGAGTGTGGGAGAAATGATCTTTCCCAGAATACACCAATTAGTTATCTAATACCAAGTATCAGTCCTAAAGACATACGTATAAATAACATTATACAGACTGAGTATGTTGTATGTATGATGTATTTAGGAATATATATGCATGTACATGTGTGTATGCAACAGTTAATGAAAAGAGAGGTCATCAATTTGAAAGAGAGCAAGGAAGGATATATGGGAGGGTATGGAGTGAGAAAGGGAAGGGGAAATTATGTAATTATATTATAGTCTCAAAAATAAATAATTAAAAATTAAAATAAAGAAATAATCATAAATAAGATAAAAGGTTAAAAACTCCAAGCTAGCTACTTCATAGCTGGCTATTCAATAAATTAAATACTCTAATTTTAAAATGGTTGCAGTTCAGTCACATCCCTTAATCATTACCATTGTCATCATTATCTTACATAGGCAGCTGAAGATTCATTTGTTAGAATAACCACTAAGACCATTGGCTCACATCTTTGGCTTACCTGCTCCATTTACTTATGCCATTTGTTTGTCTTAGCTAAAGCATACATTTATTTCCAACACCATAAGTTTGGAGAATGAGAAATTATGAAGTCCATGTCCCAAGATTTGACACCATTGCAATATGTGGCTTCAAGGAAAGCTTTCCACATCTCTGAATCCTTGTATCCATTATCTCATATGTAAAACCTCAGTGCTGGTTCCTAAGCTTGTTCGTTCAGTTACCCACAGTACTAGAGTATGGCAAATAAAGCACTCAACCTGGAGCAATACTAAAGGGAGCAACACACAACCCATAGAAATACACTGATGACACGACTAGTGCCCTAAAACGGTAAGACATATATTTCTGTCTTTTATAAAATCCTTCTTCCACCAAAAAGAAAACCCCTGCTGAGTAAAATATCAACATTTTAACTAAAGATGGGATCACCATGACTTTCCCCATTGGACTCAGGTTTTAATGTGACTTTCCATAACATTGTTACAAATTCTGATTTTGATTGTATAGAATTGCCTTGAAATATTGTTCATCATGTTCTGGGTTTCTGATATTTGAGCCCCTCATGCTTCCTCTGCCTTGCCTGATCATTGGTCCTATGATACAGTTAATGAATATCAGTTGATGCTAAGCACTGTGGAGCTTCCCACCTCATTTGGAAAGACAGGCAAGTTCCACAGACATGAATTATGACAGTGAGACAAGTGTTGGAATAGAACTAAATGAGATGATGATAGCACACATGATTATATGTCTAAACATCACTGTATTTCATCCTAAGGCATAAATATAGGCCAGAGCTGGTGCTATGGGCTCAAGCACTACTTCTGACAATTTCTGTCCCTTCTTTCTTACTGAGTTTCCTTACCTTCTGTGCATTTCAGTTTCTTCTTTTATAAAAGTGAGAACAATAATCATACTTTCTTTTTTTGGGTTTTACGAGACAGGGTTTCTCTGTATTGTTTTGGAGGCTGTCGGTCCAGCCCGGCCTCGAACTCACAGAGAACTGCCTGCCTCTGCCTCCCGAGTGCTGGGATTAAAGGCGTACACCACCACCGCCCGGCTCATACTTTCTTAATAGAGTTCTCAGTATTAAATGAACTAAGGTACAGCTTGTTTCAAGGGTAATGCCTAGGCTGTAGCAGAAGTTGGGAAATGGGAGTTATAACTGTAAAGCCTCATTTTCTAGCAAGGAAATGTTTGACGAGATAAGATGAAATCAAAGGCTTTTCTAAGCAACCTGTTAGGAATAGTGGAGATTTTTATCATTCCCTGACTTGTCACTCTCTGTCCCAAACCACTTTCCCTTAGTTCCAGTTGAGCAGGAAAAGTTGTTTCATCCTCGGCAATTCTCCCAAATTCAACAGACGGTGACCAGATCATTTACAAAGTTAATGGACAATTCCTGGCTCATGCACAAATGTACAAGACCTCATTATTGTTTTCCCATAGCCTTTGATATAAAGGACAACAAGTGGACACTGTGGTAATGTTCCTCTTTAGAATGGATGGGGAGACTTTTATTTAGATTGCCTCACAGGAGGACCAATATGAGCCCTTTGAGGTGGGTAGAGAATGTCCTTCCAGTAGAGTCTACATCCTGGTTAGAAGCACGGAATAAACCAGAATAAGATTTCCTTTTTTTATTGGACTGATGAATGTATAAGGGAGAAATTTTTACCTTTGTAGCTTAATAGGACTCCATGATAGCTTCGGCCACCTGGGTGCTCTCTGAAGGTCTGAGACATTCTTTCCTTCCATAACCATCCTGGCAGGAGAAGATATTTTAGAGAGTCTTATGCTACCAGGCTATTGAAACAATAGGCTCCAAAGAAACAAACATTCCCTAGGAAACTTGTGCTGGGGAACAGGAAAGGCTGAAGCTCCCCGGGAGAGATTTCACACAGTCACTCTGCAGGATAGACTGGAGCAGAGACAATGGTAATAAGGGATAGAACAACCCCTTAACCAGGACTATTCAATTATGCACCCCTCTTGCTTGCTATAAAGCTAAACCTCGTGTCAGCACCACAGTCACAGACTTGGGGAGTCATTGAACACTTCAATTTGTTCTCCCTTCCAACATGGCCATAGTGCCTGGCATATTGAAGGCAGGAGTCCAGTCTAGGATCTTAGGGCTGCCACAGGCTGCGTTGACCACAAAAACTCCAATAACATTTCTCTAATTTATTCCAAGTTAGTCTTCTCAGATGAAGTCAGAAACACACTACAATTGGGATTGTATCCCTATAATTCCCAAATTCTCTAGAAATTTAAATGTGGACAGGAAAGTAGATATATTTGCAAGTGTTTGTTAATTGTGAAGATAATCATTGTGGCTACACAAGAAAAATCCTTCTCTCTTTCTTGGGTTCACACTGAACAAAACGACAATGATATGACAACAGAGATTTGCTTCACAGGAACAAAAGACATAGGAGGGGGCAGTTGGGTTCTTGGTAAGGCCAGAATGGCAAATTAATTTATAGCACCTGTAGAATACACCTGATGGAGATGAAACACTTGTATTCTCTATTTTTATGTTCCAATTAAAAGTTTTAAAGGCACTATGGGATAGGAGTGGGATGGAGAGATGGTGGGGGGAGGGGGAGGGCGGGCAGACTGGGATTGGTATGTAAAATAAGACTTTTTAATTTAAATCAATAAAAGAGGGGAATAGAGTACATTGTTCTTTCTTGAGGCATTGGTTCTCCATCTTGCCTTGGTGCCCTGGACAGTATATTGGCACTATCTTTTCCTTAGTCATGTAAAGTTGTGAGTGACAGGTATGGGTTGCAGGTGTGACTGAAACAAAGGCCCCCTATGAGCCCATCCAGCCACTAATGTGGGTCAAAGACAAAACATGGAGCTCAGGGTAACCAGAATCCTAGCACCAATAGCCCACAGCCACAAGCTGCTTCATCTGTTGGCCCCAAGGTGCTATTCTGCTAAGTACTGTCCTGCGTTTCAGTTTCTAAGCAGTTTTTCAGGATAAGCGGTTTTGAGGTGGCATGATCTAACACATTCATGTGTTTGGGGTTGTGGCTAGGAACACAGCCAGGGCCTCACACATGCTAAACCTGCTCTAACTCCTCTGTCATTACTATTGTTTTTAATATCAATGTGTATTCTTGTTTAGATTTCATTTTTAATTGTGTGTGTGTGTTTGGTGTGGTGTGGTGTGCTTATGAAGGCCAGAAAAGGAAGTCAAACCAATGAATTGGAACTTTAGACAGTTATGAGCCACCATGTGGATGCTAGGAGTCAAACCTGGGTCCTCTGGAAGAGCAGCAAGGGATCTTAAGTATCAAGTCATCTCTATAGGTTTCCAAATAAACTTATAGACTTTTTTTGTCTCAGGATTTGTTTTTAAGGGAACTCAAACTAAGAATTTTAGAAAAAGGGTCTGAGAAACATACACTGGATTTGACAGACATCTGCACTGTGCTCTTAGTGAGAAAGGTGAAACAGTGAGAAGGCAGCTGCATTTCAGGACAGGACAGAAAATAGGCAAGAGATAGACATGGTAGCTTGTGTGTGTGTGTGGGGGGGGCTTGTAATGTGTAGAGTCCCTGCTTTTAATCTTGATGAACTCATAAAGTAAGAAAGAAATCACTGTTACTGGGCATTGTGGTTGATAACTGTAATCCCAGCACTGGGACAGGGTTGGGGGCAAGAGACCAGGGTGGTGAGACTGGGATGGGATTGTGAGTTAGTTATACGTGTGAGACTCTGATTCAAAAATAGAAGGGGAGAAATGCCATGGCTCAGTGAGACAAGGCTGATCAAGGTTTGCTGTCAAGTCAGATGATCTTAGATTATTTCTTGGAACTCACAAGCTGGAAAGAGAATTGATTCCTGCAAGTTGTCCTTTGACCTCCACATGTGAGCCATGGTATGTATACATGCTTGTACGACCACACACACACACACACACACACAGACACACACACACACCCTCTCTCTCACACACACACACCCTCTCTCTCTCTCTCTCTCTCCTCTCTCTCTCTCTCTCTCACACACACACACACACACACACACACGTTTTACAATTAAATTTTAAAAAAGAAAGGTGAGAGAGCTGGAAAGGGAGGGGAAAGAGATAGAGAGATGGGGGAAGGAAAGTTGGAGAGGAGGGAAGAGGATGGGGAAGGGAAAGAAAAGAAATGATGAAGAAAACATCTCAGAAACAAATTTACTGAAATGTTTACTCCTTAACCATACTCTAATAAATTTGTATGGTTCACTTTTCTCCTGCTATGTGTTGCCTTAGAGGGACACATATATTTTTGGGAGGACATTAATGGAACAGCCCCCTCACATTGATGTGGGTATCCTACATGTGACCACAGAACAGGATACCCTTTCCCTGGCCACCAAATCCTGAATGATATCACAAGAGGCCCTGGCTTACCAAGCTTTCCCAAGCCATCTTCTCTACTAAATCCTTTCAACAAGTTAACTCTTCCCCTAGATTACCACAGTACTTTGTGCAGCCTAGAATCCTGGTTAAGTAAGACCTTAGACATAGACTTAAAGATAATGCAGTGACATGTTTCTGCTCAAAAAGCATTTCTGATTATGAAAGTAACTTGTGCCAAATGCATAAGATGGACAAAAAACTATAGAAAATTATTCATAATCAGGAAACATGAAAGATAAAACAATGAACCTGATAACCCTGTCATTCAAAGATGAACACTACTTAGCTGAGATGCGAATTCAATTTAGCATCCAGTTTATAGAATTTGGCATGTTTTGTTTTATAACAACATGATGTCATACAGAATTTCTTTATTTTTAATAACATCTCAAATATAATTTTAATGATTCATGATCTTCTGATTTATGGATATACTGTGGTTCTCTAAAATTTCCAACATTTCATATTCTAGATCTCTCAAAAATCCCTCCATAGCAGTGGTTCTCAACCTTCCTGATGCTGTGATCCTTTAGTACAGTTCCTCATGTTATGATGACCCCCAACCATACAATTATTTTCTTGCTACTCCATAACAGTAATTTTGCTAATGTTATGAATGGTAACATAAATATTTTTGGAGACAGAGGTTTGCCAAAAGGATCACAACACAGGTTGAGAACCATTGTTTTATAGTAATGAGTATTATTTTGAATATCTTGTTCATAAATCTTTGTCTGACAGCTCTGATTCTTTCAGGAGGCTTGATTCCCAGAAGTGTAGTTATAATTTCAAAAGCAATGGACATATTAAAAGCTCGAGAGACCTAGTGCCACAACTCTCTTTGAATAAGATTATGCCAATTCATTATATTCTACTAGTGTGCTTTTTTACTCTTTATTTTTTGTTAATCTACATTAGTTGTACAGTATAATTGATTTATTTGTGCCATTTTCATACATGAAACTAACCTGTTTTGTTCATATTCAATTCCTCCATTCCACTGTATGTTTGGGGTTGGGGTGAGAGAGAATTACATAAATGTATCCAGGTTGTTCTTAGACTCACTAGGCTGGGCTGGCTTTGAACTCACAGCATCTGTTTCCCCTCAACCTCCCAAGTGCTGAGACTACAAGCATATGCCGCTGCTCTTGACTTTCCACCAAAGTTCTTAGTGAGATTTCAAAAAACAGTTAATGCCAGGGAAGATAGTTATCTTGCTGCTCATATGCTGAACTTCTTTAAGTTACATTGACCCAGTTTCCTGGATTCTGAACTGTCTGTCTTTGTATTAGTGTTTTCTCAGAGATTTATACAAACTCTTCATATATTAAAGATACTGATCTTTTATCATACTATTTCAAAGTCCTTAGCTTACTAAGTCAATTGATTCATGTAGCTTTTATCTATTCAAATGCTTTTTAAAATTTTACATGTCTATAATCTTAGCACTTAGGAGATGGAAGTAAGAAGATGAAGAGGAGTTCAAGGTCAACCTAACAACTATTTTGAGACCAGCTGGGATATATGAGACCTTTCATGAAAAATAAAAATCCCCCCTCCCCCAAATGTTTTACATTGTTTGAAGCTTGTGAATACTCCTGTTCCATGCCAGTTTTAGATAAATACTCTTTTTGGAAAGAGTTTTGGTTTCAAATTCTGTGTTCATTGCTTTCCTTGACTGCCTTTATCCGGTGCAGTTTCATTACATGTATTTATTTGTGTGTGCATGAATGGGAGGGGAGTGCATGCCACAGCATGCCCCTGTAGAGGTCACTTCTCTCTTCCCACCATGTGGGTTCCAGGGATAAAACTCAGGCACTAGGCTTTGATTGTTATATTTTTAAATCTCACTTTAAATTTTATCGTTTGGCGTATTTTTGTTTTAGATGGTCTTTTATAGGTAGTACAAGAGCTGATTTATTTGTGTTGTGTGTGGTATTTTCCTGTTTCTTTCTTTTCCTGTTTTCTTCACTGGTAATTCAGAAGGTGGTTCTTCATTTGGTACTGTTTACTCTTGAAGGGACACTGGCCCCCTTGAACTTGTGGCTCTGGCAGGCCTTGTCCTTCTGCCCCACTCCCTTTGTCTTGGTAAAAACTGTTAGATTACATTCCTGAAGCTAGCCACTAAAGTCCCTGCCCTTATTTGGCCTCCTCCTGAGGCAGACTATCAAGTTCCAGCTATCAAAACATTGAAGTCCAGCGATCAAAAGCCTCTTGGCTCACCTAATTAACATGCCCAATTAAAATTAAACACCTCATCTTAACAAGGGGTTTCCCCCTTTACCTTTATGGCCATTTGCCTATGGGCCAAGTCTGTCTTCTCTCTATCCAGAGGCAGTCCTTTGTTCCTTGGGGACAATTACTCCTGCCTCCTTTCCCTAGCTCCCTTTCCCTCTCCCTCATTCCCTATTTCCTGTCTCTGTCTCTTATTCCTGCCCTGTGTCCCTCTAGGGCAAATTAATCTCTTCTGTGCTAAGAACTTGGTCTGATAACTTGGTCATGGAGGTCCTTTCACCTCTTCCTTAAAATTTGTATTGATAGGGTTACCATAAAGCTTATGAAATGGAGCCCTCAGTCTGTTATTTCTCTAGTTTTGAAATGAAGAACAAAAACATATTATTTTTTAAATCTAATAATTAAGTGGGTTTTATTTTTGTTTGTTTTCCCCCACAAATTCCTGTTTTCATTAATGTAATCTAAAGTCTTAAAATTCAGTTCATTAATATAAATACTCTTGTTCAAGATTGGGGTTTACGTTCTTTGTGTGTGTGTGTGTGTGTGTGTGTGTGTGTGTGTGTTTGTGTGTGTGTATGAGAGAGAGAGAGAGAGAGAAAGAGAGAGAGAGAGGAGGAGGAGGAGGAGGAGGATTCATTAATTCTTTACCCCAATGTTCATTTTTAGACAGTGTTTTTAATTGAAATTTGCTGTTTAGTGATACAGTTGAGTATCACAATTAAACACTTATTTTCACACAACGAATATCTAATTGGCTTCCAAATTTAGTGCCCAGATTTTTATGATACGATATATATTTTAAAATAGAATATATGAGACTAGAGAGATAGCTCAGTGGTTAAGAGCAGTTGCTGCTCTTTGAAAGGAGTTTGGTTCCCGGTACCTATATCCAATAAGTCATAGCCAGTTACAACTCTGACTCCAAGTAATTTAGCGCCTTCTTCTGGCCTCTGTGGCACTACACTCATGTGGCTTATGCACAGATATATACACACTTAGATACAAAGAAACAAAATAAAATAAACCTTTAGCTGCCTTCTGGTGCCCTGCTTGGAGCCGTTTGATGTCTGGAGAAACTGCGCACTGGGGAACCCATCCCAGCAGTCCAGCCCACCCAGAGACTGCCAAAGCCCCTGTCCTAGTCCTGCCTCCACCCACGGGAAGAGGAGACCCATCATAGTATTAGACCTATTTGTACCCACCGGAAGGGAACCTTGGACCCATACCCACCAAGAAAAGAAGAGACTCCTCTTGCAACCACTGGAAGAAGGGATGGGAAGAAGACAATAGATAAACACATTGAACCGGGCAGTGGTGGCGCATGCCTTTAATCCTAGCACTCCGGAGGCAGAGGCAGGCAGATCTCTGTTAGTTCAAGGCCAGGCTGGTCCGACAGCCTCCAAAACAATACAGAGAAATCCTGTCTTGTAAAAACCAAAAAAAGAAGAAAAAAAGAAAAACACATTGAACAACAGAAAAACCAATATGACACCACCAGAGTCTAGGGACACTACACCACCAAGACCTGAACATCCCAACACAGATGAAGCAGAAGAGAATGACCTTAAAAACAACTTCATAAAAATGATAGAGGCCCTCAAAGAGGATATGAGAAAATTCCTTAAGGAAATGGAAGAAAAAACAAACCAAAAAATACAAGAAATCAACAAATCTCTTAAAGATAGCCAATAAAGAAACAATCAAAAAGATGAAGGAAACAGTTCACAACCTGAAAACTGAAATAGAGACAATAAAGAAAACACAAACTAAGGGAATGTTGGAAATAGAAAAACTGGGTAAACGATCAAGAACTACAGATACAAGTATAACCAACAGAATATAAGAGATGGAAGAGAGAATCTCAGGTACTGAAGATACACTAGGAGAAATAGATTCATCGAACAAAGAAAATCTTAAGTCCAGCAAATCCCTAACACAAAATATCCAGGAAATATGGGTTACTGTGAAAAGACCAAACCAAGACTAATAGTTACAGAAGAAGGTGAAGGAACCCACCTTCCTGAACATAACATAACATAACATAAACAATGCTTCCAGAACATAACTCCAGTAGCACAGACATTAAGATCGACAATTAATAAATGGGACCTCCTGAAACTGAGAAGCTTCTGTAAGGCAAAGGACACAGTCAGCAAGACAAAAAGGCACCAGATTGGGAAAAGATATTCACTAACCTCACCCTCCCTGGGGAGCAGAATGGGGATTGGGGAGAAATGGGATTGTTGTGGGTGCAGAGAAGGAGGGGAGGGAGAGGGAGCTGCGATTGACATGTGAAGCAATAACCTTTAATAACTCAGTTGGTAGAGCAGAGGACTGTAGTGTAGTCTCTCACCTCTAACTTAAATAAATAGAAAAGAAGAGAAAGTGGGAGGTACCCTTGAATGAATTGGTAGAGGAGACCACTTCCTGAAGATACTACCAGTAGCAAAGACACTGAGATAGACAATTAATAAATGGGACCTCCAGAAACTGAGAAGCTTCTGTAAGGCAAAGGACACAGTCAGCAAGACAAAAAAGGCACCCCCCACAGAAAGGGAAAAGATATTCACTAACCCCACATCTGACAGAGGGCTGACCTGCAAAATGTACAAAGAACACAAGAAGCAAGTCTCCAAAACACCAAAGGATCCAATTAAAAAGTGGGCTATTGAACTAAATAGAGAATTCTCAATAGAAGGATCTAAAATGGCTAAGAGACACTTAAGAAAGTGCTCAACATCCTTAGCTATTAGGGAAATGCAAATCAAACTACTCTGAGATACCATATTACTCCTGTCAGAATGGCTAAAATAAAAAAAAAACACCAATGACAGTTTATGCTGGAGAGGATGTGGAGAAAAGGGAACACTCCTCCACTGCTGGTGGGAGTGCTGACATGTACAGCCACTTTGGAAATCAGTATGGAGATTCCTCAGAAAAATGGGAGTAAACCTACCACAAGACTCAGCAATCCCACTCTTAGGCATATACCCAAAAGATGCACATTCATACAATAAGGATGGCGGTTCAACCATGTCCATAGCAGCATTGTTTGTAATAAACAGAATCTGGAAGTAACCTAGATGCCCCTCAACTGAAGAGTGGATAGAGAAAATGTGGTACATTTGCACAATGGAGTACTATTCAGCTGAAAAAAATAATGGAATCTTGAAATTTGCAGGCAAATGTATGGCACTAGAAGAAACCATCCTGAGTGAGGCAACCCAGTCACAAAAAGACAAACATGGTATGTACTCACTCATATATGGATTTTAAATATGGATCAGGGGAGTGTCAGCCTACATTCCCACTGCCAGAGAGTCTGGGAAACAGGGAGGACCCTAAGAGAGAAATGCATGGTAACCCAGAGAAGGTGGAATGAGACAGGATCTCCTGAGTGGTTTGGGAGCATGGAGCAAGGGGAAAGGGAGCTTGGAAACGGGGAGGAGAAGGGGAGAAGAGAACATGGGGTAACAGGAAGGTTGATTCAGGGGAAGAATAGAGGAGAGCAGGATGAGAGATACCATAATAGAGAGAGTCATTGTAGGTTTGAGGAGCGATCTGGCACTAGTGAGATTTCCAGTGATCTCCAAGGATGTCATCACCTGGCAAACTAAGCAATAGTGGAGAGGCTGGCTACCTTAAATACCCTTCCCTGATAATGAGATTGATGACTACCTTATATGCCATCCTGGAGCCTTCATCTAGTAGCTGTTGGAAGCAGAGGCACACACCACAGCTAAATACTGAATTGAACTCCTGGAAGCCAGTTACAGAGAGGGAGGAGTGATGAGCAAAGGATCAAGACTGGACTGGTGAAGCCTATAGAAGCAGCTGACCTGAATAATGTGGAGCTCATGGAACCCAGACTAATGACTGAGAGGCCAGCATGGGACTGATACAGACCCCCTGAATGTGGTTGTCAGGGAGAAGGCCTCGGCAATCTATGGGGCCTTGGTTAGTAAATGAGTATTTATCCCTGGCATACAAATGGACTTTGGGAGCCCATTCCACATTGAGGGATGCTCTCTCAGTCTGAATGCATGGGGCAGGGACTACTGCCCTGAATGATATAACATAGTTTGGAGATTCCTCATGGAGGACCTCACTCTTCCTGGGGAGCATGGTGGGAATTTGGTGAGGGGCTAGGGGGACTGGTTGGGGGGGTAGGAGGAGAGGGAGAGGGAGCTGCGGTTGACATGTGAAGCATGTTTGTTTCTAATTTAAATAAAAATATTAAACAACAAAAATAAAAAGTAAACAAGATGAGGAACACCTGGAACCTGCACTTCATTTCCACAAGGTTTAGAAAAGCTCAATTTTTAAACATGGTGCCCATGTCTAAAAATCCATTTTGATCAATAAGGAACTGTAAGCCCCACTATGGTAGAACTGAAAATGTCTTTCTTTTTTTAAGATCTCTGTTCTTTTTTTTTTACTGTTTGGGTCTTAAAAAAGAAGAAGAAAAAGCCATCGTGAGTGAGATAACCCAGTCACAAAAAAAAAAAAGACAAACATAGTATGTACTCATTCATATATGGATTTTAGACATAGAGCAAAGAATTACCAGCCAACAATCCACACTGCCAAAGAATCTAGGATCCTAAGGAAGACCCTAAGAGAAACATGAATGGTCCCTTGGAGAAGGGGAAAAGGACAAGATCTCCTGAGCTGATTGGGAGCACGGGGGAGGGGAGAAGGAGTTAGGAGAAAGAGAAGGGGAGAAGAGGAGGGGAGAAGAGGATATGAGGGGGCAGGAAGATTGAGTCGGAGGAACAATAGAGGAGAGCAAGAAAAAAGATACCATAACAGAGGGATCCATTATAGGCTTAAAGAGAAATCTGGCACTAGGGAAATGTCCAGAAATCTACAAGTTTGACCCCAACTAACCATCTAAGCAATAGTTGCGAGGCTACCTTAAATGAGTACCTTATATGCCATCCTAGAACCTTCATCCAGTAGCTGATGGAAGCAGAAGCAGACACCCACTGCTAAACACTGAGCTGAACTCTGGAATCCAGTTGCAGAGAGGGAGGAGTGATGAGCAAAGTGGTCAAGACCAGGCTGGAGAAACCCACAGAAACAGCTGACCTGAACAAGGGGGAGCTCATGGACCCCAGACTGATAGCTGGGAAACCAGCATAGGACTGTTCCAGACCCCCTGAACGAGGATGTCAGTTAGGAGACATGGGCAATCTATGGGGCCTCTGGTAGTGGATCAGTATTTATCCCTAGTGCATTAATGGACTTTGGGAGCCCACTCCACATAGAGGGATACTCTCTCAGCCTAGACACATGGCAAAGAGTCTAGGCCATGCCCCAAATGATATGACAGACTTTGAAGGACTCACCCTCCCTGGGGAGCAGAAAGAGAATGGGATAGGGGGCTGGTGGGGGGCACGGGAGGAGGGGAGGGAGAGGGAACTGGGATTGACATGTAAAACAAGCTTGTTTCTGATTTAAATAAAATAAAACTTTAATGAAATAAAATAGAGGATACATGTGAGAATCACTCAGAGAGAATCTGAAAATTACTCATTGTCCAGTTTACATCTCACCTTGAGATGTTTCACTGTAAACTGTTCAGGACTGCCTTTGTGTTACGTCTCTCTGGCATCAGTTCTATGGTTTTCTGAGAATTGTACACTGGAAATGATCAGAGAACATAGTAGGGGAGAATATCAAGGGGTTGACTTAAAAGACTTTTAGTAAAGGTCTCCTGGAAATAAAGAGTCTTCTTGGATTTCCAATCAGTCCACATGATGGGGAAGAAACACCTCTTGACTCCCCTCTATCTTTTTATGGAATTCCTAGTTGAGAAGTGTTAGTATAGAAGGAGAATGAGACTTAGAAACTGGCCTCAAATCCATGTGCTGCCACTTCTTTCATCAGTTCTTAAGAACGTTTCTTGGTCTTCAGCCCTCATATTTTCCATCTATAAAAATGGTTAATTCTTCCTTCAGTTGTAAACATAGAACATCTGTAAAATACTCAGCACAGTGCAATAATGATCTCAATAAAATGTTTATAATTACTATTATATATTGCTATACCTATTGCTTTAGGACTCTTCTTTCACAACCTGCCATATTTACTTTCTCCCCTTAAAATAAGCAGGCACAGCTGCAACCTCCATGTACCACGTGCTAAAACCCATTTTCTCCAAAAGAACTTGTTTAGTATTTTTGCAAGCAATGATAACCAGTGGACCTTTGTACAATTGTGGAAACATTCTATAGTACAGAACATGTAACTATCAGTGTCAGGTAACTAGAAAGACTATGGAATGAAAATTTTAACTTTAATGAATTTAAATTTAAGTAGTAATATGTGACTAGTGGCTACCACATTGGACAGCACAACTCTACAGTATTGGTTGCTTGATTCAAAACATTTACAATTAATGACATGTTAGAAAAGAGAAAATTCAGGTAAATTTTAGATTCCTGCTTGAATTTTGATATAATTTGCATGCTTATTTTCAGACATAGTTTTAAATTTTGTTCTTTCTTCTGAGAATGAATACTTTTACATCAGTTCAATGAAGGTCAAGATGAACCAGCTACTTTGCTTGAAGCATATTTAATAGTACCTATTCTGGGAAATGCTGCACCCTTCCCCAATGGGGGTATGCTGACCAGCTTGTGACTAGGAGCTTCTAGCCAAATACCCCTTGTTCCCTCCTTCCAGTTAAGACCCATAACTGAACCCGTCTCTACAGAGAAAATTTACATTTTGTTTGTGAAATCTGTAGATTTTATTTTTTACCTTTCTTTTGGGCAGAGAAGCAGAACAGTTGGCAGGACTTAAGTGCATGGTGAACCTTGCATGTACCAGAATCAAAGTAATTAGGGAGTTGGACAGGGACCAGCTTTGAAGTCCAACCAGGTTACTGGCTTTTCATGACCAAGAGCATTAAATTCAGCTTATAACATGACACAATACTATATATCCATGTATATGGCTCATATACATCTATACATATATAACAGAAATAAAGACTTCACAAGAGTGATATTCTATAATGTACTGTATCCCCTTCTGTGTGTATTATGTTATGTCTCATTTACCCCTACTCTCCTGGTCAGTGATCCATTAACTCAACTGACTTCACAACCCACTATTAAGGAACCATGAAGATTTCAGAAATAGAAAGAGTGAAGACAGTTAATGTGGGATTCCTAAGCTTCCTATTTACAGAGGGACAGAAGGTAAATTAGTGTGTTGTGGCTACAACAGCAAAATACTACAGGCTGGATGGCTTAAGCAGTAGAAAATTGTAGTTGGAATTTTCTTCAGGCCACCAATCAGCTCCCAAATAAAGACATGGAAACTCATTATTAATTATGAATGCTTAGCCTTTAGCTTATGCTTATCCCACTAGCTCTTATAACATAATTTAACCTGTTTCTATTCATCTATGTTTTGCCTTGGGGCTTTTTACCTTTCTTTCATTTTGTATGTCCTGCTTTCCTGCTTCCTCAGTGTCTGTCTGACTGGCTGGGCCCTGGCATCTCCCTAGTGTCTCTTTTACTTTCTCTCTTCCCCCAGCCTAAATTCCTCCTTCTATTTACTCTCCCTGTCCAGAAGTCCCACCTATACCTCCTCCCTCACTATTGCCTTTCAGCTTTTCATTAAACCAATCAAGTGCCTTAGGCAGGCAACACATTTTTACATAATTGAACAAATGCAACACATTTTATGTAACTAAACAAACACAACACATCTTTGCATAGTAAGCAACTGCAACACACCTTTGCATAGTTAAATAAATATTCCACACCAGAAAAACATCTCTCAGTTCCAGAGGTTGGAAGACAAAGATCTGGGTGCCAGCAAGGTTGGTTTCCTCCAAGGTCTCTTCTTGACTTGCAGATGGCTATCTTTTATAGTGCTTCTTCTAAATGGATTAAGGTCCACACTAAGATCTTCATTTTAATTTAATCATCTCTATAAAGAACTTATTTCTAAATATGGCTATATTCTGAGCTACTGGGGGTTAAAATTTCAGTATCTGGACTTGAATTAGATATGAGTCGGCATATAAATGGGAAGGGTAAATCCCACCAATTTACAAAACAGAGAGTGGAGGTGTAGATATAAATGTTGAAGGGTGGCTTTTGCTGGAAGCATCTAGAGTGACTTCCCTCCCACTCATCAAGATTTGAGGGCCCAAATGCACTCTCAGCTTGCAATATCTGGTTACCATTTTAATCTGAAGCTACTTGTTCTATTGTTGCTTTGCAACGATAGAGATATGAATCTGCTTACAGTTTAGAGTTAACATTTTAAGGGAGATTTTTTTCTTTAATTACTCTTCTTGGAGGCTGGGAATGAAGCTCAGTTGGTAGAATGCCTGTCTGGCATGCACAAAGTCCTGGGTTTGATCCCCAGCACTGCCTAAACCAGATGTGATGGCACATATTTGTATTCCCAGCTTAGAGGAAGTAGAGGTCTTTCTTGGTTACATAGAAAGTTCAAGGCCATCCTAGAATACATAAAACCCCATCTCAAAAAAATTGTTTTTCTTAATCAGTGAAACAAACTATCAAAAGTAAAACTGATTGTGGATGGAGAAATGAAAAGATACAAAATTTTGTGAGGAGATGGCATTGTATTACTGGAGATACTGATTATAAAATCCTATTGTTCTTAAATTTTCTTTTTTCCTTTTAGTGGGTGTTTTTTATGTTAACAAAGTTTTCCAGAACTTTAAAGGATGGAAATAAGTCTCCTGAAATTGACATTGTAGCTGTAATATTCTCAAATATCCTCATGGATTTATGAGGCATTAGTTATACTGTTAATATCTGTACATAAAGGCATTACAAAGCAATAATCAACATTAAAATTCAAATGGTTTGGACCAGTTAGGTGATTCATCTTGTTAAACCACTCGCTGCCAAGCCTGAGGACCTGAGTTTGATCCCTAGTGCCTACATGATTGAAGGAAAGAACACAAATTGTTCTCTGGCTTCCACATGTGTGCTGTCCTGGATTTGGGGCCCTGTAAAGAGAAGCCTTCCAGCCAGACTGATTCCAGAGCCGCATCAGTCCCAAATAAACACACAGGAGGCTATATTAATTATGAAGCTGTTGGCCTTGCTTGTTTCTAACCGGCTAGTGCCACCTATCTTGCTTCCCTATTGGCCAACAGTGCTTTATTGACATATACACAGGACTTCCTGAGTGGAATGATGAATTTCCACGTCGAACGACAAAAGATTTAAAAGAATTTTAGAAACAAAAGAACGGAGAAAAGCATGGGTTCTTGGTAGCAGCATTTTTCTCAGGTGGGC
This sequence comes from Mesocricetus auratus, assembly GCF_017639785.1. Classification (NCBI taxonomy): domain Eukaryota; kingdom Metazoa; phylum Chordata; class Mammalia; order Rodentia; family Cricetidae; genus Mesocricetus; species Mesocricetus auratus. The sequence continues at coordinate 20,574,491 of NW_024429188.1, read as the reverse complement.
TCTGTTTTGCTAGTGACCTTAAAGACTCACACGGCTCGCTTAAGGGAGTCTTCCTGACTCAGCATAAAAAAAAACAGAAAGGTTCTTTTAAGAGGCTCTACTAACGATTGAAAGGTGTGTACGTACAGCTGGAAGTGGCAGTGACCACATCTCTAGACCGGCAGCTTTTGCTGGATCTCAGCATGGACTGAGACAGTGAGCTGGAATCACGCTTACGCCTGCCATCAGTCCCAAATAACACACAGGATAGGTAGGACTAGGAGTCGAGGAGAACTCTGGGTAGGAGAAACACAGGAAGTCAAGATGTAACCGCCATGGGGTAGGAAGCCTGGAAATTTCTCCGGTAAGAGAAATACTTAGATTAACAATTATGGGGTAAATACTTAAGTCAGAGCTAGCCAGTAAGAAACAAGCAAGGCCAACAGCTTCGTAATTAATATAGGCTTCTGTGTGTTTATTTGGTACTGATGCAGCTCTGGAATCAGTCTGGCGGGAAGGCTTCTCTTTACAGGGCCCAGTACTCACAACCATCCATAACTCCAGTTTCAGGGGAACTGATCTCCTCTTCTGATTTATGCAGATACCAGGCATACACTTGGTGCACATACATACATACATACATACAAACATTCATATACATAAAATAAAATAAATTAATTAAAAAACTAAACAATTAAATAAGTATTCCATTTCGAAAAGGAAAGGCAGGGGTTAAGAATGTAGCTTAGTTGGTAGAGTGCTGGCCTAGCATACATGGGACCCTGGGCTTGATCCCTGACACCACATTAATCAGGTCTGTAAGCCCAGTACTTAAGAGGCTCAGACATGAGTATAATTCTCTGTTATACAAAGTGTGAAGCCAACCTAAGCTAGAGACTTCATCTTAAAAATTAAAAACAAAAGCAGAAGGTAGCAAGCTGATCATCAGTACTTTGAAAAGACCATAGATAGCATGCACATAGAACAGCATATTGATTTGGTGGCAATGACTATCTTTAATTTTCAGAAACAAATGTTTTACACTAGTTTCTCCACTCAATACATTATTAAAGTTTTTTATACCCATCATACAACTGTAATACAAAGAATACTCAATATAGAGAAACTCTCAGTTGAATGCTCTTAATATCCTAAGCAGTGTAGAATTACACACAAGAATGAGAACAAATGCTCTAACCCTTCCTTCTATTAAGAGACAGACTATGTGTATGTATGTGTGTGTTAGTTCAATTATGTCAAAAATGATGCAAATCCATTAGTTATATCTCTGCTCACTGATGCCTAGCTTATCTTCTGCCACAGTTATTTTAAAATCATATATTGTTAGTGTTAAGTAATTGATTAAATGGTGCCTACTCACAAATATAATGCATCCATTTTTACATTATAGATAATGTATAATTGCCTTTCACTGAACCAATGTCCAATATAAACTGAAGGACTATTCTGGCATTCCTTGAGAACTCTTAATAGAAGAGTTTATTTTATTTTATGTATATGATTGTTTCGTCTGCATATATGTATGTGCACCATGTACATGTCTAATGTCGTAGGAGGTCAGACTAGGGAACTGAATCTCCTGGAATTGGAGTTGCTGATGGTTACTGGCCACAAAGTGGGTGCTAAGAACCAAACCCAGGATTTCTGCAAAAACAAGCCCTCTTCACCACTGAGCCATCTCTCTAGCTTTGAGAAAAACCTCACCTACAGAAAAAATGGCCTTCATTTGACCTATTGTTGTGGCTTCATAAGGTATTTCAGAACAGGAACTCAGACTTTAAATCTAAAAAAAAGTCTGTCACATTGTTGGGACAGATACTAGGTTAAAATATTTTTTCAAGTTACTATGTAGAGCAAATAGAACACTGACTCTGCAAAGAATGTTTTTGTGTTTTTTAAGAGAAATCAATCGAACGAAAGGACAAAACTCTGTGGTTCACTCATATATTTATAAATGGAAAAAGTACAATAAATTTATCTCATTAAAACTTAGATACAAATGACAATATTATGGGTAATCCTATTTCCTTTTAACACGGAGACCTTAGAGACTCAAGCAGTATGAGTACTCTAGATAAATGGTATGTAAATTAGAAGCATTTTGGAATTTTTAAAGTATATTTCAAACCATATATTTTTGTGTGCGCATGTATGTATGTATGTGTGTGTGTATGTGTGTGTGTGTGTGTGTGCGTACAGATCAGAGATAGATAAATGTCTGTTGTTTTCAACGTTCACTCACCTATAGGAGAAAAAGCAGGCATGATCTGGCAGCCAGCCTATTGGCATACTGCACTTCTAAATAAGAAGCATGGCACACCATGCTCCTGAAGTCAGGACGCTGAATTCTGAATTAGTGTGAGTAGCTGGTAGCTGTCCTGTTGACAAATATGCAATCTCCATATCTTCTTTTATGTGCTTCTTCAGCATAGAGACTTTGGTGGTATGAGAACTCATTATCCAATCCAAAGTAATGTGCTAACCAATCACAGTCAATATGCTTCTACTATATAAGTGGTTGCTCATGTACAATAAAGCAGACACTGTTTCCTGAAACCATCTCCAGAGTGGTGTATCTCTACCCCCTTTACTAACCAATGGGAATTGCTGTCTTGTTGGGAACTTCTAGTAATGATGGCACTCACCTTATTTTGTGATACAGGGTCTGTCACTGTATCCAGAACCTTAGAAGTTTGGCTAGGCTTGCTGGCCAGCAAGCCCCAGGAATTCTCTCATTTCTGTCTCCCCAGTGCTAGGACTGGAGGTGCATGCTGCTGCAGCTGTCTTTTTAATGTGGGGGTAAGGATCCAAACTCAGGTCCTCATGTTTCTACAATTAATACCAATTGAGTCACAGCATCTTTCCAGTCCTCAATGCATATGTTTTTATATATGTGCTTGTACAGCATTTTGATAGTAGATGTTGACATTTATTTGTTTGTTTTGAGATAGGGTATCATGTAGTAAAGACTGATTTTGAACTCACTATGTAGCCAAAGCTGGGCTTGAAACTCTGATCCTTCTGCTTCTGCCTTTCAAGTACTGATGTTACAAGTATGTGCCGTTATGCCTATCTGCAAATAATTTTTTAATGAGAATCTAAATAAAAAGTATGACTAGCACTGAGATTTATATTTTCTTATTGATTTCAATATTTGTCTGGAATTCACTAGCACTAATGGATGAATCTGAGTCATGAGTTGTTCAAAATAATACACTCCACCCTCAGAATATTTAGGGTGGTTATAAAATTATCACTGTGTAAATATACAATCATAATCATTTTTATACAGCTTCTTTATACAGCAAATCAAAAGCTGTCTTAAAGATTCATGCTTATGAGTAGACATTTCAAATATACCAATAAAACAGTATGTCTTGAAGACATGGTCCCATTTATTCCATTTGCCACAACAGCCCAATGGTACAACTAATAGTAAGGAAAACCTTACTTAAATGTAAATCAAAGAAAAATTATTCAATACAGAGAATAATAGATGTAGCAGTCATTCTACTGCAGACCCCTTCATGCCAGCTATTATCATTCTTTATAATGTAAATGATTAAATCCTTCTTAAATAAATAGCTAATTTATGACTCTTGTATCATCATGTATTGTAACAACTTCCTTGGTATAATTCCAAAGGGTTTCCACAGGGTCCCCTCCTGTTCATGATATGAACTACTAAAACTTCTTAATCCACTGCAGGAGGGGGTGGTAGAGGTGGTAGAAGTGGACTTGGACTAGCAGCAACTGGTCCAATAGTGGACAGTGACGGTGACGGTGACAACCAGTCCAGCTGCATGCACTTGACTTCCATGTCCTCTACTTTTTGTACTATGCCCGAGATTTAGAGAAATCTTCCTGGGTGGACTACGTTGACTTACCAGCTTTGCAGAACTAGCATGTAGTCCTTAGGAACTTCTGAGAATCTGACAGGTTCCTGAGTTTTTTTAGGAGTTTTCTAACCTGGCTTGGCATGGGAGGATTTGGTGGTTTCTAAGTAGGAGGGTTTGTTCTTAACTGTGTGACAGTTCTTGCAGGCTTCTTATTTCCATACTTAACCTCATGGCCCATGCCATCTATAGCTGGGGACTTGATAGGTTTATATGACACACAGTGTGCCCTATATTTGCAGGCGCTATTATTTTGTGAGTTCTTGATATATTGTTTGGTGCCAATTTCTTTTCAAACACTTTTTCTTCATGAACATTCATGGTCTGTGAGAAATGATGGAATACTTCATTTCCAAAACCTAAGAGGCTTGGATGTCCAGCAACTGGAGTACATTCTTGACCAAAGCATTTTCTCAATAAATCAACAGACAGTAGCTATAGATTGACTTGTATATGCTTTGGTCTATTCTAAACTTTTCTTTTATCCATAGTCTGTATGTAGTTGTTTTCATGGTCACACCCTGTCTGGGTCAGGTTCTGATAACTCTAGCAGTGCCTTCTTGCCAGGAGAATCTCTTATTCTCAAGGAGTACCTGCAGCAATGCCATTTCCTCTCCCCAGCCATGTGCTGCTTCTTGTATTAAAGAGACAAAGAGTAAGGTATGCTGAGGCCAGTTCTTATATTTCCAACAAGCATCTGCAGTGTCCAGTGAATGCTACATGTAGGCAGAGATGAAGAAGCAGATACAGTTAAAATCATCATTCCAGTAACAGTGGAAGAAAAAAATGGATGTATCATCTTTAAACTTCATGCAGAGAAACAATGCAAAACTTCATACATCAATGCTGAAGAGAAAATGAGAGCAGAAATATCACTACAAAAAATTACTGCCATTTTAACAAAAGAAAGGTTGGTAGTATAAATTCTGTCTTTAAAGTATAAATGTATATTTTTGTTTATCTTACAATCTAGCAACCCCCCTTTTGATCACAGTTGACTTACTGATAAATGTTGAACTCAAGGTTCACTTATCATAAATGAGAACTGGAGGTACTTTTGTAATTGGAGGGGGAGGCTTTCTAGTGTTGATGTGCTATTTTTGAGAATTCATAAAGAACAGAACAGCATTTTCTCTGCTAACATTAACTTGCCACATCTTATAAAAGTATTCCCTTTGGAAGCCTGTATCAGGATAGTATCGTCTCAGCTTTGCAGATACAGTGCATCTCATTTCTCTCTATGAGGCTAAATAAAAGTACCAGCAATCCAAGCTAAGGCTAAAGTATGCAATCTACTGATTTTTATCCAGTGCAGCTAAACCAGATGGATGGCATTAGCATTATCCAAGCCAATTCCATTCATTTTTCAACCCAAATTTAATAGATGTGTGCACAGCATGCTTTTTTTACTTGTTAGCCCCAGGAGGGAAAAATGAGCATATTTTAGTACTCTCTTTTTTGTAAGTGTGAAATAATGCTTTCAAGTTCATAGAAAAAAGTTAAGTAAAAATTAAATAAGTCATGCATAACCCAGTACCCATTTTAAGGTTTTAGCATATGTCATTCTTATATTTTCTTCTGATGTTACCAATGCATTTGATTATGAAAAGCATGCTGATTATATGCAGGATTTTACAATCTCGCATACCTGCTTAAGACTATGTCCACCCCCTCTAACAAGTCTTTGTATACATTATTTATTTCATTGCTATGGCATTTTTCTTTCATGTGTCCAGAGGAAGTACAAAATTGGCCATGCATGGTGGAACCTAATCCAGGAGAATAGTGTAAAAACCAGCTAAGGGCAGATGAGTGATGTATACAAGGTGGCCAGCAGCCCTGCAGAGCAAGAAGAGAGCCAAAACTGTGGGCTGCTGAGCTGCCAGGAGGAATGTTGGGAGGAGAGAGTTTGTTTCAGAAGATTAAATATATCAGAAAAATGTGAGCTAAAACCTAGAGCGAGGCCTGATGGCACCCTCCTGTGATCCCAGCACTCAGGATCCTGAGGCAGGAGGATCATATATTCAAGCCAGTCTGGGTTACATGGCAAGGTCCTGAGGATAGAAAAAAGAAAGAAAGGAGAGAGAAGACGAAAGAAGAGGAGGAGGGGGAGGAAGAGAAGAAGGAGGAAGAAGAAGGAAAGAAATATAAACCCATAAATACTAAATCCCAGTCCTTGCATCTATGGTTTCTGATGAAAATATCTATAGTATGAATATCTATATTGTATAAGTTGTAAGGCCCATTTAGAAATTCTAGTCCCTTGTGGTATCTTTCTTGGGTATTAGAAGAAGAGCAAAGGGTACCTTATGGGTTTGCAACCATCAGTTTGGCTCACAGTACTCCGTTGGTTTCTGTATCTCTGAGTTCTAGTCCAACCTTGGTAGCCCTCTTTGAGAAGGATCGTTGCCTCAGACAGCCTCGACACACAGAAGCAAAAATTCTAAGAGAGTCAGTGTGGCCAGTCCTTACATCTGTCAGTCACCCAGCAGCATGTTCATACTTGATATATTCTGTGCTGTGCTGTGTATTAGTTCCATTTCTCCTTGTTATGACAATACACAGGACAAATGCAACTTAAGTGTTCGTTATGCCTCACAGTTTGACAGCACAGTGCAGTACGGCGTGGCAATCACGGCAGTAAGAGCTTGAGGCAGCTGCTCACATTAAATCCACAGGCAGGAAGCAGAGATAAATGTTGGCGCTCAACTTGCTTTCTACTTTTCATTCTGTCCAGGACCCCATGCCATGGAATGGTCCTGCTCACATTTAGTGTGGGTCTTCCCCTCTAAACTTACCTAACCTAGAAACTCACAGACATACCCAGACACGTGTCTCCTAGGTGATTCTACATCAGTTAAACTGGCAATCAATATCAACCATCACAGATGAGATGCCACAGCAAAGTCATCTGTACAGCAGAGAGGCAATTCTCTGTGTTCGCAAATGCTGCCCTTCTATCACTAACATTGCACCATGTTGTACGAGTGGTTTCTCTTAGAATCTCAAGCTTTATTGTTAAGCCAATCTTTTCACTCTCAATCTTTTCTCTGATTAATTCTCCCTATCTGCAAATCCACTTCTTCTGTAGCCAATCTGCCCGATGTACCTGTGTAGCTTTTTAAAATATTTATTTTTTATTTTATCCATTTGAACATTTTACCTGAGTATACATGTGTGTACCACAGGCACGACTAATGCTTGTGGAGGCCAGAAGAAGATATTGAAGTCCTTGGACATGGAGTTACCATTGTTAGCCACCATGTGGGTGCTGAGAACTGAACCCAGGACTTCTGCAAGTACAAGTGCTCATAACCACTGAACCATCTTCCCAGATCCCTCTGTATAGATTTTGTATAGATCTCAAGCTGTGGGCTTAAGCTGAAGCTTTTATTGCTTCAGGTCCATGTGTATCAGTTACTTCACATCTTTACTCAGAGGGTGGGAATGCACAACACATTAAGTCTCTGTGTTGACCTAACTAGACCTCTGCTGTATTGACTAGGCCAGGTCCCCGCGGAGAGGGTAGGTTATACAGCATTTCACTGTTCTAATATTACAATAATAAGCATCTTTTGCATAAATCTCTAACAATCATTTGTACCTCTGGCAATAGTTTCAGAAAGAGTCATACAAGTGAAATTATAATCACATGGTATAAATGTTCAAAAGGGTCTATTACATAGTATGAATTACTTTTTACAAGTGTAGTTTCAATTTTCAGCTTCATCTACCAAAGGCACAATAGAAACTGCATATTTTAGCATGCTTTCTTGAATTTCTAAGGGTGTGAATGGGTGATATTTGCACTGATTACAGGAGCCAGAGTCAGAGCCAGAACCAGGAAGCCTTGCTCTAAACTCTGGCTTTCCAACTGTGGACTGGCATGGATCATTGCTCTCTCCTCACCTCTTTATCTCTACTCTCATCACCTCTACTCTTCTTTCTTCTGTCCTCTTTCCTTGCCCCCTTCCCCTCCCCTCCCTTCTTCTTTCTTCCCCTCTCCTATTTCTGTCTTGACAAGGACTTACTCTGTAGTCCAGGCTGGCCTCAAGATTGGAGCAACCTTTTGCTCTAGGTCTACCAATTGCTTGCATTAGAGGAGTAAGCCTTCATGCCCAGGTCATTTACTTTTCGAAAATACGGCTTCTTGACATGTGTAATGGGATTAAAGATACTTTCTCTGCAGAAATACTGGAATGAATATGTAAGAAAATGGGCCCATGAGGGTTGATGCTCATCCCTTTGAGCACTGCATAGGGACCGGGTGATTTGGAAGCCAATGAGAGTTTACATTTTAGTTACCAATAATCTGACAGACAACTCTGCTTGGCTGCTTTCACCTGTGCCAGGTGAGAACAATCATTTCTTTTTGCTCTTTCCCCCATTTTTGTCCCTTTCCTTTATTCCCTACTCTCCTCCCTCCCCTTTGCTTTTCTTTGTGGCTGATCAAGCATAGGGGCTATTGGTGGAGGTTTTCCAGAAATCCTGGGACCACACCATACACAGGCTTCAGCAAGGTAAACGCCACATGAAGAATGTAAAGCTTCAGGCTAGCATTTCTGTTTTACAGATGGTTCCACAATTTGGAATTCAGCTGACTACCATACTTGCCAACAACAGCAAAGTAAGAATACAATTCAGCACCTCATTAATCCCAATATTATTACATGTGTGGTTTTCATTTCACATTTAATATTTATTTTTCTCAGGAGGAGTCCAGGACTAAATTAAGCATGTTATAGCCATCTAGACTTAAGGTCAGGAAGGTACTGGTAGAGGGGGGAGAGGCAAGGATTTTTTTTTTCAAGAAGCAAGGACTGTGCGACTGACTTCAGCTTATGCCCTGATGGGTAACACTCACTCTAAGTGTTACAGCTCTGAAGGGAAAAGTGTCCTGGCAGCCAGGAGTCAAGGAATACCACAAAGTCACACTACACAACAAACCTCACACAAGACATTAATTGGGAGAGACACAGAGGGTGGCTGCCTCTGCTTGGGAGAGAAACAGCGAAGAACTGAGCAGAAAGCAGGCTTTATACAGGGTTTCTTGTGGTGGGGTGGACCTTTTCAGGACGGTCTGGGGTTGGAGGGATTGTGTGGCCTGATCTCAGGGCAAACTCAGGGTTTGGTGGAATATTGTCACCTGATCTTGGGCTTTTTTTTTCTGTAGGATGGGGCATGGACATTCTCCTGCCTCTAGGGTCTGGCCCAGGCAGTCAGGGAAGTCTGGGGATGGGGCATAGCTTCCCCACCTTTAAGAGAAATGGGGGGACAAGGGGGCTCAAGGGACTTACATCCACTGATCATCACTAGGGATCTAAAGATTAAGTAGACTTTGGACTGATTTAATTAAAACCTTGGAATGAATGCACACATTTGTATCCATCTGTCTACCCATTTGTTCCCAGCAACTACTTAGAGACAGCCTACCTGCTTCACATATGGAAAAAACCCTGAAATTCAGCAAAGATAAACAACGTGCTCATTGTCAACTGACCTATTTTGGATATATCCAGAGCAGAGCTGAGGCCTCTTTTGTTGTTCAGTCCAACACAGGATACTTCATCCTTCCTTGTGATGGATTTATCATGACAGTGCCTATTGGCTGAGTTTAAACACAATCAAAAAGCCATTGGAAAATCAGTGGCTTAGTTCCTTCCTGGAATTAAAATCCCATTCTAGAAAACTATAGGAGGACATTCATATGTGGAATTTTGTTCTAATTGAACTGATAAAAGCCTTATCTCTGGAATGAAAGACCTGGGGAAGCAAAGCTGTAAATTTGAAAGCGCAGTGAAGTACTTTGAACATCTCTTAAGTAGGATAAAGGCAAAAGTCTAATCTCATATGTGTTTTCTCCTCTCTTTTAAGTTCTTCAGTCTGTGGATATGTAACAGCTGGGACCAGGCACCACATTCAACAGTGTTGTGAGCCAAGGGTTATGAGCATTATGGACTAGATTACCAGAGTTTCGGCTTTTGTTCTCACTTAGATCCTGGGGTAATTGCAAATGATTTTGAACAGGGAAATGACACATCTGCATAAGTCTGTAGGAGGAAGGATGATCTGGCAGCTATGCGTGATAAGAAGGAAAGCTCAAGAGATTGTAGTCTGCCAGAGCAGTGGGAGAACATATCAAACCATTGCAGAGGCCAGCAATGTGGCTCGGCACTAGATCACTTGCCTAGTATGTGTGATGCCCTTGGTTTTAGTCCCAGCACTGACTCCCAAAGCCATCAAGGATAGAAGCTTTTATTTTTTGATAGAGGCTTTTAAAGAAGGTCCAAATTTGGGTTTTAGAGCCACAGATTTTCTTAATTTGAGTGGCTTCAGAAGCAGAATTTGCGGCAAAGGATTCAGGTACAAGCAATAAATGAGGGGGAATAACCATAGGATCACTGGTTAAAGACTAGAAAAGGGAGAGAGACAGAAAAGAAACCAGTAACAGGCAGAGGTTAGGGTTTAGGTTTGTATTAGGGAAAGGCAAGTCAGTCACTGAGGCCACACTGGAGCTCATTCCTCCTGGTTGAGATGCCCTGGGAGACCATCTCCCTACAAGGGATCAGGGAGGCAGAGGATTCATCCATAATTTCTCTATCATTGGTTAAGAACTGCTTCCAGGCCAGGGTGTGGTGGCACATGACTTTAATCCCAGTACTCCGGAGGCAGAGGCAGGTGGATCCCTGCGAGTTTGAGGTCAACCCGGTCTACAGATAAAGTTCCAGGACATGCTCCAACGCTACACAGAGAAACTTCATTTTGAAAAGCAAACAAATAAGCAAAAAAACCTGTTTCTAGATCCACTAACTCCTTTTAAATCTTTTGTTGGACAGTTTCATATATGTATATAATGAAATTTAGTTGCCCCCATCCCTCTCTTGCATCCTCCATCCTCACTCACTGAAACCTCCTTCTCCATAGGTTTTCCTCCTATTTTCATGTCTTCTCTTTGTGTTGAGTACAAAGTTTAACTAAAGTTTCTTTCCTGAGTTTGGTTAGGTGGTTATTTGCTGGAGCAAAGTCAACTTATCAGTGGCTATACTACTAAAGAAAATGGCATTCCCATCTCTAAGAACCATTAACAGTCAATAGTTCCTTGGGGAGGGGTGGGGTTTCTTGGGTGCCTCCCCTATCAATGATGAAGTGTTGATAGTCCCAGTCTTGTGCAGGTCTTGTGCAGATAACCACAGTTGCAGAGACTTGGAAAGGGTGACTTAGTTGTCCCTTTTTGAGTCAAGTATTCCACCATCACTTATTCTCAGTAGTTTGGTCAGTTATGGGTTTTCTACATTGCCCACCACCTGCTTTAGTAAGAAGTTTCACCAATAAAAGGCTGCAGACAACAGTAAGTAGAAGGTAGTGTGACTAGGAAGTTTGATGTGACCATTCAGCAAAAAAGTAGTAGTAGGGGAGTTCCCTCCTCCAGGACTTATGACCTTTTCAACTAGGGGCTTGTGATCAGGTTTATCAAACCAAGACTGAGTTCCCTTCTGTGGAGTGAGCCTCAAATCCAGGTTTACATAACCAGGCATGAGTTCCCTTCTGTGGAGAGATCCTCAAATCCAATCAAAATATAGTCAGTTGGTCCCACAACACTATTACACTAGTGGATCAGACCCATGAACTATACAGCACTCAAGGTTTGCCATGCCTGGGACACAAAGGTACTCCCTAGGAAGACAGTGAATGTTTCCAGCAATAAACAGCCTTAGGAGAAAAGAACTGAATGTCAAGTAAATATGGGTAGAGGACCAAAAGTGTCTGAGTCTGATGCTTATTTCTTCCTGGTGATACTCAAGCAGTTTTGAATCTTAGAAATGGAATTTATCTCTGGGAATTTTATAGTAAGAAGATTTCTAATTAATTTTCTTCTCTGAATTCTGTGATTCCTTAACTTTAAAAAATAGCCCATCCCATGAGCACACATTACGTTTTTGCCTACATCTAATTCTAACTTTAAGGGATATTTCTAGGGATGGAACCCAGGCCTTCATACATGTTAAGCAAGGACTCTATCATTAATTTACACCCCAGCCCCAATAATCACTTTTAATCCATACCCCCTTTAAGAATTATACTCTGTGAAATAAATTTACTTAAGGAACTTCCAATTATTGTTCTGCATATATTATAGAATCCTGTTGGGGAAGTCCTGTGCATTTGTCAATAAAGCACTGTCTGGCCAATAGGAATCTAGATAGGTGGGACTAGGAGTCCAGGAGGACTCTGGGAAGGTGAAACACAAGAGATACAAGATGTAACGCCATGGGGTAGGAGCCCGGAACTATTCTCCGGTAAGAGACATACTTAGATTAACAATTATGGGGTAATTACTTAAAGCAGAGGTAGCCAGTAAGAGACAAGCAAGGCCAACAGCTTCATAACTAATATAGCCTCCTGTGTGTTTATTTGGGACTGATGCGGCTCTAGAACCAGGCTGGCAGGAAGGCTCCTCTCAAGGAAAAAGCTTCTCTTTACAGAATGGTTGTCAGAAGCGGGATTGAATTTCCACGCAAAATAACAAAAGCTTTAAAGGAATTTTAGAAACAGAAGAACGGAGAGAAGCACAGAATTTTGGTAGCAGCATTTTCTCAGGTTGGCTCTGTTCTGCTAGCGACAAGCCGAGATTCACGTGGCTCGCTTACCGGAGTCTTCCTGACTCAACATAAAAAGAAAAAAAAACCAACAAGGTTGTTTTAAGAGACTCTGCTAATGATTGAAAGGTGTGTACGTACAGCTGGAAGTGGCAGCTTTTGCTGGATGTCAGCATGGACTGAGGCTGTAAATTGAAATCACCCTTATGCCCGCCATCTTGAAAAAAAGGCAGTTTAAACTGCCTCGGTTTTAACAGATAAGACATGTGGCCAGAAAAACAAAGATTTACAGTAAAGTCAGACTTGGATGAACAAAACCTCTAAAGGTTTACAGTGTGTTTAAAAATATAGGATTGAGAGAGAAAAAGAATCGGACATAGTGGTAAATAAATAGAAAAGCCGGGCCTGGGGGCACACGCCTTTAATCCCAGCACTCGGGAGGCAGAGTAAGATTTGCTGCAAAGGCAGAAGCAGGCGATTTCCAAAGAGAAACCCTGTCTCAGAGAAAAAGAAATAAAAGTAAAAGAAATAGAGTAATAATAGATAAATAAATAAGTCACGTAAAGATGGAAAATACACAGAAAGTCTGGATACTGTACGCTAAGGAAGGAACAAATGCTAAAGTACACTTGATTATAAATGCTGCTAAATTAATTCAACTTATATCTTTTGAAAATGCCTTGACTTCAAAATTTAAGTATAAGGATATATTACTCGGAAAAGGAGTTTTAGTTTATGTTTCCACAGAAAATGAAAAGCTGAGGATTCCTTCCAGGCTTCTGTGGTTTGATGAACCAAGACCCCCGGAAGCAGTGGACCAGGTGTTCCAACAACTGAAACAGCTAAGATGATGCAGCTTTACAAACCCTGAAAATAAGGACTTATACAGGTTTCTGAGTTATGCCATGATCCCCATGGTATGAACAGCGCCCCCTTCCAGCATGAAGCAGTTTGGAATGAGCGATGTCCTAATTCCCATCTTGTTTATAAATCTTTGTTGTCATTTAAATGGGATTGTTTATAATTGGCTAATGATCACAGCCGATCTCTTATTAATGGTAAAATGGGGGAATTATGTTATGGGTATGGTTTTTCATTTATTGATACAAATTCAAGGTCAATTTTGTGATGTGTATATTTCTCCTCTTGATTAAGTATTGTGCTTATACTGATCTTTTAAAATGTAATGCGTAATTAAATACAGACTATAGATAGTTACTTATAATAGTCAGAACTTATAGTTAGGTTAGTTAGGTTTTCTAGATATTTGAGATAGATAAACAGTCTTCAAACCTCTCAAAGACCTTCAGAAAATGACATTTAAAATGGTTTAGGGTTTTTCTTGGCAATGAGAAATGTCTGCTCCTGGCAGCACCAATTACGTCTGAGAGGAAGATAGGCATCGAAGAAACTAGTTATGGAGTTTGCTTTCAACACGGCAAGATTAGCCATTTGGGCAAGAAACTGCTCTTGCCTGTACTGCTTGACTGTTGTTGTATAATCTGGACATGCAGGACCCACAGAAAAGTGACTGCTGAACTCAGTCTTACAGGGTTCCTGCTTCATGGAAGAGTCTACCAGACTTTCTACAGGACACAGAAAAATGACTGACAGACTGCCAATACAGATGGACAGTTTGAAATTTCCTGCTTTGCTGAGAAGTGTTCCAGACACATTGTGGCCTATGGGCTGAAGATGGATGCCCCAACGTTACAGAGGAGCTTCGGGTGACTGTCCAGGCAGTAAGATGTCTCTGTCAATCCTAGTGTTTATATATTATCCTTCTGTGGTCTTTGATGGAGTTGAAGACAGATAGTTACAGTTTTCCTTAGTTATGATAAAATATAAGCTACATAGAACTTTAGACTCACAAGGATGGGATAGATGATATTTCCTTTAAATCTTGCTGAATGTTGATAGACAAAATGTTGTAACTGTGTTCTTACTTGATAACTGTTCTGTTATATATAATTTGACTATGCTAAAGTTAAGAAATTTCTTTTTGTTTAAACAGAAAAGAGGAGATGTTGGGGAAGTCCTGTGCATTTGTCAATAAAGCACTGTCTGGCCAATAGGGAATCTAGATAGGTGGGACTAGGAGTCCAGGAGGACTCTGGGAAGGTGAAACACAAGAGATTCAAGATGTAACACCATGGGGTAGGAGCCCGGAACTATTCTCCGGTAAGAGACATACTTAGATTAACAATTATGGGGTAATTACTTAAAGCAGAGGTAGCCAGTAAGAGACAAGCAAGGCCAACAGCTTCATAACTAATATAGCCTCCTGTGTGTTTATTTGGGACTGATGCGGCTCTAGAACCAGGCTGGCGGGAAGGCTCCTCTCAAGGAAAAAGCTTCTCTTTACAGAATCCTATTTTAAAACACTTCACAATCAGATTACAGAAGATTGAAAATTATACTAATAAAGGTAATAGCTAGGCATGTGAGACACAAGGTAGGAAAGAAAAGCATATTAAGACAACTTGATATGACATACTTGAGTAAAGCTGGCAACAGGCAAGCTATCCATCTCCAGCATTTATTAGAATTTATTCAAAGTCCAGCTTTGAGAATAGAAAGTTGCCAGGACTTTATATTGGAAACCATGAGACATTCAAACCAGCATGATGGATTTTCTTTTCAGAACCATGCACCTCAAATTTAAGAAATTTGAGGAATTTCTGGAAAATTGCATATTAGGTCAATGGAAATTTCAATAAAAGAGATGTGACCTTGGGGAAAAATAAGTTGCTTTCATTTATGAACCTTAAAAGTGACCTCCTTTATTCTTTTAATTAGTTTACTAAATCAGTAGGGAGTGGGGAAGCACTAACAGCTCCCGGGATGGATTTTTGAGCACTGATGTATACTCAGTAAATTCCAGAGCCAAGTAATCAACCCATGAAAATCTGTTTCCATCATGAAGTAGAAAAGTCAAACCCCAGATAGCCATCATTAGAGAGTACAAATGTAAGACCCTGAATGAACATGTGGCACCTTTGAGTGAGACAGCATTTACTTCATTTTTGTGTGGCCCTTCCCTTTGATGGCAGCCTATGCAGATTTTATACCAATTAGAGTGGCCTAAGCACTAAGCTAAATCCCAGTAAACTCATTCACATTAGCCCAGTGGATATTTGTTGAGAACCTGGTGAGTGCAAGGCACTGAAGTCAAGTTCTAGGCAGTTTGTACAGATAAATTTGCACTGGAGAACTTCAGAATTCAGTGGGCAAGCTAAGTCACACACAGAAAGTCTCATATAATGTAAAAAAATAGATTAAACATGCCTCTGTGCTCTAAGTTCCCTTTATTATTGTGACTGTTAAGATGATCACAAAAAATAATAATGGGAATCCACTGATAAAACATTTTTGGGGGTCCTCTGAGGTAAGAACATGAATTTTGGTTAAGGAACTTGTCCAAGTTAATAATAGTAGTGAGTCAGAGAGCTGAAGTTCAAATCTAAGCAGTAGGACTGGGGATGTAGTGGACTTGCCTAAGATAGATAAGGTCCTGGGTGCAACCTCCAGAACAAAACCAACAAGGAAAACAAAACACCCAATTCAAGCTATCAAAACCCATACTCTTTTACTGTTTCTTTTATTGAATTACATCATTTCCCCTCCCCTTTCCTCCCTTTAATCCCTCCGTATATGCCTCCTAGCTCTCTTTCAAATCCATGGCCTCTATTTTTTCATTATTTCTCGTTATAAGCATACACCACACACACACACACACACACACACACACACACACACACACACATCCTGTTCAGTCTGTATAATGGTACCTGTATGCATGATTTCAGGAATGACCATTTATATTGGCTAACCAACTGGTATGCTACTCCTTGAGGGAGAGTGTTTCTCTCTCACACAACATTTGTTAGTTGCCTGTAGTTCTTTGTGTAGCGTTGAGGCCTTGTGGTCTATCCATGTCCACTTTGGAATGTCTCATGGTGTCATCCTTGTTCAGCAAATGTTTGGGTAGTCCTGGTGAGACTATACGGGCATAGCTTCTGCTATTACTAGGAAACACCATCTCACAGCAAGTTCCTTGGTCCTCTGGCTCTTATGAACTTTCTGGCCCCTCTTCCACAGTGTTCCCTCAGATTTAGGTGCTGGAGTTGTTTTGTAGATGTATCCATTGGGCCTGGGCTCCCCCAACTCTGCATTTTGATAGGTTGTGGTTTTCTGTAATGGTTTCTATCTGCTGCAAAGAGAAGTTTTTTTGATGGAGCATGAGGGTTATACTTGGGCAGATGGACAAATATTCAGAATGCAGTTAAGCATTATTTGGTTTTGATAAAATAGAGGGTATAGTTCTCTTCCAACATCCATGTCTTCACTAGGCTTGTGAGGTTGTCTAGGTGTCTAGTACCAGGCAAGATTTCCCTCTTGTTGAGTGGGTTTTAAGTCCAATTAGAGAGCTTATGGTTACCACCTAGGTGTGTGTTCCACTAATGTACTCTTAGGAAGAACCCATACATATACTTAACCACCTATTATACTACATTAAAAAATTAACTTGGAAGCTTTATTTCTTCCATTGGTTTTAAAAGTTAAGGATTTTGTTTACTTATTTATTTTGTGTGTATATACTTACATTTGTGCATTTTTGTGTGGGAGTGGGTGGACACACATATGTGGGAACTCATATAGAGGCCAAAGAATAATCTCTGGTGTCATCCTCAGGGCCTTCCATCCACTTCCTTTGAGATATGGTCTCTCATTGGCCTAGAGCCACCAATTACACTAGGCTTGCTGGCTAGTGAACCTCAGGGACCTGCATTTTTTTCATTTCCTTAGGGTTGGGATTACAAGCATATGCCACAGGGCCTGGTGTTTTATGTGGGCTCCGAGGATTCAGGCCAGGCTCTCATGCTTTAAGGCAAGCACTTTACTGAGCTGACTTTCAAGCCTAATTTATTTGTTTTACTTCTGTGGTGCTAAGGACCACATCCAAGGACTCAAGCATGCTAGGTGAGATCTCTGCTGCTGAGCTACAACCACAGTCACATACAATGTTTTTTTAAAATATTAGGTCTTTTATGAATATAGCCTTAGTTACTTTGGAAAATCCTTTGATTTGTACTTTCATTTTTTAGTTCTAACACTTGGCACAGAGCCCAGTTCCATAGAATTCTTGATAAAAATTCATTGACGAGCTGAATGAATGAACTCAAAGCACCAGTGAAACTTTATGTGCTTAGAGAAGTAAACATTTACTCACCAACATGAGGGAAGACTTCAGGCAGGAAGTGGCATTCGGCTTCAGTCTTGACTGTTGCTTAGGTCTCATCGATGTGGAAGGGCATATGTCATAGTTGCTTTCTGTCACTGTAATAAAACACTTACCAAAACCAACCTGGTGAGGAAAGGGTTTATTTGGCTTACATGTTCCAGTTCTAGTGCATCATAAAGGGAGGTCAGGGTAGGAACTCAAGGCAGGAACCTGGAGGCAGGGACTGAATCAGAAACTGTGGAGCAAATGTTGCTTACTGGCTTGTTCAGTGCTTGAGGCTGGATTGCTCAATATTTGGGGTAGTCCTACAGGGCCTGACTCTTACTGGGGATGCCAACAACCCAGGTGATCAGTGCACTAGGCTGGGTGGCTCAGCAGTCCTAAGCTGGTGCTGAAAACCTGGAAGGTTCCTGAGGTGTTCAGCAACAGCAACAATAGGTTAAATCAACTCAGTGGATACAGTTAAGGAAAGATGAGTAACCTTCCTTCTGCTGTGCTCTTTTTATCTGAACTGCTATCAGAAAGTGCTCCCCACAGTTAGGATCATCATTCTGCATCAGTCAAGGCAGTCTGAATAGTTGTTCAGATGACACTTCCTACTCAGACGATCTAACTTTTGGCAAAATGACACAAAAACAAGCCACAATAGCATATTTCAAGCATCTTCCTTCCTTCATTTCTTTCTTTTTTTCTTTCCTTGTTGAGCGTGTGTGTGTGTGTGTGTGTGTGTGTGTGTGTGTGTGTGTGTGTGTGAAGGTCAAGATGCACATGCCATGACATGCATATGGCGGTCCTAGGACACCTTTGTGCAGTGGGTTCTCTCCTTCCACCTTTATGTGGGGTCCAGGGATCAAACTCGGATCACCACACTTGCACAACAAGCTCTTTCCTCACTGAACCACCCACACCTCACTGTCCATAGCAAGTGTTCAATGTTCATAACACTGGAAAGCCATCTTCTTGTAGTATTACACTACAGTGAGAACAGAAGTGAGATAGAAAGTCCTGTTATTCATGCCCTAAGTCCAGGTAGATTCCTTCTCCACCCTATCCTTAGTCTTTCACTTTTGAGGAGTGTTCACTTTCCCAGCACAGGGGCAATGGAGTGCTTCCTCAGCTCTGGGAAATTCCCTGCATCATCTTTAACCCCAGTCTCCCTATGGTTATTTATTTATTTAGATTTTATGTATACTTGTGTTTTGTCTATGTGAGTATCTGTGTGATAGTGTCCAATCCTCTGCAATTGGAGTTATAGATAGTTGCTAGCTGCCATATAGGTCCTAGGAACTGAACCCAGTTCCTCTGGAAGAGTAACCAGTGCTTTTAACCACTGAGCCATCTCTCCAGCCCCCTGCCTTATGTTTTTTGTTCAGTTGGGATACAAAAGCTTTCACATAAAGTCATCTCTCCCTTCATGTCACATTTTCCCCATTCCTGTTCCATGCAGCATTTTTTCAATTATGGTCTTCATGACTACCCATCCATTATTCAATCCACTGCACCTTTCCTTCAATCCTGGAACGTCTCTGCAAGAACGACCATTATAGTGTTAAGGAACCGATTATTGCCAAAGCCATTCAGAGCATAGTATGGCCTCTGTCATTCTCATGATCTCTCTCCAAATATTTTTTAAATGCACCACTGCTGAATTTGATAAAAATGTCAAAAAAACTAATGAAAAACATCCAGCAAGCACAAATAAAATTTCTAATATTGTTTATTGCATAGGCAAATATCAAATTTTCAGGATTTCTCTTTTTTTGAAGACAGGGTCTCAGGGGTTCAGGTTGGTATTGAATTTACTGTTGAGGAATATTAGTTTAATGGTGCAAAGATGTGTTGCATTCTTTTATGTTGCATTTGTTTAACTCTGTGAAGCTGTGTTACTTTGCCTGTTTAAAACACCTGATTGGTTTAATAAAGAGCTGAACCACCAATAGCTACACAGGAGAAAGAATAGGTGGGGCTGCCAGACACAGAGAATAAATAGGAGAAATCTGGGAAGAGTAGAGCAAGGAGCAAGAAAAGGAGTAGAGGAGGACTTCAGGGTCCAGCCACCTAGTACACAGCAAGCCACAGAGTAAGAAGTAAAGAAAGCTATACAGAAATAGAGAAAGGGAAAAGCTCAGAGTCTTCTTTCCAGATGTAGAACACCGGGTGAAGTTCTTTGGATTCATTAGAATTTTGACTGAGTTATGAACTATTGGGGGAAGTCCTATGCATTTATCAATAAAGCACTGTCTGGCCAACAGGGAATCTAGATAGGAGGGACTAGGAGTCCAGAAGGACTCTGGGTAGGAGAAACACAAGGAGATTCAAAATGTAACCGCCATGGGGTAGGAAGCCCGGAACTATTCTCCGGTAAGAGAAATACTTAGATTAACAATTATGGGGTAATTACTTAATTCAAAGCTAGCCAGTGAGAAACAAGCAAAGGCCAACAGCTTCATCATTAATATAGCCTCCTGTGTATTTATTTGGGACTGATGCAGCTCTAGAACCAGGCTGGCGGGAAGGCTTCTCTCAAGGAAAAGGTTTCTCTTTACAATTAACCATTAATGATACTACAAAGATGTGAATTGGTCAAAACCATGCCACAGGATGGTCAACAATCTCCACTTTGTATTGTAGCTATATGATCTAGATAGAGATGCCATCATATCCCATGGTGAGCTATTTCAGGTGTTATACAAGTTGTGCTGTAAAATGTTATGTTAAGATGTATTACATTTTTAATGCTGTGGAACATTTGTTTAATGATGCAAAGATGTGTTTCATTCCTTTATGTTGCATTTAACTGTGAAGTTGTGTTACTTTGCCTGCCTACAATACCTGGTTGGTCTAATAAAGAGCTGAATGGTCAATAGCAAGGCGGGAGACAGAAATAGGTAGGACTGCCAGGCTGAGAGAATAAAGAGGAGGAGAAATCAAGAGAAGAGAGAAGAGAATAGAAGATGAGAGAAGAGAAGAGAAGAGAAGCAATAAAATGAGGAGAGGAGGATGGCAGAGGCCAGTCACTCAGCCACACAGCCAACCACAGAGTAAGAAGGAAAGCAAGATATATAGAATAAAGAGAGCTAAAACGTCCAGAAGTAAAATGTAGTTAAAAAGAAACAGGGTGATTTAAGTTAGAAAAGCTGGCTAGAAAAAGCCAAGCTAAGGCTGAGCACTCATAAATAAGAATAAGTCTCTGTGTATTTATTTGGAACTGGGTGATGGGCCTCCAAAGAGGTTAAATAAAAAGAAAAAGAAAAAAGAAACCATCTACAAGTTATTATGTAGTAGAAGATGTCCCTGAACTTCCTGATCTTCCTGCTTTTACCTCCCAAAGGTTGGGATCACAGGTTTGCAACACTGTGCCCAACTTAAGAAATGAAATTTTAATGTGAATTTCAAGGAAAATGATACTGTTATGAATTAGCATATTCATGAAATCTAAAGTTAAGGTCTTCCTTACTGCAAAAATTACATAGAGAGGACTATGCCTGTAAGTGAGTTGGTAGAGTGTTTGCCTAAAATGCATGAAGCATTGGGTCCTCATGTACGGTATAAATCAATTGTGTTTAAGTGCCTGCCTTGGGAGTATTCCAGCTCTTGAGAGGTAGAGTTAGGAGAATCAGGAGTTCAAGGGCATTCTCCACTGCAGTGTGAGTTCCTGGTCAGCCTGGGTACAAGAGATGTTGTCTCAAAAGCAAAAGAAAATACACATATCTAGCAAAGTGAGGAAATAATTTTTAGAAAAGAATCTGGAAAAGGGAGAAAAAAATTGACAGGTGGTGATGACACACACTTTTAGTCTAAGCACTCAGGAGGCAGAGTCAGGCAGATCTCTGTGAGTTCAAGGCAAGCCTCGTCTGCAGAGGAAGGTCCAGGATAGCCAGAGTTACACAGAGAATCCCTATATCAAAAAAAGAGAAAAAAGTCCTAGTGATTATCAAAAGCACTCAAAGTATCTCTTGTAAAACTATCTTCAAATTTTCTAAATACATATGATAATTGTGTGTGTGTGTGTGAGAGAGAGATGGATGACCAAATCAGAGTACTTACAATTTATTTCTGCTGACTAGGAAACAAGGAGGTCCCTAAGAGGGGGAAAGGGACAAGATCTCCTGAGCTAATTGAGTGCATGGGGGGAAGGGAGAGGGAGTTATGAGGAAGAAAAGGGGAGAAGAGGAGGGGAGAGGAGGATGTGAGAGAGCAGGAAGATCGAGTCAGAATAGAGGAGACCAAGAAAAGAGATACCATAATATTGGGAGCCATTATAGGCTTAAAGACAAATCTGGCACTAGGGAAATGTCCAAATATCTACAAGGATGACACCAACTAACGATCTAAGCAATAGTGTAGAGAGGCTACTTTAAATTCCCTTCCCTGATAATGAGATTGATGACTACCTTATATGCCATCCTGGAGCCTTCATCCAGTAGCTGATGGAGGCAGAAGCAGACACCCACTGCTAAGCACTGAGCTGAACTCCTGGAACCCAGTTGCAGAGAGGGAGAAGTGATGAGCAAAGGGTTCAAGACCGGGCTGGAGAAACCCACAGAAACAGCTGACTTGAACAAGGATGAGCTCATGGACCCCACACTGATAGCTGGGAAATCAGCATAGGTCTGTTTCAGACCCCCTGAATGTGGATGTCAGTTTGGAGGTCTGCTTAATCTATGGGGACTCTGGTAGTGGATCAGTATTTATCCCTAGTATACGAATGGACTTTGAGAACCCATTTCACATGGATGGATACTCTCTCAGCCTAGACGCATGGGGGAGTGTCTAAGCCCTGCTCCAAATGACATGACAGACTTTGAAGATCCACCATGGAAGGCCTTACCCTGCCTGGGGAGCAGAAAGGGGATGGGATAGGGGGTTGGTGGGGGGCAGGGGAGGAGGGAAGGGAGAGGGAACTGGGATTGACATGTACAACAACCTTGTTTCTAATTTAAATTAAAAAAGGAAAAAAACAATTCATTTCTCCCGTAATATAAGATTATTTTGATTATGAAATTTCAGAGTGAATATGGTTTAATGAGTTTGGGTAACAATAAAACTGAAAGGTATAGTTTTGTATGCTAAAACTTATTTAAGAGACAAATATTTTTCAGGAAAACTTCATTGCCTATTAAAATAATTGTGCTTTAGCCAATGTTTTAGGTAAGTTTATGGAGAATCTAATTTTGAAATAAAACATTATTCAATTTTCTTTGCATGATGTAATAAGATAATACATCAAATAGAACAGAGTTTGCTCCCTTGGTATAATGGGCAAATCTGGCCCACTGCTTAATTGTGCTCAGCTGCTAAGGTGAAAAATAAGAATATTTTCACCTGTAGAAATGATATAAAATTTGAATCCCAGAATTCACAAATTAAATGTTGCACTGGCACATCGTCACTCATTTGTAGTTTGTCACTGTTTTTGCCCATGGCAACAGAATATCTGTCTCAAAAAACCTGGTAGTGTTTGTGTAGCCCCAGTTTTCCCATGGTGAGATGGGAGGTAGATACAGGAAGACCTTCAGAAACTTGCAGGTAAGCTAGCCTTGTGTACACAGTAGCAAACAAAGAGAAACCCTGCTTCCAACAAGATGGAAGTCAAGGACCATCACTGGAGGTTGTCCTTTGACCTTGACATGTGCATAGTGCATGCCTGTACTTACATGTACATGTACAAACACATACAAATACATTATACACAAAGATAAAATATCAAGACGGATAATTTTGTACAGCATCATTGGTTTCATATGTATGATTTGTTTCAAGTACATCATGTACTTCAACCATTGATTTTCAAGATTAAGGCATGGAAAGAAATGTTGAATAGAAAAAATTCTCAGAACTACGAGATTCAGAAAATCTCCAAATATCAATGTTTAACAGAAGTTGAAGTGTGTGTCAGCCGTAGAAATATGATATTAGGATTAATTACCTACTTTGTGAGATTACAATTTACATAGAGGTGTTGTTAGAATTTTTGTAACGTTGAGGATAGAACCCACAACCTCACACATAGGAGGCAGGCACTCTGTCACTGAGCTACATTCCCCAGCTCCTATTAAGAGAATTTGATGTTGTTTCTTGTTTCAAATTATTGCTCACTGAAGTGTTTAAGTTGATAGCAACAGTAGCCACTGAGGGTGTTAGCAGGGCTTTCACCATTTCTAACTGCACCAATATTTGCTTCTCAGGAAGCATCTAACAAGTCTCTTCCCAAGGGCTGTTTTCACTTCATGTCTTCACTTTAGCAACAGAAAGAACAGCTTTGTTCTTTTGGAAAACTTCAGAAATCAAAGGCAGGTGAGGAAGAAGTTTGAGACCTGAAGATGATAGAATAGATGAATGTTTTATGGTGTAGGGGTCCATGTAGATATAAGTGTAGGTGCAGGTGTAGATGTAGGTTTAGGTGTAGATGTTGGTGTAGGTGGAGATGTTGGTGTAGTTGTAGATGCAGATATAGGTGTAGGTGTAGGTGTAGGTATAGATGTAGGTGTAGGTATAGTTGTAGGTGTAGTTGTAGATGCAGATAAAGGTGTAGGTGTAGGTGTAGGTATAGATGTAGGTGTAGGTGTAGGTGTAGGTGTAGATGTAGGTGTAGGTATAGATGTAGGTGTAGGTGTAGATGTAGGTGTAGATGTAGGTGTAGGTGTAGATGTAGGTGTAGATGTAGGTGTAGGTATAGATGTAGGTGTAGATGTAGGTGTAGATGTAGGTGTAGATGTAGGTGTAGGTGTAGATGTAGGTGTAGGTGTAGTTGTAGGTGTAGGTATAGATGTAGGTGTAGATGTAGGTGTAGGTGTAGGTGTAGATGTTGGTGTAGTTGTAGATGCAGATATAGGTGTAGGTGTAGGTATAGATGTAGGTATAGGTGCAGGTGTAGATGTATGTGTAGGTGTAGGTGTAGGTATAGATGTAGATGTAGGTGTAGATGTAGGTGTAGGTGTAGATGTTGGTGTAGTTGTAGATGCAGATATAGGTGTAGGTGTAGGTGTAGGTGTAGATGTAGGTGTAGGTGTAGATGTAGGTGTAGGTGTAGTTGTAGGTGTAGGTATAGATGTAGGTGTAGATGTAGGTGTAGATGTAGGTGTAGATGTAGGTGTAGATGTAGGTGTAGATGTAGGTGTAGGTGTAGATGTAGTTGTAGGTGTAGGTGTAGATGTAGGTGTAGATGTAGGTGTAGATGCAGGTGTAGATGTAGGTGTAGGTGTAGATGTAGGTGTAGATGTAGGTGTAGGTGTAGTTGTAGGTGTAGGTATAGATGTAGGTGTAGATGTAGGTGTAGATGTAGGTGTAGATGTAGGTGTAGATGTAGGTGTAGGTGTAGATGTAGTTGTAGGTGTAGGTGTAGATGTAGGTGTAGATGTAGGTGTAGATGCAGGTGTAGATGTAGGTGTAGGTGTAGATGTAGGTGTAGATGTAGGTGTAGATGTAGGTGTAGGTGTAGATGTAGGTGTAGATGTAGGTGTAGGTATAGATGTAGGTGTAGGTGCAGGTGTAGATGTATGTGTAGGTGTAGGTGTAGGTATAGATGTAGATGTAGGTGTAGGTGTAGATGTTGGTGTAGTTGTAGATGCAGATATAGGTGTAGGTGTAGGTGTAGGTGTAGATGTAGGTGTAGATGTAGGTGTAGGTGTAGATGTAGGTGTAGGTGTAGTTGTAGGTGTAGGTATAGATGTAGGTGTAGATGTAGGTGTAGATGTAGGTGTAGATGTAGGTGTAGATGTAGGTGTAGGTGTAGATGTAGTTGTAGGTGTAGGTGTAGATGTAGGTGTAGATGCAGGTGTAGATGTAGGTGTAGGTGTAGATGTAGGTGTAGATGTAGGTGTAGGTGTAGTTGTAGGTGTAGGTATAGATGTAGGTGTAGATGTAGGTGTAGATGTAGGTGTAGATGTAGGTGTAGATGTAGATGTAGGTGTAGATGTAGTTGTAGGTGTAGGTGTAGATGTAGGTGTAGATGTAGGTGTAGATGCAGGTGTAGATGTAGGTGTAGGTGTAGATGTAGGTGTAGATGTAGGTGTAGATGTAGGTGTAGGTGTAGATGTAGGTGTAGGTATAGATGTAGGTGTAGATGTAGGTGTAGGTGTAGTTGTAGGTGTAGATGTAGGTGTAGGTATAGATGTAGGTGTAGATGTAGGTGTAGGTGTAGTTGTAGGTGTAGGTATACATGTAGGTGTAGATGTAGGTGTAGGTGTAGGTGTAGGTGTAGATGTTGGTGTAGTTGTAGATGCAGATATAGGTGTAGGTGTAGGTGTAGGTGTAGATGTAGGTGTAGATGTAGGTGTAGATGTAGGTGTAGATGTAGGTGTAGGTGTAGGTGTAGTTGTAGGTGTAGGTATAGATGTAGGTGTAGATGTAGGTGTAGATGTAGGTGTAGGTGTAGATGTAGGTGTAGATGTAGGTGCAGGTGTAGTTGTAGGTGTAGGTATAGATGTAGGTGTAGATGTAGGTGTAGATGTAGGTGTAGATGTAGGTGTAGATGTAGGTGTAGGTGTAGATGTAGTTGTAGGTGTAGGTGTAGATGTAGGTGTAGATGTAGGTGTAGATGCAGGTGTAGATGTAGGTGTAGGTGTAGATGTAGGTGTAGATGTAGGTGTAGATGTAGGTGTAGGTGTAGATGTAGGTGTAGATGTAGGTGTAGGTATAGATGTAGGTGTAGGTGCAGGTGTAGATGTATGTGTAGGTGTAGGTGTAGGTATAGATGTAGATGTAGGTGTAGGTGTAGATGTTGGTGTAGTTGTAGATGCAGATATAGGTGTAGGTGTAGGTGTAGGTGTAGATGTAGGTGTAGATGTAGGTGTAGGTGTAGATGTAGGTGTAGGTGTAGTTGTAGGTGTAGGTATAGATGTAGGTGTAGATGTAGGTGTAGATGTAGGTGTAGATGTAGGTGTAGATGTAGGTGTAGGTGTAGATGTAGTTGTAGGTGTAGGTGTAGATGTAGGTGTAGATGCAGGTGTAGATGTAGGTGTAGGTGTAGATGTAGGTGTAGATGTAGGTGTAGGTGTAGTTGTAGGTGTAGGTATAGATGTAGGTGTAGATGTAGGTGTAGATGTAGGTGTAGATGTAGGTGTAGATGTAGGTGTAGGTGTAGATGTAGTTGTAGGTGTAGGTGTAGATGTAGGTGTAGATGTAGGTGTAGATGCAGGTGTAGATGTAGGTGTAGGTGTAGATGTAGGTGTAGATGTAGGTGTAGGTGTAGATGTAGGTGTAGGTATAGATGTAGGTGTAGATGTAGGTGTAGGTGTAGTTGTAGGTGTAGATGTAGGTGTAGGTATAGATGTAGGTGTAGATGTAGGTGTAGGTGTAGTTGTAGGTGTAGGTATAGATGTAGGTGTAGATGTAGGTGTAGGTGTAGGTGTAGGTGTAGATGTTGGTGTAGGTGTAGATGCAGATATAGGTGTAGGTGTAGGTGTAGGTGTAGATGTAGGTGTAGATGTAGGTGTAGATGTAGGTGTAGGTGTAGGTGTAGTTGTAGGTGTAGGTATAGATGTAGGTGTAGATGTAGGTGTAGATGTAGGTGTAGGTGTAGATGTAGGTGTAGATGTAGGTGCAGGTGTAGTTGTAGGTGTAGGTATAGATGTAGGTGTAGATGTAGGTGTAGATGTAGGTGTAGATGTAGGTGTAGATGTAGGTGTAGGTGTAGATGTAGTTGTAGGTGTAGGTGTAGATGTAGGTGTAGATGTAGGTGTAGATGCAGGTGTAGATGTAGGTGTAGGTGTAGATGTAGGTGTAGATGTAGGTGTAGATGTAGGTGTAGGTGTAGATGTAGGTGTAGATGTAGGTGTAGGTATAGATATAGGTGTAGATGTAGGTGTAGGTGTAGTTGTAGGTGTAGATGTAGGTGTAGGTGTAGATGTAGGTGTAGATGTAGGTGTAGGTGTAGATGTAGTTGTAGGTGTAGGTGTAGGTGTAGATGTAGGTGTAGGTGTAGATGTAGGTGTAGGTGTAGGTGTAGGTATAGATGTAGATGTAGGTGTAGATGCAGGTGTAGGTGTAGGTGTAGATGTACATGTAGATGTAGGTGTAGGTGTAGGTGTAGATATAAGTGTAGGTGCAGGTGTAGATATAAGTGTAGGTGCAGGTGTAGGTATAGGTGTAGGTGTAGATGTTGGTGTAGGTGTAGATGTTGGTGTAGTTGTAGATGCAGATATAGGTGTAGGTGTAGGTATAGATGTAGGTGTAGGTGTAGATGTAGGCATAGGTGTAGATGTAGGCGTAGGTGTAGATGTACATGTACATGTAGATGTAGGTGTAGGTGTAGGTGTAGATGTAGGTATAGATGTAGATGCAGGTGTAGGTATAGATATAGGTGTAAGTATAGGTGTAGGTGTAGATGTAGGTGTAGGTGTAAGTGTAGGTGTAGGTGTAGATATAGGTTGAGTGCTTGCCTGGCATGCATTGAGTCCTGGTTCAGTTTTAGCACTGCATAAATG
This sequence comes from Mesocricetus auratus, assembly GCF_017639785.1. Taxonomy (NCBI): domain Eukaryota; kingdom Metazoa; phylum Chordata; class Mammalia; order Rodentia; family Cricetidae; genus Mesocricetus; species Mesocricetus auratus. The sequence continues at coordinate 20,546,326 of NW_024429188.1, read as the reverse complement.
CTGGGTAGCAACATATTCTGGAAATGCCACCACTCGGGAGGAAGAAGCAAGAGGACCAAGAGTTTAAGATCCTACTTAGAAGTTGCAGTACAACCTGAGCAATATGAGACCCTGTCTCAAAACAGGACAAACAAGCAGGCAAACAAAAGTCCACTAGTTATCACTAATTTACCCTTCTTGTGACAGGACTGTGATCCATATTATCCATGCATAATCATTTAATCCTCAAGCCAAAGTTTGGAGATTGACATTGTTTCCATTCTTTTACATTTTCTCACACACTGATATCCTGTTTTAATTTCCTTCTTCCCTTAATCATACCTTAATTTTGGTCCCTACTCTGTATCCAAGACCCCCTTTCCTTTAATCTTTGGATTCTGTTTGGATTTGTCCAATGAGAGTCACCACAGGAGATTGTATGACACTGGGATTGGGGAAGTTGATCTCCTTTACAATTATAACTTGTCCCCTGTCCATAGCTTCAGCTCTTATAGGGAGCTCATAACACTGTTTTATCTTCCCCTTTCTGTGTCAGGGAGAGCAAATGTTTCTCATGTTCCTGGATACTCTGACACATCTGTTTGGTTCCTTCAATCCTGCCCATACCTCAATCTAGGGTCTCTCTGAGCAGTGGTCATTACAGATTTCAGCTGAGTATGACTTCTATTTCCAGTTGCCATCCTGTCCAATAAGGTATTATTTGATTGATCTCAAACTTATCTTCTACACATTCTGACCACACAGCTTCCTACTTACGTCCATATTCTGTAGTTTTGTTTGTTTTGAACTGTTTTGCTTTGTTTGAGAGAAGCTGATGTTACACATAAAATTACTTGCTTTTCAGGTGTTGACTGTTTTTATTCTGGCTTCGGGACCATCTACTTTGGCTGTGTATGCATATTTGCAAACACTGAGCTCGTCCATGGGATTTCTGCTTCTTATTCATGAATGTGCAGTAAGAAAGTCTCAAGGGCTGATATTCAGCTTGACACAAGCACACATTATAGCAACCAGCAAGCAATTTTTATCCCTTTAAACCAAAATAAACATTTTGGGGTATTTCTGGAAAATGTGATGAGCCAAATTTCAGTGAGAAACTGCCCATGGCTTTTGCAATGCCTGTGAAGGAGAGATTTTTTTCCATTGGTAGTTCACGGTGTTTGGCAGCTCAATTGCACTTTGGAAATCTTCAATATTTAGGATATAACTTTATAGATGGATAAATGACCTTGTGTTTGGATGAATTAACATGTGTTTGAAATGAGAGCAGAGATTAGAAATTCAACCTTAGAACTACAGCTTCACATTGGCTCCCATACTCTTAGAGGTTAAGTAAGAAAACATATTTAACTTCTTGTCCTGGGAGGATCTATCTCTAGACATAACTCAGTATCAAATGATGTGTAAGGCACCCACACACATAATAGGTTTTTTAATATCGTATAAGTGTAATCCAGTTTTCCTTTTCCCAGCCCTCGTGATTCATATTTTCTTAGCCACTGGAATTCTTACATATAGTTTCCAAGTTGATAGGATTGATGTTTTTCAGCTGTATGACTAAGTAGTGATAGTTTCTTGTTAGAGCTAGAGCACGCCAGGCACAGATTTGCTTCCTGGACTACATTCTACTGTGCGTGTGTGAATGTAAAGATATTTGCAGCTTATTCAAGTCTGCTTCTAGATTTTTATGCCCTTAGCAGAGGATACAAATAAGGAGAAACCACAGATTTTAAGAGTTCTCAAGTCCAGGCTGGGGTTGTAGCTCAGTTGGCAGAGTACATGCTGAGTATTCATGAAGTCCTGGGTTTGATCTCTGAATAAAACTGAGCATGGTGGTGTACATCTGTAATCCCAGCACTGGGGAAGTAGAAGCAGGAGGGTTGAAGTGGGGTTCAAGCTCCCTCTTGGCTGCATTGTGAGTTCAAGGCTAGACTGGGATACATAAATTTTTACCTCAGAAATGAGTAAAAAGAAAGGGAAGAAGAAAAGAGTGCCTAAATACAAGTCTATTATAGTTTTGAAGATATGGGATTTTTGTGAAAACCAATCAAATGGGGGTATTAAACACAAAATTATTTTTCATTTTTCATTTTCATTTGAAAGAATTCATGATCATTTAAGTGAATAGTTGCATAAGCCAGTAGCATTTACAATGGCATTTTTACAGACTGGATAGCATTGCTGAGTCACCAAGGTAGAAGACAATTACAAAGCATAGCTCCTAATTTTATATATATTAGGGCTACATCCCAAAGAAGGACTACCTCAAAATCCTTACTGTTGCTTTCTACCTGAAAGTTTGAAACTTTTCTTTCTTTTCTGCTTTTGTTTTTACTTTTTAATTAGCTCAGGCTGAATTAGAACTCACTATGTAGCCTAGGCTGGACTTGAACTCCTAATCATACTGCCTCTTCCTCCCAGGTGTTGTTATTCTAGCTGTTCAGCACTATACTTGGCCAATTTCATTCCTTTAGGTTAAACTTTTAATACCTGTTGAAATGCTAGTGCCACTACTGAAAGGTATTAGTACTAGATTGGAAAGGAAAAAAATGAAACTCCAAAAGCAATGGCTAAAAGGTGCATCAAGTACCTCTAAAATATAATTTACCATTGTTTTAAATATTGCCTACAATCCCCATTGATTCCCTAAATATTGTTGAGAGTAGATGATCAACTTCATGTGATTTACCCTCTGTATTTAAATTTTTTCTGTTTGCACATTAGTAACTTGATATGCCTTTTCTCCTATTTATTCATTGTTAGTTAATTCCTAGAAAACAGAAAATGGAAAGGAAATGTTCCTTCACCACAACTTCTGTGCACGAGAGTATATTTAATTCGATGCCAGGAGTTCTCCTCCCCCACCTTTGTTGTAACATTAAAAATATCTCCAGACATCTCCCAGTGCACCCTGCAAGGCAAGATTACACTCTGCTTTGAACCACCACTCTAATACAAAGAAGATATACAGGTAAGTATAGAGATGAACAATTGTGTCAGATGAACAGTGTTTCTAATTTTGTGTTACGTGTGGGAATTCTTTATTTGCTCTAATGTCTAATTTAATGTCTAATTTTAACTATTTGCTTATTTGACTTATTAGCCTTATGTTCCTAATTAAAATGTGTATTGAGCAATTAATTTAGGTTTGTAACAACCAGTTTACCATATTTATAAAAAATATTAGAACATTTGCAAGAACTTATTTAGAAGGCGAATTTATTAGATTTATTAGAGTCAGTGACATTCTTGAGAAAGTTGTTAGGAAACAGTGGATGTACTTAGGAAGTTTGTGACATGTATATATAAGTGTGGTTTAAATTGATTTAAAGAACTTAATTATTAAAATACCTGTATTTTTTTTTATAAAATCTAACTGTGTTTATAGGGCAAATAGTAGAATTTACAATTTACAATTTGAACTTAAAAATTTAAGAAAGATCTCAGCTTTAAAATTTGTTGATTTAATTTGAATTGAATATTATTTCCAAGAACAAAATTAGCCTCTGAATAATATTTTCTTTGTACAAAAGCCATGGTTGAGGACACAAAGGAACTCCACATTGACAAAGAGAAGCTTGTTGCTCCAGAAGGGGTGTAACCAACAGCTTTACACACTGTCCCTGGGGGCTCCAAGGAACAGCCTTATGTCCTCTAGTCCTCTAATTTCACAAACTCACTTTCTGGAATGATGAATAAAGTGTATGACTTAAAATGAGAAAATCAAGTATGTAGGGATGAGTGCAAAATCAGGGAAAATGAAAACTATTTAAGCTCTTAACTACTGAGCTATCTCTCCAGCTCCACACAGAACATTTTTTAAAGAAAGAATCCTATAACAATTTTATTGAAATGCACATTTTGAATTGATATCAAGCACCCAGATGATGCAGTTACTACTGAGTTGGAAACCATACTCTGATAGCAAGGTTCCAGATGGATCGGAGCATTTCATTCTTACAATAACCTTGTGTACTATTAATGTCTCCATTTTACAAGTAGGGAAATCCATTACGAGGGAGAGTGAGTGATTTGCCCAAGCGTTGGAGCAGGTATTCTGCCTCTAGCACTCTTTGTTTAAGTTGCATTTATCTAATTAGATCTAAGTAGCAGTTCTATTTAAGCTTTTTTATTTTATTTTATTTTTGTTTTTTCAAGACAGGGTTTTTCTCTAGTGCTATGTAGCCTGTCCCAGAACTCGCTCTGGAGATCAGACTGGCCTCAAACTCACAGAGATCTGCCTGCCTCTGCTTCCCTGTTGCTGGGATTAAAGGCGTGCACCACTAACACCTGGCAAGCTTTGGAAGTTTGAAGATTTTTTAAAGGAGCTGGGGAGGTAGAATGCTTGCATAGCATGCACACCGCCTTGGAATTGATCCTTGGTTACATAGGAAGTTTGACACCAGCCTAAGAAAAATGGGATACTGTCTCAACAGTTTTATTTTGAGAGGAGAAAAAGTCAGGATAATGTATGAATATTCTCCTTAGCCAATAAAAAATAAGATATAAGAAGTCATTGTATAATGTGTCTACAACAGAATTTCTCACATTTTCATGTGCATATGAATCTCTTGAAGATCTTATTAAAATACTGATTCTAGTGTAGTAGGGCTAGACTAGGACCTGAGATTATGCATTTCTAGCCATCTCCCAGTGGGGCTGGCCCTAGTACCACACTTGAAGTAGTAAGAATTCCAAAGTTCAGACATTTTGTCATTGTTTTTTGTTTATTTTGAGTCACTATAGCCCAGGCTGAAGTGGAAAATTCACTTTGTAACCCAGACTGACTTTGAACCCATGATGGTTGTCTTACCTCAGCCTCCTTTGTGCTGGGATTAGAGGTATGAGCAAGCATGTCTGACTCACACAGTTCTGTTCACTAACAAGTTATATCCTTAACTATCATAAGCAAATAACAAAAGAACTTCTTCTTTTATAAAAGAGGATGAAGAGGCAAGGAGGATCTTAGCTGGTGACATTTCTTGCTTATTGTAGTAGGTGCTGAGCAAAACTTCCATCCTCAGAGAGCTTGCCAGGGGATGATATTAACTCTCTTGAAATCAGGGTTCTTACATCTTCATGATTGGGGTTAAGGACTTGGACTGTTTCAAAATACACCAAGAAACTCCTGAAGACTGCTGGTTGCTTTCAACAAAACCGTCAATAGTCTAGGCCAGAAACGAAAAGGAAAAGCAAATTGTTAGACTAGCCAGAAAACAATCTTATCAGTAGCTCATAAGACGTGTTTGATGGATTTTATGGTAGATGCTACATTCTGTGAGCTTGGAGGTTAAGTTGTATTGATTTCTTGAAAAACATAAGAATTTACCTAATTAGTAGTTCTAATTACTTAGAGTGTTTTAAAATGTAGGTACCCCCAGCATAGCAAACAGATTCTCTGAGGATGGGCTCAAGCATCAACATTTAAGTTGCCCAGGTCAGTCCAGTTTTTAAGTCTAGGTGCCATTCATGTAGGTCATTCCAGTTCTTTAACAAGTAAGGAAATACATGGAAGTTCCCCAAGAGTGAGTGCTTACTATAAAGAACTCAGGCTTGCTACACAAGATTGGGTCCTCTCAAAGCCCTGTCATCAAGGGGGAAGGCACTCCACAGGCTCTACACTTTCCTGTGAATCTAACAATGTTGCTAGAGGATGGAGAGAGATTTTCTTCAGTGGTGTAACCACTAGTAAGGTGCTCATACTCCTATCAATGAATCCCCCACCCATGTGTGGTGTCCGTGCCTCGAGCAAGTCTGAGGTATCGGGAAATGAAAGACAAGATGTCCAACTGTTTGTGCTAAGAGAATGCATCTGTCACCTTTATTGCCAGAGAATGCGTGTGTGTGTGTGTGTGTCTTTATCACAAGTGCTAAGAGATCTCTCTCTGTCTCTCTCTCTGTCTTTCTTCTGTAAAGAGGGAACAGGTTTATATACAGGCTTACAACACAGTGGGAAAAGCCCAGTGTGAGAGCTCGTGTTTTCCTTGTGCTAGATATTGATTTCAGGCAGGCAAGACTGGGGCTGTAAGCCAGGACTAGAGAGCAGGATGCACCTGTGGCTATCAGCTGGCAAGAAATGCACTGAAATCTGTAGGGGCTGGGACCCAACACCCATGCTCTTGTAAACAACCTTAATGAAACACATTGGTTTCTAAAAAGGGTTATGAATGTAGAAAGGGGGACTTGCTAGGATGAGGAAGGGAATCAGCAAGAGTGGGAAGGGAACCTGTTCAAAACACATTATGTACATGAAAGAAAATCCATTGTGATGCATAATATATGCTAACAACCACAGCAACAAAGAGTCCAGGTCTCCTGATTGGGTACTATGCTGATAATGAGCCACTGTTCTACATATTGGGGTGGGAGAGAAATGTTTAAATTTCTTTTCAACCAAAACAGAATGTAATGCCTATGAAATGATCAACTCTCTAAAGCATATGTGACTATTCTAGTTTGCCTCCTGTTGCTGTGATAAAACACTGACCAAAGGCAACTTGGAGAGGAAAGTCTTTATTTGGCTTACATGTTCCCATCACAGTTCATCACTGAGGGAATTCAGGGAAGGAGCTCAAGCAGGAACAGAGGCAGGGATTATGTAGGAAAACTTTTACTGGCTTGCTGCCAAGCTCATGTTAGCTATCTTTCTTATATATCCTAGGCCCACCTGCCTGGGGATGGTGCTGTCCACAGAGAGCTGGGTCCTCCTATATCAATCACAGCCAAGCCTACAAGATATTCTGATAGAAGCAATTCCTCATCTGAGATTCTTTCTTCCCAGATGTGCCCAGAAAGATGTAACAAGCAAGATTAGCCACTCACTGAACACTCACTGAAAAAGACTTAACAATATTTTTTTACTATCTTGTTTCTATTCTAATGGCTTCTTATCCTTCCCACAGTAACTTTTATTTAATTAATTTATTTATTTAGGTTAGAAACAATCTTGTTTCACATGTCAATCCCTGCTCCCTCTCTCTCCCCTCCTCCCCCCTCCCTTTCCACCAGGTCCCCCAGTCCCCCACCCAACCTCCAGTACGATCCCCAAGGAGGGTGAGGCACTCCATGGTGGATCTCCAGTAACTGTCATTTCATCCAGGGCAGGGCCTAGGCCTTCCCCCAAGAGTCCCGGCTGAGAGAGCCTCCCATATTGTGGCATGGGCACTCAAAGCCTATTTGTACGCCAGGGATAAATAGGCCCCATAGATTACCTAGGCCTCCTCACGGACACCCACATTCAGGGAGTCTGGGTCAGTCCCATGCTTTCTACACAGCCATCAATCTGGAGTCCAAGAGCTACCCATTCTTCAGGTCAGCTGTTTCTGTGGGTTAAACCAGCCCACTCTTAACTTCTTTGCCCATCAGTTCTCTCTTTCTGACACTGGATTCCAGGAGTTCAGTTCAGCGTTTGTCTATGGGTAACTGCCTCTGATTTCATCAGTCGCTGGATGAAGGTTCTGTTTCCCAGACTCTCTGGCCATGGGATTGTAGGCTGGCACTCCCCAGATCTATGTCTAAAATCCATATATGAGAAAGTACATGCCATGTTTCTCTTTTTTGACTGGGTTACCTCACTCAGTATGGTTTCTTCTAGTGCCATCCATTTGCCTGCAAATTTCAAGATTCCATTGTTTTGTTCTGCTGAATAGTACTCCATTGTGTAAATGTAGCACATTTTCTCTATTCACTCTTCGGTTGAGGGGCATCTAGGTTGCTTCCAGGTTCTGGCTATTACAAATAATGCTGCTATGAACATAGTGGAACAGACATCCTTGTTGTATGCATGTGTATCTTTTGTGTATATGCCTAAGAGTGGAATTGCTGGGTCTTGTGGTAGACTGATTCCCATTTTCCTGAGGAATCTCCATACTGATTTCCAAAGTGGCTGTACAAGTCGGCACTCCCACCAGCAGTGGAGGAGTGTTCCCCTGTCTTCACACCTTCTCCAGCATAAACTGTCCTTGGAGTTTTTTATTTTAGTCATTCTGACAGGAGTAAGATGGTATCTCAGAGTTGTTTTTATTTGCATTTCCCTGATTGCTAGGGATGTTGAGCACTTTCTCAAGTGTCCCTCAGCCATTTTAGACTCCTCTATTGAGAATTCTCTATTTAGTTCTGTACCCCAGTTTTTGATTGGATCCTTTGGTGTTTTGGAGACTTGCTTCTTGAATTCTTTGTAAAGTTTGGAGATCAGCTCTCTGTCAGATGTGGGGTTAGTGAACATCTTTTCCCAATCTGTGGGGTGCCTTTTTGTCTTGCTGACTGTGTCCTTTGCCTTACAGAAGCTTCTTAGTTTCAGGAGGTCCCATTTACTAATTGTCGATCTTAGTGTCTGTGCTAGTGGAGTTATGTTCAAGAAGCACCAGTTTGTTCAAGGGTGCCTCCCACTTTCTCTTCTAAGAGGTTCAGTGTAGCTGGACTTATGTTGAGGTCTTTGATCCATTTGGACTTAAGCTTTGTGCATGGCGATAGACATGGATCTATCCGTATTCTTCTACATGCCAGCATCCAGTTATGCCAGCAACATTTGTTGAAGATGCTTTTTTCCATTGTATATTTTTAGCTTCTTTGTCGAAAATCAGATGTTCATACGTATATGGGTTAATATCAGGGCTTTCAATTCAATTCCATTTGTCTACCTGTCTATTTTTGTGCCAATGCCAATCTGTTTTCAGGACTACAGCTTTATAATACAGCTTGAAGTCAGGGATGGCGATGCCTCAAGATGTTGCTTTGTTGAATAAGGTTGTTTTGGGTATCCTGGGTCTTTTGTTTTTCCATACAAAGTTGATTATTGTTCTTTCAAGGTCTGTGAAGAATTGTGCTGGAATTTTGATAGGGTTTGCGTTAAATCTGTATATTGCTTTTGGTAAGATTTCCATTTTTACTATGTTGAGCCAACCTATCCAAGAGCATGGGAGATCTTTACAACTTCTGGTGTCTTCTTTGATTTCTTTCTTTAAAGACTCAAAGTTTTTGCTATACAGGTCTTTCACTTGTTTGGTTAGCATTACCTCAAGGTATTTTAAGACTTAACAATATTTAACTTGAAATTAATTTATATCGGTTTGAGAGAAGAAATGGGTATATGGCTGTGTCTTCAGAGAAAAAGGAGGATTGTAATGAGCTTTGTAAGTACACAAGACCATTAAGAGGCAGTAGATATGATGAATTTTGGTACAATACTCTACTTGGAGCATAGACAAAAAGGAAAAAGAAAAGAGCAATAGATGAGACAGCTATAGAGGTTATAGTCTGAGAAGAGTGTGGCCCGTCATAATACGGTAGTCCCCAACTTCAGAGCAAGTGTGTGTTCTCAGCTTAACCAGTGCTTTTATTTCTTCACTCTCAATGCATGATGCTCCAGACTAGGCAAACCAGAGTCTATCACTGGGACAGAAAGTCAGAGTTCTTTTTCTTTTCTGAGGTTACCATCTGGGATAATATAAGCTGAAGGTATTTGCAGCCATGCCTTATGGTGCTTAGCATGGAGGAAGCCATGACACAGAAGGACACTGAGATGGGGTGGGGCTGGGACATGAGAAAGTGAAAACAAACCTCCAACAACATAATTTGAATTCATGTATTCAGAATCCACCAAGCCTGTGTCATTCTTAGACATAAGGGCCGATAAATTCCCTTGCTTAACCTAGTTGAGTCAAGTTTCTGTCACTTGCACCCAAAGTGCCCTGACTCAGCCTGACTGATAGAGACTCATTGAAAGAACACTCTACAAAAAACCTCTAGGTTCATCTACTACAGGGCTTTCATAGAAGTCTCTGAAATCAGTAGCATATGTTTTACTTAAGTTGTTAGCGGTGCAAACTCCGGGATCCCACCCTTAACCTACTGAATTGGAAAACCTAGGACTGGGGTTCATCCCTATGTCTTAACAAACTGTCCAAATGATTTTATACAATTAAAATTGTAGAAATGTTATTCTGGTACTTCTTTTACATGATACATTAAAATCAGAGATCCAGAAAATGAGCATTAACTTACCAAAGGACACTGAGCTAGTGAGTGGTGGCCCTCAGTTTTAGGACCTTCTTAGTAAGCCTGCAGCCATGAGTCTGAGAAAGGAGGGTCACTAGGAGTTCTGAGGGACAAACACATGGGTTGGCAAATAACAGGGGGAAAATATTTTAGGTCAAATAATACAGTATGGTTGGAAACACTTGCTGTGTGTTTCCACAGGAGTTTGGACAATATTTTACTCATCTTGTCTCCCCAGCTGAGCCAACAACAATGTGTTAAAGCCAATGGCAGGAATCCAGGAGAGTCCTTTTATATGCCAGTAAAGAGGAATTTCTTAGAAAAGCTACAAAAATTATGCTCCTATCACATCTTACTTCATGGAGTGAAGAGCCAGGAGGATGAAGCATAAGCAAGGGGACTAAAGCTATTCCTGAGTGCCACCTCTTGTGTTGCAAGAGAGTAGTTTTACTGTTGCTCTTGCCAGGGCAGCAGCCCCTGGGGAGTGGGGGACAGACACGAGGCAACTAACCTGGTGACTTGAAGAATAACATGTGCTTTTAAGCTTTCTCTTTTCAGGTGAAAGGACAGCAGCTGTGTCCATGGAAACTATTTGGTAGTCTGCTTTCCAGGGACTTCCTCAGTCTCTACTGGGTACACAGTCTATCAAGAGAATAGCTCAAGAGAGGGGAGCTCCTGGCACCAGTATCTTGCACTTTTGTCTCTCCTTGTCCTACTCTTGAGTATAGCAATAATCATAGTAAGGGGCACGGGGAAAGTTCCATTTTAGAGAAGCTAAGTTTTTAGCCGTCAGCATGTGTACTTATTTGAGCATCTACTCAAGTGAGGTCAATGTCATCTAAGAAGGCACCTGGTTAAAAGAAAAACAATAAAATGAAGCACCACTTCCCCTCCTATAAATCCCCAATTCACAGGTTTAGTTGTTAACCAGTTATTTCTTTTTAATATATATAATTTATTTAACTTTATTTTATGTGCATTGGTGTGAAGGTATCAGATCCACTGGAACTGGAGTTACAGATAGGTGTGAGCTGCCATGTGGGTGCTGGAAATTGAACCTGGGTCCTCTGGAAGAGTATCCAGTACTCTTAACCACTGAATCATCAATCCAGCCCTGTTCACCAGTTATTTATATTTTATCCTATCCTATTCTATTTTTCTTGAGACAAGTTCTCATGTAAGATGACCTTGAACTTCTAATCCTCCTGTGTCTACCACCCAAGTACTGGATTTGCAGGCATTTGTCACAAGCCCTGGCTTCATTTATCAGTTGTTTATTGGATGTCAGATATGTGCCAGGTACACATCTTGTGGTGATTTGGATAAAAATAGCCCCCATAGGTCCACGGGGAGTGACTCTATTAGGAGGTGTGGCCTTGTTAGGGGAAGTGTGTCACAAGGGTTGGGCTTTAAGGTCTCAGATGCTCAAGCCAGGCCCAGTGTCTCATTCTCCCTTTCTGCTACCTGAGGATCCAGATATAAAACTCTCAGGCTCTCTCTAGCACCATGTCTGCCTGTACTCCGCCATGCTACCTGCCATGATGATAATGGACTAAACCTCTGAATTGTAATCCAGCCCCCAATTAAATGTTTTCCTTTATAAGAGTTGCCATGACCATAATGTCTCTTCACAACAATAGATACCCTAATTAAGGCATATATAGACACTGGGACATGGGAACAACAAAAATAATTTTCAAAAGCCTAGTCCTCAAGAAACAGCTTCTCTTTCTTGGGAGGAGATGGAGAATAAACAGAACACGTAAATTAAATGTGTTGGTTGGAAATGTGTGCAGGGACAGGCAGCCGAGGATGGATAGAGAAGGGGTTTGAGAGTATAAATTGGGAACAATGTCTACTATGGCCTTGGTCACCCACTCTTAAGAAAGGCCTAATGCAGCTACAGAAAGTTTGGAGAAAAGAGACTTCAACTATCAACCAAGACCTAACTCCTAGCCCTATGGATCTATCAATATACTGGGATGTATGGTACAGTAGGTATCAGCTTTCCTTGCAGTGAAGTTGGAGGTTTTCCAGCTTTCCTGAAGTTTGAGACATAAAACTAGTATGGGTCAATTGATTATGTGACGTGTGTTGCTTGTGGCCCAAGACATTTTTAAGCTGACCTGAAATTTCTACTTTTCTCTTCTCTGCATCAGTCATGTTGGAAGTAAAAGTTTCTGATGGCTTCCCTGTGAGTTGGGGGATGTTATCCTGTTCCACCTTGGGGTTCCTATCAGGAGATATACGTCTTTGTGCAGCTATCATTGGATTTTAGAGTTGTCACTATAGTCTGATCGGACTTTGCTTGTCTAACAATCTACTCTAGCCAGAAACAGGTGTGAACACCACAGGGAGCAGAGCAAGCAGCAGGTCTTGCTCTCTGGGCGCTTAGGTTCTAGTTGAAGACTAAAATTACAAGGCCATGAATGAAGGGTGCAGACAAATTAGGGCTATGGGAATTTGTGAGCATAAAGGAGCTAGGATTGCTGCCTGGCATCCTAAGATTCTCACACAGTGCAGAGTTTACAGAACAGAGGCATTATGGGCATTCAAAGAAGAGGCAGATTTTGAGTTTACCCTTGAGAAAAGTGTATGATTCAAAAATTAGAAGGCTTTTTGAAGGGCAAGAAATAGAGCAAACATAAAAGTAAAGCACAGTCTAGGAAGAGTACATGGAGATGCCAAGTAGAATTGAGGATTCACATGGGGGCCCAAGTTGAGGACAGATTCCCAAAGCGCTCTAAATGCCAAGCTGAGGAGTCTTGGATGGATTCTGCAGATGAGAGGGAATGCTGTGGGGTGATTTGGGAGGTGGATGAGACCATTTACAGATGAGAGACTAAGGGGCATGTTAGGAGGCTGCTGCCACAGATAGCAAGGGGGTATGGAGGTCCAAGCCAGGGTAGTGTAGTACCTCTTCCAGAAGCTCAGGGAGCATCAACCAGCATTTTATGGCAGAAGTGGAGAATCTCAAGCATCACTCCAGATCCACTAAAGTAGAATCAGCATTTTAAGAAGACATTTCCCCCCTAGTGCTTAGCATTGAACTCAGGGGTTGTGGATGTACAGGCAGGGATTCCACCACTGAGCTATACCCCTATCCTTAACAGCATTCCTAGATGATTCATAAACACATTAAAGTTTGAGGAGAGCTAGTTTGGTAGACAGCAGTTGGTGGCTATTTTAGGTCACTGGGCCTAAGAAATCATAGAATAGATACTTGTAAATGACAAATTTATTTCTCACAGTTCTGAATGCTAAAAACTCCAAGGCTATGGTACCAGCAGCTGTTGGATTAGTGGGGCTCTGTTTTCTGGTTCATGCACAATTATCTTCTAACTATCTCTTCATGTAATAGAGGGGATAAGGGCATCTCTGGGCTATCTTTTATAAGAACACTGTCTAGTTAGGTTTCTGTTACTGTAGCAAAACACCAAGATCAAAGTAACTTGAGTAGGAAAGGATTTATTCATCTTACATTTCCACATTGCTACTCATCACCAAAGGAAGTCAGGGCAGGAACCCATGCTGGGCAGGAACCTGTAGACAGGAGCTAATGCAGAAGCAATGGAGGGCTGCTGCTTACTGGCTTGCTCCGCACGCCTTGTTCAGCCTGCATTCCTATAGAACCCAGGACTACTAGCCCAAGGATAGCACCACCCACAGTGGCCTGGGCCCTCCCCCTATCAATCACTAATTAAGGAAATGTCCCTACAGGCTTGACTACAACCCAATCTTTTTTTTTTTTTTTTTTTGGTTTTCTTCGAGACAGGGTTTCTCTGTAGCTTTGGAGGCTGTCCTGGAACTCACTTTGTAGACCAGGCTGGCCTCGAACTCACAGAGATCTGCCTGCCTCTGCCTCCCGAGTGCTGGGATTAAAGGCGTGCGCCACCAACGCCCGGCTAACTACAATCCAATCTTATGGAGGCATTTTCTTAATTGAGGTTCCCTCTCTCAGATGACTCTAGCTTGAATCAAGTTGCCATAAAATTATCCAGTACAGCCGGGTGGTGGTGGCGCACGCCTTTAATCCCAGGACTCGGGAGGCAGAGGCAGACGGATCTCTCTGAGTTCGAGGCCAGGCTGGACCGACAGCCTCCAAAACAATACAGAGAAACCCTGTCTCGTAAAACCAAAAAAAAAATCCAGTACAAACATTAATATCATTTATATAGGAAGATGAAATGAGGAAAATGCAATACCACAGTAGGATTTGATGCATGCAAGATCTGATGGGCACTACAGTTAGTGGGAGGGGAGCTGAGGTGAAAGAGAATATTTGAATAGTCTTGTGATATCTCCAGGGGAAAGAGGATAGAGAAGGCAAACTAGGCTAGTATGGGAAGCCTTTTTCCTCTAGATGTTCCCCTCTGAAATGAGGCCTATGGTTTCAAAAGGGAAGAAAATCCATTTAAAATTGAGTGGCCAGAGCACCATAGATTAATCACCACCCTCCCCAACCCAGAAGGGCCGTGGCTGTTTGGAGTTTTTGCAATAGTGCTGAGCTGAATATGTCCCAAGCCTGTAAATTGTCTTCTTTCTCAATAACTGAGAAAGCTCCTCCTCCCACCCCACCCCAACCCATGGCCTTGAGATTGCTCATTGCCAGCCAGGGTGGTGGTGAGTTTCACCAGCTAATCCTAGTGTGCAGATTGACTGGGTTGCCTTTTGCTTCCTCTGGATTTTCTAATTATTTGTGTTGGCCAAGGGCCACCACATTCAGCCCTTTCCAAACTGGAACACATTCTCAGAAAGGGTTGGTCCCACCATCCTCATCTTGGTTTAGACCAAAGTCTAGTTTCATTTTTCATTAAACTGTCATTTGTAACTTTCATTGAACAGAATGACAACATACCCAACTGTCTTCATTCAGTGATTTTTTAAAATAAAAGACTGTCTTCTTATCCCTCAGGAGAATGCATGATTTATTTATCTCCTCCATTGTGCAATCAGCTTACCACCATTACAGCCTACACAATGTCCTGGAGGAAAATGTTTCTGTATCACATGGTGACTTCACTCAAGTTGGCAGTAACAAATTTCTCACCTAGATCTACCCATGCCTATATCAGAAGGGGAGCATTTTATCAGTGGAGATGAGACAGACCACTTTGCTTTGACTGGGGAGAGTACCTGGAGGACCAAGATCACCTCTTGTTCTCCTTTTCTGCCCAGAGTCTGTCACTCAGCAGGTGTGGTAATTATCAATGATGTTCCCCCAAATATATCCAACTCTTCTCTTCCTGGCCTTCATGGGCCTGTATCCCCTGACCCTCTGTGTCTGGGTACACTATGTAAACACTTCAATTGATAATTCATTGTAGGAATGGTACATATCAATTCTAGACTGGGCATCTAAGATGCTTTTGATACAGAATGCCCCCCTTGCCCCCAAAAGCTCTGAGTGCATACCTGAGTCCCTACTTCAATAATGAACACATACTATAAAAAGTAAACCTTTGATGTACTAACCACTGATAATCTGGGTGCTGTTTGTTACTTCAGTATAACCTAGGCTTTCCTCACTGAACCTATAGGTGCAAAATAATGTTATTTGTAGGGTGTTTTTGTTTGGTTTGTTTTTCTTAACATGGTGATATCTTTTTCAAATTTTTTGAGGTTACAGCTTAATTACAGTATTTCTCCCTTCTCTTTCCTCCCTCCCAACCTTTCCATATGCCCTCCCTACTCTTCTTCAAATTTATGATCTGTTTTTACACCAATTGTTGTTGTGTGCATATATGTATTTCTATATATTCCTAACTATAACTTGTCACGTCTGTATAATGTTACTTGTATATTTGGTTTCGGGGATGATTGTTTGGAACTGGACAACCAGTTGGTGTGTTCTTCCCTGGGGAAGACTACTTCTGCTCCTAGCTTTCCTTAGTTGTCTGTAGTTCTTCTTTCCTGGGGAAGACTACTTCTGCTCCTAGCTTTTCTTAGTTGTCTATATTTCTTTGTCTAGGGTTGGAGCCTCATGACCTTGTAGTTGGTTATTTTTTGAGACATGCTACTACATAGCCCAAACTGGTCTTATACTGGCTATGTAGACAAGGATGACTTTGAACTCCCGATTCTTCTGCTGTCACCTTCCAAGTTCTAGAATTATGGGCATGCCTCACCACAATAGGCATGCCTCTTACTTCTGATTTTGAAGTGTTGGTGAAAAGGGTACCTAAATAACCTAAACCAGTAAACCCTTGGTACTACCACTGTAGTTCCAATTGCCTTCGTTATTTCCTTTGCATTTTATAAATGTGAAATTGAGACACAGATTATTTTAGTAGAAATACTGATTACTTAGTGGCCAAACTGGTACTGATTACTTAGTGGCCAAATTTCCTGATGCTGTATCAGATACTTTTGCTATGCCATTGTTCTCTTTCCTATGCAGGTGTTAAAAGCACAGGAGTTCAACAGTCATACTCTGCTGATGGAAGTCTGGGATCTATCACTTTCTAGCCCTGGATGTTGAGAGAAGCTAATGAGTGTCTTCTTGTCTCATTTTTTTTCCACCTACACTTCTTACTGTGGGATTTAGTGAAATATAAGTATGTTAAAATATAAAAATGTTAGCTGCTTATTTTGATTGTTCATATTCTATATCATCAGCCCATTGTCTTCACTTGTGCCTGACCCTCCATGTTCCTGTCACGCTTTTCTGCCTTGGGTAAATAATGTTTTAGAACATCGGATGTTATGTCTGCACACCATTTGGCCACAGGTCAGTTACATTTAAGGTTCTAAGGAATACAGTTGAGTTCTGTCCTCCTATGCCATCTCTCTTGACGAAGACCTGACACTATAGGGTCCTCCAGTGTGAGGATACAAGGGTACCTAGTGTCTATCCTCAGTCTCTGCTCTATTTGTTAATTGTCCTGTGCCTGGTGACGAAATTATGCCACCAGCTCAAAGAATGTTGGGTAAAGGACAAAGTGACATACTCTCTGGTTACTTTGGATAAATATTTAACCAGGAATCTTGACCACCCACTGTCTTCCTTTATGCTATCAGACAGTATCTGAGTAGGAGGCAGGTAGTCAGAGCCACTTCCTGAGAAAGGCAGTGAGCTCTCTGCCTCTGGCTGGAGGGATCGGGTCCTAGCCACTTTCCTTTTCTTTAGGTGCTGTCAGAATTATGTTGATCTGTGAGTCAAGAAGAGAATGCAAGTGGCTGGAAGTGGATCAAAATATGAATTTTTAATTATAGGGTAAGGAATGACTCATGTTTGTTTTTAAGGCATATTTCCTTAGAGAGATTTTTCTTTATATATAGCAACTTGTTTAAAGGGAAAGCATACTTATTTTTATATATTTCTTTTAGCAATTTTTAATATGAGAAACCCATATTTTAACTTTTCATTGAAATGAGAACTGTGTCTAGTAAGTGTTCATACCACAAGTGAACAGTTCAATGAGTTTCCACAAATGTAACATGTAAACCATGTCACCAGCACCCAGATCAAGACCAGTATCTAAACCCTGCTAACCCTTCTTATTCTTTGCTGGAAACTCCCCTCTAGCTCACCAGTGACCATTGGCCTGACTCCTGACAGTACATATTAATGCTGCCTGTTCTAATCACCATTGCATCAGAATCAACATGTATAACTGACTCCCTTCACCCTCATTCTTTATGAGTTCCATCCATGCTGAGCACAGCAGTAGTTCACACATTCTGATTGGTAGCTTGTTAACCTAGTTTGTGGTGATGCCACCACCACCTCCACCACATTTCAGTTCTTTTTTTCTGTGGTGGGGATTGAATTTAGACACTCACACATGCTAGACAAGTTCTAATGCCACTAAGCCACATCTTCAGCCCTCTTTTTAATTTTTCTTTGGAGGAGGCTCTCACTAAATTGTCCAGTCTGGCCTTGAACTTACTCTGTAGCCCATACTGGCCTTGCCTTGAATTTGCCATCTTCCTTCTTCCAGAATAGCTGGGATTATATTACCAGGCTGGTCCTCTATCTGTTCTGTGGCCAATGGGCATTTGGGCATTTTCTAATTAGCATAAACACAGGAGTGTGGTATCCCAGCTCATCTTCTTTGGTAAGCATACAACCAATTTCTGTTGTGGTTGCATCTAGAATGGGAATTGCTCATCATACAATAGTGGTACTCAGTTTGGATACATTCTGCCAGAGTTCCTAAGTGCTAGAAGCAATTTACATCCCCACTAGCTTTGTATAAGAATTCTTGTGGTTCTATACAGTATGAAGTCTGCTTTATAATAAGGCAAACATGTAAGCCACATAGAACCAATTTAACCCTTTGGAATGACATATAATCTATTTATTAAATACACTCCCCTTCCAGCCACAACTTTTAGCCCTGTTATGCAACCTGGATGCGCTTCCTGATCTCCCTTAATCCAGCAGGTCAAAAGTCTATCTGAAACCATTACTCATTCATTTCTCCAGCTAGAATGTTGTGAACATTAATAACTTGATGTTTGCAAAACAAATTCAACCCATCCTGCCAGGTGGAACACATACCTGGAGCTTTGATGTGGCTAATATGGCAGAGTCAGCCTCTCCACTCTGCAGATCTGCCTTTTGTAAATATCACATCTCCAGGATTGTGAATAGAATTCAAAATCCAATTGGGGTCATGAAGAAAATAATGTCCTGTTCTCCCAGAAGTTTTAAGAAAGCAGAACTGTGCTTTCATACCGTAAAGTATTTTGCAGCTAAAGGCATTGCTTGACTCAAAGGAGCCAGAAAGGGGATTTAGAGGGTTTCTACTTTCTTCTGGTCTCTACATAAGAATTAATACTTGGGAAGCAATGTTCTAGAACCCTATCTGTTAAATGGGGTACTTTGACAAGTTGCATAAGTGATCTGAATTTTCCAGATCTAGTTTTTATTAGATGAAGGTGGAGATACTGACAGTGGGAAAAGGTACAGGGAGCCAAGGCAATATCCTATAATGCCACCCTGCCCCCAGTGTTGCACCCCCTCCCAAGCAGGCAGAGGAACAGTAAGAGAACCCCTAGTTTCTAGATACCCCGGTGAGCTGCATAGTTTCTTTGAGAAACCACTGAACCCAGTCCTTTCCCAGGATGTTTCTCGTTTACCAGTGTCTCCAATCCCCACCCCGCCCCTTTGGGTAGGTCTGGTTTCTGCATTCAGGAATATTCTGGAAAGGGCTAGGGTTCCCACCTATCACAAGAGTGTGGTGCTCAAAGTAGCCATACCAGGCCTTTGGGGATCAAGGAGACCCCTAAAGGTAAGCTGCTGGGTGGAGGCCGGGGTGGAAAAGCGCGCCAGACTAGCCACCCTGCATTCAAGGGGTTCCCCACCAGAGAGGCTGAAGCTCCCCGCGGGGCTGTTTCCCCGGTGTCGACGCCCCGACCGGCCCGCTCCCCACCTCCACGCCCAGCCCCACCACGCTGAGCGCCCGCCGAGCGCCACGCGGGGCCGGGCAGCAACAGAGCTGGAGGGCGAGTGGTCCGGGAGCGGCGGGGGCGGCGCCCAGCCCGCGGGAGGGAGGAGGAGGGACGCGGCCCGCCTGAAAGGGGAAAAGGAGGGCGAGAGGGCGCCAGCAGTCAGCCGGTCGTCGGGACCTGCAGGTAAGTGTGTGGCGGCGAGAAAGGGAATCTGAACCCCTCGGGGGTCCTAAGACCTAAGCTACTGAACCGACTAAAGGCGATGGGCCCCCAGCGGGCTCGATGACTGGGAGGGTGACCGTGTGGCTCACTGGGTTGGTGGCTCTGAGCTGGAGCTCTTGGGCCATCTTGAGAGGCAGAGGCAAAGCACGAAGCCCATCGATCCCGCGGTGGGAAAGTGTGTAACGGGAAAGAGGTGAAGCTTTACCGGGGAGGGGAGAAAGGTCCTGTGAATTGCAAAGCTTTAAATGATCTCGGACCCTCCCCACTCCTCTAGGCAAAGGAACCGCGAGCCTTACTTGGGGTGGCCATCTGCTGACACGGGCTTCCTGGGACTCGGTGTACTGTGTCTGGCAAGTGGGTGCGACGATACTGAAGGAACATAGATGTGCCTGGGACCCAGAATGTCTGGGCACAGCGCCAACAGGCAAGGCCCAAAATAGGTGGCCCAAGGTGCAAGGGGATGGACCGGCATCTCAGAACCAAGGGATGGTTATCATCTGAAAAGAGACTAGTGGTCTTGGGGCGTACACGTTTCCACCGGAGTTTGGGTTTCAAAACCCCAGAACCATATACAAAGTGAGAGGGAGAAAGAGCTGACCCGCCTCACATGAGACACAGGAAGCATGACACCAAAGTGTCCCGTGGCTGCTTGTACAGGAACACTTCTAGTCTGGCCTGGCACAAATGTACGAGTCCCCCAGGGAGCTTTTAAAAATGAGGTTCTGATTCAGTAGGTCTGGGGTGGGACCCAAGTGTCTGCGTTTCTATCCAAGCTCTCAGATGGTACTGCTGCTTATGGACCACAATAGGCTGAAAAGCTTAAGAAAAAGTGGGAGGTCAGAGACAAGACAGAATCCTAAGACTTCTAACCCAGACACACGCGATGAAACAGGTTAATCAATTGCTAATGTACTAATAGAGAAATGCTTTACTTTTCTTACCGACTTTGTAGCCAACTAGAGGCTCCAATAACAAAGCCTCTGGCTTCAGCGGGTTGCTACCTGCACTTGGTTTAATGCTGTGATAATGCTTCACATTCTTTTTAAACAAAGGATATCCAATTTTTATTTTGTTCTGGGCTCCACAAATTGTGTAGTGGGTGCTGTCTTACAGTGATGCTGTGTCTGATTAGTGTTAAACTGGCAGGTGATGATGCGAAAGGAATTATTAGGTTATTTTCTGCAGTTATTTGAATCTTTCTGAAGGTCTCTTTGACTAGCTTAAGTAAGTTTGAGTATGGAACACTAGTCATGCATGGTATGGCAGAATTTGTTGCTTTTATTCGTTGTTAATACTAATGATTAACAATGCATTAAGACCGTCGTTATTTTAAAGGAGCTTGATTATGGCTAGGTATGATGCTGCCCATCTATAATCCCAGCTCAGGAGAAGTACTGGCAGGAGGATCGGGAGTTCAAGGTCATCTTTGGCTACGTAGTATATGTAACGCTAGCTTTGGCTACATGAGACCTTTTCTCAAAAACAAAATTTTAAAAATGTTTGTCAGTACATGATACAATTAAATTTGGTGCCAAAATAATGTGGGAGTCAATTGAAAAGTGTGTACTGTTTCCATATTATTTTGGGAGTCTTTCGTGGCTCATAAAATTTTGCTTAGGTGAGATCTAGAATGAACTGGACATCCTTCGTTTGGCTGCTTCTATGGGTCAAATGCAAAGTTGGAAGATAAAAGCGGCCAAAATTTTGTAGCTATTCAGGGATATTGTTTTCCGTGGCCTCAGCACCATGCCAGCCCTGATCGGATTCCCTTCTGCTTTTATAATTCCCACATCCCTGCAAGGTGACTTTCATTAAATGGGGACTAGAACAGTTTAGCTACTGTAAGACCTTGAGCAAATGCAGGGGCAGTATCAGTCAGTGTTCTATGTGTGAATCATTCTTGCTCCAAACTCCCACATATTGCAGGTGTGTGTATTTTTCTGGGAAAAAATGTTAAAAACACAGAAAAGAAAAAAATGCATCTAATTATGGATATGGGTCTGCTCAGCAGAGGGAGAAAAAGTCAGAGACATGGAATTTCATTGGTGTGTTTGGCCAGGAAATCCACTGTTTTGGGTACCATGAAGTGCTTTCCAGAAATGGCAAAGTAAGTTTGCTCAGGTGTTATAGGAAGCCAGCAAAAGAAGCTGATTTTCCATGGCTGGTGCAGTCATTCTAGGGACTCAGGAAAGTGGGAGGCATCACAACATATGTCTGACCTCAGTAAAAACCTGGGAAAGGTACCTATGCCAAGAACAAGTGTTCTTTTAAAACATTTATAGTTTCAGAAACACATAATTCTTTATAGTCTGTGTGGAACTTACTCCTGGGGCATGGTGGGAGGTGGTGTAGTTGAAACATTTGGGGAAAAAAATCATAAAAATAAATCCTCTAAAAGATTCTGGTGAACAATTCCATTTTATAAATCTATTCAGTTCTTGAGTCTACTTTATGTTTTTTTAAATTGAAGTATAACTTATTTACAAAAAAATCATCCTCTTCAGTGTAAGATTCTAAAAACACACATAGTTGTGTAACTACCACTATATCAAAACTTCCCTATTGATTCTTTGTATTCAACCTTTCCCACCACTCTCAGTCTCTATAATTTTGTCTTTTCTATACTGGTCCATGAATGAAATCATATACTATATAGCCTTCTGAGTCTAGCTTCTGTTACCTAAGACAATGCATTTAAGATTTTATCTATGTTGGTGAGTATTCCCATTATTTGTTCTTTTTATTGTTGAATGGTATTCCATATTTTATCCACCCATCAACTCTTGATGGTTATGAATAAAGCCAATATAAGCATTCACAGATAGCATTTTGTGTGAATATACATTTTCATTTCACTAGCTTTAATATTTAAAAGTAAGGTTGCTGTTTTGAATGGTAAGCTGACTTTAGTTTTAAGAACCTGTTTAACTTTTTCAGAGTGGTCACACCATTTTGTTTGTTTGTTTGTTCACTTTGTGGTACTTGAGATTGGACCTAGGGCCTTGCACATGCTAAGCGAGTGCTCCACCACTCACTTCCATACCCAGCCGGGCTCTCCTGCTTGCCTTCCTGCCATTGATGAATGAGAGGTTCAGGTGCTTGGTGCTTGCTATTAACGGTTTGCTTTAGTTTAAAATGTTTTGCTGATTTCTGTTTTTAGTTGTACATTGTTTTTTAATCATACATTGAAAGCACCACTATCTCATTGCTCCTATTTCTGTTTTGTTTTGCCTTTCAGAGAAACAGCTGAGTCACTCCATCTTTCTTTGTTTATTTAGTACATCACTGTATCTTTCTTAGTTATTACCTTAACACAAGCACACACACACACGCACGCACGCAGGCACACGCACATGCACACATGCATGTCATATATCACAGCCTACTGGTGATGACATTATATGCTTATGACGAAAACGTCCACACACTACTTTCACATATATCATTGAAGGGTTTTGCTTTTTGTTTTCAGTCATTTTCATGATTCTGTAATGACATCTATTTGTGGCTTTAGTTTGCTCTGCCTTATTCTTTGGTCATGGGTAGATATACTGTGAAGTCTCTTCTTTTATCCCTTCAGATGTTTGGTTTTTGAATCATGGCTTCTTCACATAATAAGATCCAATTTCTCTGTGAGACGTATGTATGGCAAATTAGCTTCACTCAGTCTGTGATCTACCTTTTAATTTTCTTAATGATTTTACTTTGACGAGCAGAACTTTTTAATTTTGACAAAGTCTAATTCATCAAGCTGTTTTTTATGAATAACATTTTAGTAACCAGCCTAACAATATTTGTCTACCTAAAGATCACTAAGACTTGTCTTCTGTGTTTTCTTCTATATATTTTATTATTGCTTGATCTCTCTCGATCTATCTGTCTCTATCTCTGTTTCTCTCTCACACACATATGTATATGACTTTATTGATAAACTTTATATGAAATTTATAGTTAAGATTTTCTTTTTACATATAAATATCCAGTTGTAACATTATCAGTTAAAAAAGACTCTACTCCATCTCCATTATACCCTCTGGATTCCTTTGTTACAAATGGACTACATATGTGTGTTTAATTCCTCTATTGTGTTCCATTTATTGATGTGACTGTCTTATACTAAACTATACTGTAGACCTTTCAATTTTTTTTCTTCTGAGACTGATTCTCATGGATTCAGGACTAGCTTTAAACTTGAACTCAGTATGATCTTGAACTTCTGCTATTTCTGCCTCCACCTCCCAAGTTCTGAGATTACTACACCGAGTCACTACATGAGTCACTACACCGAGTTTAAAATGGTGCTGGGAAGAGAACCCAGATTTGCACATGCTATGCAAACACTCGGTGATCTTAAGACATTGATTTTCTTGGAGAAGTTCATATAGAATTAAAATAAATGGCTTTATTGGGCAGATTATGAAGAAACCATGGAGAATTTTAATAATGCTCTCATGGATGTATGCTGGGGATACTGTGGGAGGGAGGAAATAAATGAGCTGTTTTAACTACACAGGTGTATGAACACAATAGCTCTGTGGTATTTTTTTCAAACTTCCCTGGCCACCATTTTCTGTAAAAATGTATTTTATATTCAACTCCTGTTCAAGTTTATCTATATATAATTGAAACAAAATCTCTCAAAGTATATGTATTATATTCTGATCTTTTCCATTCTCTCCCATCTTTCCTCTCTCATTACAACATAATGGTGATCTTCTAAGTTTGGTCATGCTCTCATACAATTTCCTGACACCGTTTGTAAAGTACTGATTTATGAAGCTTTTTGGGACTTGCAAGATATTTCAGCAAGTAAAGGTGAATGCCATGCAAGCCTGGTCATGTGAATTCAGTTCCCGGAACCCGCAGTGGAAGGAGAGAACCTATTCTAGGCAGTTATCTTCTGACCTCCACATGTGTACCGTGGCACATGTGAATGCATTGGTTCTCTCTCTCTCTTTCTCTCTCTCTCTCTCTCTCTCTCTCTCTCTCTCTCTCTCTCTCTCTCTCTCTCTCTCTCTCTCTCTCTCCTTCTCCATCTCTCTTCCTCTCTCACATACCCACACCACACAGAGAAGAGAAACATGCACAAAATAATAATAAATATTTTAAAATATAAGTTAAAATGTAAATTCACTGGGTTTTCCTAAGGCACATTCATTTTTCTATTAACTCATGCTGTGATACAAAGTGAGGTAACTACCCATTTTTCTTTCTCTAATTATAATGTGACTCTAAACTGGAGATCATTCTCGACCCCACAGACTAGCCAGTAAAGGCAGTCTTATAATTCCATAGCACAAAACTCTCTTATGACCTCCTACCACAGTTAGGATCAATCTCTAGATGCCACTGTAGCCTCCTTTATCAGTTTTCTTCTCACACTTCTGCAAGCACACTGGCCACCACACTGTTTCTCATCTAAACCACACATTTGCCTGCCTGGCAGCCTTTGCCTGTGCTGTGCTTGCTGCCTAAAACACCATTTTACAAGAGAATCGTCCTGTAACTTGTTTCCTGGTTTCACCAGTGTCCTCTCAAACCTTCCTTCTAAACAAACACTAGTCTCACCTAACGCTGGACAGATTCCAGCTAGTCTCCCACTTTGGATCTTAGTGATAATATTATTTATTACCTCCAACTCTATTATTAAATCAGTGTGTGTACTAATTCCACACTTTCCCCCTTGATAGACTGTAAGTTCCAAAATGGCAAGAATTTTGTATATTTTTCTTATCGTCGTCAAGATCTAAAGTACTAGTGGGCCATAGGAGGCACTCAAAAATTATGTGTTGAATGTTGAATGACTGAACGAAGGTTCAGAGTCATGCCTGAGATCTGTAAGAGTGGGATTCTAGCTGGGCTTTGGTGGCGCACGCCTTTAATCCCAGCACTTGGGAGGCAGAGGCAGGTGGATATCTGTGAGTTCGAGGTCAGCCTGGTCTACCAAGGGAGTCCCAGGATAGCCTCCAAAGCAATACGTAGAAACCCTGTCTCGAAAAAAAATGGGATTCTAAGAGAAACTCAATATGCTTTACCCTTCTGAGTAAAGTTAGTGTCGAATTTTCTTTAGGTTAAGTGTTGAGTATACTCTAGGGCAGTGGTTCTCAACTTATGGATCACAACACCTTTGGGGATTATATATATGATATACTACATATCAGATATTTACATTATGAGTCATAACATTTAGCAAAATAGCAGTTATGAAGCAGCAACAAAATAATTTTATAGCTGGAGGTCACCATAACAAGAGGAACTGTATTAAAGTGTTGCAGCATTAGACGTTTGGGAACCACTCTAGGGGAAGCAGTTCATTAACTAGCAGACATCCCTCTGGTAGCTACTACGTTTCTGACTCTGCAATAGTAGTAGTAACGATGGCTGATAGCTTCTATTTGCCCAATGGGCACACTCTTTCTGCTTTGTTTGTATGAGCTCATTTAATCTTCTCAGCCACCTGAGGCAAGAATCTTATTACTTTATAGAAGAGAAAACTGTGGCCCAGAGAAGTTCAGTACCTTGTCTATGATCATACAGAAGACAAGTAGTAGAACTGAGTTTTGATCCCAAAGCCTGTGTACTTAAAATGCCCCTAGAAGAAGCAAGAGTTCTCAGCAAATAAGGTGCTCAGTGTGCAAGCCTGATGACCTGAGTTTGATCCCTGGAATCCATGATGGAAAGAGAACAATTCCTGCCCTTTATTTATTTGTAATTATGGCTTATGTTCTCTTAGTGTAATGGTTCTCAACATGGAGTGATTTCTGGCAATGTTGTCCTAACTGGTGTCTAGTAAGTAGAGGCCATAGTTGCTGCTGAACATTCTATAATGCACAGGTTACCCCCATAAAGAATGTCCCCTGCCCATATGTCGTAGTACTGCGGTGGAGAAACTTTGCCTTGGCACAGTGCTTCTGAAAGCTGTTCATCTGTTAGAATCATGGGAGGAGTTTAAAAACTAAATAGCCATATCTAGGGCCAATTTTAACCTTAGCAAACCTCCATGAGTCCCTAGCCCTGCTGTGCACTGACTTTGCTTTCCAGTGCTTCAGAAGAGCCGTTCTACACTTTTTTTCTTTTCTTTGCACTTGACCTGAGCTCATTAGACAGGAATCTCTTCATATCTGCACTGCCAACACACTCATATTAGTTGAGATACGCACAGCACTCTCAAACATTACTGTGAAACTGTGAATGAGATGCCACTGTTTCATCACAGCAATGTCTTTTCTGTGCTCTGGAAAACAGGGGGCAAATGCCAATATACCCTTTCTCTGCATTTTTAAAAAGCTAACATTTTGCCCTATTTCCCGTATCTTTTGTATTCTTAACCATGAACATACCTTAATTTCTGAACCACTAGAAAATAAGTTACAGACTCCGTGGCCCTTACTGCCAAATACTTAAGGATAAGTTTCCTAACAATAAGACTATTCTCTTACATCACCACAGTGCTGCTGTCAATTTGGTGAGTTTAACACTGATAAGATAGTGTTATCTAATCTAACATTTCTATTTAAATTTTGATACTAGACTTGATAAAGTCCTATACAGCACCTCTTCCTTCTGGCATAGGATCTGGTTTAGGACTACTGTTGAATTTACTTGTCCTGTTTCTTAATCTTTTTTAGTTTGGGTTATTCTTTCAGTATTCCTTTTTTCTCCAACCTTTCCTCCCTCCATCCATTTATTCCTCCCCACTCCTTCTCTCTCTTTCTTTTTGAAAGACAATGGTAGACCTGGCTGACCTGGAACTCACAGATATGTGCCTCCCAAATGCCGTAATTAAAGGTGTAACATCACATCAACCTTTTTATATCTTTTAAAGGATAATGATACTTATGATGAACATAGAGACCACTTCCTCTGATTTATCTGTTTGCTTGTTTATGGGTTGCATGTATATCTGACTGGCCTAGAACTTGTGAAATTGCTAAAGATGACCTTGAACTTCTCACCCTCCTGCCTTCACATCCCAAGTGTTGAGATTATAGGTGCATGCCACAACAGACCTGGTTTAAGTGGTAATTGAACCCAGGGATTTGTACATGCTAGGCAAGCACTCTACTAATTGAGATATCTTCTTAGATCTATCTTTTTAAAAATAAAACACCCCTCATTTGTGCTTAGCAATGTTTCTTGTCATTAGACTTAGGTGGCATGTCCTTCTCAAAGCATGATATCTTGGAAACTCATGTTGCTCATCTCCTCCTTATTGGTGATGATAATTGTGACCACCCAGTGAAGGTGTTGTATCATTTCCTCACTGGATAGGCACAGTTACTGTCTTTTCCTTTAAAATCAGCAAGCTTTCGAAAGACACAAATTTTCTGCTCCTCATTAATATTTCTCTCTAGCTTAGTGATGATTTTTGCCTGATCAATCTTTAATGTGATGGTAGAAAATAATGATTTTTCTCACCCTGGCTAGTCTAGGCAAGAGCCATACTGTCTCCCCTATTTGTTTATTTATTTATTTTTTATAGAAACTCATGAATTCCTATGCTTTGATGGTTTATAATTTATTAAAATACATGCTTAGTTTTGTTGCCCATTTGTGATGGACTTCTTTTTTCTAGCACTGGGGATTAAACTTAGTACTTTATATATGAAAGGCAAATATTCTACTACTGAGCTTCACCAGCCCTCAAACTTAGTTCTCTGTTCTGTTTGATTCTCTCTTTAGTGAACCCCTTTTCTGGACCATTTCTGTAAGCTTATACTTATGTTCTAGTATCTACTTTCTCCCCTCCATCTGGTCACTTCTCAGAGGAATTCTTCAAAGGATGCTTATACCAAACTGCTCTACATTTTCCCCTCATGTGATCCACTTGGGATTAGAAGCTGTCTCCAGTCCATGATAAATTCCATATTGCCACGTACAGCTGTCACTTCCCCAGCTAACTATTCTTGGCATTAGAGAACATTTCTCTTTTTTCTTGTTTTTAATTGAATATAGAATCTTTTATCATACAATATATCCTGATTATAGTTTCCCTTCCATCTACTCCCAGTTCCTCCTCACCTTCCTTCCCTTCTGGATCAACTCCCTCTTGTCTCTCATTAGAAAAGAATAGACTTCTTAGAGATAGCAACCAAACAAGACAAAATAAAATATAATAAGATAAATCAAAAACTTTCATATTGAAGTTGGACAAGGCAACCCAACAGAAGGAAAAGAGCCCCAAGAGCAAGCACAAAAGTCAGAGACCCACTCATTCACACAGTCACAAGTCCCATAAAAATAACAAAACTAATAGCTATGGTATATACACAAAGACTCATGTAGGCTCTGTGTTTGCTGCTTCAGTCTATGAGCTCATACGTGCTCCATCCCATTTGACTCTTACAAGCTTTCTGCCTCCTCTTCTGTGGAATTCCCTGAACTCTGGGAGGAAGGATTTCATATAAACCTCTCATTTAGACTCTCTGCATGATATCTGACTGTGGATCTCTGCATCTGTTCCCAGTGCTGCCAGAGGAAGTTTCTCTGATGATGACTGGATAAGGCACTGATCTATGAATATAGCAGAATATCATTAATAGTCATTTTATTGATACAGTTTTTAGACCAGTAGTATTTGGTTTAACCCAAAGTCTTTGGGATATCTAGTCTCTAGTTCTTGGTTACCCAAACAGTGTTGGGTATGGTTTCCTTCTTGTGGAGTGGGCCTTAAGTGAAATCAGACAAGTTCTGTGTCCCCATTGCCCAGCATATCTTGCAGGCAGGACAAAGTGTAAGTCAAAGTTTTTGTGGCTGAGTTGGTGTTTATGTTTTGCTTTTGGAAGCCTGCAGCATACTTTTCCTCGCGAAAGAGACTAGAATGTAGAGTGAAGACTCCATGTAGGCATCAGCTCGACTTCTCTATGTTCAATGAATTGTGTGGGTGTTGTCGTGCACAATGGGGTTCCACTGTCAATTTGTGAAAAGCAACCCATTTTCTTATCAACAGCCTAGGTTGTTTTGGGTATTTCCATGGGACCTTTTGACCAACAACTCGATTGAATGCAACTCAGTCCCTCTACTGGACGCTTTGCCTGGCTATAAAAGATGACCAGTTGAAACTCTGTATCCTCTATTACTAGGAGTCTTGAATAGGAACACGTTCATAGATTTCCAGGAAGTTTCCACTGCACTAGGTTTCCATATCCCCCCCAAATGTCCCCAAATTTCAGCTGTCTCTCCCAGCATTGTCTCCCTCCATCCTATCTCCCCACCACCTGATCCCTCGTGCTCCCTTCCCCACCTGCCTCAAGTTTACACACAAAATCTATTCTATATCCCCCTTCCAGGGAGATCCATGCATCCCTCCTAGACTCCTTCTCTTTACCGAACCTCTCTGAGTTCATGGGTTATAACTTGGTTATCATTAACTTAATGACTAATAGCCACTTATAAGTGAATACATGCCATACTTGTCTCTCTGGGTCTAGGTAACCTCACTAAGGATGATTTTTTTTGTTCCATCAATTTGGCTGTAAATTTCATGATACCACCTTTTTTAACAGCTGAGTAATACTCTATTGTGTAAATGTACTACATTTTATTCATCCATTCTTCAGTTGAGGGATATCTAGGTTGTTTCCAGTTTCTTGCTATTACAAATAAAGCTACAATGAAGATGTTTGAGCATGTGTCCTTGTGGTAAGATGGAGCGTCTTTTTTGGTATAAACACAAGAGTGGTGTAGTTGGATATTAAGGTAAGTCAATTCTCAATTTCAGAGGAGCTGACATATTAATCTCCATAGTGGCTGTGCAAGTTTACACTTCACCACCAGTGGAGGGGTATTCCTCTTGCTCCACATCCTCAACAGCACGAGTTGTCACTTGTGTTTTTGATCTTAGCCATTCTGGCAGGTATAAGATAGAATCTCAAAGTCGTTTTGATTTGCATTACCCTGATAGCTAAAGATGTTGAACTTTTTTTAATGTTTCTATTGAGAATTCTCTGGTTAGATCTGTACCCCATTTTTAAATTGGATTATTGATTTTTTTATATCTGGTTTCTTGTGTTCTTTATATGTTCTGGGTATTAGTCCTCTATAACATGTGGAATTGAAAAAAATCTTTTCCCATTCTGTAGGCTGCTACTTTGTCTGGTTGACATGTCCTTTGTCTTACAGAAACTTTTCAGTTTTATGAGGTCCCATTGATTAATTGTTGCTATCAGTGCCTGCACTATTGGCATTCTGCTCAGAAAGTCTTTTGCTGTGCCAATGCATTAAAGACTATTCCCTACTTTGTCTTCTATTAGGCTCAGTGTATCTTTTTTTCTATTGAGGTCTTTGATCCACTTGGACTTGAGTGTTGTAGAAGGTGACAGATATGGACCTATTTGTATTCTTTTACATGAAGACATTCAGTTTGACCAGCACCATTTATTGAAGATGCTGTCTTTTTGTTCAGTGTGAATTTGTGGCTTTTTTTCAAATATCAGTTGATAATATGTGTTTGGATTTATATCTGGATCTTCAATTTGATTCCATTGATCAAAATACCTATGTTTATACCAATAACATGTGGTTTTCATTACTACAGCTCTGTAGCAAAGCTTGAAAATTAGGTATGGTGATATCTCTGGGAGTTATTTTATTGTATAGGATTGTTTTAACTATAGTAGGCTTTTTGTTTTTCTATATGAAGTTTAGAGTTGTCCTTTCAAGGTCTGTAAAGAATTGTGTTGGGATTTTGATGGCAATTGCATTGAATATATACATTGTTTTGGCCAGTTTTACTATGTTAATCCTACCAACCCATGAGCATGGAAGATCTTCCCATCTTCTGATATCTTCTTCAATTTCTTTCTTTAAAGACTTGAAATTTTTTCTCTCCTTTCTTCTTTTATTTAAATTGGAAACAATCTTTTTTTACATGTCAATCCCAGTTCCCTTTCCCTCTACTCATCCCCTGTCCCCCACTAGCCCCCCATCCAATCCCCTTTATGCTTCCCTGGGAGGGAGAGTATCCCTCCGTGTGAAATGGGTTCTCAAAGTCCATTCGTACACTGGGGATAAACACTTATCCACTACCAGAGGTCCCATAGATTGCTCAGGCCTCCTAATTGACACCCATGTTCAGGGGGCCTGGTTTGGTCCTATGCTGCTCTGGGATCCATGAGCTCCCCCTTGTTCAGGTCAGCTGTTTCTGTGATTTTGTGCAGCCTGGTCTTGACCCTTTTGCTCATCATTCCTCCCTCTCTCCAACTGGATTCCAGGAATTTGGCTCAGTGTTTAGATGTGGGTGTCTGCTTCTGCTTCCATCAGCTACTGGATGAAGGCTCTAGGATGACATATAATGTAGTCATCAAGTTCATTATAGGGGAAGGGCTTTAAGGTAGCCTCTCCACTATTGCTTAGATGGTTAGTTGGGGTCATCCTTGTAGATCTCTGGACGTTTCCCTAGTGCCAGATTTTTCTTTAAACCTATAATGGCTTCCTCTATTATGGTATCTCTTTTCTTACCCTACAAGTCTTTCACTTGTTTGGTTAGAGCTACCTAAGATATTTTATAATATTGGTGTTCTGAAATGTGTTGTTTTCCTGATATCTTTCTCAGTCCATTCATTATTTGTATATAGGAGAACTGCTGGTTGTTTTGTTGTTTATTTTGTTTTGAGTTTATCTTGTATTCAGCTACTTCAATGAAAGTGTTTATCAGCTATGACTTCCCTGGTGGAATTTTTAGAGTTGCTTATGTATGCTATCATACCATCCACAAACAAAGATACTTGAACTTCTTTCTTTCCAATTGTATCCACTTGATCTCCTTCAGTTGTCTTATTACTTTAGCTAATACTTAAAGTGCTATATTAAATAGATATGGAGAGAGTGGACAATCTTGTCTTGTTCCTGATTTTAGTGGAATTGCTTTGAGTTTCTCTCAATTTAATTTGATGTTGGCTATATGCTTGCTGTAAATTGCCTTTATTTTGTTTAGGTATGTCCCCTGTATTGCTGATCTTTCCAGGACTTTTATCATGAAAGGATGGCGGATTTTTATCAAAGGCTTTTACTGTATCTAATGAGATAATTATGCTGTTTTTTTTCTTTCAGTTTGTTTATATGGTAGATTACATTGACTGATTTTCATATATTGATCCATCCCTGCATCTCTGGAATGAAGTCTACTTGATCATGGTGAATGTTTGATGTATTCTTGGATTCTATTTGCAAGTATGTTATTGAGAAATGTGCACATGCATTCATAGGGAAATTGGCCTATAATTCTCTTTCTTTGTTGAATCTTTGTGTGGGTTGGGTATCAGGGCAACTGTGGCCTCATAAAATGAATTGGGTAATGTTCCTTCTGTTTCTATTTTGCAGAATAATTTGAGGAGTAATGTTATTAACTCTTTGAAAGGCTGGTAGAATTCTGTACTAGAACCATCTGACCCTAGACTTTTTTTTTTGGTTGGGAGACAGTTTCTATTTCACTAGGGGTTATAGGTCTATTTAAACTGTTTATATGATTTTGATTTAACTTTGGTAAGTGGTACCTATTCAAATAATTATCCATTTCTTATAGGTTTTCCAATTTTAGGAGTGCAGGTTTTCAAATTATATCCTTATGCTTCTCTGAATTTCCTCAGGGCTTGTTGTTATGCTCCCATTGTCGCTTCTGATTTTATTAATTTTGATATTCTCTCTCTGTCTTTTGGTTAGTTTGGGTAAGGGTTTGTCTATCTTGCTGATTTTCTCAAAGAACCAACTCTTTGCTTCATTGACTCTTTGTGTTGTTCTTTTTGTTTTTATTTTGTTGATTTCAGCACTCAATTAGAATATTTCCTGCTGTCTATTCCTCCTGGATGAGTTTGCTTCTTTTATATATACGCTGTTAAGTTCTTTTCAATATTTTTTTAATTTAGGCTATGAATGTTCATCTTAGTACTGCTTTCATTGTGTCCCATTAGTTTGGGTATGCTGTGTATTCATTTTCATTGCATTCTAGAAACTCTTTAATTTCTGTCTTGACCACTTTTCATTCAGTAGCTAGTTGTTCAGCTTACATGATTCTGTTAACCTTCTGTTGTTGTTGAAATCCATCTTTGATCTATGATTGTCTGAGAAGATGCAGGAAATTATTTTAATCTTCTTGTAGCTGTTGATACTTGCTTTTGCCCAAGTATATTGTCAATTTTGGAGAAAGTTCAATGAGATACTGAGAAGAAGGTATATTCTTTTGTGTCTGAGTGAAATGTTCTGTAAATTTCTGTTAGGTCCATTTGGTTTATAATGTCTGTTAGCCCTAGTATTCTGTTTAGTTTTTGTCTGGATGACCTGTCCACTAGTGAGAGTGAGCTATTGAAGTCTCTACTATGAGTATGTGAGTCGATATGTGATTTCAGCTGTAGTAGTGTTTCTTTTACAGACTTCAGTACACTTGTGTTTGGGACATAGACATTAACATTTGAAATGTCATCTTGGTGGATTTTTCCTTTAATGAGTATGTAGTTTCCTTTTCTGTCTCTTTTGATTAGTTTTGGTTTGAAATCTATTTTGTTAGATTCTAAAATGGCTACATCACCTTGTTTCTTCTGTCCATTTGCTTGGAAAATTATTTCCAACGCTTTCCCCTGAGGTAATGTTTATTCTTGATGTTGAGGTGTGTTTCTTGGATGCAGCAGAAGGATGGATCTTGTTTCCTGTCCATTCTGTTAGTCTGTGTCTTTTTATTAGGGAATCAAGACCATTGATATTGAGAGATATCAAACCAGTGATTTTTGATTCCTGTTAATTTACTATAGTTGTTGTTGTTGTTGGTGGTGGTGGTGGTGGTAGTGGTATGTGTGTATTTGTATGTGTTGTGTGTAGGGGTACTTCCCTTCTTTTGATTTTGCTGCTATGAGATTATTTATTTATTTATTATTTATTTATTTCCTGTGTTTCCATGGGCATAATAAGCCTCCTTAGGTTGAAGTTTTTCTTCTAGCTTCATCTTTAGAGCTTTATTTGTAGACACATATTGTTTAAATTTGAGTTTGTTATGGAATATCACATTTTGCTAGGTATCTGTGGTCTCTTAGAGTATTCAGGACAACTGTCCAGGTCCTTCTGGCTTTTACAGTCTCCATTGAGTAGTCAGGTGTAATTCTAATATGTCTATCTTTATATGTTACTTGATGCTTTTCCCTTGCAGTTTTAAATATTATTTCTTTGTTTTGTATGTTTAGTATTCGATTATTTTGTGCTGAAGGGGCTTTCTTTTCTGGTCCAATCTACTTGGTGTTCTGTATGCTTCTTGTGCCTTATAGGCATCTCCTTTAGGTTAGAAATTTTATTCTATGATTTTGTTGAAAATATTTTTGTGCCTTTGAACTGGGATTCTTCTCCTTCCTCTATTCCTATTACTCTTAAGTTTGGTCCTTTCATAGTGTCCTGGATTTCCTGCATGATTTTGTCAGGAACTTTTTAGATTTAACATTTTTTTGATCGATGTATCCATTTCTTCTATCTTGTCTTCAATGCCTGAGATTCTCTCTTCCATCCCTTGCATTCTGTTGATGAAGTTTGCTCTGTAGTTCTTGTTTAAATTCCTAATTTTTTTCATTTCCATAGTTCTCTCAATTTGTGTTTTCTTTATTCCTTCTATTTCCATTTTCATGTCTTGAACAATTTTATTTGTTTCCTTCAATTGTTTGTGTTTTCCTGGGTTTCTTTTTGTTTGTTTGTTTTTGTTTTACGAGACAGGGTTTCTCTGTATTGTTTTGGAGGCTGTCGGTCCAGCCCGGCCTCTAACTCACAGAGATCCGCCTGCCTCTGCCTCCCGAGTTCTGGGATTAAAGGCGTGCGCCACCACCGCCAGGCTTTCCTGGGTTTCTTTAAGGAATTTATTCATTTCCTCTTTAAGGACCCCTGTTATCATATAGTTGATTTTAAGGTCTTTTTCTTGTGTTTCAGCTATGTTGAGATAGTCAGGATCTGCTGTGGTAGGATATCCATGATCCAGTAGAATATATATTGCCCTAGCTATTATTGATTGTGTTTATTTGCTGGCATCTTGGCATCTGTGTTTGGTGTGATTATAAGTCTAACAGCTGATTTCTGGGTTTGTCTTTGTTGGTTGGGTGTTTTGTTCCTTGGTTTCTTCTCTGGATTTTCTGAGATTATGTTAGCTGTGTTCTTCCTGTTTTACTTGTCTGTTCTGTTGGTGTGTTCACAGGGAGTGCCTGTTGGTGTTAGAGGCTAGGGTATAGGATATAGTGAGGATTTGGGTGGGGGGCGGGTAGCAGGGGAAGGTCTGTGAGATACATAGGGGATGTGGGCAGAAGACTGCACTGGTGCTCTGTTGTAGCAGTTGGGACTGAGACTTAGGGATTGGGTTTTGGGGACCAGAGAGAGAGAGGCCAGGGGAGAACTGTGGGTAGCTAGCCTACCTGGTATTCAGCAGACATCTTGAAGAACATTTAAAAAATAGTCACCACCTACTTTTCTTTCTTTCCCTTTTTAAACACTGCTTTTGGTCATGATTAGCCTGCATTTGTTTGTTTTTCTACTCTAAGCCTTTGTTTTTGTCCCTTCTTCTTATACTTACAGATGTTGTCAACTCTGGAAGTATGGGGACTTTCTTGTATTTCAGAACATTCCCTTGAGAAGACCCCATTCAATCCAATGACTTTCCACAGGTGCCAGCACTCCCAGGCATGGCTTTTGTTAGTGCCCAAGACTTATCCTGCATGGATAGCTATCAGGCACATCGAGTGTAACATTTCCAAAGTAAAGTATTCCTCTCTGCAGAATCTGCTTCATCTCAGGAAGACCTATCTCAGTCTTTGACATCACCACCTGCTTAGTTGTTTAAACTTCAGACCCACAAAATTCATGTCCTATGTTCATCTAATCAACAAATCTTATCAATTTTGTTTTCAAATTCAGTCCCAGGTGTTCCCATTTCTCTCTATGTCCTCTCCATCACTGTACTTTAACCATCTGCTTCTTGAATGATTGTGGTGGCTTACAATATCCACAAGCTAGAAGATCTCAGAAGCATTAATTGGCCCATGCCACATAATTTCTTGTACATTACTGCATTCTACCATGCCCTGCCATGCTGCTGCTCCTGTTTCTGCTCTCCTTTCTTTCCTTCCTTCCTCCTACCACACTCCTTTGGATTCTTTGAGCACATCAGACTGCTTTTGGGCCTTTTGTATTAGCCGTTTTCCTTGGAATGTTCTCTTTGCACAATCCCTCCATCTATCGCTGGTCAGTTCATAGCACCTCTTGGATGAGCTAACTTAAAATAGGCACTAATTCACTCTTGTTCTTACCTTCCTTTAATCCTCAGTGCTGCACTTTACTGCCCATTTGTTTCTTTGCCTTTGTTATCCTTTATTCTTAGTGTCCACAATAGTATTCAGAATGTAGTAGATATTTGAGACACATTGATGAATGAATCATGCATTTAATCTGTCCAATACAATTTTCAGCACATGAACACTGCAAAATAGTCTCCCTTTCCCTCTCCCTCCTTCCTTCCCACCCTCGTCTCCAGAGCCTTCGCATCCCTCTTGCCTCAGCCTCTTAAGTGAGTGCGGGGATTACAAATGTGCACTACCATATCCAGTTTCAATATCCTCTTTTTTCCATTGTACACCAATATGTCTTGGCTTAGTTTAGATGATTCTGGTGAAGATAGGAATCTAATAGATTTATGTGTGGAGATCCTAATTAAGGTTTCCAGACAAATGTTATCTCACCAAAGATCACAGATCACCACTGTTACATTTTATTTATCTATCTATTTGTTTATTTTTGGCCCTCCTAAACATAAAACTGTTCGCAGAGTTTAACAAATTGACATGTTAACCTTGGAGTTAAAACATGTAAATTTTCCTTACATTCATTCATTTGTTTATTTATTGGAGCATACATACTATAGCAGGTGTGTGGAGTTCAAAGAAAACCCTTTGGGAGTCAGTGCTCTTCCTTCACCATTTGATTTCTGGGGAGTTTACTCAGGTCATGAGGCTTGACTAAGTGGCAAGAGCCCCTACCAGTTCTGCTATCTCTCTGGCTCTCAAATGTCCCTTTCTACAGGCCTGAATGTGGATGCTGATGCAGGAAGAAGGGGATAATGAAGGAACTAGGGTTATTTGCTGTTCTAATGGGATCCTTGTTCATGGCAGCACGAGTTCTGCAATAACATAAGTGATATTACATACGTGTGTGTGTGTGTGTGAGTGTGTGTGTGTGTGTGTGTGTGTGTATTAGAATCTAAGGAAAGGGCACCTATGATGTTTGTGAGTACATGCTTCTGTACCTGAAATTCATGATTTGAAGATATGGGGAGAAAGGGAAGAAAATTGGAAGGTTGTGTACCAAAGTGTTTTTGCTTTTAAACATGATTGGAAGAGTAACAGTGTATTTTGCTTTCGTTTTCTGCTTCTAGAGACTGAACACAGAGACTACTGTCTGACTCAGTCGCTGAATTGTATACCTAGCTAGAATTGAGCTGAGCTTTGCATTTTAGCTCTATATGGTTCTAAAACTTACAGGAAAATCACTATAACTGAGCTCAGTTGGTACTTTTGTTGTTTATATGTTTAATATTTGACAGAATACATTACATGTTCAAGGTGATTGCAAAACCTATTAGCTTTCACAGTTGTAATTTTTTTTCTTCTCTAAGTTCATTTAGGGTTGGTAGATAACCTTGAACATTACTGACATGTCTACATCCACATACAGCTCAAATCTTTTCTTTATAACTTAGGTTTTAGCATAAGTTTTTGTTTCTTTTCCTTTCCTTCAAAGATTTTTTTCTGTGCTCATTCATTCCTTTACAGACACCTATATCAAGGCATAATTTTTAAATATCTTGAGAAGTGGTTTGCCTTTTCATTTCCTAAATATTCATTGTGGTCTCTGTTTTTCCATCTCCTTACTGCTTTTGAAAAACAAACAAACAAAAACAACAAACAAAGAAACCCACTCCTGTTGAGTGTATTTGGCAGATTTTTTTGGTGTGGTTCATCACCTGGGTGACTTTAGAATGATTCAGACTTCCCAGGCACAGTTGCTAAGTTTGCCATGGAAAGGAATAAAGGAAAAACGAGGGAATAAAGAAGCTGACAATCCAAACCAACCATCACAGAAATACACCAAGGAGACTTTGAGAAACTAAACTATGCCTTCTTTTGTCATGACTACACCTAGGCCAGGAGGTTGACTTTTTTATTCTTCAGCAAATCTGTTTTTACCAACCAGGTGGAACTGAAAAAAAAACGCCCTGTTTGTTTTTGGTGTGAGACATCTTCCTTCTGTGTACTTACAATGCAGAAGAAACAACACATAATATTGTCTGCAGTGGCACTTTTCACCTTGGGGCACATTTACACAATGGAGTATCACTCCGCTGTTAAGAACAATGAAGTCTGGAAATTTGTAGGCAAATTTATGGAACTAGAAAACAATCATCCTGAGTGAGGTAACTCAGACCCAGAAAGACAAACATGGTATTTACTCACTCATAAGTGGATATTAGCTATAAAATAAAGGATAAATATGCAACAATCCGTAGCCCTAGAAAAACTTGGTAACAAGAAGGGTTCATGGTGGGATGGTGGAGGGGGGATACCTGGATCTTCCTGGAAAAGAGAAATAGAAGAGATCTCCTGGGTGGACTGCAGGCAGGTGCAGATGGGAACACGAGAGATCAGGTTGTTGGGGGAACAGAGTGGAAGAGTACTGAAAGAAACAACTGGAAATGGGGGGGGTATTTCAGGGTCAGGTAAAAACCTGACACAAGAGTATCTCCCAGGAATGTACAAGGACAACCCCAGCTAAGACTTCTAGCAATAGTGGGTACATAGCCTAAAGTGGCCATGTCCTGTAACCAGACAAGACTTCAAGTGGAGGGAGTGGGACACCAAACCAGCCACATAACCTTCAACATACAGTCCATCCTGCCTATGTGATGTTTTGGGGTTGCTGCCTAGCCCAATTGCCATCAGAGGCTTCATCCAGAAACTGATGGAAATGGATGCAGACCCACAGCCAAGCATTAGGTGGAGCTCAGGGAATCCTATGGAAGAGAGGAGGAAGGATTGTAGGAGCCAGATGGGTTAAGGGCACCACAAAAAAACCTCACAGAATCAACAAGCCTGGACTCATATGAACTTACAGAGATTTAACTGACAACCAGGGATCCTGCATGGGACTGACCTAGACATAATTCATCTATGTTACAGTTGAGTAGCTTGCTGTTATTGTGAATCTCCTAATGCTGAGAGCAGTACCTGCCTCTGACTCTTTTTTCCTACTCTTCATACTGAGTGGTCTTGCCCAGTCTTAATACATGGGGAGGTGCTTAGTCTTACTGCAATTTCATATGCCATGTTTTGTTGATACTCATGAGAGAGAGAGAGGCATGCCCTTTCCTGACAGAAAAGGAGGAGCGGATTGGCAGGTGGGAACAGAAAGGGTGAGGTGGGGAGGAGGGGCTGGGAGGGGAATATAAAATTAATTAATTAATTGAAGTTAAAAAATGCACTTGACAATTTAACAGCTCTAGCCTAGGCCCCAAGATCTCTGTGCTTCAGTTCCTAGGGGATGTAGAAAACAAGGTTCACTGGTATTTGTTAGTATGACACCAAACTTTCAGGTGGCTGAAAATAAGGCCACTGACAGAATATTCTTCCATGTCACTGAGCTGCTTGGGAATCATGTCCACCGGGTTACTTTCCAGGCCCCTGTAGTAAAGTGGTTCTGGACTTTCCATCCCCTCCCATAGGTCTGGGGACTGGAAGTCCAAGGTTAAGATGTCTAGTGAGATTGCTCATCCTGACTTTCAGATAGCTGAGGTAATGTCTCATGGTGTTCTCACTTAAGGGAAGACAGACAGAAGGAGGGAATGGGGGGGTGTTAGGAACAGACAGAAGGAGGGAGACAGGAGATGGGGTGGGCAAAAAGCTCATTGTCACTTCTTATGAAGCCACAGTTCTGTTGGAGTAAGTCCCCACCCATATGACCTCATTTAATCTTAATTTCCTCCTAATATCCTATCTCCAAATGTGACCACATTGGGAGTCAGGGATTCAACATATAAATGGTGTCAAGGCACAGTTTGGTCCTTAGCAGTAGTCCCAGCTCTGCAGTTACCCACCCCTCCCTCCAGCATCTCACCTATTTATCGGACTGAAGCCTGAAAAGTTCATAACTTGAGATTCATCCCCCTGGTTTAAATGTGTTGCTTAAATGTAAATGGGGACAGACCTGGTTGATGTGTCTTGGCATGGTCTGCCTCCACCCAGCCAATAGTAGTTCCAAAAGTGTGATGTCACTAGATACCTATGGGTTGTGACTGGCCCCACCTAGAGAACAGAATGGGTACTACAGACAGATTCTCCTGCATCATTAACTTTGGCAAGGATTGTGTTAGTTCATCTTCAGAGTTATTTTCTTATCAGTTCCCACAAAAGAGACCTTTTAATAAAATAATTTAGTTTTTTGATATCTTGGATGTATGAGAAAGATTTTAGGGGGTTTTGTTTTTGTTTTGTCTTGTTTTTTTTGGTAGGGATTCTCTGTGTAGCCCTGGTTGTCCTGAAATTTGCTCTGTAACCAGGCTGGTCATGAACTCATAGAGATCCTCCTGCCTTTGCCTCTCAAGTCCTGGGATTAAAAGCTTGCACCACCACCACCCACCCTGGGACATGGCCTTTTAATGGGGGCATCATACTGACTCCATGCACAGATGGTAGAAGTTTAACTTGTCAACTTCTTGATGGTTTATTTAGTCCTCTATCAACTAGAATTTTCATCAACAAATAAACTCTGTGTAATGACAGCAGGTGTTTGTGTAATGGTTCTGTGAGCTATTCTAACTTAAAGTACTTTTGGAAATGTCAAAGATTAATGATCTATGGGATACTTTTCATATTAAGTATGATTGTGAGAAACTCATAGTGATGGTTTGTTATCAAAAAAGTATTTTTTAATCAGCTACAGTATTTTTCGTTGATAACTCTTCCCCTGCTAGCAACACAATGGTACCCAAAGTACAGTGAGTCGTGTCATATTGTGGCCATTGTTGCTGGAATCAGCTAATTGTAGACAGTCATCATAGGCAATCCAGAGCAGGGTATCTCCATCAAACATGTGGCTCAGCCAGTTAACGTGGACTTTGCTGTCTGGGGGCCAGGTCAGTGCTTTGTCACTATCTACAAGGGAAAGCATATCTGGAATTCTAGTCCTCTTGGGGCTGTTGCATGTACTCTGGCTTTGTATACTCTAATATGGGGATCCTAGATTTTAACACACACACACACACACACACACACACACACACACCTTACCAGGGTCTACAGGTCTACATCTCAGAAGAAAACTGACTCCCCTTCCCTCAGCTGCTTCTCAGCTAGGGGTGGAGCTTCATGAGCTCTTCTTCCATCTATGCATGGCAAACTTAGATTGGTGTCATTCTAGTTTCATTTCTTTCTCTGTGATAAAATACCTAGACAAAAAGCAAATTGAGGAGAGAGAGTTTATGTTTGGCTCACAATTCCATGTTATAGTCCATTACTGAGGGGAAGTCCCAGCAGCAAGAACCTGAGGGTCACATTCCATCCACAGTCAAGAGCAAAGATGAGAATGAATATGCTTTCTTGTGTTTGCCTCAAATTCCTCACTTTTTTATAGTGCAAAACACCCTGCCTAGGAAATGATGTCATCCACAGTAGATTGGGGGTCTTCTCACATTGATTAACATAATTAAGACCATCACCTACATACATGCCCACAGGCCAATCCAATTTAGGCAGTCCTTCATTGAGACTCCTCAGGAGATTCTAGGTTGTGTCAAGTTGCCTATTAAAGTCCACCTTTGCAGGGTCTTTTTGACTGTGTTCTGCAATTTGTAATTCATTCAACATCATTTTCAGCCTCATTGCTAGATAATAGCCACAGTTTATTTCTTTGCTTTTGGTTTTGTTCATGAAACACTCTTAGGGAATAAACTTCTGTCAGGGTGGAAGAGAGCAAGGATAATACATGTACACACACACACACACACACACACACACACACATACATACACCACCACCACCTCCATTTAACATTTAATGGTTACTTTCTACATTTTCAAAGTTTTAATTTTTCTATATGCTCACAACCCACAAAGCCAGACCTGGGAATAAGCCTTCTTTCTCTCTTAGCTTACAAAGAATGACAAAATTGATTGTGCATGTATTTGTAGTAGTAGTCCCTAACCCCTCAGGTTTTCCCTGTCATTGTTCATCTTATTGACTTGTCCTGATTTTGCTTTCCTTTCCCAAGAAGACCTTCAGTTTCTTTTGTTTCTTGACTCATTCATGTCCACATTCTTTTGAATGTTGATAAAGCTCTTATATGTCATCCACCCTCATCAATCAGCTGCTATTATGTGTCAGTACTGGGCACTGGGACCTCAACTTTAAACTAAGCAGACAGAAGTCATACCTAGACAACACGGAGGAAGAAGGTAATAGTTGAGTGAAGTATACAGTGTGTTGGGTGAGAAGGAATTCTGTCTGATTAGGAAAAAGAATCAGGAATGAGATGCAGAGTGTGCTGAGGGGTTGTACTCTGAAGCAATGTCTCTCTAGGCCAGAGGTTGGCAAACTACCTGGGGACCTCTACCTCTTTCTGTAAATAGAGTTTTGTTGGGAAGAAGCCAAGCTTATTCATTTACAGATTGCCTCTGGGGCTTTGATGATGCCTCTACAGAGCTCAGTGAACACAGCCTACACCATATGAACCACAAAGCTGTTGGGCTTTTGACAGGGAATACTAT
Organism: Mesocricetus auratus; assembly: GCF_017639785.1. Taxonomy (NCBI): domain Eukaryota; kingdom Metazoa; phylum Chordata; class Mammalia; order Rodentia; family Cricetidae; genus Mesocricetus; species Mesocricetus auratus. The sequence goes on along the minus strand of NW_024429188.1, from coordinate 20,502,945 downwards.
TGAGCCCTTCTGCAGAGGAATGCAGTTTTCCATTACAGAGCCATGGGGAACCATTACCTGTATTATGCTCCTATGTTTTCAAAGCACTGTCCCAAACCCTGGCTGCGGAAGTGTTGTGAGGCAGGTCTCAGTAATTTTGTTTCCCAGGTGACCAAACTGAGACTGTCCAGGTTAACATGCTTGTCTAATGTTACCAGTGTTGGAAAGTGCTAGTATTTAATTCCAAAAAGTGCTTATCTTTTCCAGCTCTAGCTCCTGCCCCCCAGAGATAAACATAGGCTAGGCTTTACCCTGAGCAGCTTCCTCGGGGTATAGGCAGTAAGTACTGTGGAGGTTATAAAGAGTGTGAACTCTGAGGCTCTGATGCCCAAGTTGAAGCACACACTCTGCCACTTCCAACTCTGTGACCTCAGGCAAATCATTTAACTTCTCCAGACTGTTCTCGGTTTCTTTGTCTGCAAAGCAGTGTCTTGATCTCTAATGGGACACATGCTAGATAGGATGGTGATGGGAGCTGGTTTGATCAAGACAGCCCTGATCTTTGTCTGCATTTGCTACATTAAGTAACAGGGCTCGTTTTGACTCTAGTTTGCACACGTTATAGGAGTGGCCGGGCTAGGCTCTCTACAGACACTGAGTGCATTGGTACAAAACCTGGCTGTCATTTCTTACCAACCCCATCACTCAGTTTTCTTCCGATCTGTTCATGGGTTCCATGGAATCAAACTACTAAAATGATTTTGCTTGTGTGAGCCCGTGGGTCATCGAAGAGCCTTTGCCAGAACTATTTGTCCCCTCATGTTTCCTGGCACACCCTTAACCTACTACTCTTGGCTCAGATGTCATTTTCTCCCTGGGAATTTTCTTGGGACTGTTTTACCACCCTGACTCAACCCTCCTATCCACTTCCGAGCATTATATTCCTTTTAAAAAAGATTTATTTGTTTTTATTTTATGTGTATGGGTATTTTGCCTGAAGGTATGTCTATATAACATATGTGTACTGTGCCCATGGAGGTCAGAAGAGGGTTCAGATCCCCTAGAACTGGAGTTACAGACAGTTGTAAGCCATCGAGTAGGTGATACCATGCAAAACTGGGTCCTCTGTGATCGTACCAAGTGCGTTACTGGGCCTTACTGAGCCATCTCTCCTGCCCACCTCCACTTTATATCTCTATTTCATGCTTTATGATTCACACACAGATTTTACCAAGCTCCTGATCATGTTCTTAATCTAGCTTCATTGTGCTGTCACATGCATAGAAAAAAGCGAACAAACTGTTTTGCCTGTAAGATTCATTATTTTTTGTTTTGTTTTCAGAAATAATGTCATTATTACTACAATTCTGGAAGTTACAGAAAAAAAAACCAATGAAGCAAACAAATTTACCACCACACAGTGGAGTCTTACCTTCTACCAAATAGACAGTAAGACAGTAGTCACCTGCCCCATCCCCATCCCCATCCCCATCCCCTGATTTACAGGAAGTGCCTTTTGTATCCTTAAATGAACAGTTGACCTGAACAAGGGGGAGCTCTTGGACTCCAGATTGATGGTTGTGTGGAAAGCATGGGACTGACCCAGACCCCCCTGAATGTGGGTGTTAATGAGGAGGCCTAAGTAATCTATGGGGCATTGGGTAGTATTTATCCCTGGCATACAAATGGACTTTGAGTGCCCATCCCACAATGAGGGATGCTCTCTCAGCCTGGACTCTTGGGGGAAGGCTTAGGCTCTGCCCTGGATGAAATGACAGACACTGGAGTTCCACCATGGGGATCGGAGTGGAGATTTGATGGGAGACTGGGGGGACTGGTGGGGAGGGCGGGAAAGGAGGGGAGGGAGAGGGAGTGGGAGGTGGGATTGTCATGTGAAACAAGCTTGTTTCTAACTTAAATTAAAAAGGAAGAAGAAAAAATGTGTAACTGGATCAACAGCTTACTACTCAATACTTCTTCCTAATGTTCTCTAAGTATATGTTGAACTACTGTCAACTGACTAGCTAAGGTACAAAATGGCTTCAAAGTCTGGAGTGCTTGTTGTTTGTTTGGTTTGGGTACTTATACAAAGTTCAAAGTGTTTTAGATTTTGAAGCATTTCAGATTTGGGGGGTTTAGGGATGCTTAGTGGGTAAAATCTATGCATATATCCTCAATTCAAAATAACTTGAAAAATTGAAACACTTCTAGTGCCAAGCATGTCAGGTAAGAGATGCCTAACCCATATTGTAAATTTGTTTTTTTTAAAGGATAAACATTTTTTCCTACATAGCTGTATTTAAAATGTAATGGGAAAAACATAATGAGAGAAAATAAAGTGAGAGAAAAACTTAATGGGGGGGAGAACATAATGAAAGAGGGAAAAAACTTAATGAGAGAAAACATAAATGTCTAAGTCTAGCCTAGTCTAGACTCTAGAAGGAAAGGGAGTGAGGGCAATGGAGAAGAGAAACTGAGTGAAATGGAATGTTCTCCAGCTTGGAGCTCAGGTTTTCCGGCACACTGGCAAAATGTTAATCTGACTCCTGCCAAATTGTGTCTCAATAGGAATGATGATATGTGCCACACTTTTTGTTTGCCAACCTTCTTTGTACTAATGAGCAATGTGCTGTCTGTATTATGGCCTCCTCTAAGAATATAATTCAGCCCCTGTGTGTTTACTTCGTGGTTCTCTTGCAGCCTTGTCTCCGTTTACATTGGCACTCGTTTGAATGCCTGCCAGGGTAGGCTGTCCAGAGAAGGCACAGTTGTGCCTCTTTTTCTCACCAGTGTGTTCCTAGTGCCTCACATAGTGCCTGGCACATAGTATTTACTCAACAAATATTTATTGACTGGGAATGAGCCCAAGCAGGACAGGGCACTTGCCCTCCATGCAACAGTGGAGTCCTGCTATGAGGTCCAGATTGGGGATGGCCTGGGTAAGGTCCCTAGCAGTATGAGAGAATGAACCCTTTTCTTCAGTCCCTAAATTCCTCTTTTAAAATAAGACAGGCTTATTAATTCAACCATCTGAGTTGCTTTAAAATACAAAAAGGCCTTTGAGATAGGGCCTTCACACTAAGGATCAAGCACAGAGATTCTGTTTAATCAATAAGATGGGAGTAGAAAAATAGGGCACTGGGAAAGGGCTGGGCATAGGACCATATGAGGTGAGCTGGTCAATCAAAGAGGAAAAGGGGAAGAAGGACGGTGAGCATGGCAGCCAGGATTTTCTAGAGTAGCACTGTTTCACCTAAGCAGATGTGGAACAGTCAGAAGGGTATCCGGTTCACCTAGGCAGGCAATGGCAATGATGCCGACAGCTATGGACTACCCACTAATGCCTGGCCAAATGCTTTCCCTTTACTGACTCCCTACTCTGGCCGGCTTTGAGGACAAAACGATGGCAACGACCCCCATTTTATGGGTACAGAATCAGAGGCAGAAAGGCAGCAAAAATCAGTAAGCACTTTATCCTGTAATTTGAGATGGTCTCATATTAAATAATAGTCATTATTGTTATGATTGAGCAAAACAGCTATCTCTTATTTTTTATGTAATATATGTGAAAAGGCTTTTAAAATGTTGTCAATGAGTAGGCATCATTGGATTGGGGAATGCAGCTCATTAGTAGAACATACACTTTGCATGTTTGAGGCCCTGGGTTCAACCCTCAGCACCACACAACAACAATGTGGCATTATTTTATAGAATAACTAAAGGCAAGTTATACCAGTTTTGGAAAGTGAGTTTTTAAAGTGGACATTTTGAGATATTATAATTTGGTTTTACTTATAGGGGCCTATTACATATTATTATTCAAGCAAAACTATATTCATAGGAAGTGGTGTTGTCAATGTCTTCCTAAGTACAAAACTGATGATAGCCATATTCAGCACTTACTATGTGCCAGGAATCATCTTATGTGTTGTAAAGTATTTATGCATGTGCATATCCTAACAGCCAGGAGAGAGATTCTATTTATATTATTTCCACTTTGTAAATAAAGAAACAGAGACACATTTTGTAGATGAGAAACCCAGTTATTTGCTTGAGGGTTAGGAGTAGCAAGTGGCAGTAACAAAATTGAAATTCCGGTATTTATAATTTTTAAATGCTTTGTCATCTCTTCACGTACAACCACAGAGATCTATCTTTGCTGTGGTTGATACTTAGTGGTACTCACAAAGATCTCCGAAGTTATTGAACACTCCTTTCTGGGAACCACACCAGCTGCTACTTGACATTCCGATTTTGATCTGTGGCTTTGTTCTGTGCTGTTTTAGGGTGGCTTTTAAACACTCTGCCTTTTTTGTCTATGTATGTGCTCACTTGTCTGTATACACACGGTATTAGTGAGTGCATTGCCTGTCAAGGTCAAAGAGGGTGTTAGATCCCCTGGAACTAGAGTTACAGGCAGCTGTGAGCTGTTGCCTGGTGAATGATGGGAACTGTCCCCAGATTTTCTACAAGAGCATCAAGTGCTCTTAACTGCTAAGCCATCTCTTCACTCCTAAGGCAACTTTTTTTGAGACAGAGAGTCTTTCTGTAGGGCATGCTAGTCTTGAACTTACAGCATTCTTCCTGTCACGGCCCTCTGAGTGCTGAGATTACAGAAGTGTACCACCATCCCTGCAATTACTCTTTTTAACCCTCTCAGTCCTGCGGCTTGCTCATGTCAGACAAATGCTGTACCATGAACTGAACTCCCAGCTTTTCAAGCCTACACTTTCCTAAGAGAACCTGGAAGACATAGGAATGTTTCATTTCATATTCATGCTACACTTTTTTCATCTATCCCCGAGATTAACCTGTATGTATGAGAACAATGATTAGTATGCTCTCGGCACCCTGACTCATCATTTGAATTCTATGTTTACCAGTAGAATGTTTTTGTCATTCGGTATACTGAGTAGCAGAATGTGACTTGTCATGAAGGTAAAGAGTTAGAAGGGCTATTATGAGCACCTTCTGTGGCCTTGCTACTGTGATGCTTACACTTTAACTGAGGCACACAAATGTCACCTTACTCACCTGGCAGTGTATTCAAGTGTCTCTCAACCCTTGGAACTGACAGGCCCAGTGCATCTCACAGTTCATGCAGACTTTGGGGTCTGGTGATGAATTAGCTGCTTGGTGAGTAACTCGAATTCGTGTAGCTGGCTCCAGTTTTCTCAAAATATCTGGGGAGGTAGTCTTTTACTGCAAGGAAAAAAATAAAAGCCCCACACCAGTTGGAACACCTCCGTTTTGGAAAGATGGTTTTAAAAACTGCTCTGAAGCCACCCATGCTGCATCTGTGCTGGGGGTCATTTAGGAAATGGCAGCGTCCAGACGCTTGTGGGTGGTAGGAATTTTATGGTCTGTTTGTGAGTCCAGTTTTGCAATCTTCAGTGGACTCTGTTCAGGCAGTCAATGAGAGCCATTGAACCTGACAAGTTGCTGTTTGCCAGGTCTGCTGGCAAAACACACTGACAAATCTCAGTGCTGGGTGGGTCAAAGAGGATAGTACTAAAAAAAGAAGAAAATGGATGGCCCTGCTTTGGTGTGAGGCCAGGGCTTGATGCTACAGCCAAGTTCCCTGGTGATAGAGGAGTTTCCACTGCTGGAGGCTTCCCGTTCTGGCTTTCCCCACCCAACCTTACACTATCCAGTATTAAAAATAACTCCACTTCCGGTGTAGCTACACAAGATCATTTGAATGCCTTGTAAGCATAAGGAGCAGGTAGTGTTGATGCTTTGGGAGAGAATGTCCTTGATGAGAGAGGAAGAAAAGTAAGACAAAATGATGACTAGGCCACGGCAGGGAGGGTTTTCCTGGATGAGGGAGCTGAGGAGAATGGGGTTGCCTTCTCTTGATTTCCACCGCATTCTGTGCCCCCACCAAATTCAGCATTGACTGCCAACTGTACCAGTATTGGGTTGGTGATATTTTGCTTTAGTTTTTCAGTTGTTTCTTGTTGATTGATATAAAGGGAACCTGGAAGGTGACATTAGATGTGGGGAAATTATGCAATTATGAAGGCAAAGAACTTGAAGCAGTATCCCACATAACCTATACCGTATAACCTGGCAATCATGGGATGTTGGGACATGGAGGAGTCAATGATTAGAGTGATAGAGGGGCTGGGCCCTAATGCAGACCCCACCACTAGGCTCCTGTGAGCCTCCCGTGGACCAGGTGAAGTCTAGATGGTGAACAGCATGTTGTCATTTTTAACATCTCTTACTTACTTTTATTATTACTGTGATCAAAATACCTGACACAAAGCAATTGAAGGGAAGATGGGTTTGTTTTGGTTCATGGTCCAGAGGCTAGAGTCCATCATGACAGGAAAGATATGGTGGCGGGACAGCTCAGAACAGTGGTGATGGGATGTCACTCATTTCTGGAAACTCAGGAAGCTGAGAAAGAAGATGGCAGTGCTCAGCTGACTTTCTCCTTCCCCCTTTCTATTCAGTCTGAGACCCAATTCAAGGGGATAAAGCCACATACATCCAGAGTGGGCCATCCCCTCTCAATTAATCCTCTCTGGCAAAGCTCTTGAAGACAAGCTGAAAGATACATCTCAGAGATGCCCTAAGGTGTTTCTGAGTTTAAACAAGGTGGTAATTGAAATTATCCATCACAACATCCAATGCAGACCCATCATATCCATATCCTACCTGATAGTTCATCACCACCATCTTCCAAGCCATCACTGTCACTGTCTCCATCAATACCAAAGTCATGTTCTCCTTGGTATAGAGCAGGGCAAGTTATTGCCCATAGGCCAAAGTCTTGAGAGCTACCCATTTCTGTACATCCTGTTTTACCTGTGCATAGTCACATCCATTCACTTACAGATTGTGGTTGTTTTGTACTGCAATGGCAGGTTGCATCAGAAATACTACTGCTCACAAAACTGGACATATTTATTATCTGACCTTCTAAAGCAGCGGTCCTCAACCTGTAGATTGCAACCCCTTTGGGGGATGAACGAATGATGTTTTTATGAGGGTTGCCTAAGACCATCAGAAAACACAGATATTTACATTCATGCCAGTAGCAAAATTGCTGTTAAGAGGTAGCAACAAAAACAATTTTATGGATGGAGGTCACCACAACAAGAGGAACTGTATTAAAGGGTTGATACATTAGGTATGTTGAGAACCACTGATTAAAAAAAGAGGTTTGTGACCCCTGATGCAAAGGGAAAGCTTAAATATATAATTATCTTAGATCACACTTTTTTGAACTGGAGTTCCCATGATAGTTTAGATATTTCTATCATATAACCAAATATGAGTTTCCATTTTCCTTTCTAATTTCCCTGTCTTGGAATTTTCACTTTTTGGAATGCTTATTCCTTCAGAACAGTGTTTGAGTATGGAGAACAGAAATCCCAAACTTGACTTCTGCCAATTCACTTTCCATTCAATAGCTAGAATGTTCTTGTCAAAGAGGTTCTGAACAGATTACCCACTGTGTAAAATCCTTCAGTGACTCCCCATTACTCTGTAAAAGCATTTATCTTTATCATAGCCTCTAAGCCCCACCATGCACAGGATCTGGGACTTTCCTGCCTCTTCAGTGTCATCTTTTATAGTTTCTTCTCCCCCCTACCCGCCAGTGTCTTGCCCACTCTGGCCTATATTTTCTTCCTTACATGAGTGGTAGATTCCCTCCCACGGCAGTGCCTTTGTACATACTGTTTCTTCTGCTGAACATAGTTTTTCTCTGCCTCTGTATGAGGCTAATTCAATCCACTTAACTTTGAAGCATTCTATGACCTCTTAGGTCATAGACCACTGGTCTTATCTAGAGTTCTAGATGATTTTCACTGTGATCTCTGTCTCAGTGGAAGTATTGCATTTCTTGGTGTTAGTTTTTCATTGTATTTTTTTTGGTTCTTCCCTAGGGCCCCACTTACCTTGTTCTCCAGAGTAGCCTTAGACTTTAGCACAGGGCTGTGAATTTGCCTCCCAGCTACTCTGTAAACAAGAGTTGAACAAGGTAATGCATACAAAAGTGGTTTGTCTACTCCAAATTGCTATATAACTGGAAGAGATTATTACTATTACAAAATGATTAGCCAGATGTGGTGCTGCACATGTGTAATCCTAGTGTTTGGGAAGCTGAGACAAGAAGATTGTGAAATTGAGGCCAGCATAGACTACACAGTGAATTTCAGGCCAGTCTTGTCTATCTATATACAAGACCATGCCTCAGAAAACCAAAATATACAACAAAACTAATGAAGAAAAATATTTCCCCTTTAAGGGGGAGGTTCTGTAGACAGTATCAGGAAATACTCGTAGGAGAGGAGGTGTCTTAGTTTGGATTTTTATTGCTGTGAAGAGACATTCTAACCATGGACAATGCTTATAAAGAAAACATTTAATTGGAGTGGCTCCCTTACAATTTCAAAGGTCCAGTCCATTATTGTCATGGTGGGGAGATTTGTGGCATGCAGGAAGACATGGTGCTACAGGAGCTGAGAGTCCTACATCTTGCAGGCAATAGCATGTCAAATGAACCTCACACTGAGGGGAACTTTAGCATAAGAGACCTCAAAGCCTGCCCTCACAGTGACACACTTCCTGCAACAAGGCCACCCTCCCAATAGTGCCACTCCCTTTGGGGGCCATTTTCTTTCAAACCACCACAGGTGGTAATGGAAGATGTTTGAAGCAATTGTTCCTTCCTCTGATCATCCTGAACATGGTATGGTTATATCAAGTCCTAGAAATATGTTCCTGAGAGTTTACCTCCTATTTTTTCCTACCTGATAGGAGCCATGAACATAACTATATCCATCTAATATTTTGGTAATTATTATGGAAATAAATGCAGCTAGTGCAGTGATTCTCAACTTGTAGGTTTGTTTTCTTGTTTGTTTGTTTTTAACTTGTAGGATAGTGATATCCTGCATATCAGATATTTACATTACCATTCATAACAGTAGTGAAATTACAGTTATGAAGTAGCAATAAAGTAATTTTATGGTTGGGGGTTGCTGCAATATGAGGAACTGTATTAAAGGGCAGAAGCATTAGGAAGGTTGAGAAGCACTGCTCTAGAAAAGATGCTAACTCCTTCAGGGAATCCCGAGGAAGAAAAAGATTCCTTTCACAGTATCATCAAAAGGAAAATATATATTTATCCAGCCCTGGCATCTCACTTGACCTTTCTAAGCATTAATGTCATAACCACAAAAAATAGTAAGTTCCAAAACACTAGGGGAAAGTAAGCGTTCAGAAAGTTTGAGAAAATATCATTCAGGAGAGGGAAAAAACCAAGTTGGAGTGGAAATAAAGCACAGACTGTAAATGTGGTGAAGGGAAGAAATGACCTTTTTCTGCCTTCTCAGTTGTACTGAGTGGTTTGATGTCATTAGCAAGATGATCCTATTGATTTTCTTTTATTGGTTTAGTAAACAAATAGAAATCTAAGCATTTTACCACTCACAGTGTGTTATTTCCTATACTTAAAAGATTCATTTTCTGCTCTCTTAGCCTGGGCTGCCAGATGAGGAAGGGAGAAGTCTTAGATATATTCCTTAACCCTTGGGTGTAATGGGGAATAAGAAATGTCTAGAACACATTCAACAGATGTCAATGACAAATTATTTTCGTAGGGAGGTTATTACCAGAAAATGCTGAGATGGCCTGTTGACCGCCAGTTTCCATTCTGCAGTCTGATGGCCAATGAGACATCTCACTTCAGTACCCCATGCATAGGAGTGCCTTATACCATGCAATGTCTACAGCATTCCAGAGTATATTAATCTGTTTTCTGGTATTATAATCAGACACCTGAGGCTTTGTAATTGAGCCCTGATGCAATCTCTCATAGCAGACAGTCACAACGATGTGTGTGAGGTAGAGACATTGCAAAGGAAGACAAAGATGTTGTGGAATATTTAACTATGTAAAGATGTGTTACATTTGTTTATGTTGCATTTGCTTAACAATGTAGGGATGTATGTGTAACTATGTAGAGATGTGTTGCATTTGTTTCACCTTGCATGTATAAGGCACCTAATTGGTCTAAGCCAATAGCTAAGCAGGATAGGTGAGGCTGGCAGGAAGAGAGAATAAGTAGGAGAAGAAATCTAGGCTCAAGAGAGAGAATGAGGGCCCAGGACCAGAAACCAGGCAACTGCTAGATAGAGAGACATTATAATCAGGAAATGTAGGACAGAAAAAGAGGGGGGAGGAAAGAAGGAAGGAAGGAGAGAAAGAAAGAAAGAGAGAGAGAAAGAAAGAAAGAAAGAAAGAAAGAAAGAAAGAAAGAAAGAAAGGAAGAAAGGGAAAGAACCCCCCCAGGCAAAATGTAGATGAAGAGAAACAGCTTACGTTGTAAGAGTTAGCAAGAAAAGAGCTAAACTAAGGTTGAACATTGAAAACTAATACGTTTCAGTGTACTGATTTGGGAGCTGGTTGGTGGCCTAAAAGAGAAAGGCTGGTACACAAAGAAGCTGGACTTATTCTTTTATAATGACTTCCTCACTAGAAGTAACTCATGGTTCTTCAAGAACTACCTTGATTCTCTCTGAGGACTTAAGACTCCCCACTAGGCTCAAACTCTTAAAAGTCCCATCTGACTTGTGAAGCAACCTTGTTTCTTATCTAAATTTAAACTGGAAAATAAAATAAAAAAAATAAAAAAACAAAAAAAAAAAGAAAAAAAAGTCCCATCATTCCCTACCATCACCAAACTGGGTACTAAGCATCCAAGACATGATCCCTGGATGGACATGTATTGCCCATATTCAAACTACAGCAAATGAGGCTAGCTTTGAACAAGAGGTACCCCAGGCCACCGTCTTAAACACAGTGGTTCTTTTCCTGTAGTACTTACAGAAAACAAAGAAGAAAAAGAGAAAATAATGAGGAAGAAGGAAAGAAAAAAGAAGATGTACTAGTTAGGTTTTTCTATGCAACAAAGAACTTTGGTATTGGTTACATTTCTTATTCTTGTGGCCAAATTGGCAAGAAGTAACCTGAGGGAAGAAGGATACATTTTGGTTCACAGTTTGAGAGGACAAAAGCCATCATGGCAGGTAAAGCATGGCAGTAGGTGGCAGTGGGTGTGTGCAGCTGAAATGTCTCAGCTTCTCACACTAGACACAACAGGAAGTAGAGAAACTGGACCTGGAAGTGCCTAGGGATATAGAGCTCAAAGCCTGCCCTCCTTTCCCCATCACTCATTTCTTCCAGGTACTCCCCTAGAGGCTCTACAACTTACCCAAATTGTGCCACCAGCAGGGAATCAAGTATAAAACACTTGAGTGGCTGTGTCTTTCACTTTTAGACCATAACAAGTCCAACCTTGACAGTCTTCAGCAACAGCCATTCCATCAGTTTACCTTTTGGAGCACACACTCTTGGCGGAGCTCAGCAGAACAGTCCGTTTGCTGGTCACAGTTGGGACCACTCGTGCATCTGCAGTCAACTGTAAGTTAGCTACATGCCCATTACTGGGGGTTAGCTGGCTGTTGGAGCACTGGAGTGACCCAGCATGTGGCTTTCATCATCTGGCAGGCTAACTTAGGCTTGTTTCCATGCTTCTGTTTGCATCTCACTGGAATGGACCCTGGGGACAAAGCATGGACAAGGTCAGTGCATGCTGAAGGAGTGGACAGACAGACTCCACCTTTTGACAGGAGGATCTGCAAAGTCACATTGTAAATGGACAGGCATACTGACATGTGAAGAACTGATGTTGCGCAGTCTGCCATAGTAGGGAAGACCTAAGCTTTTTTTTGCTAGCAAATTCAGCAAAGACATGGCAGTCCTGAGTTTGAAGTCTTCATGTTGAATTAAAAAAAAAAATAGCAGTGTTACCAATGTCCTACCTTACACAGCTTTATTTGTCAAATTAGGGCCAGATGATAACGTAACTTCTTACTCATTCCCAGCGGAAAACAATAAAACTTTCTGAGTAAGTGTTTCCTCATCTTCTACCCCCTAGGGTTGAATTAAGGTACAGTCAAGGGCTTAGTGCATATCATATGGCAAATATATTTGGAAACAAAAAAATTTAACACACTGGCCTTTGTTTCTAACTTGTGTCAAAAACAGATAAAGACTTACTTAATGAAGGAAGCATTTATATGTGTGGTTTTCTTAGTTATTTAATGTGTTCATTCTATGTGTCTAATCACTTCCTCATTCCTCAGCCGTATATTATTCAGACATATTTTCTCTCATTACTGAAAGTAAGGCATCAAAACATAGTTTAAATATGGAATGAAAAGCTCATTATTGTTTCATAGTGGAGAAAGAAGCTTGCAGTTAATTAGGAAGTGCCAGTCATAACAATCAGGGTTGATTATAGTTACTTGTCTACATTCAGTTTTCCTGGTGAGATGTTTTCATGTAAATCAAAGAAAGTTCATTTGAAGTTAATTTTGTATGGCTACAGCTTAATATGAGACCTGCATTTAAGAAATCAGTATAAGTCTCCTTTGTGTGAAATAGTAAGACTATGTTTTTGTGAAATGGTTAATTGGTGAATCATTGCAGATGTGTTTACCTTTAAGGTTACAATTGCTTATATGCAAAAAAGAACCATGACCTGTCTTGAAATCACGTTGATTTTAGCATTTGTCAGTACTACCATGTTGTGTGAAAAACAATAGTTGCCTTATCTAGGACATAAGGACTGGAGATCAAGAAGTCTTTTGGAGGTGAGCATCTTACTGCATGACTTATTCCCCTCCTCTCCCTCCCTTGAGGCAGGGTCTTGTGTAGAACAGACTGACCTCAACCTAGTTAATATAGTTAAAGATAATCTTGAACCTTTGATGCTACTGACTTCACCTCTTGGTAGAGTTAGAAGTATACACCACCATGCCCTGTTTTATGCTGTGGTTCTGGGAAGCAAACCCAGGGCTTCTTGAAGGTTGAACAAGTACTTTACCAACTGAACTACACACCCAGCCTCACCTCGACTTCCTCCACTCTTCCCCTCCCCTCCACTCGCTTATTTTGTCCTCTCCTCTTCTCTTTTTTTTCTAGTTCTGGGAATGGTACAAGAGACTCTGCATGCTAAGCAAGGGCTCTATCACTGGGTTGTACCCTCAGCTTTCATCATGTGGTCTTTATGGCTTTTCTTGAGCTCGGGCAGAGATAGCCAGCCACATTCCATTCACTGAAATATACTTGGTCAGTTTCAAGGTAGAGAGAAAGGGAAGGGAAGGGAAGGGAAGGGAAGGGAAGGGAAGGGAAGGGAAGGGAAGGGAAGGGAAGGGAAGGGAAGGGAAGGGAAGGGAAGGGAAGGGAAGGGAAGGGAAGGGAAGGGAAGGGAAGGGAAGGGAAGGAAAGGAAAGGAAAGGAAAGGAAAGGAAAGGAAAGGAAAGGAAAGGAAAGGAGAGAAAATATAGGGGATGGAAGGGAAAAGAGAAAGAGGGAGCAGGGAAGAAAAGAATGCTGTCGGTGTTACAGAACAGTGCCATGGTGGCAGCAGTTTCAAGAGGTCTGTTAGCCACTTCCAGGCTGGACCATTTCATCTCAGCACTCATGTATTCCTTACTGGCTAAGAGGTCATCTTTTCTTGCCATCAATAAGAAGCTTACTTATTTTTAAATAATCCAAATGCTGGCATTGTCCAGAAAATTTTAACAGGTTTATTTGTAATTGTTATAAAGTTGAACTGTTAAAATGTGTTCACTGAAACATTTTGCTTGCATTAATGTTTTACATCTTGCATTTATACTAAAAATTCACACATAAATGAAAATGGAAAAACTGCCATTTTCCATTTTCTGTCCCCTATTTTTCCACTGGCAATCATATACTTAGATACCTTTTGACCCCATGGAAAAAATATCTAGCATTCACAGCTACTGATAACAGGAAGAAGAGGAAAAAAAAGATTGAGAATGAAACGTTTCCCCTCATAGTGGACTCTTATGCACGTTCTCTGCGTATGCGGCGTGCCAGCTGGATATCTTTTGGCATAATTGTTACATGTTTGGCATGGATAGCCCTCAGGTTGGTATCTTCAAATAGGCCAACCAGATAGGCCTCACTTGCCTCCTTCAAAGTACCAATAGCTGCACTCTGGAAAAGCAGATCTGTTTTGAAGTCCTGAGCAACTTCTCGCACCAGAAGCTGGAAGGGAAGCTTGCGAATCAGAAGTTAAGTGGATTTCTTTTTCTTTTTTTTTTAGGTTTCTTTTTTAATTATTATTATTAATTTTTTATTTTTAAGTTTAAATTTAGATTAGAAACATGGTTGGTTCACAAGTCAATTCCAGGTCCCTCTCCCTTTCCCTCCCCTCCTCCCGTGCCCTCCCCCCCCAACTCCCCCATTATCCCCTCATTTCCCCAGGGAGGATGAGGCCCTCCATGGGGGTGTCCATAGACTGTCATTTCATCCGGGGCAGGGCCTAGACCCTTCCCCAAGAGTTCAGGGTGAGAGTGCACCTCACATTGTTCTATGGGAGTCCAAAGTCCGTGTGTATACTCGGGATGGGTACTGATCTGCTGCCCAAGGCTCAATAGATTACCTAGGCCTCCTCACTGACACCCACATTCAGGGGGTCTTGATCAGTCCCATGCTGGATTCCTAGGCATCAGCCTGGGATTCAAGAGTTAACCTTTGTCAGGTCAGCTGTTTCTGGGGGTTAAACCAGCCCAGTCTTAATTCCTTTGGTCATCAGTCCTCCCTCTCTGTTACTGGCTTTCTTGAGTTCAGCTCAGTGCTTAGCCGTGGGAGTCTGCTTCTGCTTCCATCAGCCATTGGATGAAGGTTCTGTTTCCCAGACTCTCTGGCCATGGGATTGTAGGCTGGCACTCCCCAGATCTATGTCTACAATCCATATATGAGAGAGTACATGCCATGTTTCTCTTTTTGTGTCGTGGATTTCTTATAGCATCTGATTTCACGGAGTGCCACAGTACCAGGCCTGTAATGAGGAGGTTTCTTCACCCCTCAAGTAGAGGGCGCACTCTTGCAAGCGGCTTTTGTAGCAAGTTGTTTCCTGGTTCCACGGGTGGATTTGCGGGCAGTCTGCTTTGTATGAGCCATGGTATGGGCAACTCCTTACTTACCCCACTTCTCCTTCGGCTGGAGCTCGGCAAGCGAGTGGTGGCGGCAGCGTGGCCATGGCTGCGAACACTGAGGTTATCTTTTGGGGTAATTTCAGCAGCTCTTTCTGTCTCTCCTACCATTTAATAATGGCATTGTTCTTCCCTTTCTACGTACTTTGGCTCTGTGTCTCAACTTAAGTTATTTTCTCTCTTTGGAGTGATGTCTCCTGTGTCCTTACATGGAGAGAGTTGTACATTCTTTAGAAGATAACCAGATCATTACGTTTCAGAGGCAATTTGCTTGGGTCCGTTTCCCTACTCTGTATTAGAGGACCCTTCCACCGTGCAACTTGTTGCTGCCATTTCACATGGCACCCCCAGAAATCACAGTATTCTGGATTCAAGTACCACTAGTCCCACTAGCTAGGGGGCCTTGGATATGGTATAACCTGCTTGAGACAAACATGTAGACATTTGGTATATATTTACTGAATGGATTTTGTTTAGAAATTCCAAAAGCTAACTCACATTTGAACTCTTTCGAATGGGCTATATCCAGAACCAAACAAGACAGTCTGTGGAGACAAGATCTATACAGAAGGTTTGAAGTGACCACAAGGTTCTAGAACCTCTCGTTTGTTCCTGAATGACAGTACTGACCAACTTAAAGCGTGGTCTGGTCCTGGACATGTCTGCTAGGCCCCATCTTCATCACCATCACCATTTATGTTATTTGTTTCCCCTACCCACGTGGGAAAATTCTCTTCACTGATTTCTGGCCCCTTTCCTAATTGCCAAGGCCCTTCACCCTCTGGCCCTTTCTTCCATGATGTTAATGTCATTGTCAGGGATTGTGAGCCGATTTCTGGTCCTCAGTCTGGGTCACTAATTAATCATTACATCCTAGGAAGCACCGAGCCTTCCAGGATGCTGCATTTCACAGTTTTGTTTTGTTTGTTCTTTGACCAGGGACACATTGCTTCAGAGGGCAGCAGAATAGTTTCTCAAGGTTTCTGGCACCTGTGCACTGGGTTACCTGGCACCCTCATGATGCATGGCCTGAGGACCAGCGCCCCAGGGAAGCTAAATCTGAGTTTTAGAGACAGACTCCCGCAAAGCATTCTGCTCTGGAACAGAGTCCTACATACACCAAAAGAGAGATTCCTTCCCACTCAAACCATTTGTGGAGACTGCTCGCCTTTTTTTGTTTCTTGTTACACTGGCTTTAGCCTGGCTCCTAGCCAACCTGATAAATAGAGGAAGTTGGATGCATCCCCAGCCTCCTGATGTCATGGTTTGGGGCACTCTGCAACTGTGGGAGGTTTCAGTTAATCTCAGCAATTGGTGAGTTAGCTGTTCTTTGAGAAGCTTCTCTATTCCGTGCCATGTCTTACATAAGTTGATAGGGCTTCTTTTGTGACTTGCCCTTTCCTTTTAATGATGTAAGATCCCCAAACATTGGCAGCCACTATGTTTTGTTACTGAAGTGCTGGTGTGGATGAGATTCTGCTTCCTGTTAGTTGCTCCGGGAGAGGAGGGCTGATGGGGGTGTGGTGTCTGTCAAGGTAAGTTGGGATTCACAGGCAGGAGAATGGGTAGCTTTTTAGTTAAGTTTAGGCCTCAGTATGCATGAGGCAAGCTCACAGCATTTCTTTTGCTACTGTTTTAAGTAATTTGATCAAGTGAATCCCTACTTTCTGGGAGGGAAACTGGTTTCTTGTCTCTGAGATCAGAAGCCTTTGTGCCCCGAAGTAGGAGAGAGGTGACAATGAGCAGAGAAAGTGATAACATTCCCTCCCATGTGTCCCACCCTAGAACTTCATTTAGGATCTCTGTTTAGTCCTCATTCTTCCACTTTTCTTCCTTGTATAAATAATACATGAAGACATTGATGTGTTCTATAGAATTAAAGTTGGCTTCACCATCTATGTAACAGTCCTGTCTGTGAAGGATTGATAAGGTTTCTTCTATGATTTTTTTATATGAGCTGACCTATGTCATTATACAAATAAATACATGCATATTTGTATAATGCTTGGATTGTTTCTTCACATGGCATTGTGTACACATATTAGTGTATCTAGAGCTTTCTTTTTTCACTGGCAGTCTCTATAATGTCATCTAAATCAACTGCACTTTTAGCCATAATGGATAATGTGGCGTGCCATCATTTAAATATTCATCTCCTGGGATATTGAGAGTCCCTCCCTCACCTCATATAAGGCTGTAATAATAGTGTTTTTCTTGATGTATCTGTGGATGCCAGTATACATCTGAATTTAAAATCTCTGCACATTTTTAGTGTTTAAAGATAATATCTTTAAAATAAATTATACATATATTTATAAATGCATAGCTATGTAAATACAACCTGCTTAGTTCATCCAGTGTGGCATGTATGTATATGATTTCAGCACTGACTACTTGGAATTAGATAACTAGTTAGGAGGCTTATCCCTCTATCAGCAGTCCTTAGTTACCTGTAGTTCTTTGTAAAGTATCCAGAAGAGGTTTGAGGAAGGAAGTGGAAAGGGAGAAGCAAATATAATTCTATTTTAATTTCAAAAATGAAAACAATTATGAGTAAAATAAAATCTAAAAACAAAAATAACATATATACAATTCAAAATCCAAAATATCATCTCTGGGGCCTTGGGTAGTAGACTAGTGTACACCATGGCATACAAATTAACTTTGGGAGCCCATTCCATATGTATGGATGCTCTCTCATCCTGGACACATGGGGAAGGGCCTAGGTCCTGCCCTGTATGAAATGACTCTGGAGATCCCCCCAAGGAGGGCCTCACCCTCCGTGGGGAATGATGTGGGGATTGGACTGGGAGCAGGGAGGGGGGCTGGTGGAGGGACAAGGGGGTGGAGCTGGGATTGACATTTGAAGCATGCATGTTTCTAATTTAAATAAAAACATAAAAAACAAAAATAAACACAAAAATAAATAAATTGGGATTTCTGAAAAAATCTCAAAGTTTTCTTTCTAAGCAGTGGTACATTCAAGTGTTTATTTTCCCACATGCTCTCCAGCTTTGGGTATTATTGGCATATTTTTTCATCCATTGGGAAAAACAAATGTCATTATTGTTTGTCCTACTTTTCTACCTGAAAATGTTCCAAAGGAGCAGACAGATCCTCCTGTTGTCCATTAATCAGCTGTATTACCCCAAATAATTAAGTATGCTTTATTTCAGTTCTCAATAAAGTTTTAGAAGACACAATATGCTTGAGTTGTGAAATGGCAACAAAATATTATTTGAAATTCCTATGTAGAAAATAATTTTTACAAATGTTCAAAAAATTGATTTCTAGACTCAACTCAAAATTAATTTGTTTCCATTTGATTATGCTAATGTTTTGGTGGCAATCATACATCCATTCATTTGTAATCTATTTATCCAAAGGCAGAACATGTTTGGCCTCCATTATTTCTTGCTTTCTATAAACATTGCTTAATGGAGTTTTTGGCATGCTGGATTTTAATTCATTAAGACATGAATTTTTCCTCTTAAAGAACCTACTGTGATCAATAGAATCTCATTGTGGCTACTTATTTCTTCTTTGCACTCATATCTTGGATTCCTCCTTGAACATCAACATCTGTCCTTAGCAGAAAGTTGACAAAAGACAGAAGAACATCAGTTGGCTCTAAGATGACCCGATAGATAGTTTCTTTATTGAAAATCTTGATTTTGAAAGTCATGATATTTCTATTTTACATGAGATGATACCATTAATGTGAAGTAACTGTCATCTTTGAGCTGTGCCAAAGTAAAGTGTGATGAAATGTTCTAAAAGATACAAATTGGGGAGTCAGCTGTGCTCTCAACTTTGAGTAGCTGCCCTGTTTCTTCCCTCCACCATGTTTCTTCTGGTCTTTCTCTTAGTCATGCTGTAATGAACCCCATCTCCCCTTTTCAGCTCAGGGCCGAACTTATTAGTCAGTCAATAGTCATTTTCTCAACCTTGTTAGAGAAAGTAATTTGTCTTTGTCTTTGGAAACACCTGGTAAATAACTACAAGATTCTTGATGTCAATGAGTTTTTAGGTTCTAGGGAAGTTAAGATACAGAATATCTGAGAAAATTAGTGAAAAAGGTACAGAATATGAAGTGATACATGACCAATTGTCTCTAAAAGAGTCTGCCACACCCCTGATCTGTTTAAGTTTCTTTTCCTGTTATGGTGAAAAAGTACCCTGACAATAGCAACTTAAGGAAGGAACTGTTCATTTTGGCTCACAGAGTGAGGATACAGTCCAACATGACCGTGAAGTCAAGGCCTCGGGAGCTTGAGGCACCTGATTACTTGGTGTCCATGTCAGAAAGAAGAGAATTCTAGGAGCTCATTCTCAGCTAGTTTTCTCCTTCTTATGCAGTGCTGGAACCAATCCCTGGGAATGATGCCACCCATTTTTTATGTGTGTCTTCCCACATCATTTAAACAAATGAAGATAATACCTTACAGGCATGCCTAGAGGCTAACTCAATCAAATGAACTCCTCCTCAAATATGCTCAGAAGTTTGTCTCCTAGGTGACTCAACTCTTAGGTGAATCAACACTAACTGTTAGACTGTCCAGCATGCCTCTTATGAAATTACTGCCTATTTAGACTGAGCAGCAATACATATGTGGATGAGGTCACCCTTCTACCCCCCAAAAAACTTGGCTTCTGGATTGTTCCTGCCATATGTAATCTGTTCCCTGGTAGCAGGACTTGCATTGTTCATTTCTTTTGTGACTCTACTATCAACATGCAACATTGGTGTGCAGTATTATTGCCTTCTGGCACCATGAAGGACCACTTGCATTGACCTAATTATCTGTTCTTGTTTTTATTTTCAGATGTGCACAGAGTTTCGCCCTCTTTTTTTCTGAACTTCCTGTCAGGTGAGTCAGGATAGCTCTCCATGATAGTACTGTAAAAACAATGGGCATATTTGGCTCTGTTGGTTTTTTTCCCCTTTAGTATTCCTTTGCCTTCTTCAGTCCAGATCCCCATTTCCCTCACAACCTTGTATATTCCTATTTGGTTTGTAACTCTTTACTCCCACTTGGGGCTCTCCTTTCTACAGACATTTTCTTCTTTCTTACAGAAAGACCCTTGTTGACCCTTTCTTCTCGGTAACCCAGTTGTTTTTGAGTAAGCTTTCAGGAAAGTGTGGCAATTTTGGAGTGGGAGTATACATTGAAATGACATGGTGCAATGAAAGTTGAAAAAGGAAACTTATTTACATAGGATTTTTTGGATTATTGTCTGTCTTGCTCTTTGGACTGGTTTCCCAGGCTCCAACAGCTTTTGTCATGTTTTGAAACAGACAATGGTTTATTTTCCTGGCCACCTTAATGGCTGTTCGCATGCAACTTTCAGAGTGCTTCCCAAGCAGATTTCTGCTTAACTCTTCTAGACAGAAATCCTGAAACCACTACTGACTTTTATCCTCCCCTTTCTGTCCTTTCCTTTCCTTTTTGAGTACTTTGGGTCAAATCATGGTGCCTTGCATGTCCTAAGCAAATGCTCTACTAATAATCTAGGCCTAGTATTAATTTTTCATTTTTTAATTTAAATTAGAAACAAAACTGTTTCATTTGTCAATCCCAGGTCCCTTTCCCTCCCCTCCTCCCTGCCCCCCCCACCCTCCATGCCATCTTCCCACCACTCTCTGGGGAGGATGAGGCATTTCATGGGGCATCCCCAAAGTCTGTCATATCATTTGGGGCAAGGCCCAGGCCCTCCCCCATGTGTCCAGGACAAGAGCACATCCCTCTCCGTGGAATGGGCAACCAAATTCCATTCCTATGCCAGGGATACATACTGAGCCACTACCAGAGGCCCCATAGATTTCCGAGGCCTCTTCACTGACATCCACATTCTAGTGGCCTGGATGAGTACCATGCTGGCCTCTCAACCATCAGTCTGGGGTCCATGAGCTCCCCCTTGTTCAGGTCAGCTGCTTCTGTGGGCTTCACCAGTCCTGCCTTGACCTCCCTTGCCCATCACTCCTCCCTTTTCTTTCTTTCTGCAACTGGGTTCCAGGAGTTCAGTTCAGTGTTTAACTGTAGGTGTCTGCCTCTGCTTCCATCAGTCACTGGATGAAGGCTCTAGGGTGGCATATAAAGTAGTTATCATTCTCATTATAGGGGTAGGGCATTTAAGCCTCTCCACTATTGCTTAGATTGCCAGTTGGTGTCATTCTTATAGATCTCTGGAAGACTCCCTTGTGCCAGATCTCTCCTCAAACCTATAATGACTCCCTCTATTATGGTATCTCTCATCCTGCTCTCCTCTATCCCCCCCCCATCCCGACTCAAACTTCCTGCTCTCCCATTTACTCCTCTCCCCTCCTCTTCTCCCTCTCCTTCTCCCATCTTGGTCTTCCCTACCCCCATGCTCCCAATCCACTCAGGAGCTCCTGTCCCTTTCCCCTTCTCTGGAGTACCATGTATGTCTCTCTTAGGGTCCTCACTGTTTCCCAGCCTCTCTGACAGTGTGGATTGTATAGGCCTAGTATTATTACTTTTCTTTGTTTTTTTTAAGACTCAAATAGTGATTGTTTTGGGTTTTTACTTTATATAAATTGTCAAAAGCTTATAAACAATATAAATGTTTGTCATATCAAATTAAAATTATAACAGTCTTATAATGATTTATGTAATAAATAACATAATTAAAATAGATACTAGTAAGTTATTGTTATAAATAAGATTTAAACACCCAAGTAGGTTCACATAGCAGGTAAATATGCAAGCTGTGATTCGGTAACAAAAGCAGAGAAGGGACAGAATTGATTTAGGAGGTATGGGAGGTTTGGTTTTCCCAAGACTCTGCCTTCCTTTACAATATGATGTTCTGAAACACCCATACCATGTGCTCTGACCAACTCCTACTTCCAGCCTAGTGCAGGTCAGCGCCTGAAGGATTTTTGCTTGTTTGTCTGTTTGTTTGTTTTCCAGAGAAGGTTTCTCTGTGTAGCCCTGGTTGTCCTAGAACTTGCTATGTAGACTAGGCTGGCCTAGAAATCACGGAGATCTGCCTGCCTCTGCCTCCTAAGTGCTTTTAACGAGAGTTTCTGTTCTAGTTTCATTTCTATTGCTGTGATAACTCCTGCCTATTTTCTCTACTCTTACAGAGTTCAAGATCCCCTGCTTAGGGAACAGAGCGACTCATAGTGGGACAGTTTTCTCACCTCAACTAACATAATCAAGAGAACTCTCCTATGGACTAACCAGATCTAAATAATTACTCATTAAGACTGTCTTCCCAAGTGGTTCTAGATGGTGTCAAATTGTAAAACTACCACAGTTTCCTCTCCTATTTCTCTCCTCTATATATTCATAGAATTAGTTTGTGGCAACAGATTCTGGATCAAATTCATTTTAAAATCTTTTATGAGTGTCTTCTGTAGGGATGGGGGGTGAGATGATGTCTAATCCTCAATTGAAGAACGAATTGTATTCTAATGTTTTGGTTTTCTCTTGTTTTAAACCAACTTGAGCCTCATCATCCATGAAGAGGAAGTGTCTTTTTTACATTCAGCAGGTTTGAAAGTCATTACTATTTGTCTGACAATGCCAATAACTACTGAACGTAAGCAGGGGCTGTAAACTCTCAAGATACCTTATTTATTAAAGAGTCATAAGGCCCTAGCATAGGATCTTGCATATAAGAGAACCTCAGAAATTATATATAAACTAGATGCAAGAACATATTCAAAAATATGTTCAAACTCAGCATTAGAACACACTGCAAACTTATCTTTTGATTGCTTATAATCATGATTCATATGTTTTGACTGTATTACCTCATTTAATCCCCCACAGGATCCCAGGAAACTAGCCATATTATCACTTCAATTTCTTCAGGTGTAAGGTTCACAGAGGTTAATGGTTCAAGGTTGTACCTGTAGGAAGTAGACCATAGATGCTAAGGTCCACGGTTTGTTCTACCAAGCATACTTTCTTAACTCCATGTCTGTTTGTTTGTGCATGTTGAACATATGTAATCTGATCCTTGGGGGAAGACTCTGAAGAGTGAGAGGAGAGAGATGAAGTGACCTTTCAGCTTACCTCCAGTAATTCAAATGAGCAGTCAGCAGTGTAATGGGGAAGCGTGGAGATGAGCAAGGGAGCTGAAATATTATCTCTCCCCTATTTAAATATATATTTATGTGTACAATTGACTGCCAATCTTGCAGTCTGATATTGATTCAGTTTTTTCTGCTTTAGAAAGTTCTTAAAGCTCATTAAGAGCATAATTTCTAGTGTGTAGACTAAACAAATAATTTTCCTTCCATTTGCTCCTAGAGATGTGAAAGCTTCACATACACACTTAGGCAATATACTTCAGCATTGGTTTGACATGTGGTATGGTAAATATTACACAAAGCTGCTATTTCTGAGTTCATGCTCAGCACTTAGCAGTTAACCCAACTTCTGTCATCTGTAAGCAATAGATTGTGGTTTTGTTTCTCTTACTACAGCAATGCCGACTTTAGTCCCTGGTGACCTTATCTTCAAGAAAAAATATTTGTGCCATTTTTTTGTCCTACAATTTACAAGTTTCACAATTGCTACTATACATTCCTGTGAGCATCCAGAGAATCTTGCCAGCTATTATGTGTGTGTTTGTGTGTGCACACGTGTGTGCACATGTACATGAAGATTTTCCCTTGATGTTGTGAAAATGAATTAAAAATGTGCTCTACTTTTTATTTTATTTATTTATTTATTTATTTATTTATTTATTTATTTATTTATTGGTTTTTTTGAGACAGGGTTTCTCTGTAGCTTTGGAGGCTGTCCTGAAACTCACTTTGTAGACCAGGTGCTCTACTTTTTATGTCTCAGAATTTTTTTGAGACCAAAATTTTTGTTCCTTAAATAAACTTTCTTGGTAGGAAGATTTTTGAGACTTTTAGTAGTTGTACATCTTTTTCAGGCTTAATAGTTCTTGTTGAACCATCTTATTGTTTCCCCCTGGGATTTGTCCATTGTGTTAGATTTTTTAAATAAAGATCTCACCTAGGCCCTTTTATATTCATATGCCATAGCATTTGCATTATATGGCTGTCCTCATCGCTTCTCTTGGAGACTTCTTCCATTTCACTTTCCTCCCACCCTCTCCTTCCAGGGTCATCTTCTCAGAAAAGAGCTTCAACTTTATTGATTCTTTACTTTGTGCTTTTTTCCTTGTCACTGTTTTATGCTTTTATTTTACCATTACTTTCTTCTTAGGATATATTTTGCTATTTTTCCAAATTTCTTAACAGGGGCCTTGACTTATTAATTTTAAGCCTTATTTATATCTAGGATCTCAGTGTGACTATATCCTCAGCTATAGCCCATGTTTTCATATGCACTGTTTGTATTATTGATCAGGCTAAATTTTTAATGAACCGTCTTGTTTACAAAGTAATGATTTTTAGGGTATAATTTTTCTGATATCAATATAAATATAGGATTTAACTTTTTTCTGAAACAGAGTTTCATATATTAGCCAAAGATTACCTTGAACTTCTGATCCTCCTGCCTCCACTTCTCAAGTGCTGGGATTTCAGGCATGGAAAAATAGTCTTTTTCTTTCAGTACTGGGGACTGAAGCCAAGGTCTCATATACACTAGGCAAATGCTCCTGCACCAAACTGTATCTCTAGCATTACTTTCCTTTGGATTGATTTTACCATAGAATGTTCCCATCCTTTTACCCTCAAATTTTCAGTTTCAAGTTCTAATTGTGCCTTTGTTTTGTAGTAACATGAAGTTGGAGGTTGTATTGGGTTTGTTTGTTTGGTTGGTTTTTTCTTTTTGGTTTTTTGAGACAGGGTTTCTGTGTATTGTTTTGGAGGCTGTCGTTCCAGCCCGGCCTCGAACTCACAGAGATCCGCCTGCCTCTGCCTCCCGAGTGCTGGGATTAAAGGTGTGCGCCACCACCACCCGGTCTTGTATTGTGTACTTTTTAAACCTATCTACACTCACCTTTTAATGGGATCACTTATATATTATTATTATCATTTGTATTATATATTATATTTATACATTATTATCATTTATATTATTTATACATAATGAATCATTGAAATTCTCATGTTGTTGTTGTTGTTGTTGTTTTGGTTTTTCAAGACAGGGTTTCATTGTGTAGCTCCAGCTCTGTAGACCAGGCTGGCTTCAAAGTCACAGAAATCTGCCTACTCTGTCTCCCAGGTTCTGGGATTAAAAGCCTGTGCCACCATTGCCTGAGAAATTCCCATTTTTAAAAAATGTATCATATTCTACTATTTTCCTAACCTTTCTTAGTTTCTTTTCCCCATTTTTTGTCTTCTTTCAAATTGAGTATTTTAAACACCATTTTGCTCTCTTCACTATCAGGAAGCTTGATGAACCATTTCTAGTCTCACTGCTTCTATTCTCCTCACACCACCCCCACCATATGAGAAACTGAAAATCCAGGGCCTATTCTACCACTGAGCTGAATTCCCCCTTATTCTTTAATAACTTGGTATTTCTTTAGTTCCTGTGAGATATTATTATTACTTGTCCTAATTAGATTTGGTAAGTTATCACAGCTTAAAGTCACCTGAGTAGGGAGTCTCAACTGAGGGATTGTCCGAATCAGATTAGCCTATCATGTCTGTGGGGGTTGTCTTGATTGTTAACTGATGTAGGAGGGCCCATTCCATTGCAGGTGGCACCATTCCCTAGATAGGTGTGCCTGGGCTGTCTAAGAAAGTTAGCTAAACATGAGCCTAAGAACAAGCCAACAAATGGTCTTCTTCCATAGTTTCTGCTTTAACTTCCTGCTGCAGTGGTGGACTGTAACTGAAACCTGAAATCAACCTTCCCTTAGGTTGCTTTTGGTCAGTGTGTTTTTATCACATAAATAATATGAAACTAGAACATTACTCTTTATTATATGGTCTAAATTCATTCAGATTCATCAGATTTGCTATCCTTAGAACTGGGGACTGGGAAATCATGGTCTCTGGGTTGTATCTCCAAAGAATAGAAGTCTCTTGCACCAAGAAAATTTGCCTACTTCAAGTCGTGTTTTAAAACCTTGACCCCTATCTTAGGAATGTTAGGGGCAGGCCTTTGTTCCTTTGCATCTCAAGTCTGATGTCTTCTTCCTGAGCTTGTGTTTTATGATTGATTTCAAGTGAGGGTTTGTTGTTTGTAGTTGTTGTTTGGTGGAAAACAAAATCACAGGCTTATTTTTCTATTTGAAAATGCCTTCATTTTGTCCTCATTCATAAAAGGTATTTTCACTGGGAGTACAATTTTCTCTTTATACAATGTAATATTAAATTTTCTTGTGGCTTCTGAGAAGAGTCTTGTCAGTGTAACAGTTGCTTCTTTGAAATGGAATGACCTTATTTTCCTCTAGCCGTTGTCAAAACATTTTTTTGAAAACCATAAGTTTTCTCTAGTTTCATTATGACCTGGCTTGGTACAGATCTCTTTCTATTTGCTTATTGTACTTGAGATTCTATGGGCTTCTTGAACCTGCATTAATGTGTTTTTCATCAGTTTGGACTCTTACTCCAAATATTGAATTTCCCTATTCTCTCATCTTTGAATTTTATTTAAGTATATTTTGGCCTTCTATTTCTCTTCTCCATATCTCTCTATTTTCTTTGATATTTCACATCTGGAACCTATTTTCTTCATTGGCCTATACCTGTAGATACATGTGGTTTCACTGTTTAGGTTACCTTTCTAGTTTCCTATTTAATCTTTCCGGTTTTGCCAGACATGTTTAATATTCTATCCATGATTTTAAGTTGTTTTCAATAGAAGATTCAGTCTAAATAACCTAGCTCAACCTAGTCCTATAATGCAGAATAGACTTGTGCATGCATTAGGAGAGATTTGTCAGATGTGGTTCTTTGACCAGAATTCAGATAGAAATTTAATTATGTTTTATCCTCATGATTTCCCAGTTTATTTGTTTCTTCTGACTGTTTTGAAGACTGAGTATTCTAAATCAGTTGCATTTTCATTTTTTGTTTTGTCCACACTAAGAACCTTTTCAGTAGCTCCTTTTAAATGTTCTAGCTTCTTCTTCTCCTTCTCCTTCTTCTCCTCTTTCTCCTCCTCCTTCTTCTCCTTCCTCCTCCTTAATATTTTTTTGAGACAGGGTTTCTCTGTGTAGCCCTAGCTTTTCTAAAACTAGCTCTATAGACCAAGCTGTTCTGGAACTAGCTCTATAGACCAGGCTGGCCTCAAATTCAGAGATCTGCCTGACTGTGTCTCCCAAGTGCTGGGATTGAAGGTGTGTGCCACCATGCCCAGCTTGTGCTAGATTTTTTAGCGAACACTTATGACTCAGTGTAAGTATCTTAAAGGAATTGGGATTTTTAGAAAACACTTGTTATATCTTGTTATGTGGGTCAATATATTGATCATTGCATATCTCATAGCTGTTATGCTATAATTAAATTATAACAATTAACCAAGGATAACAGAGCCCTGTCATATAGTACTTTCAAGTTACTTCCTACTATTTAATTATTCTCTATCTACGTGAAGATAAATTCTACTAGCTAAAACATACAATTTATGAATTTTTAAAATGTAAGCCATATTTTGAAGGCAGAATCACTTTATGGTCTAAGACAATATCATGCCATGTCAACAAAAGACTTACTGTCCTGGTACTCTTGTGAGTAATAAATAACAGAATTCTTGAAGATGGTCAAGTTTACCTGGAGATTGAGACAGATTTGCTCTTTTTGTTTCTTTATTATCCTTCATCACTTTAATCCCTGTACTATCTGACCTTGCACATACTAAGTATAAAAGGAGGATTTGCTGACTGGATAGGTGAAGAAAAAATGAAGAGTGTAACAAACATTTGTAGAGTACTCACAAAAAACAGTCACCAAACAGAGATCTCTCGATTACTACTCAGAGCAATTCTATCTGGTTGATGCCATTATCCAAGTTCGCTAAATGGCACATTTGTTTATTGGAAATTCTCTGCCCAGTGACCCTCACATTATGTAGGAGAACTAAGAGGTTTGAACTCATTTTTTCTAGCCTTCTCCATAGTGTGTGCACACACTATCTCTAGTTTGTAGTTATTATAGTGAATAGATTCATAGGCACCTTGGTCAGGAATTCTATTAGCTGGGAGTACACAGCCTACGCACAGTAACTACCTCTCTGGCTGAGTAGAAGGAGTGTGCTCATGGGTTGTCTGTATTTCCTTGTGCCTGAGCCTGTGAATGTGTTTCTGGCTTCTTTCTCTCTCAGCTTCTCTTGTCAGCCTCAGGAGCATGATATAGTCTTAGCACTTTAGGGTCTCCTCATGTGCTGAGCTCTCCCCAAGTCTGAGCCCTGTCTCTATCACATAAATTGCTTCTAGTTACCTACAGTTCAGCCTTAATGTCTTACATGGCATGTATTGGTCCTTGATAAAGAGTGGTTGAACAAATAAATAAGTGAATGGTAAATGACACTTTTAAATTAAAATGTGATATAAACTTTGCATTTAAAAATGTTGCTATGATCTGTTGTCCCTCTTATTTTGTTCCAGGATGCTTTTCTCTGGTGGGCAGTGTGGCCATGTTGGCAGACCTGAAGAAGTTTTATTAATATACAAGATATTCCTTGTCATCATTTGTTTTCATGTCATTGTGGTTACATCCCTGAAAGGTAAGGTGTCAGTTTTTTCTTCCCTTCCTTCCTTCATTTGTTTAGTAGTAGTAGTAGTAGTAGTAGTAGTAGTAGTAGTAGTAGTAGTAGTAGCAGTAGTAGTAGTAGCAGTAGTAGTAGTAGTAGTATTTGTGCATGTGCTTATGATGGGGGGGCAGTATGTGCCATGGTATATGTTGGGAAGTCAGAAAACAACTTTGTAGAGTTGGTTCCCTCCTTTCACTTCTATGTAGGTTCCAGGAATCAAGCTCAGGTCATCTTGCTTGCAAGGCAAGTGCCTTTACCCACTGAGCCATCTTACTGATATTTCCTTCATTTTTTCCTGTCTGTCTTTTTTGTATGTATGTTTTGTGTCATTGGTCATAATGTTTAGTACAGTAAGATGTGTATTTATATGTAAATGGCTGTCATCATTTACATTTATTTGTGTGTGTCCATGTCTGTGTCCGTGTCCATGTCCGTGTCCATGTGTGTCCGTGTGTCCGTGTGTCCGTGTGTGTGTGTGTGTGTTCAGAGGACAACTTACTTGTTATAAGAGTTGGTTCTCTCCTTACACCATGTGAGTTCCAGAGATTGAACTCAGGCCATCAGACTTGCCTTTATTTGCCAGTCCCAATAGTTATCATTTTAAAATATACTGTTTATTGGCATTAAGTACAATCATATTTTTGGTGCAACTATCACCATTATTCATTTCCAGAATATTTTTATCATCCCAGTTTGTAACTATGTGCTTATCCTTCCTATAACTTCTATTCTTTTAGTTTGTATGAATTTGCCTCTTCCAGGCACTTCACATAAGTAGAAAAACAATATTTATCCCTTTGTGTCTGGTTTATTTCATTTAACATCTTTTCATTGACCATCTATGTTGTAGTTATGCATCAGAGTTTCATTCGTTTTTTTAAGACTAAATATATCCAATTGTATGTACAAGTGTCACATTTTGTATATTCATTCATCTCTTCCTGAACATTTTGTTTGTCTGTGTGTTTTTGTAGCTACTGTGAATAATGCTACTATGAACCTAGGTGTGTAAATATCTGACTCCCTGTTTTCATTTCTTTGAGTGTACACCTAGGATTAGAATTGCTGGGTCATTTGCATTTTTTGAGGAACTGACAGCCTGTTTTCCTTAGTGGCTATACATTTCACATTCTTACAAACAAAGCACAGGGATTCCAGTTTCTCCACATCCTTGACAACACTTGTTGTTTCCTTTTGTTTTGGTGGTAGGAATGAAGTAACATCTTACTGTGGTTTTGATTTGCATTTCCTTCACGATTAGTGATTTCAGCATCTTTGGGGGCACATAATTAGCCATTCTATCCCTTATTTGAAGAAATGTCTATTCATATCATTTTCCCATTTTAAAAATTGGGTTGTCCTTTTTTATTTTTAGTTGCTGACTTTTAGGAATTACTTATATATTATGGATAGTAATCCTTTTCATGTGTATGATTGGCAAATAGCTTCTATTTTCACTCTCCATAGTATCCTTCCACAAATATAAGATTTTAGTTTTGATGAAGTTTAATTAATATATTTTATCTTTATTGCCCATAATTTAGTATCAAATCCAAGCAACTCCCTTTGTTAAATCCAATGTCAGGAAGATTCACTACTATATTTTCTTCTAAGAATTATATAGGCCTAGCTCTTCTATTTAAGCTAAGTTTGACTCACTGAGGACTAATTTTGAGCCTGTGGCTATCCTATTTTTCTGTTATCATTTGTTGAAAGAACTGTCCTTTTTCCTTTGACAATCTTATCATCTTTGTCATATGACCAAATGTATGGGGATTTATTTTGGTGTTTGCTTTGAACAGTATCTACTTGATATAGGAATTGGAAAAAGAAGATAGTCAAAAGAAGCAGAATTTTTTTTCAGAAAGGGAGGCTCTTTGGAAGCGTATGGGAAAAGGTTGCATGGAGAGGTCTATGTGGAAGGGATTGGAAGGACCTGTAGCACTAAGGCACTAAGGCTTCAATCCTGTTTGGGTTTTTGTGTGGTTGTTTTGTTTTCTTTTCCTCTTCCTCTTCTTCTTCCTCTTCCTCTTCCTCCTCCTCCTCTTCCTCCTTTTCCTCCTCCTTTTTCCAGGGTCTTATGTAGTACAGGCTGGCCTCCAGCTGAAAATATAATTGAGGATGACCTTTAACTGCTGATTTTTTTGTCCCCATCTCCCAGGTACTGAAATTACAGGTGTGCACCACCATGGTCCAGCAAGAGTTTCAATTTCTGTGTGTACAACTGCCAAAAGAATAGTTATATAATGCATTGTATGTTTATTAGGAATAAGACTAGCAAATGAATTTTAAAGAAGGCAATATTAAATACACAGAGCAAGAGTTTTCTTATTCAGAAGACAGTGAAAATGAAAATATACTAGCAGAAAAAAAGCCAGGATGAGCAACAAAAAAAAATCTACTAGCAGGAAACACTAGTAACAACATAGACAAAGAAAACAAATATATCCATTTATACACAAACTAAATAAAAAGTTTTCAACGTGTTAAAACACAGCTGACAATCCTTCAAAGAGTAGACATGGGGACATGTAGCCAGGAAGCCATCATGCTTTTAACAAGGAAATGGTGGAACTGGAGAGATGGCTTAACCATTAAAGGCTGGGCTCACAACCAAAGATATAAAATAGGAAAATGACAAGGCAGGATTCACAACCAAAGATATAAAATAGGGAAATGACAAGGCAGGGGGAGATGACTTAGTGGGTAAAAGTGTTTGCCATGAAAGTCTGACAACCTGAGTTTAGATCACCAGAACCCATGGAAAAATACAAGCATCTATAATGCCAGGCACCCCTACCAGGAGATGAGATGTGGAGACAGGGGAG
Source organism: Mesocricetus auratus (assembly GCF_017639785.1). Classification (NCBI taxonomy): domain Eukaryota; kingdom Metazoa; phylum Chordata; class Mammalia; order Rodentia; family Cricetidae; genus Mesocricetus; species Mesocricetus auratus. The sequence continues at coordinate 20,471,424 of NW_024429188.1, read as the reverse complement.
TTTTCCGATGTTCTCAGGCCGACTAGCTCTGCTTACATAACAGCAAAGAGACTGTGTCTCAAACAAGGTTGTAAGGCAAGGACCAACACCCAAATGTTGTCCTCAGATCTCCACATGTATGCCATTGTATGTGTACACCTGCATCCATATATGTGAACAAGTGCACATAAAAGAAAGACAGGGGGAGGGGAAAGAGAGGGAGGGATGGAGAGAGAGGAAGAAAGAGAGAGAGAGAGAGAGAGAGAGAGAGAGAGATGACAGAAAGACAGACAGACAGGATAATACTTAGTCTGTATTATGTGCCAGGTCTCTAGCTGATTTGATTTACACTTGCCACTTGCTTAATCACCTCAACCAGATCTGTGGATGGAAGGTCCTAGTTGTACTCCATTCTCCGATTCTAGAAGCTGGAGCTCACAGAGATACGTAACTTTCCCAGGAGTTTTAGCTCCTGGGAAGTGGTAGAGATGGAATTTGAACCCAGGGGTTTGTGTCTAGATTTTACATTTGTAGCCACCAAACTAGAATTCTCAAATATAAAATGTACATCAGAATTACTTAAGAGGCCTGTTGAAGCACAATTGGCCCTTTCCCCAGAGTCTGATTTAGGAACTCTGGGGCAGACCGAGAACTGACATATCTAACCACTAGTGATGTGGTGCTAGTGATGCTAGTAGTCTAGGAACTACACTTCAAGAAGTACTGTTTGCACAACTCTGATTAGACATAAAGAGGCAGAGAAAGTGCCTCTTGATAAGTGTCAAGGTATACAAGTCCTGCTGTGACCAAGTGATGTCCGTATAAACTCTGCTCTCACAGATGCCTTCCTAAGACAGTAACACAATACTGGGGGATTGGCAGGACAAAAATCAACTGGCCTCACATTACAGGGGAGTAAATATCCCTGCGACCTTATTGGTTAAGAAGTGGCAGAGCCTACAAGATGCCAGATCTTCCCTTTAATGTTGCAGTATCTTCTTCCCACCACAGGAAGATGAGACAGGAAACTGAAATACAAGTGAAAAAAAATAAGCTGATCTAAATGAAGGATATGCAGTGGAAATAAGCCTTAGAAATGAAGAACTGGCCGGGCGTTGGTGGCACACACCTTTAATCCCAGCACTGGGAAGCAGAGGCAGGCGGATCTCTGTGAGTTCCAGGACAGCCTCCAAAACAATACAGAGAAACCCTGTCTGGAAAAACCAAAAAAAAAGTCTTTTAGAAATGAAGAACTGGGTATAGTACCACTTGAAACCCATCCTCCAAAATATCAAAAGAAAAAAAAGGAAATGAAAAGGAGGGATGAAGACAGGAAAGGAGAGGGGAGGGGAGGAAGGACAACGGCAGATAAACAGGAAATCTTGTGGCTCTGGAGCAAACGTGACAAGAAAGAATTGAGTGGTTGGTTGCTTAGAGCAGTTTGTCTATCTCATACTCCAACTTTCTATGCTGGGATCAGTTTTCTGTTATTGAAGTAAAATGTTCCTTTTGCCTTGTAGTTTGGGAGGTTTCAGGCCATGGTCAATTGGCCCCATTTCTTTTGGGGCCTGTGGTCAGGCAGCACAACATGCCAGGGGATGGGTAGCAGTGAAAGCCCATGCAACTCATGGTAGAACAAAAGGAGAAAAGAGAAGAAGGCAACTATGGAGTCCATTGTCCCTTTCAGCAGCACACTGTCAAAGAACTCAAGCCTCCCAGCAGGCAGCTTTCCATCACTTCCCAATAGCAGCTAGTTGGCAACCAAACCTTTAACGCATATGACTTCAGGAGACTCTCTGTATCCAAATGATCTTCACACAACGGTTCTAAATATGAAGCCTCAAGACTTGTACCATCATCATCACCTTTGGGATTATTAGAAATGAGTAATCTAGGGCCATCCTAATCCTGCTGAGTCAGAAACTCTAGAGGGAGCCCAGCATTCTTTATTGTAAATACTTCTCTAGGTAACACTGTTATATACTGGGTAAAAACACTAGTTAAAACACAACTTCCGGCCCCATGTTTAGGGCAAAATGCTGGAGAGATATGAGATTTGACCCTACACATGCTATGATATGGTCTTCACTTGCCACTTCACCATCATCTGTTACAAAAACAATCCACGAAGGCAAATGATTTTTTTGAGCAAAGTGTTTTTTAGATAGTTTTGGTTTTGTTTTATGTGTAGAATGTGTTTATTTGTGTGTGTCTATGTGACTCTGTATGCTAGAAGAAAGCACTGGACTTCTCAGCACTAGAGTTACAGGTATTTGTGGGACACCTGACTTGTTATATGGATGCCAGTGTCTGACCCCCAGTTCTCCAGATTATGCAGCAAGCACTCTTAGCCACTCCAGTTCCATGTTTTGAGATTTTGAAAGATTTAAATGGGAGTTCTTTGCTGTTTCTCAGAACTTTCCATAAGTATTTATTCATGCTGATAGTCAGTTTGTTAACAATAGCTATGTTCTTTCCATTGCTCTAAGCCCTTAAAAAGAAAGTCTTTTAAAATTCATCTAATAACCCTTTGCAGTTATCACTGTTATTATTTTGTTTTACAGATAGGGAAACTGAGGCATAAGGAGTTTGCTTTGTGTAGCTTGCTCTTGGTGGGCCAGTTAAAAGAGATTGCAAGATTCTTTGGCAATCCTGGGTAGTATGGCTAATGTCCATCATCCTGGCCAGTATTTAATAAAGCTTGCTACAGATTCAGTTGAGAGAGAGAGAGAGAGAGAGAGAGAGAGAGAGAGAGAGAGAGAGAGAGAGAGAGAGAGAGAGAGACCAAGACTATGATTTAAACTCAGGTCCTATAGCCACAAAGTTTATAATTATAATCATTTATAATCTCTATACTACATTTCTTTCTGTACTGCTTCAAACTTACTATATTGCTGGGGCTGACTTTGAACTTCTGATTTTCTGGTCTTCACCTCCCAAGTGCTGAGATTACAGTTGTGCACTACCATGTGTGGCTTTCTTTAGCCATCTTAACCCCTCTGCTGTGTGAGACTCTGTTGATTATTATCTGTGCATCTATACAGTAAAAATAAACAGTGGTAGAATGCCTAATGATGAGAATCACTGAATATAGGTGGTTCAGACCACTCAGATACCTCAGAGCCACATCTCCCACTGAAGAACTGAGACGGGAGGATGACAAGTTCAAGACCAGCCAGAGCTATATAAGGGACAGCCTGCTATCCCTTGGCAGGATAGTACTGAACAATGTTCTCCATTAGTTCCTCGGCTGGATTGTGCCACCATGCCCGTAGTAGTCACCTGCTCCTTGATGTCCCTATTATTGGCTTTGCTTCTCTCTGTGTTTCACTCAAATGCTTCCTACCCCTACTTATTGGTGTCAACTCCTCACCTCTGCTTAGAAATATATTCCCCTTCAATATTCAGCCAAAAACTTCTTCCTCTATAAAGCTGAAGAGAAATCTCACAGATCTCTTTCTCTGATATGCCCTTCTCTCTTTATCCCTCCTCCTGATGGGTGCCACCAGGGATTGTGCTGATCATGATCTTCATGTGCACTCCATGTCTTTTGGTGCATCCTCAGTGCCAGGTGGGAAAGGAGACTGGGTAATGGGCTAGACTGATGGGATAATGGGTAGACTAATGACAGGAAAACTAATGCATACATGATCTTATGTATCTTTCTCCAAAACTTTTCATGGTAGGCATTGTTTCCACTCCAATTTACAGGTGGAAAAACTATGTTTCAGAGAAGTGAGGTCATTTGATCAGAGTTATGGGGCTATGAAGATCTTGGCATTGTCAGAGTTAAAACCTGTCACTCAATTTCCTCTGAGCTGGACTTCTTCATTTTCTTCTATACCTATTATTCTTAGGTTTGGCCATGAGGGATCATAAAGGCTGAGTTGGAGGAAAGACAGAGAGGAAGAGCAAGGAAAGAGATACCTTGATAGAAAGAGCCACTATGGGGTTAACGAGAAATCTGGCACTAAGGAAATTCCCAGGAATCCACAAAGATGACCCCAATGAAGAATCTAAGCAATAGTGGAGAGGGTGCTTGAACTTCCCTTCCAATATAATCAGATTTAGGACTAACTTAAATGCCATTATAGAGCCTTCATCCAGTAGCTGATGGAAGCAGAGCTATAGACCCACAGCTAAACACTGAGCTGAAATCTTGGAACCAGTTGTAGAGAGGGAGGAGTGATGAGCAAAGGGGTCAAGACCATGTTGGGGAAGTCCACAGAAACATCTGACCTGAGCAAATGGGAGCTCACGGACTCCAGACTGACAACTGGGGAACCTGCACAAAACCGAACTAGGCCCCCTGAATGTGAGTGACAGTTGACAGTAGAATTATCCCTAGTGCATGAACTAGCTTTTTGGAGCCCATTCCCTATGGAGGGGTGTCTTACTCAGACTAGATATAGGGGGAGGACCTTGGTCATGCACTAAAGAATGTGATAAACTTTGATGACTCCCTATGGGAAGCCACACCCTCTCTGAGGAGTGGATGGAGAGTGGGGCAGGGAGATGGTGCTGGAGTGGGAGGATAGTAGGGAGAGGGAACTGGGATTGGTATGTAAAATAAGATTGTTTTAAAATTTAAAAAACTGTCACTGAGATTGGAGAGGCAGAGAAGAAACACTGGGGCAAGCTACTAGAGACCAATGGTTCCCCAGTTCTAGAATGCAAACACAGTAGCTTCACCCTGGAAGCCTGAGAGGTGACTCAGTAGCTCTTGTCAGCAGGGAGAGGTGGGTCTGACACTCTTGTGAGGCTACCAGCCAAGTGAAAGAATCCTCAGACTTTAACACACCAATTGTCTTGCTAGATGACTTTTTGGAGAGTTATTTTCAGTCTATTGGAAACCCAAATCAGTTCTGGTGGGTCACTACTCATCTCCATTTCCTAGTTCTTCCTTCCTGGGCTAATGCCTTATTTCTTTCTGGCTGTTGAAGGAGGTCTCCTTTTAGGTACAACTATTCTGTTTTCCAGAGGGTGAATGACATAATAGTGGAAGATGGTTATAATCTCATTCCTGCCAAATTGTCTTCACCATTTGGAAACAATTACACATTTGAAGCAGCTTGGTGAGCTCATAAACTATAATCCCCAACTTTCTCTCTGGGCTGGGTCTGGAGATCTCGCTGTGCTACAGACGCTTCCGGTGATAAGTTGCTTTATAATTCCCCTTCTCCAATCCTCACTGTCTTTCTTCTTACCTTCTCATGATTTGTTCTCCAATATCCATTCTTCCTTGCAGGGAAAATGTTAATGAAGTAGTAGGTGGACTAAAATATCCTTTTTGGTAATCCTCTCCTGCCAAGCCCATTGCTGCTCTCCTCCCTCTATCTCCACTTTGTGCCTGTGAAACTGAAATTAAGAATTTCACCATGACATGGATCATATGAGAAGCTCAGCTAATCTCACAACTCCCCCCAGATCCTGGCCCTGCACCCAGGCATGGAGTCACTTCTGTTGGGCTGTGACTCTCCCTAGAAGGTAGAATGCTGACAAGGGATTATAGAAATTCAGAATAGATTATGGGGAGTGCTGATAGCAGATGAAACTGTGTCCCACTTTTTTTTTTTACCTAAACTCCTGTAAGGAACCCTCAAAGGGCCCATATATAGATCGACACAGGACAAAAATAGAGATGAGTGGCATAACTGATTTAGGCAAAGAAAAGCCTAGGGGCAGTCTCCCCAAGTGTGTCTCAGCTCTTACGTGGCAGATAGGGACTCTAAATGGCCCTTGGAATCCTAACAGGTCGTTGTATTGAGAGTCATGGAAGAGACAAAGTAGCAAAGACTATGGCATGAAGAACCCAGACAAATGCTTCATGAAGGATACTTGTTGGTAATAGCTGAAGGGAACTTTTTCAAGGTGGGATAGGCTTTTAAGAGATAAGACCATGGGCCCCCTAGGTGCAGCCTTCAGCCCTGGGTGCCAATTAGATTCTGACTGTAATAGTTGCTTTAATTATTGCTGTGACAAAGTACAGAGTGGGGGGAAATAGAAAGGGAGAGGGAGAGGAAGAAGAAGAGAGGTGGTGGTGGGGGATCAGGACAAGTTTTTTTTTTGACTCACAGTTCCAGGGTATATAGTCCATTGTGGCAGGGAAGTCATTGCAATGGGAGCTTGAAGCAACTGGTCAGATTGCACCCTCAGTTAAAAAACAGATACGATTGCTGCTGTTTGGTTTCTTTTCTCCTTTTTATTTACTCCAAGCCCTGAAGTGGTGCTGTCTACATTTAAGGTGGCTCTTCCTCCCCCAATTTACCTACGTTAGAAACTCTCTCACACACATGCTCAGTGGTTTGGTCTCAACAAAATTGGAAATCTCATCAAGATTGTAGGCTTCAACGGACGCGGAAGCCGAACTCCAGGGAAAGAGACCGAGACTTCCTGTGTGCTGTCTTTTATGCCTTCCCCCGTAACGCCCCTAGCCATGCCCAAAAGTGGGCCTGGCTAGTGACGTAGTTCCGCCTACGTACATATGCGTCTTTACGTCCAGCCGTATACGTCTTTAGTCCTGCCTAAAGTGGGTGTGGCTAGCGGTGTGGTAAACTGCCCTTTTATTACCTCATCTGTATGCGCCACTAGTAAGTCACATGTTTAATGGCGGCATCAGACTTCCTCCTACAATTCCCCTTTTAGTCTAAAAAAGGACAACTAAATTGTGTCCATGAACAAAATGTATCAAACTTCCATCTAAACCTAAACTTATCTGAAAGAAACACCCAAATATGAACACCTCCTTCCAATCCCAACTCTAAAATAATTGAAAACTAACATTAACAGGTGTAAACTATCTTATAATATCAATAGTAGGGAGAGGGGGCGTGGAATTCTTAAAACTACTTCTTGCTTAGATGGGACGATGATAATTTCATGGGGACCTGTGAAAAGAAAATGTTAGTATAACAAAATCTCAGTAGATCAGACAGTCTCAGTATGGCAGGAGATGCTTGATTGAAGTTCCTGACTGGGGTTCTAGTGTTGATTGAAGCTCTCATCTGAAGCTCTGGCCAGATTGTAGAAGATGTGCCGTTTCAGTTTCTTGATCCGGAGTTGTGTAGAGTGATGTAGTTTCAAGCCAGTTTCAGGATAGTGCTTGTCAGGTGGAGTCAATGATGTGGGGCAGTTCAGATGCCTCCAGTCGAATCAGGTGAAGTCAAGGAAGTGGATCCTCATTCTCTTTCGGAAGCAGTTGAAGATTGCTGTCAGGAAATCCCTTGTTCTCTGGAAAACTCAAACATTAATGTTAACAAAGAAATATTTTAACTTTCATATGTATGCATACAGAAGAGGTGACAATAGGGAAGATGGAAAACATGGAGGAAATTAGACTGTTCAGAAAAAGAAATCCACAGATAACAGTCCCTCATTTTGTTTCTTCTGTCTTATATCAATGGCTCTTTGATATAATACAGAAATTCTGAATTGTATTTAAATAATATGCTTGAGTTTAGAGTAGGAGAGCCAATCCAACTCCAAAGCCAGCTTCAGTTAAATGAATGGGAACTGAGGTATGTGAAGAAATAAAGATAAAAGGGTACTATGAAAAAACAAAATAGAGAGATTTAGACTTTGATACCACACAGTGAGATACTGTTTGTTTGATGGTCCTCAGGGTAGCTATTCATTCTTCTACAGGAATCCATAAGTCCAGTATTCTTTGCTGAGTTTACCTGTGAATACAAAAAACAAAACACTTCTCTTTCCTTTTAGGAGGTCACTTTACCCATGGTGGACTATGAATTTGTAGATGGGCTGTTATCTTCCTCCTCCTGAGATGTTTTCTGTTCTGATCGAATTTTTATTAATTTTGATGGAACCCAAACCTTTTCTTCTCCTGTGGAAACAAAAGCATAACCCCTTCCCCAACGTAACACATATCCTGGTTTCCAGACTGAGGTCATAACATCCTTAAAATACACCGGTTGGTTCAGTTCAGAAGTCTTCTCTGTAGTCCAGTGTCTTTCTGCTGCAGTTTGTCCTTTTTCATCAGAATTAAGAAAATTCAACGTTAGTAAAGCATTGTGTAACCTGTGTTTAGGTGTCTTTGTTTTCCCTGGCTGTTTATGAAGCATCTCTTTTAATGTTCGGTTAGATCTTTCAATTATTGCTTGTCCTGTGGGATTGTAAGGTATACCAGTTACATGTTTTATATTATAATATTTGAAGAATTGTTCCAATTTACTGGAGACATATGCTGGACCATTGTCAGTTTTTATTGTTTTAGGTATACCCATAACAGCCATTACACCTAAGAAGTGTGTGATAACAGAGTCAGCTTTTTCAGAGCTGAGGGCAGTAGCCCATTGGAAGCCTGAGTACGTGTCTATAGTATGGTGTACATATTTCAAACTGCCAAATTCTGGGAAGTGAAATACATCCATTTGCAAAAGTTCATTTCTGTGAACACCTTTAGGATTACAACCTGCTGGTAATGGAGTTTGATTGTACAATGAGCAACTGGGACAATTTCTTACTATTTCTTTGGCTTGTTGCCAGGTGATAGAAAAATCCTTCTTTAAACCTTTGCTGTTAACATGGTGTTTCTTATGAAATTCTGAAGCTTCCAACACATTACCTACTAATAAACGATCAATTTCATCATTGCCTTGTGCCAGAGGACCTGGCAGACCTGTATGGGATCTGATGTGTGTTATATATATAGGATGAGTCCTGTTTCTGATGATTTCCTGCAATTGTAAAAACAATGAGGTTAATTCTGTATTATCAGGAACAAATTCTGCAGTCTCAATGTGCAAGATGACTCTTTCTGCATACTGAGAATCCGTGACTATATTGAGAGGCTCTGTAAAGTCTTTAAGTACCATGAGAATGGCATATAACTCTGCCTTTTGTACGGAGTTGTAAGGGCTTTGAACTACTTTACTTATTTTTCCTGATTTATACCCTGCTTTACCTGATTTGTTTGCATCCATGTAGAACGTAAGAACTCCAGAAATAGGTGTTAGCCTCACAATACGTGGAAGAATCCAAATTGTTTTCTTTATGAATTTGATTCTCTCTGTTTTGGGATAGTTATTACTAATACTTCCCAAAAAGTCACTGCAAGCTATTTGCCAATACTCATTATCCTTCCATAAGGAGGAAATTTCCTCATTCGTTAAAGGTACAATAATTTCAGCTTGGTCTTTCCCAGTCAGTTGACGAAGCCTTAATTTATGTTTTAATATCAAATCTGAGACCTTTTCTATATAGGTTTTCAATTTTTTATTTTGTTTATGTGGCAGAAATACCCATTCTAGAATGATGTCTTCCCTCTGCATTAATATTCCTGAGGGGTATTCTCTAGATGGTAAAATAACCAGAATACAGTCCAGATTTGGATCCACACGGTCCACATGTGCTTCTAATATTCTCTTTTCTACCCATTCTAATTCTTTTTCAGCCTCAGCTGATAGTACTCGTGGGCTGTTTAGGTCTTTATCTCCTTTTAAAGCCATTTTCAGGTGTTTTAAATCATGCCCTTCTACACCAATAATCATCTGTAATTGAGAGATTTCTCCTAATAGTTTTTGAAGATCATTAAGAGTCCGGTAACGATCTCTTCTGATCTGTACTTTCTGTGGTCTAATTTTCTGAGCATCTATTTTATAACCTAAATAGTTAATAGAATCTCCTCTTTGTATTTTTTCTGGGGCAATTTGTAATCCCCAGCGAGGCAAAATTTCCTTTACTGCCTCAAACATCTTTTCCAAGGTATCCTTATTTGAATCAGACAATAATATGTCGTCCATATAATGATATATTAACGAATGTGGAAATTTTTTTACGAATTATTTCTAGAGGTTTATTCACAAAATATTGACACAAAGTTGGACTGTTTAACATACCTTGAGGTAGTACCTTCCACTGGAATCTCTGTACCGGACGGGAATTATTATAGGTAGGTACCATGAAGGCGAACTTTTCTCTGTCGTTTTCTTGTAACGGTATGGTGAAGAAACAATCTTTTAAGTCTATAACTATAATTGGCCAATCCTTAGGAATTAGAGAAGGCAACGGCATCCCAGGTTGTAGAGACCCCATAGGCTGAATTACCTTGTTGATGGCTCTAAAATCAGTAACCATTCTCCACTTACCAGACTTCTTCTTGACAACAAAAACAGGCGAATTCCATGCACTAGTTGATTCCTCAATATGTCCAGCATCTAGCTGTTCCTGAATTAACTTCTCCAAAGCCTCTAACTTCTCAGATGTCATAGGCCATTGACCCACCCAGACGGGTTCATCTGTCAGCCATTTTAATGGTAGAGCTTTTGGTTGCTCTGTAGGTTTGGCACTAGCATCTTGCTTCTGTACAGCCTGTACATTTGGCATCTGTTTTCTGTACTGTCTTACTATATTCTTTCTACCACTAAGAGCTTGTCTATAATTCCTAGCTGATACAGGAGGAATGTTAATCTGCGTATTCCATTGCTGGAGTAGATCACGACCCCAGAGGTTTATAGCAATATCTGCAACATATGGCTTTAACCTTCCTCTCTGTCCTTCTGGCCCAATAAAGTCAATCCATCTAACGCTCTGTTTAACTTCAGATAGGGTTCCAATCCCTAAGAATTGAATATTAACCTCTTTTAAAGCCCAGTTGTGTGGCCAGGACTGCTGATTAAGGATAGTGACGTCACTTCCGGTGTCCAGTAATCCGTAAATCACCCTATTATTTACCTTAACTGGAAGTTTGGGTCTATGATATTGTATAGAAGTTTGCCAAAATATATGTTTTGTATCTCCTCCTGATGTAATTGATTCATCCTCTGGAGCTAATGTATTATCCAGTGCCGTATTATTTACAATGGGCAGTGGATCTTCTAATTGTCCTGGGAGAGGCTGTCCTCCACTGTCACTGGGAATGACCAGATAATCTTCCTTTTCGGGGCTCCATTGAGCCCCGGAACCCCGTTTCCCTGCTGTAAAGATCTACCTTGTCTGTCTATTGTGGAAAAGCATTCATCAGTCCAATGGCGCCCCTTCCCACACCTCCTGCATAGACCAGGAGGCTTAGGCCTTCTGTTTGATGCATTCCTGGTAAAAGCATTATTTCTAGGAATGCGTTGTCTACAGTTCCTACTAAGATGTCCTATTCTACCACAGTTAAAGCATGTTGCATCTTTACGCCTATTTAAATTCTTTGAGATTGCCTTCCCTACCCATGCCTCTATATCATCACAGGTAGGGTATTTGGCATCCTGGTGCCTCCTCAAGCCTGTAGAAATAGCTTCACCTACCCAAGCTCCTGTATCCTGACTTTTACATTCCAGGTTCGCTGTATGTAGGACCCATTCCTCCAATGGCGCTGATCTTATTTTTAATGGCCAAATTACCTGCCTGCATTGAGGATTCGCATTCTCATACGCCAAAGATTCTATAAGGAGACGCCTGGATTCTGGGTTCGCTACCTGTACTTCTACTGCTCTGGATAATCTCGAAAAATTCAGTGAACCTTTCCCTTGGGCCCTGTAATACCTTGGTGTAGGGTTGCATTATCTCTCCTGTTTCACAAACCTTATCCAAGGCATTTAAAGCAGCTGTACGGCACAAACACAACATGTGCTCGTCATATGCAGATTGAACCTGCGTGTCAGCGTAAGGACCCTCCCCAAGAATCTTGTCTTGGGGTACTTCATTTCCGTTCTGTAATTCCTGAATTTCTATAGCTTTTGCTTCTTGCCTCCATAAAGCTCTCCATTGAATTTGACAAGAATTTTCGAGCACTGCAGAGGCTAATTGGGCCCAGTCTTTTGGGGTTACTTCATTTACAGTAGCCCATGAGGTTAGGAGCTCTCTGACAAAGGGAGAATGAAGACCATACATGACAATGGCCTCCTTAATATTTTTTAGATCCTTCATCTGTATAGGCTCCCAGTGATAAGCAATGGGACCATTTGATTGTTTTTTCGTTGCTGGTTTTTCTGTTACAGATACTGGAAAAACCATAGGGGAACGCATAGCCACCTTAGGGAAATCATTCCGGCATTTGAGAAGCTTTGGGAAACTCCTGTCCTGACCTGTTGCCTGTATTTCTGATTCTGAAGTATCAGATTGAGCATCTTCTAAATCCTGCAGTCTATTCATCATTGTTTCTCTGAGCTCTTGAAGTTCTTGGGACAAATAATTTTCTAAGGACGTCAGGGAATCTTTCATTTTTTTTACACTCATCATTTACATGTGATTCCAAATTTCTAATATTCTCATCCTTAGCAAGTACCTCAATAGCATGTAAACTGCCTTCTACAAATGATATTCTATCAGTTAGTTTATCATTGCTTTCAGACATGGAACAATTCTTTTCTGCTAGCATTTCAATTTTATGTTCCAGTCTTTGTAATTTGCTAGTGAAATCATCAAACATGGAACCGTGTTTTTCGTTAAATGTTTCCACATTATGTTCCAATTTTTCAATTCTATCTGTGGAACACATTTTTCCTGAAAATAATTCAATTTTGTGTTCCGTCTCTTTAAACCTGTTCGTCAGACCTACATTATCATTTTTAATATCCTGAATATTTTCTACCAACCCTTTCTTACTCTCCTGCAATGAATTTTGCACTTCCTGAATCCTTTGTATTAAGATTTCAAAACTATCCTGCGATGACTGTATGACCTGTATAAGTTTATTCCTATTTTTGAGCCATTTCATTAACAAAATTATATTGATTATGAAGCTAATAATCACCATCGTGGGTAGGAAGTACCTTTCAGGTAGGTCCTCAACCCTTTCTAAAATCCCATCCATACAAAAATCAAGAAAATTCTTAACATCCTGCATCATAATGTTAGCTGTTGACAATGTATAAAGCAGTTACGTTTGTTACCAATGGAGTAATTCAGGCCGAAATCAACCGGCTGCCAGCGAAAGAGCACGTGGCCAGAGTCAGCAGGCCGCCAGTAAAACAGCACGTGGCCGCGAGAGAAATCTTGGAATACCACCTAACCTTACCGGCAGGTAGAAGGTACTGGTTCCTGGTGGCAGGAATTGTGCCTTGCCGAGCGAAGTGGTGAGGAACTTAGTGAAAGGAGAGTCCACGTGTGCCTGGTCGGGCCGAGAGAAGCCGCTTTTCTGGGCGCCTGGATCCGGATTCTAATCCCGCTCCCGACACCAAACTGTAGGCTTCAACGGACGCGGAAGCTGAACTCCAGGGAAAGAGACCGAGACTTCCTGTGTGCTGTCTTTTATGCCTTCCCCCGTAACGCCCCTAGCCATGCCCAAAAGTGGGCCTGGCTAGTGACGTAGTTCCGCCTACGTACGTATACGTCTTTACGTCCAGCAGTATACGTCTTTAGTCCTGCCTAAAGTGGGTGTTGCTAGCGGTGTGGTAAACCGCCCTTTTATTACCTCATCTGTATGCGCCTCTAATAAGTCACATGTTTAATGGCAGCATCAGACTTCCTCCTACACAAGATGACACTCAAGATTAACTATCACATGTAGGAACCCTCCAGGTTGAGAGAGATCACTGCAGAGGCCATTGAGAACTCCAGGCTGAGCAATAGATGACTTCACAATTTCACACTCCCTTTTCCTTGTGTCCTATTCCTAGCCTGCATGCCCTATTGAGTATGAGAAGAAACAGGAGAAAAACAAAGATCTTGTATTTATTCAATTGACACTGAAATAACTGGGGCCCATTTAGCAAAAGGGAGGCAATGATCTTTTTTGTGTGTGGTGTTGGGGATTGAGCACAAAGCCATATGCATGCTATTTCAGCACTTTACTGCTGAGCTACATCCCTGGAGCCAACAAAAAAGCTGCTTTCGGTCATCAGATTTCAGGATCCCTTCCCTCTTCTATCTGCGTAACTAAAGCACCAAACAAGGCAAAGCAATTCTATACATCAATGGGAGTTCAGCGTTTTTGTTTATTTGTTTTTTGTAGTTACTGTTCCTACAGCTCAATTATATCTGTAAACCTTAAGACATGCTAAAAGTCATACATAGTAGACCCTTAAGGTATGTTTTTACCATGCTAGGAATTCTTGAGGGCCATTATCATATCCTGAATTAAATGTTGCTTTCTGGTTTCATCTATCCAGGTGCTTGAGGGTAAAGGTAACTAATCTCCTATCTCTTGATTGTCCCCCATAGTGTCTAGTATATGGTAAGTACCCAGTCAATCCTAGTTAGCTGATTGGAATTGATTTGTGACCATAGACTAGAGCTTAGAGATTTTCTAAAGTATGGACCTTTTTCCACAGCTCATACGTCATCAGTGTTATTGTCTGACTCCAGTGAGTTGCAGTAGAACACATGCTACCCCTCCAAACATATAGACTTCAGTGAGGAGACTGTATCTTGCCAAGAATTCCTGTAGAAAGATATGTTTTCCCTCCTCATAGGAAGTGTGATGATCTCACTTGATGGCCCACTGAGATTCTTTAAAAGTCTGACATCTATGAGTTAATCCACCCAATCTTAAGGTGCTCAGATTCCTAATTCATTATCCTGGATTTGGGAGGAACATTGGGTTCTGCCTAGGACATAATGCCTTTCAGAGAATTCCATATGATATCTGGGTGGCTTGTTATCTAAGCCAGGCTCTCAAACTTGGCTGTTCCATGGAATCCCCTGGGGGAAATTTTAAAGAAAACCTGCCACCTGCATCTACCACTATGCCATTGGTCTGGGTAGGTAGCCTGGGTACTGGACTTCTTTAACATGACTTAAATGATTCCAGCAGGACCTGGAGCCACTCATATCTGTGATTCCCATCTGAAGGATGGCTCTTATTCAAAGTTCTGGTTATGAAAGCGAAAACATTTCAAAGTCTTTTTCTTTAGACTGTGATGGAGATTGAATCCAGGGTTTTGTTCATGCTAAGCAAGTACTCTACCACTGCTCTATGTCCCCAGCCCCAAAGCCTTAAGTATCAGGCTTTCTTGGACCACCAGCCCCAAAATCATGACACAGAGATTTATTAGTTATGAATGCTTGACCTTTTCATATGTTTGTCCCACTAGCTCTCAGAACTTAATTAGCCTCTGTCTCTTCATCTACTTTTGTTTCTTTGGGACTTTTTCCCTTTCTTTCATCCTGTATGTCCCACTTTCCTGCTTTCTCTATGTCTGTCTGACTGACAGCTACCTGACTGGCTGGCCCCTGGCATCTTCTTCTCTTTCTCACTCATTCTGTCTGGAGCCTAGATTCCTCCTCCTTATTTTCTGTGCCCGTCAGCCCTGCCTATCCCTCTACTGCCTAGCTATTGACTGCCCAGCTTTTTATTAGACCAATTAGGTGCCTTAGGCAGGCAAGGTAAAACAAATGCAACACATTTTATATAGTTAAACAGATATTCTATTCTGCAACAGCCATATAGTTTTTAAAAATAAATATTTTTAATGAGCAAAATTTAAAGACTTTTAAAATTACAATGAGGCCAGCAAATCTTTTGGCTTCAAAATTGGTAAAAGTTGAGCCAGGCAGTGGTGGCACGCGACTTTAATCCCAGCACTTGGGAGGCAGAAGTAGATGGATCTCTGTGAGTTTGAGACCAGCCTGGTCTACAGAGCAAGTTTCAGGACAGTCTCCAAAGGTGCAGAGAAACCCTGTGTCGAAAAAACAAAACCAAACAAAAAATTGGTAAAAATTATAGAGTGTCTCTTGCTAACTGGTAAAAAATGCCTTGCCCTTTATGGAAGTCCCAGTATCTCTTTGTATAATTCAGTAGCCATAGCTCATAACACTAATGTTGACAACAGTAGCAGCAACAACATGATTGCATTTCTGTAGGTCTTCATAATTTACAAGATACCTTGGCACATGTTATCTCACTGAGGTAGACAAACTTATAATAATCCTTACTTTACAAATGGAAGATGGGGGCCCAAAAAGAAATAATATCAAGGACTGGAAAGAAGTTCCCCAGAACCCTGTGTGTGCCAGACTGTCAAAAGTGCTTATTTAGGGCTTGGAAAGTTTGAGTCACTTCCAAGTTCACACAGCTGGCAAGTGGAGGTGGTAGGACTCTAGAATTTGTGTTCTTAACTGCTTCCGCAGTGTTTACTCACAGAGGCACATGAGCATGGTTTTTATATGACTTTGCCATGCATGATTCATTCTGGGATGGATTTGTATCCCCCAAAGAACTGGGTAAAGATTAAGAAAGGTCCAAAGGAATGAAAACCATAGTTCCACTGATTTTACTTACTAGGGATTAGGCTGATGTTTCAGGGGAGCATGTTAATAAAATGAACCTTGAGAGGGGGTACACCCTTAGTTCAATTAGCAAGAGAGCTCGTGTAAATAAGATCACAGGCCCATGAAAACAACCCACTAAGATACAGCACAGATGCTTTCCCAATGATGCTATGACCATCATGTTTAGTCTTTTACATGATGTCTTATTTGGTCCATATCCTTTATTCCATTTTTTCTTTTAGAAATTTAGAGTTCTTTCATGGGACTATAATATTCAATACAGTATCAAATTATTTTTAATTTAAGGAGAAAAATATAAATACAAGATGGAGAATACACTTGCTTCAAGAAGTAAATTCAAGTGGCTTATGATGGTATTATTAATTGGATGGTTAAGAATTGGCAAATGAGCCACACAGCTGTATTGCCTTCCAACTACATGGACATTTTTGCTTGTTGTTAATTTGAAATATGTTTTGCCACTAATCAAAACTGGATTCACAGTACCATCAAACAAATTCTGTGTTGGGAGTACAAGCAGGAAACAATTGAGTTTTGTTTACTGAAGAATTTTCATTTTCCAAGAATAAACTGTTTGAGGTCAGAGCCTTTGATTTGTTTCTTACTGTAACTTCCACATCTGACACACAGTAGGCCTTCAACATTTCAGATTTTTTAAAAAGTAGGACAAATTACCTGCTATTTCTTTTACTTGAACTATGTAGTGTTCTTAGGGATATTCTCACTAATCAAACATTAAAGAATAGATGAGAATGTTTCATAGTTAGACGAGAAATCATATAGCATGAAAATCACATAGTAAACATCGTTATGTTTTGAATATTCTCTATAAGTTACTAATACCATATTATTTTCACAACGAGAAAAATGTTCCCTTTATTATATAAAGGTAAACTCCACCCAGGAACACAGAAGAATACAATCTGAATGAATAGTAATTACAATTTTTGGTTGGTACTGTTGTGATAAAATGATTTACAAGTGTGGTTTAATTTCATTCAAAGTAATCAACCCCATTTTGTAAGCAAGGATATATAAACAGAAATGGTGGCATCTTAATCAAGACAGAGCCATAACCAAGTTAGTTTCCCTGGAGCACCAGTCTCTTAGTCACACTGAATGAAGGCTTGCTTAGCCTTCATACATCAGAAATAAATGGTTGTGGGCACTTTAAAGCAAGCAATTATCAAGCCAGAGTCATGGATTGTTAAAATTGAGGAGTTCCAGATCAGATGTTCAAAGCCCATTAGAAGTGATCTCATGTGAGTAAGGTCACAATGCCATTAAAAAAAAAGAAAAAAGAAAAGCCACCAATTATAAATTAAGATTCTTTTGCAGCAATGTTGTGGCCATCTTGTTTAGTTTTTTACATGGTGTGATTTGAAAGAAAGTTGCCCCCAAAGGGAGTGACACTATTAGGTGTGGCCTTGTCAGAGTATGTGTGGTCTTGTTGGAGGAAGTGTGTTGCTGTGGAGGCAGGCTTTGAGGTCTTATATATGCTCAAGCCATGCCCAATGAGATAGACCACTTCCTGTTGCCTGTGAGTCAAGATATAAGAGGCCTTACCCTCTCCGAGGAGCAGACTGGGGAGTGGAGGGAGCTGGAGGAAAGGAGGGAGTGAGAACTAGAATTGGAATGTAAAAAATGAATTATTAAAAAAGAACTCTCAGCTCTTGCCCCAGCACCATGTCTGCCTGCATGCTACCATACTCTCCAGCATGATGATAGTGGACTAAACCTCTGAAAATGTAAGCTGCCATCTCAGCTAAATGTTTTCTTTGGAAGAGTTGAAATGGTCATGGTGTCTCTTCAAAGCAATAGAAACCCTAAGTAAGACACATGCTGTCCTGTTTTGTTGTGGGAAAAGCCATTAGAACAGAAACTAGCAATTTACAAAGGCATAGGGACCTGATAAGGATCTTCCACATATGAGTACAGCAGCAAGGATTAAGGGTTAAATGTGGCATCAAAACAGAGGCAACTAGAAAAAGGTAACTTTCCTGACTAAATGGGCTTTTTCCTCCTTTTAAGTTGGAATATTCATATTCAACCTTTTTTAGTGTTTTTTTTTTACCAGCACATTAGTTGTCATCAGATCTGGCTCGTCACATGGTAGTCCCCCTCTTGAGGGTCCTGGAAAAACTACGATCTAGTGGTTTTCTGGCAACAAAGCTGAGAGGGTAAATCATAAAGAAAGGGGAATTCATATTCAGGCTGAAAATGGAAAGTAATCCTTCCATTCAAACTGATTGCCTGATTTTGACTTTGTCACTGTCATGACAAAGAAGAGAGAAAATGGTGGCTAGGGACAATGATTTTGGCATTAATCTTATCCCATAAATAGCTTAATGGGCATTAATTACTGAATTGCGCCCTTTTAAATGTACATACATACATATATGCTGATTTTTCGAGACAGGTTTTCTCTGTGTAATAGTCTTTTTAGTTGTCCTGGAACTTGCTCTGTAGACCAGGCTGACATCGAACTCACGGAGATCTGCCTGCCTCTGCCTCCCAAGGGCTGGAATTAAAAGCGTGCACCACCATCTATCACCTGGCCTCAAAATATATTTAATTGAAATAAAATTACATTACTTTCTCATTTTCCTTTCCTCCCCAGCTCCTCCTAGGTACCCTCCCTCAAACTTCTCCGATGGCCCCCACTCTCAATTTGATAGCCTCTTTTTCTTTTGTTGTTATTGTTACACATAACACACACACATACACACACACATATATATATATACATATATACATATACTGTTACATATATACACATAACATATACATACACACACACACACACACACATATATATATATAACAATACAGAGAGAGAGAGGAAAAATCCTACTGAGTATGCCTTTGCTGTTTGTATATGGTTTTAGGGCACACCCCTCATTGGACAACCATTAAAGGGGTTTACCCCTAGGGGAGGCTAATTCTTCTTCTCTCAATAGTTACCTATAGGTCTTTTTCTAGGCGTGGGACCCACAAAATTTTCCCTACCACATTAGCATGTCTGTTGATATTGCCACTGTTGTAGTCTTGTATATGCAGCCATTTCTAGGAGAGACCATTTTACAGCAGAGGACAGACTTTCTGGTATTCTGGCTCTCATGATCTTTCTGCCCCTTCTTCCTCAATGTTCCCTGAGTCAGGGTTATAGAATCATAGTGTAGATTTATCCATTTGGTATACACTTCCTGTAATTTCTTGATCTCTATTATGTGTCTAGTGTAGTTGTCTGTGATGGTCTCCATTTGAAGTAAAGAGAGGCTTCTTTGATGAGGAGAGGTAACTATGCTTATCTGCAAGTATAAGAATAATATTTAGAATGTAGTAAGGAATAATGCTGCTCTAGCAAAGTGACAGTAGTAGACTCTTTTCTAAGGCCTATGACCTCACTATCCCTGAGAAGCTAGCTAGGTTTCCATTACCAGACATGATTTCCCTACTCATTGAATGGGTCTTAAGTCCAATTAGACAACTGCTGGTTACCACTAACATGTGATTACCACTTATTGTACCTTTATGTATACATATTTTGTCATGATAGTCATTGCTCTGGTTCATAGGCATTACAGTTGGATAGGGATGTTTAATTGCTTCCCTCCCTTGGCAGCTTGCATAGTATTTTCTGGTACCATAGAAACCAGACCACAGGAAAGAGGCTTTCAAGCCAGATCCAACTCAAATAATTGCTAGTTCTGAATGCTAAGTGCATAGTGCCTTCAACAAGAGGGGCTCACCCTCAACCCCTGAGAGTCAACCAGGGGCTACATCAATAATCTATATTGTTTTGGGTCACCTGACCAACCATTTGGATGGAGGTTTCTCGTGCCAGGAATGGGGGTTTTATTAGTCTATGATTCTTGTAGGAAGCATTGTCAGTCCAAGTGATTTAGCTTTCTTTAACGTGTCTTTAATCCCAGCACTCGGGAGGCAGAGGCAGGCAGATTTCTGTGAGTTCAAGGCCAACCTGGTCTGAGGACAGCTAGGTCTATTTCACAGAGAACCCCTGTCTTGAAAAACAAAACAAACAAACAAACAAACAAAAAGATATCGAGCTCTTTTCCTGGTTGTCCCCTAGGTGGTACTGTCCATGGCAAATTTGGACTGGTCACATTGAAGAAAGCAGGTCTTCTGACAGTCTGGGTCCCTGAACAACACCCCTTCCTCCCTCACTCCCCCACCCTCAGCACTGTACTTGAGGTTGCTTATTGGATTATATAAATGGAAAACAAACTTCTGTTTCTTTAAGCCTCGAGATTTCCGAGTTTATCATAGCTTGCAATAGCTTAACTAATACACCTGTCTCTGCCCTTCTAACCAGGATTACTGGTATATCTCATTCTGCCACTGAAGGTAGAATGAGGTGAGATAGACATCCTGCCCTCCTACAGATCATATGAAAACCCAAATTCATAAACCCTAAGGAAAATATAGGAGTCTGTTATGCCCTTTACTGAGATACCCATTATCCGAACTAGAGCTGTTTGAGTGTAGGAAGATTCAGCAGAGCCAACTACTCTTTTTGTACCAAGTCAGGTCACTGATGTTCACAGTGTGATCATAAGGTTAAGTGTTCTAGGCCCTGGACTTTTTTGGGGGGGGCAAATTTTAACCTTAGCTTAGCAAAGTACTTAAGCCTTGTGTTTGAGTTTCCTTTTCTGTAAAGTGGTGATATCTGTCTCATAGAGCTTTGTGGATTAGTACATATAATGCAGATGCCTGCAATGCACCCAACTCACTGTGAGTGGATACAAACCATTAGTACTACAGGCCAACACTGTCTGCTAGAGATCTTTTGGTTATGATCAAGTGTTCTAGGTCTATTGTCTGCTCAGTGCTGTGGCCACCAGCCACATGTGACTGCTGAGTACTTCAACGTTGACTAGGGCACTGAAGTTTTTATTGCATTTAGCTAGTTTAAATTGCTTTTAGGAAAAAATACAAGTTTATTTGGTACACTGCAGATTGAACAGGGGACATAGCCACAGTGGATGAATGACCTACCTAATTAATCTAAATTTTAATTGTCACATAAGCCTGCCATGTTGCACAGTAAAACTATATACTAAATAATCTAATTGTCTTAGAAAAGCTGGGGTTAAATCACATAGAACATCTCTCTCTCTCTCTCTCACACACACACACACACACACACACACACAAACACCTTTAACTTTCCCTTTTAAGAAGGCATTTGCTACAGGGATTTGATTGAATCAAACTGTGAAAGCTGGTTGAAGCTTCATGAAACTTCCTTCCTCACAGCTGGCACTGGAACTTAACATTAATAGGGCAGGCAGTTGGGAAGGGACAACGAACTGGAAGCCACAGAGTATGAAATGTAGCCCATGGGAACCAAATGAACCTCATGTTGGCTTATGTTGCCTTTTACCTTGGTGGTGTGAATGTCCCACAGAAACGTGACCTGTGTCAACAAAAGTAAACATACATCTGGCTGAGGTGCTGCATAGCTGAAGGATCCAGAAGAAAGGCCTCACTAGTCATATGAGGCTAATGCTAATTGATAGCATGCGTGAGCTGCAGCATGGCTGCTGCCTCATGTGTGCTCAGTTCTGGAAGGTAAAGGACTAAGGGGATGGGCTAATTGTGTGTGAAGCTGGAGGAAGAGTAAAAGTTGGGCCCTGGAGGATCAATAACACATTTCACCTTCTTCCCATCACGGTGAAAGCCCACCTAGCATGGCTAATTGTTTTCTCCTCAGGAAGTTCCATCAACTAAGAGCTAAAGTTTTCTTTGGTGATGTCATTATTAATCTTTTAATAAATATGTTATGTAAGAGTACTTATTGAGCAGTGTGATGTGAGACAGTCACAGATCAAGTAAACAAGCTTCGGATGTGCCAAATTAGAAATGCCTTTATTCAATCTTTTTGTTTGTATAGTAAAATCTGGAAAGATGGTCTCTGGGAGAGTGCTTGTTGTTGCAAATTCTGAAAAGTCAATAGAATAACAAAAAATATTGTTTTGTTTAGGGTTCCCTTATAATAGCGCTTAGGCGTGGTGGCTTGTTTTTAATAATCTCTCTATGGAATAGTAATTCAATCTGGAGGAGTTTCAGTTGGGTGAAAAGTATTCATGCAAGGGGGCCTAGCTGTATCTTTTATAGAGTCACTTCTGGAAGGCAAAGCCTTGTTCCCATCCAGCTTAAGGGATGGGGTGTTGAAGACTCATTGGCATTGCCACAACTTTAAGGCAGCCATCTCACATTAGAAAATTCAATGTTAGCCCCACAGTCAAACAGCAGAGATAAATATGAACACCTTAGCAGCACTCACTCAGATATGGTCTTCTATGACTTGGGTGCAGGTAGTTTATTTGGAAACTGGTGTCAGAGAGCAGAGAGAGAACATTAAACAAAAATGAAGAGTCAATTGTGGGTACATTATTGACGTTATCACTCTAGGCAACCAGGGTTCCAAATTGTGGGCTTTTAACATTGTTTTTGGTATGAATTTGGATGGACACATTTCAGCATGATCTCTCTGCTGTGACTGTCAGGCATAGCTACTACTCCATACATCACATTTTGAGTAATAGTCATCCAAGCAGTATTCTCAAGTCTTTATGGACTCTGCCTAGATTACTTTCCCTCATTCTTAGGTCCATTCTTCATCCTTCCCCTCTGATGCTTCACAACACAGAGAATAACCCCTTATCAACTGACTTCCATCAGGGTTTAGCAAATATGTGGTAATGAAAAAGAAACTGGAGTGCAAGAGGAAAGGAGCAAGTGTGTGTGTGTGTGTGTGTGTGTGTGTGTGTGTGTGTGTGTCTTTCTCTGATGATTGACTTATCCATATCTCTGATAGTGGATTTGCCTTCTCCATGATTCCCTTCTCACTGGGAGCCTCCCCATCCCTCCATGGTCTCAGCTTCTGCATCATGTCTCTTCCTCTAGTCCTAGATTGTTCCAGTCCTCTATCTTTGCACTGTTTCTCTGAGTTAATTTTCTCCTCTTTACCTCTCATAATTTCATAATTTGATTCCTGGCTGATAGAGATTTCTTTTTCAGTTATGTATGTATACATGTTAAGTATTTTGGTGTTAAAAATCAAACCCAGGGCCTTGCACATGGCAGGCAAGTGCTCTTCTGTGATAGAGATTTCTTAATAATTTTATCAGTCAAAATAAAGATAATTTTGGATAGTTACAAGATCCATGACACTTGCCTGGACTTTTGGAGGATAATAGATAGTACATCAAACTGCTTAGCACCTAATTGGGAAAACAAGACATAACAGTGTGCTATGGTTAGAATACTCCCTCCCTAAAACTCATGTTGATATTTACTTGCCTTTGTGATGTTAGTGAGAGGAGGGACATTTGAAAGGTTATTAAGTCACGAAGGCCCCACTCTCTTGAATATATCATTGTCATTCTCACAGGAATTATCACTCTTTTTGTCTTGTGAGCCCACTTGGCTTTTTTTCCCACGTATGACACAGCAGGAGGACCCTCACCAGATGTAGCCTCTCAAATTTTGTACTTCCCAGACCCCAGAACTATGAGTCAAATAAACTTTTTAAAAAGATTTATCCATTTTATTTTATGTGTGAGTGTTTTGCTTGTGTGTATGTAGATGTACCACATGCATACTTGCTGCCCACGGAGGATAGGAGCAATGTCATTGAATCCTCTAGAACTGTACTTACACATGTTTGTTAACCATCATATAGGTGCTAGAAAACAAACCCAGGTCCTCTGCAAAGAGCAACAAATAGTCTTAATCATTGAGCTATCTCTTCAGCACCTGAATCAAATAAACTTTCATTGTTTATAACTTATCCAGCCTAAGACACAGTAGAAGTGTTTAAGAACATGTCCAAATGCCAAGTGTGTGATGGCGCCAATAAATATTTTAAGAGGAGTCAGCCATCTCCATTAGCTTCTGTAGCCAAAGAATACTTAGAGAATAGTATAAAAATGAAATCATCTAAAACTTCCAGTTTTAAAAGACAGGGTTAAAATTTATGTGGTGGAAAAGACATTACAACTTTAATTAGCATTAAAGACCATGAGATTTGGAGATTATCATAGATTTCCTGGATAAACCCAGTCAAATGTGTGTTTTTAAGTGATAGGAATGATAGCATATGAGAACTTCCCTACTCTGTTCTGTCATTGCTGGCTTTGAAGACAGATAAATGAGCCAAGAGCCAAGAAACATGACTCTGAGACTTAGAATGGCGCTCAGTCTATATCAGTATGAAAATGAGGACCTCAGTCCTACAACTACAAAGAACCAGTTTGTCAATAACCCAAATAAGCAGGAAGTGGATACACCTCCAGAGCTTCCAGATAGGACTGAAGTTTGTCATCAACTTGATTTTCATCTGGTGAGGTCTGATTTGTTAGAATAGTAATGCAAGAAGTAATCAATATACTCAAATTTTCCATTTGAGTTACTTAGCCATTGTTAACAGCAATACTAAGCTCAAGAATAGATCAAATACCAAAATAATATGGGGTGAGGCAGGCTGAGTTCTTGGATACACTGAGTTGGAGAGGCAAAGTCAGTAGGACAATCCTATGGCAGTGCTGACACCACACTAAAACATATGACACTAGAGTTTGGGAAGTGATGGAAATAATGTTGAAAACAAATGCTTAGTAATGATGTAGGGAAGAAGTCTCCATCTATGGAGCCATTTTCTTGAGTTTTCTATTCTTCAGGCTCTGGCTTCCATTAAAAATTTATTCTCACCATAATTGGCATATATGAACTTTACTTTTAAAAACTCATCAGAGTCATATTAAATAAATTTTATAGACAGATTCCAATAATTTTGTTTATAGGTTTAAATCAAGATTTCAATAAATTAGTAATAATTTAAGATTTGTTTTATAGGTTTCCAAAGAAAAAAATCTGAAAAATACTTAAAATTTTCCTTTCTTTGTTTATGAATCATTTTAACAGTGGAAATATTTTGTCTCCTAAGAGTGGCATGGAGTTCAAATATATGACTCATTGAAAGTGACAACCCATCTTTATTGTAAGTGGGAAATGAATGGGGGCAAACCCCCAGAGAAATCCAGGATAGTACTCAGGAAAACATAAGACATGTAAGACATATGGAGATATGACTCTATTGGACCATGAAGGGTGATGTGGAACAATGGAACATCATACTGAGAGTTCTGAGACAGAAAAAGTAAGCCTATATCCAAAGGGAAAACTATGTCAAAAGAAAAAAGAAAGAATATCAGATTTTAAATGTCTAGCTTTAGGGCTGGAGAGATAGCTCAGCAGTGAAAAGCACTGGCTGCTCTTCCAAAAGACCTGGGTTCGACTCGTAGAATCCACATGTTTGCTCATTATCAACCTTCAACTCTAGTTTCAGGGTACCAACACTTCCGTAGCCTCACTGTCTGGGCTAGGCTGAAACTCTCTGTTTTGGCAAGGCTGGCTGGCCAGTGAGCTTCCATGATCTATCTATCTGTCTCTGCCTCCAACACTGGGGTTACAGGCACATATGACCAAGCTGGATTTTTATGTGGGTTCTGGGGACCGAATCTAGGTCTCGTAGAACAGCAAGTGCTGTTAACCACTCAGACATTTCACCAGCCCCATGAATGTATTATTTTCCTGCACAGAAAAAATAGAACTGCTTTTCTTTTAAGGGATCCAAGCATTTTTCCAAAACAAATAACTCAGAAGCTCTTGTAGTTTGTTCACCCAAAGGTGGATGATCCAGTTCAACTCAGAAGAAAGAGGTGGTATAATAGATCAGAAAGTTTGTGTTAAAAAATAAGCATAGTTAATAAAATTGAATTTATGCAGAAAAATTGAATTTGTGCAGATGTGCATTTTTCTACATATTCAGTTATCATTAAACAACAGCTTAGAGTCTTAGCTATCTCCATCGTTTGAAGTGTGCATTATATATTTATACATTAGACAACACCATACATAGAGCACTATAAAGAGTTGAAAACTGAGGACATGGGGTGATGTCTTAGTGTGTAAGAATGCTTGCTGTGAAAGCAAGAGGATCTGAGTTCAAATCCCCAGAACCCACGTAAAAATCCAGCATGGTTGCATGTGCCTATAAGACCAGTGTTGGGGAACAGAGACAGGTAGATGCCAGAAGCTCACTGGCTAGTGAGCCTAGCCCAAACAATGAGCTTCAGATTCAGTGAAGGGCCCTGTCTCTAAATAGATAGATAAAAAGATAGATAAATAGGTAGATAGATAGATAGATAGATAGATAGATAGATAGATAGGATAGGATAAGATAGACAGACGACAGACAAATGTAAAGTTGAGTTCTATAAAGGAAGACACTCGATATTCTCCTCCAGCTTTTGCATAAACATGCATGGATACCTACATGAGCATGAGTGCATTCAACATGCGTGCGTGCGCGCGCACACACACACACACACACACACACACACACACACACACACACACACACAGGGTTCACTAGATTACTTACCAGAAAGCTGTATTTGTACAGAATTGAAAAGAAACACTGAAATGAGGTATGGAAAATAATAGTAAAATAACATGCTGCCCTCTTTTGGTAGTCATTTGCAGCTCAATTTATGCTAGTTGGCATTAAGAATGTTAGTCTCCTACAATTATGTGAACAAGCCAAACTAATGCTAAACCACCTTTTTCCTTGACAGAGAACGCCAGTAATTCCAGTTTGCTCTCACCATCTGGTAAGAGTTATCTTGTGTCTTTGGGGAATCTTAGGAAAGCATCACTCCTAAGTTCTCTGTGCATTGTGATATATGGTCAGACACAGCACACAACTGTTTTCCTCTAAGAAGCATGGTTAAATTAATTGTCATTAAGCATACACCTACAACACCAAGAGCAAACAGGCATATTGCTCTTTCCATATTGCCTAGCAAAGCTGGGAAATAAGTCTCTAGGGACTTTGAACTTCACCGGGTAGCTGTTTAAGTGCTTCCGCTGTGTTCAGTATTCTAGCTCACAAGTCTGAACAGCATCAAGAACTTAAAAATACCAAGATTTATTGCATTTACAAGGGGAGCTGTTCTCTTACATACATTCCTTCAGTACCTTCACTTAAAGAATATTTTTCCAGCTCTTTTACTCCTCTCTTATTCTCATCATCTCTCTTACTCTCCTCTCTCTTACTCTTGTCTTTCACTCTATCTCATCCATCCTCTCTCATCTTCTCTCTTTGTCATGTCTGTCTCCCCCCCTTTTTGGTCTCACTATAATAAACTATGTTTAATATGCTCTCAAAAAAGAATATCTTTCCAGAGGCTTCTAAGAACTTAGCACACATGACAATTGGAAGGCAAATAAACTAAAGAGGAATGTATAACTCGAACCTACAGGAACTGAGGAAAGTACTCTAATGCGAGACTAACAGCTGGAATTAGCATCCTAGTCTCTTATGGTGAAAGAACCCAGCCCAGGGCTACTGACTAACTAGACTTCACAGCTTCTTGCCCCACACAGAGGTAGCAAATGGCTTCTTTGTGTCATACCCGTCCTCTTTCTGAAATACCACGTGTCCTAGAAGAGTTGTGAATCAGTTAGTATCCCATCCTTAGGACTGTGAAAATGACCTTCTGTTGTTATTCCTTCAATCGTCTAAATCAAATAATAATAACTGCAGCCAAAAAAGTTAACTAAAATATATATTTAAAAAATAAAACAATAATAATTGCAGCCATCTCTTATGCATGTACTATTGCGCCTGGAAGTCTTCACACATCTCATTCCTCTCAGGCTTGTAGTATAGGAATCATTATGTTCATGCTATAGATGTGGAAACAGGCTCAGCAGGGGAAACTTGATCATGTTAACACATTTTCTGGAGCTGATCTGTCTCTTGGGTTTGAATTAAGTAAGCCATCACCCTCCCACCTCCGCCACCAGCTCGGATTTGGGGCAAGTTCCTTAAATTTTCTGTGTCTCAGTGTCTTTCTCTATAAATTGAGGAGAACAATAGTATTGCTTCATGGGATATTTAAAGATGATATAAGAGACATCATGTTCTTGCTTAGGGTAAATAAGTGACTGTCATTGGCATGGATTATTATGTTATGGGGTTAAAATTCAAACCCTGAACCTTAAGCCACCAAACCAAGCTCTTTTGTCCTTGTCAGTTTTCCCCCTAGTTGTTGAGTTTCTAGGTTCAGCATGCTAGTGTATTTTTCTCCTAGTACAGCAGTTCTCAGCCTGTGGGTCAAGGCCCTTTAGGGGTTGAATGACCCTGTCACAGGGGTCACCTAAGACCATTGAAACACAGATAGTTGCATTATGATTCGTAACAGTAGCAAAATTACAGGTATGAAATAGCAATGAAAATGATTTTATGGTTGGTGGGTCACAATGTGAGGAACTGTATTAAAGAGTCACAGCGTTAGGAATAACTGTTCTAGTGGAATAGCTTTTGGAAAACATAACAAAGTCTGCAAAACTCTGTATAGAATGGAAAGTAGTGTTTTGAGAGTTCTAGTCATAATTTGGGCTCTGAGTGCTCCAGGGATAGGGATGCACAAACCAAATACTAAGACCCAGTGTAGTGTCTAAGAAGACAGCTATGTCCACAGACCTCTTCTTTGAATTGTGTCAGCAGTTGTCAACATCCAAAAGAATTAACAGTCATTCATTAAATCTGGCTATGGTCAAATATTTTGTTCTGCCCCATAAACATCCTTTGACTTGAATTGCCTAGGACTAGTCTTATTCCTCAAGAAAGATTTTGGTAATTGTTTAAGAGAATAAATATAGTAAATGACAAAATATGAAAGCAATAATATTGGACAGACAGGGTGTGTATGTTTTTAGCTAACCCATGAGCAGTCTGAAAAAGACCAGCCAAGTGCTTTGACACACCCAAATTTTATCCATACCAGCTGAAAATCAAGCTCTCTACTATAAGACATATTTTAGTTGTGAAGTGTTTGTGAGTCTCTCCATGTTTAGGTAGCGATCAAACCACTGGATCTCTTAAATATTTAAGCATGATAAATGTGTGTAGCAGATTGACTTCCTAGCATAAATGGAGTCATTCCACAAGAAATTTATAGCTTTCTTTATTGCCTTAATAGCAGCCATATTTTAAAATAGGTTACCAAGAAGTGGGCGAGGTACTATAATATTGAATGATATTATGTGTATACTAAATGTACCATGGGAAGACCTGGCAGTTGTCAGGTACCATTATAGTAGTATGGAGTCAACATGACACTATATCCATGACTATAGTTCAACAAGTTATTTTAAATTTTTTCTAGAACTCTCTTGATTGGAAAAATAGTGAAAGTATCATTTATTTTATTCCAATGTGGTTCTTAACTTATTGCCACAGTATTCTAAATGTGAAGCAGACTCCATGATTTTGAGTCTCATAATACTTTTTCTACTTTTTATAATTGTATCTGAAGAATTATGACTTCTTTAAATTTCATAAATAGTTGTTTCAATCCAGGGCTATACATTGAGACCTTGGTTCAAACGAAATATAATTGTTTCAAAGTATTCACTTGTTTTTTCTTTTCTCTGCAGCTGAATCATCTCTTGTCAGTCTTGTCCCCTACTCCAATGGTACACCAGGCAAGATTTTGAAAATCTTTAAGCCTAGATATAGTCCAATTTGTTAAGTTTTTGTTCAATTATACCTTTGTCTTCTTCTCCTTGGGAAAAATAAAGAGGTAGAAACCACAAGCCTCAATGGTAAGAATGTTTCTGAAGCAAGTGAAAATTAATAACCCTTCATACAAATAGAAGTACAATTATTAGTGATGAAGATTTCTATCTCTAAATTATATCTGAATGCACTAAGTAATCATATATAATCCAACTCCAAAACTTAAAACCTGCCAACATGTGAGGGTAACAATTCTGGTTAATTGATTAAATGTCTGTGATCATGGAAGGAAAAAAAAAGATTCCCTCTACCGCAGTAACTATTTCTGAAAATACTAGAAACATTGATCACACTTAAAGTACTCCATTTGGTTTGATATCTAACAGGACGCCAGCAAACGACATGACAGGCTATTTAACTGTGGGAGGCACATCCAGTGACTTCAATATGATTCAGCTTGAAAAAGGAGGACAGAGTGTTCAAAGACAGTCTCTTTATGGGTGATTTTTATCAATTTTTAAATAGCATGAAATGGGGGAAAAATCCTGGCTTCTCATCATGTTAGAGAAAAGGACAAAGAACCTCAATCTATCCCAGGGAGGTAGGTGGAGCAGGACATTCTGTTCTCTCCCCTGTGAAGGGAAACAATTTTCTAGCTTATTTCGATCAAACTTCAACACTTCCCAGAATCTCTTGGTTAAAATAAATTCTACCCTGTGATTGGTGTTTAAGGAGATAAATAATCATAGATGTGTCTTTTTTAATTTTTGTTTTTAAATTTAAATTTAAATTAGAAACAGTTTGCTTCACATGTCAATCCCAGGTCCCTCTCCCTTTCCCTCCCCTCCTCCCACTCCCTCGCACCAACCCCCTCCAATACCCTCTAATTTCCCCAGGGAGGGTGAGACCCTCCATGAGGGTGTCCATAGTCTGTCATTTCATCCAGGGCAGGGCCTAGACCCTTCCCCAATAGGTCTGGGTGAGAGTGCATCTCTCATTGTTGGATGGGCACCCAAAGTCCATTTGTATGCCAGGGATAAATACTGATCTACTACCTAAGGCCCAATAGATTACCTAGGCCTCCTCACTGACACCCACTTTCAGGGGGTCTTGATCAGTCCCATGCTGGATTCCCAGGCATCAGTCTGGGATTCAAGAGCTAACCCTTGTCAGGTCAGCTGTTTCTGGGGGTTAAACCAGCCCAGTCTTAACCCCTTTGGTCATCAGTCCACCCTCTCTGTCACTGGGTTCCTTGAGTTCAGCTCAGTGTTTAGCTGTGGGAGTCTGCAACTGCATCCATCAGCTATTGGATGAAGGTTCTGTTTCTCAGACTCTCTGGCCATGGGATTGTACTCCCCAGATCTATGTCTAAAATCCGTATATGAGCGAGTACATGCCATGTTTCTCTTTTTGTGACTGGGTTACCTCATTCAGGATGGTTTATTCCAGTGCCATCCATTTGCCTACAAATTTCAGGATTCCATTGTTTTTTTCTGCTGAATAGTACTCCATTGTGTAAATGTACCACATTTTCTCTATCCACTCTTCGGTTGAGGGGCATCTAGGTTGCTTCCAGATTCTGGCTATTACAAATAATGCTGCTATGAACATAGTGGAACAGACATCCTTGTTGTATGAATGGACATCTTTTGGATATATGCCTAAGAGTGGAATTTCTGGGTCCTGTGTTAGGCTTTTCCCCATTTTTCTGAGGAATCTCCATACTGATTTCCAAAGTGGCTGTATGAGTTGGCACTCCCACCAGCAGTGGAGGAGTGGTCCCCTTTCTCCACATCCTCTCCAGCACAAACTGTCGGAGTTTTTGATTTTAGCCATTCTGACAGGAGTGAGATGGTATCTCAGAGTTGTTTTGATTTGCATTTCCCAGATGGCTAATGATGTTGAGCACTTTCTCAAGTGTCTCTCAGCCATTTTAGACTCCTCTATTGAGAATTCTCTATTTAGTTCTGTAGCCCACTTTTTAATTGGATCCTTTGGTGTTTTGGGGACTTGCTTCTTGAGTTCTTTGTAAATTTTGGAGATTAGTCCTCTGTCAGATGTGGGGTTAGTGAATATCTTTTCCCATTCTGTGGGCTGCATAGATGTGTCTTATACTGTTTGAAACTGAGTAAATTCATAATTCGCCCTATGTGAAGAACCAGCAGTTGTCATATTTGTGTGTAATTACTTTGTTCAGTGAAAAGATTATCTTCAGTTTAGCTTTGGCAGCAGTGTTTTTTTATTGTGTTGTGTAATGTGCAAAATATATATGGATGTGTTTTAACCTTGATAGTGCATTGTGTTTGTTTAGTTGTTTGCTTGTTTGTTTATTGAGATGAGAGCTCACTATGTAGCCAAGGCTGGCCTCAAACTCACAATCCTTTGGCCTTGGCCTCCTAATTGTTAAGACTGCAGGCATGTGCCACTGTACCTGCATCATATCATTTTTCCTAAAATTTGAAGCAACCTTGTTTCTAATCTAAGTTTAAACTTAAAAATAAAAAATAAAATAAATAAAATAATAAATTCTAGAATTCTTTTCATTTAAAGAAATATCAGTGGAGTCCATTTTAACTGGATTTTATATCAAATGGGATCAAAATGAAATTTTCCTAAAAGTTGCTTAAGAACCCTGAGCTTAAACTAGAATTATTTGACTTCCTTTATAAGAATGTGCCACTGGTAAAAAGCTACTAAGCATCCCCAGGGCTATTAAAGTTGTTATTCATGTAAATTTCATATTCATGAGAGATTTCTCATTAACATGAGGAAAGGACAATTTGTGCTGCCCGTATACTCTTAAATATGGAGTCATCCGCTGAAGAGAGGTCTACCCTTAAAGAAAGTTGACTTCTTCTCCCCCCAAAAAGTATCAGCTGTCCATAGCTCCTCAATTAGGGGTAGCGGTGTCATTAACCCCTTCTCATTCTGTGCTAGAATGTTAACTGGACTGACCTTGTGCAAGTAACCACAGCTGTTGTGAGTTCATGTGTGCAGAAGTCCTGTCATGTCCGGAAGATACTGTTTCACTCTTGTTCTCCTTGACCTCTGACTCTTACAATCTTTCTACCCCCCTTTTCTGCAATGGGACC
This sequence comes from Mesocricetus auratus, assembly GCF_017639785.1. Classification (NCBI taxonomy): domain Eukaryota; kingdom Metazoa; phylum Chordata; class Mammalia; order Rodentia; family Cricetidae; genus Mesocricetus; species Mesocricetus auratus. The sequence goes on along the minus strand of NW_024429188.1, from coordinate 20,438,556 downwards.
AAAATATTAAATAACTTAAGTGGGTATAGCTAAGTCTAATAAATATTGGAGTGTTGCTGTGTGTTAGAAACTTAACAGACATTCAGAAAACACATTATCAAAGAATGGATGTGGACTCAAATTCATCTTGGGGCTGAAGAACAGAGAATGGGGGTGATGTATTGGCTAGTACCAGTTAGATTTTGCAAACTTCTAACATCTAGATTTCAGGGAAATTGGAGTGTTTAAGGAATCTGGTAAGAGTCACATTTTTTCAACCATACTAGTAATTATGCTGCTTGTTATTATTTTAGATGCTGCCTCAGAAGTGTTGTCAACTTTAAACAAAACAGGTAATTTCAAATCATTTCCAAATGCTGTAGCTTTTCTTCTGTGGCTTTTTGAGGTCTTTGTACGTGGGGTCTGATGGATTAGTAAAGAAACAAGTTTCTGTTGTTCCTTTGCTTATTTCCATAAGGTGTTCAACCTTTGATTGAGTGTTCTTTGACTCTGTCATTGAGCTATCATTCTGTTGTCACCACATTCCTAAACTTCCTATCATGGCCATATCACTGTATATAAAAATAACATTTGTTATTTTTGGATATCATAGCAAAATACATTAGCTCATAAGGAGAATATAGGGAAATATAAAGAAGGAAATAGAAGTCATCTTTAGTGTTGCTTTAATAAAACAATTATTGTTAGTAATTTGGTATATTTTCAGTTTTGCTCATACATATGCATATATTTTATTTACAATAATATATATTATATATACTTACCCAATGTTTATAGCTTTTAAAGAATAATCATAATTTACACAGATTTTATATTTCTCTTGTAACTTAATATTAAATTGTAAGTACTTTCCATTGTCTCTTGCTATTAATAACTTGATATTCCATTATGTGCCATATGTTAAACATTAAAGTTGCTTGTATTTTTTAATAGAAATTGTTGCGATGGGCATCCTGATGCCAACATCTTTGCATTCATCCCTGATTTCTATAGGATACATTCCATGGATTGGATATAATGGGTCAGCAGTATGAATATTTTAAGGCACTTCCTTGAAAACTACTGCCTAATTACCTTCTAGAAAATTGTACCCTGCAATATTCTACCAGCAGTGGATGAGAATGGTCATGTCACTGTACTTTTGCTGAAAATACCTTATATATTATTAAATCTTATTCTTGATTCTTTAGGTTTTTTCCATTTTTATTATTAGCAGAGTTGAATATTTTTATGGATTTAGCTACAAAAACACAAGTTTGTGTCACAGTTGAGCTTCACTTGCTATGGAAATAAAAACAGCAAGGCAAACAAAATAATATATAAAGGATTATTAATGGCAGTGCAAAGTGATATCCACCTGTATAGATACCATGAATCACACACCAAAGTGAACTCAATCAGCAACAAACATACAAAAGTTTATGAAACTGTCCCTATAATATCATTATTCTTCAGGATGTCTCCAAGCTCTGAACTTAGCCTTTCCTTTACAATTTACCTATCTCCTCGAGGAGTTAGAATTTCTCTGCAAATTTGTGCCCTGACTGCATCCTCTTATAGTTGGCATTCCTCCTTGCACAGGTATTTCTCAATCTGATTCTCCATCATCTGGGGGATGGACTGTAGACTTTGTCTCCAAATGTCTTTGGAAAGATCGTAAAGTTTGACTCTTCAGAGCGCATTAATGTTTGCCTGTGATTCTCTAACTTGAGCAGTCCTGGTTCTACTATGAGTTTATATTATACAACAGTTGTTGGATGGCCTTTACTTCTCTGAGAGCAGTTTTATCTGCCAGTACAGTGAGGATAGTATTGTAGTACCCCTGAAGAAAAAAAAAATAAGGATTCTTAGTTGTAAACTATGGTAGCAATGTTTTTGATTTGGTATATTCTTACACTGACTTTCATTCTGAGCCGCCTGTCCTTTACAGCCTGTCATCTGAAGGCCCTGTTTCTAACCTAGTTCTACCTACCTGAATTATAAGTTCACATTTATTGGCCTAGTAGTAGTGCCTGCAAACCAAAGCTGAATTACACAAGCGGTGGCATGTGTAATGGGTATGATCTAACTGGGTAAACATGCGACTCCAACTCTCAGACCCACCCTAGGCCAATGCTGCATGTTCTGTGATTGAGAGTCCCTTCATTCTGCTGCTGAGATGACTGATGGGATCTTCCAGATGTCAACAGTGTGCTTTTCTTAGCACACCACTAAAAAAACGATATTCATGACAAATTGTTTTGTTTTTTTAAAGCAACAATTCTGCTCTAATATTTAAATTGCTTCTTTGCAGAAAAAACTAAAATCACTATAGTAAAAACCTTCAATGCATCAGGTATGACTTATCAATATCAAGACTTTCTTTTTATGACTAAAGTAAAACTAAAGAGGTGGCTGGTATTTATTATTTCTTTGTATTTTTGTATTTTTTAAAAATAAAATCTGTTCTTAATGAATAGATGTATAATCACAGGGTACTGAAAATTGCACTAGATGTTTTTGGTCTGTGTAATAGTGATCAGATACTAGTGCCTACCCTCAAGAATCTTTTCGTCTAAGAGTAAAACAGGGTAAGCAAGCAGTTACCTAACATGAACATGCATGCAGATATAGTCAATGATTCTACCAGAATGTTTGTTTCCTTGTTTGTTTACCTGCTGAGGATTGAACACAGGCTCTGTCACATGCTAAGCGTGCTCTCTACTACTGAATTGACACCCCAGACCCACAGATATTTCTAACATTATTAAGATACATAGACAACAGAGGGGCTAATGCTAATGAGATTATCCACAGAATGTAATAAACAAAAGAGATAAAGTATTGAACCTTTATTAAATGAAGAAGTGATGTACTTTTAAGTATCCAGTGCAAGTCCAGGCACACAAGACATGTCTAACAAAGGCTCTTTCATTGATGTCAATAGGAAAATACGGTTTACTGCCTTTCTGTAAATAGAATTTTATTGGAACACTGCACTGCCTATTTGTTTAAATTATTTTCTGTGACTATTTTCTGCTACATAGAATTGAGTAGTTGCACCAGAAACTACCTAGCTAACAAAACCTAAAATATTTACTATCTAACCACTCTCAGACAAAATTGTTCTCATTCATGATTTAAAGAATTATCTGTGGTCATGTACTGGGGGAGGGTTGGGAATTATAGATAGCAGTCCTAGAAATGGGAAAGAAAATTCTCATTGGGAAAGAGCAGCAAAAGGGGTTCCGAAAGAGCAGAAATAGAGGCACAGGTAAAATTTGGAGGAGAATTACAAGCTTAGCAAGAGAACAGTGGTCTAAAAGCTACTGAAAGCATTACTACGACCATCTATACACTTTATAATATATTTCACAGTGTGAAGCTTAGTTTATTCACAGAATCTGAATTTAGCTGAAATATGACATTCATACACCAATAAATCACTCTGACAGGCAACATATCACAGGCACAAAGTCAAATTACAATTTTCATTTGCATCCAAACTAATTTCTCACAGGAGCAAACTCATAATGCACAATGGAAATAAGCTTGTATTTGGGCATTGCATATATCATTCTGATCAAAGAAGACATAACAAAGAGACAAAACATTGCTTAACACAATAATCTTTTGAATTATCTTTGTTTCTTCACTCGTTTACTTAGTACCTCAAAAGCATTTGCCTTCCCCACCCTCCCATTTTTTATGGATTTCTTACATGTCAAGAGAAAGATGCAATTATTGAATTGAACTATGAGCCCTTTTCAAATAAAACAAAAAGATGCACTTATTTCACAAAGGAGAAAGTATTTCTCAAGTTGATCTGCATAAAGTCTTTTTAATATCGTTATGTAATCTCCCATTCATTGCTTCCTCCTTTGTGTGTTTGTGTGGCCTGATGTCCTGCCCATTATCCAACCTTTCTATTTCCTGGCTAGAATCATCCACTAGATTGTAAGCACAATCATGCCACCCTTTTATTTCCTGATTGGTACCACCCACCAGAGTGTAAGCTCCTTGAGGGAAGGGTCTGTATGTGTGACCTCTCAAGACCCAGAAAATACAGTAAGTACTCAGCAAATATACTTTGAATTTTGCAACCTTTGTTCATGAAGTGAAATTGTAAGATTACTGTTATTTCTAATGTGCATTTGTTGAGTACTGAATATGAGCTAAGAACAACATTAAAGTCTTCTAGGGTTTTCCTACCTTGGAAGGGAAGGAAGGTCTATGATTCAGGACTAGCCCACTTAAATTCTCCATATATGATTTGTTTCCATGGTTATAAAGTCAGACAGTGGTATACCAAAGAGTAGTAGAGTCACATCCCATAGCTGCTCATCTAAGTAAAAATGCGTTCCATTATTCTTGGCGTAATTTATCCAGCCAATTCTGTTCCGCTTTTTAATACTTTTGGTCTACATTTGATGTCTTCATTTGCAAATTTTCTTAAGAGTGCAGTATATGAGCACAGTTATTAGCTTGATTAACCACATAGGTTTTTTTCTTTTTTTCAGGAGTCAAATACCAGAGAAATATCTGCAATTTGTCATCTATTTGCAATGACTCAGGTTAGTTCCAGTGAGCATTAGCACATTACCAGATAAGTTTGGTTCAGAGAGAGAAATGGTTTGTTTTTCTTTTTTTTTTTGGTTTTTTTTTCTAATGTTGTGTCTGCATGTGCCTTTCTGATCTGTCCTTTTTTTAATAATCAGGTAACTAAAAGTCTCTAATAAAACAAAAGCAAAATTTAAACCTGGATGAAATTATCTTACCATTTTCTAATCACAGAAAATAGATAATTTCCTTAATATGAAGCATGGGACTCTATAACTAATATTTTCACTTTAGCTTTAAATCTATACTAGTTCTAGTAATCTTAGAATTAATTCATGAATGTAGTTAATAGTTATTATTTATTGATGGAAGTCACCTTATATATGTAAATCCCTCAAGCTTTTTCATAGGAACTTATGTATTATGACTAAAAAACAGAGAATTGTCCTTTGCTAAAAGTAAAACAAAACCAGCCTTTTAGAATGTGGAGCCTTTGGTTGTTTAATTAAATGCTGATTCCAGTAGCATCTGTAATATTTTGCTATCTCTAAGACTGTCCACTATGTTTTTAAAATTGAGGTGGAAATCTCTTATGAACATGCTATTTTTGAAATAAGAATATTTTTTCCTCCTGCCATGGGTCAAAGGCATGAAACAACTTCTTTTCTTCCATTGATTTGGCTCTCTGAGCTTTCTTCCTTATTAAAACCAATGAAAGGAAATATGAAAAGCAGAAAATATGCTGTGCAGATCAGAACTGGATTGGAGATCGTGGATAGACAGAAAAGGAAGATATTGATGTATTTTATGATATAAAGTCTTGCTATCAATTTCAGTAACAATCATTAAAGGAATTTTTACCTTTTCTGTTTTGTCCTATTTATAGTGTTGTATTTTGTCTAAAAATATAGGTAATATTTCAAGAAAAATACAATTGGATAGATTAGAAAGCAAGAAAATCTCCTATTAAATACTTTGTGGATGAATAGATGTCTCAGAGGTTAAGAGAGCATATTGCTCTTGCAGAGGACTGAAGTTTGGTTCCTAGCACCTACGGGCAGTTCACAACCACTTGTAACTCCAGTTCCATGGTAATCCTACACCCTCTTCTCATCTCCAAGGGCACTACACTCATGTTCACAAACTCACATACATATATACATGATTAAAAATTAAATCTAAAAAATTAGTATTTTACAAATATTTCCTACTGTGAGAGTGTGAGATTTGCTGGCATGAACTTTCTGTTGTTAAGTTCCAGGGACACTATAAGAGGGAACTGTTAGCTTGTTTAGATTTCTTTAAATGGGCAAAAGGTGTGGCTCAGTGTTAGTATATTTGCCTAATTTGTACAAGGCTCTGGGTTCAACCCCTACCACCCCCCCCACACGCACACAAATATTGGATACATTTTATTTTTACATGTTTATATAACTTTCTCTTCTTTTTTCTTCCTTTTTCCCACTCTTCATTCTTATCATTCTCTTTACTATATCCCTATAATGTCATAATTTGGAGGAATCACATGTGTTTTGAGTTGGTACAAATTTTTAGTTCTATTTTGTATCTAAATCATATTTGATAACTGAAAATTAAACATGTAGTTATAAATGGTCTTCTTGAACAACAGATGGCAGAAATCTGGTTGGAGTAATGTTTTCAGTTCAGTGACTGATTTGACCATTTGTCATAGAGACTGGTGAAAACAACCTCATCAGGGAACCAACTCTTCTGTCACCAGAAACCACAAGGTATCCTGCCAAAAACTAGAAACCTCTGCCTCTTGCAGGTTTGCAGTCTAGGTCCACTAAAGGCCTATGAATAAGCTGGGAGCTATCTGGCCAGGAAGAATTACGCTGAAGGTCAAAAGATGATAGCTTTTTGATTGTTCCATGCAACCAGAACTACTATGTTCACAACACACTTATGCTGTGAACATATGCACTCAACAAGAGTATGAGGGTGACAAATTCTCTCTCTCTCTCTCTGACATACACACACACATACACTCACACAAATAGAGAACCTAAACAAATTTTCAAATGCTTGATTTTTTAAAGTGCATAATTTTATACAGATTTGAAATATGTTTGCTTTTAATAATTATGGGCCATATCATTTGAAATTTGTATAGCATTATAAAATTTCGTTAAATGAACTCAGCAGATGATATTTCTAAATGTATGTGTATGTATAACAATAATGATTAAAGAATAAGAGATCATAAATTTAAGACCAGGTGGAGATTTGGGGGGGGAGTTGGAGGGAGGAGGGAAATGATGTAAATGAAATCCTAGTGTAGGACATTCTCCAAAAACAAATTTAAAAACCGATGAAGAATCGAAATCCATAAGACTGCTTAGCTGCTAAGGAACACATTTTCTCTCACTCATCTATGTCACTGTAACTCCAACTCTCAAAGATGTTCCTTGCAAGGTCACATTGGAACCATAGTCCCCAATTGTCCTAAAATAAAAAAGTTTCAGTAGGTAGAAATGACAACATCTTGGACAGCAGGTGAAATTCTCTCTTTCTGAATGCCTACATCAAATTTACAGTTCCTATTTTCTGAAAATTCTATTGATAAGCAATGACTAACCATTGATAGAGGAGTAGGACACAAAGATTGTGATTAAACCGTTTATAAAATAATTTAATAACCTTGTAATGTGTTATATTAATCCTCACATTATAAGGACACAAGACTCAATTTTCTTTCTGAAAATTTATTTTTAGTGTTTTATAGAGGTGAGATAGTGTTTCAATATGATGACGACCACAATGTTACCCAGGTAGGTTTTCAAGATTTTCTTTAACTGCAATCTTCCAAAGTACATCCCCATGTGTTTAAAGATTTATCTAATTTCCATTTTTCTATTCTCTGTTATGTAATGACCTTCAAGCTAATGTTCTATATAATTAAGTTTTCTATTTCTCCACTAGCAGTGGTGAACTTCAGTTCCTGAAAGCTTATTTTGTCCTTCCCCAGTGTTTTATCAGTTCTCAAATTGCTTTTTTTTACCATATATCAGTCTGTTTTGAAGTATTAATGCAGTATCTTCTTGTGTACATTAGATGCATGAATAAACAATTCTTTCATTTCCTCTCTCTACTATGAAATAATGATTGATTCTATGAAATAAGAAATTTATTTTTTGTAAGGCTGCTTGCATTCTGTGAAAAACTTTTGACAAAGCCTTTAAAAATGATATTCTGTAACCTGCACGGTATCTGAAGGTGATTTCTTGTTCACTGGTCTGTAATGCTCATTATAACATATCCATGGGGAATATTTTCAAAATGCCCATTTGAATAAGCAGAAAAATCACAACAATAACAAAAAGATTTACCAAAGATTCAGATTACTTCTAATACTTGACTTATTTGATTTATGAACAAATTTAAGTAAATTCTGTCTCCTTGACTTTCTAGCTTCGTGCTAAGGGCTTAAATTTATAATAATCATGTTATTTTTCTACTACTTACATATTAGTTTTTACTAGTTTGCTTGCCAAATAAGAATGGTAATACTGTACAGTCCTATTACCGGTTAAAATATCAAATTAGAAATTACTAACAATGTCCTAAATGTCTACTATATCAGGTCATGGTCTGAGTGCTAGAAATATAGCAATGGCCCTGTCAAATTTCCCTTTCCACATTGATGTACCTTAACTCTGAAACCTGTCATAAGGAGAACTTTAATAGCGCTTTTTGTGGGGAACCCTTGAACAGAAGAAAGAACTTGACTCTGACTTTAAAAATAAATAAATCCAAACTAGCTCAGCCAATACAGATGCACTCTTGTGTACCCCCTTTATCTATGTAACTTCAGTTTCCTGGTCAGTAGTTTATGGAGTTAGGATTCTCTCTTTAGGGAATAATTCTTGTCAGAGAATATGTTTAGAGATAGTGCTTGTTGTTTTATTAATGGATTCTCACTTCCAACAGAATCAGGATACAGCTAATGGCACCTTTGCTGGAGTCCAGTCTCTAAGCGAACTGAAGTAAGTAATCTGATGTTTGCTTTAAAACTTCATATACACCACGTGGAAAGATGCAATTGAGCTATTTTTGCTTTTGGATACCAAAAATAAGATACAGAGGCCCAAAGGATACAAAGAAAATTGGTTCTTGCCTGCTTTGCAAACTAACCATAGTTATCTGTCATCAACTAACAGTCTCCTGAGGTTGTCTTCTCTGGTGCTCTGAAATTAAACAACAGCTTCATCTGAATTTGTATTTGAATTTTAATACAATTAATTATCCAGAATTGTTGTTAGGCAAGTTCAAGTCCAGACTTTATGCAGGATTGTTCAACCTAAGGCCAGCAAGCCACATGCAGCTGAGGAGTGATATAAAAGAGGTCCAGTACAAAACTGTAAACATACTTAAAACATTAGTAGATTTTTTGGTAACTCAATTGCATGATTTTTAATATAGACTTTGTAGATGAAAACATATCACAATGTCAAAGATGGGACACACTTTACTATATACCATTTGTTCAATTATTATGAAACATCAGTGATTCAAAAGTCAGAGAAGGAATGCAAGGCATTGTAGAAAGAAATGAAAATATTGTAGGAGCAGAAATGGAGGCAAGGAATAAGAGAAATACCCACAGGGGAGTTGGAGGAGGGGAAAAGAGGGCCGGAGTCCTAGAAACGGAAAGTTTGATGGCAGATGAGGTATTAATCAGAGGCCCAGGTTTGGAGGCTTATCTTTCTCAGAAATCTTTGCCCCAGGCCAGCTCTTCCTTTGGCTGTCTGCCAGAAGAAGCTGCCTTGGGGTTTGCAGTAGCCTAATGAATAACACGATTGCTCAACCATAATTTATATCTTGCTCTTAGCTAGGACTGATCCATCTGGTTAGCTTTCCTTGTCTTATAAATAATTGATTTCCCCCACGAAGCAATTTCTCATTATGCCCCGTGTCTCTTCAGAGTGAACACTGTAAGCAGTACATACCACATGTCCGATATAATTGCTTAAAAAGCTACCGTGTTTCAAATTTCACATCACTAATGGTCTCCTTCACGTCAATTTCTCTCCTTCTATTAACAGGCGATCAGAGCTCAACAAAACTCTGCAAACCTTAAGTGAGGTAACCATAGTATACCCTATACTTAAGGAATTCTGCATTCTTAGAGATACACGTTCAAATTCTCTCAAATCTGTCATGCTAAAAGAGTGAATGAACATGTTGCATTGTTCCAAAGCTCAAAACTAGGAGCCATGGGTGGGTCCTGTGATGAGATAAGATTGCTGTTAAATAAGACTGCACGTTTTTCCAAATAAAACCTCCAGGAGATTGAGTTACCTTGTATATAAGTGAGCTCTCTGACACAGGGGCAGCCAAGCAGAGTATGGCCTGAGTATGCTGTGCTGAGAACTCAATAGGGGTGTACAATATCTCTAGGAGTCCTTGTGGTTAAGAAATTCTGTGATTAGTCCTGGATTGTCTTTTGTCTTTTCTGGCATTTTTAACTGGTTAAGTGATGTATATATTTTGTTTATTTATTTCAGACTTACTTTATAATGTGTGCTACAGCAGAGACCCAAAAGTAAGTCATTTTTTATTTTTTATGAATATGTTTTCTCCATTTATGGAAATAAAGCATCACTACAAGAACCCTGAGCATTTGAAGCCTTACAAAATGGCAATTTTCACTCATCAACTATTCACTGATACCAATTATGGCAAGTCTTCCACAAAATTATACATTGAATTCCTACATACTATGGGTATCTACTTCATTTTCTATCTCTCCAATACTTTCAGCATTAATTTCTTTCCACCTACATCATTAGAAATGCAGAGAATAGTTTAAATGGTTAATCATCTGATACCTAGATTGAATTTCAAGGAGTTTTAGGATTTAAGAGACTTTAACTTAGGCTGGTTTATAGAAAGGATTCTATACTGACATTTGAAATGCCTATGGACACCAGGCAAAACAGTCAGTTTTTGGGGGGTTAGCAAAAAGTTGCATGCCTGCAAAACAAACCTGGAGTCAGGTGTGGACTGAAGGTGTCTAGTCTGATGCATCTATGAATGTGAACCTGATGTCTCTTATAATAAACTTTTGAGAGTGAAGAACAGACCATTATGTACTAGATGTACTAGTCAGGGTTCTCTAGAGAAGCAGAACTTATAGAATACTCTCTCTCTCTCTGTCTCTCTCTCTCTCACACACACACACACACACACACACACACACACACACACCATGACTAGCAAGCTGTGGTCTAGCTAGTCCAACAATGGCTGTCTACCAACAGAAGGTCCAAGCATCCAGTAATTACTCAGTCCTCAAATCTGATCTTCAGTATACTCTGGAATCCCAAAGAAGTAGGCTCAGTGAAGGAATGGTCCTGACAGTGAAAACAAGAGCAAGCAGGCAAAGAGAGCAAGCTTCCTTCTTCCGTGTCCTTCATGCAGGCTGCCAGCAGGTGCGGCCCAGAGTAAAGGTGGATCTTCCCACATCAAAGATCTGGACTATAAGTGCATCATCCCAATCCAAATAATTTATTTAATTAAGAAAGGATCCCTCACAGTCATTTGGATTTTAGTTAATTCTAGATGTAGTTAAGTTGACAACCAAGGATAGCCTTCACACCCTAGAAGATGGATGTTTGTAAGGCTATTGGGGTGATGTAATATTACAAAGTAAACACTGCAAGTGCCTCTTTCCTCACCCTTGAGTTTGCAAAATCAATTACAAAGTGTAAGCAGATTTCCAATATATATACTAACTATCCATACATACTAACATTCTGTGTGCATTTCTCTTTACAGCACATTAAACTGTACATTCACAATAAAACTGAACGAGACAACGAATGCAAATGTGTGTTCCATGATGGCTACTTTCAAAAGTGTACAGATTTGGCCAATGGGTAAGATGCCTCTGTCTGTGGCTGTGCTCTTTTTCACATGAATTTTGATGTCTGAAAAGGTTATTTTTCCTGTTTTCTTATAAACTACCAATATATCATATGAAAACATGATTTTTAAAACCTCAACTGAGATGGAGGGCTCTGTGTAGAGTACTCAGTGGATTGTTGCTAGGTCTTGTCGGATTCATTTTTAATTGACAGGTAAGCTATGCGTATTTATGTGTACACTGATGTCTTTTGTAGATACAGAATTCCTAAGGCAGGCTATTTAGCATATGCATAACCTCACATACTTAGGTTTTTCTTTTTGTGATGAGAACATTTAAAATGTACTCTCAGCAATTTTCAAGTAAATAATATAGTAACTGTGGTCAACATATCACATAACAGGTCTCTTGAAGTCTAACTGAATTTAGTGTCATTTGGTCGAAAATTATCCAGTTTTCTCATTTTAAATCATTTGGTAGCCCCCAGTTTCATTATCTATTTCCACGAGTTAGAGCTTTGTAGATTCTACAAGTAATTGAGATCATGTAATATTTGTCTTTCTATACCTGGCTTTTTTTAACTTAATCTAATTTTCTCCAGGATATGTATACTTCTTAATTTCTCTTTGACATTTCTGAAGTAAGATTGGTATTGCAAGTACATAACCAAATAGAAAAGGTCACTCGATATATATTTAGCATATAAATATTGGAAAATTACTCTTTAATGAACTATAGAAATAATCCCTGAAAGTATAGTCTTAAATTACTCTTTAAAAACACAGCCTGTCAGTATAATGATTGTATACTATATAAGCCTGGACTTCTATTTTGCTATATTCTTTTTGTTTTTTGAGACAGGGTTTCTCTGTGTAGCCCTGGTTGTCCTGGAACTAGCTATGTAAACCAGGCTGGCCTGGAACTCACGAAGATCCACCTGCCTTTGCCTCCCCAGTGCTAGGATTAAAGGCATGTGCCACCACCACTTGGCTTTTGCTTTATTCTTGACCATTCATTTTTTTCCTTTCCCTTTTTGTCTCCTTTAGAACAGTGTTGCTGTTCTCTCAGGACTCCCTGCCCTTCTTCACCAGAAGAATTAGAAAAACTTCAGTGGTATGTTACACATTTTCTGAGCTTCTCATAAATAAACAAATATTTAAAAAATTAAATTATATGTGAAAATAAAATGGGATGTACATACAACATTTGATCACCATGGTAACTGTCTTATCTAGGGTTTTATTACTATGAAGAGACACCATGATCATGGCAAATTTTATAAAGAAAAACATTTAATTGGGTCTGGTTCACAGTTTCAGAGGTTTAGGTCATTATCATCTTGGTGGGTGGGAAACATGGTGGCATGCAGGCAGACATGGTGCTGGAGAAGGAACTTAGAGTTCTTTATCTTGATCTGTAGACAGCAGGATGAGGCTGCTACATTGGGCATGGCTTGAGCATCTGAGACCCCAAAAGCCTTCTAGTGACACACTACCTCCAACAAAGCCACACCTACTTTAGTAAAGCCACACGTCCTTATAGTGTCACTCCCCCAGAGCCTATGGGGGCCATTTTCTTTCACAGCAAAACACTAGCCAAGGATGGTCAGGATTTTCAGATTATAGAGAGGCTTTCCGTTTTAGAGAAAATGGTTTTCTGTTCTGTGGAGCTTCCATTTGGACCACTAACTTAAAACAGTGTTTCTCAGTCTTGGCCACACACTGGAATCACTGGGCAAGCCTTAGAGATTGTTTTTAGAGCTGAGTGTGCAGCATCTTTGTGGTGTGCTAAATGTTAATTGGCATTTGGGTCTTATTCTGGATGTCAGACGTGAACATTGGAAGATGCTGTATGAAGGACATGTGGAACTCCGATGTTTTGCCATCTTTCTATAAGCCAAAAGTTAGCTCAAATTTTAATTTTTAGAAATTCGGATATTCTAGAGTAGAATAATCTGAGATATACCCTAGGTATTTAAGGCTTTAAAGCTCTTTTCTCAAAAGACTGAGGTAGGAGGCTACATAATGTGTTTGAATTTCAGCCTTGGCTGCATGGAGTAAGACCTTCACTCAAAAATCCAAAATAAAGGAGGTAAAGACACTTTGGGAGTTTTAATGTACAATCAAAATTGAGAATCACTTCCATAAACTCATTTCTTTGTGGAGGGGAACAAAGACTACAAAAGTTACATATGATGTGATCATGGGTATAACAAAATACACATAGAAAAAAGTGAATGAACCAATGAAAATGTTCACATGGCTACCCATGACTGACTTACCTGAATATTTTATTATCGCTATCTCCTCCTTCTCCTTTTCCTCTTCTCTGCATATTCCTTTGTGGGAACACCAGACCTTGAGCAGAGACCCACTTCCCCTTCGGCCTGGGAGTAGGCAGCTGTAAGACAATGTTTACTAAAAACATGTTTACTAAGAACAATACAATGCCAGGGGCAATAAGGTCCTGGAAAAGGCCTGCCCACGGAAACCGCCCTGACCTTGACTTTGTCCAAAGACTAATCGCCTCTTCTGACACGCCCAGATCAGTTTCTGGTGTCAGAGCAGAACCAGCCAGGGGAGAGGAGAGAGCAGAAGCTTCTCTGGTGGGAGCCTTTCTTAGGAAGTTTTCTTGAACCTTTTTGGGGCCTGCTTAAAGTTTTCTTTATATCCTTGAACGAGTCTCTGTGTTGTCAATCCCTGACACCCTCTGCACGTTCTCGGACACAGGCTGCGCGGCAGGCGTGACATTCCTGCCTTAATTTACAGAATTTTCTATTTTTCTATAGTCAGAAAACAATAGCTAGGGAGTTAGGGCATTTTTAACTGTGTAGGTCCTTTGCATATATATTATGACTTTTGGTTTTGTGTTTTTATGGGATTTCTGTGTGCAAACATGTGTATCTCTGAATCTATATGTATTTCTCATGCTTTTTCTTTGATCCTTTTTCTTCTGATTGTATGTTTGTTTTGTTCTATTCCAATTTGTTCCTTTTGCTTATTTTATTATTATTCCTTCGATGCCTGGAGAAAGGGTGTTGATCTAAATAGGAGAGGATGTGGGGAGGAACTGGGAGGAGTTGAAGGAGGGGAAACTAATCAGAATATACTGTATGAAAAAAAGTTTGTTTTCAATAAAAGAAAAAAGACATACATAATTTAAAATGGGAAGAGAAGGCCAAGTGTACCCTGTCGGCCCAATATGAGGCATGTTTCTGGGATATGTTAAAACACTGGATTCAAGGAACAGGTAAAATTCTCTAAAGATCTGTAGCATCTTTTTTCAATTAATACTGAAGATAAACATACACTATTAATCTTAACTACTTCCATTAAGCTAGAAGTTGAAACTGTTTAGGGGATAGGATGTCTAGAGTGTCAGATTGGAGCAAAAGACCATTTAAGGTAGCATCCACACCCTCTACAGGCTACGTGTTCAGAGATCTATTAGGAAGAAGCAGGCCATAGAAAGCAGGGCAGATTTAGGCCCATGCCTGCCTACTGCTGCCATTCTCGAGTCATACATCCAAGCCCATTCTAGAGCAGGTACTTTCTACCTTCAAAGTCTTACGTGAGGTGGAGAAATGAACTAGCCCTATAAATTAGAAATTGAATTTGACCAATCTCAACCATTCCTACATGCATCAACCCCTGTGCACCTTTTGAAATGTGGACTGTGACCCAGTGAGTCTGGGGAAGAGCCTGAGATTCTGCATTACTAGCAAACTCCTGGAGGAGTCCAGTGCTGCTGGTCCCTGAACTCCGCTTTCACATAGATGTTTTGGTTTTGCTTTTTTTAAGACAAGGTGTCATCGTGTAACTCTGGCTGGTCTGGATCTCATTATGTAGACCAGGCTGGTCTCAAACTCATAGAAATCCACCTTCCTCTGCCTCCCAAGTGCTGGGATTAAAGGTATGAACCACTACACCTGGCCCCTGATCCCCACTTTGAAAACTAAGGATACAAAAAATAGAGTAATGCGCCGGGCGGTGGTGGCACACGCCTTTAATCCCAGCACTCGGGAGGCAGAGACAGGCGGATCTCTGTGAGTTCGAGGCCAGGCTGGACTGACAGCCTCCAAAACAAAACAGAGAAACCCTGTCTCATAAAAAAAAATAATAAAAAAAATAGAGCAATGCAATGATTTTCAACAATGGCACTATGTGTAAGTCATTGGGGGAATTAAAAAAAAAACAATTCCTGTCTCCTACCTTCAGAAATTGGACTGATATAGTATAAGATCCTGAGTTTTTTACAAACCTCTGAGTGAGATGATTCTAATCTGAAGCCAAATGTGAGAACTACTGAGCTAGAGTTGTATGATCACTTGGTCTTTGAAATATATTGGTCCTTAAGATTAGTAGAAACACCTGGGACAATTTGAAATCATGCTGATGTGTCAGAGTACCCTTCTGGGATGCCAAGACTGCTCTATGTTTAGACTTGGGTGGTGATAACTCAGGTCTGTATGTACATACCATTCATCAGGTGCTAAATGCAAAGCAAATACACTTGACTGAATGTAGGCTGCACCTCTGCCGGGAAGAATGTATGGGAGGGGCATCTATGCACTAGCATTTAAGAGCTTTGTCATCTACTTCTCCATTGTTTACTTGGGTGCTTCACTCGATGACTGAAGTCTCAGGACTAGCATGAGCAACAGGAATCCAAGGCAGCCTCTTTATAGATCCCTTCAACTATGTGAAACACAGTATGGCATAGAGCTCTAGAACAGTGATAAATTGGTGAACCAGAACTGGAGTTTGTAGAATAATGCTAAGTTCTCTTCCCCAAAGTATGAAGGAAACAGGGGCAGAAGCCAGTGCCAGAGGCACAGAGAATGTGAAGTGTCCAGTCTTTTAGAGTGAAACATGGTTAACTTGGTGGTACCACGTAGATGCTGGTGTTGAAGACTCAGCCCTCTGTACATTACTGATGTCTCTCATATGTATCTCTCTGATTTTTCCTTTAGTGAACTGCAGGATCCTGTTGTCTGTGTTGCTTATCAGCCACATGGCCCACCGTTATCTTCTTCCAGCAAGTCCATGCCAGTTGTACCTCAGGCCACCATTTTGTCCCATGTCGCTAGTGACTTCTCTTTGGCTGAACCCCTTGATCATGCCTCTGTGACCCACAGCACACCTTCTCTGACACAAGAGAGTCACCTTCCATCTCCCCAGCCTGCTGGCCCCCTGGCTTCCAGTCCTGCCTTTGATATACCTGTTCAACCTGTAGCTGTCTCTTCCTCTCTGCCCCAAACTGAGTTTTCCCACACTCTGCCACCTGTGCAGTCCCCCCTCCCCCCTCTTACCACACCAGCTCTATCTGTCCCTGAAAAGGTGATCACCATCAGCATACCTCCTGGTGAGACAGGTAAATATGAGAAGTCAAGCTGATCCATGAGGGCTGTTGGGATTTGGACTTCCTAAAATGCAGCTGCCAGCTTGCAAAATCAAGACACACATTAAGACCTCATTAAACCATTCTTCTGAAACATTTGGAAGACCCAGGCTTAAGCCCTCACATGATGCAAAAGCTAAAATGAATATTTTGGCACCTTCTGACCTAGTCCAGATGATGGATGGATATGTGACACTAGTTGCACTTGGCTAGGAACAATAGTATATATGGAAAAGCCATGGAAACTGCAAAGGGTGTCTAGAAGCCATGTGGGCTTAGTAGCATGGGAATTAAGGGAAGAGGGAAAGAACAGTGAGTATTCCAGAGTGTCTGCAATTGAATAAAAAGTGGGCCTTCCTTTAGAAATCAGAGGATGGGCCAGTTGTGGTGGTGCACACCGGTAGGATTTGCTAAAGGAGGCGGAGGGAATGGAGTTTGAGGCCATCCTGGGCTACACATTTAGGGCCTGTTGTGGTGACACACACCTTTAATTCCAGCACTTCGAAGGCAGAAGCAGGCATGTCTCTGTCATTTTGTCTACAGAGAAACATTGCCTCAAAAGAAACAAATTTTAAAAAAAGAAAAAGAAAGAAGGAGGAGAAGGCAGAGGAAAGAAGAGGGAGAAGGAGGAGGAAGAGAAAGAAGAAGAGAAGGAGGATGAGGAGAGAAGGAGGGGAAGGAGAAGAAAGAGGAGGAGAAGGAGAAGAAGAAGAAGAAGAAGAAGAAGAAGAAGAAGAAGAAGAAGAAGGAGGAGGAGGAGGAGGAGGAGGAGGAGGAGGAGGAGGAGGAGGAGGAGGAGGAGGAGGAGGAGGTGGAGGAAGAGGAGGAAGAGGAGGAAGAGGAGGAAGAGGAGGAGGGGGAGAGGAGGAGGGGGAGAGGAGGAGGGGGAGAGGAGGAGGGGGAGAGGAGGAGAAGGAGGAGGAGGAGGGGAGACAAAGCCAAGCTTGGTATATACTAGTATACTAGTTTGGAGTCCAGGTTATAGTTTCTGCTCCTCTGCCATTGTGCCAGCATCCCCAAGGATATTTGGAGCCTCTTCCAAGTGATTTACTATTTCTCCCAATAAACACTGTTCTCAAAATTATTTTAAAGTAAAAGTAGAAATTTTAGGCAAAACTATGGAATCACAATTTGAGAGAAGGTTTAACAGCTGAATAATAAATTATAGTTGAAATTTCTTGCACTGGGCCTACAGTGATTTTTTTCCAAGGCAGTCACAGAGGCTACCTCAAAGCCCTCAAGAGGACCCAGAGCCTATGCTTCTATTCTTAGGACAACAGAAGTGAAGGAACATATGCATGCAAGATGCATATCAGAGTATAACCTAGTAGTTCCAAAGTCATTAAAGCTTAATGCCTACATAAGAGAAGAGTGATTATACAAGATTATATAAAACATGCTACCTCAACACAATGACATGGACTATTAGAATAGCTGTGCAAGTGCCAAGCGTTGGTGGTCCACGCCTTTAGTCCCAGCACTCGGGAGGCAGAGGCAGGTGGATCTCTGTGAGTTTGAGACCAAAACCCTTTCTCGAAACCCCACCCCTAAAAGAATAGCTGTAAAAAATGTGGGGACACTTTAAAATCTTGATGTGAAGAGACGATGGCCCAGCAAATAGGAAATCTGATAATACTGTTATAACTAAGAATCACTTTTGTATATTTAAAAATCTGGGTGTGTTGTAATTATAGCATTTGAAGAGTCAAAACAATATGATCAGAGATCAGGAATTCAAGGGAAGCCTTGCCTACTTGAGACCTTTTCTCAAAAAAAAAAAAAAAGAAAGTAACATACACAGAGAGAAAGAGAGAGAGGGGGGGAAGGAGAGAGAGAGAGCGCGCAACCTACAGACAGACATGGACAAACAGATTTTTGTTGTTAAAGACAAGCTTATAGTTTATATCGTTGATGTTTATTTTTAATTGAACACTATAGAATAACATAGCTGATAATCTGGCTGTTGTCTTCATAATTTCTTGTTCATAAAAGAGCTCCTAGTAACCCATATTAAATTCTTTTCAAATGATTTAAGTTGAATACTAGTGAATTATTTGTATTTACATCACTATTTATAGCATTGTGTAAATACTCTGATGTGGTTTTATATTTTTAGTCAGGTTTACTGAAATAATTTACATACAACAAAAGTTCTCCAGTTCTATGGTTAAATGAAATTTTCATAGTTTTATGCAGTTAGATAAGCATCTGTGGTCATGGAACCACCATCACAATCAATACATAACTTTTCCACAACCTTTACAATTCCTTTGTGTCTCTTTCATGTCAGAGCTTACCTCTAACCCCTGGCCACCACTGACATGTTGTGTTTCCCTGTAGTTTTAACTTTTCTAAAATGTCACATGAAGATAATCATATAGCCTGTGCCCTTTTGAGTTTGAATTTTGTCATTTAACATAATTTTGGACAACTGGAGAGCCATCCGTGTTGTTGAGTACATTGGTATCTCATTTCCTTTTATCATTAAATAATGTTCCACTGTGGATATACAACAATTTATCCATCCATTTTCCAGTTCATGGACATTTGGGTTATTTCTAGTTTATAAATATTATGAAAAAAGTCACTATGAAAAATTACAACTAAGTCTTCTAAACACATATATTTTCTTCTTTTGGACAAATACCTAGGAGTGAGCTGACCACATCATAGGATATATATCTTTATCTTTGGAAGTGATTTTTCACATCATGCATTCATAACATGGCTTTTTTTAATGCAGAAGTTGTCAACACCAGCAGTGTTCCTGATCTTGAGGCCCAAGTCTCACAGATGGAGAAAGTATTGTCCTTGGGAGACTTAGAGCCTAACCTTGCAGGCGAAATGGTAAACCGAGTCAGCAAACTCCTTCACTCTCCACCTGCCTTGCTAGCTCCTCTGGCTCAAAGGTATGACTTAGCAAACAGAAAGGGTGTGTGTGTTCTGCATGGTTAAGAGAATGAGCTGTCATAGCTGAGTTTTCTGTTTTGAATGAATGAGTTTATTAAGTATATAACAAGCAAAGACAACAATAAATATTGGGTTGCAGATAGAGAGAAGCAACAGATAGCAAAAAAATCACTAAACTGGGGGTTCAAAACATCCAGCAGAGACATTTGACTGATATAACCCAATTAAGAAAGGAAGCAAAGGGTGACATTTTCAAATTGGGGCTTACAAAATTCTGTCAGAAACCAACTGAGGCAGTCAACTAGATTTCCCAGTTGAGAGGGTCAGGGGAAAGGGTCTTCTTTGTTGTTTCCATGGATGAGCTTCCAGCCTCCAGTTCCTGCTGTAGGCATCTTTACATTATGGGATAAGCAATAGTAACCTGCATTGTAAATAGTTCACCTTCTAGCTCTTCTCAAGGACACAATGTTTTTAATACACTCTGCTGCTTGCCTTTTCCTTTCTTCCTGTTACAGCATAAGAGAAGCAGCTTGTCCCAGGAAATGATGCTTTAAATAACATTTTGGAGAACTCTTGAAATAATCATTCTCGAGTTTAGAACAGGAGGGCCCTCCTTGCTCCACGAGTTCTCTTTCAACAACGCTTAACAACACGTGGCAATTTACCTATGTAATGTACATTACAGGGTGTTAAAGAGGCTCCTCTTTAACGCTAAAGATACTGCTTATATGACTATCCAAGTATTTGTCCCCGAGGACTAGGCTCGTGATAATGTCCAGTTGCTACCCTGTATGAAAATGGGAAAGAAAGAAAAAAGGGACTAAATTAAAACTGCCGACTGTCTTTACAGGTTGCTAAAAGTGGTAGATGACATTGGCTTACAGCTGAAGTTTTCAAATACAACCATCAGTCTAACTTCCCCTTCTTTGGCTCTTGCTGTCGTCAGAGTGAATGCCAGTAATTTCAATGCAACAACCTTTGCAGCCCAAGACCCAGAAAATCTTCAGGTACAATCTAATTTCTTATAGAAACAACATTTTCTGGAGCATGATTGGAGCCCCTATTGTCTTCCCTGATGGAGGCAAATACTGTTGATTATCAGGGGTAATATTCAGCTTTCAAAAGATATAACATCTAAGTCCTTTAATTCTAGCATTGAGGAGGTGATGGCAGGCAGAGCTCTTTGAGTTCATGGCCAGCCTGATATACAGAGCAGCCAGAGAAGCACCAACTGAATGAAAACGGACATTGTTTTCAGGGGCTGGGATGTGACTCAGTGGCGTCTGGCATGTTTTGCATGCACAAGGCTCTGGATTCAA
This sequence comes from Mesocricetus auratus, assembly GCF_017639785.1. Lineage (NCBI taxonomy): Eukaryota > Metazoa > Chordata > Mammalia > Rodentia > Cricetidae > Mesocricetus > Mesocricetus auratus. The sequence continues at coordinate 20,417,499 of NW_024429188.1, read as the reverse complement.
TCCCTGGCATTCAAACAATATATAATTTGGGTAGAGGGTGTACCCGTGTTAACCCTTTAACAACTGAATAGTGGAAAGTGGGGGATGGTGTTTGATATGTTGGATGTGGAGGGATGGCAAGCAATGGTATCTTCATGGAACCTCATGAAGAAATAAATACTAGGCAGTTGAGGGACCTAGGCATGGAAGTTAATTTCAACATATTTAAGAATTTTTATCACTACACTATTGTATATAGTGGTGATGAAAAGCAATCCCATTTCTAGTGCTTTCTATCTACCCTGTAGAAGGACTGGGATCTATAAATGCTGAAGTCAGATCACAGGTTAAGCTCCTTCAGGCCCCTCCACATTGAGTTGTGATTTTGACCACCATCTTGTATCACCTCAGACCCTTTAATTATCTCTTACTTGATATTCCAGGTTTCTCTGGAAACCCAGGCTCCTGAGAATAGTATTGGTGCCATCACTCTGCCTTCATCACTGATGAGTAATTTGCCACCTAATGAGGTAGAACTGGCTTCCAAGATTCAGTTCAATTTTTTTGAAACACCTGCCCTGTTTCAGGTAAAGTTGCTGCTTACTGGTTTTGATTGGGTTTGGTTTGGAGATGGGTGATTTAATTCTGTTTAATTATCACAAATTCTTAAGCCTGCTACAAATCAAATGAAGTATTAAAACTGTGATTAATTCTTATTCACACACTAATGTTCCTTATGATGATAACTAGTAGTTCCCAACACATCTACAGTACTTACAAATGACCAAGCTCTACCCTAAGAACTCACAAGTGGTGTCTCTAATCCCTATCTTGGGAAGAAGGAACCCATTGTTACCCCCATTTTACAGAGAGGTACTGGAGGCACAGGGAGGATCAGTAGCTTGCTCAGGGATACACTATTTAATGATTAATGTTGTGCCCCCCTTTAAATATTCATGAAGTCCTATTGTGTCAGCTGTGTATTTAGAGCCTCGAGATAGAATAAACCCCACTTCTAACTGCTGTTTCTTAGAAAAGTTACTTTTCCAAATTATAATTTCTGACCTACATTGCAAACAATGTGAATTCAAATAGCCCTTAGTGTCCTTCTAGCCCTAAACACCCCTCATCATATTTCATTTCCATTGTCTTCTTGCTGGTTCTTTGTTGTGCTAGGATCCCTCCCTGGAGAATCTCTCTCTGATCAGCTATGTCATATCATCAAGTGTTGCCAACATGACTATCAAGAACTTAACAAGAAATGTAACAGTCATGCTGAAGCACATCAACCCAAGTCAGGTGAGGAGAGGCTTGTCTGGTTTGTTCACTGACCAAGGACACCTTGTACAGACTCTGCATGTAGGGCATAACTTGAGTCAGGAGATGTGTGGAAGGCTACAGTTGCTTGTTGTTCTACAAAATTTTGACTTCCAGAATCATTTCATCCTTGACCATGTAGTTTCTGAGGCAGACAAATGCAAAAGCAAGCTCTTAGTCACTGCTGAATTACACTGTGCACAGAGCTGTGGCTACAAGTCTGACTCCCACCTCCAGAGACCTCGTTTCATACTAAGCTTCAGCTACAACTTCACTTCTCAAAGTGTGATCTTCAGAAATGCAACAGCAATGTCATCTGAGAATTAACTAGACTTGCAAAGGCTCAGGTCCCATTCCAGACCCACTGATCCAAAATGTATCCCCTGTCCTCTGGACTGGGGATTGAACTCATGCCCTCACCATCTAGGCAAGTGCTCTATCACCAAGTCAACTGTACATTTTAAAACAAATCCCTTAAGTGATTTCTATACGTATTTTAAGAAGCACTGACCTAAATGGGGCTCATTTGCTTCTAAAATCATGTAAGTCTCCAAAATTCAAGCATAAGATTATACAATTGAAAGTATCTGATTTTCCTAATTGCTTTTCAGTTCAGTAAATTAATTAGCCATGACTTATCTTCTGCTATAGGATGACTTAACTGTGAAATGTGTCTTCTGGGACTTGGGCAGAAATGGTAGGTTCCAATTTAAACCCTTTAAAGGTCTTAAGTGAGTGAGGGGGAAGTTGGTACGTCACTGTGTTATGGCTTTACTAATGGGACAGATATTGCTCTTGATGCCAACAGGTGGCAGAGGAGGTTGGTCATCTGATGGCTGCTCCGTCAAAGACAAGAGGCTGAATGAAACCATCTGTACCTGTAGCCACCTTACAAGTTTTGGCATCCTGATGGTAACATACCCATGCTCCATGGCCTTAGATTCTGGGTCTGAGGGCTAGCTGGACATTATATTAGAACATCTACGCTACTTGATGACTAGAAAGATAAGCAGAAAACACAATATTGTGGAACAGTTATATACCAATGAAACCACTATTTTAATAACCAAATGTATCTAAAGATTAATATTGGAATGTAGAATACAAATATTTCTTCACATTATATATTTACATTTACATTTTCCTCCTTTAAGTAGCAAGAGCTTCTGATTAGAATGAGCAAAATAAATTATTTACCTTTCAATGCACTTAAAATGTTTATAATACACTTTGACTAATTATTGTTACTGTTATTATTATGTACATGCTAGGCAAGTGCTCTACTACTTAGCCACACCTCCATCTTGAATGATGTCATTTAATCATCCCAGCATTCTTTAAACACAGGTTGATTTTTTTTTGCAATTAGAATTAAGACTTGTGGCGATTTTTCATAGTCATAGGACTAAGAAATGTAAGAGCCAGGAGCCAAATGTCAGTATTTAGGCTCCTCATCCTCAAGTGCACTATGATGCAGCGATCAAAAATATGAGCTTTGGAGTTAGGCAGACCTGAATTTGAATTTTGATTCCTTCACTGCTACCTCAGGTAGGTTATTGGAACTTCTTAAATTCTTATTTGTACCTGATGAAAGTGATTGTGCTTATCTCATATGTTGGCTAACCAGACGATGAGACTATTAATGGGCATTTAGCATATTCAACACATGTAATAACAGGAATTACATATTTAAGATGGATTGATCACTGATAGAAATATCTTATTTCTCAGGACCTATCTCGGACATCCTTACCACCAAGTCAAATGATGGCTCTGACATTTATCACATATATTGGCTGTGGGCTTTCATCAATTTTTTTGTCAGTTACTCTTGTAACCTACATAGCCTTTGAGTGAGTATCTTCAACTTGAAATTTGGCTTATAAGATGCAGCTCTTACCTTCACCACCAAAATGTACTACCGCTTCTTTAGCCTGCCTTGTCCTTTATAGCCACAGAGTAGAATGTCTGGTTATGAGGTGCTATGTGAACTTTTTATTTATGTGCTTCTGCCTTCTACTAGCTTGTGAGCTCATCCTTGTGCCCAGCATGGGTGCCTGGTATGTCCTGAGCATTCAGTGGAGGGAAAAAGAGAGAAAGAATGAAACAAACGAGATTACGGTCTGAAAGAGATCATAGCACAATGTACAGCAAAAAATCACAAATTAAGTTTATAAATAATACTGAGCAAATGTGAAAGATCGAGGAGGAAGATGCAGGTAAAACTTAACTGAAAAAAATTCAGTGAGTGTGGCTTTCTAAGAAATGACTCTCCAAATAATATCACCTCCTTCTAGGCTCACCAGAAAGGGTCCTCTCATAACTTTTTTTTTCGAGGCAGGGCTTATCTGTGGCTTTGGAGGCTGTCCTGGAACTCGCCCTGTAAACCAGGCTGGCCTCGAACTCACAGAGATACGCATGCCTCTGCCTTCAGAGTGCTGGGATTAAAAGCGTGCACCACCAACGCCTGGGCATGTCAGCAGTCTCCGACTGCAGCCCCCCCCCAAAAGACAGCTTCCCACAACAGAATAAAAAAGAGAAAGTGTCTGAGCACCGGCATTCAACATTCTCCGTTCCTGCTGCTGTGATACGCATATATCCCTATCATGACGGACAGAAACTTCAAACTATGAGCCAAATAAACCATTCGTAAGTTGACTTTGTTAGGTGCTCAATCACAGCAACAGGAAAAACAGCTAGTACGACAATCATACATCAAATATGTCTCAACTTCTGAAGGATCTTTTACATGCTGATTGTAGACCCCCACTTTTAAATAGTGTGGAATCAACACCACTGGGAAGTCACCTCACTTCTCCTGAACTACTTATAGAAGTGCTACTAGTTCTTCTCACATAATAGGCTGCTATGTTCAGACCTTCAAAATACGGTCAGATTGCTATATCATCTTACGCTATGACTTAAATTGAGATTATGGAAAGAAAAGTTTAAAATATAGCTAAATGTAATGACACAGCGAAATGTAGTTAACTGATCTGTTAAGATTTTCTCCTAGCAGGGTGGTGGTAGTACATGCCTTTAATCCTTAGTTTTACTGTCCCCTGTATACTCACCCACTCTGAGAGGAAATCTGTGTATATCAGTACAAATGGATGAATAAATCACTTAAAACTCTGAGACAGTCTGAGGAATATTCTTATACATAGTTTGCCCGACTGGAATACTAATTCTTTCCTTGTCCTCCTCTCATTTTAGAAAGATCCGGAGGGATTACCCTTCCAAAATCCTCATCCAGCTGTGTGCTGCCCTGCTTCTGCTCAACTTGGTCTTCCTGCTAGACTCCTGGATTGCTCTGTATAATACCCGAGGTTTCTGCATCTCTGTGGCTGTATTTCTTCACTATTTCCTCTTGGTCTCTTTCACATGGATGGGCTTAGAAGCCTTCCACATGTACCTGGCACTCGTCAAGGTGTTTAATACTTACATCCGAAAGTACATCCTTAAATTCTGCATTGTTGGCTGGGGTATGTATAAATTTGCTTATGTGTTGCTTGAACTTCTCCAGTGTCCTGACTTGTACTCATGTAGAGATTTGATGAATCAGATCCCACTTGGGAACTTTTAAAGGAACTTTGGAGTCCACGTTGGCTACACTATCTCTAGAACAGTCTTGTGTCAACAACCAGATCATTTCCAATATTGTCCATTTCTACCTTCCATTAAGTTCATGGCTCTTGGTGGTGCTTACCAGTGAGCTTGGTTCTGGTCTCTTCAGAGAAGTATAATGAGCTGATACCACCCCCTCAGAGTCCTGCAGATAATCTATAAGTATGTAGTGCCCTGTTGTTTTGATGCAGTTTAACATAAATTGCTTCATTGAAGACAAGACAATGAGGCTAGCAAGGCAGTTATATGCAGCACCCAGGTGAAGACCCTGGGTCTAGGTGATGGTGTGGCATACCCCCACTTTGCAAGGCTAGAAAACAGTGCAGGATGGCATTCTCATTCTTCTTGAATCTCATTTCCACTAGATTCCAACCATCAACCTTCCCACATTCCCTTGTCTTCTTCATCCTACACAACAGGACTACAAGCTTTTCACTGTATGCCACCCTGCCATTATATCTTTGTGATGAATAACAAAACACACAGTTTCCTTCTCTTGTCCAAAAAGAAAGTCACAGGTCCAGGCATTGGCAGGAATTTTATCTTCTTTAGAGAAAGCTAAAATGCCAGGTGCCCTTGTCAAGGACAAGCTCCTCCACCTTTAGTACTTATGCATGTATTTGACACTGAGACTCTAACATAGGACCATAAACAAGCTAAGAATGATCTACAACTCCATTTGCCAGTATTCTATCTTTAAAAATGCCTTACTTAGGAAACCATCATATCAGTATCATTAGATGTTCAAATGAATTAAAATGAAAAATATATTTGACTGTATCACACACCCCAGCCAATCTATAAAAAAGCATTATTGTCATTGTTGTTTTATTTACCAGAGCAGTGAGGCAGACTGGCTGGTCTGGGTGTAGTGTAGAGTGGCAGCATGGGGCTGGTGAGTGACAACCTGTGAGGCATCTTTTCCTAGCTAAAAGCCATTTTAACTGTCAGGATCCCTCTTGTGCCTCCTTTTAAGAGAAGTACTCATGGGCCCTTGAGAAAACCAACATAGTAGCATCACCAACCCTAAGTTAGTGAAAACAGGTTTTTCCATTCATCTTTGGGTTCCAAATAATCAACTGAGGAATTTTAGTTTTATAATGAAAGATTCACTGGGAGTTGCTTACTCTTAAATTTACATCCCAGACATGTATGATTTAATGGTGACACTAGGTGCTATAAGAGATAAGCCTTGATTTCAGCAGATCATTTCTCAGTCACCTGCATCTAAGTTGAATGGAAGAAAGGCATCTCTATAGTTATTTATGAAGTCCAGTTGATGAAGACTCTGCCTCAAGATGGAGTTTCCAAGATTATTCTTGGTTTGGGGGTAAAGAGTGGAGGACCTTGCAGGTAGTTTCTAGAGGGCAGGACCACAGTGCAGCAAATTACTTCTGTTTATAGACCACTAGCCAAAAATGTAGTTCTGGCTGCCAAAGCATCCATCCATGTGGCAAAATTGAAAAGAATCCTCATCTGATGAATAGCTCTCTTTCATGCCACAGGAAGGAAAATAGAATGACCTCCAGTCAGTCTTTCTTTGGTTGTCAGAACTGTGTGACTAATGTTTCCCATGTTTCAGGGGTACCAGCTGTGGTTGTGACTATTGTCCTGACTATATCCCCAGATAATTATGGGATTGGATCTTATGGGAAATTCCCCAGTGGCACACCAGATGACTTGTAAGTATAAATTCATGATAGGAATGTTCAGGGAACCAGAAAATTAAATTCTCCAAGAAAATAGAGAATCTAATCAGTCTATTGGCTATATCTATCATCTTAATAAAATCTAAGATCGCTTTTAACAAGAGCCTTCATCATCATGTGTAATGAGATTAGGTAGCTGAAAATGCCACACTACTATTTAATTAGCGAATTAGGAGGAATTATTCTGAGAGACTATACATATTAGGAAGAAGTATATTAAGACACTTACCCGCTGATAAAAATGAAATGCTCATAATGTTATATTAATAAGGACATGAGGACTAGGATAACTACAGTTTACACAGTTCTGAATGCTTTAAAATTGGTTTTAAAATAGTTTAAGATTTATTTTTATTTGTGTATATGTATATGAATACATGAGTGTGTGCCACTTGTTTGTGTCTATGGAAGCCGGCAAGAAGAGGATATCAGATCCCTTTAGGGCTGAAGTTCCAGGTAATTGTGAGTTTCCCAGCATAGGTCTTGGGAACAGAGCTTGGATCCGCTGGAAACTCTTAACCATCTCTCCAGGCCCTAAAATATTCTTCATTACCAAGTGTCCTAGGATAAATGCTTAGATTCTGTTCCCTAGAACTGTAAATGATTGTGGAGAAGAGCATTTTATCATTTTTTCTTTTGTACTTAAAGAAAAAAAATGTTCTCAGCCAAACATTATAGATTCAGTGCGTCACTGGGAGCAAGCATGCTTCCAGCATTATAACGTTTTCCTCTTCTCCACTCCCCCATCCAGTTGCTGGATCAACAGCAATGCGGTGTTCTATATCACAGTTGTGGGATATTTCTGTGTGATATTTCTATTGAACGTCAGCATGTTCATCGTTGTCTTGGTTCAGCTCTGTCGAATTAAAAGGAAGAAGCAATTGGGAGCACAGCGCAAAACTAGTATTCAAGACCTCAGAAGTATTGCTGGCCTCACATTTTTACTGGGGATTACTTGGGGCTTTGCCCTCTTTGCCTGGGGACCAGTTAATGTCACCTTCATGTATCTCTTCGCTGTCTTTAACACCTTACAAGGTAAGCACTACAACATTAAATATGGACGCAAAGAGTCCAGTGGAAAATAAAAAATATCACTTCTAAGGGTATTTAGTGGCTAAAGATGTACTCCTTTAGAACCAATTTAATGCTGAGAAAAGGAGCTTTGGGGTCCTTAGAAAAAAGGCATTTTACTAATTTTGAGAAATAGTGAGTTTTCCCTTTATCCATCCTCATCTCCTTGGAGAGATTATTGAAGGAATCTGCCAGGAACTCTTTCTTGGAGAGCCAATTATTCTGCCTTTTCTTGATTCCTTCCTTTTTATTTATTTTCTAAGCTAATTTATGAAAGGAGAACTCACACACAGGAAAAACCCAGATAGCATGTTACTGTTAAGAGTTCACCACGCAGACCTGGGGCTTAGGTTTGGGTCTTCGATTGGAAACAAAAAATGACAAATGGGAACATAATAAACCCAAGTGGCAGTGGTCTTGGCCATGGGCTAATCTCTAGAAGTTGCCAAGCTGCCCTGAGTAGGCCTGGGGTAGGCTTGGGGGAGGTCCCTTAACTTCCGAGCTTCCCCCATGGTAATAAAGCCCAGCCACTCTGACTTTGGGACTCTAGCAGTTGTATTCTTTAGAAAAGCAAATTACTAATTCCTTTTGTAGGAGTGTTATAAAATTCTTGTCAAGCAATACATATCCACTAATCCAGCCCTACAGAAAGTTTTGGAAGGAAAACTCCAACCCAAGGAATTTAACTACAACCAGAAAAACATAGGCATTAGAGAATCCCACTCTACCAACAGCCAAAAGAACAAAGAGGTGAAATTCCACACATAATTCCAACAACAGCAACAACCATTCCAAGTAAAAGAAGAATGAGCAATCAATGGTCATTAATATCCCTCAACATTAATGGCCTTAACTCACCCATAAAAAGACACAGGCTAGCAGAATGGATTCGAAGACAGAATCCATCCTTCTGCTGCATACAAGAAACACACCTCACCCTCAAAGACAGACATTACCTGAGAGTTAAAGGTTGGGGGAAAATTTCCAATCAAATGGACACAAGAAACAAGCAGGGGTAGCAATCCTAATATCTAACAAATTAGACTTTAAAATAAAATCAATCAAAAGAGATGAAGGAGGTCATTACATACTCATCACAGGCAAAATCCACCAAGATGAAGTGTCTACTCTGAACATCTATGCCCCAAATACAAAGGCATCCACATTCGTAAAAGAAACATTACTAAAACTTAAATCCCCACACACTTATAGTGGGAGATTTCAACATGCCACTCTCACCACTAGACAGGAATATCAGACAGAAACTCAACAAAGAAGCAAAGGGTCTAATAAAAGTAATGACCCAACTTGGATCAACAGATATCTATAGAACATTTCATCCACATAAAAAAGAATATACATTCTTCACACCACCCCATGGAACCTTCTCAAAAACCGACCACATACTTGGCAACATATCAAAACTCAGCAGCTACAAAAAATTGGAATAACTCCATGCATCTTATCAGACCACCATGTGTTAAAATTAGAATTCAACAACACAAATTGCAGAAAACCTACAAACTCATGGAAATTGAATAATGCACAACTGCACCATTCCTGGGTCAAAGAAGAAATAAAAAAAGAAATTAAAGACTTCCTAGAATTCAATGAGAACGAAGACACAACATACCCAAACCTATGGGACACTTTGAAATCAGTGCTACGGGGCAAGTTCATAGCACTAAGTGCCTACATGAAGAAACTGGAGAATAGGTATATTAGAGAATTAACAGCACAGCTGAAAGCTCTAGAACCCAAAGAAGCAAACACCTCCAGGAGGAATAGACGCCAGGAAATAATCAAATTGAGGACTGAAATCAATAAAGTACAAACTAGGAAAATAATACAAAGAATCAATGCAACGAAGAGTCGGTTCTTTGAGAAAATCAACAAGATAGACAAACCTTTGTCTAAACTTTCCAAACACCAGAGCGTGAACATACAACTTAACAAACTCAGAAGTGAAAAGGGGGACATAACAACGGACTGTGAGGAAATTCAGAGAATTATCAGGTCATACTTTGAAAACCTGTACTCCACAAAACTCGAAAATGTAAAGGAAATGGATGATTTCCTGGAAAGCTATCACTTGCCAAAATTAAATCAAGAACAGATAAGCAATTTAAATAGACCTATAACACCTATGGAAATAGAAGCAGTCATCAAAAGTCTCCGAACCAAAAAAAAAGTCCACGTCCAGATGGCCTCAGTGCAGAATTCTACCAGACATTCAAAGAACAGCTTATACCAATTCTTCTCAAAGTATTCCATGCAATAGAAGCAGAAAGTTCTTTGCCAAACTCTTTCTTTAAGGCTTCAATAACCTTGATCCACAAGCCACACAAAGACACAACTAAGAAAGAGAACTTCGGAACAATATCCCTCATGAACATTGATGCAAAAATACTCAGTAAAATACTGGCAAATCAGATCCAAGAACACATCAAAACAATCATTCACCACGATCAAGTAGGTTTCATCCCAGGGATGCAGGGATGGTTCAACATACGAAAATCGATCAATGTAATCCACCATATAAACAAGCTGAAAAACAAAAATCACATGATCATCTCACTAGATTCTGAAAAAGCCTTTGACAAAATCCAACACCCCTTCATGATAAAGGTTTTGGAGAGATCTGGGATAACAGGAACATACCTAAACATAATAAAAACTATATACAGCAAACCAACAGCCAACATCAAACTAAACGGACAGAAACTCAATGCATTTCCTCTAAAATCAGGAACAAGACAAGGCTGTCCACTCTCTCCATACCTTTTCAACATTGTACTTGAAGTTCTAGCCAGAGCCATACGACAACAAAAGGAGATCAAGGGGATATAATTTGGAAAGCAAGAGGTCAAACTTCCACTATTTGCAGATGATATGATAGTTTACATAAATGACCCAAAGAACTCTACCAGGAAACTCTTACACCTGATTAACACCTTCAGCAAAGTGGCAGGCTACAAGATCAACTCAAGAAAATCAGTAGCCCTAATATATACAGATGATAAAAGGGCTGAGAAAGAAATAAGAGAAACATGACCCTTTACAATTGCCACAAACAACATAAAATACCTTGGGGTAACTCTAACCAAACAAGTGAAAGACCTGTATCGTAAGAACGTTGAATCTTTAAAGAAAGAAATTAAAGAAGCCCTCAGAAAATGGGAAGGTCTCCCATGCTCTTGGATAGGTATGATCAATGTAGTAAAAATGGCAATCTTGCCAAAAGCAATCTACAGATTCAATGCAATCCCCATTAAAATACCAGGACAATTCTTCACAGACCTTGAAAGAACACTAATCAACTTTATATGGAAAAACAAAAGGCCCAGGATAGCTAAAACATCCCTATACAATAAAGGAACTTCAGGAGGCATCACCATACCTGACTTCAAGCTCTATTATAGAGCTATAGTCCTGAAAACAGCTTGGTATTGGCACAAAAATAGACAGGTAGACCGATGGAATAGAATTGAAAACCTTGAAAACCCTGATATTAACCCACACATGTATGAACATCTGATCTTTGACAAAGAAGCTAAAACTATACAATGGAAAAAAGAAAGCATCTTCAACAAATGTTGCTGGCATAACTGGAGGCTGGCATGTAGAAGAATGCGTATCGATTCATGTTTATCGCCATGCACAAAACTTAAGTCCAAATGGATCAAAGACCTCAACATAAATCCAGCCACATTGAACCTCTTAGAAGAGAAAGTGGGTGGTACCCTTGAACGAATTGGTACAGGACACAGCTTCGTGAACATAACACCAGTAGCACAGACAGTGAGATGAACAATTAATAAATGGGACCTCCTGATACTGAGAAGCTTCTGTAAGGCAAAGGACACAGTCAGCAAGACAAAAAGGCAGCCCACAGAATGGAAAAAAATATTCACTAACCCCACATCTGACAGAGGGCTGATATCCAAAATTTACAAAGAACTCAAGAAGCAAGTCTCCAAAACACCAAAGGATCCAATGAAAAGTGGGCTGCAGAACTAAATAGAGAATTTTCAATAGAGGAGTCTAAAATGGCTGAGAGGCACTTGAGAAAGTGCTCAACATCCTTAACCATCCGGGAAATGCAAATCAAAACAACTCTCAGATACCATCTCACTCCTGTCAGAATGGCTAAAATCAAAAACACCAACGAAAATTTATGCTGGAGAGGATGTGGTGAAAGGGGAACACTCCTCCATTGCTGGTGGGAGTGCCAACTTGTTCATCCACATTGGAAATCAGTATCGAGATTCCTCAGAAAAATGGGAATAAACCTACCACAAGTCCCAGCAACTCCACTCTTAGGCATATATCCAAAAGATGTATATTAATACAACAAGGATGTCTGTTCCACTATGTTCATAGCAGCATTATTTGTAATAGCCTGAACTTGGAAGCAACCTAGATGCCCCTCAACTGAAGAGTGGATAGAGAAAATGTGGTGCATTTACACAATGGAGTACTATTCAGCAGAACAAAACAATGGAATCCTGAGATTTGCAGGCAAATGGATGGCACTAGAATAAACCATCCTGAGCGAGGTAACCCAGGTACAAAAATAGAAACATGGCATGTACTCTCTCATATATGGATTTTAGACATAGATCTGGGGAGTGCCATCCTACAGTCCTATGGCCAGAGAGTCTGGGAAACAGAACCTTCATTCAGTGGCTGATGGAAGAAGAGGCAGACTCCCACAGCTAAACACTGATCTGAACTCAAGAAAGCCAGTGACAAAGAGGGAGGACTGATGGCCAAAGGGATTAAGACTGGGCTGGTTTAACCCCCAGCAACAGCTGACCTGACAAGGATATACCCCTCTTGAATCACAAACGGATGCCTGGGAATCCAGCATGGGACTGATCAAGACCCCCTGAATGTGGGTGTCAGTGAGGAGGCCTAGGTAATCTATTGAGCCTTGGGCAGTAGATCAGTATTTATCCTAGGTATACAAATGGACTTTGGACTTGCATCCAACAATGAGAGATGCACTCTCATCCTGAACTCTTGAGGGAGGGTCTAGGACCTGCCCTGGATGAAATGACAGACTATTGACATCCCCATGGAGGGCCTCACCCTCCCTGGGGAAATGAGGGGATATTGGGGGGGTTGGTGGGAGGGCATGGGTGGAGGGGAGGGAAAGGGAGAGCGACCTGGAATTGACATGTGAAGCAACCTTGTTTCTAATTTAAATTTAAATTTAAAAATAAAAAATAAAAAAGATTCAATGGGAAAAATAAAAATAAAAGTCTTGTCAGCTTGTAATTTTTAATGGAAGTGCTTTGGCATTAAAAGCCCAGCTGGCTGATAGGTTTATATTACAGAAACAGTAAAAAACTGTCCCTTGGCTTTCTCTTATTCCAACTCCTTTCCATTACATTCTCTTCTGCTTGTTTTCATGTTGCTTTTGGCTTCCATACTGCCCTTTCATGGCCCCAGCAGGCAACAGATAATTTTGCCAGTTTACAAAGAAATGCCTCCCAGAAGTACAGTTCTAATGCCTATCTTGGCCACACACACACACACACACACACACACACACACAGCTATTTATATGTGGCTGGTATTTTTATTTACAACATACCAGTCCCTAAATTGGTGCATTCAGGTATTGTACTATGTCATAATAAATATAAAACAAAACAAGAAAATTACATTAAGGATTTTTTTGTTTTGGGGTTTTTGAGGGGGGCTTTTCAGGTAGAGTGTTGTTATATACCCCTGGTGGACTGGCATTCACCAGATTGGCCTCAGACAAATAGTGGTCTTCCCACCTCTGCTTCTCCAGTGCTGGAATTATATAGGCATGCGCCACCACATTTGGCTCAAGAAAGGTTTTATATCCTAACAATGGGATACTAAAAGTAGTAGATATTTTAAGAGAAAAAATATATGCTATGCAAATTCACATTAATCATTAACATGAAATCTATGTACCTGCCTTCATGTGACTTAATAATCATGCAAACTTCCCTCTTTTGCTCCATTTCCCCAGAATATCTTATTAGAACGTAAATGACTAGAATTAATTTGCTCCTTCTGCAAAAGGGACCAAAAGCCTAGTTTTACAGTGTTTTTGATTGAAAGTGAGCTGTGTATGTGATTTTTTATTTTGGTGCACATCTCCATGCATGCCTCTCTCACACATGCTGTATTTCACTTCATGCAGCTAAGGGAGCCTCCATGGTAATATTAGGCTAAGATGTGCACTGTCTGCCACCTCTTGAGGCTCTCATATATATACCCCATTAGAAGCAAATCTGGTGGTTTTAAATGCATATTTTAAAAGTAGGTAAGTGTTGGGGCAGTGAGAGGGTTCAGAATTCATCCATACGTTCCACAAATATTTTACTAGCAAAGGTCTGGGGTCTTGACAGAGGCAGTGCCGAGTAAGGATCCCTGGCCCCTGTAACTGGGGACAGTGGTATGTAGGAAGCAAGTCCAAAGGCCTGTTCAAATCCGCAGCTAGCTTTCTGTGCTGGAACATCAGGGGAATTTGTCCTTACACCTTGAAAGAAGGCAGGAAGATGTTAGATAGATAAATTCAAACATTCTGCAGACTTGATGCTCAGAGCAGAAGGCCCAAATGATCAAAGCAAGGCACCTGGCATAGGGAAGAGGCACATGATACTGGGGAGGAGATGACATTGGACAGAACTTGGAACTAGATTGCAAGTCCAGAGGAATCTAGAAGCAGGAGCTGAGGCCTCAGCTAGGATCCTGGGTAGATGGCGTGGACTACCAGGACAGAGAAGGATGAGGACAAGACCTGGGACAAGAGATGGCAATTTTTGCCGTGGAAATACAAGTCCTTTTATAGGCATTCCATTTACAGATATTTTTGTTTAAAGCTTTGGATTTTAGACACTTTATTTAATTAACCAAATTTCACTTTGGTTCACAACTGCCAAAGATTTCCTCTTTTGTGCAAAGCAAACTCCCAAGATGCAGGTTTTATCTGGAATTCACTGAAGAATGGTTTGGATTTTTTTCCTCTCCCTTTAGGCTTCTTCATATTCATCTTCTACTGTGCAGCAAAAGAGAATGTCAGGAAACAGTGGAGGCGGTATGTTTGTTGTGGAAAATTACGGCTGGCTGAAAATTCTGGTAAAGATTTGCCTTCCTTTTTCTTCTCTCAAATCTCAGGAAAATAAATGTATACATTAAGATGAACACAATCATTGCCAAGGAGTTGTCAGATCTGGAAGGCAGGGGAACACTACCTGTACAACAGAAAATGCTGTTCATTGATCATTAAGGGGTTAAAAAAAAGAATTCTTCCTACGTGAGAATTTTGTGAGCAATATAGTTAGTGACCAACTACTTCTTGAATGAAGCAACAGTGAAATTTTTAGAGTTTGTTTCCTATTGAGCTCATGTTTTTCATTTCCCAAAGTAATTTTTAATATTTTCCTTCATAATACTTTTAGGCTCGACTCACCCTTTCTCACAGGTCCAGGTTGTCAGGGGCTTCGTTTGTTAACTGGCCAGACTTTGTATATAAGCTTTGGCATGTATTTGGTTATTTTGTAGTTCTTTTCACATATTACCGGTTGGCTGATAGAGCAAAAAGCTCATTTCCTTTTCTATCTTTCCTTTTAAGAAGAGGACTAAAGTCCTGTTTGAAAAGCTAGCTTCCTTCTGCATTAATGCCACCTCTCAGTATCTGATGATTGCTGGGGTCTGTATTTAGACAATGGCAGTGTGTGGAGATCAGTCATCAGTATGGATTCGAGAACAATTACCACAGCAGAGTTGATTTATGTTCTCGTGAGGGCAGAGGGAGAGAGGCTCTGGGTTACTCCCTAATTCAGTGGGTATTTCCAGACAATACAGCTAACGCAGACTTTAGTTCCAGGAGGACACAAGTTCCTTTTAATGAGGCAGTTGTTTGAAAGGTAAATACATGCAGTGGAAGTGAAGGTACCTTTTAGAACACCAGCTTGTCAAAGGTGTGAGTTCCCTATGCTATCTTGAAGTGAGAATTCAATTGCTAGAACTTGTTACACTTTGACCTGTCTCTTGCATTTGAGCTTCAACATACCGCCCTGTTTTTCTGTAATGCTTATTCTGCTGTAGACTGGAGTAAAACTGCTACTAATGGTTTAAAGAAGCAGACTGTAAACCAAGGAGTATCCAGCTCTTCAAATTCCTTACAGTCAAGCTGTAACTCCACTAACTCCACCACACTACTAGTGAATAATGATTGCTCAGTGCACGCAAGCGGGAATGGTATGTATGTCTGTCTCAATATAGTGTCTCTCAAGCCAGTGTTTAGTTTTTGAAGTATTTCATCTTGCAAAGCAAACTGAATGATTACACCTATGACTAGTGGATCAAAATAGAGTTTTCCATATAAGCCAGAACATTTACAAATCCAAATTTATTTATTGTAAAGCTAATACGAGAATGACTTTTTTAAAAGAAGATTTAGTTCCCCATAATGGGAATTGACCATAACCTAAAAGGTTTTGTAGTCAAATCATAATTTAAATATTTCCCAAAGACGTGCTGCACTATCTCTGTAAGAGCAGTACCTAAATTACCAAACGATATTATTTTAAAAAGCTTATCAATTACTCATGTACACCCTTAGCACTTTGAAGCCTTCCTGTTTTTCACTTTCCATGTTTGTTAATGTTTTCCCACAATGTGGTTGCCTTGTGACAGCAACCATGTCCCCATGAATACATCAAATTCTGGAAGATGAATTGTGAGCAATATTGGTCACTATCTGTGTCTCCTGAATATGAACAGATTATTACAGCTATGCTTCTTTTACTCATTAAGTCTAAAATTTCTAGCTAAAACTTCATTACATTTTCTTTCTCACCAAGACTGGGCTGTTCATTACTCATGAAGCTTATCCTGCTTATTTTTCTTTCTACTGCTTCTTAATGTATCTTTTGCATTTTATTAAAAACTTATTATATGCCAGTATATTTTCTCCTTTCAGTGGACAATCTCCCTTTGTCCATTGTTTGAAGACATTAATTTTTTCCATTACTAATTCAAATCAGTTTGTGAGAAGGTTCATGTCTCTACCAAATAGTTTTTAGTCTCATAAAGATGAGGGCTTCTGATAGTTTGATTTTAAAAAAATACAACTGGAGTTAGCTAGGGAGATGGCTCACCGGGTGCTGCAGACGGGCAAGGACAAAATCCCTAGAACACACTTAAAAGCCCAGTGGGTGTGGCAGCCCTTCTGTAATCCTAGCACACAAGAGGCAGATGGAGACAGGAAACACCCAAGGAAACTGACTGGCCAGACCAGCTGTAACAGCTCCAGATTCAGTGAGAAACCCTGCCTCAATATAGAGTAGAAAACAATCAAGGAAGACACTCTCCATCAACCCCAGACCTCCACATACATTCCGGCACACATTACTTGTGCATTTGTGCACTATTGTGAACTCATATACATACTAGCATGCAAGTGAATGCATACCACACATGCATTTTTACACAAAGAAGATACAATGGGATTCCTTGACATCAAGACGTCTCAGTCTCAGGCACTGGTGACATTTGGAGCTAGATAATTCTTTTTAGAGAATTGCAAGATGTTGAACAGCATCTCTAGCCTCTCTACCCAGTAGAACCAGCAGTGCTCTGCTCCAAGTTGTGGAAAGCAAAAAATGCTCCCAGACATTGTCCCGTGTGAAGAAAGGTAATAAATTGTCCTTCTTTGAGAACCATCGCTGTAAAAGATAAGAAATTGCTATCATGTGGCTTCATATCCTCACTGTCAATACCAAGAGTAAAAGTTCTGGGCCCAATGCCAACTTGCCATATCAGGAATGGTGCATTGTAGATCCCTGGAGTAAAAACAGGGAGTTGAAAGCTGCTTAGTAAGAGTGAGAGAGCAAGTTGAAGGGAGTAAAAAGACATGATCAAGCTAGATCATCTATAAGTTAGACTCCTGTGTCTTTGGGGTTCTTGATCCATCACTAGAGTTTTCCATTTTCGGAAAAGAGCTTAGAGGTGAGGCTTCACACGCCTAGCCCTCTCAAAAAATGCTGTCGTTTTTTCAGGGGCGCAGATCTTATAGAAGCAGCCTATCTTGACACTCCTGTTTAACACAGTTAATTTTGATGTCTGACGGTGGTGGGGGGCACTTTACAGCCAACAGAATGGCTACATGTTTCAAAAAGGATAATATGCCTGTCAAATGAACATCTCTGGCTTGTCAGCCCTTACACCAGATGAGGAATGGCAATGGGAATTTCAAAAAAGAAACTGGCAGCTGAGTGCTTTATTATGCTGGAACAAATTGTTCCTGCAACCAAAATGTCCTCAAACCAAAATGCCTAAGTTAGAACAGCTGCCTCAGACAGTCACATGCCCTATTTGAGCTGTGACACATATGGGGTTGTGTTAACTATATCCACTGCCTCGTTGGCGTGAATGTGACATATTTCAGTTCCAAGTTGCCTTAGGGTCATGTAATTTAGTACAAAGGGCCACAAGCTCACACTTGGAAAGCAACCTTATCAAGTGTTCAGTCCATCACCTTTGAGCCATAGACTTTCAGACAGAGCATTTAATTTCTATAATTCTTGTCATATCATCTGTGAGATGGAATAAATAGCACCCATCCCTTAGCACTAACTATAAGTGAGACAATATGTATCATGTGTTCAGTGCTAGTCTCATCATTATTATAATTGTACCATGAAAATACCAATGGGCTTATTATTCAGCTTTGCACATAGCCTTTCAACGGTGTAATTATCAGAAGGATGGTGCTAAGTAGCTAAAAGCTCATAGATGCTGTGTCCTAAGGATCTGAGGCTGCTAATTGTAGGGAGGTGTAGGTCTAAATCACAGGTACCACTGAATTAATTACCTGCTGTCCTCTGGCTGGACCCTTAGGTTGGAATCCATGGCTTCCTCATGGGAAATTGTGCTATTGGGATAACTGTCAGAAGACAGAGTTAGAAATGATTAGAGAGATTATTTCTTCTTGCCATGACTGTTTGTAGATGGTTCTTTGGGCTTATCTTCTAATACAAAATTTTATTTCATAGGAATTACGGGGAACCAGGAGCCTATAAGTGTGTCTATAGGATCTCTGCTAATCTTAAATATTAGATTATCTTATATACAGTTAAATTCAATGTATTCAATTGGAGTTAGGAAATGAGTCTTTGAAAATAAAAAAAAGTCTTGCTTTTTTCCTGCCATTTTGACTGTTTCACTTCTTTTTAAACTGCTGTAGGAATTTTGTTTCTGATCAACTTCAAATTTGTTGTGCTTACTGTCACTGACGTTAGAGAAGGAATAAAAATAAAATACGGAAACATAGGATGGGTGTTTTTTAAAGACTCATTTCTGGTGTACCTATTTAACATTACATTTCTTGGTCTTCAGTGCTTTCTCTGGCTACTTCATGACACCAACTTTGATATTCCTTATCCAGGCAATGCGTCTACAGAGAGGAATGGGGTCTCTTTCAGCGTTCAGAATGGAGATGTGTGCCTTCATGATCTCGCTGGGAAACAACACATGTTTAGTGACAAGGAAGATTCCTGCAATGGTAAAAGCCGGATGGCACTCAGAAGGACTTCAAAGCGGGGAAGCTTACACTTTATTGAGCAAATGTGATTCTCCTCTTCTAAAATTGAAGCATGATGCTGATGGTGTGAAGTGTCCAGTATTCTTCTTACACAATGTGAGATGTATGAAAATCAGCTTGTTTTCTACTCAGCAACCTCTAAAGGAACATAAGCTAGTTGTGGGCAGTGGTTATTCTTGGAAGAATAAACCATGACATAATTATGTTCTTTAGACATTTGCAATTTGGTTTCTTATCTTTCATTTGAAAGAAGATTGTTGTTAAAACCACAGAATAAGATCTAGGCAAAGAAAAATGAATGTTCATTTCCTGTCACATTTTAAATAGGGTGTTATCCTTGATAACATCCTAGAAAAAAATGTTTACTTCAGTCTGTTGGTGAGTTTAGTTGTGCATGCATTCGTTGTACATAAGCTAAATTCTAGTGACTCACATGTCAAAAATCACATCTCTACCTTTTTATATTTATTTTCTACTGTGTAAATTTATTCTTTTGTAGAATCATGGTTTCGTCATTTTATCTAATGTGATAACTTACCGATTCAGTGAATTCTAATCCTCTTTTGGGAGATCATATAGGATGTGAAATTCAGAAATGTTGCTGAAATCAAGAAACAATGATAAATGCAGACTAAACAATTATAAACAGACAGTGCCACAATTAGCTCAGAAATTGCCTTTGAGCAATCAAGAAAAGGTGCCCTCACTGGGCAGGCACAGCCTTATGAGCTTATAGTTTGGAAAACAGTTGTGCCACATTTTAGCCCTGATCATCTTCTTGGGTACATCCTTATGCAGAGAATTACTTGTGTGACCATATTTGACACTTAATGCCAACACCCATGCCCAGACTTCATCCCCAGTGATCAAATTACTGAATCCCCATTAAGATCTTTAGTTTAATATCATGGTGATAGAGGATAAAACTGTAATCTCAACCATGTCAGGAAGATTGTGAAGGTGGAAAATATATACATTGCCACTTCTCAAATACCCAGATCCTTTCCAAAGAGGGGATCCGAGTAGGATTACTTTTCAAGAGTGTATATATGGCAAACAAATCAGTTCTTTAAATGACAACTGCATGGTACATTATTGTTACGACTGCTACATTCTGGTCCAATCACATTTGTATGTATTTTTAAAAACATGTCAAATCTTGAAGAGTGTATAGTGACAAGGGGGGGCAGCTACTGGAAATAGTGAACTATCCTGTGATAACATATGTACATCTCCAACTCTGATTGTTCCTAGTTTTAGAGGGCCTATCCTGCTTCTCATCTATACCTGCTTGAGTGATGCCTCAAGTACATTACGTCCTTATTAGGAACATTACAAATTCTTTTAGTTAGGTCTTTCACTAAAGTTCCCTTGCATATATTTCAAGTAAATGTTGTATTCCAGACTAACCATAGTAAGACTATACATTTCTGTGTGTGCACATTTGTCTTTGCAAATTTTCTTCTCCAAATTATTTAATTATTTTGTATTTATATGTTACAATGGACAGAAATGTTATAAATCAATGAAATAAATTCTCAGTTAAGACCTTTAAGTTTGGTTTGCATTCTCTTCCCTCCATGCCCTGCCAGCATGGCACAGAATGCGGTAGGACACACCTTCTGAAGTTTTAGACTATGAGATTAGAAAAGGACTTGTCCTGTCTCATGGGAATGGTTTCCAAGGGCTATTTTCTTTTGATCTCACTCTTTCAAAAACTTCTCTTTAACACGTGCTGCTATTGAGCTGTAGGAAATGGATGAAACTCACTTCGGATCCCATCTAAATGTCTTCTTCCTCAGCCTCAAACAGATGGATTTCAGGAAAGTGGAAAGAAGATTTAAGAGGCTTTGTGTCTTGTTAGCATGTGGAAACCACGAATGGGGAGAGCTGGCTGTCTCTAGACAAGAACTGTCTGAACAGGCTCTCGTTCCAGGCTCCTGAGCCGCTATAGAGAAGCCAAGTTGCAAACTGATTGGACGGTGATGAAACACTCTAGATTTGAGGATGAGGGTGAATGAGACCTCAGAATTCAAACTCACAAAGCAATGTACATGCCAGAGTGCACCTAAAAAGCACAGTGCCACAGGTCCTTCGATTCCTACCATCCTTGTTTTTTGTATCATGCTTCATGTCTGGTCCTTAAGCTAAATTCTCTTGGTTTTTTATTTGTTCATCAATTCAGAGAAATAACATGACAAGACAGAGACAAATGTTTCTGAGAAGCATCCACCTCTGTTTTTAAAATTGGTCCTGGAAACTGAGACTCTGTTGTAAGGGAGACAGAGGAGCTACTAGTATTCGGAGAATGTCAAAGCAGTGTCCAACACTTGAAGTATTTCTCTGTACTTTGGAGAAATTTCTGCCCAGAAAACGCTGCAATCATTGATTCTACCCAGGACTTCTGCAGACTTTAATGAGCTGCACTGTAATTGCCCTCAGCAGAAATGGTACAAACTGTTGCACTTGGTGACTCTTGTTGTATCTAATAAGGTCATCTTGGAGGCAGGTGTTTTTTGAAGGGCATTTCAATGGAGAATTCATTTACTGAGTGACACACTCACCAAGCAGGCTTGTCTAGTGCTTTTTTGTTGTTGTTTTGGTTTTTCGAGACAGGGTTTCTCTGGAATTGTTTGAAGGCGGTGCTGGAACTAGCTCTTGTAGACCAGGCTGGTCTCAAACTCACTCTGTAGACCAGCCCGGCCTCGAACTCACAGAGATCTGCCTGCCTCTGCCTCCCGAGTGCTGGGATTAAAGGTGTGCACCACCACCGCCCGGCTTTTTTGTTGTTGTTGTTTGTTTTTTGTCTCCAGAACAGCAATGAAAGACTATTCAGTTTGTCTCTCTTCAGCTCCTCCTTGGAGTTTGAGGGACAGAAAAAAGGAATATCTGAGTGAGTTCAATAAGAACCATAATATTTAGACTGGAAAGGTGGCTCAGATGTTAAGAGCACTTTTTGCTCTTGCAGAAGACCTGAGTTTGGCTCCCAGCACCCATAGGGCAGCTCGCAGTCATCTATAACTCCAGTTCCAGGAGATCTGGTGACCTCTTCTGACTTCTAAAGGCACCAGACACAAATATAGTGCACATACATACATGCAGGCAAAACACTCATACACATAAAATAAAATGAATATTTTTAAAAGGAACATAAAATTGAATCAAGCACTCTTAGCAGTATATTCATTTTTCTTTCACCTCAGTTTCCAGATGTAACATCAAGAAATCAAAGCAGATAAAATTAAATTAAAAAGTCTTATACAATAAATAGCATTTAAAATAATATTTTATTAATTATTTGAGAATTTTATACAGTATTTTATCACACACACATGCACACATATTTGAGGATATATTTGAGGATATATATATATATATATATATATATATATATATATATATATATCCTCAAATTCAGAACCCTCCTGACTTAGTATCCGGAGAGCTGGGATTACAGATGTGTATCACTGCTTCTGGTTCTAAAATATATGCTTTTAAAACTATATATATATATATATATATATATATATATATATATATATATGTTCTTCACTGCAAAAAAACCCTATAGTCCCTGGTGTGTCCTCTTAGCTCCATTTTATATATCTGCAACAAGTTGGAGCAGAGACCAATTTAACAGTCTTTACACTATTGTAATGGAAAAGTAAAATGATTCCAGGGCAACTAAACTAAATTGTTATAGAAATAACTTAATTTGGTTAATCAGTTAGCTCCAGAAAGTTGATTAAGAATGGACCCTCGAAGGGCCTAGGTCCTGTCCTGGATGAAATGACAGACTTTGGAGATCCCCCCAAGGAGAGCCTCACCCTCCCTGGGGAATGATGTGGGGATTGGGTGGGGGGCTGGGAGGGCTGGTGGAGGGACAAGGGAGGAGAGGTGGGAGAGGGAGCTGGGATTGACATGTGAAGCATGCATATTTCTAATTTAAATAAAAAATATTGATGAAAAAAAGAATGGACCCTCTAGTCAGACATGGGATGCTTTATTTTAGAATCAAAAGACATGATATTTCCACTTTGGATGTTGACCTGTAAAATAGATTCTTAAGCAGCTTCCAATGAGAACACGAGCCTTCATAAAAATAAGCAAACTTTTTGATTCAGATTAATATAGGGAATCGCTAGTAAAGACACACATAAAGATTACTAATGGGATTTGATTATGATAATTTAAGGTTTAATCTTCTTTACTCCAGAGACCACAGCAAGTCCTGCATGGAAGTATATCATGCACTGCTTCATAACTCAAGAGCTAGCATTAAAACAGACAAAAAGGAGTTGAGAAGAGGGAAGGGAGGGTAGGAGGTATGAGGGGGACCAATGCTTGAAAACGACGTTTAAAAGTATGTGAGCTGGGTGTTGTGGTATATGCTTATTATCCCAGCACTTTGGATGCTAAGAAAAGGAATACTGCTATAAGTTTGTGGCATGGCCAGTCTTGGATATATAATGCAGTGAAGTTCAGCCTGGGTTCCATGACAAGACTATTACAAGAAGGTCTCAGGGAAAAAAAATGTATGTGAGTTGATAAGGGGTTGGTTAAGTGTTTTCATTAAAGATCAATCAAAAGGGGACTCAAATAAGCAGGACTCGTTTCAATTCAATCAATATTGAGCCCTAAACACGTGTTCGATCAACACTGTGTCAGGCATGGTAGGAGATACCAGGTTATTTCAGTAAGCATTCCATTTAAATGTTATTCTATGAGCCAAGCATGAGCTAAATACTCTTGACTTCATCACTCAACAAGTTAGAAAGTCTATCCCAAAAGATAAAAACACTAAAATTCAAACAACCAGAACTGGAATAAAGTGCAGTTTGAACTTATTCTTTGTCTTATCTTTACTAAAGAAATTGCCTTAGGAAACCAGGAAATGGGGAAAGCCAATAGGAGCATGGAATGACATAGTCCTTAAGGCACAAAAAGATAGGTTTCAGGCAAGGAAATGGGTCAAAGTGGAGAATAGCGAAGTGTTTGTAAAAGCCATTACGTTAGAGTAGCTGCCCAGTTGAATTCAAGTGTGGACCAGATTTTGGTGGACAATGGAGACTGGGTCAAAGAATGTAGCCTGCAGTTAACTAGCTAAGTCGACAATTAATGGATGCCAAGTTTCAAATTACACTACCGTAAATGAGCTGAAAGACTCTCCTCGGGGCTAAGGTCAGAGGCCACAGGTGCCAGGAGTGAATATGGGGGACAGTGTTCAGGCCTCCTTTTTTGCTTTCTTTGTGAGGCTCCACTCTGGGATTGTTTCCAGGTGAGGTTTGGGCCAGGGCGGGTCATCGGAAGGATGTCAAGGTTTCAGATGAGTTTGGTGGCCCGCTCAGAAGACCTTGTCACTGCTGACGCAGAAAGCCGACTTGTTTTCTGCCTGGATCCAGGTTCTCTGTGTCTCCCGCGGGCTGGCCCATTTTCTTTCCCCATCAGCCCAGTACCAGCAGGATTTGGCTCCCCAGAGGAGGCGGACCAGGGGTGGGGCTGCGAGCAAAGGGTGCCACCTCTTAATGTGCGTCCTTCAGGCAGGACTCCACTGGCTCTACTTCTTGGTGCGAGCCGCATTGAGGGGTAGCCCTGACATCCAGGTGGCCACAATTGAGGGGCTGTGTTCCTATTGCCTCAGCTAGGGTTGGAGGCAGGTTAAGGTAGAAGAGAGGCCAATGACAAAACTTAATTCCCGCTCCGAGCTCAGCTCTCCGCGGCTCCCACGGGCCTTCCTCTTTATTCTCCCCCCCCACTCCGGTGAATACTTGGAGAGTTCCGTTCCACGCGGGAGGAGGAGCCGAATCTAGCTCGGGTGGGAATCCAGGCAACCCAGAGCCATCTCATAAAGTCCCGAAAACCAAAGAGTATGGCAAAAGCCATTCTCTCGCCGAGATCTTAGTCACAGGTTTGTCTTGCATGGTTGGGCCAGGACTAAAAACCGTTGAGGCAGCTGCGAGCTTGGTAGAGGCGGGGCCGCGATAGCGCCACGCTGGTCTCCTCCCCCGCACCGCCCAGCGGTGCGAAACTCTGGTTGGCTTGCCTTGCAAATCATACTTTGGTTCTATCATTTTGAAAAGTCCTGACCTCCTCCCGCCCAGCCTTGTTCGGAGCACTCACTGAAGCTGAGTGTTTGGGGATCAGGCCAGCTTGGAGGCTGCAACTTTGGCAGACACCACGGGGCAGATTCTGCGCTGCGGCCCGTGAGCGTGGGCGAGATGCGGAGCAGGAGCAATTCTGGGGTCCGGCTGGACGGGTACGCGAGGCTGGTGCAGCAAACCATCCTGTGTTACCAGGTAAACGGAGACCATTCCGAGAGAACACCCTAAACTGCCCTCTGATGTGAGTCACTCTCCCCTAGGCCTCTGTCTACTCTTGAGACCTGAGAGGTCGCAGTTCGTTAAGAGATTTTCTACTTTAGTTCAGTCCTTGGTAGCCGGTTATTAGCCTTTTTCCTCATTGCTATTCCTTTTATTTTTACTCACAAGCCAGGCTTTTTGGTCTTTGAACAGCTACTGAGGCTGTTTTACAGCGTTCTTGGACCCCCCCCTTTTTTTTTAAATCAGAACGACCCCCTCAGTGTCCTTCCTGAGGGCTTCTTTTGGAAGAAAGAGGTGTATTAAGTTGAACAGAGCACACTAAGTAAGAACAGTGAATTCTGGGGACAGTAGACGGGAATGGAAAACAAAAAACTAAGGCTTCCATCTGACTGAGTGTGGGCAACTGCTAATGCCTATCCCATGAGTTACCTTGTTAGACATCTACCTCAGAGGGCCCTGTGACTCTCTTTGCTACTTTGCAGCTAACAGAGCTTCTGAGCACATAGCATCATCACCAAGGCTGGCTGTGCAGCTGTAAAGCTAAGCATATGATCTCAGGTATGAATATGCCTGCTATGCTTTGCACTTGGAAAGTTGTGCGTGAGTCCCCAGTGTAAGACCACTGAGCTATTTTTGTTTTCAGTGAAGACAGCAGCTATATTGCTTGCCTTCAATCAACAGTGGCTATTTTTAGGGCTTTCAGAGTCAAAGAAGGAAGTAGCAGTTGGTGGTTTGAGGCTTGACCTACAAGTTGGAGACCCATGGTCATTTCCAAATCATCTTTTTTCTTATCAGCTGATTTCTCAACCTTGACTCTTCACTCAGGAAATACTTACTATGTTGCTTTTATATTCAAGACATTGTACAAAGTTCTGTGCCTACATAAAATCAATGAATGGTGCTGCTGGTGGTGTTGCTCAGTGGTATAGCAGCTTACCTGGTGTTCTCAATGCCCTAGATTGGATTGGGGGAAAAACAATGTTTATAGCACGGTGGAATTTATGAATGAGGTATAAGTTCAACGTTCCTTGTTTGAAACACTTTGGGGCCAAATGTGGCTTGTAAGCCAGAAATGTCTGGATTTTAACAAGTCATATGCATATATACATTATAATAGCCACAGTACTCCACACAATATCTTTTAGTTACATCCATTATTATTTCTGCATCAGAATATGAATATTCACACTAAATGCAATAAGTAAAGACTACAGCAGAGTTTCACTTTAGACCAGCTTAACTTTTGCCATCAAAAGAACTTTCTGCAAACTTAGGAGAAACACTTGAGCTTTGGAAACTACTCATAAAGGACTGTAGTATTTATCTGGAGACCTTTGGAGAAAGACACCACCACCGCCACCCCCAGCCAAGCCATATTTAGCTAGGAAGGAGTTCTGCGAGAAATAGCATTCTGGCTGGGTATTGAAGAGGGAGTAAACAGATAAAAGGAGGTTACTTTTTCATTAAAAAAAAAACTTGAGCCGGGCAGTGGTGGTGCATGCCTTTAATCCCAGCACCCGGGAGGCAGAGGCAGGCAGATCTCTGCGAGTTCGAGGCCGAGCTAGCTCGACAGCCTCCAAAACAATACAGAGAAACCCTGTGTTGTAAAAACAAAAAAACAAACAAACAAAAAAAACCTCGGGCTGGAGAGATGGCTCAGTGATTAAGAGCACTGACTGCTATTCCAGAAGTCCTGGGTTCAATTCCCAGCACCCACATGGCAGCTCACAACTGTCTGTAATTCCAGTTCCAGGGGACCTGACACTCATGGTGAAACACCAATGCACATAAAACAACAAAACGAAGTTACATTTGTTTTTCATTCTCAGAATGTAATTACAGATTAACATTCTCAGAATTGCAACTATAAAATTCCAGTTGAAAACCTTTCCTTCCATTACTACGATAGAGTGAGCTATAAGGAGAACTG
Source organism: Mesocricetus auratus (assembly GCF_017639785.1). Classification (NCBI taxonomy): domain Eukaryota; kingdom Metazoa; phylum Chordata; class Mammalia; order Rodentia; family Cricetidae; genus Mesocricetus; species Mesocricetus auratus. The sequence goes on along the minus strand of NW_024429188.1, from coordinate 20,389,950 downwards.
ATAAAACTTAGTTTTTTTAGCAGGGTAGTGGTGGCACCTTTAAGTCCAGCACTCTGGAGGCAGAGACTTGTGGATCTCTGTGAATTCGAGGACAGCCTGGGCTACAGAGGAAGTTCCAGGACAGCCAGAACTACACAGAGAAACCCTGTCTTCAAAAACAAAAACAAAGAAACCCTTGGTTTTTATGTCAGACCAGAGTTTGAATACTTAATTCTGCCTTGAGCAACATGTATAACCTTTGTTCTTCAGCCTTTCTTGTTTGTTTGTTTGTTTGTTTGTTTGTTTAAACAGGGACTAGAAATCACCATGGAGACCTAGCTGGCCTCAAACTGACAGATCTACCTGCTTTTGCCTTTTGAGTGCTGGGATTAAAGTTGTGCACGACCATGCCCAACTCTTTGTTTATCCTTTCTGAGTTAACGCCTTCATCTGTAGAATGGGGATTGGGTTACCATAAGGAAAAATTCATGTGTAGTGTGCTTTCCGGGGACTGTGTGAGAGCAGTAAGTAGCGGGGGCTTTTGATATAGGCCACATGTTGTTACTCAGTCCTTGCATTCTGATCCAGGATTCTCCCTTCCCTGGAAGACTTGATACCACTGATAATTGCTTTCTGGCCTTTGGGCATAACTATGTGTTCGATTGGTGTAGTTAGATCCTAAGTGCAGAGACTTTGGTGTCTCCTTCCTATTCCTCAAGCAATGTCTCAGGCACATTAAAGGCATCCTTCTATCCTTGTTGATAAAATATCCTGTGGGTTCTGTGTCACCCTAATGTCAGAGTTATTGGTCTGCCTAGGCTTGCCTTTACTCAGGAGCAAAACAACTGTCTTCTCACTCAAGCTGCAGGGTTGGACTTTCATCCACAACATTTTAATGATTAAAAATCAGTTGTATTTATTTTGGGGGTAGTCAGTGAAAGGCCATCATGCTTTCTCTTTTCCTCTGGATAACCAGACTCCGGACAGTTCAGCTGGGAAAGTCTGTGAATCTACAAGTAGCCAATTGCATGCCGCCTTGTCCAGCGCTCCCCTGCACCCATCCTGCTGCAACAACTATTGACAGTATAGAAGCCTAACTTATTTAGGGCCTTGTCTTTTCTAAGTGCTAATAGGTAGGTTGCCTGTGTTCTGTAATTTTTATCATACTTAAAAATCAGCTAGGTTTCTGTAGTCTCCACTATACCGTGCTATCTTCTATTTTTCAAGTCAGTTCTTATAAGCTCTGAACTCTGTTTTTTATTTGATTTTTATATTGTGATCAGTTAATATTGGTTTCACTGGTTAGAAATGTTTCATAAGTATGTCAAGTTGATCATTATTCTTCCTTTCAGATCACTAGTTTCTGCACATCGTCTAGCATGTCTAGTAATTCCTTTATTATGTCTGTAAAGGAGAACTCTTTCCATCTGTAATTTGCCAGATATATTGAATCTTTAAGGCAAAAGGAAAGATGTATGTCTATAAAAGGGTCATTTAGCAAGTTTCATTTTGTGAATTACATTCTGAGGAGTCTCTTCAGATATATTGACTCAATAGATATATTGACTTTTAGAAAGAAATTTCTATATTTATTTTAGCCTATATAAAATATTTATTGTTAACATTTCTTCAGTAATGGCTCTGTTTGAAGGCTCATTAATATGTGTGAAGTATGACGTAGTGGTAAGATAATATGGACCAAAAATAATAACTAAATCAGTATTCTCTGGAGTTTGAAATTATTGGGTATAATAACTTAGAAAAGAGACTCGGGCAGGAACTACATTGTGATTAATGACAATGGAATTTAAAATGAAAAGAATAACATAAATAGAAAATGGTGTGTGGAATAAATAGCCGTTTTAAAGACTAATTGTAGAAGAGTTTAAAGTAATAGAATTAAGTCTAGGAAGCAGTATGACAGAAAACTGAGAAAAGACTGGTGTTAAAGTGCTCTAAGTCTTTTATTGCCTTAGAAGGGAGAGCAAAGGAACTGTAATGACATTTTAGTCAAGAGTTTAAGAATTACCATTAAAATACTATAAATGGATGGGTGAGAACATAGCACAGCTGGCAAAGTGCTTGCCATGCAATCATGAGAGCTTGAGTTCATTCCCTAGCACCCATGTAAAATTACCATATATGCTAATACATACTTATAAACCCAGCACTGAAAAGGTGCAAACAAGCAGATTATGGGGGCTTGCTAGCCAGCTAGCTAGCCTGACCAGAGAGCTTCACATCTGTCTTAGGGTTTTTATTGCTGTAAAGAGAAACCATGACCATGGCAGTTCTTTTTTATTATTTTTAAATTTAAATTGGAAACAAGGTTGCTTCACATGTTAATCCCAGCTCCTTCTCCCTCTCCCTCCCCTCATCCCATACTCCCCCACCAACCCCTTCATCCCCCCCTCCCCCAATCCCCACTCCTTTCCCCAGGGACCCTCCATGGGAGGTATCCATAGTCTGTCATTTCCTCCAGGGCAGGGCCTAGGCCCTCCCCCCAAGAGTCCAGGCTGAGAGAGCATCCCTCATTGTGGGATGGGCACCCAAAGTCCATTTGTATGGACCATGGTAGTTCTTATAAAGAAAACATTTAATTGGGGTGGCTCACTTACAGTTTCAAAGGTTCAGTCCATCATCGTCGTGATGGGGAGCATGGTGGTGTACAAGCAGACATGCTGCCAGAACTCAGAGTCTTACATCTTGCTGGCAACAGGAAATCAACTGATAATCACACTGAGGGAAGCTTGAGAAAAGAAACCCAAAGCCTGCCCCCACAGTGACACACTTCCTCCAATAAGGCCACACCTCCTGATAGTGCCACTCCCTTTGGAGACCATTTTCTTTCAAACTGTCACATTCTACTCCCTGGCCCCCAAAGGCTTATAGACATAATGCAAAAAAATGCATTCAAAAGTCACCATAGTCTGTAACAGTCTCAAATTTGCTTCAAAGTCCAAATCCTTTTCTGAGATACATGGCAATCTCTTAACTGTAATCCTCCTGTAAAAAATCAAGATTAAAAAAGCAGATAATATACTTTTAACATGTAATGGTACAGGATATATACAGCCACTCCAAAACGCAGGGAAGGGAGCATAGTGAGGGAATACTGGACCAAAAACAAGACCAAAAACCAGTGGCACAAACTCCAAACACTGCAGCTTCATGCCTGATGTCAAAACGCTGTTCAGACTCCAATTGTGTTGAGCTTTGTTGACTTCTGTAACATGAATAATAAAAACACAGAGACAGATATTATGGTTCAAGCTTCAAGCTGAAGATCAGAGAAGCAAAGCAGCCAAGTCAATAGATCTTACCTCTACCCAGCTGAAATGGCAATCCTGTCTCCATGAATCCACAGAGGCAAAAGCTCTCAGTTCCTGTCTCCTCCTCCCTGTATCCCTTTCTCTAACCAGCCATATAACTCCTGTCTCCACCTCTCTAGTGCTGGGGTCAAAGATGTGAGCTCTGTTACTCTTCACTCTTGGTTAAGCCAGGGTGACCTTAAACTCAGAGAGATCCATCTGCCTGTCTCCTGAATCCTGGAATTAAAGGTATGTGCCACTGCTGTCTGGCTCTATGACTTGCTAGTATGGCTGTTGGCCATTGCCTGACCTCTATGGCTTGTGGCTAGCGTGGCATTCTAAGTCCTCAGGCCAGCTTTAATAAATCATAAATAATATATCATCACAGACTTCAGCATAGTTCTTTCTCTTGGGCTGGTTCCATTCTTTATTATCAGCTCTCCATAGGTATCCTGCAACTCTGGCATCTCTAACATCTTGGGTTCTCCAAGGCAATCCAGACTTCAACTTCACAGCTTCATGCAATGGCCTCCATTCAGGGACACCCCAGACACGTGCCTGTCTTCAGTGCCTTTATTCTATGACTCCTTTATTCTGTCCTTAACTCTAAAGCCAGAACCATGTAGCCGAAGCTTCCAAGTCCTGCTGCTTGCTTGGGCTGGAACATGGCCTCCTCACATCTTTCTGTCCTCCACTGCCTAAGCTTGACTGCCCTGAAACTTGCTCTGAAGACCAGGCTGGCCTCAAACTTAGAGATCTACTAGCCTCTGCCTTACCAGTGCTGGGAGTAAAGGTGTGCACCACCATACATGGTTCTAAGCTTTCTTTTAGTTCCTTTTCACAAGTTGGAAACTTAGCTATGTTGAAAATGACCTTGAACTCCTGATCCTCTGAGATTACAGGCGTCCACCCCACGTGCTTGTCTGAAAAACAAACTATAATGGAAATGGTGAAAAAGCACTGAATCACAGTAAAAACATTCCGAATAAGAATGTATGGGATTCAATTAAAATGGAGTTTGAGCCATAAAAAATAGTAGAAAAGTTTAAATCCTTAAATATGTATGACAGGAAATCAGATAAAACTTAATATATTAACTCAAGATTGAGAAAAGAGCAGCAAGGTATACCCAAGAAGATAGAAGAAAGGAAGTGATAAGGATTGAAACAAGGAAAGAGCTGTAGGAGGCTAGGGATGTAGTGGAGCTTGTGCCTAGCATACACAAAACCCTGGGTTCAGGCCACAATACTGAGTATGGTGGTACATACCTGTAAATCTCAGCACTTGGGAGGTAGAGGTAGGAGGTTCAAGGCCATCTTCAGCTATATAATGAGTTCAAGGCCAGCTTCAATGCAAAGGAATTTGGCTTTTATTCAGAGAAAACCAGGAGAGGGTGTTATTAGTACTTTTAAGGCTAAATGAATAGTTGTAATCTAAGAATAATCTAGAAACCACCTTTGACTCCTTCATTTCCTCATCCCATCTTCAACAGAGAGAGTTTTCTAATGAACAAGATGACTGAAACATCTCAGCTCTGTCTCCTGATTGGTTTCCTGCTCCCTCTCTTTGCCTCTTGCTCAGAGCTGTGAGAGATCTTCCATTGGCACTAAACTCCATTGCTCTTAGCATCCTTCTCCTGCCCATCATCATATTGTGTTCTTCCTGTGGCCTGCTGGCTACCCCTCATGCTGCTGGCCCTTCTTCACTGCCAGTGGCATCCTAGTAAATACTTAACAACAGACTCTACTGACTTGTATACTGTGCATTTATGCCAAGGGTCATACCATCAGCAATGATTAAAGTGCTTGGTGCCCAAGTATGAGAACCAGACTTCAGTCCCCCAGAACTTATATAAATAATGGCTTCTACATTGTTCCCGTTGCTAGCCCTGTGTCCAGTAATCTATGGATATCTTAGACTTCAGGTATTGGCCAATGGGGAGCTTATATCTCACTTGAGTTTAAATGTCTTCCATAAGTTAACATAACACCAAACTGAATATTGACATCTCAGTAATAGCCCCCTTCTTACTACAGGGATTGATGAGTAGCAAAACATTAAAATCTCCTAGGAGAGTGATTAAAGTCATTTGATGGAAGTTAAGTGATCTGGCACTGTTCCTGTAAGTTTGAGAATATCTAAGATAAATGATCTGGAATGAAGCAATTGTCTGAGGCATGTTTGTAAAAGTAGAGGTGGGGGAGGAGCTAGTAATCCCTAAAAGAAAAAAATGAAGATTGCATACCTGTGATCTATTAGGTAAAGCAAGAGGCAGCCACATGCAGAAGCTCATGTTCTCCTCGATCATCAGTTTCAAAGATAGCTTTTGTAAAAACCTGGTAGGTAAACTTCAAGTGATTTAGAAACTGTCACTTAAACTATGAACTGTTGGACAGAAGAGATGGTTCAGCAATTAAGAGCACTGGTTTTTCTTTCAAAGGACCCAAGTTCAATTCTCAATACCCTCTGTAACTTCAGGGTATCTGATACCCTCTTGTGGCCTCCTCAGGTACCAGGCATACACATTTAGTGCACAGACATACACACAGGCAAAACACTCATATACATTTAAAAAATGAGTTTTTTGTTGATGGTTTTATTTGTATGTATGTGTGTGTGAGAGAGAAAGAATGTGTGTGTGTATGTGTGAGAGAGAGAGAGAGAAAGAGAGAGAGAGAGAGATGATCATTTTAAGGTAAATGTTTTGATTATCTCTTTAAAATACATCTATGGGCTGGCAAGATGGCTCAGTGTCTCAAGGTTGCTTCCCACCACTCCTCACAGCTTGCGTTAGATCCCCAGGACCCATATGGTGGAAGGACAGAACCTTCCACCCTCTGATCTCCAAGGGCATGTTAGGGTGCATGCAATATACACATGTAAATATACACAATATACACAATAAATACATCTTCAGTCCAAAACGTTTACCACTCCCTTTTAATATTATTTTGAAAAGTTAAACATTTCTTAATTTTTTTTATTCCTGGTACCACTATCACAATTTACAGGGCAATATACCTGATGTAATGAAAATAAAAAGAAAGACAAAGCTACAACAGATAAAAGACCTTAGGAATGTACATCTAATTGACACTACATTGCATTAATCAATAGCTGCACTTTTCGCAAACTGTGGCTATGACCGTCCTGAACAAGAAGGGTTTCCTATTTAAGATGCTGTAGCTTTTCTGACTATTGATCATCGTTCCTCTAATGCATTTAGGACGACTGCCTCAAAGTAACCTGCAGCTTTCATGACAACTCCTTGCTCTCTCTCCTGCTAAGAACTGTAGCCCTTTTCTGCTGTATTTTTTTTCAAAACCTTCTGCTACCATATCCACCACTTCACCACCAGATCCATAGCCACCGCCACAGGGACTGCCTGAGCTTCTTCCACCAAAGCCGCCCCCTTTCATGGGTCCATAATTTGATTGCTGTTGTCCACTATGATTTCCAAAGACATTGTAATTCCCACCGCCACCATAGTTGCCTCCACCAAAATTTCCTCCTTCATTGTAATCATCATATCCTCCACCACCACCATATCCACCACCCTGGTTTCCATATCCTGGTCCACCACCACCATAGCTTCCTCTACCGCTGTAACCAGGACACCACCATAGTTGATACCATCACCCCCAAATCCATTCTATCCACCGTCGTCACCTCCGTAACTGCCTCTGCTGCCACCACCTCCACCACCATAGCCTCCTCTTCCACCAAGTTTCCACCACAACAAAAATTACCTCCACCATCTCCAAAGTTTCCTCCACGACCCATAAAATTGCTATATCCACCTCCACGAACTCTGTGATCCAGCAGGCTGCATCTCTTGTTTAGAAAGGACCTTTTACACTTGACAATTATGCCCATTAATAGTGTGGTATTTCTAAACAACAATTTTATCAACTGTGTCATGATCATCAAAAGTTACAAAAGCAAATCCTCTCCTTCTTCCACTCTGCCTGTCTTCCATAACTTCTATGGTTTCAGTCTCGCCATACCTTTCACAGTAGTCTCTCAGAGTATATTCTTCAGTATCTTATTTAATACCACCAACAAAAATTGTCTTCACTGTTAAATGGGCACCAGGCTTTACAGAATCCTCTCTAGGAACAGCTCTTGTTGGTTCCACCACACACCCATCAACCTTGTGTGGCCAAGCACACATTACAACATCCACCACTTCAACACAAGAGGAGGTCACAAAACCAAAACTCCTGGAACATTTTGTTTGGGGATGTCTCATTACCATACTGTAAGTATGCCCCATTACTCAAAATGTCTCTTAAGCTATCATCTGTGGTTTCAAAGCTCAGACAACCAATAAACAGCTTTCTCAGCTGTTCTGGTTCCTTTGGATCATTGCCCCCCACCATGGCTGGGGGTGACCAGGCAGCAGTTTCACCTCCATTTTGAGACCAGACTCGCCTCTTCCAACTCAAGTTCAATATGGGACCGAGAGGAAGAGGCCCCCTTTTAATATGTTTAAAGGTGGTCACTGGAACAAAATTCCAGCATGATGAATGAATTTTGAGAATTTTGTGATAGGATTTTTACTTGTTTTTCTTTATTAGCATGTATAACAGTGACAGAATAGTTATGTATTTTTCACATCAGTTCTAGTCCTTTCTTAGTATTTCAGCTATACTTCCCTCGAAACTGAGCAAAACGTGCTAAATGGTGAGGAACCTTCCCTCCTCATCCCATGCTAAATTGGGATGCCAATAGCAGAGGACGCAGTTTCCTTTTTCTACTTCATAAGAGATCTGGTTTTGGGTTTAGTCTGGATAAATGGCTGGCTAATGTGAGTGATTGAGTGCACACCTTACCAACCATGAGGGAAATGGACAGTGATCCAAAGAAAGAGTCCAGAGCTCTATCGTTTTAGGCCTCCCAGAGTTCTTGGTCACTAATTCAATAGGAGGCCACCCAGTTAACTTCCTGGTGGGTATTGGGGCAGAGGTAAGTCTGGGTGACCACCCACTCTTTCATGGTGTCAGCATTTCCTGAGTTTCCCTGGATATGTGGTTTTTATAGTTTTCTGTTTCATGGCCTCTAGGTTACAGGTGACTTTAGAAGAGGGAGAATAACTAAGCTTTCCAGGTTGTCTGCTCCCACCTCACGCACATGCGCATGTGTGCACCACACACACACACACACACACACACACACACAGAGAGAGAGAGAGAGAGAGAGAGAGAGAGAGAGAGAGAGAGAGAGAGAGAGAGAGAGAGAGAGAGAGAGAGCCTCTGTGGGAAAAGGAAATTGGTAATTTTGCACTCAAGGAAGGCTTCACAGAGGAGAGCATGAACATATATGCACATACATATGTACAGGCCCCAAAGTGCAAGAATACCCAGTGGGTTTTTAGGGGGCTAAAGAATGTCAGGTGATTGAAAGAGTGAACATATGGATTTGGGAAAGCAAAATAAGTGATTTCGACTCTATCTGTAGGCACTGGGGGATCTTGAGCAGGGTAGCAAAGTCAAGTTTCTACATCTTTCTGTGACTACCTTTTGTGGAGGTTGGACCATAAGGAACTACTAAGAAAAGCAGGACATTAACTAATAATGAGCTTTTTTAGTTTTACTATAGAGTAGGTAGGAGAAAGAGAATGCTGTGTGTAGATGTTGACATTCATCTGTGTGACCCACTCAGTGGAAATTGGATTGCAGACTGTTAAGTGTTAATATGTTGGTGTTACTGTCAGCATATATGTATTCTGCCTTACTGTTGGCTCCATCTTGCATTGACATTGAGGCAATTGTACTGCCTTGTATTGAGCTCCTCTTACTGATCTCATCTTGCCTCAATATATCACCAAATAAATGTTTTTTGCAGTGTCTAGTTCAGTATGTAGACATTTATTGTGCTTGTTAGAATTCCTTGTTGCAAATGACAGAAACTTACCTTAGATAGCCTTAAAACACAAATGAGAATATACTGCCCAAATAATTAAAAAATTCAAGGAAGTTGTTCTAGATTCAGGCATAGCTGGATTCGGGAGCTTAAGGAATAAAATTTTACAGTGCATGCCTTTGCTTTTCTTTAAATGGACTTTATTCTCTTATCTGGCCTATATTAGCTGTCTCTGTCACTATGATAAACTAGCTGAGATAATTTAACTTTTAGAAAAGGATTGTTTTGACTCATAGTTTCAGAGATTTCAACCCATAGTCACAGCCCCATTGCTGTGGGTCTATGACAGCACAATACCTTATGGTGGAAGCATATAGCAATGGAGTTGTTTACCTCATGGCACTAGGAACCAAGAAAAAAGGGAAGAGAGGTGCCTGCAGTAGTCCTTTCTTGTTGGGACTGCCAGCCTGCAAATGATGACATGATGACATGGAGACTTTCTATTAATTGTGAAAGCTTGGACATTAGCTTAGGTTTGTCCCACTAGCTCTTATAACTTAAATTAACCTGCTTTTACTAATCTACCATCTTCTATGTGGCTCAGTTACCTCTATTCTGTACCATATGTCTGACCTCTTCTGTGTCTTCCTGGTGTCTAGCTGGTGTAATCCATGTACCCAGATTCCTCTCTCTCTCTCTCTCTCTCTCTCTCTCTCTCTCTCTCTCTCTCTCTCTCTCTCTCTCTCTCTCTCTCTCTCTCTTTCTTTCTTTCTTTCTCTCTCTCTCCCCAATACATTTTCACACAGAGTACATATATCCCACAACAGGTTCCCATTTCCAATAGCTCCTTCAAGGTCATGTTCAAGTGACCTAACTCCCATTCCTTAAGTCCCATCTCCTAAAGGTTCTACCTTCTCACAGTAATGTCAGAGCTGATGTTTTTGTCTCATTTTTATTTGTGATAAAATATTCTGACAAGAGGCAACTAAGGGAAAAACCATTTATTTTAGTTCACAAATCTAGGTTTCAGCTCATCATAGCTAGGGAATCAAAGTAACAAGAACTTGAAATGGTTAGTAGCATCACATCCATGGTGAAGAGCAGAGAAAAGTAGATGCGCACATGCTCATTTGTGCTTACTCAGTTTCTCCATTCTTAAATAGCTCAGGAATCCCTGCCTAAGGAATGGTGCCACTCACAGTGGACTGGATCTTCTCACATCAGTTAAGGCAATCCCCATAAAGAGATACCCATAGGCTAATCTAATGTAGACAGTCCCTTATTGAGGCTCACTACCCAGGTAACTCTAGATTGTGGCAAGTTGACAAGGCTAACCATCACAATTATGAACCCAGCTTCTCAGTGTGACTCTATGCCTCCTAGTTCTAGAAGCTAATTTGTGTGGAGAGGGGAATGGGAGTTATAGGAGATCTAAGCCAGGGCCTGAGGTTATGCTAAGGAGTTGTTCTGCCATTGGGCCACACACCCTGCCCTTCTGCTTCTGTTAATACTTTGGCTTTGCGGTATTGGTTACTCATACAATTAGTTGGTTGCTGTTTGACAGTTAAGTTTTCTTGTATGTAAGTGTGAGAGCAGGCTACATCTCTGGGTCACAGGGTAGCTGTTAGAGTAGGGAACAATTTAGAAGAGAGAAGAGGGATTGTGATGGTGGGAGTATATGTGTAAAGGGAGCTGAGTCATTTGAAGTGTGGGAGTGATGGTTAATAAAATTAGTTCAACAAGCTTTATTAAACACAAGAGTCCAATAAATAAATCCTTGTTGAATTCAGTCTTGTTTGGTTTGGTCTGTTGTCCAAGTCCGTAAGTGTCCTGCAGTTCCTAGTGTTAGCTCAGCATTGATATTACAGACCTTTCCTGCCCTCCCCTTACTTCCACATACCCTCCGAAGAGCAGAGATTGTTACTATTTCATTTTCTCTGTTCTGTGAGAATCGTTATGGTATTGCCACTAGCCAAGAAGGTTGTGTGTGTACACATGGTTTCTTAGCTTGTAGGAAGACTTTAGTCCTTTGTGTTCATTTTACCAGAACAAAATCATAGTGTTGATTATGTGTTTTAAGAGTACATGTAACAATCTAGGTAGTCACGTGCCCTGGCTTCTCTGGTTGCCCTCCAACATTGTACCCCAACCTCCAGTGAAATGTCCTTCCCCCTTAGCCTCAGCTCTATCCCACAGAGGCACTAGTTTACTGAGTTGAGCAATAATCCGTATCTTACATTTGAAGCAGTGCCCTCCCTCCACCTCGACCTACATTTCTACCTTAAAAGCAAAACCAAAATTTCCCACTTGAAGCATTCCCAAAGTTCATGCTATGCATGTTGATGGGCTTCTTCAGGGTTTCCTGGAGACTCAGCAGAAGAACATGCATACTAATGAAACAATCTTTAGTAAATGGTAAACTTCTTGTGTCTGTAGAGAGAGATAGTATCTGTCCTTTATGTCTTTAAAAATATTTCCTTCCGTAGGTCAGTAAAGTCAGCATGTTTATTCTACATCCATTCAGTATCTAACTAGGCCAGGGCTTCACTAGAGTAGTAAGCTTTATCTTTAGGAGGTCTGTAGTGTGTTGTTAATGTATAATATTGTATCAGTAAAGCTAGCCAGTGTGCGTGGTCAGAATATTCAATATGGTTGAGAAGTCAAAGAGGTCTGCAAGTATGAGGTTTAGATTGAGGTCCATTTGTGTGTGTGTATGTGTGTGTGTGTGTGTGTGTGTGTGTGTGTGTATGTGTGTGTGCGCGCGTGTGTGCGTGTCTGTCTGTCTGTCAGTCTGCCTGTCTGCTCACACTGTTGTTTAAAGGGCTTTTCTTTCTTTCATGAACTATCTTTAGATCTTTATCAGAACTCAATTTGCCATATTCCCATGGCTCCATTTCTGAAACTGAATCTGTTCCATCCATCTGTGTATCTATTCCTTTATGTTTTATTAGAGTCACACATATTTAGGATTGTTGCATCTTTCTGGAGAATTGACTATTGTGGGTAGTTGTTTATCTGTCCCACTGCCATGAGATAGGCAATATTTTACATAGAGGCTCCTCAGTATCCTGGTTCCTAGAAGAAGAAAACAACAAAGCCACAGCTAACCAAGGGTAGATACAAAACATTCATTAGAAAGAAGCATTTGGTATTGGACATCACTGGAATTTTTGTATTGTTTAATACCAGAATATAGGGATCAAGTCCTGGGATTAACACATTTTAGACCTAAGAGCTCTGTTTTCCTTTTTAAAAAAAATCTTGTTTACTTTTGCTTGATAGAAAGGAAAGGGTAAGAAAGGCAAATGACTTGGTACAAGGCTGATCATTCTCCATGCAAGGTACACAGAATTTGTTATTGTAAACAAAAAAAAAGACTTAACAGGAGTGAGTGCAACTGTCTGTAATTACAGAACTTGGGAGAAGGAGGCAAGATGATGCTGAGTCCTAGACTGGTCTCAATTACAAAGAGAGACTCTGAAAAAAAGTTTCATTACCAGTATTTTCAGTAATGATAAAAGGGAGATCCTCCAAACCTTCTTTTTAAAATAACAATAATGGTTACATGGTACTTGCTGTGAATTCTTCCTCCTGGCAATGTATCTTTATCTATTATCTCACATTATGAGAACATGCAAGAATAAATAGCATGAATAAAGGCTGTTTAGTTTGCTAACATTAAATGTACAGTACTATTCATATATATGTCAAGTATTCCAAAGTGCTTAATACACATTACTTCATTTAATCCTCAGAAACTGCCTTATGAGGTGGAGGTACTGGTGTCATCCCCACCTCATAGAGACGTGCTGAAGTCATTTGATAGAAGTTTGAACAGATGGAGTCTAGAGCTTGTGGTCTTCAACATGAACTGTGCAAAGTTATGTTAATAGTTCCTGGTTACAAAGAAACAGGAAGTTAGCTATCAGAAGAGCAAATCCAGTGGCCCCTTCCCAAAAGACAGAGAAATAAAACAAACTTGAGGGTGGCAGTGCAGTGCCATTTCATGCCATTAGACTGACAAAAAGTTGAAAATGTTAAAAAGTTATTTACAGGAAGGAGGAATATTTATTTTAAAAGTACACATACATAGAACCTGACAGTATAGAAATTCCATACCAGAAAAGCTCACTGGAGAGTAAATGTTGCATATGATGTGTACAAAGTACTTGAAGCTGTGAGTGCCCCGTGTTCCAGGAATGATAGCCATTATTTTAGAGTTACTTGCAAATAACGTTATTTATACTGAATGCTGAGATAGAGAGCTGTATTCAGGTGACTGTCTTTCTCTAAAGGGTTAGCGTGCTAGCTGATGCGGAAACACGCATCATTCTGAACAAGAAGCAAAAACCGATATTATGATAAGATTTGTGTTCTCCCCTCTAGGTGCTAAGTGAAGCCTTAACCCCAAAGTACCTATATGCATCTGCATCTAGAGTGTTTAAGAAGGTTATTCAAGTTAAATTATGCCGCAGCAGTGGATCCTGATTAGAGATTTGATCTGGAGCATTATCTGCAAATTCATGCATGAAATCTTGAAGAAGCACTATTTTGTGGCTATCTTTAGATCATTGAGGACTGTCTCCTTGAGGGGGTTGTATAATTTAAGTATCTTCACTTTTTGTTGTTATTATTTTTCCCTGACTATGGTGTGATGTATATGCTGAAACCATTATCTTTATGGTGAGGGTACTGGGGTGGAAACCTTTGGGATGTCACCAGGATGTGGTGATGGAACAGTCTCGAATAAAATTCATCCCTGTTTAAAAGACAAAAAAAATCCACTATTGAAAGCAGCATCTGCCGTAAGGACATTAATTGCTGTATTTTTGTAGTGGTAATGAAAGCCCTGTAATGGATATCTATCATAATAGTAGATCCCTGCATGCATGTTCTTGAATTTGAGTTATTCCTGGTGGCTTGAGAGGATCTCCTCAGGTTCTGCTGAATGAGAAACGCAAGGTGAGCAGTGATCCTATAATTCCTGTCTCATTAAAAACTGATACCCTCTAAAAAAAGTTTCTGTGTGAGCAAGGATTTATAGCAAAGTATATGTGTATATGTATCACTTTATTATAATATTTAATATATGACTTTCAGTTTTGGTAGCACAAAGAAAAAAGGGAAACATTATATATACATAAATATACACACACATACATGTTGTTACATGGACTGGGTTTTTGAAAGCTGTTTTACACTAAAGGTTAGTGGGGCATGCGAGGAAGACATTGGTTTCTTACTTAGGATCTCTTGATGTCTTCCTGTCACAAGCTTATCCATCAGGCCTCAGGACAGATATAGCTGAATACGCTATGCATATGATGTTCAGCAATCCACTATAGGAATAGCACTTATACTTTCTGCCCTTGGCAACTGAGTGGAAATTCCCACATCTTCTTGTTTCATAACACATTCTGTTTTATAGATTAAAGCAGTAAGCAAATCAGAAAGTATCCTTTTTGTTGAGCGCAGTAGCACCCTAATTTCCCATGGACTTTCATTGACTTTAGAGCCATTGATTTGTAGTTGTTGGCAGGAGAACTATTTTAGTACATTGAATGCTGTTGTTCCTGCAGATATCTGTTGAGTTTTAAATATTTTTATAGAGTATAGATTAGTTAAAAGAGAAAGTGAAATATTTATTTTCTTTTGTGGGACCATGTAAAAACTGCCAATATTTTTTTTTAATATCTAGTAGCTTTGGCAGTGTCCTTTCAAAATTACCCAATGGAATTTTTCATGACTCTTCCTGTAAATAATATAGTGCCCTCTGAATAATGGTTATTGTTTTCCTTTACACTTGTATTGAACCCAGGGCCTGATGCATGCCAGCAAAGCACTGTACCACTGAGCCGTGCGGTTTTTTTTATTTTTTATTTGTATTTTATACATTACTAAAAATAAAATTTTTTTATCATTTTTATTTTAATTTTAAATAGCTTGTTTTACATGTCAATCCCAGTTCCCTCTCCCTCCCCTCCTCCCGCACTCCCCTTCCCCCCCCTCCCACCCTATTGCCAAATCCTTCCACATAGGGGATATCTAGAGTCTGTCATTTTACTCTTGGTAGGGTCCAAGCACTCCCCTAAGAGTCCAGGCTGAGAGAGCATCTCTCTTTGTGCTATAGGCACACGAAGACAGTTTGTATACCAGGGATAGACACTGATCCACAGCTCAGGGCCCCATAGGTTGCCCAGGCCTTCTCCCTGACACTCACATTTGGGGGGTCCAGATCAGTCCCATGCTGGCCTCCCCACTGTCTGTCTGGGGTCCAAGAGCTCTCCCCTGTTCAGATCAGCTGTCTCTGCTGGTTTTGCCAGCCCATTCTTTGCCAATTTACTCATCACTCCTCTCTCTCTGTCACTGGGTTCCTTGGGTTCAGTTCAGTGATTAATTGTGTGTTTGCCTCTGCTTCCATCAGTCACAGGATGAAGGCTCCCGGATGGTTATAGACATCAAGTTCATTATCAGGGATGGGCATTCGAGGTGGTCCCTCCACTATTGCTTAGCTTGCCAATTGGTGTTATCCCTTTAGATCACTCGAGGTCACTCTGGTGCCTGATCTGTCTTCGAACCTATGATTCCCTCTTCCCCCTATTCTACCCCCACCCCCTCAACTTCTTGTTCCCCCATGACCAACTCCCTTCCTCTTCACCCCCTCTCTTCTTCCCAGGTCCCACTCCCCCCCACCCCTCACCGTGTTCCCCATCCATTCAGAGGATCTTGTCTCCATCCTCTTCTCTTGGGTATTATGCATATATGCATATCTTTTAGGTTCTTTCCTGTTTCCCAGACTCTCGATCTGTGGAAGTGCCGAGTGGCACTATCCTGATCCATGTCTAAAATCCATATATGAGTGAGTACATACCATGTTTGTCTTTTTGCGACTGGGTTACCTCACTCAGGATGGTTTCTTCCAGTGCTATCCATTTCCCTGCGAATTTCAAGATTCCATTGTTTTTTTCTGCTGAGTAATACTCCATTGTGTAAATGTACCACATTTTCTCTATCCACTCTGCAGTTGAGGGGCATCTAGGTTGCTTCCAGGTTCTGGCTATTACAAATAATGCTGCTATGAACATAGTGGAGCAGATGCTCTTGTATGAACCTGCCTCATTTGGATAAATGCCTAAGAGTGGAATTGCTGGGTCTAGTGGTAGATTAATTCCCATTTTCCTGAGGAATCTCCATACTGATTTCCAAAGAGGCTGTATGAGTCGGCACTCCCACCAGTAGTGGAGGAGTGTTCCTCTCTCTCCACATCCTCTCCAGCATAAATTGTCTTCAGTGTTTTTGATTCTAGCCATTCTGACAGGAGTAAGATGGTATCTCAGAGTCGTTTTGATTTGCATTTCCCTGATGGCTAAGGATGTTGAGCACTTTCTTAAGTGTCTCTTGGCCATTTTAGCCTCCTCTACTGGGAATTCTCTATTTAGCTCTATACCCCACCTTTCAAGTGGATCCTTTGGTGTTTTGGAGACTTGTTTCTGGAGTTCTTTGTAAATTTTGGAGATTAGCCCTCTGTCAGATGTAGGGTTAGTGAATATCTTTTCCCATTCTGTGGCCTGCCTTTTTGTCTTTTTGACTGTGTCCTTTGCCTTACAGAAGCTTTTTAGTTTCAGAAGGTCCCATGTGTTAATTGTCGATCTCAGTGCCTGTGCCACTGGTGTTATGTTTAGGAAATGGTCTCCTGTACCAACTCGTTGAAGAGTATCTCCCACTTTCTCTTCTAAAAGTTTCAGTGTGGCTGGATTTATGTTGAGATCTTTGATCCATTTGGACTTAAGTTTTGTACAAGGCGATAAACCTGGATCTATCTGCAGTCTTCTGCATACCAGTACCCAGTTATGCCAGCACCATTTGTTGAAGATGCTTTCTTTTTTCCATTGTATAGTTTTAGCTTCTTTGTCAAAAATCAAGTGCTCATAGGTGTGTGGGTTAAAATTAGGCTTTCGATTCGGTTCCATTGGTCTACCTGCCTATTTTTGTGCCAATACCAAGCTGTTTTCAGGACTATAGCTCTATAATAGAGCTTGAAGTCAGGTATGGTGATGCCTCCTGAAGTTCCTTTATTGTATAGGGATGTTTTGGCTATCCTGGGCCTTTTGTTTTTCCATATAAAGTTGATTAATGTTCTTTCCAGGTCCTTGAAGAATTGTGATGGAATTTTGATAGGGATTGCATTGAATCTATAGACTGCTTTTGGCAAGATTGCCATTTTTATTATGTTGATCCTACCAATCCAAGAGCATGGGAGATCTTTCCATTTTCTGGTATCTTCTTTGATTTCTTTCTTTAAAAACACAAAGTTCTTGATATACAGGTCTTTCACTTCCTTGGTTAACATTATCCCCAGATATTTGATGCTGTTTTTGGCTATTGTAAAAGGTGATGTTTCTCTGATTTCTTTCTCAGTCACTTCATCATCTGTATATAATAGGGCCACTGAGTTTTTTGAGTTTACCTTGTATCCTGCCACATTGCTGAAGGTGTTTATCAGCTCTAGGAGTAACCTTGCGGAGTTTTTTGGGTCACTTATGTAAACTATCATATCATCTGCAAATAGTGAAAGTTTGACTTCTTATTTGTATCCCCTTTATCTCCTTTTGTTGTCTTATTGCTGTAGCTAGAACTTCAAGTACAATATTGAAGAGATATGGAGAGAGTGGACAGCCTTGACTTGTTCCTGATTGTAGAGGAATTGCTTTGTGTTTCTCTCCATTTAGTTTGATGTTAGCTGTTGGTTTACTGTATATTGCTTTTATTATATTCAGGTACGTTCCAGTTATCCCTGATCTCTCTAGGACCTTTATCATGAAGGGGTGCTGGATTTTGTCAAAGGCTTTTTCAGCATCTAGTGAGATGATCATGTGGTTTTTCTTTCGCAGATTGTCAATATGGTGGATTACATTGATAGATTTTCTAATGTTGAACCATCCCTGCATTCCTGGAATGAAGCCTACTTGATCATGGTGGATGATTTTTCTGAAGTGTTCTTGAATCCGGTTTGCGAGTATTTTATTGAGTATTTTTGCATCAATGTTCATGAGGGAAATTGGTCTACAGTTCTCTTTCTTAGTTGTGTCTTTGTGTGGCTTGGGTATCAAGGTAATTGTAGCCTTGTAGAAAGAGTTTGGCAGTAAGCCTCCTGCTTCTATTGTGTGGAATATTTTGAGGAGTATTGGCATTAGCTCTTCTTTGAATTTCTGGTAGAATTCTGCACTGAAGCCATCTGGGCCTGGGCTTTTTTTGTTTGGGAGACTTTTGATGACTGCTTCTATTTCATTAGGGGTTATAGGTCTGTTTAGGTTGTTTATCTGTTCTTGATTTAGTTTTGGCGAAGTGATATCTATCCAGGAAATTGTCCATTTCCTTTAAATTTTCAAATTTTGTGAACTACAGATTTTCAAAGTATGCCCTGATGATTCTCTTGATTTCCTCAGAGTCCGTTGTTATGTCCCCTTTTTCATCCCTGATTTTGTTAATTAGCATGCTCTCTCTCTGTCTTTTGGTTAGTTTGGACAGAGGTTTGTCTATTTTGTTGATTTTCTCAAAGAACCAACTCTTTGTTTCATTGATTCTTCTCAGTGTTTTCCTGGTTTCTACTTGGTTGATTTCAGCCCTCAATTTGATTATTTCCTGGCGTCTGCTCCTCCTGGGGGAGTTTGCTTCTTTTTTGTTCTAGAACATTCAGCTGTGCTATTAATTCTCTAGTATGACGGTTCTCCAGTTTTTTCATGTGGGCACTTAGTGCTATAAACTTTCCTCTCAGCACTGCTTTCAAAGTGTCCCATAAGTTTGTGTATGTTGTGTCTTCATTCTCATTGAAATCGAGGAAGTCTTTAATTTCTTTTTTTATTTGTTCCTTTACCCAGGGATGGTGCAATTGTGCATTGTTCAATCTCCATGAGTTTGTAGGGTTTCTGCGATTTGTGTTATTGTTGAATTCTAATGTTAATGCATGGTGGTCTGATAAGATGCAGGGGGTTATTCCAATTTTTTTGTATCTGTGGAGATTT
This sequence comes from Mesocricetus auratus, assembly GCF_017639785.1. NCBI lineage: Eukaryota > Metazoa > Chordata > Mammalia > Rodentia > Cricetidae > Mesocricetus > Mesocricetus auratus. The sequence continues at coordinate 20,370,773 of NW_024429188.1, read as the reverse complement.
GCTATGTTTCCTATTATGTGGTTAATTTTAGAGAAGGTTCCATGTGGTGCCGAGAAGAAGGTATATCCCTTTGTATTTGGGTGGAATGTTCTATAGATGTCTGTTAAACCCAGTTGGGTCATAACTTCTATTAATTCTTTTGTTTCTTTGTTAAGTTTCTGTCTGGAGGTCCTGTCTAGCAGTGAGAGCAGAGTGTTGAAGTCTCCTACTATTAGTGTGTGAGATTTTATGTGCATTTTGAGCTTTAGTAATGTTTCTTTCACGAATGTAGGTGCCTTTGTATTTGGGGCGTAGATTTTTAAAATTGAGACTTCGTCTTGATGTATTTTTCCTTTGATGAATATGAAGTGCCCTTCTTCATCTCTTTTGATTGATTTTAATTTGAAGTCTCATTTGTTAGATATTAGGATTGCTACGCCCGCTTGTTTCTTGGGGCCGTTTGATTGCAAGATCTTTTCCCAGCCCTTTACTCTGAGATAACGTCTGTCTTTGATGTTGAGATGTGTTTCTTGTATGCCGCAGAAGGAAGGGTTCTGTCTTCGTATCCATTCTGCTAGTCTGTGTCTTTTTATAGGCAAGTTGAGGCCGTTGACATTGAGGGATATTAATGACCATTGATTGGTGATCCTTGTTTGCGCTTGATTTATTGTTAGTGAAGTTATTTTGTGTAGTTTCTCCTCCCTTTTTCTTTTGGTGTTTTGTAAAGTGGGATTATATATTGCCTGTGTCTTTGTGAATGTAGTTATCTTCCTTGGCTCTAGGTTTTCCTTCTAGCATTTTCTGTAGAGCATGGATACGTATTGTTTAAATCTGGCTTTGTCATGGAATATTTTGTTTTCTCCATCTATGGTAATTGAGAGCTTTGCTGGATATAGTAGCCTGGGCTGGCATCCTTGTTCCCTTAGCGTTTGTAGGACATCTGACCAGGATCTTCTGGCTTTCATCGTTTCCATTGAGAACTCAGGTGTAATTCGGATAGGTCTGCCTTTGTATGTTACTTGGCCTTTTTCTTTAGCTGCTCTTAATATTTTCTCTTTACTCTGTAGGTTTGATGTTTTGATTATTATATGGCGAAGTGACTTCTTTTTCTGGTCAAGCCTATTTGGTGTTCTGTAAGATTCTTGTACTTTCATAGGCATATCTTTCTTTAGGTTAGGGAAGTTTTCTTCTATGATTTTGTTGAATATGTTTTCTGTACCTTTAAGTTGAATTTCTTCACCTTCTTCTATACCTATTATTCTTAGGTTTGGCTTCTTCATGGTGTCCCATATTTCCAGGATATTTTGTTTTAAGGATTTGTTGGTTTTGAGATTTTCTTTGGTTGACGACTCTATATCCTCTAATGAGTCTTCAACACCTGAGATTCTCTCTTCTATCTCTTGTATTCTATTGGTGATACTTGCATCTGTAGTTCCAGATCGTTTACCGAGCTTTTCTATTTCCAGCATCCCTTCATTCTGTGTTTTCTTTATCGTTTCTATTTCAGCTTTCAATCCTTCAAATGTTTGAGCTGTTTCCTAAATTTTTTTTGGTTGTTTTTTTCTTGGTGCTCTTTAGATTCTTTGAGAGATTTGTTTATTTCTTGAATTTTCCCCCATTTCATGGATTTTTTGTTTGTTTTTTCTTCTATTTCTTTAAGGGATTTCCTCGTTTCTTCTTTGAGGGTCTCCATCATCTTCATGAAATAATTTTTAAGGTCTGTCTCCTCTTCTTCGTCTATGTTGTGCTTTTCGGGTCTTGCTGGTGTTGGATCCCTGGATTCTGGTGGGGTCATGTTGGTGTTTCTATTGCTGAGTGATCTCTTATTCTGTCTTCTTCTCATCTCTTCTTCCAGTGGGTGCTGGTGGGGTCTTTCCGTCTCCACTGGTCTCCTTCCTTCCTACAGCTGAAGCTGGGGATGCTGAAGCTGGACTCGCTGGGGTTGGGGTCTTTGAGGGGCTGATGTCTTTCCTGAAGTTGTACTCGCTGGGGTTGGGGTCTTGGAGGGGCTAATGTCTTTCCTGAAGCTGTACTCGCTGGGGTTGGGGTCTTGGGAGGGCTGATGTCTTTCCTGAAGCTGGACTCGTTGGGGTTGGGGTCTTGGAGGGGCTGATGTCTTTCCTGAAGCTGGACTCGCTGGGGTTGGGGTCTTGGAGGGGCTGATGTCTTTCCTGAAGCTGGACTCGCTGGGGTTGGGGTCTTGGAGGGGCTGATGTCTTTCCTGTGTGGGCGTGTCTTCTGGATGCCGGGAGTGCCCCGAAGATTGAGGGTGATGGGTGATGGGCGGGCGTTCCCTGCCGGAGACCCAATCTCACCTGAAGCTGGACTAGCTGGGGTTGGGGTCTTGGAGAGGCTGATGTCTTTCCTGTGTGGGCGGGTCTTCTGGATGCCTGGAGCGGGCCCCGAAGATCGAGGTGGATGGGTGATGGGCGGGCGGTCCCCGCCGGAGACCCAATCTCACCTGAAGCTGGGCTCGCTGGGGTTGGAGTCTTGGAGGGGCTGCGGTTTTATTTTTAACTTGCAGAATGACACCAGTTCATACCAATGTCAAACAAAGACCCCAGACCTCTAAACACATAGACCCATTTGGGTGGCTCACAAAAACCGGTGGGTAATAGTACAGATAATGTATTAAACTGCCAAGTAAGATATTTTTAAGGAGGCAAGGTTCTAATTGTAAAAGTATATTTTATTACATACATATCTCTGTATATTTTCAGAAGTTGGCCAACTTCATGTGACTCATTTCTTAACCATTTTATCTGTGGACTGAGAGTTTTTATTAGGGTTGAATTTAAAAATATTGGACTGGGAATATAGTTCAGTGGTAGGATATTTGCCTAACATGTAGGATGCTCCAGTTTCAATCCCCAGTACCCCCAATACATACATAGCTTTATTGACATATAATTTAGGTACTTCAGAATTCATTTATCTAAAGTACACAACTGCTTTTTAGTATATTCGTGGGATTGTGCATCTGTCACCCCAATTAACTTTAATCTTCTGTATGTACAAAAGAGAAAACTGGGCTGGAGAGACGGCTTGGTGGCTAAGAGCACTTGGTCTTGTAGAGAACCCAGAATCAGTTCCTAGCAACCACATGATTTGCAACCATCTATGACTTCAGTTCTAGGGAATCTAACACTCTCTTCTGACCTCTGTGGGTACCAGGCACGCACATAGTTTACATACATGTATGCAGGCAAAGTGCATATACACATAAAATAATTTTTAAGAAAGAAAGGGAAATATTTCATTCATTTATCAGATGATAGATACTTGCCATTTCTGCTTTTCAATACTTATGAATAGTGCTGTTATGAACATTTGTGAACAACTTTTCATGAGAGGGTCCAAACCTTTTTGTTGACTCTACTGCTTTTCTAGAACACATCAGTGTTATCACAGCTAATGAGGGCTCCGGTATGCCCTCCTACATAGCATCTTCTGGTCAGGTGAATGAAGTATTTGGGTTGCAGACATGGTAGCAGACAGGGCTGGAAGCTTTTCTGACCACATAGAGCTAGGAGGTTGTTCCCAGGTTCAGTGTTTTACCAACTGATTGGAAACATGAAGGCCAAGGAGACCTGAAACCCACAATTCGCAGATTGGTAAGGCCTGGTAGATTTTTTTTTTCTGTTTGGTGTTTCTTCTCTTTTAGACATTAAAACAGTTTGGTCTGGTCTTAAGGTTTCAAAAAGAGCATAAGAATTAGAAAGTTCCTTAGACATTTTCTAGTCTCATCTCCTAGTTGTATGAATGAGGCATCCGAGATAGAGAGAAGAAGAACTCCGGTGTCTCTGTGTTCTTTGTTCTCAAGTCCTTATTTGCCTCCATAGGTAAACATTAATTATATAGATTTATGAAGGGTGATGCCTTGCATTTTTGTGTCTCTTCCCTAATAGAACCCAGTCACTGGGCTGTTATCAGCCAGCCATGACCAGAAGGATGCCTGGGTACGGGACAACATCTATAGCATACTGGCTGTTTGGGGCCTGGGTATGGCCTACCGCAAGAATGCTGACCGCGATGAAGATAAAGCCAAGGCCTATGAGTTGGAACAGGTAATAATGACCAACATCATTGTCTTGTCTGCTCCGTACCTTTTCTTGAACTAGAAAACCCATGGGGAAATCGTTGTATGTGCGGAACAGTTCAGGGTGCAGTCCTTCATTTCTGCTATAGAATACTTTATGAAGACATTCAGATAGTTGACACCACACATTTATCTTTGTGTTTGAGATAAAACAATGATATCACAAATCACATTAAACATCCAAAATTCCTACCCCCAACATGTTATTATGCCTACCTGGTTATATTTCTCTCTCAGGATTGTTTATGCAAAGGTGGTACATGGCCATCCACTACATGTACCAACTCCTTACCCTGGGCACCAAATGAAAAAAATAAATAGAAGGCAAAAAAGCTGATGCATTAGAGCAGACATCCCAAAGCATGTGCTTTTCAGAGTGGTTGGTTACATCCTAAAGAATATTTATCTAGATGTTGTTGCCACTGTTTAAAACAATTCTTACACATCCTTAAAAACACCTTCCTAGTTTGCACCATTTTCCAGGAAGTGAGTCTTACTTATTCATAGTCACTCTTTAGATTTGAGCCAATTTGGCATTATTTAATTTTTGTGCCTATGTTATTTGCCATATAGCTCAATGAAGGTATTTTATTAAGGTTTCCAAAATCAGGGGAAGGATGTAACTGATATGCTATGTTCAGTTCCCCAGTACTGGGAAAATATTTTCCAAAATCCAAAGAAAATATTCTACCCTGAGTAGAGGAGATATTTTCCAAATGTTTTGAGTAGTAGTGTTTAGGTAAGGAGCACTGAACTATAAAAGTATAATCATCTTGGCATGAGAACATTTGAAGTGTATCTTTATAAAGATGGAATTTAGGGGGTGGGGACTGAACTTGGAGCCTCACACAAGTTAAGTATGCACTGTACCAAATGAATACCTAGTTATGGGATTTATCTTTAATTCATACATTCCTGGACAGTTTTCATAGCTAGTGAATGATTGGACCCAGGAAAAGTTCTTTCAGCCCAGTTGTTGCTTGTTATAGTAACCAAATGGGCATGAGTGATAAGCAGCATGAAGGAAATTTGACAACTGTGGGAAGGCTAAGAAAGGAAGCTTATCTCTGGGAGCAAAGTTTGCATTTGACCAGGGCTTGTTCAGTGTCAGGTGATGGAAATAATTCAGTTTTTGAGGTCTATAAGGTTTTAAAAATTACAAATAGCAATCACTGACTGCTCCTCTAGAAAGATGCATGGATGAGTGAATCAGTTATTTTTGGTATAATAATTTGAGTCATGTGTCAAACTCTCCCATCATACTCACACACATACACACACGCACGCATGCATGCATGCACAGTAAGGTTGATTAATAATCTGATATCAGGTATCTTGCAACTCTCTCATCACACACACACACACACAGAGTAAGGTTGATTAAAATTTCTATTCCTTTGCTGAAACCCAAACAGACCACAGTGTTTCATATTTAATGTCTTTTACTATCTGATGTGTTTCCAAATAAATGATGGGACTAGGCATAGTGGTACATACCTTTAATCCCACTATTCAGAAGGCAGAGGCAGATATATCTCTGTGAGTTTTAAGCCATCCTGGTCTACATCGTGAGTTCCAGACCATCCAGAGCTGCATAGTGATATTCTGTCTCAATAAATAAGTACTAATGGAAACATCACCTTTGATTATGGAAAATAATAACCCCTGGACATCTTCAAGTAATATTCATTTGGGGTATTTGGGGCTTGATTGACACAATCTTTCATTTGTGTGAGATTGTCTTGTACATTTGGGGATATTTAGGGACTCTGATCCTGATCATTAGGTTCCAGTAACCTTCACCTCCGTCATTGTTATGATTAGAATGCCCCTATCCCCACATTTCCAGATGCTTCCCAACTACTGGGGTTTGGCAGCATTAGTCCAAGTTGGAACACACTTATTTCTTTTTTTTTTAATTTTATTTTCCAGTTTAAATTTAGATAAGAAACAAGGTTGCTTCACAAGTCAGATCCAGGTCCCTCTCCCATTCCCTCCCTTCCTCCCGTGCCCTCCCCCCCCCCCCGTTATCCCCTCATTTCTCCAGGGAGGGTGAGGCCCTCCATGGGGGTGTGCATAGTGTGTCATTTCATATAGGGCAGGGCCTAGACCCTTCCCCAAGAGTTCAGGGTGAGAGTGCACCTCACATTGTTCTATGGGAGTCCAAAGTCCGTGTGTATACTTGGGATGGGTACAGATCTGCTGCCCAAGGCTCAATAGATTCCCTAGGCCTCCTCACTGACACCCAGATTCAGGGGGTCTTGATCAGTCCCATGCTGGCTTCCCAGGCTAATGCCTGGGATTCAAGAGTTAACCTTTGTCTGGTCAGCTGTTTCTGGGGGTTAAACCAGCCCAGTCTTAATCCCTTTGATCATCAGTCCTCCCTCTCTGTTACTGGCTTTCTTGAGTTCAGCTCAGTACTTAACCAAGGGAGTCTGCCTCTTCTAGATCAGCCACTAAATAAAGTTTCTGTTTCCCAGACTCTCTGGCCATAGGATTGTAGGCTGGCACTCCCCAGATCTATGTCTAAAATCCATATATGAGAGAGTACATGCCATGTTTCTCTTTTTGTGACTGGGTTACCTCACTCAGGATGGTTTCTTCTAGTGTCATCCATTTGCCTGCGAATCTCATGATTCCATTATTTTTTTCTGCTGAATAGTACTCCATTGTATAGATTTACCACATTTTCTCTACCCGCTCTTCAGGTGAGGGACATCTAGGTTGCTTCCACGTTCTGGCAATTACAAATAAAGCTGCCATGAACATAGTGGAACAGACATCTTTGTTGTATGAATGGGCATCTTTTGGATATATGCCTAAGAGTGGAGTTGCTGGGTCTTGTGGTAGGTTTATTCCCATTTTTCTGAGGAATCTCCACACTGATTTCCAAAGTGGCTGAACCAGTTGGCACTCCCACCGGCAATGGAGGAGTGTCCCCCTTTCACCACATCCTCTCCAGCATAAATTGTCATTGGTGTTTTTGATTTTAGCCATTCTGACAGGGGTGAGATGGTATCTGAGAGTTGTTTTGATTTGCATTTCCCGGATGGCTAAGGATGTTGAGCACTTTCTCAAGTGCCTCTCAGCCATTTTAGACTCCTCTATTGAAAACTCTCTATTTAGTTCTGCAGCCCACTTTTTAATAGGGTCCTTGGGTGTTTTGGAGACTTGCTTCTTGAGTTCTTTGTAAATTTTGGAGATCAACCCTCTGTCAGATGTGGGATTAGTGAATATTTTTTCCCATTCTGTGGGCTGCCTTTTTGTCTTGCTGACTGTGTCCTTTGCCTTACAGAAGCTTCTCAGTTTCAGTAGGTCCCATTTATTAATTGTTGATCTTACTGCCTGTGCTACTGGTGTTATGTTCAGGAAGCTGTTTCCTGTGCCAATTCGTTCAAGGGTACCACCCACTTTCTCTTCTAAGAGGTTCAGTGTGGCTGGATTTATGTTGAGGTCTTTGATCCATTTGGACTTAAGTTTTGTGCATGGCGATAGACATGGATCGATCTGCATTCTTCTACATGCCAGTCTCCAATTATGCCAGCACCATTTGTTGAAGATGCTTTCTTTATTCCATTGTATATTTTTAGCTTCTTTGTCAAAGATCAGATGTTCGTACGTGTGTGGGTTAATACCCGGATTTTCAATTCGATTCCATTGGTCTACCTGTCTATTTTTGTGCCAATACCAAGCTGTTTTCAGGACTATAGCTCTATAATAGAGCTTGAGGTCAGGGATGGTGATGCCTCCGGACGTTGCCTTGTTGAACAGGGTTGTTTTGGCTATCCTGGGTCTTTTGTTTTTCCATACAAAATTGATTATTGTTCTTTCAAGGTCTGTGAAGAACTGTGCTGGGATTTTAATGGGGATTGCATTGAATCTGTAGATTGCTTTTGGTAGGATTGCCATTTTTACTACATTGATCCTACCTATCCAAGAGCATGGGAGATCTTTCCATTTTCTGAGGGCTTCTTTAATTTCTTTCTTTAAAGATTCAAAGTTCTTACGATACAGGTCTTTCACTTGTTTGGTTAGCGTTACCCCAAGGTGTTTTATGTTGTTTGTGGCAATTGTAAAGGGTGATGTTTCTCTGATTTCTCTTTCAGCCCTTTTATCATCTGTATATATTAGGGCTACTGATTTTCTTGAGTTGATCTTGTAGCCTGCCACTTTGCTGAAGGTGTTAATCAGCTGTAAGAGTTCCCTGGTAGAGTTCTTTGGGTCATTGATGTAAACTATCATATCGTCTGCAAACAGTGAAAGTTTGACCTCTTCCTTCCCAATTTGTATCCCCTTGATCCCCCTTTGTTGTCGTATGGCAATAGCTAGAACTTCAAGTACCATGTTGAAAAGGTTTGGAGAGAATGGACATCCTTGTTTTGTTCCTGATTTTAGAGGAATTGCGTTGAGTTTCTGTCCATTTAGTTTGATGTTGGCTGTTGGTTTACTGTATATAGCTTTTATTATGTTTAAGTATGTCCCTGTTATCCCAGATCTCTCCAAGACCTTTATCATGAAGGGGTGTTGGATTTTGTCAAAGGCTTTTTCAGCATCTAGTGAGATGATCATGTGATTTTTGTTTTTCAGCTTGTTTATATGGTGGATTACGTTGATGGATTTTCGTATGTTGAACCATCCCTGCATTCCTGGGATGAAACCTACTTGATCGTGGTGAATGATTGTTTTGATGTGTTCTTGGATCCGATTTGCCAGTATTTTACTGAGTATTTTTGCATCAATGTTCATGAGGGATATTGGTCTGAAGTTCTCTTTCTTAGTTGTGTCTTTGGGAACACACTTATTTCTTTTTCTGGCAAATAGCTTTACTTAGTTTAAGGGGAAGTCGGTTGACAAATGTGTATGTTGTCTGTAGTGTAAGCATTGTAACAGTGCTACCTTTACCTTGTACTTGAGGATTTTGTAACAAAAATTAGAATTATATTCTAGGATCCTAGAATTTTAGAGGAGGAAGGGTCTGACTTCCAGAATTTTCCCTGGCCATAAATTTTCGGGCCCTTTTTACTCTGTCACCTGTATAGCATGGTATGTGCCATGATACACCCATGCCTGTAAGTAGTCAGTCCGTGATGTCTGATTATCTAGGTTTTGTTTTACTCCACCCCTTGTGATCACAGAGTTGAGAAATGTTACTTCATCTCCTTCAGGCAGGCTCAGGTTCCTCATGTAGAGGCTGAGGTAAAAATACTACCCACCTTATAACGCTGGTGCTCCAATTCAAAACAAGATAAATGTTTTTCACAGCATTTGGATGCAGTGTCTAATTAATTAATGTAGAATTGTTATGATTTAAAATGATGATAGTGATAATAATTGGTTGCAATATTTAATAGTCACATTATTAAAAAAATCTTAGATGCCACTTGTATTTTTAAGAACTTTGCTCAGTGGTCCAATAATGGTGTCACAAATGGCTCTTTTGGAAAAATATCATTACTTTTGGACAGGCATAGTAGGATTAATTTGTCCTTAGTATAACAAAAATAAATTACTAAGAAATATAACATAGAGTTCCAGAATACAAAGCTTATAAAAATGTCAGTTTGGAGTAACCAAATTCCAGAGCCCAAAGATGCATCTGCTCTAACCCTTTTATTTGAAATAAATCACTTTGTCAAAATATTTATTTTGTGATGGAGTAGAAAAGTCTTAATAATGTGAACAATTAGAATACTTATGGATAGTTGCGCTCTGTCTTTTCTGGAACATTGCCAGACAACACTGGCTTATTGGCCATGTATGAGTAGTCAGTTTTCTTGAAGCCTTGTAACTGATGCTGCCGTATTTCCACAGAATGTGGTGAAGCTGATGCGAGGTCTTCTCCAGTGCATGATGAGACAGGTAGGTGGGATGTGACAGACTATTTCCTACAAAGCATTGGTTATGTGCATTTATGTCATTTCAATTGGGATGACATCTTTGTTACATTTGGAACTTCCTCAAGGAGAAACCTCAAGCAAACCAGAAATAGTTTGCTTACTTCCTCTTTTAAAAATTATCCTCAATAATTTTATGATGCTATAGAACCAGTTTCAGAGGGCAGTTTTGAAGGCCCTCTTTCAAAGATTTATGTGTATAAAAGGAGAACATGTCTTTTTTTATTTAGAAAAAAGAATATTAAAACCACTCAGAGAAACCCACGTGCTAGTTATTGTTTATTCTGGGTGTTTTCACTTCAAATCAAGTGCTTGAGCTTTTATTTTTTTCATTATTGGGGCCAGCTAGATGACTCAATCATCACTAAGCCCGAAGACCTGAGTTCAGTGCCAGCATCCACCTGCTAGATGGGGAGAAATAATTTCCACAAGTTATCCTCTGCCCTGCCTCCACATGCATGTCTGCGCGCACAGACACACACACACACACACACACACACACACACACACACAGAAAGTTGATCAAATCAATGTAATCCATGTTGTTAAATTGACATCATTATTTACTGATATCTTCAGTGTAGGGTAATTGAAACAATTTGTTGCAATATTATACACAGAACCTTCCATAAGAATCTGCACTGGTTCAGAGGTATGTGTGCTACCACCCCATCCTTAGTCAGAATAGCCAAAAACATTGTGCTCTTTTCTTTGCCATGTTCTGAAAAGAGAAGTCGGCATTTAAACAGGCTCTTTTCCTTCCCTCCCTATGTCCTTGAGATCCTACCATGCACCACTCCTGGGGAGTCTGTGGACAAGGAGACCTTTTGATCTGAGCCTCACCTATGAGCTCTGGGCTGAGGTATTTCCACTGAACGAGTGGCAAGAGTCTCCATCATGGCTCCTATGTGTAGTGCTCATTAGCAGCTCCTTGCCACCCTCCTGGCTCCCAGAGATAGCAGATAAGAGTTCTAGTAGATTCAGTGATTATCCCTGCATATGACATCTGCCAGTCATGAACTTGCGTAGAGCTATGTGATGCCATCTCGCCTTCTTCAGGTGGACAAAGTGGAGAAGTTCAAGCACACTCAGAGCACCAAGGACAGTCTGCACGCCAAGTACAACACCGCCACTTGCAGTACCGTGGTGGCGGATGACCAGTGGGGCCACCTCCAGGTGGATGCCACCTCCCTCTTCCTCCTGTTCCTGGCTCAGATGACTGCCTCAGGTGAGCCACAGCCATTTGACTCTCAAATCAGAAGGTGAAGGAGGCAGCGTCTGTCCATTTGTACAACGATAACAAAATACCCAAGACTGGGAAATTTAAACAGCACAGAAGTTGCTTTTCTCACATTTCTCGAGGCTGAAAAGGCCATGATTAAGGTACCAACAAGTTCAGCTGTCAGGTGAGAGTAGCCTCCTCTGAAGAAAGCTTTGTGTTCACACGCTAGAAGAATTGAGAACTGAATGCTGTGTGGAGCCTCTTTCATGAGGACCCTAATCCATCCATAGCCTAAAATCAAAGGTCTGCACTCTTAGTACTGTCACATTAGCAACACTGCATTTCAGAGGGACACACACTGAGAACATACCAAGTCCTATGAATTAGTAGTAGATTATACAGAGGAAAAGCATGCTTCCTCCCTGTGGTGTCATCTGCATCTGTGTCTGGGGTAGGGCCGGGAATGCTGGGTCCCAGTTGTCACCTGTAGACAGAAATCAGCCTCTACCAGGGCATGTGCAAGTTTTGCTTTGACTCACTCAAGGCTGTGCTACCAATACTTTTGGACTCAAACCTTTGCTTTGTTGGAATCTTTGCTGCACAAACATAACGTTCTAGAGAGCCCGAGCCTTATCTCTGAACTTTCTTCCCATAGACACACTCTAAGTGGAGGTGCTACCCCCACTTTCTGTCTTTCCTTCTACTTCCCTTCTGTTTTCTGAGATGAGGCATCAACCTTAGGACTTAAGAAAAGTAGAGACTGGATAAAAAAGACCTACCTATATGCTAGCAAAATATTTGTTGTGTGTAGCTGGCAACTCTGCTCACAGTATTGCTTTTCTTTATTAGGCTTGCGTATTATTTTCACCCTTGATGAAGTGGCCTTCATACAGAATCTTGTCTTTTACATAGAAGCTGCATATAAAGTTGCTGTAAGTACCCATGCTGGTAGTCTTTTTTTCCAGTTGTCAAACTAGAATGTTAAAAAACTCGGAGCTGTGAGAATGTGGCACATCTATATGCAAAGTATATATATATATATTTTTTTTTTTGTCCTGGGATATAATTGGGGATTTCATTTTAGAATGTACCACACACTCTGTCTGAATACATTACTGTATTATAAATAAAACCTTAAAATATCCCATAGGATATCAGTTGGGCTGAAAAGGGGGCCATGTTGATGCCTTGATGGGAACTCGGGCACCATGGGGATTACCCTATCAGCCCATAAGTAAAGGCTGCACTGTGAGTATAAGCATCAACAATTTGCTTCCCCAAGGCTTCTGTCTGTGTTAGAAGATGAGGATTGAGATGCTTCTAGAGCACTGGTTCTCAACCTTCCTGACACTGAGACCCTTTAATATAGTTCCTCATGTTATGTTGACACCCCCAACCATAAAATTATTTTTGTTGTGCTACTGCTATGAATTGTAATGCACATATCTGTGTTTTCACATGATCTCAGGTGACCCCTTGAAAGCGTTACTTGACTCCTAAAGGGTCACAACTCACAGGTTAAGAACCACTGCTTTCAACAATAACTCATTTGCAAGGCTGACTGTCCAGGTAGTAAGGAAAGGGCAGATGGTAGTATGGCTTCTGCAGCTACTTAACTCTGCAACAGGAAAAGCTACATAGATACTGTGGATACAAACGAACACATCTGTGTCTCAAGTGGACTTCCTGAAAAATGAGCAAGACCCATAGCTTTCTAATCCCAGTTTTAAAGCAGTGATTTGTGTTGATAGGTAATTGTTCTTTCACAGGGTACATTGGTAATATCCGGAAACATTTGGGGCAATCACACTTAGGAGAGAGAGGGCATCTTATGTGTGTAGGCCAGGAACTGCCTATAATACATAAGAAAGCCACTTCAACCCTATGTCCAGACTTCTCTGTCTCAAAATGTCAGTCGTGCCAAAGTTGAGAGACCCCAGTCTAAAGAAACTTGAGAGATCTTTGTGGGAAAGGTATTCTTTCAATTGGACCTTGGGAGATGAGTAGGTTTCCATAAGAGAAAGGGCATTTGAGTGCAGGGATAGTATGAGTAACCAGCAGTTGCAGACAGGAACAGGCTGTGGGGGAAGGTGTGATTTAGGGAGGGCAGACATTGGGAGCATTTGGGGTAGAGGGTGCAGAGTAAAGGCACAAACTTCAGGTGAAAGTTGGCACTGGAAATGGTAGAGTATCTGTCAACTTGCTGGCATGCTGAAGGTGGAGGCCAGGTTATAGAGGGTATGGCCATGCAGAGAGTCATTGATGTGATCTACTAGGAAAGAAACTATTGCTCAGTTTATCTGGAATGCAGGATGAATTAATCACACAGTCTTCAAGGATGAATTTTATGGCTGCTAGATTGGAGTATAGAATATTAGGAACAAAAGAATGCTCAGATATGAGAAAAGACACTTGGGTCCACCTACAAGACCTGCTTGCAGGACAGGGTCTCCAATGATACTAGTGCATCTAGGTTTCAGTGTTCACATTTGAAAATGTTCTTCCTTGTTTTGTTTTGTTTTGTTTTTTGTCTGTTCCTTTTTTATTTTTACTTTTGAATTTTTTTTTTGAGACAGGATGACCTCAGACTCAGCAATTTTACTGCTTATGCCTTCTAGGTGCTGGGATTATAGGTATAAGTACGATGCCTGGTTGTTTTAATATTTTTGAGGTCTTTATTACCCTCCAATCTAAGTCATTAGACTTAATTTTCAATTTTCATGATTTTACATAACAGGAGCCGCTATGTCCATCATTCCTCTTTTGATATTAAAAAATAAAGACTGATTTCGCCATCAACCATGCTCTTTATTTTGAGAGGGTGTAATATAGTTATGTCGTTTTCCCCTTCCCTTCCCTCCCTCCAAACCTTCCCATATACACCCTTGCTTTCTTTCAAATTCATGACCGTTTTTCTTTAATTGTGTGTGTGTGTGTGTGTGTGTGTGTGTGTGTGTTCTTAAATGTCTAACTATAATCTACTCTGTATATTGTTACTTGTATATATATTTTTCAGGGTTGACCATTTGGTGTTGAATAACCAGTTGGTGTGCTCTTCCCTAGGGAAGACCATTACTCCCACTGTCAGTATATCTTAGTTGCCTGGAGTTCTTTGTCTATGGTTGAGGCTTCTTGAGCCTTTGCACTTCCGTGTTAACATGTCTATTGGTGTCATATTTGCTCATGGTGTCATGTTTAGGCAGCCATGTTGGGCTTTGTTAGGCTTTTGCCCTTCTATAGTGTATGCAGCATTTTGAAACAACATGTGACACTTGGGTTTTTTAATATAAATATGAATCACCAAAGTTTTATATATATATATGTATATATATGTATGTATGTACGTATGTATGTATGTATTGAGTCTTCTGTGTGACATTATTCTGAATTAATTTGCATGAATGGGTCTTTAATACCATGTATGTTCAGTGAGTCACTTTTGACATTGGATTCAGTTACTTGAACATTTTCTTTACACAAGAGGTAGTGCTAAAAATAGTTTTTGAAACTGTTTTAAATAAGTTCAAAGACATTGGCCAAGAGAAGGGCAGCACTTTGATTTTAAGATAAGTAAAATATATTGTTCATGGCAAATTGAGTTTGTTACAAATTAATGCCATTTAGAAATAATCCTTCGGAGTGTCTTTGTGTGCTCCTTTGTTCCACTTGAGTATTTTCTTCTAGAGTTCTCTACCGAGGCTGAAATTGAGCAAGAATAGAATGAATATATGAAGCCACAAAGCCTTTGAGAAGCCATACTCACGTTTCATTGTGTTTGTGCTAACATAAAGAAATTGCTTTTCCGTAGTATTTCTCATGTACTCCCCCATCTCTGATAGCTGCCTTTTTCTCCCCCAGGATTATGGAATGTGGGAACGTGGAGATAAGACTAATCAGGGCATTCCAGAACTGAATGCAAGCTCTGTGGGAATGGCTAAGGTGACAGTCCTGTTTTTCTCCCTTCTGCGTGTATTTACTTCTTTGTCTGGTTCTCTTCTTCAGGGATTTGGATTTAATATGACTAGTACTTTTTTTTCCCAAAAGGCAGCAGCAAATATATGAAATCCAAGTGGCATCTATCTGTACTCCAGCCAAGTGAAATTATAGGTCAAGAAAATAGCTTTCCAACACTGAAATCTGTTTGTGACGGAAAATAAGTTGTTCAACCCTTATGATTTGGTGTCAGCCATGAGTCCAAGCTCTTGCTGTTAAGCTGTGTTAGTAATGGCCTGTCTTCCTCTCTAGGCCATAGCGAAGGTAGCACGAGCATTTTGTGGGTGAGATGTACATCGTCAAGTCTACAAGGTTAGATAAGTAACAATAATCAGTGAAACTGGCCAGATAGAAAGGGAACAGAGCAAGAGGGAGATATGGGGGACACTGGCAACTGTTCCTAAAAATATTTCAACTCAAAGCCAGTTAGAAAAATGGTCTTCAAGCCAGCACTGTAATGTGTACCTGTAATCCCAACTTCTCAGAGTACTGAAGCAGGATGGTAACTTGAACCCAGGATTTGGGGCCAATCTGGGCAGCACAGTGAGGCCCTGTTCTACAAAGGAAAAAGAGAAGAGAGGCGATGGGACAAGGCAGGACAGGGATGGAGATGAGAAAAATGGAAACAGAAGACAAAAGGGGAGGGGAGGACTCTTAAAGCCAAGCAGGGTGTACCTGTGGAATGCATCCACCTGTAGGCCACCAGTGTGAATCTCTTGCTAACGACATTTAGTGTGCCTCCTTTCCGTCTCCTTCCTAACATAGGCATGAATTGCTTAGACAGCACGAAGGCTCCAGAACCACAGTTTTAAAAGCAACAATGAATATGCTCTGTTATGCTAAACTGCCAGAAAATGTACTTTTTACTGAAAACCAAATTATCTTTGTCAATTAATCCTGAGGTAGGTTAACTGCAAAGATAAGTGAAAGAATTTTTAGTGCCCCCATGCATGATGTTATAGACTTGTTACTATTCCATCTTTTGGTAGAATATTACTTCATATGAGGAAGTATTTTCCTATGTTTTCTTATTCATGGAATGAGCCGTGTCATCCTGGAAGACTCTGAGCTACTGAAAATGAAGAGAGACCATAACAGTAGAACTCTAGCTAGATTTGAAAGACATTCTTCATTGCCATTAGGAGAAATGTGTATGTGTTAGATGGCTTAATGACAAAGGAGTGCCACATTAGTACGCATGCGTGTTTATTAAAAAGATAATTAATTCTCACCCATTTGTGTAGGCGGCACTTGAGGCAATTGATGAACTCGATCTTTTTGGAGCCCATGGAGGTCGCAAGTCAGTCATCCATGTCCTGCCTGACGAAGTCGAGCACTGCCAGGTAATAGTCCTTCCTTCAGAGCTTCAGAAAGTGGCGAAGGAGAATCCTGGCCAGGAAAGGCTTGACCTCCACTTCCTGTTACTGATTTGACTTTCTTGTGATTTAGATTCCTCACCCATAAACTGGGCATGTATATAGGCACCTTCCTTCCTGCCTCATAGAGTAACTGTAAGGATCAGAGTAAATGAACCAAGTACTTCAGAAAGTACTATGCAGACATAAACCATAATGATTCTGTGTGCGTGGAGCTAATAGCCAAAGCATCTTGGTTGTGCTAGAAGCAAAATCTGTTCTGTTTTTTTCTGAGAACATAAGTGATTTTCTCACATTTGTTTCTTAGTGCTCCCAAATGGAGTGGCTCACAAGTGACATTTCACTTGAAGTGAGGAGGCATGGTGTGCAGAATGGTGAGAGGTGAACGGAGAGAGATGGCAAACTCTTAGGACTTCTTTGAAATGCAGGTCACTGGAATAATTGGTACAGTGTAGGGGTGCCAGTAAGCAGACAGTCCTTAATTATACTGTGTGCTGGAACTAAAGTGAGTCAGATACATAACTTGTAAATGATAAATCATGTTTGATGCCTGTAATCCCAGGAGGAAGAGGCAGGAGGACCAAAAGTTGGAGCTCATCTTCAGCTACATAGAGAATTACCAAGTTCAAGGCTAGCTTAACCCACAGGAAACCCTGTCTCCAAAAAACTAAACCCGAAACACTTGTAAAAAAGCTTCAAGTGAGAGTTTGTGTTTCCAGGCAGAGAAACCCTGAAGAGGGGTGCTTATAACCTTGTACTTTATAGTTACATTTTGATCAATGAGGGATGGCATATACTATGGTATCATAGTATATTTTGTCTCTTATTGACTAAAATGTCCCATATAGCCCATGTGTATAGTCAACTATACGATCTAAGTGTTTGTAAGTATGATACTTATACAATGATGACATCACCTAATGTTGTATTTCTCAGACTGTGTCACTCATTAAATGATTCACAAGTATAAAAGAACTGGTTGACTATAAAAAAACTTTATTCTAGAGCTGAAGGTCTCTGCTCATCTTAGCCTCACCTTCCAGTTCATTCCATTTTCCTCACTAAGCATAGTCCTTAATGAAGTCTATGGTATTTTCTTATGGTATACGTTAATAAAGGAGATATGTGTTCTCAGTAGATATATAGTATGGTGGGAAAATATAAGCTGGGTTTGAACCCTGGCTTGATCACTGGCTACATGACCTTGGGCATGAATCCTGTGTCTCCGAGTCCTTGTATATTAATTTGGTATAATGCCTTATCTCTATCTTCAGGTGGAATATTTAATGAGCTTGTTTTTGCAGGTGTGTAGCCTGTGTCTGTACATGCTAGATCTCAACATTAGTTCCTTTACTTTTCCAAACATTTCCTTATAATTCTAACCCCCTTCTACATTTATTTAGCTACCTTACTGTTGAGGCCATATCTTAGTGCCTCTGATAATCTTAAAAAATATTCTGGAACTAAACTAATTCTTACCATTTTGTCTGACCGCTCATGGGATCTTATGAATTTTACTCTTCCTTAAAGCAGTTTCTAACTTACCTAATTCATCTAGTCCCATTTCACAAAAGCATTCATTTCTCTGTGCTGGTACTGTATGAGTGTTCTTGTCTGGTTTCTGTCTCTGGAGCCAGACATCTTGACTGCTGATACAAACAGTGCTGTAGTTGCTCCCCATCAGTGGACATGGAAAGAAGGGAGATAGCAATTCTTAGCACAAGCCTCAGACTATCATGCTCTCTTCAACCCTCTCTCCTCTCCTAAGGAAGAGGAAGCAAAGCATTGTCTGGGTGACTGGGTAAGCAGGGGTGGCCAGTGCTTGTCATGTTGCTAAGACTGAGTCCTCCAAATAGACAAACTCATTTGAATGTTTCCTTTAGGCCAAGGTGATGATCTCTAGGTACTATATCTAACTAGTCCTGCTTCTCTAGCGTAAACTACCTCCTTGTTTTTTCTTCAGTCAATTCTTTTCTCCATGTTGCCACGAGCATCAACATCTAAAGAAATCGATGCTGGACTTCTTTCTATTATTTCTTTCCCGGCCTTTGCAGTAGAAGATGTGAACCTAGTAAATGTGACCAAAAATGAAATCATTTCTAAGCTTCAGGTAAGCATTGGCCAATGCTCCTCTGTTCTGGATTAAATGCCACGTTCGTGTGATGCAATGGGGCGGTTAGCTTATGGTGTGTTTTTCCTAGATCAGCAGTTCTTAGCCTGTGGGTCGTGACTCCCATGGAGGTCGCATATCAGATCCTGCATATCAGATATTTACATTATGATTAATAACAGCAGCAAAATTACAGCTATGAAGTAACAAAATAATTTTATGGTTGGGGGTCACCACAGCATGAGGAACTATATTAGGAAGGTTGAAGACCACTGCTGTAGAGGTTATAGGAAGATTCCTTAGAGAATCTCTAGAAAGCTCTGTAGACCCTGCCTGGACAAAAGCACATATCCAAGTGCTTGCTGTGCACGCATGAGCATCTGAGTTCATATCCCTAGCACACATTTAAGAATCCAAACACAGTAGCATACACCCATAATCTCAGCACTGGGGAGGAGGAGATGGGTAGATCCCTAAGATTTGCTGGCCAACCAGTCTAGCTGAATTGGTGAACTCCAGGTTCAGTGAGTCTCTGTCTCAAAAAAATAAGGTGGACAGGGAGTAAGGAAAATGGCTGACATCAACCTCTAGTCTACACACACACACACACACACACACACACGCACGCACGCAAAATGAGAACGAAGTACAATAAAAATATAAAAATTAAGAAATATTTTTATTATGAAATATAATGAAACTCATTTTGTATTCTAATAAAAATTTGAATGGTGAAAATCTGTTATTGCATTCAATGAAATGCAGTTAACAGATCACTAAGCTGAGGCCATATTATACTCTCAGCAAACAGAAACCCACAAAATTGTCCCAAGGATGAAGTTTTCCTAAGTCAAAGCGTAAATGTTGATTGTCCCACCCATATTCAGTAAGAAATACCTTTGTCCCTTGCAGACAAAGCAATGAAAGAGTCTCCAATCATATTCCAAAAAGAAAGCAACTGGAGGGGTCAAGTGATGATTTAGGTAGCTGCAGCTGAAAGGGCAGTTGTGATGTATTTATAGGACAAGGGACTTCTATGTCAAGTCCCCAGGGATGATTCCCAGAACCTCACAGAACTTGTACAAGCCTTCAAGACAAGTGATAGCCAAACCTGTCAAGACAGCACCACTCCCAAAAGAAACTGGGAAATAGGCACCCAAAGCTGCCATCCAGGGATTAGGGACATCCAGAAAGCTGGAGAGGAGCCCTGGCATCTGCATCCAGTGAACGCTGCCACGTAGTGAGTTCAGGAAGCCGCCTTCCATACTTCCTCCTCTTATATTTTTGGTTGTGAGCCTAGCCTTTAACGGCTGAGCTATCCCTCCAGCCCGCATACTTCCTCCTCTTAACCCCCTCTCCTCCTCCAAGCCCTGCCAGGCCTCCGAAGCAGACCCTCTTCAGCATACATGGCCTGAATACATTGAATCTGTAGAGTATACTTTTAGGTTCCCAGATATACACACAGGAGCCAGCCATTCCAAATATCAGTGGTTTTTTCACCTAGTGAGGACACCTTTGCATCTGTGTCTGATACCATAAACCATGCAGAAAGAGTGGCCATTCACTGAGTCCTTGATAATCATATTTGCAGCCCCACCCCAGACTCTGATGGAATGCTTCTGGATAGTGCTCATCAGGTCTGAATTTGCTTTGCTTATTACTTAAAAAGAACTCTTTACATTAAAGCAAAGAGCGCTGCTACATTATTTGCTCACTATAAAACACAAGGGAAAGGGGATGAGGGACTGACTTGAGGTGGAATTAAAAGGCAAAGAAAAATTCTTTTGATTTCATCAGCTTTATTTTTTCCCTTCACCTTACCAGGGCCGTTATGGATGTTGTCGCTTCCTTCGGGATGGTTATAAAACCCCAAGAGAGGTTGTATTTAAATATTGTTTCTTATGTTCCTTGACTTCTCCATATCTACTTGTCACTATGTCATCCTCCCTTTACTGATTATAATTATATGTTGAATATTGGGAAGGAAAGTATTAATTTTGGAGTCAGCAAGCCTGGAGTTAAGTAGAAAAGAATGATCATCAGGTCAAGCCAGTAATATGAAACCAGCTTGTAAATCAAAGATGACTAAATCTGTGGCTCACACCTTACATTTTAAAGATAATCTGTAGCCTTCTCCTGCCACAGTGACTAATGTAATTATAATAATATAATATAATAAATATAATATAATGATATGAATGAATCAGATCCTCTGCCAAGCATTGTGATAGGCAAATTGCTATTCCTTAGAGAGAGATGATGCTTTAGTGTAAAAAACTACTGAGGAGTCTGTGTGTATTTCTGACTTAGTGTCTAAAATTTTGCCCAAACTAGCATTTCCCTATGATAGTAGACTCCTGCTCATACCAAAGCTGCACTGACTGATGCAGGCAAGGGAAACCCAGTGAGACACAGTGGCATTGTGTATGAAATCTAGCATCCTTTTCTAAAAGTTTTGTATTTGGTTCTAGGACCCACATCGCTTGCATTATGACCCTGCTGAACTTAAGCTATTTGAAAACATTGAATGTGAGTGGCCTGTGTTCTGGACTTACTTAATCATAGATGGAATCTTCAATGGTGATGCTGTTCAGGTGAGAAAATGCTGGGCATTGTGCTCATAAGCCTGTTCATCCCATTGATGGGCTGATCACCATTAGCAGGGTCATTCACAATCCATGTCATTGTTTCTGCTATGTGTTGCCATTTTAAACACTTTGCCAAAGACTAGTAAGTTAAAGCAACGACTGTTTTACTTATTTGTTTATAGTTCTGTTACTTGGGCAGAGCCATCAGGGACAGATTGTCTCTGTCTCTCTCCATGTCCCCTGGGATAGGTCACAGGGCTAGAGGACCTACTCTTAAGATAGTCCTACTCACATGGCCAGTAAGTGGAATCTGGCTGCCAGCTAAGGCTGGATGCTCAGCTGAGCCGTGGCAGGAACTTGATTCTTCTCCATGTGCTTCGTTTGAGCTTTTCACAACAGTAGAATCTCTGGGTCATTAGATTTTTCATGCTGTAGTTGTCTTTTCTCCAAGAATGGAAAAGCATGGGCTGCCAAGCTTTCTTAAGTCTTATTACAGAACTGGCAAAGTGTCTCTATCACATAGTTGGTTAAATTGCTGTCACATACTCAAGAGTGGGGGTGGGGGAGTTAGATAAGGGCATGAGTGCTAGGAGGCATAGTTCCTGTCTATCTCAGACAGGTGTCCCTTTTATTTCTTTCAGAGCAGTGGGTCATTTTGCTGTTGTTAGGTCTAGTTCAGAGGTACTATGGTTTAGTGATGCTCTCAGATGACATCTTGTTTAGTCTGTCAACCCCCTAACTGTCTCCCAGGCTTCAGCTTTACTCCCTGTTCTTTCCATTCTCTGCACCTTGCCAGAATGCTTTTATTAAAAGACACTTAGAATATGCTGTTGCCCTTCAGGGTTAGTCAGTCACCTTTCTATTGCTTTGACGAAATATCGCAAATAAACAAGTTAAAAGGAGGAAAAAAAATCCTTTTTGGTTCACTGTTTCAGAGGTTTCAGCTCCTGGGTGGTTTTAACTTCATTGCTCTGGTCCTGTAGTGTGGTGATATTTTGTGATAGGGAGCCTATAGTTAAAGAAAACTATTTACCTCGTATTGGCCAAGAAACAGGCTATATGCTAGGGGAGAAGCTAGGGCCCCAGTACACTCTACCAAGAACATAACTCCAGTGACTTACTTTCTCCATATAGGTCCAATCTTCTAGTTCCTACTACACTCAAAAATGCCAATAGATCCTGTTAACCATGATCTCACTCTGGTTTCTCAGAGCCCATTCTAATCACATCCCAGGTCTGGAGGAGAAGGAGATGGGCTGTAGTCTCTGTCTTGTGCATTTTGGCTTTTGAAAGTCCAGTGCTCAGGAACATAGGCAGTAAACTTAAAATGTTAACATCCCTTTCTGTTATTCACTCTTACATTGTGCTCAGAGTTTATCTTGGGCTTTCTTGTCTTTTATTCTGACCATTGAATGTTCTCTGAATGAATGACTTTGAATTTCAATGAAAATAGACTTAACAATGATGAAGGGGACAAGGGGAGAGAAAGAGATTAAAATTAAAATAATGATTCAATTTTTTTAAAGGGAATAAAAGATATTTTTTTCTGTAACCATTTTAAGTATCCATGGTCCAGGAACATGTATTTAGGCTACTCCAAACTTCATGTTCCAACATGGAAATGGTTTCATAAAGTTCTTATAGTTTTAGAGAAGAAAGTAAGTTGTAAATAAAGGCAAGTTTAAAATACATTGGTGGGACAGGCACACCAGAGAGGCAGGTACAGTGAGATAGTGGAAGCTTTTCTATAAACCCCAGATGCCTATCTGAGCTTTTGGGTTGGTGGAAACTAGTGGTCTGCTAAGTTAATAGATTCCAAGAGGTTTTTATTAGTAGTAACAGGGTGTTAGTTCTAATGGAGAAGTGGGCAAGGAGTGGCTATTCTGGAAGCCTAGACCCCATCTGAGATAAGGTCACTAGCCTCTTGACCTGCAACATTCCAGTCTCTCCTCAGTACTGAAATTCTTTTTTTTAATTATTTTTTTATTTAAATAAAAACAGTCTTACTTTACATACCAAGCCCTAATCAGCCAATCAGTCTCTGCAGACACAGATTCGTTTCAAGAGTTTTTCACTCACACATCCCCCATTGGCTCAGCATTGGATTTTGTGCATTCAGGGTCCTCATTCTATATATCAAATATTGCAAGAGACTGAAGCAGCAATCATGGAGCCTGCAAGGGGCTGCACTAGGCCCTCTGTAATATGCTGTGCTTGTGTAGCTTGGTCCTCTTATGGCACTCCTAACAGTGGGAGTGGGGACTGACTCTGACTCTTTTGCCTGCTCTTGGGCTCCTACTCTCCATCATGCCCAACCTTAATATGCGGTGAGGTGCCTAGTTTTGTTGTAACTTGTTAAGTGGTATTGAGTTGATATCCCTGGGAGGGCTGCTGTTTTCTAAAGGGAAATGGAAGAGGGATGGATCTGGGGGAGGGAGAGCTGGTGGGAGTGGCAGGAAGGGAGGCTGAGGTACAGATGTATGAGAGAGGAAAAATAAAGAAAACGGAAAAGAAAAAGAAACTCCTGTATCACATGGAAACTATTGGCATCATGATCTGAATCCTAATTGATTTTTACCCCCTCTGTATCTGATATAACATTTACATGTGACATAGATTACTATACCTAAAATTAAGTAATCCAGAACACAGTTTGACCTAATGGAGTGACTGTTACAGATGAAACAAACATATCTAAAATAACCAGGATTGATATATTTTTCATGAGACTATATATATAGCATATATATAGAAAGATATGAATATATATCTTTCTCCCTGTATTTACAATTGTTTGTACTCAATGAACTATCTTACTTATATTTAAATGGTTAGGAATGGGACTTGGAAGACATCATTGTATAATAGTTTCCTTTTTTATTAGTAAAATACAAATATTTAATTCATTTTTAATCCCAGCTGAATGTACAATATGACATTGTAGATACTAATTAAATCAGGAAACATCAGTACTTCTGGCATAAAACATCATGAATGTTGTTGCTAGACATTGGTATCTTTTGTATAATTTAGGTAGGATTTAACCCAAATCTTTTGATATCTCTAGCTAGAGTAAATGAAATTAACGTTTAATTTTAAAACTAGCTTTTTTTGCTTTATCCAAATTGTCCAAATTATAGTGTGTGTGTGTGTCTGTCTGTCTATAAAGACAATGGAAAAAACTTGAATCCTTTAACATAACATTATATTTGAATAAGGTAAGGGTTTAGAGTAAGCAAACAGTCATAACAAAAAAAGCATGCTCAAATGAAAGGGTATACTTCATGATTGTATCTTATAATTCTTGGAGAATCTACTATCCCACACCTATGCTATCTCTTCTAGTTGACATACTTAGATTTTTTTTGACACTATAAGGATCAAACCCAAGGCCTTGTGCATGCAAGGCAAGTACTTTATCACTCATCTACATCTCTAGCCCTTGTTGGTGTGTGTGTGTGTGTGTGTGTGTGTGTAGTATGTACATGATCATGTATGTGTGTAGAGGATGCTCATGTGTGAAAACCAGAGATTGATGCTAAATATCTTCAGTTGCTCTCCACCTTTCTCTACCTTAGTTTTGAGATGGGGTCTCTCACAAGAACTCATTTATTCAGCTAGAGTTACTGGCCAATCAGCTTTAGGGATCCTGTAGGTGCATTTTTCTGTCCCTCCTTCCAGCTCCCAAATCATGACACAGAGTCGTATTATTAATTAGGAAAGCTTGGTCGATAGCTTAGCCTTGTTTCTAACTAGCTCTTATAATTTAAATGAACCCATTTCTATTAATTTACCCTCTGCCTTGTGACTTGATTACTTTTACTCTGTACTGCCCATGCTGCTTCCCTGCTTCCTCCGTGTCTGCCTGGCAGCTCTTCTTGTCTCTGCCCTTCTTGTTCCCAGCATACTCTCTGCCCCCCAAATCCTCCCTAGCTATTGGCTGTTCAGCTTTTTATTAAATCAGTTCGAGTGACAAATCTTCACAGTGTACAAAAAGATTATTCCACATTTCCCCTTTTGTCTCAATAAAAAAGAAAGGTTTTAACTCTAACATAATAAAATTCTAAATAATAAGACCAATTATCGGGTAACAATTATATTTACAATGTACAATCCATTTGTATTTGGCATATTTGGAAAAAACAAACCATTATTTCCTCTATCTTGATGAGTCCAAAGCTCTGTACCTAATTTCCTTTCCATCATAACTAAGGAAAACTGTGACTGTAACTACCTGTCTTCAATTCCATCAAAGACCCTAGAAGGATATATTGCCTTAATAAACAGGAAGTGCAGAGCAAACAACTTCCAAAACTATAGAAATAACAGCTGACTTCCTGGACAGTCCCCCAATACTCCTCTGGAATTTTAGGGCATTCATCTTCAGTCTACAGGCCTAGAATATCTGAGAGACTTTTCTGTGAAGCAGGAAATTTGATGACTGCCCTACCCTGTTTGATAAAGTTCAGCAGTCGTTTTCATTTGTGTCCTGCTTGTCCAGTTTGTAAAGCATACTGTCAGCAGTTGAGGCAAGGGCTAGCTTTTGCAATAAAAAAAGCAAACTCCGTATGGTGGCTCTTTGATATCTATCATCCTTTTTTTAAAAGTAGATTGGTGCTGTCAGGAACAGATATGTCTCACTGTCATGAAAAGCTTATGTTATTAAAACATTTTAAATGTCATATTCTGTAGATCTCTGAAGTATTTGAAGATCACCTCTTTAAAATATATCTGTTTGAACTTGAAAACTTACCTAACATGACTACAAGTTTGCTTGTTACAGGTGACTATCTACTAACCTACATTTCTTTATTATCCTAAATAGTTTTTAATAATAGCTTTCAAGGACTAGAAATGTATATTACATTACTAAATGAGCTGCATAGGTACAATATCTTAAACAAGAGTAGAAACATATGTACAGTATGTTCTAACAAAAATAACCTTAAGTTTGTTTCAATATACAAAAATACCTTAAATAAGAATATAAACATATATATATAATAACAAAATTAACCTTAAATTTGTATCAATATACAAAAATCCATACCAGTGTAAAACGTTTAAGACTAGTAGTTGCTTTTTTGGTTTAAAAGTAGATTCAATAATCTACCTTATTATCCTATCATTTCTATTCCCCCTTTTTATTTTCAGAGTGAGATTCCTGAATCTCATTCCTTTGTTCAGCATTTTTTCTGACCATTACCAATAACAACTTGTAACCAACTGCCCAAAATGATAACAAATATCCATAACCCATCAAATGACCAAAAATGTAAATATTATAAATTTTGAGATAATATTTATACCTTAAGAAAAGTTTTAAAGAGTCAAAATAAAATCAAAGGATTATGAGATTAGTGGCAATAGAATAGTCCCTTAAATTTGATTTTTCTTCTGCCCCATACCAGGGGGCTCTTCTGGCATGAGACAGATTTTGTATTTTCCTTTAACAGTCATGTTTGGGTTTAGAGAAGGAGGTTTAATTTTTCATTAAATTGGGACTACAAAAAGACTATTTGCCTTATATGCTTGTAGAGCATAGCAGAAACAAATATTCGGGAATATTGATGAAATTTTATCCTGTTGGAAATGTGCTATACCATTAGGCAAATTTACTCTTTTTCTTGGGACATTTTCTTTGGATGATTTGTCCTTTTTCTTCAGATGTCTCATTTGTCCAGTGTTCTTCAGATCCCTTAGTTGGATTCCTTTATTCTCCTGGAAAGAAAAAAAAAAAACAAAATCCTACCCCACCCCTAACTTTGGAGAGGTTCCCTTTTGACAGGTTATATCTGATCAAGTAAAAGGCATTTGTTAGTCTTCTGTCAGCTTAGACTGAATGACCATGCTGTGTGAAGAACTGTTGTCTCTAATCAAGAGGTCTCTCCTGTTCAAATCGATTCTCTATCAATTTTGGTGGTATCCACAGCTTTCCTTCTCCTGTGGAAACAAAAGCAAAATCTCTTCCCACAATGCAATACATATCCTGAGGCAGAGCCAGTGGTGGTGAGTGGCTGATCTGGAGGTGTTTGGAACCCAGGTGCCAGTTGAGTTTGGGGCCAGGAATGGGCAGCAGCTGAAAGCTGTTGTAGTGAAGCTGCAACGGGAAAAATCGCAGAGTCAGCGTCTGCAGCGAGGGAGGAAAAGTGAGCCCTACTACTTCCTGTGTCTGTCTCTCCTCAGTCCTCCAAAACCTCTGTGGTTAATTGTGGTCAGCTAGTAGCTAACTCTCCCCTTTGATTCAAAACAAACTTTATTGACAGATTCAGGAGCATCAGAAATACCACACAACAGGATCCACTTGGTCTCGGTTCTGTCTCTCCCACCTCTGGAGTCATAGATGTGCCCCCAGACCTTTTCTGTAGGTTCTGGGGTTCCAGACTTAGGTTCTCACACTTGGACTTTGCTAACTTGAGCCATTTCCCCCAGAACCTTGAGAAAAAAGGTAATTGTTGCTAAACTACCACTTAGGCAGAAATAGGATGTGCTGCCTAGTATAGGATATCTAAACCAAGATGTTTTTAACTTGGTAAAACAAATTTTATATATGAGAAAACTTAAGAGTAGATTACTTAAACGAGAAGGTTATGGGAATGATGTCTGGTACATAGTATAAATGATAGTACTATGGAAAGTTTGAGAACCAAACAGCTACTTCCCCTGGGGCTGCCCTTTCCCTCTCCCTGGAAACTTGGCAAGTGGGGCTGGACTCAGGGAATGACAAGCAATGGTGTCTGCCTTCTCCTAACATTTACTGTCAGCATGAGTCCCCCTCTGGTCTTCTGCAGCCAAGCATTTTAGCATTTTTTTGCCCTGTTTGTTGCCAGGAAGCCTAGTTTGTTATTGTTTTCTAAGTGGTATTGCCATGCATCATTAACTCTCGGACCTCTGTCACACTAAACATGCCGGGGCTGTTTTCCAGGTCCAAGAATACCGAGAAGCTCTGGAGGGAATATTAATCAGAGGCAAAGGTGGGATCCACTTGGTGCCAGAACTCTATGCCATCCCAGCAGACAAGGTAATGAGGTGGTGTCAACCCCCCCTGTGCTGCTTATCTAAACTGGGTGAGTTAGGGCTTGCCTTTTTGGTATCCTCTCTCCACCCACCTTCTAGACCAAATGACCTTTTTCTCCAGAAGTGGTTTCTAAGGGCTAGGTTTACTATCCATCATAAGGAACTATGGCTTTGAGAAACATGTGAGGCTGTGGATATCTTAGGGCGGCAACAGCTAAGACCTTTGGAACATACCTAATTTGTGTTTGAGTCAGGCCCATACACACATGAGCAAAGGACATGAAAGAGCCTGACTAGACTGAGGGAGCCTCTGGAACCTGTGTAATCTAAGACAGCCCTGGATTCCACTCAGGGACCAGACACCACTCAGTCCTGCCAGCCTAGACCTTTTAGTGTGACCTACAGCAACTCCATGATCCTATGGTGGCATGACCAAGCTTCCTTGTGACACGTTAAAGACAAGGCTTTTGTCATGCCTCATCATACAGATTAAGTTAGAAAATTCTCCAGAGATGTTTTCTATGTCACGGAGTTTTCTGCAAATTTCTTCATTCTGTATTTGTTATCTGTATGCTATGGATAGTGTGAATGGTGATGAAGGTAAGGGGTGTCTGCGTCACTTTCTATAGTTACATTAATGATATCATGATTAATCCACAATACTGAGAACGAACCCCCACATACACACACACAACACTTGTGATACAGTTTTTTTCCCTCATAGATAAGTGTTTCCTATTTCCTTTGAGTAACTACCCTAATCAATGTTCCAATGACTAAAACCTTAAAGGGAAACATGGAGTTTAGAATGAGAGCTGACACTGTACTCAGAATGAGCAGGCATTGCCAGGTGCTAGGACAAAAAAAAAAACCCACAGAAGCTTATGTTGGTAAGATAAAGCCCCGCCAGGAGGAAATGCATTTTCTAGAGGAGGTGGGCTAGGGAGTGGTAGTGCCTCTATTGGTTTTCCTCAATGCATAGTGCCACCTTCTGGTAACTTTCTTGCATGGGCACACATCCCTGGGGATGGTAAGCACAAAAAGGAAACCAGCCTTGACATCCAGCTATGCAATGTGCATATGCAGGCAGCTGTTTTTTTTATAAGCACACAGCCATCCATAAACAAGAGCTGTGGGGCTTCCTGCTGCCCAGGGCTGGGTATGGAGCAGGCCAGTCAAACTTCCAGCTCCAGTGGCCCCAGGAATGCTTATGGGGAAAATGCTGGCCAGGATTTGAAATCCCTCTCTGTTGCTTATAGCCTTGGGGTGCTGAGAGAGGAACTTTTTGCTTTCTGAGTCCACCATCCTGTATTGCACAGAATTGGTCCAGAGGCTGAGAACTGCTTTTTAAATCTTCTATATCTTCCCCAAATGTAAGATATTGTTGGCCTTTGTACCCTTTGACATTCTGACCCTGAACCTTTCATTTTCCCTGCCAGGTGGATGAAGAGTACAAGAACCCACACACAGTAGACCGAATTCCACTGGGGAAACTGCCCCATCTTTGGGGACAGTCCTTGTACATCCTCAGCTCCCTGCTGGCAGAGGTAGGCTTTCTAGGCTGGAAAGCCATCTATCTGATAGGAGGTACGGGAAACTGGGAATAGCACAGTGGTTCTCTGTACTGAGGGACTGAATAGCTTGTGCAACTTCATAACCTTCCAGGTCACCTGGGCTCTTTTGGGCCCCAGGCTTTCTCTGGCCTTGCATATTCATATTTACAATAAACCAATTCAGATCAGCTAGCTACATGCCATGTTCCCTGTCTCCCTCTCACCAGAATCTCTGCTATGTAGTTAGAATCTGTTTGCATTGCTCAGCAGACATGGGAACCTTTTGAGCCAAGACTAGTGTATCTGATCCTAGAAGAGACAGGCTTTAGGAAGTTATTAGGTAGGCTAGAAGCTCTCTCAGCCCAAGACACAGGGCTCTTCATCTCTCTCCAGAATGAGACAGCAGACACAGATACCACAGGCCACACCAACCCACCTCTTGACACATTCCCTCTTGCCCCCAGGCTTCTGTTGGAAAAGCTTTAAAATGAATCTCCCAGTCTGAGTGAGAAACTTCAGCTGAGGATTGTGGTGTGGGGAAGGAGCCTAAAGAAGAAAGGGTGTGGCCACCTGAGGCTGGCCAACCTGTGTGCTTCGCCACCTAGAAAACTGGCCAAGAGGACAGTGCATCACAATGTTACTGGGTTACTGGTGTGGTAAAGACCAGTGAAAGGTAGCACAGTGGACACATCACCTGGGAACATTGGTTGCTGAGGTGGTTCCCAGGTATGTTTAATATCCCAAGTTCCATGGCCATGGCTTTATCTATAGGAGAGCACACATATCCTTGTGAGAGTCAACCCTGTATCCAACCAGCTCAGTGCCTTCTGGCAGGTCTCTTAACCTCTCTGAACCTCGACTGCCTCACCTGTGAAGTGAAAATTTGGACTTAATTATCTGTACGGTACATTCCAGCTCAGATTTCAGAATGTGTGAGGTGGGAAATAACTACTGAGTCCACTCCTCTGAGACCTCCTCTTCAATATAAAAGTCTTCCTATGGGCCCAGCAGTGGGTCCACTCCATCTCAGATCATCTTCATCCCGTTTGGATGCTTGGATCATTTCTAGAAAGTGCAAGAAGGTATTTTTTTAAAGAACATAGGTAACAAGGTGGGGGAGAATTTTCTGTTCCAAAGCAGTCAGCTCTGGACCAAAGTCTCACTATGAGCAATTTGATCTCAGCCTCCCCACCTGTAGAATGGTGATGGCACATAGGAGGGTGACAGTGTACATGCAGGGACTCAGCTAGCACTAGCGATAGCTTTCTTTTCACTCGCACAGTGTGGGGATGGATTTGAGTAACCCTCAGAGCTAAGCACCAAGTATGCAATACATTTATCAGGAGCATTCCGAGTAGCATATTCTGTTATGGTGAGGGACTCAACAAATACGAAGAAAAAGGTTTTGAGTGTTTGAACCCCCAAATATGTCATTTCCAAGGGTAAGAGCAAGGTGAAATCTTAGTTAAAGCCGTGTTTTATAGTGTTAATGCTCCTCTCTTCTTAGGGATTCCTTGCCACTGGTGAAATTGATCCCTTAAATAGAAGATTTTCTACTTCAGTCAAACCTGATGTTGTAGTACAAGGTTTGTGAGTGTGTTTACTATCCATCTTTAATGTATAAAATCAATGTTAACTTTTCATTCACATTGTTCCCTAGTTTGTTTTTTGAAACGTTTTAAAGGGTGTTTAGCTGGGTTCTAGCAGTGCATACCTGTAATCCTAGTACTTGGGAGGCTAAGGCAGGAAGGTCAGGAGTTCAAAGCCAGGCTGGGGAGGTAGCGCAGTTGGTAAAGTGATTACCTAGCATGCACTGGGCTCAATTTTCATTATCATATACACTGAGGCATGGTGGCTTGTACCCATAATCCCAGCATTAGGGAAGTAAGCAGTTAGGACCAGAAGCCAAGGTCACTTTTGGCTACATAGAGAGTTTAAGGCCAGTATAGCCTACATAGTAAAAACTTGACACAGGAAAAAAGGTATAAAGAATATGTGTATGTGTGATTCATTGTACGATAGAAAACTTTGAGCCAGGCGGTGGTGGTGCACGCCTTTAATCCCAGCACTCAGGAGGCAGAGGCAGGTGGATCTCTGAGTTCGAGGCCAGGCTGGACCGACAGCCTCCAAAACAATACAGAGAAACCCTGTCACGTAAAACCAAAAAGAAAAAAAAGAAAACTTTGTATAACTCAGGCAGGCCCTAAAACAATGGGATTCTTCCCACCCACTAATTTACTTCCTACAAGGTAGTTGTTTTCTAGAATCTAAAGCTTGATCATCACTGGAGCACAAATGAGTCATTGAGCATCATTCTTCATAACTGTCCCTCTGAAAAGTGGAGTCTGAGCCTGATGAAAACTCAGAACCCATGGGAAGTAGTTCATTTGTCTCTTGGAGGTCTCAGGTCTTGCCACCTGCTTCCACCCTCCCTCCCTTCCTCTTCAGCCAGTTCCTCTTCAGAAATGGTGAGAATCCCAATGGGCTGCCTCTCCCAGGGTACCCCAACAAGTCATGTATCAAGGCTGCTAGAGTTCTTGCTCTTCCCCCAAAGAATCCTAAAAACAATGGAGATGGCTACGGAGGAAGCTTTCAACCTAAGAAACGTTCAATGGCCTATGGCATGCACCTGGAGCAGCAATCCCTTCTGTTTCCTCTACTAAGGGACTGTGGCAGCTCTGACACATTTTGGGGGCCCTGTAGAACACTCAGGGACTATCAAATGTCAGCCCACTGTGTATACAATGCATTGCCCAAATTAAGTTGCATACTTTTGTTTGTTTGTGTATTGTTTTTTTTTTTTTTGTTCTTTGAAACAGAGTCCTACTTTGTAAAAACTGGCTAACTTTAATTCACTACATAGCCAAAGCTGGCTTTGCACTCACAGATGTCCTCCTGCCTCAGTCTCCCAAGTGCTGAGATAGGCATGAACCACTATGCCTGGCTTAGATTGCACACTTCTTAAGGATAAGGCTTGTACTCTCCTCTGTGTTGATTGACACCTATGTACACACACATTGAAAATAACGACTGAACAAATAAGAAAGCATTCCTCTTTGGGGCCACTGGCCCATTTTTATTTATTTATTTTTATTTTTTCAGTTTAAATTTAGATAAGAAACAAGGTTGCTTCACAAGTCAGTTCCAGGTCCCTCTCCCTTCCCCTCCCCTCCTCCCGTTCCCTCCCCCCAACCCCCCCATTATCCCCTCATTTCCCCAGGGAGGGTGAGGCCCTCCATGGGGGTGTCCATAGTCTGTCATTTCATCCAGGGCAGGGCCTAGACCCTCCCCCAAGAGTTCAGGGTGAGAGTGCACCTCACATTGTTGGATGGGAGTCCAAAGTCCATGTGTATAATCGGGATGGGTACTGATCTGATGCCCAAGGCTCAATAGATTCCCTAGGCCTCCTCACTGACACTTACATTCAGGGGGGTCTTGATCAGTCCCACGCTGGATTCCCAGGTTGATGCCTGGGATTGAGGAGTTAACCTTTGTCAGGTCAGCTGTTTCTGGGGGTTAAACCAGCCCAGTCTTAATCCCTTTGGTCATCAGTCCTCCCTCTCTGTTACTGGCTTTCTTGAGTTCAGCTCAGTACTTAACCAAGGGAGTCTGCCTCTTCTTCGATCAGCCACTAAATGAAGTTTCTGTTTCCCAGACTCTCTGGCCATGGGATTGTAGGCTGGCACTCCCCAGATCTGTGTCTAAAATCCATATATGAGAGAGTATATGCCATGTTTCTCTTTTTGTGACTGGGTTACCTCACTCAGGATGGTTTCATCTAGTGTCATCCATTTGCCTGCGAATCTCAGGATTCTATTGTTTTTTTCTGCTGAATAGTACTCCATTGTGTAAATATACCACATTTTCTCTATCCACTCTTCGGTTGAGGGACATCTAGGTTGCTTCCAAATTCTGGCTATTACAAATAATGC
The DNA here is from genome assembly GCF_017639785.1 of Mesocricetus auratus. Lineage (NCBI taxonomy): Eukaryota > Metazoa > Chordata > Mammalia > Rodentia > Cricetidae > Mesocricetus > Mesocricetus auratus. The sequence continues at coordinate 20,337,010 of NW_024429188.1, read as the reverse complement.
TGCTATGAACATAGTGGAGCAGACATCTTTGTTGTATGAATGGGCATCTTTTGGATATATGCCTAAGAGTGGAGTTGCTGGGTCTTGTGGTAGGTTTATTCCCATTTTTCTGAGGAATCTCCATACTGATTTCCAAAGTGGCTGAACCAGTTGGCACTCCCACCAGCAATGGAGGAGTGTCCCCCTTTCACCACATCCTCTCCAGCATAAATTTTCGTTGGTGTTTTTGATTTTAGCCATTCTGACAGGAGTGAGATGGTATCTGAGAGTTGTTTTGATTTGCATTTCCCGGATGGCTAAGGATGTTGAGCACTTTCTCAAGTGCCTCTCAGCCATTTTAAACTCCTCTATTGAAAATTCTCTATTTAGTTCTGCAGCCCACTTTTTAATGAGGTCCTTTGATGTTTTGGAGACTTGCTTCTTGAGTTCTTTGTCCAAATGGATCAAAGACCTCAACATAAATCCAGCCACACTGAACCTCTTAGAAGAGAAAGTGGGTGGTACCCTTGAACGAATTGTTACAGGAGACTGCTTCCTGAACATAACACCACTAGCACAGACAGTGAGATCAACAATTAATAAATGGGACCTCCTGAAACTGAGAAGCTTCTGTAAGGCAAAGGACACAGTCAGCAAGACAAAAAGGCAGCCCACAGAATGGGAAAAAATATTCACTAATCCCACATCTGACAGAGGGTTGATCTCCATTTTAATGAGCGTGCATATAATACAAAGAGAGGAGCTGCAAGTTATCACCTCATCAGTAGTGTATACAGAGTACACCTAACCACCATAACATTCTGATTAGGTAACATTTTCAACATTGTTTATTTCATGGTGCTTAGAGGTTAACTTAATTCACTCGATGATCTCAGTTGACAGCTGGAGGTGGGAACCTATTCTTGACCTCCTGGTAGGCTGATCCAACTACACTCCTTAGTCTCTACACTCGACCAATACATATTCTGCTAATTTGTCTCTTAAATCTGCAAGAGTTCTTTTCCAATAGGATATATTAATAGATCTCAACCAGCATTTTTAATCTATTGATCTTATTTTTAATTGTGTATATATGTGAGTATGAATTTGTGCACATGTGTGCAGTGCCCAAGGAAACCAGAAGGTGTTGGGTACTCTAGAGCTGGAGTTACAGGCATTGTGAGGCACCTGGTGTGGGTGCTGGGAATCAAACTTGGGTCCTCTGGAAGAGCAGTGAGTGCTCTTAACTACTGAGCCATCTTTCCACCCCAGCATTTTTTAGTGTAGTAGAACAGAGTAGCATTACCAAGGGATCTAGCATGGAGTAGATAAGGGACTATTTCAGAAACTCGTGCAGATCCAGTGAGATACCTCAACAGATAACAGCAGTTTGCCACCAAGCCTAACAGCCTGAGTTCAGTCCCTGAAGCCTACATACTAGAACAAGAGAATTGACTCCTGCACATTTCCCTTTTACCTTCACACACATGCTGTGACACATGCTTGCCACCCCCCCCAGCCCATACACACACACAATGAAGGAGGGGAACTCATGTGATTGTATCGGATCATGGGGCTCTCTCCAGTTTCAGTCATAACCACTCCCTGAAAGAGGCAGTCTAGAGGAGAGTGGCATCTGTATGGCTTTGATAAATGTGGAATTCCTCTTGTCGGTGGACATTTGGAAACCCATGGCCAGTCCTGATTAACCAGCAGTCTCATTTATTGGAGGCCTGATGAAGAGGGGGATTAGGCTCCAGTGCTGGCTCATGTAGTATGGGCCAATCAAGCATTCTCATGGCTTCTCTTAAAGGGTCTCTGGGAAGATGAGGTCATGGGTAATAAAACCCTTTTAAAAGCATCAGGTGGCATGTAAATGTAAGGAGGAAATGTTCAGCTCTCGGTGGCATTTATATGTATTGCATGTTCAGCACCCACCACCCAGCCTATGGATACAATTGTAGGTTTGGGGAAGACACCCTAATAGTAGCTTAGCCTTTGTTCTCTGAACTGATCTTGGCCCTGGGTCCCTTTACTTTCCAAAAGGCTCTGCTGCAGTTGGGCAAGATACCAGCTGCTTCCTGTGACTGTCTCCCTCTTCCAGACTCCATCCTTTTGCCAATACTCTGCTTTCTTATAAAAGCAGGCAGTGCTGGTATGATAGATACCACCCAGCCATCCCTGATGTGGCACTAAGCTAAGACTAATTCCTGCATAGGCTGCCAGGACCTGGATACTTGGAGGTCCCTGCCAATCAGAGAGCCAAGGACTCACACCAGCTGGGATAGGTGCTCTTTCTCATCTGGGGCTTTGTGCTGTGCTTATAAGTGGGCCAGACAGTCCTGCTCCTACCTATATCTCTACCACAAGACCCGCTTTCTTTCCTGGGGAAAAGAAAGATGCCCTCTCCCTCTCTCTCTCTCTCTCTCCCAAGCTAAAGCATTCCTTGTAAGCAGACTCTGCCAGTCTCATTTCCCGTGCCTTTTGGGAGCAAGAGCACAGATTTCTGACATCCCCTAAGGTTGCTGTTTCTATTCCTAACCCTATGTGAAAGGACACAAGGCATGTTTAGTCAAGACATTTTTTCAGATATGTTATGTTGGTGTGGAACCTATTGAAGACCATTTCTAGAAGTTCTCAGACTGCCCTGCATATAGGCACTTGTCAGATACGCATTGTGTGTGTTGAGGTGCAAGAAGGACAGAGAAAAACAGGGAGCGCAGGAAAACAAACACCACCATTTCCAAAGCCAACACAAGGAATGGGCTAAACTGCCTAGTTCTGGACAGAAGGGAGAATCAGTTCCATGTATCAGTGTGCAGTTACATGAGACATGGATGTGATGTTGATTCTTTATTCTTATTTGCAGTTGCTGTTTTGGCAGAAAACAGTCACATTAAGGGGCTGTTGCGGCAACATGGAGTAAATGTCCAGAGCATTGCTGATGTGCATCCAATTCGAGTTCAGCCAGGCCGGATTCTTAGTCACATATATGCCAAACTTGGTAGGTCAGAGAAGTATTGGGGTCTATTTGGCAAAAAGGACCTTTCTAGGTTCTAGATTTGGGTGTGAGGAAAACTCTGTTATATGTTCTGAAGACGTGGGCAGAGCACTAAGCAGGTCAACCAGTTGTTCCTCTCCATTGTGGAGAAGAATGGTCAGGCAAGCAGATTTCCCTCATTCAGCCAGCCCATACTGCCATAAGCGGGCCCCACTGTTTGGTAGATCTATTGGAGAATAAGCAACTCCCTTTGAAATGTCAGTTGAAAGAGTCATGATTTCTGTATATAGCTTCTAATTGTTATCTGTGATATCCAAAATGCCCATTTTACCCATTGAAGTGGGAATCGGTTCTCTTTTCTTAGAATCTGTATCCATTTAGTTCATGACTGATTACTAAGCAAGTTCAAAGTCAGTGTTAATAAAGTCCTTTCAATAGTTCCACTCCATATAGATCAAACTGGCACTGTTCATATGCGTGCATTAAGAGAAGGGGTAGGATTTGTTTCTCTGTTCAGCTTTGTCCCACTTTCCAAAAGGCCATGGTATAGGAAAACAAATCCTCTCATATATTGTCTGACACAAAAATAAGGCCAGCATTAGTAGATCACTAGGAATAGCTGTTGTTTTTTTTTCTCTAACTCCAGTTTTCCCTTATATTTCAAATAGGACGAAATAAGAATATGAAGTTGAGTGGTCGACCATATCGGCACATTGGTGTTCTTGGTACCTCTAAACTCTATGTGATTAGGAATCAGATCTTCACTTTTACACCTCAGGTAAAGAGAACAGGCCAGTTGGGCTTGTTGGTGCATGCCTTTAATTTCAGCACTAAGGAGGCAGAGACAGGTGGAACTCCATGAGTTCAAGGCCAGCCTGGTCTATATGAGTTCCAGACCAGTTGGAGCTATACAGTGAGACTCTGTCTCAAAAAGAACCACCGTAGAACTGAAGGAAAAAGTGGGGGCAGTAGACAGTGAGCCAGTATCCTCTCACGGGGTTCTCTTTTCTGTCTGGTAAGCATTTCTATTTCAGACATAGAAGAATTTTCTATGCATAGGATCAGGTGGAAGAATAGAAAATGCTTACAGTAGGTGCTCAATTGATGCTACTTAAATCAAATTGAGTATGTCACTGTCCCGCGCTACCGTCTCGCCAGCAAGAACGACGCAGAACACTCGGATCCTTCTGCAGTAAAGCTTTAATGCATCTTGAGAGATAGATGATCAGCTTCTTAGAGGGAGACCCCAAGCTAAGAAACCCAGCCCCTTATATAAGCCTAGGAGCTCCGAGTGAGACGTGTAGAGCCGGGATTGGTGGTTTGCTCATCACCCCAGATGACGGGTGAGGCACAGCTTAAACGGTAAACTCCAACTGACAGCAGATGTCAGCGCCATCTTCTAACGGCAATAGCGATAGCGAGGGTGGCTCCTCACATGTCACCACTTTCCAGACATGAATATTAAAGAAATTCATATTGCTTTACAATGTGACGTGTCACTTGGCTCATATCACCTAAACTTCACTAACCTTTGTGAATGTTGTCATAGGACCCTCAGTATGACATACAACTGGACTGATTTGCAGGTCCCCAGCCCCTTACTGAGATTCAGAATGCTATGGTATTTGTCTTCAAAATTTTTGTTCCTAAAGGAAACTAATCTAGTGGATGCACATAGCAAAATACATTTTTATCCATTTGAGTAGCTGCAAAGACAAACAATTTGGTCCCTTTGCCACTTGCACACACAGCATGGATCCCTGCCTGCCTGCACATGTGGCTGACTATGGAGTCTTGCCTCAGTAGCTGCCACTTTAAACCTTGCAAACTATTTCCCAAATTCCAAATGCAGAGCTGAGTATACACTAGCACAGAGGTCAGGAGAACAGTTGGATTTCCATCATTTTGTGATGCTCTGATTGGCATTAAGCAAGCATTGGTCAGATAGACAGTCTCCCCAGCTCTTCCTCGTTTGGGAAATGGTTGTGAACCCAGGATCCCCAAAAAGGGCATCAATTACAGACTTTTTGTTTGTTTGTTTTTACAAGACAGGGTTTCTCTGTATTGTTTTGGAGGCTATAGGTCCAGCCCGGCCTCGAACTCACAGAGATCCGCCTGCCTCTGCCTCCCAAGTGCTGGGATTAAAGGCGTGCGCCACCACCGCCCGGCAATTACAGACTCTTGATTTGCTCTCAGTGGTGAGCAAGACACCTGCGGGATTTATCCCCTATGGGAGGAGCTGAAGGCAAGTCTAGCATCACACCTTTCCTTTCATACTGGTGTAGCTGCAGCTTCTGGGCAGGTGAAAGACTGTTATGTCTCATCTCAGAGAAAGTGCCCCCCCAACCCAACCAGAGAATTGAGATGGATACCAAACATCTTCCCTGGCAACAGGTTCAAGATCAGTGCTGCCTCGAGTGACGGGTGTCATGTGGAAAGAAGTGAAGGGTGGCCCTTGACTTGGCCTGTTCTAACTTTCAGTTCACTGACCAGCATCACTTCTACCTGGCCCTGGACAACGAGATGATTGTGGAGATGCTGAGGATCGAGCTGGCCTACCTGTGCACCTGCTGGCGGATGACCGGCCGCCCCACACTCACCTTCCCTGTCACGCACACCATGCTCAGTAATTCCATGAACTCCATCTGTTGGGTCATGGGCTGTTATGTAAATGTTTAGGACAATCCCTGTGGACAGTGTCATGTACTGAAGGGGATCCTTAGCCATTTGCCATCTGTGTTTCATAAGGGGTTTGATTGGGTTGTGCTGGTGAGAAGACTGCAGTCCTTTGTACTCCCAGATGATGAAAACTCATTCATTATTTTTTTCCTTAGCCAATGATGGATCAGACATTCATCCTGCAGTTCTTTCTACAATTAGGAAACTAGAAGATGGATATTTTGGAGGTGCTAGGTAAGTTGGGATTTCTTTTCATTAAATAAGACTAGCATGGACCTTTCTGAGAGTCTCGTTACTGCCCTTATCCCACCGTTTGCATCAGCTTCTGAACATGAACACAGAATTTTAGAGTAAGAAGGAAACAAATCTAACTCCACCTCCCTTGGAAAGCTTGAAGCAGGTCTAAAGCAACATTTGTCTGTTGCTTGTTAAACTTCCCTGGCCACCAGAAGATCACTGTCAGATAAGTGAGCAGGTGTTGTCTTTCTGGGACTGTGATCTAGGGAGGGGCCAGTAACTGCTCAATAAAGGCTGACACATTTAACAGACTTCTCAACGGCTCCCAGAAACAAAACACCTGATTAGTCCTGCATAAGTCACTGTCCACCAGTTTCAGTGGCATGAAACCTATTTGGGTTTGTTGTCCTAGAGTACGACTCTCTTGGGTGTGAGTCTTAGGCACCTTAGGTGAATAGAGTTGCTAACTCTACAGGAATCCCCTTTTCATCTTGTCCCTCTGAGTGACCCATGCTAGAGGATTTCTCTATATCTTCATCTCCATGAATCTCTCAGTATGTATGATAACTCCCCAATGGAGCCTTACTGTGCAGCCAGACAGTGGGGCCTTCCCTAGACAGAGAGAGGAGTCCCTCAGGCTAGCTTGCCAGCTGCTGACAGTGTTTGGAAGTCAAGTTACCCCTTCTTGCATCATCCCACCTGTTGCCACAAGAAGAGCATCTTTTTTCAATTTCATGTAAAATACCTTGCCATTTGTATCATATCTAAGTATGCAGCTCCGTATGTCAAGTATACTTCCATCATGTGAGACAGATCTCCAGAATACTTTCCATCTTGCAGAAGAACTAAAACACCACATGCAAGAAACAACCCTCTTCTGTCTACAGCATCCTCTCTATTTTATGTCCCCATGGTCTTAGGCAAACAACTTGTGTAATGTAAGACCTTTGGATGATTGGCTCCTTTTCCTCCTCACTGTTGTCCTTCAAGGTGAACCTGTTTTTCTAACTTTGGCCTCAAGTGATTTTTTTTTTGCAGCTCCTGAAGTTGGCATCTGTGCCCTTGTAGCCTCTTATGGCCCCCACTGTAACCTACAAGTGACTTCCCATGCAGCTGTCCTTGGTCTAGTAGGAGTGTCAAGACAGTCCCCAGTGTGGTACTGTCTACATTTTCAAGGCTAGTATTGCAACTCCCATTAGCATCCAGTTTGGAGCAGTTTGCCTCTAGCTTGGCTAAGTTGCCACCTGGTATACAGCATCCTGACCAAAAGAAAATATTATAGGCCTATAATGAGCCATCTTACCAAATACATTCTTGTATTGAAACCTGATCACTGTAAAAAGAATATAGTGTACAGTTAGGAGTTTTGCGATGTGCCTTGAATATTGTCTCATTTAGTCTTTGCTTTGTGGCAAACTAGAGTCTCATCTATGGATAAGGAACTGTGAGACAATTAGTATAGAAGCCCTTTGGGGATCTAAAACCAACCTCTAACCCCTAGGCCCTGGACTCCTGTTTACAAAGCACCAAGAAGAGAACCATGCAACAAATTGGAATGCCGAGACTCCCTCGGCTACCTGTTATACTCAATTACGGTTTGTTTTCCAATGCTAGGAATCAAATCCAGTGCTCAGGGCTTACATGCTCACTACCTCAGAGCAATATTCCAGCCCCAACGCAGTTCTTGATAATTAAAGTTGGATCCCATTTGGGCTTCTTTATATTTAAGGTTGTTTTGTTAGAAAGTTGAATTCACCATACAGACACGACTTGGAGTCTCACACTCTGAAAAGCTTTAAGTGACCACCTTCCTTTGAGCTCTCTTTAGCCTCATAAAGCCCACTCCTTTCACCTTCATCAGAGAAGAGGTTTCCATTGCATTTTGGTGTTCTGACTCACCTCCTCAACCCCGGGGGGCTAAACAAAACAATCCTTGGAACTGGCCCTTGGCTTCAGTTTGCCGCAGGATTTTCTTCCCCAACTGTCATCTTGTCATATGTCTTTTGCCTATTGAAACTTGGGCACCTGTGAAGGTGGTTGTATTGCATACTCTGGTTTCCTCCCTAAGCAATTCTATTCTGGATTCTTAGGTTCTCACAATAGCAACTAAATTCTGATCTGATGCTGGTGCCTCAGAGGGAGGTCCTGTTGTGTTCCCCTTCGACAGCTGACAATTCTGTAGGCAGAAACTCCATGGGCTAAAAGTATCTTGGTTGTTGAGACCTCTTTAGCAAGACTGAAACTCCCAATTTTCAATGGAGCATTTCTCAGGCCAATATAATAGGGTTTGCGCAGGGTGCATCGGTGCTGATCTGGGAATGGTGGGTCATTCCGATGACTCCCTTGCAGAGAGAACCTTAATCTCTGAGGCATTACCTTCTTGACAGAGTAAAACTAGGAAACCTGGCAGAGTTCCTCACTACCTCATTCTACACATACCTGACCTTCCTGGATCCAGACTGTGACGAGAAGTTGTTCGATGACGTCAGTGATAGGAGCTTTAGTCCTGACAGTGAGTTAGATCTGGGAGGATACCTAGAAGACAGCAGTCATCCAGGTACCTTGCGGCAAGCTTCTGTGGATTGGTGATTGAATTGGTTTAGACCTTGACATTGTGACAAAATTGCCTAAGACTCAAATACAGAAAATAATTGAAAAATAAGCTGTAAGCAAACAAACAAGAACAAGACTTCTGAAGGTTCTGTTCATTAAAATGAATAACATGCTGGTTTAAGAACCTAAATTACACTGATGCTCTTGAGAGCAGGGCTTCATAAGCCCAGTAGGAAAGTCTCAGGTACAAGACTATTCCTAAATTGATATTTCTTAAAAGATTTATTATGTATACAGTGTTCTACCTGCATGTATGCTGCAGGCCAGAAGAGGCCACCGGATCTCATTACAGATGGTTATGAGCCACCATGTGGTTGTTGGGAATTGAACTGGAGGAGCAGCCAGGGCTCTTAACCACTGAGACAATTCTCCAGCCCCATAAATTGATATTACCATTTATTTATTTATTTACTCTTTCTCTGTGTGTCTCTCTGTCCCGTCCCGTTCCCCCCACCCCAGGAAGGTGTGTGTGTGTGTGTGTGTGTGTGTGTGTGTGTGTGTGTGTGTGTGTGTGTGTGTGTATGTGTGTGTGTGATACCATGACATATATATGTGGAGGTCAAAGGACAACTTTTGAAAGTTGATTCTGTCGCTCCATTTTGTGGATTCTGGGGATTGAACTATGGCTGTCAAGCTTGGCAGCAGGTACCATTGCCACAGAACCATCTCAGTAGTGCTCTTTTTATTTTTTAAATATGGTTCATTTGCTCCTCAGACCTCTGTGAGTTCATTTGCACCAGCTGCTCCTGGTACTCTTTAAAGGGGTTTTCACAGCTCTTTAAACTAAATCCTGACCTGAGTGAACCCGAAGCTTCATGCATGCCTGTACTGCTTGAGCTGCACCGCCAGACCCTTACAATTAGATTCCTAAAGGAGGAAAACATTGACCTAGTTTTGACTGGATGAGTGGTGAAACCCCACACGTATATAACATGTCTTAATCTGAATGTGGTTTCAGGTCAAAGTAACCTGTTTTTACTTTTTTTGTTTGTTTTGTTCTGTTTGTTTGTTTGATGAGACGAGGTTTCTCTGTGTAACAGCCCTGGCTGTCCTGGAACTCACTCTGTAGACCAGGCTGACCTCAAACTCACAAGAGATCTGCCTGCCTCTGCCTCATGAGTACTAGGATTAAAGGCATGTGCCACCACCACCCAGCTCCATTTTTACTTTTAGATAACATTTGTAAGTGGTACAGAAAGCTCTATAAAGCTTATCTTATTCTAAGATTAACAGGCAGGATGCCAGCTGCTGTCCTTCATATTTTTTTCATACTCTACTGCTTACCTTGGGATGATGGGACTTTAACACTGTCTCATTCTGGATTTCCTTGGCCTAGAATAAAGACTTTCAAACAATAAATTTATACACACATAAGACATACCTTTCTCTAGCTTTATTTTTTTAGAATCAGTGGAGGTGCAAAATATGTGTTACTAAATGTTGTCTACTCAACAGCTTGTTTTCATTGATCTTTTCCTTGGTTGTCCAATTGCAGAAAGCCAAGATGAACTTGACCAGTATATCAACCAACTTCTTCAAAGCACTACCTTGAAGTGCTACCTACCCCCTCTTTGTAAGAAGTCAGAAGACAGCCATGTTTTCAGTGCTATCCACTCTACTCGGGACATACTTTCGGTGATGGCCAAAGCAAAGGGTTTGGAAACTCCATGTATGTTTTAAGTTTTTCTGTTCATTAAGATACATTCTTTTGCCAAAGTAATATGTTAATAAATTTATGTCAATCCTAAAAGACAAGATGTGCCCCCTTCCCCAACCTTCTACTTCGATGTGACCACTTTCAGCTCTTCTAGATGTTTCTTCTGGCATTTCCATATCTCCATATTTCTAAAATAATGTGTTTACTTCTGTCCTTTGAGGTATCAATTTAACCTATAATGGTCTAGTGTGTGGATCAAGACTTAGCTGTTACAAATTACCACTTCTCTTCTTTGTTCCCTAGCCTACAAAGGGAATTGTGTAAAAGTTTAAATCAGTTGTTACACTTTATGGTAGTATAGTATTCTTAGCTGGACATTATAATGTACTATGATTACATTCCTGGTTTTACCTTATGATTTTCCTGAAATGAGCATTGTCCTTTTTGCTTTCTTTTCTTCTAAGTCTTCCACTGTCCTCATAATAAAATTTCCACAAGGTGAGTTATATTAGTGAATCTCTTGAAACTATTTCTTTCTTAGAGTCTACAAAACATCTTCTCCTTTCTGGGCCAGCTCTGGTATAGCCCTGCTCCCTTGACTTGCTTTCTGAGTTAGTGTTCCTTTTTTTTGGTTTTTCAAGACAGGGTTTCTCTGTATTGTTTTGGAGGCTGTCCTGGAACTCACTCAGTAGACCAGGCTGGCCTCGAACTCACAGAGATCCTCCTGCCTCTACCTCCCGAGTGCTGGGATTAAAGGCATGCGCCAACAACGCCTGGCTTGTGTTCCTGTTTTCTATACATCAATTATTTCTGTTTCTTGGCACTATTATTTTTGTGGAAGACATCCAGTAGTCTTCTTAGAAATAGTAGGTAGTGGGTAACATTGAGCTTTTACAGGTCTGGAAGTGCTTGCAAATATCTTACACCCATTTGACCATTTTGCTGGGTGTAGATTCTAGATTAAAAAGACATTTTTTTCAGATTTTTAAAAAAAGCATCACTTCATATCACGTGCGTGTGTGTGTGTGTGTGTGTGTGTGTGTGTGTGTGTGTGTGTGTGTATGTGAAGGCTGACAGTAAAACCTTGTGTGTTCCTCAACAAGGATGCTTGCCACCTTGTTATATTTTTTTGGGGTTTTGGAACAGGGTCTCTCACTGACCTGGAGCTCAGTGATGAGGCTAGACTGGCTGGCCAGCAAGTCTTAGGGATCTTTCTGTCTCTACCTCCAGAGTATTGGGATTAAAAGTGCATGTAGCCATGTCCAACTTTTTATGTACTTATGGGAACTCAGGCCCTCATACTTATACTAATGGAGCTCTCTTTAGTCCCTTGTTATTTTCTAAGTATCAGCCTCAGATTTGGAATCCATAGGCTGCAAATAAATAAAGGAGAACCCTAGAAAATGTTACATAAACATAGACACAAAGTTTCTCTCTGGGTAATATGTTCACTTTCTGATAGGTTGTCACTTGACTTGTACAAAATTTTGTCTTAAGCATACAGTTATTTTTTAGACAAGTTCTTATTAGCCATATTTAGTTTTAGTTATATATTTTTTTGTGTGGGTGTGAACACACATGTGGGGGTCAGAGGGCAGATTGTAGGAATTGGTTCTCCTTCTGCCATGTGGGTTTCCAGGGTGGATCTCAGCTTATGAGGCTTGGCAGTAAGCACCTTTACCCACTGAGTCATCTCACTTGCCCATCTCCTATTAATTTTGTAAGTAGAGAAAAGTAAACAAATAATTCAACATAAAGCACATTTTAGTCATTTATTTTTGAAGTTCTAATATAATTACATCATTTTCCCTTCACATTCCTCCCTCCAAACACTGTGGAAAAATTTTCTTTCTCCTTCAATTATAGTGGATAGTTTTATTGGGTATATTAGTCTAGGCTAACTATCATGATCTTATAGGATTTTTAATGCATTGCTCCCGGATCATCTGGCTTTCAAAGTTTCCATTTAGAAATCAGCTGTTAATTCTGATAGATTTTCCTTTATATGAAGTGTTTATATAATTATTCTTTATCAATAAAAACCCAGGAGTCAGATATTGGCATAAGAAACTGAATGATCAAAGAAGAGGCAGAGAAGTAACCAGTCTTCCTCTTTCCTTCCTTGATCCAAAACAGCTGAGAATCTTTCTAAGTCCCACCCTTTTGCTTCTTCTGTCTCTCTATATGTCCTTGGTCCTCCAAAACCTCTATGATTAACTTTGGTCAGCTCTTTCCCTTTTATTTCATTGAGCTAATTATCTTTGTTGTGGTTGTTGTTTTTTTTTTTTGAGACAGGGTTTCTCTGTATTGCTTTGGAGGCTGTCCTGGAACTCACTCTGTAGACCAGGCTGACCTCTAACTCACAGAGATCTGCCTGCCTCTGCCTCCTGAGTGCTGAGATTAAAGGCATGCGCCACCAATGCCCAGCCATTGAGCTAATTCTTTATGTTTTCCTCAAACTCTTTGATGTAGTTTATGGCTCTTTTAAATGCAGTGTATTGGAGTTCATCTAGGTAACTCATTGGCAAAAAATTCTACAGGACTTATAAGCTTGAAAGAAGGTACTAGCTTGATCTCTCTCTGTCTCTCTCTCCCTCTCTGTCTCTCTGTAGAGAGAGAGAGAGAAGATCTGGCCTTGTAGAGTTCTTTTGTTAGTTCTAAGTCTGATATAGATAGAACAGCTTGGGACATAGAAAAGAATGTGTGGGTGAAATAGGCCTAGAGGTTGGAAATGGCTTGGGTAGAGTGAAGTCCGATGGATAAAGTATACTGGGCTTGTATATAGGATGTGCCTCTTGGTCCAAACCTGGACTGTGGGTGTAGATCTAGATGAGTGGAAAGGTGGGATGTGGCATGGGAGTGACCTTTGGCTTGGGAGGTAGGCAAGGTCCATCCTGGTGGAAACCTAAATATCAAATGTGGTGCAGTCTGGGTGGCCAGGTTAGGTCGAGGCACTGGATAGGGGACCCAAGCTAGGTTTGGTAGGGTGGAAAAGGTGGGTGGATGAGGGAGATGCTAACCAGGCTACTCCCTGGAGAAAGATGTGGAAGATCTGGCTAGGTGAAGAGGTTCCTATATTGATGTTTTGATCTTTCAAATATTAGCAGGTTTTGGAAAGTTTTGAGATCTTCTATTCACAGGTTCTGAAATTTTAATTGTATGTCTTGATCTGGGAATGGTTTCAATCCATTGTATTGGGGACTCTGGGCCTTCTGATCTGAAAAGTTATGGTTTTCAATCCTGTAAAGTTTTTCTAAAAACTTTGCTTCATTTCCTTTCTCATGTTATCTCTGTTCTTTATTTCATTTATTTTTATTAACTTCTTAGAGAAAATTTCATCATTTCTGTTCTGTTTTCCATATTTCTAATCTGTTCTCAGTGCAATTAGCTCAACTTTTTGTCCCTCCCTTCATTTGAAATTTTTTCACTTTTGGAATTATGTTTTAATTTTTCATTTCCCCAATTCTACCTGTTGTTCCATACATGTAATATAATTTCTTATTATTCTAAAAGCATTAGAGGTGGGACTTTTTATCTTCATGTTTACACTTTCTTCTCCCTGAATGATTTCCATTTCCAGGTTACCTTTTCCTTTTATTAAAGATTTCTACTTCTCTCTTTAGAGTTCCTCCTGCAGTACAGGGTGTACAGCTGCTACTGCAGGAGGACCTCCAAGTGGAACTTGTGGCCTTAGGCCTGTGAGGTGTAGGCAGATTCTTCAGAGGTACTCTACTGTTCTCCTACTGGAAGCTTAAAGAACTGTTCTTTTGGATCCCTAGTCTGTCTCTCTAAGGAATGAACTCAGACCTTGAGATGTATTAATATATTTGTGCCCGGGAATCCTCCCTCTTTCCCTCACTTTGGAGAGTCCTCTAGTCTTCTGTCCTCCTGACGGGGGAAGGGACCATGCAGAAAAGCAGAACATGTAGTGAGCTCACTGCATCTCACATACTGTCTCTTCAGTCTTTTTTTATTTGTATTCCCTTGGGCTCCAGACCAGTTCCAGAAGTACTTAGGATAGCAAATTCCTGAGACATCTGAGGATTCTCTTAAGGCAGGTCTCACTGGTACATTGATTTCCTCATTGTATTCTTGGAGTTTGCTGACCCTATGTTTTGTTTTTCCCTTTTTTAAATTTTTATTTATCCTTCTCTCCTATTACACACCAACTCCAATTTGCCCTGTTTCCACTCCTCCCAGGCTATCTACCTCCCCTCTCCCCCAGATCTACCCCATTTCCTTTCAGAAAAGGGCAGACCTCCTAGGAATATCAACTGAGCATGGCATAATAGGTTACAATAAGACGACATACATATCCTCATATCAAAGCTGGATGAGGTAACCCCCTAGGGAGAAAATGGTCCCAAGAGCCAGAAAAGAATCAGAGACAGCCCCCTACTTCTCCTGTTGGGAGTTCTGTAAAAGCACCAAGCTTCCACCACCCTAATATCTATGTAGGCCCTGTGTTTTCTAAATCACTTATTTTTCAACCTTTGTCTTTCCTATTCCTGAAAATGCTGCTATTATTGCCTTCCCTAATTTTAACCTGTTCTTGAGGATTTGTCTTTTTTGTTTGGTTTTAGTTAGGTGTTTTTTGGTTTGTTTGTTTAGTGGTTATTTTGGGTTTTTTGTTGTTGTTGTTTGGTTTGTTTGGTTTTGCTGTTGTTGTTGTTGTTGTTGTTGTGTGGTACAGGCTGGCCATGAACTTAGCCTATATAGTTCAAGCTGACTTTAAACTTGTAGTCCTCCTTCAAAGTGGTGGAATTACAGATGCGAACCACTTTAGCTTGCTTTATGAATTCCTTTTAAATATGCATTAGTGAGGGAGCTAGAAAGATAGTCAGTGGGTAAAGAACTTGTGGAACAAGCATGAGGATCTCACTTCATATGTTCAACACCCATGTAAAATACAGGCATAGCAATGCGCATCTATAACTCCAGCTCTGCAACTGTGGTGGTGGGAGTGGGGAGTTGGGGGGAGGCAAAACCCTGGAGCTGAATGAGTGAACTACAGGTTCAGTGAAGAGACTCTATCTCAAAAAAGAATGTGGAAAGAGAGGAGACACCAGACACAAAGCCCTGGCTTCCTCATGTATGTACTCACACATAAAATATACATTAGCTGCTTCTTAGTTTTCTGTGTTGTGATACAGCCTGGAGGACAGAGACATCATACTGAATGACTATTGATAAGCATCCAGAGATGAGAAAAAGTAAAATCCAGAATAATCAGCAATCCTAGAGTGAAACTGAGAAGGAAACCCAGATATGAAACCCTGTGACCATGGGCAAATGTTCTACCTTCTCTAGGCCTCAGTTTCCCCACCTGGAAAATGAAAGAGAGGAGTGTGGGGCTGGAGAGATGACTGAGCAGTTAAGAGCATTGGCTGCTCTTCCAGTGGTCCTGAATTCAATTCCCAATAACCACACCATGGCTCACAACCCTCTTTGTAATGAGATCTGGTGCCCTCTTCTGGCATAAAGTCATACATTGCAGATAGAGCACTCATATACTGAATGAATGAATGAATGAATGAATGAATGAATGAATGAATGAGTAAATGGAAGCCAGGTATGGTGGCACAAACCTGTAAAAAAGAGAGGGGAGTGGAATAAAGCATCACCGGTTTAAGTCTGTGTGCCGCCCTAACATGCCCAGTACCTACCAAAAGAAGAGCTTTGTCATTGTTCATTATTTTCTTTTCCAGTTTTTCCAATGGTTTTGCCAACTAAAGTTCTAAGTGGACACCGTAAGTCACTGAATCTTGTTGACTCCCCTCAGCCACTCCTAAAGAAGGTAAAGTATTTGGAATAGCTTTTTATTGTAATACCTGATGATACTGGGTTAGTCCCAAGAGCTATCTCAAATGGTGGCACATAAAGAACATACTTCTTTGTACCCAGGGTTTCCCAGTTGAGACACTCTACATGTTGATATGAATCCAGGCACTTAGTGGCTAGCATGCAGTTTGCATCATTGCATGCTCTGAGTTTGGTATACGCCTTTGTGGTTTGCTTCTTACTGCCCCTCTGCCTGCTCCTAAGAACACAGGCAGTAATAGAAGAAAATCACTTAACTACCTTCCCTACCTCATCTGAGCCAGCCAGAGCTCAGAACAAAGAGCTTGGGGCTTTATTACTTTAGTACTTACACCCTTTGGTTTGGTTTTTTAAGACTGCGTCTCAGTTTTTGGGTCAGGCTGGCCTTGAATTCACAATCTTCCTGCATTGGCCTGCCAAGTACTTATTATAAACATGTACCACCAAGCCTGGCTTCTTCATACTCTTAATGGAATGAGAGTCTTCAAGAACATAAAATCTCGGGGTGTTGGTCTGTAACATGTACTCTTCCCGCCAGTCTGGTCCCAGAGCTGCATCAGTCCCAAATGAACACACAGGAGGCTATATTAATTATGAAGCTGTTAGCCGTTTGTTTGGTTTCTTATTAGCTAGCTCTGACTTAATTATTAACCCGTAACTGCTAATCTGAGTATTTCCACGTGGTCTTCTCTTACTGGAGAAAGGGTCTGTACCTCTTAATTCTCCTGCATCTTACATTGTGGCCGACTGTGCCTGTTTCCCAGAATCCTCCTCGTCTCCTAGTCCCACCTATCCTGCTTCCCTATTGGCCAACAGTGCTTTATTTTATAAACCAATATGATAACATATACACAGAAGGACTTCCCCCATCATTGGTCCTTCTTTTTAGTGTTTTATTCAGATAGCTTTCCTGATTTTATCCCATATGAATCAAAATATCTAATGCCTATTGGAGAATATTTTAATCTAACTTCATTTTTTAGGTAGTTTTAAGCCTGCACTTTATGTTGTGACAGCACATGATTGTAATTCTAACACCATGTAGGCAGAGGCAGAAGATAGCAATTTTTCAGTCAACTTGAGTTACATAGCAAGTTCAAGGGAAGCCTGGGCTACATGATGAGAACTTATTGGAGAAAACAGACAATTATTTTATTAAAGTATACTGTATAGACAGAAAAGTGCACCAGTGAGTAGAATATAATGAATTGCTACTAATTCAGTATGCACTTGTCATTGGCCACTTTCTGTGCCTCCTCCTACTTACCCCATCCCGTAGTCCGGAAATAACTGCTGGGGCCTGTGGGTGTGACTCAGTGGTAGACTATTTGTCCTGCAAGATCCTGGGTTCCATTCCCAGTATATGGTGGGGAGAGGCACAGCTGTCATTGTCTGTAACGGTAGAAGTTGGTTTTGTCTATTTTTAAGCTTTGAATAAATAAAACTTACATACATTTTAACCTGTTCAGTCTAGTCCCTTGCAAATGTTGGCTGACACAGATCACTATTGAAGATAGTAAAGGCCCATAAACAACATAGTACAAAAGATTTCCTGAAAAATATGAAGCTTAGCAGGGAGCTAGCATTAAAAACAAAGTTGGCATTTTATTTTATGGTCATCTAAAATTTCCCATTCTCAACTCCTTTCCCTACTTGTTTGGCTTTTGTATGGCCAGACTCCTGAATACAACTACCAGTGGCCCAGAGATGACCGTGGTGAAATGGACTGTGAGAAGCTAGTTGGGCAACTGAAAGACTGCTCAAACCTGCAGGACCAAGCAGACATTCTGTACATTCTTTATGTAATAAAGTAAGTGCCTTAACCTCTTTGGGCTGCTATAGCAACATACCATCAGCTGCCATCATAAAGAACAGAAGTGTATCTCACAGTTCCAGAAGCTGGAAGTCCAAGATACAGTGTCTGCTGGCAGCCTACTTCCTCATGGGTGGTACCTATTCACCCTATCCTCACATGGTGGAAGCTAGGCACAAGCTCTCTGGGGCCTCTCATAATTGATGACTTATGAGGGATCTTACTTTGTTACCTAGTTACTTTCCAAAGGCTGTACATCCCAATGCTATAACTCATGGGTTAGGATTGTAGTATAAGGACTTGAGGGGGATACAAGCATTCAAGACATAGCAGTAAGTTTATGGACTTCACCTTGTTGAACTTAGTTCTCCATAGTTCATTTTCCTGCTCTATTGGCATTTCCGCAATGCCAGGCCATGATCACATTTGCTCAAATTACCCAGGATCACCATATATAAGACTTCTCTCCCTTTCTCTGTCTCTTAATGCTAGCCTTAAGAAGTCTGAGTGAGACTAGGATACCATAGTGATGTGTGAACACTGGACTTTTGTTTCAGAAACATGGTATAGAAATGTTTACTTGTTGACTATGCCCTTTGTCCTACAGAAGCTTCTCAGTTTCAGGAGGTCCCATTTATTAATTGTGACTCTCAGTGTCTGTGCTACTGGTGTTATGTTCAGGAAGCAGTCTCCTGTATCAATTCGTTCAAGGGTACCTCCTACTTTCACTTCTAAGAGGTTCAGTGTGGCTGGATTTAAGTTGAGGTCTTTGATGCATTTGGACTTAAGTTTTGTGCATGGCAATAGATATGGATCTGTCTGCAATCTTCTACATGTCCTCATCCAGATAAGCCAGCACTATTTGTTGAAGATGCTTTCTTTTTTCCATTGTATAATTTAGCTTCTTTGTCAAAAATCAGGTGTTCATAGATGTGTGCATTAATATTGGGGTCTTCAATCAAATTCCATTGGTCTACCTGCCTGATTCTGTGCCAATACAAAGCTGTTTTCATTACTATAGTTCTATAGTAAAGCTTGAAATCAGGGATGGTGATGCCTCTGGAAATTCCTTTATTGTACATGGTTGTTTTGGGCCATCCTGGGTGTTTTGTTTTTCCGTATAAAGTTATGTGTTGTTCTTTCAAGGTCAGTGAAGTAGAGAGGGAGGAGTGATGAGCAAATGGGTCAAGACCATGCTGGGGAAACCCACAGAGACAGCTGACCTGAGCAAGTGGGAGCTCACGGACCCCAGACTTACAGCTGAGGAACCTGCACAGGTCCAAACCAGGCCCCCTGAACATGGGTGTCAGTTAGGAGGCTTGAGCAGTCTGTGGGACTTCTGGCAGTGGAACCAGTTTTTATCCCTAGTGCAAGAATGGGCTTTAGGAGCTCATTCCCTATGGAGGGATACTCTCTTAGCCTAGATACACGGGGGAGGGCCTAGGTACTGCTCCCAATGATGTGATAGACTTTGATGATCACCCATCGGAGGCCTCACCCTCCCTGAGGAGTGGATGGGGGTGGGGTAGGGAAAAGATGGGGAGAATTGGAGGACAGGAGGGAGAGGGACCTGGGATTTGTATGTAAAATAAGATTGTTTTCAATTTAAATAAAAATTTAATAAAAAAGAAATGTTTGCTTGGACTGAAACCTCTTGATGAGACCCAGAGTCACGAGAAATGTCCAAATACTAGGCAAAATGTACAACAGTCCATGATTCACCCAACCTTGGCATTCTGACCTTTATCTTTGTATTTTTCTGCCTCCTTCCAGGGGTCCCAGCTGGGATACCAATCTGTTTGGACAGCACGGAGTCACTGTTCACAGTCTTCTCAGTGAGCTCTATGGAAAAGCTGGCCTGAACCAAGAATGGAGTTTGATCCGCTACATTTCAGGCCTGCTCAGGAAGAAAGTGGAGGTCCTGGCTGAGGTCAGAATAAGCATGCCCACCGGGTTGTCCGTTTGTTCTCTTTAGCCCCATGTTTTCTTCTACCAATCTTCTAGTTGTAGAAGCTCAAGACATGTGCCTCCTATCAATAAAGGGACTCGGAACCAAACCCAGCTCTGGGCAGGCCCTCTACTGACTTCACTGCTCTGGAAGGAGAGAAGAGAGGAAGAAATTTTCAAGTTGATTAGTTTGGTTCTTTCTTCACCACAGAAAGCCTTACCAAACAATCACATTGCACAAAGTACTTATTTCCACATGTCACAGTACAGTAATCCTTAATGTTTATATCCCTGAGAGTCTACCAAATCTAGAATCACTTCCTGTGGTTTTAAGCAAGTATTCTAGTAGAATGCTAGTCATTGTTACATGTGAAAACTGACGAGCTCGTAAGCTAGGAACACAGTGTGGCTAGTAATTCTAATCTTTGCTGTGTGAAACCTCATCCTTGCCTTGTTAGTATAACAGGAAGTGTGGGGTATTTACTGTAGAGGATTGGACCAGACATGGAGCCATACCTGAGAGATCCAAAGATTACAGGAATCCAGCCTATATGGGTTGCTAAGCCTGGGATTTAGGTTTGAATTTCTCAGAAGGCCAGTGTGGATTATGAAGTTCATAAAGGTAAATTTCTGGTGCTATTGGCACCTAACCTTCTCAGTTAGTTTGTCTTAATTTATATTCTTTTGTACACCTTCCCTCCTCCACCCTCCAAAAAATATGCAGGCCTGTGCAGATCTGCTGTCCCACCAGAAGCAGCTTACAGTGGGCCTGCCCCCTGAGCCTCGGGAGAAGACCATCTCCACGTAAGTCCCTGCCAGAGGACCTCCAGTCTATAGAGGAGCACCGAAAGAGCATTGCACTATTGGGGAAGGGTGGCAGTGGCTTTTGGAAAACACTCTGTCACATGGGTGCTTATAGTATAGAAAACAGGGAACTTACACTGAGAGCAAGGAGACCCAGCTCTGAGGCCCCCATTGTGTGTGACCTGCTGCTCTTTCCTAGGCCTCTTCCCCCAGAGGAGCTCACAAAACTCATCTATGAGGCCAGTGGACAGGACATCAGCATTGCTGTCCTCACGCAGGTCAGATGTTGATACAGGAAGGGCCAACTGGGTCACAGCTTCCTCAGAGTGTCGGTAGGCCTCTCAGGTTCCCTGAAGCCTTGTTCCCATCTGCACCAGGAGATCGTGGTTTACCTGGCCATGTATGTCCGGGCCCAGCCTAGCCTCTTTGCAGAGATGCTCAGACTCCGGATTGGATTGATCATTCAGGTGATGGCTACAGAGTTGGCACGGAGCCTGAACTGCTCAGGTAAGTGGCCATGGCTTTCCATTCCTGACAACCCAGCCCTAGCTCAAGGCCTGGCTGTGCAGGGAGCCACACTCAAGCACTTCTGAACAGGCTTCCACGCTGGGTGAGCTTAGGCTCTCCCAGATTCCTTTGTGAGAGGTGCTTGCTGTCAGGCCGCATAGCACAGCAGTGTTCCTCACTGGGGCTGGCAAGGCAGCAGCCATATTTCCATGAGAACCTTTGCTGCACCTGACAGCTAAGTCACAGTGATAGCCTCTCTGTAAGATGTCACCCTCTACCTAATAGCACCTTCACTGAGAGAAATAAACGTCATTTGCAAAGCACATCCCAACATCAGGGATCAATGCAATGCAAAAAATTTTATGTCTACGAATTAAATGCATCTGTACTAACCTAAACAGAGGTGTTTGCATTTCCCAAGGACCAATGTTTTTCATGCCTGCAGCACCAGTGAAGGAGTCCTGAGCAAGGGAACCTGTCACTGCTTTCTATTTCATACTCTCCCACCCCAGAGCACCCACTACCAGCCCATGTCTGAGCCTCTTATGAGATGTTTTCTTGCAGGAGAAGAAGCTTCAGAGAGTCTGATGAATCTCAGCCCCTTCGACATGAAGAACCTCCTGCATCATATTCTGAGTGGGAAGGAGTTTGGTGTGGAGAGAAGTGGTGAGTGGGTGCTGTGAGGGCTTCATGGGGACCCCACATGCAGATCGATCCCAGGGTCAACAGTTCCCCAAAAGGAAGGGATTGTGCATTTCCTCTTTCAGGGGGATGAACTGGGACATGGGCTCAAGGTTCCTGCTTTTAGGGACAGGGAGCACCCTCACAGGGTTGTATTTCTTTGCTGGTTATAGTCGTATGTGGCTGAGAGAACTGCACACCTTTGTTCCTTGCATCTCCTGTAGCCCTAAGTGTCATGAGGACAGGTGACTCTCAGGCTCAGGGTCACAGGTCTGCCACTACAAACCACTCTTTGTTGTCTGACCTTTGGTTTGTGTCAAAGCTTTTACAGCCAGGTCCTATGTCACCTTCTGGAGAGTAGGAGGAAATGATCTATGACCTGCGGGGGCCAGTTCAATTTCTTCATCCCAGCATTACTCTTTTAGTTTTTATCCATCTTGGAAATCTGCTTGCAGTGCTAAGAAATCTAATCACCCAAGCCCTGGTGTGATTCTTGTTCCCAAATGTTCCCTAATTATAATTGAAGTAATTATCATTTCTCTTCCTCATAAAAAAGCTAAATGATTCGCAGACACATTGGTGAATTTATTTCATCAAGCCAAAGAAACACACTGTGGGCTATCATTCCTTTTATTTAATAAGGACACTGGGTACTTTGTATTTTTCCTGAATGTGTGCCAGCCTCAGACAAAGCTGCATGGGGCAATCAGCTGTCTATTTGCGGGTTTCTCCTTTCTGAGGAAGAATGCTGGAGATCCATACCCAAAGTAATTTACAGTTATTTCAAGTACACAATCCCTGAAATGGAAATGGAACGATAAATATTTCATGTGTCTGCTCATCATAATAGGGTGCATAGTTTGATGGATAATTGTCATTAAATGTAAAGCTATATTAGATGCTTACAACACCAAGAACTGAGGGATGTCATTTGAATGCCATGGCATGTCTAATCATGAGTAAGGACAGAAGATATGCTATCATTTTCAAACAAAGCATTTCTTCATTGTCTTATAACTTGCCTTAGGATTTCTATTGCTGTGAAGAGACACCATGGCCATGGCAAATCTTATAAAGGAAAGCATTTATTTAGGGTGGTGGCTTACAGTTTAGAGGTTCAGTCCATTAACATCATGGCAGGGAGCATGGTGGCATGCATGCAGGCATGGTGCTGGCTACATCTTGATCAGAAGGCAACAGGAAGTGGACTCACACACTGAGCAAAGCTTAAGAATAGGAAATCTCAAAGCGTGACCCCATAGTGTCACACTTCCTCCAACAAAACCACACCTACTAATAGTGCTACTTCTTATGAGTTTATGGGGGCCAGTTACATTCAAACTACCACATAACTGCTTGGTTTTTATAAACTAAGAAGCTAAAATTCTGACTAAATCCCCAAATTACTATTTCCAACACTTTTCCTCAAACACAGTGGAGCTTCTATTTAACATTTCTTTGGCATCACTCCTCCCTCTCGACCCATTGTTGGGTCTGCTTAGTGGCTTCCTCCTTCCCACTGCCCTCCATCTTCTGCCTTCAGCAAGATTCTATAGAAAGTGACCTTTGTGTTGGGACTCCAGAAGGAACAGTGGAATGGAAGAGTATTGTGTGCAGATGCCCACATAGGGCCCCCATCAGGAGGGCTTCCTGTGGCACCAGAAAGTTTGTTTGGGCTTTATCCTGAAGACAAATTTAAACTCAGGAGGATGCCAAGTGAACAGTGATATGATCACATTTGCATTTTGGAATAATCCCTCATGACTGTTTTCTTAGAGACCACCCACACAGAGCAGAGCTGGGGATAGGTATTAAGTCCTGAGGCCGATGGTATATGATGGTATATATGGTATATATGGTGTGGCATTGTGCACTGGGAAGAGCCTCTTTGCCCTCTTCCGTAGCAGCACCGTGTGCCTGGCTTTGGCAACTTTCCGTCTCACCCGGAACTCTCTAGCCAGCTCGATCCTTGCTTCCCTCAAAGGTCTGGGCTGAGATCTTTTCCCAGCCCTGAGTTCTCTCAGTCCTGAATGCTGCTACACATGTGTACCTGCATCGGTTCCCAGACAAGACCTGGTGTGGATACGTCAGCAGTTAGCCACAGCCACAGGAACCTAAGTTGTCAGCCATTTAATTGAGTATACAGCACATTTATCATTGTAGCAGGGACAGTTGGAATTAAAGAGCTTGGCAAGGTCAGTGTGGATCCTACACATTAGTCAAGATGAGCCCTTTAGACCATCACAAACATAATTGGGTGTGTTACTCATTGTAAGATCAAATGTCATACAGTCATTAGACATGTGAGCGAATATGTAAAGCTGTGGATAAACACAAAATAAGGGCAGAGGCAACCAAACTTGTTTACATATTATGTATGGATATATCATGTATATAATAGAAAGCTCATCTTCCTACATATAGGTGATGTTGTATAAGGTAAAAACATGTATCCATAGGGGAAAACTGTCAGGATAATGAGTGAAATGTGAACAGATGTTACTTCTGGCTTCCTTAGGTGGTCTCAGTTTTCCCCAAAGAAAATGTGTTTTGGATAAGTAAAAAATAGTTTTCAAGGCTAATTCAGTCAGCCAACAGTTTTCTGCCACTCTGTTCTGTGCCTGCTGCTTAAGCAGAACTCACATATTGTAGTTTGAATGTAATTGGCCCCCATAAGCTCATAGGGAGTGGCACTATTGAAAGGTGTGACTTTGTTGAATTGGGTGTGGCCTTAGTGAAGGAAGTATGTCACAGAGGGGGCAGGCTTTGAGGTCTCTGACTTGAGCTTGGCTCAGTGTCTTCTGATCAAGATGTAGCCATCACCACATCTGCCTGCATACCACTGTTCTCCCCACTATGATGATGATGGACTGAACCTCGGGAACTGTAAGTGAGCCTCCTCAATTAAATGTTTTCCTTTCTTAAGAGTTGCCATGGTCATGGTGTCTCTTCATAGCAATACAAACCCTAACTAAGACAACACACTTTGACACAGCCCTTCAGGCCTGACTGGGACAGGTAAGGCCTTCCTCGCATCAAGTTTACAGTCAAGTAGGGAAGAGGCACAGACCTCAGGAGCATGTTATCCACAGTGTGTCTCTCAAGGCAGGTGTAGTAGATTCCCTAAAAACCTCATGTGTGTGTTTCCCTTTTCAGTGCGCCCAATTCACTCCTCCACATCCAGCCCTGCCATCTCAATCCATGAGGTGGGTCATACTGGAGTTACCAAAACTGAGAGGAGTGGCATCACCAGACTGAGGAGTGAGATGAAACAGGTGAGAAGGCCTTAGCAGGGCAGCCATAAGGGAGGTGTTAGAGCTCACCTCCAAAAGCCTCAGAAAGACAAGGGCATGAAGCTTTGGCCTGCTTTCTGTACAAGTTGTGGGATCTGAACACAGCCCTATATCCCAGGTAGGTGCCCCAAAGCCATTGACACGCACACCCCTCCCTCCAATGTCTAGCCTCCATGTGGTGTCCCATGTACATCCTAGAATAATCTCTTGTCCGTGTTTAGTTTTGTAGAGGCATAGGGATAGAGATGGATCAAAGCACTGGCTGCTCTCAGACAGGACTGGGTTCAGTTCCTAGCGTCAACATGACAGCTTCTAGCTCGGTGTCTGTGACTCCACTTCTAGAGGATCTGATGCCCTCCCCTGGCCTCTGCAGGCACCAGGCACATAAGCGATACACACATAATAATATAGGCAAATACATCGTAGAATAAAAATAAACTTTTTAAAAGTGGAATCATGTCAAAAGAGACAACCATTTCTTTATCAAATCTGTTCTTCATCTGAAATAGCCAGGAGGATGTGGGAATAGACTAGAATAATCATGATACCTGTATTTCCCACCATCCACAGTTGGGTTTTCTTTGTTCACCATAATCTAACTCACAGTAGAAGTCTTTTGGAGCTGACCCTCACAGGTCTGCAGCTCAACCCCTTAGATGTAACTGATCCTGTCCTAGGACATGGCCATGACCCACCCTGAGGAGATCTGCTCATCCACTAAGTCACACCGCCTCACTGGCTTGGGTCTGTGAGGCAATATAAAGGGCCGGCCTGAGGTGGGACCAGCATGGCCTGGCTTATCAGAGGGCGATGGAAGCAATGGGGTATTTTTCACTAGAAGCAGGCTTTCACTTCCTGATGTTTTTGCTTTCAGATGACTAGGCGAGCTAGTGCTGACGAGCAGGTGAAGTGGCCTGTTTTGTTTGTCCTTCTCTGTGTTAGCTGCATGCTCTGTCTGGCTTGAGCATGGAACGTGAAGCTGCGAATCCGGAGCGTGGTTGTGGGTGCATGGTGAAATGGCACAGTAGCTGAGGCAGGCCAACCCCAGAGACAGAGCAGGATGAGAAGGCAGCAGAGATGACCTTGCCCTGGACCTTTAAAAAATCCATGTAGAGTGGCCAGTGAGAGCCATCATTTACGGTGGCTCATTTTGTTAGAGCATGATAATGCTGATCAAAAGAATTCTATTTCTCAAACTCGGCCTTTGTAAAGATCCTTTGTGAAAGAGATGGGCCAGGCTCTGCTTCCACCCGCATTTCTGTTCCAAAAGAGAGAACTGAAAGTGGAATGTGGTTAGTAATCTCAATAGAAAGAATAAGGAAGAATAGGACGGTGCTGCTAGTTCCTGCCCTTATCCAAGCTGGAAAGAGAAAAAAGTGTCAGCACACCGTATGCATCACCCTATGATGGGCTCCTTCCCTGTAGAAAAAAAATGGGCATTTTTTCATTTATATATTTATTTTTGAGATGGACATCTCCATGCCACCCTGGCTGTCCGCAAACTCCCAGGCTCAGGCGATCCTCGTGCCTCAGCTTCTTGAGGAGGTGGGACTGCAGGTGCACACTACACGTCTGCCTTTGGAGTCTTATTTCTAATGCTTTGATATCTCTAGGCCCAGGAGAAAGGAAGTGTATGATGGCACATAGCACAGATGCATGTTTTCTCAGAGTCTCATTTATGCTCCTTCTAAGGAAGTGATTTTTCCAAACATCTTCCTTTGTCAGCCACTCGGTGGCACCGTCCCTCTGGTTACCCATGGCTCAGAAGGCTGATGATGGGTGAATATGAATGGCTTCTTCCATTTAGTGCTGCCCTTGCCTGTGACTGGATGAAATGATGGCCTTCCTTTCCTGTTGTGCTTATAGTCAGTCAGCCAGTACCAGTTTTGTATTTGGCTACTCGTGTCAAGAAAACATTCTCTGGTCAAAGTTTAACAGGCGTCATGGGGTTGTAATTGTCTAGTCATTTTTGCAAGCATACCACAGACACAGGCCAGTGTGCAAATTAGCTCCTCTTAGATGAGGAAAGATGTATATGGTCAAAGGTCATCAGCTTGCTCCCTTTATGCATTTAACAATAATCTATGGGATACCTGTTGGATGCCAGGTGTTAGTGTCAGTTAGGGGTTCATAGTGCAGCAGAAAGCAAAAGTGTGGCATGGCTGTGGCTTTGGAACATGTGTCCTACTTCGATTAGGCCTGCTCCACAAAGGAAAAGAGCCTGCTAACACTTGCTATCTAGAGGCAAGCTGGGCTGCAAGGGAGACATGGGTCTGCATCTGTCACCGTTGCTCAAGGAGACCCTCTCTAGACTTTGTCTCTGCCTCCAGTCTCTGTGCTGTTCGTGCTGCTCTGTGTTCCTTCACAACTGCTGCTGTCTCTTGGTGTCACTGCACGTGACTGAGTTTATTCTTTTTGTTTTGTAGTTCTTTCCTGTGGGCCAGGCTGTGTCCAACAGTTTGCATTCCTTCAAGTCTGCGGTAAATCTGTGTTGGCATCGCACCCCTCCCTGAGTCCTCCTCCATGTCTGTACTGTCCGAGTTCTCTTGTGGCCTTACCCATGCTCCCCCTTCATCCCCACTTATGTTTACGGGGCGTGTGTGTGTGTGTGTGTGTGTGTGTGTGTGTGTGTGTGTGTGTGTGTGTGTACGTACAAGCTCACATTCAGGTTTGGAGACGGAACTGAGGACCTCACACATTCCAAGCAAACATTTAAGCACTGAGCGTTGTCACGGCCCTCACCCCGGCCTCTGACTGTCTGAGTAAAGGTGAAGGCAGTGGTTCTCAACCTGTGTGTCACAAACCCTTTGGGAGTTCAAACTGTCCTTCCACAGGGGTTGCATATCGGAAACTATCCTGCATACCAGATGTTTACATTATGATTCCTAACAGTAGCAACGAAAATGATTTTATGGTTGGGGGTCACCACAACATGAGGAACTGTGTTCAAGCTTCACAGCATTAGAAAGGTTGATGATGAAGGTACCTTCAACTCTAAGTTTGAGAAAATTCTAGACAAGTTTATATATTCTTTTTTTTTTTTGGTTTTTACGAGACAGGGTTTCTCTGTATTGTTTTGGAGGCTGTCAGACCAGCCCGGCCTCGAAATCACAGAGATCCGCCTGCCTCTGCCTCCCGAGTGCTGGGATTAAAGGCGTGCGCCACCACCACCCGGCAAGTTTATATATTCTTGAGCTGAACTTTTTTTTCCATCTCATGCTCTGAGATCTTGGCTTGTGAAACTTCTCAATACAGTGTGGTAAGGCATGCTCACCTTGCCAACTCCCAGGGGTTTCTTGGGTCTTCAAAACTCTGGTTCTATGGCTGTTACATGTTTGTTTTGCAGTGCCGAGGACAGAACTTAAGGACCTGAGCGTACTAGGCACTCCACCACTGACCCACATCCCAGCCCTCCTGCCTTTTTATTGAGTGTTGAGCTGCTGCCCCCAGGCTAGCTAGCACTTTCTACTCTCCTGCCCCAGCTGAGCATGTGGAGCTCGCTCAAGTGGAGGCCCAGGAAATGTTCTAATTGCAGAGGCGAGTCTGAATCTGCCTCCCAAAACCCAAAGGAGAAAATCAGCTGAGTCATTGATGAGTGTGGCTGTAATTACTTTTATTTGTAGCTAATTGTTGCCTTATTTAAATGGCAGTAATGAGCCCAGCAGAATAACCCAGCCTAACTAACTCCCTTTTCAAAATAAGATCTGTTGAAGTCAAAATGAGTTCTGAGAGAAGAATCCCACCTCCTGCCCTGCTGGTGTGCTTAATATTTGGTTTTTATTTTTAAACCTTTAAATTTGATGTTGCACATTGAGAAACAAAAGTACCAAACAGTCCAAACAAAAATGTATGCAAAGATGTGCATTAGCCTTGGTCCAACCTGAGGAATCTCTCCAAGGCAAGTCGGAGGGAACTTCCACACCTGATCTCCGCCTGTCGGAAGTCGCTCCAACCTGTCCCCAGTGGTCAGCAGCCCTTCAGCACTTCCCTTGCAGAATGCAGTCTCCACAAGGAAACAGAATGATGTCACCCTCTAACCCTGCTCTGCAGGCCCAAACTTAAGGCCATCTTAGATGGAAACTTAGGACCAAGAGCAGGACAGCAGAAATGAGGATTGAAAAGCAGAGATAGAGACCCAAAACCCAAGGAATGCTAAGCAGAGATTCCTAATTGACTTTCTGTCTTCGCTTCCTGATCCTTCCTCTGTCTGTCTGTCTGTCTGTCTGTCTGTCTGTCTGTCTGTCTCTCTCTCTGTCTCTCTCTCTCTCTCTCTCTGTGTGTGTGTGTGTGTGTGTGTGTGTGTGTGTATGTGTGTGTGTGTGATTCTCTGTAGTATTCGTCCTAGGGGGAGGTGATGATCACTTCTCTGTGGCACTGCTGAAGTGAACCAGGCCCTTGGGTATTTGTCGCCACCCCCAGGCTGTCTCTCCTTCCCACCCAGCTCATCCTCTCTGAGACCACTTCTCCAAGTACTCTTGTGGCATGCTTCCCTTAAATAGACTTTGCATGACTGGCCGTGAACTCTGAGGGATTGGCCTTCTGGGTGACAGCTGCCCCCTGAGCATTCATCACAAGCAACAAAGACTCTCGGGGGTCTTCACTGAGTGAGTGGCAGCAGACAGCTCTCTGAGAGATATTATGTCCCCAGCATGTAGATCACTTGGTGGTGCTAGCAATAGGGGCACAGGCAGCCTCCACCCAGGTGCTGTCACAGCTGCTCTTGAGCTTAGCAATGACAGCCTGATGGCAGAGCCCGCACCTGGATCTGTTTGGCCTCTGTCCTGTGAGCTCAGGGTCCCCTGGCGTTATGCTACTTCTTAGGACCTGGGAAGAGCTAAGCTACCAAAGCAGAGCATGGGAACCTAAATCCAACATCAAGTAGCCAACAAAGTGGAGTCCAGGATCCCTGTGCCCCTGGCTGGGTGACATGTGCAGGGAGATTCTGGCTGGTTTGCTGAACGGACCTTCAAGGTGACCAGCTTTTCTATGTGGGCACCTGCTTCTGAAGGCCAAATGGTATCTGTCTTACAGAGGTCCAGCACCCCATCATCCCCAACGGGCACATCATCTACAGACTCCGGAGGACACCACATGGGTTGGGGGGAGCAGCAGGGCCAGTGGCTGCGCAGGAGAAGGCTAGATGGGGCCATCAACAGGGTCCCCGTGGGATTCTACCAGAGAGTGTGGAAGATCCTTCAGAAGGTGAGTGGGTGCTGAGGAGACACAGACTCAGGGGAAATGGACCAGACTCTAGCTGCCTTCAGGAAGCATAATGGCCATGCCAGGTAGCAAGAAGCAGATGACTCTAGAACATGCAGCCCCAACCTTGAATGGCTGAGTCTAGAGCAAGGTCTCTCTGCCTTGGCACTGTGGCATCTAAAGCTAGGTAACTCTGCTATGGTACTGTCTTGGGCACTGTCACGTAGAAAGCAGTGTCACTCAGTAGCATCTCCTCTCTCAGACATGGTGCCAAAAGTAGCTTCAGACATTGTCAAATGGCCCTGCAAGGCACAACAAAATAGCAGCCCTGGTTGTGTTCAACCCTTTGACATAGTTTAGGATCATGGAAAACTAAAGATAGACAACAAGCAGAGAGGGCAGCAAAGACTTTGAACAAAAATTGATGCCATAGAGAAATTAACTCTGGGTCTGGCTTGAGGCTGACAAGCATGGCACCCATATCATTCAATAATGTGATAGAGCTCCTGCTCCCTGCTAGGTCTTGGGGGTACAGAGTCAAGATTCTAGCCTCACCCCAGGAGCCATGTGCCCTGAAGGCATACTCTCCCTCCTGCGCTGGGCTACCCCTGTTTCCATGACTGGACAGTAGAGCCCCCAGAGCTCCCACCCCTTAGCTAACTGACACTGTTCCTGTGACAGTGCGAGGGCTGTGCTTCCCATCTGCCTGGGGGCTGTTAAATTTCATCCGAGTTTGTAGGTTGAAGCTGACAGGAAGTGACGCATCCACAGACCACACTGCACCATACACACACACCTGAATGCAGGAGGGCCTGCCTTAGAAACACCTGCTGCCAAAGTGGGGGTGGTGTGCGAAGACAGGGCCACTTTGTTCTCTACACCCCACAGCCCGCCTTCTCCCACATTCATACTCCCAAGGCCCCACCAGAGCTTACCCTGCCTCCCCCTTGGAGGGACAGTATGCCTCATTTAAAAGCTTTGCAAAGCAAGACGAATTTCCTTTTGCTCTGAACTGTTCCTTTTTAGCCTGTTTCACAGTAGGAGAGGAGAGGACTGCTATAATCCCAAAGGGGAACATATTCTAGGTCCTTTGTGAAGTCATAACCCACCGTCTTCTTTCTGCAGCAAGTGCCCAGGGCCAGTCACAGAGCTTCGGGGGCTATGCTCTGTCACCCTGAGGCCTTGCTCAAGACAGGTGCCAAGCTGGGTAGGAGGGCAGAGCAGGCATGCCCTCTGAGCCTGCAGAGACCCTGCGTCTACCCTTCTAGATTTTAGTGGGGAGCCCTCAGGCTGGCCTGAAGGCAGGGAAGCTGTTGCTAACTGCAGGGCAAAAGGTGGCCAGTTAGACAAGCCTCAGCTGTTCCTCGAAAATCTCCTCAGTCTTCCTGGGGTACCATACACTTCCGGCTAGACTTCTATTGGCCCAATACCAATATGCTTTTATTATGAAAAAGCGGCATTTTGTATTGCGTCCCATTGGTATTTATATACATGGGTGTGCGTGTGTGTGCATGTGCTCCAGCCTTTTGTGATTGGTGCTTATTATAGAAATCTCGAAAATAGATGGCTGCAAAGGCTCAGGAGCATAACTTCACCAATGGGAGCCATGAAAATCGCCCTTCATTATGGCACCAAAGGAGGCCTGGCAGGCCCCCGGGCCCAGTTGCCAAGTGCAATGCAGAGCCTCTTGGGAGAAGAACGCAGCAGCTCCCTAGGACATTGTTCCTACACCGATCTGAAAGATGCCTGCTGGTTTCCCCAGAATTGTTCCATCGAAAACACAGCCTGTGGGCAGTGAGAACAGAGCTCTAAAAATAACTCTGACAGTCTGGCATGTTCCAGCCCTCGTGTAGATTTCCAAGGCAAGGAAAGTTGTGTGTGCACGTGTGAGTGTGTGAGCAAGCACACACCTGTAGTGTTCTGGAATCTGACTGAAGTGTCTGTTCTGGTTCTAGTGCCATGGTCTGTCCATCGATGGCTATGTCCTTCCATCCTCCACAACCCAAGAGGTAGGGTGACAAAACCCAAATACCAGTCCCTCCATGGCTTTGCCTCATGGCTGATTCTTGTTCCTCTCAAGTTTGTTCTGTGTAGACAGGTCATCTGTAGGTCTGATCACTTTAACCATCTCCCCATCTCGGAAATTCCATTTCTAGTATACTACCTGGACCCTTAAGACTCCATGCAAACTCTATCCCCTACACAATAGACACATGCAGGGGCCACTTTATCCACAAGCAGTCTTTCCTGTGCTGTATTTGCCCTCCATGCATTCTGGGGTATCTTTAGCCTTCCGAGTAGGAAGCACCACACCTGGTACCTCCAAGCATTCTTTTAAAAAGAGATTTTGTTTTGTTTTTACCCTGCCCAAGGTACCAGGCTTTATGCCACAGGGAATTTCTCTTCTTTTTAAGAGAAAGAAATAAGGAATGGTCCCTGCTCCCTGGAAGTTACAATACAGTAGGTAGACAAAAGGAACTAGAACAATGCTCGCTGGCTCTCAGGGAAAAGCAGTCAGCATCTGCTCCAGGGGGCCCCTGCTATAGTCAAGACAGTCTCCAGGAGGAAGGCAGCTTTTGAGCTAAGCTCTGGTAGTGCTAAGGGCAGCATTGACAACAGGGCTCTGTTTGTCCCAAATCTTACTCTGGAAACCTGTGGATCCCTTTGGTAGATGACCCCATGTGAGATCAAGTTTGCTGTCCATGTGGAATCAGTGCTCAACCGTGTGTCCCAGCCCGAGTATCGGCAGCTGCTGGTGGAAGCCATCATGGTACTGACAATGCTCTCAGATACAGAGATGGACAATATCGGGGGCATCATCCATGTGGACCAGATTGTGCAGCTGGCCAATCAGCTGTTTTTGCAGGATCAGGTGGGTTTGACTAGGCCACCCACTCATCCCACTGCCCAAGCAGGGTAGTCAATTTGGTTGCCATTTATGCCTATTGATGCTGGGGATTGTGTCCAATTTGGAGACATATATCCAAACCAGGAAGATGCCATCACAGATGGTGAACAAATGTCAACTATTTGGTTAGGAAATGGCAAAGTGGCCACTTGGGAAATCTAACAACCTTTGGGGAATCTGGTCTGTTAGTGTAGGTTTCATACACTACACTTGCTGCATGCCTGGCTCTTGGTAAGCTATTTACCCTGTATACAAAATTGAGTCAGGCAAAGAAGCTGTCCTCTCGAAGAATCAATGCTCAGCAACCAAAGGAGGACTCTGAGGACACAGCATTCACAACAGAGGCAGAACATTACCACTGCCATCATCTCCCCTGCCTCGTGGCACTGACTTCCTGCAGTGAGGCCTACCCTCCAGCTCTCAGCCCCACCCACCTCCCAGCCCCACCCATCTGGAATCCAGCAGACCGCCTCCAACATACAGAATGCGGTATGAAAAAAAGAGGTAGATTCCACTCATTTTTTCCCTGCTTTTTCTGGCTGCAGGTGTCATTTGGAGCCACAGACATCCTGGAGAAAGACCAAGCCACAGGAATTTGCCACTTCTTTTATGACAGTGCTCCTAGTGGGGCTTATGGTACAATGACCTACCTAACAAAAGCAGTGGCTTCTCATTTGCAGGAATTGCTGCCTAGTTCAGGCTGCCAGATGCAGTAAGGCCTTACCCATAAACATAGTTACCCTCTGAATATGTCACTTGCCTCATTGGGAATTTTCTTCTGCCTTTCCCCAAAGCATACCCCATCAGAAGACTTCACAGGGAGATGACAGCACTCTAGCTGGAAGCGATGTGTGTTTAAGCCACAGATAAAGCTGATGAATCCCCCGCTCCCCTGAGAAGCACCCTGGGATCATTTTCTAGGTTCATTTCACTGGGACATTTGTCACAGCATCTGGTCTCATGGACTCCGAAAAGGAACTGGAAATTGGTCTCTTCTGAGTGCAGAGTGAGCTGAGAAGCCAGCTTAAATTGGCTCTCACCAAGAGTTACAGAAATAGGTTCGATGAGCTAGTGACACATCTTGAAGGTGGAAAGATCCTTCCAGCAACAATAGCTAGACAAGCAGACCTTGACAAAGGAACATCTTAACAGAATGCAGCCTGTCTGAGAACCAAACTGTTTACCAAACAGAATAATTCTGTCTGCTTTGGAAATTTTACCTAACCTCTCACTCTGTTCAGGTCCTGTAATTCTTCATTGCCCAAATGAACTAAATTGGCCCTAGTTAATGTTAGCTCATAGTCTTCAGAAGAGCTTGTCCTGGCTGTCCACAAATTACAGGAGTCTCCTCCCGCCTTAGGAAAATCCCTTATCTTCCAGAATCCATACAAAACAACCAAAAAGGAAAGTGAGGCTGTGACTCTTCTGATAGGCACACAGTTGTTTTAGGATTGGAACAGGCAGGGGTCCAGTGGAAGGAAAGGCCTGTCTGTGTCCCTGCACCCAGAGAGCACTGTCATGCATGCTCCAAGCGTGAGTCAGCATTTGCTATGGAAATTAGTGGTGTGTTCCTGTAGAAACAATACTCCCTTAAAAATAGCCTGGGAGCCAGAACCATTTTCTACAGAAGCCCTCCCTCTTGGATGGGTATGGTCAGGCACTATGGCAGAGAAGGCCGAGTCCTGACAAGGTCTGGCAAGTCCTTCGCCATTGTCCCGGTGAATGGAGTTTCTTTTTAAACCTGGTCTTCCCCATGTTGGGACAGGGATAAAGAATTGAAAGAGTAATTTCTGTGAAGGACAAAGTCAACTTGTGGCCAAGTGCTACATTGCCATCTGGTTGTGATAGGTTCCGATTCCCAGTGAGTCTTCACCTCTGAAATGGAAACCAGTCTGTTGGATCAGCTTCTCAGAGTTTGCGTGAAGAGAAGGGAAGATGGTGCTCGGAGGTGCACAGTATCCTTCAGAGTGGAGATGCAGGACTGACTTCACTTTATTCTCGCATCGGACGGCGGCAGGCTGCCCTGCTCTCCCTTACCACTTGTAGGCAGCTCTAAAAAATGTGTTTATCTGTTTGTGTGTGAGAGTGTCTGTGTGAGTGTCTGCCACCTATGTGGGAGTGCCTGCAGAGGCCAGAAGACAGCATCAGATCCCCAAGAGCTGGAGCTACTGGCAGTTGTGAACCACCCTGACTTAGGACTGGGAACCAAACTCAGGTCCTCCGGAAGAGCAGCAAGCACTCTTACCTGCTGAGCCATCTCTCCTGCCCTCTTATATCTTTAAGACATTTTCAACATAAACCAGAGTCAGAGTCATGTAATTCATTGACTGACAGAGATTCCCTGGTAGATCATTTCAAACATAAAGTAAGAAAGAGATAAGGCGTGAGAGTGCCCAGTGCTGCATGGGAGAAGTTCTAGAAGTAGAGCCCTTCAGACTGGGCCTGGTGCTAATCCCGAACACTCTTAGTTTGCCAGTAATGTGACTGTGACGTGAGAAGTGGCACCTGCTGGGTTGCACTCAAGATGAGACTCTGGCCAAGGAGATGAGCCACAATAAGCAATTCACTGCAGCTTCCCAGCCGCTCTCTGAAATCTCTTTCAAATGAAGTCCTGAAATAGGACTGCATTTCCACAGGCAGCAAGCTGCCAGCTTCAAGGGAGGAGAGCAGGCTTCCGAGATGATCCCTTTAGGAAGCAGCCGATGCCATGCCCGAAAGGGACAGATGTTTGAGAGGATGATGACAGTCCCGTCCTGACAGTACCTTGCCTGGAGGTACTGACTCTCATAGCCCCTGTGGCCTCTGTCTTGGCTGGCTGTTCCCCAACTCCCAGGAGCATGGCAGGGAGCCCCTTTCCTCCCAAAGCTGACAAGCCAGTTTTTCACCTTGCAGGGGATTAGAATGTGGTCTCAGAGGACACATCAGTGAATGCAAGAGTTAATATTTAACATAGCAAATTGAAAGGCTATAGGCTGCCCTGTATCTGCTTGCCCCAGTTTTACAAAAGGAAAGCTCTCTTCCCGGGCACTGACGCCAGTACTTGATCATGGGTAAAGGAGTTGACCTTTGTGTGCCTTAGTTTACCCATCTGCAAAAAAAGTAAGAGACTTCCTGGCTGGTAGAGAACCTTCCTTTGGCAGATAGGTGACCAGGTATACCCTAGGACAACACCAATCCATCTGAAGTGAAGGTAGACTGTGTCATGTCTAGTGACTCAGGGCAGGGATGTATGTGAAGATCTTCCAGGTTAGTCTACCCTGCTTCTCAGGCATAGGAAAGTGTGGTTGCTAGGCCTCAGCTTCCTAGATAGGAAGAATGCAAATGTTCCTTGTAGAACAAAAAGGAGAGCCCACCAGTCAAGAGAAACACGTTGCCAGTTGATTGAGGCCATTTACTTCAGGACAAGACGACAGGAGGTTTGGCCTCTATAAATTGCAGTGGAGTCATCTCTCTATTCTATTGATTTGTACACAAGTCCAACAAGTCACCTTTGACTTTTCTGCTTCCTTGTTAAAGGGGACAACAGTCTCCCATCTCTCCCTATGTACTATTCTCTTTCAAGTTGATTCCAGCTTTTGAAGTCCCTGCCATCTCCAGCTCTGTTCTTTGCAGGATGGAAGAACATCATGTTCCCTGAATGCCTTCCGTTCTCCCAGACATGGCCATTGAATAGTTCTGCTTGTGAAGAAAAAAGCAGCACTTTGTCCTCTCAGAGCCCAGTCCCCCCTTGTCTCTCTCCATCAGAAAACCACTTAGAAAAAGCCATAACCTTGAGTTACTGAGGGAATTCTCAGAGGAATAAGAAGATGGGTTACTAAGACTAGCTTCCAGTCTTATGCTGTGTCCTGATTGATGGCAAGGGAAAATTCCATCAGAAAACTATTTCTAAGAGAATATGTGCATGTGCATTCTTAAGGGATTATAATGCCTTCTTAGAGGGACTGGAATCAATAGACCAATGAACTCTGAACTTGTGTGACTTTTCCTTTGCCTTACTGCAGTACATAACTGTTCTGAAAAATGAACAAATGAATCCGAAGGCATTTACAGCATGCCTGTCATGGGCAGGCATCACTAACTAAGCACATAAAAACTTGGGCATGCACAGTGGCAGATAACGAGCAGCCCGCTCATTTCTGAAGCCCTCGGAGGAAGGGACATTGACCAGACTGCTGATCCTAGAGTTATTCATGCTGATCTGTTGACATTCACATCTCCATTCTAAATCTGGTGGCTGCTGAAGCCTTCTACCTCCAGCTAGTGCAGCTGGGTTTACAAAGCACAGGGCTTTGGGTTGACCACGCTGCATCTTCATTGGGCACTAGGGATAGCTGCTTCTGTAACTCCTCTTTTTTTTTTTTTGTTTAGTCCATTCCATAGCCACCCCTTTTTTCCTCAATATATGTTTTTATTTAAATTAGAAACATGCATGCTTCACATGTCAATCCCAGCTCCCTCTCCCACCCCTCCTCCCTTGTCCCTCCACCAGCCTCCCCAGCCCCCCCACGCAATCCCCGTATTGTTCCCCAAGGAGGGTGAGGCCCTCCTTGGGGGGGATCTCCAAAGTCTGTCATTTCATCCAGGGCAGGACCTAGGCCCTTCCCCACATGTCCAGGCTGAGAGAGCATCCCTCTATTTGGAATGGGCTCCCAAAGATCATCCATACACCATGGTGAACACTGATCTACTTACTACCCAAGGGCCCAGTGATTTCTGTGGCCTCCTCACTGACACTACATTCATGGAGTCTCGATCAGTCCCCTGTTGGCCTCTCAGCCATCCGTCTGGGATTCAAGAGCTCCCCCTTATCTGGTCAGCTGTCTTTGTGGGTTTCACCATCATGGTCTTGACCCCTTTGCTCATCACTCCTCCATCTCTGTCATAGGTTCCAGGAGTTCAGTGTTTAGCTGTGGGTATCTGTCTCTGCTTCCATCAGTCCCTGGATGAAGGTTCTTGGATGGCATATAAGGTAGTCATCAACCCTATCATCAAGGAGGGGCTATTAGTGTAATCTCTCCACTATTTCTTAGTTTGCCAGTTGGTGTCATCCTTGTAGATCTCTGGAAATCTCACTAGTGTCAGCTCTCTCCTCAAGCCTATAATGACTTGATCTATTATGGTATCTCTCATCCTGCTCTCCTCTATTCTTACCTCGACTCAACCTTCCTGGTCCCCCATGCCTTCTTCACCCCTCCTCTTCTCCCCCTCTCTTTTTCCTGGAGGCAAGATCTCCTGAGCAGATTGGGAACATCAGGGGAGGGGAGAGAGAACCATAGCCCCCTTTTTAAGTGTGTGTGCAGTGTAGAAGTGTGCGCCTGTGCACACTTAGAAGCTAGAGGAAGACATTGAGTGTCCCCTATCACTCTCCTCATCATTCCCTTGAAGCAGGGTCCTTGGGTCTGGCGATAAACTGGAAACTAGCAAGCCTCTGGTCTCTACTTTCCCACATGCCCCACTGTGTGGATATGCATCCAAGTATACATATGATGCTAAAGCTAGAGGCACGTGTGTGGCTGTACCTGACCTTTAGGAGTTTGGAGGTTTAAACTCCGGTCCTTCTTGCAAGCAACCACTCTTATGTGCTGAGCCCCAGCCCCAGGATCATCTCAACTACACATTCATGATGGATTTGCCAAGGAGAAATGCCAGTAGCTGACTCTCGGCTCTCATGACTCTGGTGTCACTTTTGGCCAAATGTCTTAGTTCTTATTTGTAAATACAAAAGATATTCCATAAAGAAGATTGGCTAAGTCACATATCACCAGAACCAAGTCTCCCAATTGCTCCTAGGCTTACAGATGCCACTGATGCAGGATACTGCCACAAAGGTCAAGTGTGCCACCTCTACCTTTCTGGAAACTGAATGTAGGCACTGCCACCTGTCATCAGCATGGACTGCAAACAGCCACAAGCTGCCAGTATAAGACCTTGGGCAGGAATGCAGTACCAGCTGGTGGAAGAGGCCATTAGCTGGGAATCTGCCTTCTACAGTTGAGGCAGATTCAACCTTACAGCGTAGGGATAATGAATAGGGTTGAGGCCAGCCATCAAATGTCATTCCAGTCACAGATCTAATTTTTGTTCTTTGTCCAGAAAAGAAGGACCTGTGTCCCCCACCCACCCCAAGTGTCTGAGCCAGACAACTGGCTGTGGACATCGTGTGGCAAGAATGAAGAGAGCACATGGGGATATCACCCCTGGCTAGAAGCCAGACAGTTGTATATTTGTTCTCTTGGAAGTGCAGCTGCTGAGCCACAGTTGTTAGGTCATCACTGGTACCCAGGGGTGGACAGCCTCCCCATCACCACCACATAGTCCTCAGCTCCCAGTGAGCTGTCATAAATCAATCCAGCAAAGCTTGGGGGAGTTGCTGATGGGCCACACATTCTTTATGACCACAATTCCAGCCCCATTAGGCTCTCTGGACCCTGAGTGACAGCCCATCTGGAATAAGATGCAAATGATTGTCACATCTTTCCTTCTAAGCCCCTCACCAGCTGGGGGATTTAAAAATAAAGAATTGGAACAGAATCATAGTATAAGCCTCTCTCCTGACAGTGTGAATAATTTTCCCCAGCTGTCACCAGGACCGGCTCCTGCATTCTTGTGAACTTGGGAGGCCCTCCCCTTGGCTAGAGGGAGGCACAGCTATCTAGAGGAGGCCTCCCCCTCCCCCAGCTCCCTCTCCTTGTCTGGAACGGCAGGCACAAGCTCCCTACATTTCTTTCTTCATTAAGCACAAGCTTTGAGCTCCAGTGCAGGCTGCCTGGGAGGCTGGCAGCGGGCACTACGTCGGGAGGAGCCCTCTGTGTAGCAGTTGAAGTAGCTGCACTGAGTGGACCCTGTGACCCAGAAGGATTGGGCTCTTGTGGCCTGATTCCATTCTGCCCAGGGCCTGGGACTCATGAAAGACCTGCTGTACACAGCGGGGAGGGTGGCACCAGCTGGCCATCAGCTTGGTCCTGCCAGCATGCTGGTGCCAAGATAGATGGGCCAGGGTTTAGAGGCCCCATGTCTAGTAAGGAGACAAACTAGTCACCAGCATGACAGCACTCAGATGAGGGGGTCAGAAGGAGTCTGTTTGCCTGGGCACTCCATCAGTGCTGCCTCGTCAGTGCAAACAATGTTAGAACTGCAAGGTGTGAGTCTGAACAACTGAAGAAACAGGAACAGATGCTGCAAGGCAGTCTGGTAGCTGCCGGCTCTAGGCCAAGGAACTGCACAGGTTTCTGGGGGTGGAGCACAGCCTACATCCTCCGTCGCTCACTGCCAGGCATCCCACTCCTGGGCACATGCCAGGGCAGCCATGTTTGCTTAGCAACGCATGAGGGTAAGGGAGCCAGTGGCACTGCAGGAGGAGTGCATGGTATCATGCATGCTGCTTCCTCCGAACCCTCCCTGTGTGAGGGGTGCAACCCCCTGCATGACGATTACTAAAGCACCTGCAGTAAGATGGGGACCCTGGAGCCACAGCTGCTTAATGTCTGTCAAAGCACAGTGCTCTACAGATAGTACAGCTGGGTGAGGCCAGGCTGTAAGGACTCCAGCATTATGCTGGCTTGCCCCTGTCACCTGGGAGAATGCACTCAGGCAGTACCATGGTCAGCCCAGGATTCCTTGGCTGCACAGTCTGCACATAGGTGCAAAGGACCCCTTTAAAAAGAAAGACCCCGCCCACTCACGCCCTCTTTCCCACTCCTCTCTTTCCAGCTGTTCTCCTGGGGCAGACAGGACTTTTCTTGTGTCCCTCCTATCTCCAACGCCTCCTCCGTCTCTATGTCTCTTCTCCCCCCCCTTCCTTTTCTTTTAAAACGTCTCACTAAGCTCTGTCTGCCTAGCATATTTGTCCCTCCACCTCAGTCACCCTAGCCTGCCATGGAATCTGCCAAGGTCCCCCTCGTGCATTATCATAACACAGGCCATCTCTGTCTCCTGTCGTTGACCAAGGGGGTGAGAGCCAACCCCAGCTCCTCCCTCTCCCCACCCTTGGCAATGAAGGAATGAGTAATTAGATGTGTCGGGGTGAGATGAGATGAGCCATGGACAAGAATAAAGCAGAGAGGTGCAGGGGCGGGGCCTGTGGTGTGGAAGGATTGCATAGGAGGCAAAACTGAGCCAGGCAATGGATGGGGAGGAGTGTAAGAGTGAGCAACCTGTGCAAAGGTCCTGAGGCAGAAGAACACCTAAAATGTTCAAGGAATCCAGGGGTAGGGGAGCATCTACTCTGCTTTTTGTCTCAAGTCACTGGGGAGTTTTGAGTACAGGCCTGACATAAATGCTTCTCTGGGAGACTTGCTTTAAAGAGAATCTGAGCAATGAGGCTATCTAGAGACAAAAGGGGAGAATAAGGAAGGGGCAAGTGCCCAGAGTGGCTGAAACTTGCACCAGGTTCGACAGATACCCACCGTTTCTAGGAGCAGTCGCTCTGGCTCTGCTGCTGTGTTGGGTAAGACTCTGGCAGCTAGAAATGGCAGAGTAAAGAGAGTGGAGCGCTCTCTCTATGCTTCAACCATCCTTCCTGCTCAGGCCTACAGGCCGCAGTGCTCTTTAGAAGCTTTCCAAGCAAGCCTAGCTGTAATGTCCACACATGCATGGGCACATACTAATGCCTAGTCTATGCATCTCGGGTGGGGCTGTAGTTGCTATGCAGTCAAAGCAGCAAAGGAGACGGGCTGGGAACCAACCCTGGGGACCCGTAAACTTCCGCTCCTACCTGCCCTTTCAAGATGTTTCCCTGTCACCCACCTGATGGACTTGAGACCTCTGATGTCTCCATGCAGCTGAGTGCCCTTCAAGTCAGGAGGCATGAGTCACAGACTTTGGCCTGAGGTCTTTGCTTTCTGCAAGTTGCTCAAACTCTGCTTCCCATGCACTTGAAATACATGTGCTGGACTGAGTTTTCAATTTGACTCAACCCCTTCCCCCCCAAAAAAGTCATAATCAGAAAAACAAGAGAAAGCAAGAAA
The DNA here is from genome assembly GCF_017639785.1 of Mesocricetus auratus. Lineage (NCBI taxonomy): Eukaryota > Metazoa > Chordata > Mammalia > Rodentia > Cricetidae > Mesocricetus > Mesocricetus auratus. Next base: position 20,294,906 of record NW_024429188.1, on the reverse strand, counting down.
GAAATGTGAGTCACTTGCTAAAAGAAGGGAGGCCCTCCTTGAGGGAAGGTGGCCATAGGGAAACTTCCAGAAGATTAGCCAGGAGCATATACCTTGAGGGGTAGAGGAAGTGGTAATGGGCAGAAATCCTTTGGATAAGAGGACTGGCTCTGAGGTGGCCCTGGAATAAGTGGCCCTGTCCTGGAAGGTGTTTGCCTGGTATTCCTGCGGGTGTTGGGAAAGAGAGGGAAGACGAGCTGGTTTCATACACCACACACCCTACACCCTAAATCCAGCCTGGGATCTTGCAGTCATGTTAGCAAAAGAGTTGCCAAGAGCACACAGTGTCCTCTTATGACTGGCCCTAATTCCTCTAGGGAATCTTAGCTCCATGATTAGAGCTCTGCCGAGACCGTTTCTCCAGGTTGTCCAGCTTTCAAGTCTTGGGACAACAGCCTAGGAAGCTCTCTCAAAGGGCCCACTTGAAGGTCAAAAGAAAGGTAAATGGTATTTTGGGAACAGCCAAAGCTCTTAACCAGGGCCTCTGATGTAATAGAGACAGTCACCCTAGATACCTGGTGAGCCTTTGGCATCGCTGTAAGGGATACAGCATTTAGTTTTTGATCTGGGCCCTAACTTCCTCTACTACTGCCTGAGCGCCACCCCATCCTGTCTTCTCCAGAGGATCTGCCAGCGGACACATCTGAAGTCCAGCCCCCCCTGCTGCTTAGAGCATCTCTGATTAGACTAGTCTCTCAGTGCCTCAGTTTCTAATCCATCTGTGTGGTGGGGTCTAGAGGTCAGCAAGACAATAAATGCATGCAACAGTGAATGCATTCAATGCTATACTGTATGTGAATTGCTGGCCTATGGCAGAAGCTCAGGAGCCAATTGTAGCTGTCACCCCCTATGGCACCTTGTGCAAGCACTTCTGTACTCTGAAAGGCAAGCCAGGATGCTTCTGAAAGTGAAATTTGCATTCAGGTAGGTGACCTTTGAACTATGAGTATGGGTGGTGACTCAGCTCTCCTAGTGTGTTTACTCAGTATGCAAAGTAAATGGTAATTTGCATCACAGGAAGTTTTGGCAGATCTTACGAAACAGCTAGTAGAAACAGAGTCTGAGAGAATGGACTCTGAGGACCCCAAGCTGGCCTGCGTGGTGGGAGGCCAATTCAACCATCTGCGGTGGACACCTAGAATGGCCAAGGCTATGTATGTCCAGTGCTCCACTCAAAGCAGGTCTCTCCCCTGAAGCCTGAGGCAGGGCATGGCACTAGAGAAGGCAAGCAGATCCTAAACACCACATGTAGTTTACTGATAAGCTTTCCTCCTCTTGGCACTTGGCACTCAAGGGCCTGTTTTTTGCAGTGGGCTGGAGCTGCTTGCCTTCCTTGAGAGAAACACAGATGCTCTTAAAAGGGAGAGTGGGGCAGGCCTCACGCCTTTAATCCCACTTGGGAGGCAGAGGCAGGTGGATGTCTGTGAATTCTAGGCCATCCTCGTCTACAAAGCTAATTCCAGCACAATTAGAGCTGTTACACAAAGAAACCCTGTCCCGAAAAACCAAAAGAGAGAGAGTGGGAATGAGAAGATGGACAGTGGGTAAAGTGTTTGCCAATCTAGCATGAGTTCCTGAGTCTGGATTCCCAGGGCCCCTGTAAAGCTGTATGTTGTAGTGCCTCTGGGATCCAAGACCTCTGACAACCTGATGGGAGACAGATAGGAGAATCCTAGAAGCTATCAATCCCAAAGATGCAAGGAGAAAGACCACTGATCAAAATCATCATCGTTCCCGGTCAGCCAACACCTACCCCACCCTTCGCTCCCTTTCCCAATAAACTCCACGTGTGTTTTGTTGAGTTTTGTGGTTTATGTTTCATCTCCTGGAGCTGCAGCAAACAACAACAAAGGTCATGAGCATGCAACAAACAGCACTGCTTTTCTTCAACCCTCTGTTCCTACACCACAACCTTGGGTGGGGAGAACTGCCCAGCACCAGCACTGTTACGCAACACTGGTCCCAGACCAAGCCATGCATGTTGCTGTGTATTGGTTTGAATGAAAATGACACCCCCAGGACCATAGGGAGTGGCACTATTAACAGGTATGGCCTTGGAGTAGGTGTGGACTTATTGGAAGACACGTGTCACTAGGGGGTGGGTTTTGGGGTTTCAGAATCTCAAGCCAGGGCCAATGGCTCATTGTCTCTTCCTGCTGCCTGTAGATCTGTATGTAGAACTCTTGGCTCCTTCTCCAGCACCATGTCTGCCTGCATGTCATCATGCTTCCTGCCATGATGATAATGGACTGAATCTCTGAAACTGTAAGCAAGTCCCTCAGTTAAATTTTCCTTTATAAGAGTTGCAATGGCTGGGAAACCAGCATGGGACTGATCAAGACCCCCCGAATGTGGGTGTCAGTGAGGAGGCCTAGGCAATCTATGGGGCTTTGAGTAGTAGATCAGTATTTACCCAGGGTATACAAATGGACTTTGGGTACCCATCCAACAATGAGAGATGCACTCTTACCCTGGACTCTTAGGGGAGGGTCTAGGCCCTGCCCTGGATGAAATGACAGACTATGGACACACCCATGGAGGGCCTCACCCTCCCTGGGGAAATGGGGTAATGGGGGGTTGGTGGGAGGGTGTGGAAGGATGGAAGGGAAAGGGACCTGGAATTGACATGTGAAGCAACCTTGTTTCTAATTTAAATTTAAAAAGAAAAGAAAAAAAAGTTGCAATGGCTGGGTGGTAGTGGCACATACCTTTAATCCCAGCCCTGGGAAGGCAGAGGCAGGTGGATCTCTGTGAGTTTGAGGCCAGCCTGGTCTACAAAGCAAGTTCCAGGACAGCCTCCAAAGCTACAGAGAAATGCTGTCTCGAAAAACAAAAACAAACAAACAAGCAAAAAAAGAGTTGCTGTGGTCATGGTGTCTCTTCACAGCAATAGAAACCCTACCTAAGACAGGCTACCTGCAGCTCCATGGTGACTGGTGCTGTGATCATACCTGTGCTTCCTATGGTTGTTGCAAGAGACAAACATTAATATTTGTATAGTGGGTAGATACCATTTGACACATAGTAAATGCTAAATAAATGTTAAAATTGCAATATAGTTAGGGAAAGTCTCCTGGAACCTAACAAACATTCAACGAATTCTTTTTAGAAACAGCCCCAAATGCCTTCTCTCCCCTTCACTCATGGAGCCAACTTCTGCCGCCCCCGAGACTCTAATAGCTGGAAAAAAGGAAGAGGAAACCAAAGGTCCACTCTACATTTGTAAAATGATACCCTTCCCATGCAGGAACCCTGGTGTCTAGCCACTGCAATAGCAAAATGCCTGTAAAGTGGATGGGACAAGTTTGTTTATCATTTTCTGTCCACTGTTACCAGGCCTATGTACAACCACCCCCAAGCTCATCAGGCAGCTTTGGGGTTTCCTCCACCCTCGCTTGAGGGAGCTTTGACTCAACCCTGTTTCTTTCTCTCAATTGATCACTTCAAACACCCACACTGGGTGCTTGTGACTCTCAACTCTACGCAGAGGGGAAGCCCCATCAGTACAAACACCCTGTGAGCACAAGCTTTTCTACCACCTTTGGGGGGCACCCTTCACTGAGGGCCCTGCAGAAGCTATCCACTGTGTCATGTGACCAATAGAACCAGCAGAGAAACATTTCCAGTGTCCTCTCCCCATCTATCCCCAGGGAGGCATTTTAACTGGCAACTCTGGGGGTGAGGGCTGGGTGCCTCCGGGGCTCACCGAGCCAGTGGCAGACCTAGGCTATAATTAAACCAGACTGTGAACATATTGTTCACGGAAACCTTTAGCAGAACATGAGTCATGTTGGCAAAGTGAATCACCCGGCCTCAGAGATGCCATTTATATTTGCTGCATTTGGGGACTTTGTACCTCAGTTCAGGATTACTATCCCCTAGTCCTTTCTTCTCTCTCAGGGACAAAGCCTCGAGGATGGAGATTGCTAAGGAGCAGTTGAGCAGCCAGGAAGGAGACCTCTGAAACTGGGGCTTTGCAGACACCCAGGGAAACATTTCCCCAGTGCCAGGCTTTCTTTGCCTGGGGTGGACGGCACCCTAGAATTGCCAGAGACAGGAAATACAATAGGGGGAAATCTGACCATTTTGACTGTTCTATGAAATTCTTTTTTAACATAAGACTTGGAGAAAAAAGAGATTGCAGTTCTTGGTTCAAATGAAGTCTCCTGAGTAGCTTTTGGCAATTTGGGGACCAGGATGGTACCTGGCAGCATAGACTAGTGAGCACAGCCCCCAGTATCTGCCTGAGCTCTCTGGGTCTCTATTTTCTCCTCTGTGAAGCGGGAATGATGACAATAGCCTTTTCCCTCACAGGGTGGCTACAGAACGTTCATGCGTTTCTGTATTACAAATGCTGAGAACAGTGCTCAGAGGACATGCTGGTTTTCATCATTGACATCAGTGTCATCAGCCATTCAATGGCATCCGTGAACACCAAGGGAGCTTTGCAGAAAACCGCCATCAGGAGACAGGGCAGAGGTGGCATTTCCAGGGGAGGGAAGCCTGTCTGATGAGATTTGCTACAAAGCAAGGAAACACTCATTGCATCTCATGCTTTAGCAGCAAGTCTGAGCAGAGCTCTTTCATGCATTCTACCAGCAGCTTTCTCCCATGAGGAGATTTATAGGGTAGGGTTTATAGCAGACAGTGATGATGGGGAGTTGTCAGCCACTTTGGGAAATGTCAGGCTAGGGACTAAGAGTTCCTACAGTCATGACAAAGTCAAACCTCATCACTCAGCATACATACTTGAGGCACTTCAAGTTCTAACACTGTCACCTTACTTGGATCCCTTCCATTGGTGGGGGCTGCCCCAACTGCAGATTTCCTGGGAGCTATTTAATGTCCTCACACCCATCATGCAAGTACTCTCAAAGAAACCCCCCACCCCAATGAGGGATTTCTTTATCATCTTATATTTCCAATGATTTGGAAGATTTTATGGACCAAGCTTCAAGTGATGAATTAACTTGTTCCCTTATAATTTATTAATTGGAGATGAACATAATACCCAAATGAAGTTTCCATTTGGTGTGGGATGAATGGTGTTCCCAAGCTGAGGAGCTGTAATTCTTGCCAAGAACAAAGAAATGTGACATTTTCATTGGCCCAGGATAATCCATTTGAAGCTCTGAGAACATTTTCTGGAAGGCTTATGGCAGTATCTGACAGGCTTCTTTTAAGATAGCTTCTATCCCAAGTGGTCCAGGGACCCCAAGCAGAGAGTCGTGTGGCAGGGATGGCCTCTGATCCTCCTGTAGGATATGCTTGTATATACAAAATGGATATGTGTCTTCCTCAGGAGAAGGGTGCTAGGGACAAAGCCTAGAACAGATCCAAGGTAGACTACCCACTCCAGCAGTTCTGGCCCCACTTCTTGGTGACAGCCATTAGAGGTTCTACAGACTATCATCTTTTGAACCCTCTAAACACACAGGTCTAAAGCTCTGCCCTTGGCCTGGGTAGCCCTGAATTCAATGCCAGGAAGACACATTCCTAAGACATACTACTGACTTATAATTCTTTCATACCAGACATGTGGGTCCATTGAACACTCTTGGTCAGCTGTTCCTACCATATATGCTCACCACCTACTACTATGCTCACATCCTGAAATGTTGATTTCCAAATGTGCTCTCAACCTAATAACGCTTATCACCTACTATGCTCACCATCTCATATGCTTTCCACCTGATACGCTCACTTGCCTTGTGTGCTCGGTCTGGCCCATCTGAAACCCTAGCTGGTGTGTCAGAGCCACCCTATGCTGAGCCAAACTTGAGCCGGGCTCATTAATTAGAAATGCTTGTATTTGCTCTGACAACCCAATATTGTGGAAGGGACACTTGAATTAGAGCCAAAGGGATGTCAGTTTGACTTTCCAACTCCACAAATTCATCTGCTGCATTTCATTTCGGATGTCACCCAAAACACTTTTTAGAGCCAGACACATGGCCTGTAATCCCTAGCACTGAAGAGGCAGAGACAGCATGATTTTGAGGTCAAGGTCAGCCTGGGCTGCGTAGTAAGTTCAAAGCTAGCCCAAGTTACATAGTATGCGACCCCCGGGAAGGGACCCCCGACCCGCGGGGGTGAGGTGATGAGGGTCGCTACTAATTTAGTGGGCCTTCACGAGCAGATCCGATCTGGAAAGTGAACTTCAAGAGGTTAATGGAAACAGGCTCAAGACAACGTTCGCTGATCAAGAGCCTTTATTTTTGGGGCGCGCTGGAACTTATAGAGGAAGGACCTCAGGGGGTGGTACAAGCATGTCAATCAAGTCTCATTTCAAATATACACCAAATACGGTAAAAACAAAGCTGTAATTTTCCATCAGTCATTAGTTGCATTCCACAAATGCTTGTCAGCGTAAGTCAGGTGCAAGAATTAGGGAAGGATAGGAAGTGTACAGCAGAACACTATAATTTTGTTAACAAAGACAATTGCTCTGTAAGGGTACTTCCCTCTGGCTAGGCGGGTGGGCTGCCCTGTGTAAATTTAACTTTTATGGTTAGCCTTTTCCTTTGTCTCAAGGGCATGTGTGCTAGTAGTCACGTAGTCAGAAGGCCAAGAAACGGTTGACAGACTCCATTTTGTTCAAGGTTCTAGCAGTCCCCAACAATAGTAGAACTCAGTTCCAAAATAAAACAACAAAATGAAGACTTCAAATCTTTTTGAAGGGTATTTGTCGGCCATGTATGGTGACACATGACTATAATCCTAGCACATGGGAGGCAGAGGCAGGAGGGATTGCGGGGTCGTCACGAGCCTGGGCTCCTCAGAAAGGTTCTGCCAAACACAACAAAACAGAACAGAAAAGTCTATTAGTCTGTAGTGTGTATTAACAAGGGAGAAATGAAATAAATGTCAATTTAATAAAACTAGAAAAATCAATCTCTAAGTTTACCAAAGGTGATTAAATTGAATTTGTCCAATAAAGGAGACTATTTGATTTCAAAATTAAAATCCAGATACATGTTACTTAGAGAAAAACATGCATGAAATGATAGAGATTGAAAGTAAGATGCCAAAATTTTTTTCAGAAAGGAAGCTGGAAAGATGGCTCAATGTTTATAAGCACTGACTTCTTCCAGAGGGCCCCAGTTCAAATTCCCAGCTCGCACATGGCAGCTCACAACCATCTGCAGCTCCAGTTCCAGGGGATCTGACCCCTCTCCTGGCTTTTGTGGGCACTGCCAGCATGTGGTACAGACATACAAGTATGCAAAAACACCTATTCAGATAAAATAAAAATAATTAAATCTCAAAAAGTTTTAATTCAGAAAAAAGAATAAGAAAACAGCAAGAGGGCTGGAAAGATGGCTTAGAGGTTAAGAGCATTGGCTGCTCTTCCAGAGGTCCTGAGTTCAATTTCCAGCAACCACATGGTGGCTCACAACCATCTGTAATGAGATCTGGTGCCCTCTTCTGGTCTGCAGGGATATATGCAGGCAGAAGACTGTGTATATAATTAAAATCTTAAAAAAGAAATAAAGAAAACAGCAAGAACAGAGGTAAGAAGAAAGTTAAGGCTCAAAACATACTTCAAAAGGATGATATATATATATATATGACAGAAATACAACTAAAAACATACAATATTTATAAACTAAAGATACTAAGTACATAAATGCCAAAAGCATAAAGTGGAAAATTTGTAGAAATAGAAAACAGAACAAAATAAAATTTACTGGGCTCATTGAATTCATATCTTTTAAAACTACATATATCTGGGGCTGGGGCAATGGTTCTATAGGTAAAGTACCCGCCATGCTGTAGGAGTGAGCCCACAATACTGTCCACGCCCCTACACCATGCAAGTGGAAGGACCTGGGTTCAGATCCCAGCATCTATATAAAAGCAAAATGGCAGCATGTATCTGCAACCAACAGAGTCAAGCAGATCCCCAGAACTCATTAACTAGGTAGTGTAAATGAACCCGGGAGCTGCAGGTTCAGCAAGAGACCCTATGTCAAAATTGGCCTTTGGTCTACATATGGATGTACACATGCATATGTGCACATCGGAGCATATGCATCTAGCACACATATAATAGAAATAAGAACTACATATATCTAATTAGCAAAAGTTAGCAAGGGCATAAAATATTTGACACAACTGCTGGGTGGTAGTGGCATACACCTTTAATCCCAGCACTCAGGAGGCAGAGTACGAGGATCTCTGTGAGTTCAAAATCAGCCTGGTCTACAGAGTGAGTTCCAGGACAGCCAGAGCTACACAGAGAAACCCTGACTTGAAAAATAAAAAAATGATAATACTAATAATTTATGGTAAAAGCAAATGCATAGTCTGTGTGAGAAAAAAATATTCTTTTTTTTTTTTTTTTTGCTCAAATTCAGTTTCTCCTACCATACTCTCACAACACAAAACAGTTCTGTTACCAGATGTTTGGGGAGGTCTCATACCCACCAAGAAGCAATTCTGTAGCAGACACCATCTGGGCATCCTCTAATTCAATTCAATTCTGACACTGTCTACCTGAAAGTCGGGTTAGACTCCATAGGCTAAGGGCTCAGTCCCACAAGACTGAACCAATGCCCCCTCCAGATGCCAACCACTAGCACTTCTGACCTGCCAACTCTAAATCAGAGTTGCTACAGCTCCTTCCTCGGGTTTGATTAATATGCCAGAGTGTCTCACATAACTCAGTGAAACACGGTTACTAGTTTAATATAAAAGATGTCACAAGGGATATGGAGAGATGCATAGAAAAGGTCATGCAGGGATGGACATCCAAAAGACTCGATAAGTTTGGCTCATCTCCAAGCCCTGTACTTTTGGGATTTCCAAGGGGATTTCATTACATATGCATAACTGATTAAAATCTCGGCCATCAGCTATGAATGTAAACCCCCCCGGAGCCTGGTGGATACAGCTCAAAGCCTCAGGATTCTAATCTTACTCTGGTCTTTCCAGAGTTCAGCTCCCAATCAGAAACTTTCTCAGGTTGCTTCATAGTGAACTCATTGGCATGCAAAAGGGCACATGACTTGGAAGATTGAAAAGGTTTTCAGAATTGTATGCCGGGAAATGGGGTGGAAACAAATATACATTTCCCAATATTATATATTCTTCACATGAAACACATTTTACCTATATGAAACATTTATAATCATAGATTGGGTTCATGGCCACAAAGACAATTTAAATTTTAAGGAAAAATCAAACGGAAAAAATGAAATATGGACTCTTAAATATGGAAGATAAGAAACTTGCTTCCAGAAAACCGTTAGAGAGAAAAATCAAAAGGGAAATTACTTCTTAGAAAATAGTGTAAAGGTGAACGCTTCAAGCTAAAAGTGACACATGGAATGAAGGCAGTGCTTTGAAATTTTATAGCCTTTGATGTCGTCATTGTTGTAAGTAAGCTGTACAAATTAAGTCTATATGAGAATCTTACAAAATCAGAAAAACAAATAACATAACCCAACTGAAAGCAGAATCCAGTTGTAGGGAAAAGAACTGCAATGCTGGCAAGGTGGAGCATGTCTGTCATTCCAACACTTGGGAGGGAGAGGCCAAAGGCTGGATGAGTTTGAAGCCAGTCTGGGATGCATTATATACTGTCTGAAAAGAATTACGGGAATAAGGAACAAGTAGAAGAAAACATCCCCCATAGCTCAAAGGGCAAATAAATACAAATGCTGACACTTAGGGCTGAAGACACAATTGAGTTGGTGGTGTGCGTGTGAAGCATGGGCAAGGCCTTGGTTCTAGTCCCAGGATCACAGAATCAGGGTGTGCTAGCACATACTTGTAACCTAAGCATTCAGGGGGTGGAGGCAGGAGAATCAGAAATTCAAAGTCATCCCTTGGTTACACTGAAAGTATGAGGTCGCCCTGGGCTACAGGAGACCCTGGGTTTTTGCTCTTTTTTTATTTTTTTAAGTGCTCTGTAAAGATTCATAGGAGAGGATATTAGAACAGCCACTTAGAAACTTCCTTTGAGCCGGGCAGTGGTGGCTCACGCCTTTAATCTCAGCACTCGGGAGGTGGAGGCAGGTGGATCTCTGTGAGTTTAAGGCCAGCCTGGTCTACTGAGTGAGTTCCAGGGCAGCCAAGGCTACACAAAGAAACCCTGTCTTGAAAAGCCAATCAAACAAACAACAGAAAGAACAAGCCTAACCAAACAACAACAGAGAGAGGGAGAGAGAGAGGGAGAGCGAGATCGAGAAAGTGCTTTTTCTGAAAAGCAGACTCCTGATTTGGGCCCACAAGGTAACTAAGCAGGATGAAAGCCTGGCACCTACACCTTCCTTCCTTGCTACCTGTCTCCTTAACCTGGAGTCAGATTCCTGCTTGAATTTGCATAGGCATGCTAACCCCTCAAAGTAGGTCTGTCTAAACATTCACTGACACCTAACTTATTTCACTCCCTTTCAATACTAAACACAGAAATAAATTATTGACTTACACCTGAAATTGCCTCAGATTCCAGGAGCAGCAAAGCCTTGTAGGGCTGTCCACAGTGCCCTGCCCAGATAAGGGTAATTATCTGTAATAGTGAGGATGCAATCTAGAGAGATTATATCCTGAGAACTAAATTGTATGATGACAGCTATAACAACATCCTGGCCCAGCTTGCAGGATCAGCACTGAGACAAAGCTGAGTATCAAGTCTTCACCAGGACTGCTGTAGTATGCATGCCTTTTGTTCCATGCTCAAATTCTTCCTCTGTTAAACCTAAATTCGTGCCTGTACCCTGAAGGTGGACCTGGGCTTACTGGACCCCTTTATGTGTTCTTCCACATTTGTTAAATGTCCTTCTCCTGGCATGGATATATATTGGGTGTATATAGGTCTATATTGGGTATATATGGGTCTATACTGGGTATACATGGGAATATATAGGGTGTATATGGATCTATATTGGCATATATGGATCTATATTGGGTATATATGGGTCTATATTGGTTATATAGAGTGGCAGCCCCTGGTATGCTGGGGCTTACACTCCAGTTACAAAACTCCTCAAAAGCCAGCTCAAAGAGAAAAAAAGAGTAAACAAGCAGAATTTCACCAGAGGAGCTGAGCACCATGATTCAGCTAGAGATTTAGTAAAAATTAAAAGAACTATGATGACAGTAAGAAGTAGACCTGTACAATTTCAGAGAAAAGGATGATTGCTTTGCAAGACTGAAGCTACCAAAATTGACAAATGGACCAATTAGCACGGAAAAGCTTTGAAAGGGATGTATCTATCTACCATTTAAAAAAATGCTTGGAGACCACACTGGTCCTAAAGTGAATGTCATCTGAGCTTGGTGGACAAATGAATTCAGGGCTACTTGCTCCTGCAAGAACTGAATGTTTACCACAAAATCCAGAGCTCTCATTCCTAGCACCCATTTAAGTGCCTCACAACTGCCTGAAACGCCAGCTCCAAGGAGTCTAGTGCCGCTGGCTTCCACAGGCACATGCACACACATACATTCTCTCTCTCTCTCTCTCTCTCTCTCTCTCTCTCTCTCTCTCTCTCTCTCTCTCTCTCTCTCTCTCATACACACACACGAACACAAGCATGTATACACATAAAAATAAAATAAATCTTTAAAATAAAAGCAACTGTTTAATATAGGTCAGTTTGCTGGGAGGTGGTGCTGCACCAGCCTCTAATTCCAGCACTCAGGAGGCAGAAGCAAACAGATCTCTCTCTTAGTTTGAGGCCAACCTGAGCTATAGAGCTATAGAGCAAGGTCTAGGACAGTCAGGAGAAACACTGTCTCAAAACAAAATAGAATAGGTCAGTTAAGTAGTCAGATAAAAGCCTTAGAAGTTAATAGGACTGGACCCCTCCATATAACCAACTGCTTGCAAAAACAGAACTTACTGGTTGGAAGAACAGGACCTGACTTCCATCTCTAGCCACAGGAAGAGTTGTGACATCTTGAATTGCCTAGGAGTTCATTAATTACTAAACCATGTAGCATTATTATGTAGTAGGAGGCTTTTTAATTTAAAGAAAGGAAAGGAGAGAGGAAGGGAGGGAGGGGGAGGGAGAGAAGGAGGAACGGGATGAGGGGAAGAACCAACCATTCCCCCTTACTCTAAGAGTCAATCCAAATGCACCTGCCAATCACTTGGACAACAGTGTCTCTGGTCAGTGTCCAACTCTCATTCTGTGAGTATTTTCCTCCACAGAGGCCCCTTTGCCCACTGCCCACTCTTATTCTATTCTTCTGTAATACACTGGACCTATCTTCTACACTGTTCCATCTGCCTGGTCTGAATCCTTTCCATGGAATTGACAAGACACAGGAGCTAAGGAATGTAGAGTGACACCCCAGTAACAGAAGCAGATGAAAACTATGTAAACAAAACTCAAGTTTAATTAGGGTTTTGAGAACTTTGTACAGTGTGTGTTTTGTTCATATTCACTCTCTCTCCCCAACCCCTCCTGGATTCACCCCCCCTTCCTACCCACCCATCTTAGTGCCCGTCTTTGGTAGGGTTTCAGTGGCTGTGAAGACACATCTTGACCATGATAACTCTTTTTTTCTTAATTTATTTATTATGTATACAGTGTTCTGTCTGCATGTATCCCTACAGGCCAGAAGAGGACATCAGATCTCATTACGGCATGTGGTTGCTGAGAACTGAACTCAGGACCTCTGGAAGAGTAGTCAGTGCTCTTAACCGCAGAGCTATCTCTCCAGCCCCTGACCATGGTAACTCTTACAACAAAGCATTTCTGGCTTACAGTTTCAGTCCATTATCGTCATGGTGGGGAGATGGCAGTGTGCAGGCAGACAAGATGCTGGAGCTGACAGTGCTATATGTTTCAGGCAGCAGGAAGTCAACTGAAAGTCGACAGTGCTATATGTTTCAGGCAGCAGGAAGTCAACTGAAAGTCATGCTGAGGGAAGCTTAAGCAAAATTGACCTTAAAGCCCCGTCACACAGTGATACACTTCCTCCAACAAGGCCACATCTCCTAATAGTGCCACTCCCTAAGGGCCAAGAATTCACACACATGAATCTATGGGGGGCCGTACTTATTCAAACCACCACAGTGTCTTTTTGTAAAGCCATCAAATCTATTTTTTTGCTGCCCCTATGGTCTAGATGTGGGGCCTTCCACTGGAACACGTTTGACAGATTCTTTTGAGTGGTTTTTTTTTGTATTTTTTAAAGACAGGATCTCACTGGCCCTGGATATATTGTAACTCATTCTGTGTATCAGGCTGGTCTCCAACTCACATGGATCCACCTGCCTCTGCCTTACAAGTGCTAGGATCAAAGGCCCATGCCACCACACCCAACTTGTGACTTAGATTCTTTCTTTGTTGTTGTTTTTGTTTTTCAAGACAGGGTTTCTCTATGTAATAGCCCAGCCCAGGCTGTCTTGGAACTTACTCTGTAGACCAAGCTGGCCTTGAACCCGCCTCTGCCTCCTAAGGGCTGGGATTAAAGGTGTGTGCCACCACTGCCTGGCTTGACACAGATTCTTAATGCACACTGACATCATTATTATTTAATGTTAAGATAGTAGCTTTCAACACTGGGTGCACATTAGAATATTTAGGAAACTTTTAAAATGTATAGACCTCTAGTTAACCATCTGAACCTAAGGACATGTCATTAGTATTCTTAAAAAACAGATTCCTGAGGTCAGAGGAGATTGGGTTGTTCAGTGTCTATCCTAATCAGAAACTGAGGAGGAGTGTATTGGGGGTGGGTGGAAACAGAGAGAGGGTGGATGGGAGGGGCTTGGAAGAGAGGAGGGAGGGGAAATAAATAAATTAATAAAAATACAGAAAATAAAACCATGACATCACCAAAAGGGAAACATTTAATAAAAATCTTTTGAATACAAACAAAACAAAAAAAATCCTAGATTCCAGGTTCATACTAATGTGCACCCTACGTGAGAGGTATAGTCTATAGATTTCAGCAAATGCAGCATAAAAAGAAAACAAAAAAGTAGACATCATCACTGGTGCTTGATAAAATGCATGCCATCCAGATATATCAGGATTTCAAACTAACAATGAATTCTTTCCAGTGTATGTCTCAAATATAAAATAGGGTAGATCACACCTATAATACCAGCACTTGGGAGACTGAGGCAGGAGGATTGGCAGACTTCAAGTTATATAGTAAGACTTTGTCTCCAAACACAAAACAAAACAAAGCAAAAAGCAGATACTTTCATTTAAAAAACTTTTCATTGTTTACATGAAATTTGGTTTCCTGATCATTCTTTGGTTTTGCATTAAATGTGACAACCTAATATAAGTATAAATTAATTCTACTGATGTTGTAAATCATTAGCTTGAAAATGCAAGCAATACTAGCAGTATTTGGTAAGGAGACTAGATTCTAGATAAAACAATAAACAGCCTTTTCCCTCTTTTACTCTAATGGTAAGTATCTATAAATGCAAAAGAAACTGAAAAATCCCCTTTACAATAGTGGGAAAATATAAATGGTGAGGGATAAATTTAATAAAAGAAACATAAAACATAAAGGAAACAAACATGTGAACAAATGGTAGGTACATTTGTTATCATAAAACAGGAAATGTCTTAATGTAAAATATAAATTGTATTCTATTATAATTAGAATCTTTTGGAGGCTTTTGTTTTGTTTTGTTTTTGGAGTTCATTGCCAGACTGGAATTCATTGTGTAGCCTAGGCAACACTCAAACTTGCCATAGTTTTTTTTTTTTGCATTACAGGCATGAACAATCATGCCCGCTCAATAACATTAGCAGAGTTTGTTTTTCTTTTAATCTCATAAAATTATATTAAACTTCCAATAGAGAAATCAATGTCTGGAAATAGCTAAGAAAGCTGAAAAGAGGACAGCACAATGATTCCTGCATTATTAGAGATTATGGTAGAATATCCACCCACTAAAACAGAACAAATATAATAGTATGAAAATGAACAAAAATTAATGGATGAGCTGAGAGATTAGTACATGACAACTGCAGCCATTCATCTCAGGAGGAAAATGTGGACCAGTCAATAAATGAGGCTGCCATGGCAGGGCACCTATATAGAATAATACAAAAATAAACAATAGGGCTGGGGTGAGAAGCTAGAGAAGAGGTAGAGTATTTGCCTGGTTCAAGGCCCTGGGTCCACTCCCCAGTACTGAAAAGGGGGGGGGGAACCATAAAAATATAGATATAAAGTACATATATCATAAAAATAAATCATTGTACTACAAAGATTTAAATTAAAAAATGAAGATGATGTGAGCACATTCCAGACAATAAATATATTCACTAGAGACATTGGAAAGACCTTCTATAAAAACAGAAGTAATTGTCAGGCAGTGGTGGTGCAAGCATTTAATCGGTACTTGGGAGGCAGAGGCAGGTGGATCTCTGTGAGTTTGAGGCCGGGCTGGTCTGACAGCCTCCAAAACAATAAAGAGAAACCCTGTCTCATAAAACCAAAAATAGAAAATATGGATATAATTACTATTTTAAAATATAAAACTTTTCTATAGCCCAAAGTAATGTGAACAAAGTTAATAGAGAAATAATAGACATGGCAATAATTTCAATTAAAGCAACTTATGTGTTAGCTTTATTCAGTTAGCGTCTCACTAGCTCAGGCTAACCAGGAACTTGCAGTCCTCCTGCCTCAGCCTCCAGAATGCTGCGATTACAGTTACATGTCACCATTTCCAGCTAGGATTAATTTACAAACTGATGAGGAAAAGAGATGTTTAAACCAAAAGTAATGCTAACAAAAACATGAGGAAACAATTTATATCTGAGATGAGTATAAACAAATTCTCCAGCCATTCAAGGAATATAAGAACTTGGAAAGACATCATTTTGTCGCCATCAGACTCATAATGCATGGAAAGAGGTATATATAACAGCTGCTGCTAGTAGAGATGAGAGAAAAGGGATTTCATACATGGTGGATGATAATGATATCGCCACAGGTTTGTTCTGTTCTTTTAATATACCATCAAGCAACAGCTCTAAATTTTTAAAGGCAATTGCTGGACTGAGACAAATACACAGCTCACCAGAACATTGCTTAATTAATTTCCACATACAAAGAGCACGCAGATGAAGAAAGAGATTACCAGTTCCCCCAAATCATCCTCACCCATGCTTCTTTCTATTTACTCCCCACTTGCCCAAGGGTAGCCAATTTGATCTCTGATAATCTAATATCACCGTCAGGGTTAGATCAACATTCCTATGCATGCTCAATATACATAATACTTATTGAATTTTTACCTTAGAAGTCAAGACCAGGAAATATAATTAATAACTTATTTGATTAATTCCCTCACTGCTATGATAAAATGCCTGACAAAATCAACCTAAATTTGTTTTCACTCACAGTTTGAGGGTATAGTTTATCATAGCAAAGAAGTTATGGAGACAGGAACATGCAGTAGCTTGCTGGTAACATCACATCTACATTTAGGAAACAGAAAGTGATGTGTGTTATGTTCAACCTTCTCCATTTTGTGCAGTCAAGAACCCAACCGTAGGGAATGGTTAGGGGTAGGTCTTCCCACTCCAATTAACATAATCTAAATAATCCCTCATAGATGTGTCAGAGATTTGTCTCCAAGGTAATTCTAGAGCTGTCAAGTTGGCAATCAATGCAAACCATCACAGGTTCATCCCTTGCCAGCTTGATACCCAAACATATCACTTTTCAGCCATTACTTTCTACTTCATGTCTCAATAGGCTCATGGCCACCTCATAATGCATAGTGCATTCAGTCTAACTTCAAAATTACCATAATCTCAAACAGTTCGAACACTATTCAAGAATGTAACTGTAGAATCTCTTCTGAGACTCAGACAGTCTTTTAACTGTGAACGCCTTTTACATATTCCCAGAATACAGTGGTACTGAGGAAACAGTCCCATTCCACAACGGAGGAATTGTAGACACAGCATGGAAAGATCAAACCCAAAACAAGATAGAAACTGAGAAGGGAAAATACCAAATATTGAGGATCCACGTTAAGTATCTGGGATGCTAATGGAATAGGTCTCCGAAAGGATTAAGCAGCTCTACAGCTGCAGCTCTGCTGCCTGTAGCATATATATAGCCTTTCTCATGGGTTGGCTCTATTACACAGCTGAAGTTTTCCTTGGCAGATGTCCCATGATCCTAGCATCTCCAGTGTTCTGGACTCTTCATTTCAATTCTTTGCAGCTCTATGTATTGGGCTCTTGGGACCTTTTTACGGAGAATCTGAACTTGTTGGACATTCTCTTGTCTCAGCAGCCTTCTTGAATTCTCGTACAAACTTCCAAAAGCCCATCCTTGCAACTTTCATACCTATAAAATCAGTTCCACATTGATGATGGTGCCAAGTGCTGCTGTCAGGCTGAGATACAGCCTGGGGCCCTTAGACTATGGTTACCATGTTTGTTTTTTATCAGAATCCACAGTTATTTTGGAACAAGGAGCCACTTCAGCATCATTTTCAGTTCACACTCTCTCAGATGGATTTGCAGTCTCATAACCCACAGCCTGTAGTGTCTGGGTTCTTGCCCTCAGGACACCGTTCCTATTGTCCATAACCTTAAGCTTGCTTATATACCCTTTCCTCACAGAATTTCATTTCTCTCTGTCTGCCTCTCTCTCCCTCGTGTGTGTGTGTGTGGGGGGGGGTGTGGTGTGTCCTCTCTCTCCTCTCTCCTTCTTTCCTGATAAAGTCTTTCTTTCCCCCTAAAACCTCATGAGCTGGGCCTCCAGTGTCTTTCTTTCAGCATTCTTCTCTTATAGATTCCCACCAGAATGGACCATTTATCTCTGCTTACAGCACTCTAGAGCTTTTCTAGCTCAAAGTTCCAAATTCTTGCACAGTCCTCCTGGAACCCAATTCTAATAGCCTAAGCCGCATATGATCAGAATTATCATAGCGATGACCCCACTCTCTATTCCAAGGTTTTGTACAAGTTACCATTTTCTCATGGTTGTGATAAAATACTGGACAAAAATCAACTTAAGGAAAGAATGGGATCTTTTGACTCACAGTTTGAGGATACAGTTCATCGTGGCAAGGAAGCCACAGTATTAGGAACATAAGGTACCTAGCTGATCACATTGCATCTACAGTTGGGAAGCAGAGAGTGATGAATGCTTATGCTTTACTTCTCCTTTTGATGCAGTCCAGGACACCAACCAAGGGAATGGTACTGCACACAGTTAAGGCCAGTTTTTCTCCCTCAATAAGCCTAGTATAGATGATTCTTCACAGACATTCCAGAGATTTGTCTACAAGGTAATTCTAGATCCTGTCAAATTTATTATCAATATACAAGCAGCCCATTAATCAAAGCAGAGTGACTAAATTAAAGGTAGTCCTCCACAACACAGAATATTTTACAGTTGTTAAAAAGAATAAATTAAGGAACAAAAATGTTCATGTCAGCACTGTCTGCAATAGCTCCTAGGTCTACTAGTAGATGAATTCTGATATATTCACATGATGAGGTATTATACAGTCATCATATTGAATAGCTAAATGCAAGTGCATTATGAATGCTATAAATAATGTTATAGAATACCATTGAGTAGTTTCTTTTCTATAGAATCCCCCCAAAAAGGGCCAAAGAAATCTATGTTACAGTCAGGATGATGGGTACCCCTAGGAGGAAGCATAGGTGGGGGTGTCTCTGGAGCACTGGTAATATTCTATTTTTGTTGTAAAAATTTTTTCATATGTATTTTACACATGTGTTTGTGCATGTGGAGGTCAGAGAACAATTTGGAGAGTAATGTCTTTCCTCACACCATATAGGTTCCAGGGATCAAACTCATGTCACCAGGCTTCGTGGCAAGTCCCCTTATTTTCTTAGTCATCTTGACAGCACAATAGTCTGCTTCTTGATTGGGTGCTGGTTGCATGTGGGAATTCATTAAGCAGTATACTGATGATTTGTGTATTTCTCTTGGTCCATTTTCTGATGCTTAGAACAAAATTCCTGAAACTGGATAATTTAGAAACAAAATAAATATATTTGGGGCATGGTTTTGAAGGCAGGGATGTTGTAGAGCATGGCTCTGGAGTCTTTTAAGCATGTGGCACAGGCCTTCTTACTACAGCATAACACAACAAGGCAGGAGACATCACATGGCAGGGAAGACCTGTACTAGTTGAGCTCTATTTCTTAAAATTCACTTAAGGCCATCATGGGGCCCTCACTCTGATGGCCTTTTCTAATTCTACTTACTTACCAGAAGCACTTTCTCTAAAAATCATTAGCATAGGAATGTCAAGATTACATTTTCAACACATTAACTTGGGGGTGGCAATTCAAACGTACCACCATTCAAAAGGTAAAAGAGCAGGAAGTGAAACAGCTCCCTGGGCCTTCAGCACCATATGATAGTAAAAGTAGAATGCAAAAAATAATATTATCTAATTCTATTTTCAATGTAGCACAAAATAAAAATTCTGCAATTGTCTTAAAGTGCATGTGAATATGCATATATATGAGGATATAAGTAGTTCTATGCAGATTTATTGCAGAGAGTAAAAATATGGAAAGTCTTATAGTGGGTTAATATGACTTCTGTATATGAGGAAGAATGGATGAAGGCCATGCTAATGCTGGGGAAGGAAAAGTGAAAAGAAAAAAGGTATGGCCTTGCTTTTAAAAATATATACAATATGATACCATTTATGTAAAAACTGTTACAGAAATTCAGAAGTCCTACCATGGTTTTAAAATTGTGGTGTAATAAATGACATACATTATATAATTCAAATGCATTGCATATTATGAACATTTAATCATTGGATAAAAATATGAAGGCTAAAGATTATTAACAAATACTAAGAATGCCATGTATCACACTACAGAACACAAAAACTCTATTTATCACTGCTAGTAATATAGCAACTCAGACAACATGAAAATCCTTTTACTATAATCACCTAGATACACTGAGTAAAATCTTGCATGATTATTTTAAATGTACAACGAGGCTCACAAATAATAAAAGCCAACCCCTAGGTGCCAGAAACAATTGGGAAAAAGAAAAAGCAGAAGAGTGAATGCTTGAGATAACAAGGGGTATTTGTCTCCAGAACCTAGGGGTTTGGGATTTAATACCCCTACATAGGCCCAGGAAATGAGGCTTTGGGCTCTAGGGGGTAGAGAATTAAACTGAGAACTTCACATAAAGCCAAGACCCTCAAAGAACTATTTTATTTATGAAAAGATTTAAAAATGAGACCACAGGGCAACTGGGCTTGGGTGGGAAAATAATAAAAGCTCTCCGAGAATTTAAAACCACAGGACTACAATTTACACTGCTTTGACTCTACCCACATAATTCAGAGACTCCAAACTAAAAAGTTACATAAGAACAGTTCCTTAAGCACTGATACCCCTTTGCCAAACAAAGACATGGAAGAAAAGCTCCCACATCCCAAATATCATGGACTGTTCCAGACATACAAACATGTAGAACAACAAAGTGCTACTAATGATGAGTTCACAATGAAAAATTACAAAGCCCACAAAAGTGAACAACCCAGACTGATCATGTGTCTGTACATAGTACAAACACATAAATAGGTTCTCCCCAGCAAATACATACAGATCATACAAGAAACACATAAAGTAACCAAAGAATAGAAAAGAATCAATCAAACTCTAAAAATAGAACTCTGTGGTGGGGAAAGATTTTTAAAAAAGAAAAAGAATAACAACAATACCCAAAACTCACATAATATATCTTGGCATAAACAATTTTCATTTATTTTTGAGATTGTAATTACATCATTTTCCCCTTCCCTATCTTATCTCCAAACCCTCCCATGTACTCCTCCTTAGCATAAATCTCTAATATCATTATGGAAATTACATAAAATTTTCATTAAAATAGGTGAACAAAATTTAGAATTATTGGGAAATATGTGTATGAGCAGGGAGAGTCACTAGAGTAAAGGCTAATTTATAAATGATGCAATTCTTACCAAAATCCAATAGCTAATTTCACAAAAATCAACAAGCTGAGTCTAATGTGTGTACAGAGGGCAAAAAATTCAAAGAGTCCAGGTGAGTACGGGGTTCATGCTACCAGAAAGCAAGAAAAGTA
Organism: Mesocricetus auratus; assembly: GCF_017639785.1. Classification (NCBI taxonomy): domain Eukaryota; kingdom Metazoa; phylum Chordata; class Mammalia; order Rodentia; family Cricetidae; genus Mesocricetus; species Mesocricetus auratus. The sequence continues at coordinate 20,273,789 of NW_024429188.1, read as the reverse complement.
TAAACCTGTAGTATTTAATACATGAAGCATTTGTGAGAACATAGCTCCCGAGATCAGTGGATGGTAACAAGGAGTCTAAAATGAGACTCACATGCTTGTAGGAGCTTACTATATGACAGAAGTGTCATGATAAATGAGTAAAAACAAATAAATTATTCAATAAATACCCCTAAATCACAGTGAATTAAGCAGATACATGCTTTTGGAAAGCAAAATAAAAAATAAAGAAGAAAATCTTTGGAGAACCCACTTGATTCTCATTATTCATAGTATTTTGGATCTATGCATTCTAAGTGAATACTAGATTAGAATGCTCCTTGGGGAAATATAGCATTGGGTTCTTACCAGGCTTTGGACACCATTTCTATCAACTGATCAATATACACCTGTTATACAAGTATTTCTCTTTAAATAGAATTCATTTACTGTGTATTGTCAATTCATTAACACTAAACTTATGCCAACAGTACTATTACACATTCTTGAATTAGTTTTATTTTACATATGTATTTTCTTCATAAGATACCTCACAGCTTTCTTACACTTAAGGAATATTAAGAAACACTTCATCATTAAGTTTCGTAGCCATTTTCAATAGCAAACTCTCTAAGACACACATATACACACACATGTACACGCACACACGAAAAGAATGATGCATAGTTTTTCTAGAAAGACACTTGATTATGATCTGAAAACTTAAACAAAAAGGCAGAGTGTCGCCTTGTTTGACCTCAACTGGGACCACCCATTTGACTTATTTTTTCACCATCTTTGCACATGACAATTGTACATATTGATTTAGGATTACGAATAAGTTTTAGTGAGCAGGAAAATTGGTAAATATGAGATCTGAGCATGAGGATCAGCACCTATATAGTTTTTCTAGGGTTCCAGAAAAAAACTCTGGGAATAAATAACCAAATGCTATTCACAAAATAACAAAAACATAGTCATCAGAAACTACCTGAGGCTTTAGACATTTCTCAAATCCTGCATTATCAGTCAGTTTTAAAGTTTTAATATGAGATAAGAGGAAAGGAGTTTTGTACACATAGGTTGAAGACCTCATGTTTTTCTTCATAGCTGCTGCCCAGCCCATCATGGATGGCATCATTCCTTAGTCAGAGGACTCTGAGTTACTTGAGACAGGAGAAAGCTATGTGAAAACCAGCACATGCAAGAAAGGCTGAGTATAGTCTCTTTTGTTCTTGATTGTGGTGTGATGTGAGTAGCTGTTTGATTTCCTGCCTTGACTTCCCTGAAAAGATGGACTGAGACCTGCAATTGGAAGCCAAATAAACTCTTTCCTCCACTGTGATGTTTTCAGTCAGGGTATTTTATCTCAGCAACCAAAACATTTTCATGTAGCAGTTATTTCTGTTGTTAAAATTCAGCATAAAGTTACAGGATTCTTGTGAACTTCTTTTTAAAGTTTTATGGTAAATCCATAGTTCCTATTACTTTTTAGTCCTCATTAATATGGCTAGCTTTTTAGTTTTTTATTTCAGTGCTGGGGCTCAAACCTAGTTCCTTGTGCATATTTATTTTGAACCTAATTGCACTAGATTTAGAGAATGTAATATGTTTCTCATTGATTGGTAATTGTGGACTTTTTTGTGGTCAGTTTTTATAAACGTTCCTGTGTGCTTAAAATATGTATCCATTAGAGTTGATCTTAAAAATCATTCTCCAAAAGTTGATTTGAGTTCCATAAATGTTTGCAAATGCATATGCACATCTATGTAGTATACATTTGTATACATTCACATGGCATACCAGGTTGATTAGTTAGGCTGTCCAGTCTTCCATACATTTATTTTGTATTTCCATAACAAATTGTTGACAAAAGTATATCACAAAGCTTCCTCTATCAGTTAAGCCCAGCATTGATGCAGATTTCTGTATTAACTTTAAAGCTTTGTTGTTAGATGCATATACATCTACAATTATTTTTCTTCCTGATGAATTATTCCGTTTAGCATTTAGTAATGATCTCTTTTAAGCCTTCAATAATGTTCTTTGTATTATGAACTGAAGTTCCCAAGGGGAAGGGAAAAAAAGAGCTGTACCTGTGTTAAACATTATACAAGGCCAAACGACTTAATTTTGTGATTATGGAAAATTAAAATGTTTCAGCCAAAGTCAAATTATTTTGGGATATTTTCAGTCCCTTTAAAAGCCATGCATTGCCCATTCCTAAGTTTGAAAAATTCCCTGAATTTGAGAGAGAGCAGGGGAGGGGGCGTACATGGGAGTAGTTGCAGGGAGGAAGGGAAGAGGAAACAGGGTATAATTACACTGTAATTTCAAAAATGAATGAAAAGAACACTTTAGATGAATTCTTAACAAGCCACTAGCTTCCATCAATCCACTCTAACAGTGTCATCCATAGTGTGAGGCCTATGATGAAAATTTCCACACTTTGCTCTAACTCTCATACCTGATGTTTTCATCAATGTATTGTGTTTTCGCGAATGATTTTCATTTTTCTGTCATTGTAAAACTTTACGAAAATGTTGCCATGTTTGAACATAGAAGTAGAGATTATATTTTTCTGGGCATGGCCATATATGTTTAAATAAATTATCACTCATTCTTTGAGGTGTAAGTTGCGTTTTTACATTGACAGCATTAAACCCTATCTTGTTTGATGCTAGTATTACCATCATTTAAATGATACTGTTTTCCTGCCCCAGAGGGTTTCTTTTGCTTTTCCACAAGTTTGTATATTCATTTCAAAAGATATCTGATATATTCATTCATTATTTCCAATATATGCAGCAGGCAGGCTTGTATGATCGGGTTTCTTTTTCAATCTAGAAGTTCTAAAGCTTTAAAAACAATGAAATACAGCCTTGCCCTTAGACAGAAATCAATTGTTTGTTATGCAATCAGAACAGCAGAATAAGTTGTATCGTACACATAACCAAGGCCCTGTCTTATCAGTCAGGTTGTCAGACAATATTAATTATAGGGCTCAATCTGAACACACTGACTTTGGATTTCCAACAAACATGAAAAATAGGGCTATTGATGTTGTTCTCATAGTATCTCTCAAGATTCTGATATAACCTTATCCCTGTAGGTGGTCCCCCACCATCTGAAGATCGCTGGTTATAGAATCTCCAAAAATGATTACAGTTTGATGATGGAAACATTTTATTTCAATAATGATTTAGAATTCCTCTTATCCTCATTAACTCACAGATATTACACCTAATATTTCCTCTCATGCTCAGTGGGTTCCTTTCAGTATGCTTCCAAATTGCTCTAGCCTACTGGTTAGGTATCATCTGAGATCAGCACTAGGCTCAAACGCAGTTTATCACCGGCAGTGTGTGGATCCCAACATTGGAAGTAAGTCTCATCAACTGATATCTAACCTAGTCTTATCAATAATGGTTTGCCAAAGACTGCCAACAATGCTGTGTCTGCTTGTGGTATGAATTATGGTCTACTTTACTCTACTACTATGGATTTCAAAGGTCCTGGTTAAGACTGCAATTTGGGGTCAGCTGTTTTTAAGGAGGCTGGGGGAAGTTTTTGTTTATCTTGATCAGGACGGCTCTCTGGTTTCTCATATTTATGTACTACATAGAAAGCCTTTAAAAACTCATTAAAGTCTATGCTTCCATCTTTGTTGAAGTCCATTATGCTGGCAAGCTCATCAATTTGGGAATCATCAATGTGAACATTGTAGTGAGTATTGAACAGTTTCCACATGGTCCGGAATTCATCCATGGAGATCAGACCTAAAAGGAAACAGGAAGAGGTTAAGTGCTTAATGTTAAGACCCTCCCCTGAAAGAGTATGGGACAAGCCACACTGATTGAACAGCCCCAAATACAAGTTCACTATATATGCCTGATAATCAAAGCACTGAAGCAAACAGAAGAATAAGATCACACATGGAAGAAACAGTATGTCACTTGCAACTACCAAGGATCCTGGGAATATTCTAATGCCCAAAATAGTAACCGGCAAAGAAATAGTGAGTGGATGTGGACAAAGTTCGTGTAGAAATTATAAGAACTAAATTCCAAAGGTGCAAGGCTCAGAGAAGGATGACAGAAGAGAGAGCAACATTAAAGCAGGAGAAAATACCCTGAGACTCACTAAGATGGTGTGTGTGTGTGTGTGTGTGTGTGTGTGTTTGTGTGTTTGTGTGTGTATGCAGCCCAAGCCATACTTGGCTCTAGAACCAGGCTGGCGGGAAAGCGGCTCTAGAACCAGGCTGGCAGAACGGCTCCTTCTAAAGGAAAAAGCTTCTCTTAACAGAATGGTTGTCAGAAGCGGGATTGAATTTCCACGCAAAACAACAAAAGCTTTAAAGGAATTTTAGAAACAGAAGAACGGAGAGAAGCATAGATTTCGGTAGCAGCATTTTCTCAGGTGTGCTCTGTTTTGCTAGCGACAAGTCGAGATTCACGTGGCTCGGTTACCGGAGTCTTCCTGACTCAGCATAAAAAGAAAAAGAAAAAAAAACCCAGCAAGGGTGTTTTAAGAGACTCTGCTAACGATTGAAAGGTGTGTACGTACAGCTGGAAGTGGCAGCTTTTGCTGGAGGTCAGCATGGACTGAGGAGGTAAGCTGCAGTCACGCTTACGCCCGCCATCTTGAAACGGCAGTTTAAAACAGCCGCGGTTTTACAGATAAGACACGTGGCCAGAAAAACATAAAGATTTACAGTAAAGTCAGACTTGGATAAAGAAAAACTTCTAAAGGTTTACAGTGTGTTTAAAAATATACGTGAGATTGAGAGAGAAAATGAAACGGCAAAGTGGTATATAAATACAAAAGCCGGCGTTGTGGTGGCGCACGCCGGTAGGATTGCTCCAGAGGCAGAGGCAGGCAGGTTTCCAAAGAGAAACCCTGTCTCAGAGAAAAATAAATAAAAGTGAAAGAAATAAAGTAATCATAGATAAATAAATAAGCCACGTAAAGATGGAAAATACACAGACAGTCTGGATACTGTACGCTATTATGTTTTTCAGTTTTTTCATTGCTAAGGAAGGAACAGCTACTGAAGTACACTTGATTATAAATGCTGCTGAATTAATCCAACTTCTATCTTTTGAAAATGCCTTGACTTCAAAATTTAAGTATAAGGATATGTTACTTGGAAAAGGAGTTTTAATTTATGTTTCCACAGAACATAAAAAGCTGAGGATTTCTTCCAGACTTCTGTGGTTTGACGAACCAAGACCCCCGGAAGCAGTGGACCAGGTGTTCCAACAATCGAAACAGCGAAGATGATGCAGTCTTACAGACCCCGAAAATATGGACTTATACAGGTTTCTGAGTTTTGTCATGATCCCCATGGTGTGAACAGCGCCCCCTTCCAGCAGGAAGCAGTTTGGAATGAGCGACGTCCCAATTCCCATCTTGTTTATAAATCTTTGTTTTCATTTAAATGGGATTGTTTATAATTGGCTAGTGATCACAGCCAATCTTTTTTAATGGTAAAAAGGGGAATTATGGTATGGGTATTGTTTTTCATTTATTGAGACAAAATCAAGGTCAATTTTGTGATGTGTATATTTCTCCTCTTGATTAAGTATTGTGCTTATACTGATCTTTTACAACGTAATGCATAATTGAATACAGACTATAGATAGGTACTTATAATAGAATTTCTAGTTACATAAGTTAGGTTTCTAGATATACAGAAATATATTTGAGATGGACAGTCTTCAAACCTCTCAAAGACCTTCAGAACATGGCATTTAAAATGGTTTAGGGTTTGTCTTGACAACGAGAAATGTCTGATCCTGGCAGCACCAATTACGTCTGAGAGGAAGATGGGCATCGAAGAAACTCGTTATAAAGTTTGCTTTCAACATGGCAAGATTAGCCATTTGGGCAAGAAACTACTCTTGCCTAGATTGTTTGACTGTTGTTGTATCATCTGGACATGCAGGACCCACAGGAAAGTGACTACTGAACTCAGTCTTACAGGGTTCCTGCTTGATGAAGAGTCTACGAGACTTTCTGCAGGACAAAGAAAAATGACTGACAGACTGCCAACGCAGATAGACAGTTTGAAATTTCCTGCTTTGCTGAGAAGTGTTCCAGACACATTGTGGCCTATGGGCTGAAGATGGATGCCCCAACGTTACAGAGGAACTTTGGGTGACTGTCCAGGCAGTAAGATGTCTCTGTCAATCCTAGTGTTTATATATTATCCTTCTGTGGTCTTTGATGGAGTTAAAGACAGATAGTTATAATTATAGTTTTCCTTAGTTATGATAAAAGATAAGCTACATATAGGACTTTGGACTCACAAGGATGGGATGGATGATATTTTCTTTAAATCTTGCTAAAATATTGTAACTATGTTCTTACTTGATAACTGTTCTGTCATATACAATTTTACTATGTTAAAATTAAGACCTTTCTTTTGTTTAAACAGAAAAGAGGAGATGTTGGGGAAGTCCTGTTATTTGCCTGTGCATTTGTTAATAAAGTACTGTCTGGCCAATAGAAAACCTAGATAGGAGGGACTAGGAGTCAAGGAGGATTCTGGGAGGGGAAACAAAGAGAGTCGACATGTAACCGCATGGGGTAGGAAGCCCGGGACTATTCTCCGGTAAGAAACATACTTAGATTAACAATTATGGGGTAATTACTTAAGGCAGAGCTAGCCAGTAAGAGACAAACAAGGCCAACAGCTTCATAATTAATATAGCCTCCTGTGTGTTTATTTGGGACTGATATGGCTCTAGAACCAGGCTGGCGGGAAAGCGGCTCTAGAACCAGGCTGGCAGAACGGCTCCTTCTAAAGGAAAAAGCTTCTCTTAACACATACTGAATATGCTGAGGTCAGAGGAAAACTGGAGAGAGTCAATTCCTCCTTCCACCCTTCTACCCCATGAGTCTTAGGGATTGAATTCAAATCATCATGGTCAGCAGTGAGCACCTTTGCCTGATGACTCATCTCATAAACCCACTGTTGCTGTTTTTATACGCAATAATCTACTTCCATGGTTCACTATTTGTAACACTATAAATCAAAGGACCCAGATACAGGTATTAGGGTTCAAACTTCAAGCTGAAGAACAGAAAAGCCATGAACGTAGTGGGACACTAGTTCAGGCTGAATGGGCTGATCCTGCTGACTCTCCTCAGCAAGGCTGGAGAATCCTGAGACTTCAATGTCTTCCTATCCTCACTGTGACTGGAAAATGAATGCCTGATACTGAGACCTTCCTACTGTCTTATATATCTCACTAATGCTGGAATTAAAGGCATGTGACCCCAGGTGCTGAGATCATCTTTGTGTGAGCTGTTTCTCTTTAGGACTGGATGAATCTTGTGTAGATCTGGGTGGCCTTGGACTCACAGAGATCTGTCTACCTCTTAATCCTGAGTCCTAGGATTAAAGGTGTATGCAACCACCTCATACCTTCTGGCTGCTGGGATTAAAGGTGTGTATCACCACTGCCTAATCTCTATAGCTTGTGGCTGACTTTGCTTTCTGAATCCTCAGGTAAGGTTTAATAAATAATATATCATCACAACTATTGATACTTTTTCATACTCAGGTGTCTCTGCACAGAGGTTGGGGTGGAGGCAGTGTGCTGAGGATGGCACCCAGAGCCTCATACACAACAGGCAATCTCTAAAACTGAGCTATAGTCCCAGATCTGCATTTTTAAAGTTAGAAAATAATCATATATCAAAGCTAAATCAAAACCAAGTTTTCAATACCTTAAACAAAATTAGAACTCTTTTTCATATTAACTAAGCCTTGTGGCTAAGACCAAGTGAAAGTGAGCTGTATTTCTCATCTTTGCTGGTGGTTTATATAAAGGAGCTATTCCTGTGAGACCAATGACTACAATGGCTTCTGTAGAATTTGTGGCCAAACATAATTACCAATAATATTAAATACTAGCTTATTTTTTCTCTTCACATTCCCCCAAGTTTGGATGAAGAATGAAATCGATGAAAACTGAGTCCTGAGTTCAAATAAACAAACTAGCCTTTGCTTTGTATTATTCCTGAACCAATCGAACTTCAGTATTACCCCTGAATCAATCAACACTCAGTGTTAGTCCTGAAACAATCAATGCTCACTTACCTGAGTGATCAGTGTCAATGACATTAAATATGATTTTCAGGTCAGATCGGTATCTGTACAGAGTTTCAATTAGACTAGATTTCATCTAGGATTAACAATACAGATTAATTTTAGCAAATGTAACAAATACAGAATAACCTAGCAAATTCTTTTTCCTTTCTTTCTATCTTTTTATGGAGCCAAGGGATAAAGCCAGGGACTTATATGCATGCTAGGCAAGTGCTTTAGCACTGAACTAGGTCTTAAGACCACGAATTGGTATCTGAGAAAGCAAGCCATCCCTTGGTCTAAGCACTTTGAGTCAGATTAAAGACTTGCTCATGTGTTCTACAGGGGCAAAGAGTCAATAAAACAGCAGGAAATAACAATTGCAAATCTATGGAAAGTTCTACAGGATTGCTCCATTTCACCTTCTATGATCTTAAAAGGAACAGAAAACAAAGAGATACAGCAATTTTCCCAGAGGTAAGGTAGCTACTGAGTGATATTTAGATCTTAGCCCCTCTGTGCTAAGGCTTTTGATTTGAATCACTGTGGTAAGCTGTCTCTACCATCCAAGGCCTTCTTTCCATGGATATTTTTCCCATCTAGCCTACGTGTTCTCTCTGTTCTTCTCATCTTTCCTGAAAATGATCACCTAAGTCTTAGTTCCCATCAGCTCAGTGTTATAACTAATTATTCATGAATTGCTAACTAGTTAGATGGAATCTGATCAGTATCCTTGTGGTACTGTCATTTTAATAAGATATTTTATATCTTTTAACACTTTAAGGCACATTCTAGGGTATGTCAGCAAGTCTGTACATGTGTGTTGAGTATTTGAATGGTATTTTTTCTGAGAGAATGTTATGTTGTTGTATCTGCCCTTTTACTGGACAGAACTTTAAAATAACAATGTCAGATTTTACGTACATTTGCTTACAAACCTTTTGCTTTTTTGTGTGTTCTAAAGAGAATACACATATTTCCCAACCTCCTCACCATATTCCTTGGAGATTCCCTTTTGGCCTTCCTAAGACTGTCATTCTCAATCATTAGATAATTCCACTCCCTACTTTTGAAAGCACTAAGTTGCCTAGAGGTTGCCCAAGGGGTGTTTCGAGTGAACCCAATTTTTAGCTGTAACTAATATGTCACTCACCTCTTTCACAGGTTTTTCAATGTGGACATCCTCAAAGCTGGACATGTAGTCAACATTTCCATCATGATCTATGTTTACTAGGTGTGAACTCAGAGATCTCCATGGTAAGTTCAGCCCCAAAATGCTCTCCATAGAAAAAGCCCACTGGGCCAATGAAATCCTCCCTAACAGCAACAACAAAAGCCCACAGATTGGTATATAATTTGACAAAAGAAAGGCGCAAGCTCTTTCGAAGAGCTAGTGGCAGCCTGGATTTTGAGACCTGAGGGCCCATGTTCTCCTTTATGATCTATCTGACCAGGCCCCAAAGTCTTGAGGGAAGAATAAGTAAAGAAAGTTTTTATTCTATAAATCTTACTGTCACATGAAAGAAATTCCACTTGTAGCCAGGCAGGCAATTGGAAGGCAGAGGCAGGCAGATCTCTGAATTCAAGATCAATCTGGACATCCAGGACTATACAGAGAAACCCTATCTTGAAACCCTCTCCCAAAAAAAAGAAAGAAAAAAGAAAGATCTTTTTCCCTTTATCTAATACACAAAGTAAGGTATTACAGAAGATTTGAAAACATAGAAGAAAAATTTACTTTCATTTTAACATTTTAGCATATCATTCACCTATTTTTCCCAACTATTGTTTTTATTTACTATTATATTGTAATTTGTCAAACTACAGATTATTTTTATTTTTCCTAATTATTGAAGATATATATTCATTGAAGCAACTTTTTATTGGGATCAAACCTAGTATACACAATAGGCAAGCACTCTACCACCAATCTATATTGCCAACCCCTGACTTTTGAGACAGTCTCAATAATGTAACTCAGGCTAGCCTTGAACTCGCTATATAGCCCAAACTGGCTTGAAACTTGTAACCTTCTTTTTATCCTTTTTGACAGGTATGAGCCACCACGCCCAGCACTTAAATGATTTTGAATTAACAATTTTATTATTTCTAGTCTTTTTGCTAAGCATGTAAGTACTTACACATAAATACATATAGTCTTTTCATTTTTAGACTTATTTTATGTGTGTGACTGTTTTGCCTGCATGTATGTCTGAGCATCATATGTGTATAATGCCCATACTTTGAATACAATATGTAGCTGAAGTGGCCTTCAACTCTTCATCCTGTTGCCTCTGCCTCCCCAGTGCTAGGATTACAGGCATGAGCCACCATATTCAACATTTATTCTTCATTGTCTAAATGGTTTGACAAACCATGAAACCAGGTCTCAGGATGCAGCTCAGTTGGTAGAATGCTTGTCTAGAATTTACAGAGCCCTGAGTTCAATGCCCATACCACATATCTGACATGGTAGCATAAATTGTAATCTCAGTACATAGGAGTTGTAGGCAGGAGAAACAAAAATTCAGGCATTCATTCTCAGCTACAGGGAGAGTTTGAGCCCAGATTGTTTTAGAGATCTTGTCTCAAAGTTTTTAAAATAAAATAACACTAAACCATAAAAACAGGATAAAATGTATTATTTTTTTTCTCATGACAGGGCTTCTCTGTAGCTTTGGAGCCTGTCCTGGATCTCACTCTGTAGACCAGGCTGGCCTCAAACTCACAGAGATCCACCTGCCTCTGCCTCCCGAATGCTGGGATTTAAGGCATGAGCCACTACTGCCCAGCCAAATAATTGTTTTTAAGTGAATTATAGGGTATCTTTATTGAAATAATGAATTACGCTGACTGGGTTTTGAATGACAAAACAACTTGGAATTGCTAGTATTCACAGCAAAAGTCAAACTTGGTGTTGATATTCTAATATTTGACTATTTCATTCATTTTTCATATAAACTTATCAATAAGATCAGCCCTTAATTGTCCTTCTCCATATCATTGTTAGGGTTAAACACAAAGGTTATGTTGACCTCCTAAAATATTCTGTCACTATTTTCCAGAAGAGGCAGTGGAAGTGTTTCCGTGTTGTCTTCAATGCCTTCTGTAAAGCTGAGTGGAGCTTTCTGAAAGCAGGGCTTTCTTATAGAAACTTTCCAATTTTCTATTCAGTTTCTTTAACAGTTACAGAGTCATTAAGACTTTTGGTTTATTTATGTATGTTTAGTGTGTGTGTATATAGATGTATATATTGTAGGAATGTATTCATTTGATGTGAAGTTTTAAGTTATTGCTACATAGATTTTCATAATGTATCTTATTATCTTGGTGCTTATAAATCCTATAATGATATCTTTCTATCTGACTATTGGTTATTTGTACTTGAATGTGTGTTCTCTAATTTGTGTGCTTACTTGCTCTTCTCTTTCTGTATTCATTTTATCAAGTTTACCAGTTTCTTCAAAGAACTATTTTTTATTAGTTGATAACAGATTCATCTTTTAAAATCGATACATTCAAATTGTATTCTGTAAACTTTACATGGTAAATTTCCATTGTCATTCACCTTGAATATTTTAATTTCTACTGTTATTTTTTCTTTTGTTCAAAGATTATTCAGAAGTACATTTCTCATTTCCAAAAGTATATGTGTGTGTCCCTGTGTCCATGTACGTGTTCGTGTGTGTGTGTGTGTGTGTGTGTGTGTGTGTGTGTGTGTGTGTGTGTGTGTGTATTTGGTTATATATCACAGGCTGGCGCCAAACTCACAATTCTCTTGCCTCTGCCTTGAATGTTGGGATTACAGGCATATGCCATCAAAAGTGATTTTTATAGTTAGATTATATTGAGCTGTAGCACTACACACAATGTCAGGGTATTATCTTTGGTCTGTCTCTTTTAGTTACTGAGGGAGGAGTGTTAAAAATCTCCCACTATGATGGCAGAGTTTTCTACTTCTGCTCATTGCTCTGTCAGTGTTGTTTTATATACTTTGAGGCTGTGTCAGTAGGAACATAAACATGTAGAACAAATTTGACTGGTAAATTAAATGTTTGCTATCATGAAGTGTCCTTTTTCATGTCTAGTAACATATATTTCCTCAGAGTCTATTTTGTTTGCTATTAACAGAGTAGTTCCAGCTGTGTTTCTGTTAATGTTTTCATGTTATTTTTCTAAATATAACTTTCAATCTTCATATATGTGTTCCAGTATCTACTGGCTTTTTTCCTCAGTTACTGATTAGTGTATAGGTCTAACTGCTGTGTCTTTGTAGCAATGTGTTTCCTCTCTGCCTGCATTTGAATGTCTTCTTTCCTATTAGTGCTCTGTAGCTTCATTACAAGTGAATGCAAGTGCAAATTTATTTAATTTGTCCTGTTTGAGAATCATTGTTCCTCTTTATTTCTAGGAGGCTGTCATCCATTCTGGAAGAGTTGCAGACATTTTCATGTTAAATATAGCCTGCCTCCCTTACAAGTCTCTTCCTTCTGGTATCCTGATATATGTTAGACTTTGAAACAGACTGCATGTTTGTTGAACATTCTCCTTTTGCTGTCCATAGCAATTTTTTTGAGACAGGGTGTGACTACATAGCACAAACTTGCCTTGGGGTTACTGTGCAGTTTAGGCTAGCCTTGAAGTTGCTATCTCTCAATCTAATTCTTGAGGATAATCTTCTCTTTAGCACATTCATTATGAACAGTCTCTTTCTCTCTCTCTCTTGGGTTTTTTTTTTTTGAGACAAAGTCTCATGTAGCCAAGCTGGCCTCAAATTCCTGCCACCACCACCACCCAAGTGCTGGCATTACAGGTATGCAGCACCAGCTCTGTTTCCTCTTTATTTTAACAAACATAGGGTTATAACTATTAGATACTTCTTCAAACCATATCATATTTCAAATCTTTCAAACACACATATGTGGCTCTCATTTGTTCCTTTCTTAGACATTTTATATTTTGCATTTGACAATTCCAACAGCTGATTTCCATGGGCAAACTAGCTGTGTTATTTTCTGGTTTTCATTTTTTGTGTTGTTGACTCTTAGTCATCATCATAGCTCACCTCATTTGTTTAGTAGTCAGTCCTTAATTGCAAGCTCATACTAATTGATGCTAACCTCTGAATGTACCAGTGGCTACAATTAAGGATGTTTTTCTCAAGGATGCAGCTGGGAACACTATTTAGCCACTTTGAAGGTACCGAAACCCAAAAGTCATTTTTTTTTCTCTTTCTATCACGCTAGAATTTTGTGCCAGAATGGTTGCTAGAGCAACATTAGCTTTCATACCAGGACAGTCTAGCATTTGGTGCTTGATGCTCCAGGCTTCCATGTGTGATTCAAATAATCTTTTTGTTATGACTTTTTAAAAACAGGATCTCTCTGTGTAGCCCAAACTGGCCTCAACTCATAATTCTTCTGCCTTTGCCTCAACCTGGGAATCACAGGCCTATGCCTTTATACCAGGCAGAAAAGATTGTTCAAAAGAATTGCAGTCCTGAGACTAAGATACTGTGAGGCTGACAAACACATTGCAATTCTGCATCTTCCAGCATCTGTTTCTTCACAGGCAACCAGAAGAGAAGTCTAATTCAGGGTTTTTAGTATTCTGAGTTCAACGAAGCTTACTGAAAAGGAGATATATTTTGATAGTTTTCAGTGAATAATGGATTCTTTATTTACTAGCAATCCTTTCTAGCAATAAAGAACTAAAACCTATCCAAGAAAACCTACTCTGTATATAGCCAGATATGTTGAGAAATGGTAAACAATTTCTTACCTGATCTGCTGTAGTCTCGGAGCTGGAAAGCATTGGTGAGATCAGTTTTTCGTGAAAGCATTCTTTCTTTTAATATCCTGAAGGCATTGAATTCCATAGTATTCACCCTGTTTTAAGAAAACAGCATTTCAGTGAAACTTCATAAATCATTTTGTTCTACTTAATTTTAATGTGCTATGTTACCACATACCAGTTTCCACTTTGAATAAATTGTATTCATAAATACTATATTGTTAGATGGTAAATGTAGCATATTTGTGTGTGCATTTTGGAGATTTGGTAAACATTCGAAAGATTATTATTATTTGTGTATTGTTCCTTTTTCATTTCTTGACATTTTATGTTTTGTATTTGACAACTTGATGTGGTGAGGGGGTTGTGTGCTGTTCATGTGTGTAGCTCAGAGGACAACTTCGTGGAGCTGGTTCTCCCTTGTACCTTTATCTATGTTCCAGGGCCCGCTCAAACACAAGACACTACGTTTGCACAGCAGGTATTTTTACCTGCTGAGCTGTCTTGAGAACCTGAGAGCTTAAACTAGCCTACAATCCAAAATCCTCCTGCCTCTGACTTCCATGTGCTGGGATTACATGCATGCACCAGCATGTTCAGCCATTTGTTTTATATGTTGTATTTCATTTATGACCCAGCGTCACAGTCTCAGCAATTACAACAGCCACACATAGTGTTTTCCTGCATTTTCTTTTTGAAGATTACAGATAGAGTTCTCTGGAATTTGAAAGATTCATGTGAATAATTACTTGAAAGCAGGAACTTGTAATATGAGATATTGAAATTCACTGTTACATCAGTGCTGCGGAACAATCTTTTTGTACACTGAGAATATTTGGTGCTCTTGTTGGTCTAATAAAGGTCTGAATGCCCAATAGCTGGGCAGGTAGAGGTTAGGCAGGACTTAAGGGAAAAAAGAGAGCATGGGGGGAGGGAGGGTTGAGTCACCAGGAGACACAGGGAGAAGCAAGATGAATATGCCATGCTGAAAAAAGGTAGCACCATGTGGTAGAGAGTAGATAAGAATTATGGGTTAAGTTGTAAGAGTTAGTTAGTAACAAGTCTGAGCTATCAGTCAAGCATTTATAATTAATATTATGTCTCTGTGCGTTTACTGGGAAACCAGAGGTCCTGATGGAAAACTCTACCTACACATTAGTGGAACAAAATGGGTTCTGAATGTGATAAAAGAAGACATGCACATGAGTGAAACATAACAGGATCTTCAAAAAATAAATCCAACTGTTATGAGAGCACATACGGCAACAGAGGAATAGTGTAATTCAGTAGAAAAGACAACCTTGATTGATGTTAGATGCTACAACACTTAGTTAACTGCGTTAACATTTGAAGGAGGAACAGAACAGTCCTGAGATACAGACGTCTTCAGTGTTCACTGAGTAATGATTCTAGGATGCAAAAATTGATTTTAAAAATCTAAAACTTCTCTCTAGTACAGTCAGGGCTACACAGAGAAACCCTGTCTTAAAATACAACAAACAAACAAAAGATAGATTTTCAGAAACTAATTTTGCCATGTGGTCATTGCTGGGCTTATCATTTAGGTTTTGTGAAGGAAATAATCTGGTTTCATTGTGACTTTTGTTCTTAAGGAAGCAGACTCTCACTTCTTTCCTAACTTAAAGCCATGTTGAGGGGCTCCACCCCTAGTTCCTGGGTTAAAGTGAATTAACCCCTATGTTGGAGCATAGGAATCTGTTATTTGAAAACAATGATGATACCATTTATAAAGATGTGTAGTACCCATGTTCTGTCTGTTAAAAAAACTATCTACCTATGGGAAGTCATCTTGACACATTGTTTCTGGTTTGGTCAGTCATTTGTCTAACTATGTATGCAAGGTGCATTCTGGCTGAGCCTGAATTACACTGTGGATACATATATGTGTTTACATGCTATTAGACAGAAGGCACTGTACAGAGGAGTGTTGCTCTCAAGCAGTATTTGCAAAACATACAAACTTCTATATCTGAAAAAATAAAACAGGTTCTTGTTGCTATATGGCATTCACATAAAAAGTTCCAAGGGTTCACAATTTCCTTAAACAAACTGACAATATATTTGCATATAACTGATATACAACTTCCTATATACTTTAATTTATAGATTAACTAATTTAATACAAATAGGTGGTATATCATACTATTTGGGGGATATGATAAGAAAAATGCTTGTACATTTTCAGAACAGACTCTTTTCAAAAATGTTTTCACTGTGGAGCCCACTAATACAAAGTGTATCAAAAACATAAAACGGCAGATGCAAATACAATCATATGAATAATTGCAGCATATGTAAATAAATTAAGTAATCAACTAAAAAAGACAGAGATTATGAGACTCAAATGAGGTTTCGAATGAAGAGTGTCATGCTAATAGGAGACAAAACAGACATTAGATGAAAACTGTACCAGAAACTGAAACTAGAAACTGTAACTGAGAACTAGAGGTAAAGGCAGGTAATTCTTAATGATGGAGGGTAATGAACCTAACAGCAGAACCTAAAACTACATGAAGCACAAACTAAAAGAATTAAAGAAACAGATGACTCAATAATGATTGCTAGGAACTTCACTGGCAGAGCTGCTCTTAGTCACCTGGGACTGGTTCTACTTGGTCACAAATATAGTCCTTAATCCCACATGATCACAAATACAGTCCTTAGTATTTTCAGAGCTATATACCTTTGGTGAAGAGGGCTCAGGCATGATGTACTAGTTACTTGGTACTGGAAAAATTTTGGAGTTGAACCATAACTTAGTCTGATGTAAGCTCCCCGGTTGCTGCCTTCTTCATAATAGTTAGAAGCAGAAAATACAGTAATGACCTGATTAAAGAAAAAGAGGATCAGGTTCATTAAGTTAATTCTCAAAAGGTCATTCAATAAAATCCAGAAATAGCTCAATTCTCAAAAAAGCCCCTCATAATCTCTGCAAATTATCTGGGTCTGACATCATTTCATATGATTCCCTTGAAGGAAAAGAAAAGTTTCAGTCATTGTCTCCAGTACTAACTCCTATCTTTTTATCTAGTATACCAGGGTATGACCCTGAACTCCCACACACTATTGTAGTGGAAGATCTTAGAATACTCTTTAATGTTTACTTTCATAAATTCTGATTTTCCATGAAGATAAATCCCATAGTTCCGTTCCCTGTGATGTTCAAAGGTTCAAAATAAAATTTGGTTAGAAGCTCATTCTTTCTCTTTTGCACAAAGATGAGTGATTTAGAGGGTTCAGAGTTGCACAACACCAATGTTTTAAGAGCAGAGACATGATGGGGCTATGGCTACTACCTTAGGAAGAAATCAGCCTTGCAGGCATGGTAGGTACATTATAGAAACATAATACTTGCTGCTGACAGGAAATCTGGCTTAATCTAGTTTTGGTCTAAAAAGGATGTCACTTCAGATGAACCATTGCTATTTTCTAAATAATACTTGTCTTATTCATCTTGCAGTGTTAGTATGAGCCAAAAATGAATTAATAAAGTTAAGAACATCAAAGTATTGGGATAGAAGGAAATGTCAAAGGGCTCCATATTCATTATTACTTATTTTTATTCACTATGGAGAGCAAAAGAAGCAGTTTCTTAGTACTCACCTCTTCTAGCATTATTGACACAACTAAAGGAGAAAAAGATACTCCATTTTCATGACAGTAGCTAAACTGACCACAGTAAGCAACTTGCTAGTGATCACCTCCTCAGTGAGTTGAAAGAAGTGTGCTGTGTGTTTTCTGTCCTATACAGGGAATGTGTAAAAGAAGAAAGAGAGAAAATGGGATTGTACATACTTTTTAATGAGAAGTGCAGTCTGTGGGAAATGCCACTGTGCATTATGAGGATTGGCTTACACTTAGCAAAAAAAAATGAAGTAGGTGTGCACATGTGTGTGTGTTTGTGTGTGTGTGTGTGTGAGAGAGAGGGGGGGGATACTTAGTGTCACTTATGGTTTAAAGTAATGTATTTGGGTATTGGTTGGAAAATGGTACACTTGTGATGGTTAATTTTGTCAATTTGATCAGATTACTGAGCAGAGCATAATTATGGGTATGTCTGTGAGGACTTTTCTGGAGAGGATTAATAGAGGAGGGAAGATTTCTCCTGAATATAGATGATGCCATTACTTAGGATGGGGTCCTGGACAGAACAAAAAGGGGAAAAGGGAGAAAAGGATGGTGTATGCCTTTAATCACAGCACTCAGGAGGCAGAGGCAGGCAGATCTCTGTCTATAGACTGAGCCAGGGCTTCATAGAGAAGCCCTTTCTCAAAAAAACAAAAAGTGTGTCTGTGCGGGGGAGAATGTCAGCTGAGTACCAGCATCTCTCTTTACTTCCTGGTCATCTGAGATGTGAGAAGCAGCCTTCCACCATATCTTCTCCATCATGTGACTATACACTCAAATTGTGAGTCAAAATATAACCTTCTTTCCTTAAGCTGCTTCTTGTCACTTGGTTATAACAATGAGAAGAGTAACTAATGCAATCATACATCAGAATTTCTGATCCTGGGAGTTGTGAAGATTGAGGAGTAAAGTAATTATTTCTAAGGATAAGAGAGTGTGAAGCCCCTTCAGTCTTTGTTTTCTGTTTGGGAGTAGTGAAGACATCACATGGCCTTTTAGGGAGGACAACACTGTGCAGAGAAGACAAGGCTTGTGGCAAGGATGTCTATGAGAATTTCAGCCATGATGCCAGCTCACCTTTCCATCATGGCAGATTTCATATCCGTCAGGTTTGCACTCATGAGACCTAATGAGCATCTTCAATTGGTTTTTATTAAGAATCTTTGAGGTAACGTCTGGTCCAAAATAGCAGCCCCCTCCTCGGCTTGTATTTGGATAACAGCCTTTTCTGCCTCTGGGGTCACTCCACAGAAGGTCAATAATCTTGGAACAATAAAAAAATTAGGCTTCTACTTACAAGTAACGGTCTATCATCTTTTTTTCTATTCCAACTTATTTGGCAGAAATATTAAAGGTATCTGGTGATACAGACATGAACCACCATGCCTGGCTACATGTAGAAGAGAAAGTAGTGCCTACCAATGAACACATATTAGGTGTTCTTAGTATATTAAAAGAGATTAGATGGATCTCCCACCCATTGGTCCAGGTTTTTTCTCTATTGAACTTATTACAGAGGCCTAATATATGTTTATTGGAAGGAACTACATTCTCTTATGAATTTAGCCAGGCATGGTGGTTCATTTTTCCCCAAGAACATCCCCAAAGCTTCTTTGACCATTTTTCCCCATAAGAACATTCTCCAATTCAGCAGTATGTTCATCCATTGACTAGATTCCAACAGGTCTTCTAAACACACAAAGATGATTTTTCAGTTTAATATTTCCTTTGGTGAGTGGAAGAAGTAAATCCAGGTCACACATTATCCAGGACTGAAGACTCAAATTTCTAATAATGTTTTCACAGAAAATCAGAGGCCATGGAGTCTCTAGTCTACATCTAATATTGCACTCAATTTTTTAAACTACTAACAAGTACTTAAGAAAATAGTTTAAAAAACAACCAAAAAACAGAAGAATCTTTATCACTAAAGACAGTGACAACCTTGAGGAAACTGTGTCTCACTTTGGAAATCCCTCAATCAGGTATTTGGGTCAATTAACTTGCAAAGTATGTCAGGGTTCTAATAGACAACAATTCTTTTTTCTTTTGGTTTTTCAGGGTTTCTCTGTATTGTTTTGTGGGCTATCTGGTCTCGAACTCACAGAGATCCGCCTGCCTCTGCCTCCCGAGTGCTGGGATTAAAGGCGTGTGCCACCAATGCCCGACTAGACAACAATTCTTTTTTTTTATGATTTTTTATTCTTTTTTTAAATTTAGATAAGAAACAAGGTTGCTTCACAAGTCAGTTCCAGGTCCCTCTCCTTTTCCCTCCCCTCCTCCCGTGCCCTCCCCCATCCCCCCCCCGTTATCCCCTCATTCCCCCAGGGAGGGTGAGGCCCTCCATGGGGGTGTCCATAGTCTGTCATTTCATATAGGGCAGGGCCTAGACCCTTCCCCAAGAGTTCAGGGTGAGAGTGCACCTCACATTGTTCTATGGGAGTCCAAAGTCCGTGTGTATACTTGGTATGGGTACTGATCTGCTGCCCAAGGCTCAATAGATTACCTAGGCCTCCTCACTGACACCCAGATTCAGGGGGTCTTGATCAGTCCCATGCTGGGTTCCCAGGCTGATGCCTGGGATTCAAGAGTTAACCTTTGTCTGGTCAGCTGTTTCTGGGGGTTAAACCAGCCCAGTCTTAATCCCTTTGATCATCAGTCCTCCCTCTCTGATACTGGCTTTCTTGAGTTAAAGTCTAGTATTTTCCATAATTTCTCTGTTGTTCCTATGTGTGCATAGAATTGAATCCAGGGCCTCATGTAGGTTAGGCCAATGTAATATTTCTGAGCCACACCCGCAACCACTCCACATCTACATATTCCTTTGGAGAAAAAACACACAACTGTAATTTTCTATGTGTGTAGAAGCCAGGTCTATATCAGGTGTCTTCCTCAACTATTCTCCTCTATCACTAATCCATAGCTTAGCAATTTAGTTGGACTGATTGGCCAATGAGCCCCAGCAATCCACCTGTTTTGTATTCCCAAGTGTTGGGATTACAGTTGAGTAATGCCACAGCTAACTTTCATGCCAGTGCTGGGGATATGAACTTAGGACCTCATGGTTGCATGCCAAGCACTTTACTGACCGAGCCATCTTATCAGGTACCTTCAATTGAAAATCTCTAGTTATTCTAGGAAGTTCAAATCAGGTCTTGAGAAGAAGTCCAGATACTGCTGTTCCACTAAACTGGACTGTGCAACCATTTATAGGTTTGATATAAAGGGAGACCTGGAGATAAATGAGAGATAGAGAGGACAGAGTGGCAGAAAGAAGAGCAAAAGTAGAAGAACAATTCTGAAATGACCGGTACCTAGTCAGAACTAGAGACACTCTGTACCAAGTTCAGACCAGTCAGAGTTTTGATGACTAGTTGAGGTGAGAATTTAAATCTTAAAGAAGGGCTGGAGAAATGGCTTAGAGGTTAAGAGTACTGACTGCTCTTCCAGAGGTCCTGAGTTCAATTCCCAGGTGGCTTACAACCATCTGTAATGAGATCTGGTGTTCTCTTCTGGCCTGCAGGCATACATGCAGTCAGAATACTGTATACATAATAATAATAGAAGGTGATTTTGTTAGGAAAGGATTAAATTTTCAATTCCTATATGAGCATAGTAGTTTATATGTAAAATTTTACTCTGGGAAGCATCCTAACTTACTCTTGATGTATATATTATACATTATTTTATATATATAACCCTACATAGGAATATAAATAGGAAAATATTTTGCATATGATAATGAATGGACATTCCATGATAAACTATATGAAAGTAAACTTTCATAGCATCTTTTTTCTTCCTTTTTACCACTACTACCAATAATCAAAGTTTTCAAAAAGTAAATGTACATATGAGAGGAACATGGAGGCATATGCTATAGGGAGGCAGAGGCAGAAGGATTACAAATTCCAGGCCAACCTGAACTATGCGGCAAGTCCCTATCTCAAAAAAACTAAAGACTAGCATGTATAGTGTAATATTAGAGTGCTTGCCTAGCCTATACAAAGCTTGTGTTTAATCTCTAGCACTATAAAAAATACAAGTAACATTATATAGACTAAGCAGGATATAGCAATGTTTAGGTCATAGATAGATACATAGACCTAAAGCAGTGGTTCTCAATCTGTGGATTGTGACTCCTTTGGATGGTTGAACAACCCTTTCAAGGAGGTATACTAAGACAATTGGAAAATACAGATATTTTCATTGTAATTCATAACAATGGCAAAATTACAGTTATGAAGTAGTAATGAAAATAATTTTATGGTTGGGGGTCACCACAACATGAGGGACTGTATTCACAGGTTGCAGTATTAGGAAGGTAGAGAACCACTGAATTAAAGGAAAAGAAGCTATGAATTCAAATGAAAGCAATGGGTCCATGAGAGGTGTTTGAGGAAGGAAAGGGACAGAGTAAATGATGTTATGATCTTAAAAACTTTAAATAATTTAAAAATACATATTGCTGGAACTCCATTGAAGCAGAATAAGTACCAGCCAAAGGCTTCTTTTTCGGCAGTTATCTGTGTTACTTTGGGTAAGTCACTTTACTTATTTGAGTCTTTGTCATTATCAACAAAACAATGAAGTATCTATTATTAATTTTTCATTGACTTAAAATCACAAGAGCTAATGGTTTTAAGAAATGAGTTTCTTTTTCAGAATCCATTCCATGAGTTCTAGGTTTCTTTTTTCAGTCTAGAAATATACTAAATACACTAGAAATATAGATGAGAAAATGATCTATTGTGCTTACAAAAGTGAAGTCATTTTAACCTGTATTTTGTAAGGTACAACATCATCACTGTTGATGAGTTGATGTTACCCAGCTGGTGGAGATTTTGGTTACTTACTTGTTCCCATTCATGCTTTGTTAACTGTTCTGAAGGGAAATTGTCTGATTCAGCCTTCCCAGGTGTAGCAATGCTTGACCCTGTTTTATTTTTCTTTATGTTAACGTCATATTCTCGATTTATTGACATTGGTGGCATTAACACAGATCTCATCTGTAAAACGTAGAATCATGCTTTAGTTAAATACTGTATGCAGTCACTTCAGTTCTAGTTGGGAATTTGTCTATACAGTGAATCAACTTTGAAAAATATTCATTCCCCTTTTTTCATCTCATTCATCTCATATGCTTTGTTAATTTACTAATGTCTATAAAGTGGGCTTATTAAAGTGTCTTTATGTATTTTATAACTAAAGATGCTACCTTATGGGAGAAATTTCAAATGAGAAATTCTAATGGTAAACTATATGAAAGTAAACTTTCATAGCATCTTTTTTTCTTCCTTCTCTATACTCCTTCTTGGGAATTTGAGGACTACTAAACCAGAGCCTTTGTCTTAAAGAATCTCATTTTTCAGCAGTGACCCCTATTCTCTTCACCTTACAAAAGGCCTTTAATGAATCTAGAATGGAGGCTGTCATCAGGCTAAATGACCCAGAAGGTTTTATTCTGTATTTTTGATACTTTGACATCTTGAGGTCTTGCTCATGGTGGAGACTGACACTTAAAGGGCATCACCATAGACCAGGGAAAGAAGTTACAAGAAAATTTCTATCCACTTTTATTTTGCCATGCTTTGGTCTTAAATTTCTAAAGAAGCATTCAACAAATAAGACATACTTATTACATCTCAGGTACTGGGGTTTTGCCAGGGATCAGAGAAGTACAAGAATATAGTAATAAAATACCATTCCCTACTTAAATTTGGTAACTTACGAAAGACATGTGTAAAGGTCTTGAGAGTGCACAAAGGGGACCTATCTAGCCTAGAGGTTATAGTAAGGTTAAAGTGCAAAGTTAATGAGAAGATGGTTATATTGTCATCCACATGTGTACAAAAGAATGGAGGATCCTAAACTTCAAGGTGCGACCAAGATCACATGTCTGTCTCTATCAGATCAAATACCAGTTTCAGACCCCAGAATGACTGGACATTTACAATTGGTCTTTAAAGATAGTGACTTAAGTTTCCCACTTGGGTCATATGCCATCATCTGTTCTATAGCGGCCATTGGTCCTCATGCTCATCTGGCACCTAGTTTACTTCTAGTCTTGGAGCTTCAGCTTGACTCTGGTAAAGGACGAAGATAGCTCTAGCTGTGTGTAAGGTACAGTCCAGGAACCCTTTAGTAGGTATGGAATCTTACAGACACCATAGAGCCAGTTCCTTGAGAAGGTCTATACAGGCTCTTGGCCCGGCTGTGTTGTATTGAATGACTGTTCAGAGTTAAAATAATCTGAAGACAGTTACTATGCTCAGTTGAAATAAAGGGGCAGAATAACAATTCAGAAATAAATTTTATTGCCTCTACTTATATGAGTACCTAGAGTTCATACAGAAAATGTTGTTCATCAGAGCTACAAGGAGAGGGAAGGAGGCATTACTGTTGTATGGGCATGGTTTCAGTCAAGGAAATTCTATGAATGGATGGTGGTCACAGCAATTGAAAGTAGCACAAGAGGAATGGACTCAGTGCCAAGAACCTTATACTTACAGAAGACTACAGTGCTAAATTGTGTTTCTTTTTGCTACAATGTAAGTAAATTTGTTTAAACTTTATTTCTAAAAAAAATCTCACCTTTAGAAACTATCTGATGTGCTAATTTTCCATTTTAAACAGGATTTCTTTTGTAAAAATGTACTGTATATAGAAAAACCACCTAGTTGTCATGCAATCAATCATAGCTTTTCTTAAGACTTTTACTAATTTTCTCAACTACACCATCAAAGCACATAGCTATTTAAAATGACAAATGAAAAGCAGCATATATTCCATTATAAATCTGAGACAAGATACATGCATTTATCACTTCTTACTTTATTTCTTTGTATTTTGTGGAGTGTATTCAAGTCTGTGGACTCTGATATCCCACCATGTATGACCAGGATTTCATTGTCAATAATTGTACCAATTGGGAGCCAGGTATAGACTTCTTCCAAGATTTGCAAGATTTTTCTTCCATGTAGCTGTAAGTAAGAGCTTGAGTAAGTTTTATTTTCCTTATATGTTCAGTTAAGTGAATAGTCTCAATATACAGACAAAAAACCCTAAGCTTTCCATGCCAAACAAAGGAAGCAGCCAGGGAGCTTATCAACCAACAAGAAAGTATTTATCACGGAAAATTTCATTCTGTATTTTTGACATTTTGACATTTGTGGGCCTTGCTCAGGGAGGAAACCACCCCTCTCAGGCCTAATTCCTAGAGATCTTAAATGACTAATTTCATGTACAAACCAGATATTTCAGATTCCAACCTAAGGAATTCTTTTATTAGACTCTAATGCAGGGCCACTACTCTGGTGTGCTAATCAACCCAGAGCAAGATAGTAGACAACTAGTGATAACCCTCATGCCCCACAGCTGGCTGCCATTGTTCCAACTACTCAGCTTTCAACACTGAAGGTCTTTGCCCTTTCTTTCCTGTGAACCCTAATTAATGTCCTTGTCTGTATTTTCTTCTGCCTCTCCCTGTCGGATTCTGGTAATTGAGGTATCCCCAGTGTGGCATGCTATGCTTCCGGCATGTAAGTAGCTGAATAAAGTTCCTCCATCATATTGGTCATTTCTCTGTTTGCCTGTTGTGCTACACCTGAATAAAAAATTCTGGATGGGTACCTTTAAACCAATGCGATATATTCATAGCTGTGCTGAAACCATTCCAACAGTCATAATGAAAAAGAAAATCTAAGATTCTATCATGGTGAGGGGTTCCTGCTGTGATTATTATTTTATTGGCACAGATTCTAGCTAATTAGCCCATCACCTTTCTAAAAGTAACAATCTGGTCTTCATTAGCTCTTTCCTTTTTCACAGCAAAACAAGTATGAGTCTTACCTTGTATTTATGTAAAATTTCTTTTGTGAAGCCATACCTGAAAAATAGATTTCAAACTATTAATTATTGCAAAAAGGAGAGCCATTGATGTCTCACTATTACCAAATATTAGGAACTCAAGAAACTATAGATCTCAGTTGAAATGCTTAGCAGAGTCTTTCTGGAACATTGTGAGAAAAACAAAAGCAACCAATTTACATGACCTCTATTCTCAAGAAATCTAGAGTATGACCAGGGCAAGAAAATAGATACTTGTGGAACAACTGTGAGACAACTTAACAAATGTGTACTATGGGATATGTAAAGGTTACTAGTATTTTCAGAGGTGTGCAATGACAGTTAGAGGAAGCTGTATGGAGAAGACTTCATCTAGCTAACATTGCTCAGACATCTGATCATTCAAAATGAATCATCAGGAAAAAGAAAACAGTGAAAAAGACAAAGAAAATCACACGAAGTAAGTTGGGTATTCATGCCTTCTCTGACATGGATCATATGAATGAATGACACTAAAGGGTTTAATAGAAAGTATCAGGAATTTTAATGCCTGGCTAACAAAAGCTAAGGGAGATTTTTCAATTACTTTTTCTTAATATAGGATAATATTGTGCACCCTTTTCTTGTAGCCCTTCCTGGACTGGAACTTGCCATGTCAACGAGACTGTCCTTGAATCCACCTGCCTCTGTCTCCTGAGTGTTGGGAGACACATTCAGATAATAATGTATACTCTTAATCCCCAACAGGAAAGTAGGAACAAAGCATACTCATCCTTATTTCCATGCAAACCACATCATGTAAGGTTTCTCCAGTATGATAACTGTAATTTTCAAGATGAATTCCCTCCCTGTACTCACCAAAAGCATCACATTGTTAGACCAACATACATCTTGCCATCTGTGGTGGTTTGAATGAGAATGGCCCCCACAGGCCATATATTTGAATGTTTGGTTCTCAGTTGGTGGACTATATAGGAAAGATTAGGAAGTGTAGCCTTGTTTGAGAAAGTGTTATCACTAAGGGTTGTCTTTGAGGCTTCAGAAACCCAAGCCAGGGTTTGTTTCCCTCCCTCCCTCCCTCCCTCCCTCCCTCCCTCCCTCCCTCCCTCCCTCCCTCCCTCCCTCTCTCTCTCTCTCTCTCTCTCTCTCTCTCTCTCTCTCTGTGTCTCCCCATCAGTCTGTCTCTTTCTATCTCTCTGTTTCTGTGTCTTTCTGTCTTTGTCTCTTTCTCCCTGATGTTTGTGGATAAGATGTAAGCTTTCAGCTACTTCTCCAGCTCCATGCCTGCCAGCCTGCTATCATGGACTCACTCTCTGAAACTATAAGCAAGCCCCCAATTAAATTCCTTCATTTATAAGTTGTCTTGGTCATGGTTTCTAGTTATAGAAATAGAGAAATAACTATGACAACATCCTTACCCTTCTGTCCCTCTGTGCCATCCTTCTAGAAAACTTCCTCCCTTCCATTTTGTGACAGTAGATTTTCAGGGTGCTGTGAAACAACCTCATAAGTTCTTTTCTTCCACAAAACCTTTATTGTTAGAATTCTTTCATTTTCTGTCCTAGGCCATCTGTTACTTCACTTTCTTTGTTAGTACTCTCACCCCTACCCAGCCAGGGTTTCAATTACTATCTAGTGTCAAAATGTAGGATGACAGTCCAGGTTACACTTCATTTTTTATCTTTGGT
Organism: Mesocricetus auratus; assembly: GCF_017639785.1. NCBI lineage: Eukaryota > Metazoa > Chordata > Mammalia > Rodentia > Cricetidae > Mesocricetus > Mesocricetus auratus. The sequence continues at coordinate 20,246,738 of NW_024429188.1, read as the reverse complement.
CCCATACTCAACAATACATCAAATAAACCTACCTCAGACTGAATCCATTTCCATTCAGAATGACACTGTTATACCCTTTAAACTCAAGCCTGCTTTTCCTTGATTAATTCCTCTTTCCAGGCCTCCATATCAAGTTATTGGGTGCTAAACTGTTATTGCCAAAATTCTTAAGTATATGTTTTGGCATCTCCATTGCTATCATGCTAGCCTAAATAAGAAGTTATAATTTCTTCAACTACTTTCTAATTGGACTTCCTATATCCATTCATGGCCTTCTTCCAAGTTACTCTTCTTTTTAAAACAGGTGTAATATTCTTCAATGATATCCTCTCATCCTTAGATACATGTTCATATTCCTTCACAACACTCAACCATCTTTTACATCTCCAGTCCTACCAGGAACTGTTTTAGTTGGGTCTCTATTGCTATGATAAAACACCATGACCAAAAGCAACTTGGAGAGGAAAGGTTGTATTTCAGCTTACATGTCCCAATCACAGTCCATCATGAAGGAAACTAACCCTGGATATGGAGGATCCCTGTTTACTGACTTGCTCCCTATTGCTTGTTCAGCCTTCCTTCCTATAGAACCCAGGAATAGGTTTCTGATGACACCTCTAAATTCTTGTTCTTTATAGCTTTTGCATTTGCTTTTATACCTTGAGAATTAGAATGGAAACTCTGAACTTGAGTCAGGTGTTGAAACTACCCAGAAGACAAAAGTGATTTGCTAAGCTTTGCACACAATATCCAAAAGCCTAAGACCCAGAGCATAAGACATTCCATAACCTCTATTGTTCTAGAACAAATTGATTTCTGTTTTCCATAAAAAGAAAAGAAAAAGAAAGAAGGGAACATTTATCACCTACTGTGCCTTTCAGGCAGAATTCATAAACCATTTAAGCAGTCTTTATCCCTCAAATCTCCAGTGAGTCAGATAGTCCAAATGCTATGTTACAGCTGTTCTAAAAAGTGTTTATGAACAACTATGCCGGAAGCAATTACCAGGACACAAAAAATACACACAGCAATGTAAAACATTATGCTAGCTTCTGAGACAGAATTTGAAGCAAGTCAAGAGAAGCAACAGAAACTTCCCTCTAAGTCTGTTCATACAACCTATAAGACATACAAAGCTGACCTAACATGCCTACTCAGCATGCAGTTTGGACCGTGAAGGGTAAATATGACAGGAAAAAAAGAATTTAATAAAGAGGAAGAGGAAACACAGGGCTGGAAGGAGAGATAAGAGGAGAGTTTCAAAGAAGCTGATACTTAGCTGAAGGGCAGGTTGGTGAACAAGGATGAGAACTTGGAGATTTTCCTTGAGATTCATCTTATCTCTCCTATACAACCGAACCTACACTTATCAGTTCAGAGCTAAACATAGCAGCAATTCCACAGTGAGAAGAAAATTTAAAGTCAATGTTACCTCAGATTCATCATAAAGTCTTCATGGTTCCCCCTATTCAGATGCAGGTCAGTGGGGTAGACAAGAAAACTAACAAGCAGGATCATTAGGATCTCCATGGAATTGTTCCCTCGATCTACAAAATCACCATTAAAAACATATGGATTGTTCTCTGAAGGCAGACCATTCTGGGGAAAGAAAGGGGAGAAAAGAAGAAGTTAAAAGAACATTCTCTTAAAAGTAGGGTTATGTGTTTGTTCCTGCAGAAACAGAAAACAGACCCAGTCATTGCTTTCACTGGGAAGAATCTGCTCACTGGTTTGAGATTCTTCCAGGGCACATATCAGCAAGGGACCTGGAACCAAAGAATAAGCTTGGGACAGGAAGATTTCAGGGAGGATGGGGATTGCTTATTCTGCCTATCACATACCATGAGTTTTTTTTTCTGGCAGGTGCTAGGATTTGTGCCATTGTCAAAAGTAGATACCCTCATACCCTCGTTGGGGAGGAGAAACTGTGAGAAGAATATATTGTATGAAAAAATCCAATAAAAAGAAAACACATAATGTAACTACCAATAAAGTGCATAGTCTTATCTTGCCCTTTTCTCTGAAAAGTGGGAAACTTTTACCCAGGGAAAAACACTAAATTAACAGTTTGAGCATTTTCATTCAAAGGACCCAATATTTAACTTCTATGGGTTGTAATTATCTCAATTTGCAAAGTGGAGATGACAATAGATCCCTTGCTAAATCACCTGTGATAATGGACATGCAAGAACGCAGGCAAGAGGGGGCGTGGTGGTGCATGCCTTTAATCTCAGCACTCTGGAAGCAGAGGCAGGTGGATCTCTGTGAGTTTGAGGCCAGCCTGGTCTGCAGAGTGAATTCCAGGATAGTTAGTTCAAACTGTGTAAGAAAATCTTACTACTTTATTTCAACATTCCACCATTTGTTAGCATTTTAAATCATAAATTTCAGTATGAAATGTAATTTAAAATATTATAGGTTATAACACATGATTTAGGGATTCTAAGAATCATTTATACAGTGTAACATGTTCTGAAGGCAAGTCAAGGAGGGAAGCAGTGGCATATTGTAATGAGATGATTAATATCACAGTCCAGCCCTTCATATAACACAGTTATCTTTGAGAAAGTTTTTTCGTCTGAAAAATGGGAATGAAACCCCTCTTTAATTACCATGCAACAATATTTGGGAACTCAACATTATATGTACAAACAAAACCATGAAAACCATAAATACAAATAAAGATATTCGTTAATTATGATCTTCATGCTATTTCTAATTTTAAGATTGCATTAGTTAACATTTTTAACATTGTTTTTATTTATTCTTTGTGTCTTTCGCATCATGCTTCCTGATCCCATCTTCCTCCTCCCCAGAATAAAACAAAATAAAAATTAAAAGAAAAAAAGGGTGAAGGGAGAGAGGACAAATTTCATCATGGAAGCTGCAGTGTGACACAGTGTGTCATCCAGTAAACTCCTTTATCCATACATTTTTACGTTCAGGTGTTCATCGCGAAGAATAGTTTGTCAGTTTTAAGGCCCCTGGTTTCTGCTACACCATCAACTCTGGACCCTCACTGGGACTCTTCCTGCGCATCCCGTTGCTGCTCTGTGTTGTGGGGATCCTGCAACCCTGGATTCACAGGACCGACCCCACCCTCACCCCACCACCCCTCAGCCTCAGATCACAGATGGGCTGCACGTTGGCGTGGGTCAACACATAACCCTGGTTCTGGGTCTGGGTAGTTGCCGGGTTGGTCAGCCTGCCAGCTCTCCCTTGCCCTCACCACCCAGGTGAGATCTCCAGCATTTGCTCTGGTTAGTTCACCCCTTGAAGCAATGAGCAAGGGGTGTGACCAGTTCTCTAGTTTTCACATCCTCAGGGTAGGATCCCTTACATCTATACCTCGAGGACCAGCACTGCTGTGTTTACCAGGTAGGGGTCACTCTCTCCAGTGCTGCAGCTGATGAGGGGCAGAGAGAGCTCTCTTGCATTTAGGACTTCAGGGCCAGCTGACCTGCCTCAGGCATTGATGGAGGGGGGGTTTGGGGGCTTCTCTCCACAACCCATGCTGCCACATGACAGATGAATAATGGGGGCAGCGCTCCCATGCTCAAAATGGATTAGAGATAACTAAAGAAGAGTTGAAATATATTACTGGCTTGAAAGAACAAACAGAATTTTAAAAAGCAAAAATTATAGAAGTGAGAGCACATGGACCCCAGTCGTAAAGCTGGGGAACCAGCATTGAACTGAACCAAGCCCTGTGAATGTGGGTGCCAGCTAGGAGGCCAGGGCAATCTATGGGGCCTCTAACAGTGGAGCCAGTGTTTATCCCTAGTGCACAAATGGACTTTGGGAGCCCATTCTCTATGGAGGGATACTATTGCAGCCCAGATACACAAAAGAGGAACTAGGCCCTCCCCCAAATGATGTGACAGATTTTGATGATCCCCCATGGTAAGTCTCACCCTCCCTGGGGAGTGGGTGGGTGGTGGAATGGGCAGTTGGTTGGGGGCATTGGAGGATGGGAGGGAGAGGGAACTAGGATTGATATGTAAAATAAGATTGTTTCTAAATTAAATAAATACATTTACTAAAAAATTCATAAAGAATAAGTAGGAGCCATGCATGGTGGTGTATATACCTTGAATCTCAGCATTTGGGTAAGAGATAAAGGCAGGGGTAACAGGAATTCAAGGTCATCCTTGACTACATAGTGAGATCAAGGCCAGCCTAAGAAACATGAGGCCCCTCAAAAAAAGAAAAAGAAACAAAAGCAAAATATACACAAAGGAGTGAAAAAGTAGGAGCAAAGGAAAGAAAGTGAGGCAGGGAGAGAGAGAGAGAGAACTAAAAATCCAAGAAACTAATGGACTAATAATAGGCATTCCATGTTGGGGAAGGAGAGAACAGATGGAGAAGAAATAACTAAAATAATACTAAAAGGAATTTTCTATGGCTAAAAGACTTCAGGAGCTAGAGCAATGGCTCAGTGGTTCAGAGAGCTTGTTGCTCTTGCAGAGGATCCATGAGCACCCACATTGGGAGTCTCAAACCACCTGTAACTCCAGAGGAGGATAATTCAATGCCTTCTTCTGACCTTTATAGGTGTCCATATTCATGTGCATGCACACATGTTTGCAGAGACACAAACATACCAATTAAAAATAAAAAATTTTAAAAGGAAATCTCAGTTTGATGTTTGAAAGAGCTAATTACTCTTAGGCATAATGAGGGAGAAATCTCATTACTTGTTAAAGGTTTTAGAGATGTCAAACAGAAAAACAATAACAAAGGGGAAAGAAAGACTAAGCCTGGTATTATACTTATCATCCGAAGCAGAGGAAGGCAAAAGATGGTAGTGCTGTTTAACGTTTTAGTCTTTCACTTTTTGGCTTTTTGAGGGGGGGCACCACCTAGCTCCCAAAAAGCTCACACATGGAGGCTTATCATTACTTATGAGTACCCACTCTTAGCTTGGCTTGTTTCTAGCTACCTTTTCTTATCTTAAATTAACCTGTCTACCTTCTCCTCTGGGTTTTTAATCTCTCTCTTCTGTACATCTTTCTTTCACTCTGTGGCTCGCTGGGTGGCTGGGTGGCTGGGTGGCTGGGTGGCTGGGTGGCTGGGTGGCTGGGTGGCTGGGTGGCTGGGTGGCTGGGTGGCTGGGTGGCTGGCCCCTGAGGTCCTCCTCTCTTTGTTCTCTCATTGCTTCTTGTCTTTATCCTCATTTCTCCTTCTGTTTATTCTTTCTGCCTGCCAGCCCCTCCTGCCCTTGCTCCTGCCTCACTATTGGCCGTTCAGCTCTTTATTAGACCATCAAGTGTTTTAGGCAGGCAAAGAATCACAGCTTCACCAAGTTGAACAAATGCGGCATAAATAAAAGTCACACACCTGAAAATAATATTCTACTTCATGGTAGAATACAATCTACAAATTAAAGACAAAAAAAGGACTATGAAACAAGAATTCTATATCAACAAAGACATCATTAACATCTAAGAAGAGCAGAAAAATATTTACAGATATGTGAGGGTTCAAAGATTCTTCAGGGTAGAAGGTAAATGTGTAGTAGTTTAGTACCACAAAAGCAATGAGCATGTATACATGCAAATCAAGCAGTTTCAGGTGTAAGGAACAAACAAAAATAATACAAAGCCACTATATTCAATGAGCTTAGAGATAACCCTCATATGTCATCAAAGAAAAGCATTCAACAAAATGCAACAATATCAAATAAAATGTCTTCAAGCTCAGGAAAGAGTAAGAGGAAAGAACACTCTTGTGGAATAATCTTTTTGTACACTGTGAAAATGTGTCTTTGCAAAAGTACCTGGTGATTGATTTAATAAAGAGCTAAATTGCCAATACCTAGGCACAAAAAGAGGTTAGGTAGGACTTCTGGGGACAGAGAGGTCTCAGAAGAATGAAAAAAGTATAGTCACCAGCGAATGCAGAGGAAGGACATGTAGGAGGAGAGGTAAAAGCCACAAGCTACATGGTAGCACATAGATAAATAGAAATAGCTTAATTTAAGTTATATGAACTAGTTAGAAACAAGACTAAGCTAAGGTCAAGCTTTCATAATTGATAAGTCTCCATGTGCTTATTTCAGAACTGGCAGGCAGGACTGAGAAAGACTATTACACATGGCACTCAATGTCTGGCCATGTATATCCACATATGACCTAAGAAAGATTAAAAGTAAGTTTGGAACACAATGCCAAATGAGGCTTCCTTGTGACGAGGTCTTTTGGACAGGTTTGGCGTACAGAGACACAGCTACTGGCCACTGCCTGTGGGCTTGAACCAGCACCGTGTTCTAAGCTGAACAGTGCCTCAGCTGACATGATAGTTTAATATTTGTCTCACATGGTCAGAAAACATTGCAGGTGCTCAGTAAAGACAGATCCAGACGGAAAAAAATAAAAACCTCTAAACAGGTTACAGTGTGTTTAAAAATGTGCATAGGCTTAAACAAAGAAAAGAAAATGGGTATAAACAGTTATAGAAAAGATAGCTTATAAATAATAAGATAAAATATTTAAGGAGAGAATAAAGTAATATCAAAAACGATAAGCCACGTAAAGATGGAAAATATACAGAGAATCTGGACAGTATGGTGTCTTGTTGACTTTGAATTTTTTGATTGTTGATGAGTGAATAACAAACATCTGCTGAGAGACATGGGGATATAAGAGGGACTGCTAAATTAAACTAGCCTAGATGCTTTAGGAATGCCTTAACTTTAAAATGGAAGTCAGAAAATGTATTGCTTTGTGCAAACGGTTATGCTTTTGTTACCACAGAAAATGAGAGACTGTGGATTCTTTCAAGGTAGATAGAGATCAGATTTGATAAGGGAACCCCCAGCCCTGAAAATTCTAGCTATAAAGAAATAAACCTAGAAAAAACTACAAAACAGGTGACACATAATTTGCCTGCTCAAACATAAAACAAAAGTCATATTTGGCTGATTTGTGTACAACACACAGTCCATAATTGTGTTAATATAGGTATGTATGTTACCTTTAAAAGTTGGTATATTTTCAGAGCAAGGAGACCAGACACCAATGAAAACATGTGGCCCAGATGATCCAGCCTCTCAGAGTGCCTCTGCTGCAGTTTACTCAGAGTTCTACATCTAGAACATCTTCAAAGCTGCTGGCTAAGCTGGTCTAGCCTCACAGACTGTTCTTGCCAGTACAGCTAAGCCTTTGTTTTTCCATTGCATAGAGACTTGACAACAAATGTTATGGCAAGTTTTCCCAGGAGTTGACCATTAATCTCAAGTTTTCTCAGTAGGTGGGGTGAGTGGTTTTTGCTTGTTAGGTGGGCTATGGATGTTTGTCATCATTTAGGGGGGTTGGTTATACATTATTACTGGTCATAATCATGGAAAAAGCTAAACAAAGGAGATTAGATTAGATTCAGGGATCTCTTTCTGAAGGGAAAAGAGTGATTGTATAGAAATAATGATATAAAAGGGTGAATTGTTGAGACTCCTTTTGAACAACCACTCGTCTCAAATATTTTAACAGTGGTATGGATTTTTGTAAAGTTTTAATCCTTAAAAGCTATTTAGGATAATGGTAAGGATTCAGGCATTATGCTGGCCTTTTCCTGTCACCTGGCAGAATGCACTCAGGCAGTACTCTGGTCAGCCCAGGGTTCCATGGTTGTGTAGTCTGCATGCCGGTGCAAAGGACCCCTTTAAAAGAAAAACCCCTTAAACTCCCTTTCCCTGATCCTCTCTTTCCAGATGTTCCCCTGGGGCAGACAGGACTCTTACTGTCTCCCTCCCCTTCCTTTCCCCTCTCTGTCTCTGTGTCTCTTTACCTCTTTTCTATTTCCTTCCCCTTTCTAATGAAACTTCTCACTAAGCTCTGCGTGCCTGGCATGTTTGTCCCCTGGCTCGGTCAAACTCACTTGCTGTGGAATATGCCAAGTTTCCTCACATGCTTTAATCATAACAATAATAAAGACATTCAGGTTAATAGTCATCTATAACAATCAAACTTATAGCCATGTTAAGTATATTTTCAAGGTTAATAAGAGATATTTAAATAGATACATGGTCTTCAAACACTTTGGAGAGCTACAGAATATAGCATTTAAATGTTTTAAAACATAGGGCTTTTCATGACAGGGAGACACATCTGCTGCTGGCAGCACCAATTTACTTCATAAAAGGATGATGGGTATTGAAGAACCTCCATATGGAGTTTGTCTTCTTTATGACAAAAGCTAGCCATTTGAACAAGAAACTGCCCTTGCCTCAACTGATGACAGTATGCTGTCCAAATTGGGCAAGCAAGAAAGTATCTGCCAGACATTGGCAAGACAAGATAGGACAGTTCTTCAAAATTCCTGCTTCATAGAAAAGTCTGTCAGATATTCTAGGCCTGTAGGCTGAAGATGGATGTCTCAACATTGCAGAAGAGATTTGGGGTGACCGTCCAGGCAGCCAGCTGTTTCTGTAATGTATCATAATTTTTGAAGTTGCTTTCTCTGTACTCCCTATTTACTCAAGCAATATTTTATCCTTCTTTGGTCTCTGATGGCGATTGAAGACTAGATAGAGTTTTAAATTTGTTCTTGTTACCAAATTCAGAAAAAAAACTTACATTAAGAGATGTATAGCTTATAAGGCTGAGAGACATAAAAGCTTAAATTGTTCAAGAAAATGTTTTGGGTCTAAAAAGACAGTTTTAAAATGGTAATATAAACTATAATATAAAATGGCTTAGGCATAAAACTTTAAATTCATTAAGATAAGATAGATAATATAGTATTTTCTCTGAATTTGCAAAATGCTAATGGACTGGACATTATAAAGGTAATTCTTACCTGATAACTGTTCTTATTGTCTATAGTTTTACTATGTTAAAGACCTTTCCTTTTTATTTAGACAAAAGGGCAAAAATGTTGTAGAATAAACTTTTTGTACACTGTGAAGATGTGTTTTTGCCAAGGTGCCTTCTGATTGGTTTAATAAAGTGCTGAATGACCAATAGGTAGGCAGGAAAAGAGGTGAGGTGGGACAGAGAGGACTTGAGAGAAGAAGAAAGGTGGAATCTCCTGTCAGATGCAGAAGAAGCAGGGTGGGAAAAATGGAGATGAGGTAATGAGCACATGAAAGAACATAGATTAAAAAGTATGGGTTAATTTAGCTTATAAGAGTTAGTTAGAAACAAGTCTAAGCTAAGGGTGAGTTTTCATAATAATAAGTCTCCATGTCATTTTTTTGAGCTGGCAGCACAAAGAAAAATCTGTTTACAGAATACAGCTAGCCTTCAAATATATTATTAAACATAAATCAATATGAAATTATCAAACTTATATTTAAGTACTAAGCTAGAATTCTAGAAACACCAAAGGAAATTGTTTAAAATTATAAATACATTATTCAGACTAAATAGACAGACATTAATAAAGTTCAGGATCTAATAAAATAGGGCTGGGCAGGTAGACTGCTAGCTTGGCATGAGTCTTAGGGTTTTCCATTACTGTGAAGAGACACCATGAACTCAGCAACTGGCCTGCAGGCAGATATGGTGCTGGAGCTGAAAGTTCTACTTCTTGCACGCAACAAAAAGTCAACTGATGGTCATACTGAGGGAAGCTTGAGTAAAAGAGACTTCAAAGCCCACCCCCACAGTGACACACTTCCTGCAACAAGGCCACACCTCCTAATAGAGTCATTCTGTTCAGGGGCCATTTTCTTTCAGACCACCACAGCATTCATAAAGTCCCCCAACATCACACAAAACTAAGCATGATGGCAGTCACCTGTAATTTCAGCCCTTGAGACATGGAGGCAGGAAATCAGATATTAAAAGTCATCCTCAGCTACATAGAGCGTTCAAAGCCAACCTAAGCTATATAACATTAGGCCTTATCTCAGAAACAAACAAACGAACAAATAAATAAAAAACAAGAAATGGTTGATTTACTTAGTAAAGGAGAATCATGGTGTACTAGCTAGTTTTATGTCAACTTGACACAAGACAGAGTCATCGAGAGGAGTGAACCTTAGTAGAGAAAATACCTCCATAAATTCAGACTATAAGCAAGCCTGTGGGGCATTTTCTTCATTAGTGATTGATGTGGGAGGGCCTATCCTATGGTGGGTGGTGCCATCCCTGGGCTGTTGATTCTGGGCTCTATAAGAAAGCAGGCTGAGCAAGCCATGAGAAGCAGACCAGGAAGCAACATCCCTTCATTGCCTCTGCATCAGCTCCTGCCTGCAAGTTCCAGCTCTGCTTGAGTTCCTGTCCTGACTTCCTTCACTGATGGGCAGTGCTGTGGAAGTGTAAGCCAAAAAACAAACAAACAAATTCCTCCCCAACTTGCTTTTGGTGGTGGTGTTTTATCACACCAATAATAACCCTAACTAAGAAATATGATGTAAAAATAAATGAATAACTATTTAACAAATATACACAATGTATTAGAAATATCAAGACTAGGAAAGTCGCCAAACTAAAAGGGAAAAAGTTAACTTTTCAAACAAAACTTTTAAAATATTGTTTAAAAAGTCCAAATACAATAATAATACAAAAGAAAATCACCAAAACAACATAAAAAAGAAAGCAAAATAAATGGTAAAAAAGAATAGAAGGAAAAATTCAAACAAGCTAATGAGCTAAATTTTCAAATTAAAATAGTAAAGATGTATTAAAACAAAAACTCAGGAAATTTTATGTCTGAAAAAATATATAAATATGTTTAAACAAAGAAAACAATACAGAGAATCAATGTAACAAATGGTTCTTCAAGAAAATAAAAAAGACAGACAAACATTTATCCAAACTAATCAAAAGGCAGAGAGAAAACATGCAAGTTAACATAATCAGATATGAAAAGGGGGACAAAACAACAGACACCGAGGAAATTCAGAGAATCTTCAGGTCATACTTTGAAAACCTGTACTCCACAATACTCAAAAATGGGTAATTTTTTGGATAGATATCACTTATCAAATCAAGAACAGATAAGCAATTTAAATAGACCTACAACACTAAATGAAATAGAAGCAGTCATCAAAAGTCTCCCAACCAAAAAATAAATAAATAAAGTCCAGGGCCAGATGGTTTCAGTGTAGAATTCTACCAGAGATTCAAAGAAAATCTAATACCACTACTCCCTAAAGTGGTCTGAATAATAGAAGTAGAAGGGTCATTGCCAAGCTCATAACAACAAGACAAAACGGCAGCCCACAGACTGGGAAAAGATCTTCAGCACTCCCACATCTGACAGAGGGCTGATTTCCAATATATACATAGAACTCAAGAATCTAGTCACAAAACACTAAACAGTTCAATTAAAAAGTAAGGTACAGAACTAAATAGAGAATTCTCAAAAGAGGAATCCAAAATGGCTGATAGACACTTAAGAAGGTGTTCATTATCCTTAGCCATCAGGAAAATACAAATCAAAACAACTCTGAGAAACCATCTTACACTGGCTAGAATGGCTAACATCAAAAACACCAATGACAGTCTGTACTGGAGAGGATGTGGAATAAGGGGAACACTACTCTATTGTTGGTGGGAGTGTAAACTTGTGGGGCCACATTGGAAATCAGTATGGTGGTTTCTCAGGAAAATGGGAATCAGTCTTCCTCATGATCCAGCAATTCCACTGTACCCAAAGGAAGTACATTCATACAGCAAGGACATCTGTTTAACTATGTTCATAGCAGTTTTGTTTGTAATAGCCAGAACCTGGAAGCAACCTAGATGTTTCTCAATTGAAGAATGAATGGAAAAAATGAGGTACATTTACACAATGGACTATTACTCAGCAGATAAAAACAACGAAATCTTGAAATTCGCAGGCAAATGGATGGAACTGGAAGAAACCATCCTGAGTGAGGTATCCCAGTCACAGAAAGACAAGCACGTTATGTACTCCCTCATATACGGATATTAGACTTAGAACAAAGGACTACCAGCCTACAATCCACACCATCAGAGGAACTAGGAAACAAGGAGGACCCTCAGAGAGAAACACAAGAACTCCTGAGCAAATTGGGAACACAGGGGTGGGGGGAGGGAGGAGGAGAGGGAGGTAGGAAAAAGAGAAGGGGAGATGAGGAGGGGGAGGAGAACAAGACTGAGACAGGAGGGGAATAGAGGAGAGCAAGAAAAGATATACTTTAATAGAGGGAGCCAGTAGAGGTTTAAAGAGAAATCAGGCACTAGGGAGATGTTCAGAGATTCCCCAAAGATGACCCCACCTAAGAATCTAGTCAGTAGTGGAGAGGCTGCCTTTGATGCCCTTCCCCTATAATGAGATTGATGACTACCTTAATTGCCATCCTAGAGCCTTCATTCAGTAGGTGATGGAAGCAGAAGCAGGCACCCACAGCTAAGCACTGAGCCATACTTTTGGAATCCAGTTGTAGAGAGGGAGGAGGGATGAGCAGAGGAGTCAAGACCATGCTGGAGAAGCCCCGCCCACCCCCACACACATGCACACACATTCATACACATGTATGCATGCACAAACACCACCACCACTTCCCCACCGCACTCCCACAATTAAAAAAAAATAAGAAATCTTAAATTATACTGGACCTCTTCTAACTGTTAAGCCTCACAAGGCAATGGCTTCCAGAAAGACAAGATTTATTTGACTATATTTCTGGCTTGCTTGTTTAGGAGTAATCAAATTACTTTGCATAAGGCTCTGAGCAAAGTTTCCATCTCTAAGCTACTCTGAAAACCACAGGTTTCCGTAGGTGCTGGATATCCTTGTTTCTTTCTGTTCGGCACCACAAACAGCAATGGCCTATTAGTCTTTGGTGTCTGTTCTGTTCATTTTTTTTGGCATCACTGTGTGTGGTGCATACAGGAGGCTCAAGGCTCAGGTTTATGAGAAAAAATGAAATAAATTCTCAATATGCAAAAAATTACTTTGCATAATCTAAGTTAGAACCGATTTTAGTCTCCAAATAATAAAGGAACTAAGTCTCCTTAGTTACACGAGTCTCTACACTCTTTAGGCTCCTGCTACTAAGAGCTCTTTTAGTTCCTTTCGAAAGAGCAAAAATTATTCACTCAGTTCTGGTAAACTCAGATTTATGCTGTAGCTAATAAATAACATCACTTATGACATGGAGATTAAGCCAAAAATTACAGAAAACCTAGGATAACTACAATTTTCAAAAGCACTTAGATGATCTACAAGAGAAAAAAAATTAAGTAGAACATAATTAACTTGAATATATATACAAAAATGAGACATTTTCCTCTATTCTCGCTGATTTCCTACTGAAGCATTTTATAATAGATATCTGGAAGTTATTTCAACATATCTGATATTCCCTAAGGCATATCAAACAATAACCTCTGGACTTCAACTCCATAATATTGCAACTTTCATTTTTACAATCTTGATTTTGAAGATCTATTCTTTTCAAAAAGGAGACGACTTCATCCCAGTGGCAGCATGAAACATCCCAGTGAAGGGTTTGATTACCTTCACAGTGGGAAAGTTATGGGCATGAGCTGAGGTGGAGGAGTGTGGAGAAGAAAGGAAGAAAAGTAAAACAAGACAGCATGGAACCCAACAAACAGCATCTGTGGGATACCCACAGGGTTCAGAGTTAATTAGCTGTTCTGTATCCATGGTCAGCTCCTTTCAGCTTCAGGAGCACTACTCTCAGCACCAATTTAACAAACTAATTCACTAATACTTGATCTACAGTTTCAAGCTTTCCATTCAATGAGGGAAAATGTCTTGTAATGGTAGCAAGGCTGAGGCTCTAAATGAAGTATTTCAAATTGGTCACTCCAATTAAGCAAAAGTGTCTGATTAGTATTAACCTTTTCAGAAAATGAAATCTAACACCACGACCTAACTAATGATATGCAAATTGCTTCACTTGATGATAAAATTACATTTGAAGACACGTAAAGTGGAAGTGCCCTTTTAGCAAAGGTCTCTTGTGGTTAAGAGTATGGTACCTAGAGGGGAAAAATTCTTTCCCAAGCCAGATGGCATTGTGTGAGCTCAAAATATCTCAATATTAAATTGCTAAATGACAAAGAATGTAAGAATAGTCAAATACTAAACAAACAAACAAACAAACAAACAAAGAACAATTCCTCAAAAGCAATCATTGGTCTGAAATTCAAACTGTATTGCAGTATACCACATAAAAGCATGCAACAAAAATATTTCTTACCCTTCAAGACATTGTTTCATGATTTGGACCTTTATTAAGCTTTCTTAAAAGGCTTGTCAAAACTACCATCCCTTAACCCAGGCATGGTAATACATGTCTGTAATCCCATGAGTACTCAGAATGCTAAAGGGTAAAGATTTTTAGTTCACGGATAGCCTGGGTAGTATAGTGAGGCTGTCTCAAGATAAAATAAAGTAAGTCAGGCTTGATGCCACACACATCGAATCCCAGCATTTGGGAAGTTGAAGGAGGAAGATTGCTGCAAGTTGGAGTTCAAACTTGGTTCCACAGCAAGATCCTGTCTCAAACACAAAACTTCATCCAGGAAGTCTTCAGTGAAGTTAGTGTCCCGTCAATAAGCTGTTAGAACTCCAAATCCATCTCAATCATAATACACCTTTTCTTAATTATCTTTTATTTGTGATCCCCTGTGGTGATATTTTGTTTATGATCTAACAAATAAAGCTTACCTGAGGATCAGAGTGCAAAGCTAGCCACATTAGTTAGCCATAGAGGCCAGGTAGTGGTGGTACACACCTTTAATCCCAGCACTAGAGAGGAATATAAGCCGGGAGGAGACAGGAGTCAGTCAGTCTACAGTCATACTGAAGACAGAATCACCCATTTTGCTCTGGGCCTTGGTAGAGATAAGAACTCTCTAGTAGTTGGCTGCTTTGCTTTTCTGATCTTCAGCTTGAACCACAATACCTGTCTTTGGATTTATATTATTCATGCTAAAGTCTTCACCTCCATCCCTGTGATAGGAACTGATCCCAGGTATCTTGTCTTTTTTATCAATCAGATTTCCCACTAAACTCTATCTGTCAGGGCAATAATCTCTTAGTCACACTATGTTGCCAAGTTTTAATATATTATTTCATATATAACTGATATTTAATATGTATGAAATGAAATGAATGAACCCTATAGTTTGTCTTTGTATGTTGCTCTAGCTTTTACATGGTGCTTATGTCTTCATCACCACAGAGATCAAATAAAAGATTTATTAAGTGAATAAATTAGTGGAAAGATTCATTTTTGCATATTATCAGTTATAATGATAAAGGTCTTGACCCTGAAATTCCACTACTCATGAGGACGAAACTGAAAGATCACAAATTTGAAACATGTCTGGATTCTGGAGTGACCCTAATGTCTCAAACTAAAAAAATGAAACAAAGGATCGAGGATATAGATTTGTGATAGAGGGCCTGCCTAGCATATGGGAGGATCCAGTTTCAATCCTGGCACTGTTCAAAAAAGTCTTGAGCCAAATCAACCACTTAGAAAAGGAAAATAGTAAGGCATTCCACTAATGTTGCTGCCCCTCAGACTTGGTTGACCTGGACCAAGCCTGAGCTAATAGTCTCGCTTATACAGAGGAAGAAAGTGCCCAGCAAAATGCCAACTGAGAGATGAATAAGAATTTTTCATTAAAACAAAGCTTCTGGATTCTTTAGGGTTGGTGGAGAAGAATAGTTTGGCCACAAGAAGACAAAAATATCAGGTATTCCTAGCTTTAAAATTTTCCAACATGGTACAGTTGAACAAATTGTTCATCAAAAATCAAAGCTTGCTTTCCTTAAAGCATAATAATGAAATCAACTTAAGTTAAAGTATTACCACTAGCTGACTCTAAACAAGCTTTGGAGATCAGGGTTCACACCAACATGACTCAACCCATAGCTCCTGTCAATGAGCTGGAGTGATTCATTGCACTGGACAGGGATTCATTCAGCTGTTGTGCTAATTGAGAACAAAATAGCACAGTGAAAATCAGAAGCCACCACAGAAATTTCACCATGTCCTGAAGTTATCACTTATTTCAGAGCTATGTACCTGCTACAGCACAGAACAGAAAACCTTTGTATCTGACGCCACAATTAATATGCATTCATACTGTAGACTGTAGACATTGTTTATATGAATTATCCAGATGATAGAAACTTACACTTTTAAAAGTTAAAATAGTTTTTTGAGTCACTTTAAGCTCTTTGGTTGGAAATTTGGAAAATGTGCCATTTGTTCCTTGTTTCTTAGCACACTACATGCCACACAGCCTAAGACGTTCAGGGTCACATAGCCTCATTGATCTATCCCCCTCAGGTGCTTCTGCAAAGTCTACCATGCTTCTCAGTATTACCCAGTTCATAGAATGTCACTACCTCATTTCCTCTCTTGTTTTTTAATTACACATCTCCTCTTATCATAAGGAAGCATGTTCACTTTCTGTTGTTGCCATTATATCTGACTTCTGCTTCATCTCTTCCTACTGACCTGTGGGGGTGAGGAGTCACACAGGCAAATTCATGTGGACCATGTGTGAGGAAATGTTTCCCTGATATATGATTAATGATCTTTGATTTAGGGCCTATGGTCTGTCCTATGAATAAAGTTGAATGGATTCGTGACTATTTCAAGAGGTCAAAAGATTAGGTTTAAAACCAATCCTCTATTTGAAAGCATGTGAGTGACAGTGGAGAAAGGAATGCAGCTGAAAGTTTAACAGCTTGAGAGGTGAGCTATCCTTTTCCTCAAATGGCAACACTGTTTGTAGAACAGTTTGTATTCTTGGTTTTATGTTGCACCACCATCATACAAAATGTTATCATCCTGCATTTCAATTACAGACAAAAATGATACAGAAGGGGCCAAAATCTTGACTTTTAGAAAATTAGAGAGTGTACTTCTTTGGATGTGTCTTTGTCCTGACTCTTCATTTCACTGCCTTTATCTTAGGTACTTATGTATCATAGGCTAAGAGACCCTGCTCCAGTATAAGTATCTTTTCTCAAGATACCATTAAACTGCAATGTTTCAGGAAGTTTCCCCAACAAAAGAGAAATCTTTATTCAATCAGTACAAATTTCTTTAAAATAATAATATGAGACTTAGTATGGTGGCATACGTCTATAATCCCAGCACTTAAGAGGCAGAGGCAGGCAGATCTCTGTGAGTTCAAAAGACAGTCTGCTCTACAGAGTGAGTTCCAAGCCAACAATGCAACATAGTGAGGCCGGTCTCAAAACAGTAATAATAATAATAATAATGATGATGATGATATAAACTGAGCATGATGATTTGGACCTGTAATCTCAGCACTCAGAGGAGGATCATCTGAAGTTTTGGGGAAACCTGGGCTGAGGGCAGGTTGGGTCACAAAGCAAGATCCTGTCTCAAAAAACTGAAACCACACACACACACACACACACCTTTTCTTGTGCCATTGTTAAAAATATTAATGACATTAGTGACCAACTACCCTTGCCCTCACTGCCTTAAAAAATGTTACTTAGCATAGTTACTCCTGACTTCCTTTAAAAGGTTATTTCTTCCTTTTAAAAGGTTATAATTGTTATGTTTCAGATATATAATATGATGTTGCAGGCTACAAACAAAGACTTAAAAAGTAACCATAGTGAAGCAAACCAACATACCTATCTTCTCACATAGCCACTCAGTTTGGTTTTGTTTTGTTGTTTTTGAACACACCACTAAAATCAGCGCATTCAGCATGAATCTCAGACACTGTAAGTAACTTAGCACGGTAGGTTTGCATCTATCTCAGTGAGCATGAAACCAAAACAGGCATGACTAAGAAATGAAAGTGAGGGCAGTTTGCTCCCTGCAGTAGGTAAGGGAACAGCAGAATTGCTTTCTTCCCAAAGCAGCACTTTCTTCAAGTGAAAGCAGCAAAGGGATTTTACATGGGAAGGCTCTGTAAAGGTGGGCATGTTCCTGGAGCACTCATGCAGCGAGCACATTTCTGAGCACATTCAGTTTAAGAAGGAAGGACACATTTTTGAGCATGCTCATCTCAGGGTTATGAAGCACACATTTCCAAAGCTAAAATGGTAGATAGGGACACTTTGGGGTATGCTCAGCCTGTAATATAAAGATGGCAAAAAGGAAATCATCTGGGCATGCTTACTTTCCACATAAGGTTTTAGTTGCAGAAGAGACAGGACACTTTGAAAATGCATTAATACAGGTGTTTGTCCCTAAAGGTACCTACCTCACAACTCAGCAGCCAATAAATACCCTCATGTTGGACATGGATCTCTTTTCAGTTTCGTAAAAGTGAAACCTTACTGTCATCAATGGTCCTTCCCTCCATTCCCCATTAAGTCACACAAGTAATGTGTATGGTTCATTCCAGGCCTAATTTGCATTTTATCTTCTCACTTTGAGCTTGACAAAATTCTAACCCATATGTCACCCCAGAATGTCCGCTTACCTTTTTCTACCCTAATCTATGCCAGAGTAGCTTCGTTCTCTGTTACTTCAGGCCCTGATATCTCCATTCCCTGAATATTGTCACTGGAGAACTCTGGAGATGTTTCTTGCTTCCATTTGAATGCTATATTTTCACCTTGAGTTCCTTCTCTGCTTCTTACCACCCACCTCCTCCTGTTCAGTCTTTACATTAGCACCTTCCAGTTTTATATGTTCCATGTCACTTTGCCAGTGCAATTAAAGAACTGTGTCAGAATACTCTGTTCTGACCTCTCTACTGCAGGACTCAGTCCCTGATCACATGTCAATACTTTCAGCTCCCCCTTGAAAATGTTTCTTTTCCAAATGCGTAGGAATTTAGTGATCACTTTCCCCATTTAACTTGGTCAGTCATTTTCCCTTTTACATATTTTCCAGAGTCTCTTGGTAAAGACTTGCGAGCTACTTTTGGTTATTGCCAGACAGATTTGGTTACTGCCACATTGTCTTGGTTATTACTCTCCATATCCCCACCCTCAGATCGTACCTGTCAGAAATGGCAGGACTGGACTTTTGGACATTTAGTGTGAAGTAGTATGGTAAGTCAGACAAATATTCCTCACATTGGGCAACCCGAGACTTCCCTTTACCACTCCATCCTTCGTCTCCTACGCCTTTCCAATCTGTCCTGGGCTATCCCCATGCCATGGTGAATAAACTCGCTCTAATTCACCTCATCCTCAAAGAATTCTCTCCACAAATGTGGGCCTTCCTTAAAGACACTGCTGGATCTGACTCCAGAATTACTCTGGAAGAAAAGAGCCCATTTCTTGCAAGGATGAACACTTCAGGGTAAGGGTAGTGGGAGGTCTAACACTTTGCCTGACTGCTTTCAGCCCCAGGACCTTTGAGTAAATATCTTCCTCAGCTCCTCAGCTCTAGCTAGGTCTACGAGGTCAACTCACTCAACACACACTTTTTTCCTGGTAATTTTCCTCCTTGTTGCTGATATTCTTTTACTCATCCTTCTAGCTTGCCTTCTGGATTCCACCTCAAACCCTCGTAGCACCTGGGAATATTTCTCCTGCAATTTTCTACCCCTCCTGCTTCCTAAGGCCCTTCAAGCTACTCCCTGACCCTGGTGAGCATTCTAATCCTTCAATCCTCTCATTTCTCCCACACTGGCTTCTCTTTCTTCCTTCCCTAGCTTGATTCCTATGGCTGATATCTGGAACTTGTCCTTACTAACTCCCTCAGCTCCCTACCAGTAAACCTTTGTCTGAAATTCCTATACCACCAACTGCCTGGGGAGCTTCCAACTTCCTATGAACACCATCTCTAGCCCTGTAACCTTGCTTAGGATGCTGGAAATCTCATCCAAATATGTTTCAAAGTGCCAGGTCCATTGACCTACAACTAGTTTGACCTATCCCATTTTCTTCCAAGTTGCCATTATGGATGAATGAAACAAAATATTGCATTTCTGTTACAATGTGGTTCTTTATAAAGGCTATTGGGTGCTCCGGGAATGGCTGAGTATGCCTTTAATCCCAACACTCAGGAGGCAGAGGCAGTCAGATCTCTGTGAGTTCGAGAACATCCTGGTCTACAAAGAGAGTTCCAGGACAGTTAGGATTGTCACACAGAGAAACCCTGTCTCGAAAAACCAAAAATCAAATGCTGCTAGGGAAGAGAGTGAGGGAGGGAGAGAGAGGGAAGGGGAAGGTGGGGGGGGGGAGAGGAAGGAGAGGGGGAGAGGGAGGGAGAGGGGAAGGGGGAGAGAGCATGAATTTGAAGTTGGGTTGGTAGAGACATGGGAAGGATCTAGGAGAAGTTGGGACAGGGGAAGGAATATGATCAGAATGTATTATATGAAAAAATTAAATAAAAATATAATAAATATTATTGTATCTATAATATAATCTGTAGAATGGAAGTCTAAGATAATATGGAAACTGAAAAATGAATTGCGGTTAATCTTGCCAGTCATGAGGATGTCGTAGATGGATAATAAATGCACCAGCAGAGTGACTGAACTCAGAGCTGATGAATCAAGGGAGAAAAGACAGCAATTTGAAATTTACTAAAGGAATCTCTTTTCGCACATAATTAGTATGTGATCAAAGACTCATTATACGATGTGTTAATTTCCAAGCAAAATAAAGCAAACTGCACTCCTCTTCATCCTGTACCGCTTGAGCCTTTATGACATAATAAAGACAGCTAGGTACACATTCTAACTGAAATGCAGATAGCCACAATGTTGAACAAAGAATCTAATTACATTTTATAGCAAATTTCTGAGATGTGTGAAAAAAAATCAAAAGACATGTCTCTACAAATCTTTGAGCTTCTAAAATGCAAAAAACCTGTTATATTACATTTACATTTGTGTGTATAGGCATGCATACAACAAAACTAATATTGTTACATGCCGTAGGACTGCACTCACTCAACAAAAGCACAAATAGTTAGAAAAGCAATCATTTACCTTATAGAAGATCAACAAAAGATCATCCAATTTCCCATGCAAGTCACCTGGAATACAAATGAAAAAAAAAATCACTATTCAGTAGGCACCAAAATGCAATGCTTAATTTGTTACACAATTTTAAATCTCAAATACCCCAAGTATTCTCATGTGGTTGGGGTTTCACCTTATATTGATGATACTAATTCATATGCAGTTTTCTTCCACAGATTCTTTCATCTCCTCTTATGCTGTGTAGGTGGTAGTGGGGCAGCAGCTGGAACTGTTTGCTCTAGCCATTTATGTTGTTAATCTCTATACTAAGAATTTTACGTTTATTTTCTTGTTCAATCCTCAATAATCATTTTATGAGATGAAAGGTATTGTCATCATTCTTATATTTCAAATGAAGCACAGAGTAAAGAAACCTATACAGTTACCCAGTCACCAAAATCAGGGCTAGAATTCAAACCCAGCATTCTCTCACCTCAAAATTAAAACTCAAAGTGATTTCCTCTGTATTGCCTATATGTTAATGCTCAGGAAAGCAGCAAAAATACCTGTTACAGGAAGCGTTAACTCTCTCAGGGCTTACCATAGAACCTAGGAGACTGTAGACACTCAAAAGTGACATGACATGCATTTAACCACTAAATTAACAGCAATTCATTGCTGGATTTTGCTTTATTTTATTTCTAATTTTAAAAGTTTAAAATTTCCCAGGCATCAGCCTGGGAATCCAGCATGGGACTGATCAAGACCCCCTGAATCTGGGTGTCAGTGAGGAGGCCTAGGGAATCTATTGAGCCTTGGGCAGCAGATCAGTACCCATCCCGAGTATACACACGGACTTTGGACTCCCATAGAACAATGTGAGGTGCACTCTCACCTTGAACTCTTGGGGAAGGATCTAGGCCCTGCCCTATATGAAATGACAGACTATGGACACCCCCATGGAGGGCCTCACCCTCCCTGGGGGAATGAGGGGATAACGGGGGGGGAGTTGGGAGGAGGGTACGGGAGGAGGGGAGGGAATGGGAGAGGGACCTGGAACTGACTTGTGAAGCAACCTCGTTTCTTATCTAAATTTAAACTGGAAAAAAAAAGTTTAAAATTTATGACCAGATAGCTGAGATTCTTTTGATGAGACAGTTATAGGAAAAAACAAATGCCAACTATGAGAAACTATTGAATATATGACTCATTAATTAAAAAGACTGACTATATGAATATTCAACATTTCTATTTGGATAAATAATTTTAATTAAAATATCTATCTCTTATAATCTTTGCTCGAAATTTGTATTCAATTTAATTACCATGTAATTTAATTTATTTTCTGTTTATTTAAAATCCCACAAAAATAAATCAATTATATGTGACAGAAGACTTGAATTACACTAAAAATAATAAAGTTTAAATCTTACATCATCAGCACTTATTTATAAAATTGTCATAATATTATCTCAATATTAGCAATAAGATAAAGGGCATATTGATGTTAGTGGATACTTAAATGCCAATACTTCTAGATAGTCTCACTTCAAAACTTAATTAAATATTTAATGCATTTTGCTAATTATTTTGTTTTCCTTATTTGCTTCAGAGTCATTTGCCTTTTAAAACTATGAGTATTTTGGCAGTAGAGATGATTCAGTGAGTATAGTGCTTGCTATTCAAGCCTGACAACCTGAGTTCAGATCCCCATCAACCAAGTAAAAAAACAAGGTGCACTGTTTTGCTGCAGGCAGCAGAGACAGGCAGAGTCCTAGAGCTCACTGGCCAGTCAAACTTGCCAATTAGTGTGCTCCAGGTTCAGAGAAAGTCCCTGTCTTAAAAAGTAAGTTGGACAGCAATTGAGAAAGACATCCATCATCAATCTCTGGTCTCCACATGCATGCACATGCACACACACATCACCACCACCACTACCACAAACTCCAACAACACAAACACCACCACCACCACTACAATCACCACTCATACAGAAATTTGAATATGAAGTACCACAATAGCTGGCATGCTAAAATATGAAGTTGTTTCAACATATTAAGATTTGAGGATCCTTGGTTCAAGTCACAGCACATTGGATAAAAGAAAGCTATACAATATTTTTAGTTTATAGTTAGACATAAGATCAACATACCATGGAAAGTCAGACATAAAGATATTTTCACTGCAAGCAATGACTTGAGTACAGAATTGATTATGATTTATAACATGAATTGTAAACTAAACAGCAAAACTTCAAGACACTAAGGCAGAAGGATCAAGAGCTCAAGACCATCCTACATTACTCAGTGAGTTCTAGGCCAGCATCAGTAACATAATGAGATATAATCTGATTTTTTAATTAAAAATGGTAGGAGTCATAAAATAATAATTTATGTTAAGGAAATCTACTGATTTTGACTTTTTTTCTCTTTATCAAAGGTGCTATGTGGGGGGGAATCTGAAAATAAATGACTAAAATGTAGGGTCCCTTAAATGAATGGACTTATCCATTCCACCTGGTCTCTGGTACTTTTCTGATGAGGATAAGTGAAAAACAGCCAGACAAGTACAAAGATGACACTCTCCCTAGTCTGGGATATATAAGAACTCACTTTTAATCCCAACTCTATCATTGACTAGCTGAGCAACCTAGCATGCAGGGTACTATGTAGAAATGCATTGACAACATGTATTTTTCTCTAGGCCACTATGTCACACATAAGGACAAGATATAGGGGTTGGGAATATAGTTCAGAGATAGAGTGCTTGCCCAGCACATGGAAGGTCCTGGGTTTGATCCCTAACATGAAAAAAATTAAGAACTTAGCTTTGTGTAAAAGGATCAGAACATCTTTGTAAGGGATTTTCAGTTCTCATACTGTGGAATACTAGGACCTCCATGCCCTCTAATTCCTTTCTTCTTCTAGGGAGCAATAGCACACATCTGTAACCTCAATGCAGCTAGATCTGCAATGGCAACTGGAGGGCTAATGGAAAATGCACAGGATCACATCCTAGCATCTGTTTTTGACTGGTAAAGTACATTCAGCTAGAAAACCTAGCCCCTGGCTTCAGAGGCTTAAGAGGTTGGCATGGTTTACTGAGCCCTTATGGCCCATAGTTCTTTATTTCCATCAAAAGCAAAGTCTGCTATGGCTTTAAATAAAAGGTCTCTGTGCTGAGGTATATTATTGTCTAGAGAGATCTGGTGGCCTGATTAGGTTGAAATTAAACCATTAGAGACTCTTCAAAAACCGCAGTCAGGCCATGTCATGGGATATACACTGCTACATCAAGTCCCTGTCACCACTATGAGATGCTGGGAATGGAAAGGGTTTAATTAGATTGTCAAATCCACTTCTACCTGCCAGCATAAGAGAAGGTGGGCTAACGACTGATTTGGAAAATAACAATCACTGTTTTGTAACCTAAAGCCTTAATTAGCAGTTAGGGAATTGCTGTTGCTTCCATGCATCCCACTCTCAGACAGTGTAAGCATGCCGGGCACCAACTGTGATGAATTTCAATGTGTACTGTTTCTTGAAGCAATATCCTGCCAGGCTGGCCTATAAGATAACAAAATCTCAAATCTTCTTATTTAGAAGAACAAGAAACAGATTTTGGGGACATTCCCATTCCTTTAAAAGCTGCAAAGACCAGTTGGAAAAATCTGAAACAGCAGCCAAGGGCAGAAAATAAATTAATCTCCACCCTGCCTTGGGTGTTTCTCTTCCCAGTAGAAGTGGCATGCATACAGAGGCACACCTGGAAAAAGCAACATGGGATGGAGATAATGAGAGCTAGTCAGAGGGCAAAGAACACTTATTCTACCCATCAGTGGCTTTCCATATTAAAATGCTATCTGCTTTTAGAAAAAGCTACAAGAGTTCTTTAATTTCTCACATAATTAATTCCTGCCAGCTGGTATGCAAAACAAAGACAAGATGGGGAACGGTATTATCATGATAGATATTTCTATATTAACATTTTCCCCCTTAACACAATCCAATTTCCATAGTTTTCAAGTTAGGCAAATGATGCAGGACCAAGAGACTCCTAAATATTAATGTGACAACTCTCCTCTGAAACTTACCACAGATTGTTATCTCTTTGGAGGGAGAGGTTTTTATGTGAGTGAAATTCGGCATTTGCTTCAGGACTTTCCTAGCTTCAAATAGCACCTCTATGACGTAATGAGCATGAAGTGTCTGTGAAGAGGAAGCAGAGGAAACAGAGATAATGAATGAGGGAGAAAGATATGATTGTAGAAAACTATAACAATGAGTATATGAGAACAGTTCAGGTCGTTGTATTTCAGGATAATCTTTATTTTCAGATTATTCTAATATAGTGTCTAGAATTTAAAAAGCTCTCAGGAGATATTTGTAATTGAATGAATGAATGGTTCCTAAAATTATTTATAGTCTCATGTTTTTTGACATTATGCATTTGCTTACAATATTTTTGGTTCTTAGATCACAAGAGGAGAGATGAAAAAAAGGGGAGGGGGTTGGATTCACTTGCCCAAAGATAAAGTTCAGACAAAAGTGTAATAATAAGAATCGTTTAGCCCTCCCCCAAATGATATGACAGACTTTGATGATCCCCCATGGAAGGTCTCACCCTCCCTGGGAAGTGGATGGGGGGGTCACTGGGGGACATGGGAGGATGGGAGAGAGAGAGAGAGATCTGGGATTGATATGTAAAATAAGATTGTTCCTAAATAAAAAATAAATAAAAGGAATGTATAGTTTAATAAAAGAATCATTTAAAAGTGAAGGAAACAAGAAAGGAAAGGAAAAGGAAAGAGCCTATGAATGAGCAGTAGATCTTCATTTGTTGAGATGTCCTGCCACTTGCATAGTAGGTGTTTCTGAGTACAGAGCTCTCACTAGGGAGCCACACAAACTCCCAAGTCTCCTAAGTATGGCTCCAGAATTTGGTGTACAAGACAGCAAGCACATTACAATAAAAGTCTAACTATAGAAAATATTCCAATCTCAAAATACTTGGATTACCTCCTATTTGTTACTGCCTTACCACACTCCTTCAGCTACAGCATTGATGGGGTCATTGTTTCCTACAGATTTACTGTTTCTTTCTTAAGCTTTTAAAAATCCAATGTTTCTTTCTCCTTGGTTTTCAATTATGAATTTTCCAAACACATACTCCATAAAGAAAACAAATAGGTGATTATCACACAAACTTAACTGGTCTCAACACAACTTTAAGGGTCAGGTTGGCTTAGAATTGGTTTGTTCAACATGGTAGTCATTTGCAATATGAGATAACAGAGTACTTGAAATGGGGGTTAGTGAGAATTGAGAAGTGCTGTAAGAACAAAATTCCGGCAGGGCAGTGGTGCACAAGCAGTGGAGTAGCAGAGGCCGTCTCTGTGAGTTTGAGGTCAGCCTGATGAACAGAGCAAGTTCCAGGAGAGCAAAGGATGTTACACACAAAAAGTCTTTCTCAAACAACATCAAAGAACAAAATTCACACTGGATTTTAAAGACTTGGTATTAAAGAAGCACAAACTGTCTTAATGATTTTAATATGATTATATTTGAAAATGTTTCATATACTGAGATGTACTGAATTAAATATATTAAAATTAATTTTGTGTGCTTTTTCTCTCTTTTTTTTTTTGGTTTTACGAGACAGGGTTTCTCTGTTTTGGAGGCTGTCGGTCCAGCCTGGCCTCGAACTCACAGAGATCCGCCTGCCTCTGCCTCCCAAGTGTGCTTTTTCTCTTTTTTAATGTGAATACCAGAAAACTCTAAATATATGGTCCAAATGCTTCTATTAGACCCTCATTTCCTGCCCACAGAAGACAATGGACTCTTAGGTCTTTTTCCTACAAAAGTATTCTAAAGCCATTCAATCCTTAGTCATATTTTATTACTTTTTACTTTTTTATTTATTTAGGTTTTGAACACAGGGTCTGGATCTCACTACTTAGGGTAGATTGGCTCAAACATCATGACAACCCTTCTGCTTCCAGCTTCCCAAGTCCTTGGATTAACATTTCATTTGTTGTTTTACAATTTATTGTGTATTTTATTGGGGAGCACATACATATCACAGCACATGTTTGAAGGTCACAGGACAACTTATGAGAGCTGGTTCTCTCCTTCCACCATATTCCTTGGCTTGGTGGTGTGTGCCTTTACCCATTGATTCATCTCAATGGCCCCTGGATAAATATTTTAAAAGAAGGGGCAAAAATGCTGTTGTTTAATGACTTGTTTCTGTTTGTACATTTAATCTATACATTTCTAATGATGGTTTAATGTGCAATTGCAGTTCTTCTGGCCCATTGTACCATTAATCAGAGTAACTGCATCTAAAGATGTACTTAGCTTCATTTTGTTTTAAAATGTTAACAAATTTCACTAAAAATATTTTGTAAACAGAAATTGTTTAATATTAATATGGTTTTCTTGAGCATCCTCAACATTGGCTAAAATAACCTTGTTAATATTAGTACTTGCTTAGAAAGCTGTATATTGGGCTGGAGAGATGGCTCAGAGATTAAGAGCACTGGCTTCTCTTCCAGAGGTCCTGAGTTCAGTTCCCAGCAACCACATGGTGGCTCACAACCATCTATAATAAGCTCTGGTGCCCTCTTCTGGCCTGCAGGGATGCATGCAGACAGAACACTGTATAATAAATAAATAAACTTTTTAAAAAAAGCTATATATCAGCAGGATTATAACTGTTACGTTTACAACCAAAATATTAAATAATCAAAGTAGCTTATTCAAATGTTGATTTTATATTTATAAATATATCAGATAAAAGAACCACTTCAACAAAGTATTAACATTATCATAAAGGTGTCCAACCACGAAACTTTTACTTTGCAAGGATATTTTCCTCTTTGTATGCATTTGTGTGTGTGTGTGTGTGTGTGTGTGTTAATGTCTGTGTGTGTTTGTATGTATGAGAGAGAGAGAGACAGAGAAGGAGATGAGACAAAGAGAGAGATTGACTGTCCTAGAACTAGCTATGTAGACTAAGCTAGTCTTGAACTTGGAGCAATACTCCTGTCTCTGCCTTCATTCCAAGTTCTGTAATGCAGACATATGTTACCACACCTGGCTTATTTCTCACTACATACCAAACTATCCTTAAACTCATAGTGATCCTATTCCTCTGCCTTCCAAGTGCTGGGATTTAAAGCATGTGTAACCATGAGTGGCTCAAGTAGTTTTTAAATGACAAACAACACATTCTTTTGGCTGAAATAATTAAAAGGGGTAGGTAGAATAATGAAAAATTATTTTTCCTTTTCCTCAGACTTTTGTTTGTAATCTCTGTCCCTAGAGATAGTCAATGTTGATGTTTTGGGTATCTGTTTATGAGCAGATAAAAATGAATATGTTAATATTCATATGTAGGTACAAATGTTTAATCCCTTAAATAAACATATTATACATACAAAGCAACTGTACATTAACCTAAAAATATGAATAAAACACTGGTGTATGTAATAACATGAATGAATTCTGAAAGCATTATGACAAATGAAAGAAGCCAAACACCAAAGGCCACATATGTTCTCTTCATATGACATATCCGATTAGTGACTGTTAGGAGCTGAGAGTTGGAGGAAAGAGAGTGGATGCTAACGAGTATAAAGTTTCATTTTGAAATGACAAAAACATTTGGGAAATAGGAACTCTTGCCCAGTATATACGAGGCTATGGGTTCAATCTCTAATACTGAAAAATAAATAACTTTAAAAAGTCCTACACCCCCATGGAGGGCCTCACCCTCCCTGGGGGAATGAGGGGATAATGGGGGGGTTGGGGAGAGGGCACGGGAGGCGGGAAGGGAAAGGGAGAGGGACCTGGAACTGACTTGTGAAGCAGCCTTGTTTCTTATCTAAATTTAAACTGTAAAATAAATAAATAAATTTTAAAAAGTCCTAGAACTAAATAGTGGCAATAGTTGTATAGCATTTTAATATACTCAGAACAATATGTTATTTAAAAAGCACTTAATTTGGGGATTATGGTTTCAGAGGGTTCTATGAATGTCGTAGCAGGGAGCATAGCAGCAGGTAGGCAGGTGGGGAACTGAGGAAATAGCCGAGTATTCAGGTTTCCACAATCAACAAGAATTAGGCAGAGAGAATGGTTCAAGTCTTTTTAAATCTCAAAGCATACCCCAAGTGATATACTTCCTCCAATGAGGCTACAACTCCTAATCTCCCCCAAATAGTTTCATTAACAGGAAACCAAATATTCAAATACATGTGGGGGTCTCTGGGGGATATGGGAAGATGGGAGGGAGAGGGAACTGGGATTGATATGTAAAATAAGATGGTTTCTAAAATAAAAAATAAAAGCTAGAAATACTTAACTGTTCAAAAGGAAACCATTCAGTGCAAAACTTCGGGTAAATTTGGATATTTTATTGCAGTTAAAATAGATTCTATAATCTGACAAAGCAATAGGGTAGATTTATAGCAAATCTACAAACATGTTAGTAGAAGATTATGCTTGTATCACTATTTTTAATTTGTATTTTCATCTCTCTCGCTTTTCCTCTTTCTTTTACTTCTCTTGTTCCATTCTCCTCCCTCTCTTTCATCTTGCTTTATCTGTAGTGAACAGTGAAAAATTTGGAAGAAGGCACTTAAAAACAACCCTGAATGTTAAAATATCCTGCATAAGAGAAATTCATTGTTTTCTAGGACACAAAACAAATCAAGAGTTCAAAGAAGAAAAATTAGAAATTACAAGGGAAACATTAATGTTTTCTTTTGGAATAAAAAACAAAACTAGGTTCATTAAGCAGCATTAAAACAGCCTGAAATCCCAGAGAATCCAGAGCAAAACATAAATACATTTAAAATACACATGCATTTAAAACATACATGTATTATAATTAATCTGTTGATGTGTCTGGACCATAAGTGAGTCTGTGGTGAACAATTAAAGATTGCTTCTCCAAATAAAATAAGACAATTGAAACTACCAAGAGTAAGAATAATCAATGATAGACATGAGCTACTTGAAAATACAAATTGGTATACCTATGCTGCTTTAAAACATAGTAAAGTTTTGTTAAGTTAACTTGTATGCTCGTTGGAATCAAAGCACGACTGTAACAAATTAATAAATGGTAATATTTATATAAGAAAGTTACGAGTGACTAGTAGGAACTTGTATTTTCTGTGTCCTCTGAAGTGTGAGCAATCTCCCTCCTTCCTCTCAAGCAGGAAGGCAAAGCAAGGCAATTGTGAATATCAGCTCTTAGGGGATTGTACAGCAGACACTTGGCGGTATTGGTTGTGATTCCTTCATTTTAAAAAGAGAAATGTAACTATTTTCTGTGTCTCTCAAAAACAAAGTGCAAGAATCGTGTTGTGACTTTGGGTACAAAACTATTTTATTCCCTGAAGAATTTAATCAGCTAAACTGAAAAGAAAAAATTTAAACTGTGGAATAAAAATAGGTAGAAACAGGCCAAGAAGCAAGTTTCCAGTAAAGCAAAGCCTGTGACCTTCCAAATGAATTGCAGTGGGGGGAGAACCCTAGACTGAAGAAAGGGCCAAGAAGATGGAAGACATGGTGATTCAAAGGGTATTATAATTATTTTTTTAACTTTAATTTTAAATAGCTTATTTCACATGTCAGTCCCAGTTCCCTCTCCCTCCCCTCCTCCCGCACCCCCCACTATCCCCCCAGTCTCCCACCCTATCCCCACTTCCTTTCACATAGGGGATATCCAGAGTCTGTCATTTCACTCAGGGCAGGGTCCAGGCACTCCCCTAAGAGTCCAGGCTGAGAGAGCATCCCTCTTTGTGTTATGGACACATGATGTCTGTTTGTATGCCAGGGATAAACACTGATCCACTGCTCAGGGCCCCATAGGTTGCCCAGGCCTCCTCATTGACTCTCACATTCAGGGGTTCTGGATCAGTCCCTTGCTGGCCTCGCAGCTGTCGGTCTGGTGTCCAAGAGCTCCCCCCTTGCTCAGATCAGCTGTCTCTGCTGGTTTTGCCAGCCCATTCTTTGCCCATTTGCTCATCGCTCCTCTCTCTCTGTCACTGGGTTCCATGGGTTCAGTTCAGTGTTTAGCTGTGGGTGTTTGCCTCTGCTTCCATCAGTCACTGAATGAAGGTTCTAGGATGGCATATAAGGTAGACGTCAAGTTCATTATCAGGAATGGGCATTTAATGTAGTCTCTCCACTATTGCTTAGCTTGCCAGTTGGTGTCATCCTTTTAGATCGCTAGCTTGCCAGTTGGTGTCATCCTTTTAGATCGCTGGAGGTCTCACTGGTGCCAGATCTCTCTTCAAACCTATGACTCCCTCTATTACGGTATTTCTCATCCTGTTCTCCCCTATAGTACCCCCCCACCCAACCTTCCTGTTTCCCCATGACCTACTCTCTCTTCCTCTTCTCTCCCTCTCTTCTTCCCAGCTCCCACTCCCCCCCTCAACCCCTGCCTTGTTCCCAATCTGTTCAGGAGATCTTGCCTCATTCCTCTTCTCTGGGGTACCATGCATATCTCTCTTAGGTTCTTTCCTGTTTCCCAGACTCTCTGTCAATGGGGTTGTAGACTGGCACTCTCCTGATACATGCCTAAAATCCATATATGAGAGAGTACATACCATGTTTGTCTTTTTGTGACTGGGATACCTCACTCAAGATGGTTTTTTCTAGTGCCATCCATTTGGCTGCAAATCTCAGGATTCCATTGTTTTTTTTTTTCTGCTGAAAAGTACTCCATTGTGTAAATGCACCACATTTTCTCTATCCACTCTTTAGTTGAGGGACATCTAGGTTGCTTCCAGCTTCTGGCTATTACAAATAATGCTGCTATGAACATAGTGGAACAGACGTCCTTGTTGTATGAATGTGCATCTTTTGGGTATATGCCTAAGAGTGGAATTGCTGGATCTTGTGGTAGACCGATTCCCGTTTTCCTAAGGAATCTCCATTCTGATTTCCAAAGTGACTGTACCAGTTGGCACTCCCACCAGCAGTGGAGGAGTTTTCCCCATTCTCCACATCCTCTCCAGCATAAACTGTCATTGGTGTTTTTGATTTTAGCCATTCTGACAGAAGTAAGATTGCATTTCAGAGTTGTTTTGATTTGCATTTCCCGGATGGTTAGGAATGTTGAGCACTTTCTTAAGTGCCTCTCAGCCATTTTAGTCTCCTCTATTGAGAATTCTGTAGTTAGTTCTGTACCCCACTTTTGATTGGATCCTTTGGTGTTTTGGAGACTTGCTTCTTGAGTTATTTGTAAAATTTGGAGATCAGCCCTCTGTCAGATAAGGGGTTAGTGAATATCTTTTCCCATTCTGTGGCCTGCCTTTTTGTCTTGTTGACTGTGTCCTTTGCCTTACAGAAGCTTTTTAGTTTCGGGAGGTCCCATTTGTTAATTGTCGATCTCAGTGTCTGTCCTACTGGAGTTATGTTCAGAAGGGGTCTCCTGTACCAATTCATTGAAGAGTATCTCCCACTTCTCTTCTAAGAGTTTTAGTGTTGTTAGATTTATGTGCAAGGCGATAGACATGGATCTATCTGTAGTCTTCTGCATGCCAATATCCAGTTATTCCAGCACCATTCGTTGAAGATGCTTTCTTTTTTCCATTGTATAATTTTAGATTCTTTGTCAAAAATCAAGTGTTCATAGTGTGTGGGTTAAAATCAGGGTCTTCATTTCAATTCCAATGGTCTACCTGTTTATTTTTGTGCCAATACCAAGCTGTTTTCAGGACTATAGCTCTGTAATAGAGCTTGAAGTGAGGGATGGTGATGCCTCCTGAAGTTCTTCTATTGTATAGGGTTGTTTTGGCTATCCTGGGTCTTTTGTTTTTTCCATATAAAGTTGATTATTGTTCTTTCAAGGTCTGTGAAGAATTGTGCCGGAATTTTGATAGGGATTGCATTGAATCTGTAGATTGCTTTCAGAAAGATTTCCATTTTTATTATGTTGATCCTACCAATCCAAGAGCATGGGAGATCTTTCCATTTTCTGGTATCCTCTTTGATTTCTTTCTTTAGAGACTCAAAGTTCTTGATATACTGGTCTTTCACTTCTTTGGTTAACATTATCCCCAGATATTTGATGCTGTTTATGGCTATTGTAAAGGGTGATGTTTCTCTGATTTCTTTCTCAGCCACTATCATCTGTATATAATAAGGCTACTGATTTTTTGAGTTAACCTTGTATCCTGTCACTTTACTGAAGGTGTTTCTCAGCTCTAGGAGTTCCCTTGCAGAGTTTTTCGATATATATTTCTTGATTTATGTTTGCAAATGAAAATATATACTTGCTTAACCTTGATTCTTCTCTTAATATATTTTGTTCATATTTATAGAGCCAGAATTATCAAACGTCTCTATAATGGTTCCTTGCATCAATTTTGCATATTTCATCTATTTGAACACACTATCCTTGTTTGTTTTAACTCTGACTCTAATGATGTAATTATTTAAGTACTTTACAAGTCCTTTGTTATTGTTTGTTATTAGCCTCAATTTTATTTCCTGTATTTTATATCCTCATAGGCCTGGCTATATTTATACTGAGTTCTGGACATTATACATGAAAAACTACAAAAATATTTTTAGGTCTATTTTCTCCTGGAGAATTTAAATTTGCTGTTGGCAGATGGCCAAAAGAACTAGCTATCTAGTATGATCTCAAATCATTTTTAGGAATTAGATGATTCAAAGCTCTGCTTCAGTTCCAGAAAACTCAATCTACCACTTCCAGTTCACTCTGATTTCTGAAATATGTATTCTAGTATCCTAATCTAAGAATGAAGGTTTGGATGATGTCAGAGAAACGGGTGGTGTAGGGATCTCCAAGGCTCAGTCTTTCCAGAGAAATATTGAAAAATTAAGCAAAATTGCTTTTACTTTATTTTCCCTTTTCTTTCTCTCTTGCTTACATTTGTCTTCTGGTATTTAAGGCAGTCTCTGTTAAAACATAAACTGAACAAAAGCTATAGGAACAATACTGTTCACAAGCAGATACAACATATATTTATAAAACACTTCACCCAGCAAAAGAACATTACACATTTACCTTAAGTACACATGGAACATTCTCCAGGATAGACTAGATGCTAGGCCACAAAATAAGCCTCCAAATATCTAAACAGATTAAGATTGAAATCATGTAGATTTCATAATGGAAAAAACCTAGAAATCAGTAGGAAAATTAGAAAATTTATAAATACATGAAAGTTATACAACAAATACTTAACCAATGAGCTAAAAAAGACAAATTATAAAAAAATGGGACATGAACAAAAACGAAAGCACAACATATCAAAACTTATAGAATATAGCAAAAGCATGCTTAAAAAGAAATATATAGCTGTATGATTTTTTTAAATGCTCTAATGTAGGATGGAGAGATGGCTCATCAGTCAAGAGCACATTTTGCTCTTGCAGAGAACCCAGGTGTTTGATCCCCAGCACCTAAATGATGATGGTTCACAACCATTCATACATAACTCCAGTTCCTGTGGCTCCAATGACCTGATGTCATTTTCTGATTTCTGTGGGTATGATACACTCCCACACATAAAAATAAAAATGAAGTAAATAGAAAAGAGTGATTTAATGCACTAGAAAAAGAACAAACCGAACTCAAAGATAGTAGTTGGACAAAATAAGGATTATGGTAGAGATAAATGAGATTTTTTTAAAAAAAGCAACAGATAATCAACCAAGATTGGTTCTTTAAAACTTTAAATGCAGTAACTGTGTCAAGGGGAGGAGAGAAGAAGGGAGGGAAGGACGGAAAGAGGGAGGGAGGGAGGGAGTAACAGAGACAGAGAAAGAACAGGAGTATATAAACAAAATCAGAACAATAGTGAGAAATTACTATCAACATTCAAGACAGTTCAAAGGGTAATAACAATACTACGAACAACTGCATTACAATAAATTAGATAAGTTAGATGAAACAAAACCACATTTGAATGGTCCTAGAAAAATACAGAGATTAGATCAGTAATCAAAAACCTCCTAAAAAAAGAAAATTCAAGACCTTGAACTGTAGAGATGGCATAACAGTTAAAAGTACTTGCTGTTTTTACAGAGAACATAAGTTGCTTTCCAGCATCCACATGTGAGACAGTTTCAAAACTGTCTATATTTTCAACTCTAGGAGATCTCATACCCTCTTCTGACTTCCATATGTACCAGGTATACACACGGAACACACACATACATGAAGGCAAACACTCATGCACATAAAATAAAAATAAATAAATCTTGGAAGGGGAGCAAAGTCAGGTGACTTCACTAATGAAGTGTACTAAACATTTAAAGAATTAACAATCTTTATCAAATTCTTCATAAACATATTGGGAATACTTTCTAACTTACTCCATGAAATCAGCATTAGCCTGATAGCAAAGCAAAAAAATATGAAAAGAAACTAAAAACCATTCTCTCTTATGAATATAGATTTTAAAATCTTCAACAAAATTTCAGCATAAGAAATCCAGCAACATTTTAGGAAGAATCACACCATGACCAAACAGAATTTATTTCAATGATACAAGGTTGAATGAAGATAGAAAATTAAACCATGTGATGAAGATAAAAAATTAATCCATGTGTTTTAAGACATGAATAGAATGAAAGAACACACACACACACACAATCATTACAGTTGACATAAGAAAAGTATTTAACCAAATCAAATGTTTTTTATGTGAAAACTACTTTAAAAACTTAGAATAAAAGAAAACTTCCTCAACATAAGAAAGGGAAAAACCTGCAGCTAACATGAAATTCAAAGCCAAAATACTCAACAGTTTTTTAAGACCTGGAACAAAATAACTGCATCCTCTTTTACTACATGCTAACTCTAAATGCAGTAGCAAAAAACCTAAATGCAATAGCAAAAAATAATAAAATTCTTAGAAGAAGACACACAGGGAAATATTCATGATCATGAACTTGGCAATGGATTATACAAGCACATATAGCGCGCGCACACACACACACACACATATCAACAAAATGTAAAACTTCTTAGATCAAAATGCATTATCAAAAAAGTGATCATTTGGCACACACAGCCCAGTAACATTATACATACTGATAAGGTTAAATTTAAGAATATATATGTACATATATATGTATATGCGTGTATACATATATGCATGTAATAGCAATTAATGAAAAAGAGGCCAAGAAATTGAAGAGTGGGAAGGGATATATGGGAGGGTTTGGAAGGACAAAAGGGAAAGGGAGAAATGTTATAATCACACTATAATATCAAAATTAACAAAATACAAAGTTAAAAGATAAACTAAAGAAAGGGAAAATGGTTTCAAGTCATATATGTGGTGAGGCACTTATATCTAGATAGAACTCTTACAACTAAAAAAGACAACTGATTTAAAGACAGGCAAAAGTTCTGTATAGATATTTCTCCAAAGAAGGTATACAGATGGATAATAGATGAAAAGACTGAACATTAATAATTAGAGAAATGTCAGTCAAAACTAGAATTAGGCCATGTGCGGTGGTGCACATCTTTAATCCCAGCACTCGGGAAGCAGATGCAGGTGGATCTCTATGAGTTCGAGACCAGCCTGGTTTACAGAGCAAGTAAACCCTGTCTCGAAAAATAATAATAAAACCAAATTATATTAAGACATCACTTCACATACATTAGGAAAGCACGAATCAAAATAAAATAATAAGCATCAACAAGTGGAATAAGTAGAACCCTTTTATATTGCTGGTAGAAATGTAAAACAATTCAACCACTTGCAAAAAAACTTCAGCAGATACTTAAAAACTTAGACATAGATTTACCTATATAACCCTAGAATTCCTCTCCTGGGCACATATATAACAAAGTGAATGGGGATATGTCCATAAAAATTATATGTAAATTTTCACAGTAGCATTATTTACAGAAGCCAAAAGTTAAAACACTCAAATATCCATGTGCTTATCAGCACAAACAAATGTGTAGTATACAACGAAATATTACACAGCCATAAAGAGAAACGATGTATTCCTATATGCTTCAAAATGAGCAAGTATTAGAAACACTATGGTTAGTCAAAGAATCTAAATATAAAAAGTCAATATAACACATGCTCATTCATGTAAATGAAATATCTGGAATAGGCAAATCAGCAGTGACTGAAAATGAAATAGTAGCAATTTAAGGTAACAGATGGGATAATAGATGGAGATGATGAAAATGTTCTATAATTAGATAGTGCTAGTAAGTATACAACCTTGTGACTACATTAAAAATGCCGAACCATATATTTTTCAATAACAAACTTTACAGTTTGTGAACTATTCTCAGAAAATGAAAAGGGAGATTCTGCAGGCTTGCAAATCAAGTTACTGTACACCCAAAGGAAACATCTATTTATTAGGTTAAACAAAGACAGTAACTATCACACAACGTAAAAATTTCCCATGGAAATACATGCTACAGCATTTTCATTCATGCATTTGATAGCTGTGAATGAGAACCAGAGAAGCCTCTGCTTGAGGTTACCTGCTGTTGCTTGAAGGCATGAAGAAGTAAATCAATGTCAGTAAACGTGAGAGGAAACTGCAGACGAGGGCCATCATAAGAGTCGGGCACATCTATCAATCCCACATATTCCTGTCTGTCCCTGTTTTCTCGCATGGTGTTTTCAAAAAGTCTACTTACTAATGCTGAAAAGGAAAGACAAAGAGGTATAAGATGGGGAATCAACATTCCATTGCTTCGCTTCAAAACACCCTCATGCAAGACACTGTGCTGTTATGAATGCCAACACAGAGCACAGAAAACTATGAGGAATAACTGATTCCAAAGCCAGTAACCACCATCATCCCTTTCTGGAATCATGCTTTGCCAGAGCAGTGAGTTCATAATCAATGGGGAGAAGACCACGAAGCATTTGAAACACTGGTCAGTCAAGGCATTTTGATGTTCTGAAGTTGAAGCACTAATTGTTTTGTCCACCCTTATCAGACTCTTACAAGCAAGGCTAAAAGCGTGAACAATGCACTGCATTTGGTTCAAGCAGCTGCTGCTTTTCATGATCTACAGGAAATTAAACTGCAACATTCAATTTTTTCCTTGTTAAATACTTCAGAGGATTTTACTTAGTTTTAATTGATTTGTTTTTCTCTTTATGTACAATGTTTCTTCTGTGATTTTCTTTTTTTCTTGGGAACAAAGCAGATAAAACTTAAATGACAAATCATAGGCAGAAATAACCAAAGTCCTCTTCCTCTCTTAGATAGTTCTATACAGTAACAGACAGCCTGCAACGCCCATTTACTAAGGCAATTTAGTATGGCTGAGACCCACAATCATTTCTTGCCAAGTTGCCCATGAAACATCCCCCTGGACAGAAACCTCAACAATTCAGGTAGAGAAAGATGCAAGAGGATGTGGTATACTAGTTGAAAATTGGCCTCAATATTGTATCCTAACTTCTGTCCATGCTTCTTAGAATGTGATTTTCATCAAGAGTTTGCTTTCCCTTGCTTTCAAGATGAGCTAGGCTCGTAACTTTATACTATCCTGAACAGTGTGGTCTAAGAGCTACATATCAATGCCAGTGAGGAAAACTCAGAGTTCAATTGTTTCCCTGTGTAACCACTCTGGCTTTCCTGGAACAAGGCGGGCCTCAAACTCACAGAAATCCACCTATCTCTGCCTCTCAAGTGCTGGGATTAAAGGCGTGCGCCACCAATGCCTGGAAAGCTTTAACATTTCTAGTGCATATATTTTCCTTGTGGCCCATAACTAATAAACAATAAATCAATGAGGGCAAGCAGTATAGGAAGATTTGTGCAACATTTAATTGGAGTTAACCCTTAGTTATTTGATTTATAACTTTGTGAATATGGATCTAAACTAATTAAATATAATAAGATATTAAAACAACTAAATGATACCTCTACAAGTTGTTACAAGAAAATAACTTTGAAACCCTTGTCTTTACTCATGTTGCCATTTTCCCCTTTCCCACTAGCTCATAATAAGTAAATTCCATTACTGCCAGTGATTAAAACTTAAAGATCTTTTCTTTCATTGGAAGAGGGAAAAAGTATATTTTTAGGGAAACATTTAAGTTCATAATTTTTTTCTCACAGATAATATCAGCTTATGTCACCCACATGTTATTTTGAAAATAAGGCCCATATATTTCTGGACAAGGAAAAGTACCATATGACAACATGTATTGTTATTTCATTTTCTAATTATAAATCTGAGTAAAAATCATTAGTATCCACATATTAAATTCAATGGATGTCAAAATGCCAGTTAATAAAAGTCAACCATAAATCTAGGTCAAAATTATTAGTATTCACATATTAAATTCAATGGATACCAAAATGACAGTCAATAAATAAATGGAAGGCTACGTTCTTGACATAATTTTTAAATTAAAAATAAGTGAATTTTGTTTCCATTAGATCATCAACAAAAAGACTACGTACTTTTTTTGGTGTTTTTCGAGACAGGGTTTCTCTGTATTGCTTTTAGAGGCTGTCCTGGAACTCGCTCTGTAGATCAGGCTGGCCTGGAACTCACAGAGATCCGCCTGCCTCTGCCTCCCGAGTGCTGGGATTAAAGGCATGCCCCACCAACGCCCAGCTTGGCTATGTACTTTTAACTGGTTTTTAATACACTTCTGCTATCTCTAACTAATGCAATAAGACAGGAAGCTGAAACAAGAGCAGTAACTAGCATACACAAATATATAATAATGAAATCTGTTGATACGATTAAAAACTAAACTCAAGAAAAATTACAAAAACTGATAAGAGAATTAAATACAAATCAGAGATTAATCTCACAGGCTTGAAACATATTTCTATCACTGATGAGATGAATAACCTTGGAAGGGTACCCTCAAACCCTCAGATTCTACATTTATGAAAGATAAATAATTAATACCAGTGTCTTATTAGATTGTCATGAATACTAAATTTAATGACATAAATTATTGAAACACAGGGTACATGGTAAAGTTTACTGAAAATCAATAATAATATATGAACTACTAACAATATTCAGTAGAAGCACAAGATGAGATATGGATATAAAAATTTAATGGAATTTTACAAATAAGTACTGGGAAGATAGCATGCTGGAAAATATCCTACTCACCATAGCAACAAAAAATTAAAAGTACTCTAGCATCACAAAAGTTAAAAATATACATATATACATGCATACAGGTATTCCTAAAGAACATGTATGCAACCTATGTTGGCTGATGAGGAGGCAGAAGAAATGTCTAAACAACACTTACATATGCTCGGCCTACTCCCACCAGTCTCTGTTTAAGCCTATGGCCACTTTGCCTTTTTGACTGTAGAAGGAATTGTTGTAAAATGTAGACTGAGAACATGTATGTGGACACTACTCTCTATAGAGTTTATGAATCTGTTTTAGCTCTACAAGTAGAAGAACAGGGACATAAGCTGGCATTGCATAATTTGAATTTTGCATAAACTCAAAACATAATTAAATTTTGCATAAGATGTAGTGTGCTTGCCAGCACAAGTACTACATTAGAACCCCTCTTTCCTTTGTAATCAAAATGTCCTGAGATACTCTGTACTTC
This sequence comes from Mesocricetus auratus, assembly GCF_017639785.1. Lineage (NCBI taxonomy): Eukaryota > Metazoa > Chordata > Mammalia > Rodentia > Cricetidae > Mesocricetus > Mesocricetus auratus. The sequence continues at coordinate 20,206,313 of NW_024429188.1, read as the reverse complement.
AATAGCAGAGAGACTACATTAATATTCCCTCCCTGATGATAATAAGATTGATGACTACCTTATATGCCATCCTAGAACCTTCATCCAGTGACTGATGGAAGTAGAGACAGATACCCACAACTAAACACTGAACTGAACTCCTGGAACCCAGTGACAGAGATGGAGGAGTGATGAGCAAAGGGGTCAAGACTGTGCTGGTGAAACCCACAAAGACAGCTGCCCGGATATGGAGGAGCTCTTGAACCCCAGACTGATGCCTGAGAGGCCAACAGGGGACTTTTCCAGACTCCTTGAATGTAGTGTCAGCGAGGAGGCCTCAGAAATCTCTGGGGCCTTGGGTAGTAGATCAGTGTTTTCCATGGCGTACGAATGATCTTTGGGAGCCTATTCCACATGCAGGGATGCTCTCTCAGCCTGGACACATGGGAAGGGCCTAGGTCCTGTCCTGGATGAAATGACAGACTCTGGAGATCCTACCAAGGAGGGCCTCACCCTCCCTGGGGAATGATGTAGGGATTGGGTAGGAGACTGGGGGGGAACTGGTGGAGGGACAAGGGAGGAGGGGTGGGAGAGGGAGCTGGGATTAATATGTGAAGCATGCATGCTTCTAATTCAAATAAAAACATATTGAGGAAAAAAAAATAGAAAAAAATCAATCACTAACCTGGCCTCTACATATTGGAATGCTAAATAATTTTCTGTCTGCTAAAAGATCTTAGTACTGCCGGGCGGTGGTGGTGCACGCCTTTAATCCCAGCACTCGGGAGGCAGAGGCAGGCGGATCTCTGTGCGTTCGAGGCCAGGCTGGACCGATAGCCTCCGAAACAATACAGAGAAACCCTGTCTAGTAAAAACCAAAAAAAAAAAAAAAAAAAAAAAAAAAAAAGATCTTAGTACTTCAGTTAAACAGGCCAAGGTGAAAGTTGTCTAGAATCCTCCCACCAAAGGTACATATGCCTGTTGATGCGGAATGTCCTTCTGTGTGCTATGAATCTGTGTTGCTTTTATTGGTTGATAAATAAAGCTGATTTGGCCAATAGCCAGGCAGAATAGAGTCGGGCAGGAAATCCAAACAGAATTGCAGAGAGAAAGAAGGTGGAGTCAGGGAGATGCCATGTAGCTGCTGGAGAAGCACTAGCATCATGGTAAAATATAAACAAAATGGGTTAATTTAATTGTGAGAGCTTGTCAGTAATGTGACTGAGCCATTGGCCAAACAACTATAATTAATATTAAGCCTCTGAGTGTATATTCGGGAACTAGCGAGAAGGAGAAAAACCTCCATTTACAGCCTGTCATTCCAGTACCCAATATGCTGGGGCAGGATGGTTATCAGCTCAAAGCCAGTTTGATTTACATAGACAAAGTTACCTTATACATACTGAAATCCTGAAATGAAAAGGGGAAGGTGAAGAGGAGAGGAGAGGGAGGCAGGAGGATGGAGGAGGAGGAAGGGAGTAACAAGAATACATATGTTCACCAAAAGGGACATGTACATAAATATGCACAGCAGTACAATTGCACTGCCAAACTGAAAACAATCCAAGCATACATAAACATTAGAATGCATAAACTATAGTATATTGGTAAAATGGAATGCTATTCAGCAATAAGAATGACTAAATTACAATAACATGAATGATTTCACAAATATAATGCTGATTCAAGGTCTATTTTATATGTTTCTACATGTATAAATACATTTTAAAACAAATATAGTTAATTAACCTATGGTATAGATGTTCAAAACTAGCTCCATAGTGCAGTGGAAGTTTGGCTGTAGCTAGAAGAGGCAGAAGGGAGACTTCTGTGGTCCCAATAATGAATGGTTGGAGGCTATAGTTTTGGTTTTCAGACAAGGTCTCATGTAGCAAGAATGACCTTGAATTTCTGATCCTCCTACCTCCTACTCAAAAGCTGAGACTGTGTTTTATTTCTTGTTCTGAGTACTTGTTTTCTGGGAGTGTTTTCTTTGAGAAAATTTCAGCCATATATGATTTTTATACTTTCCTATAATATATTTTATATTTCAAGGAAAACACTGTTACTTTCTTTGAGAAAAACACATTCTGTTATATTCTTAAATCATCTGCAAAGTTTTTCAAAATGCAGATTTTGAAAAATAAAGAATCTGAATAAATATATCTGAGCTGTAACCCAGCCATCTGTGGTTCTAAAGTCCCATGGAAGTGACTCTGATGAAGTGAGTCTAGATTGAAATATTAGATCATTAGCAGAGAGAGTCATGTTTCATTTCATCATAATTATATTTTCTCCCCACAACATTTTTTGATCAGGAACATGAAGCACAAACAACTGTCTTCAAAATGCAGCTACCTAAAATGAAGAAATTGGCAAAATACCCAATTCCATGCAGTTCCCACACATCAAACTTGCCTATTCCACCACTCAGAAAGTCTCTATGGATTCATAAATGCTTTCATTAGTTTCATACATATGTACTTGGCTCAAACAATGCCACTAAAATACCACTCTTCTCAGCACTTTAAAGAGTATTTACAGGCCAGAGAAGATAGCTCAGTGGGTAAAGTGCCTGCTGCCAAGCCTAATGACCTGAGTTTAATTCCTGAGATCCATATGGTAGAGAGAACCAAATCCTGCAAGTTATAAGTTGTTTTCTGACCTACACACACACACACACACACACACACACACACACACACACACACAGTACACAGGCATGTGCACACATGCATACGCATATAATGGGGTGGTAATCCTAAATACTTTGCATGTTGTTAGAATTAAAAATGGTTTGCCCAAGGTGTTTTTTAAAACAGCTTTTAGGTTTGGCATCTACTTTGGAAGAAACAGGCAGATTTTATTTAGTATGAGAAACATATATCTTATGAATAATTATAATTTTAACTCCTATACTGCTACATCAATTCAAAAATGATTATATAGATGATAGACAAACAGAAGATATAAACATATCACAGAAAATACCTTAGTCTAGCTTATGCTATTATATTATATTATATTATATTATATTATATTATACCACAAACTGGGTGATTTATAGCAAACACAAGTTTATGAATGGGCCTAGTTGTTTTTAGATTCTTTTAAATTCTGGTTCAGGCAAAAATAAAACTAAAATGAGTTCTCATGTGCTTGAAGTTTGAAACTATCACCATTTTCAAAGGGAATTATAAAAACAATTGGCATATATTTTAGATTTTAAAGAATTCAGGTATCAACGAGAAGTAAAATCACCCACAGTCTCCATACCAAAATCAAATGACGTGTCTAAGGGTCCTAAAGTCTGGGAACTCTAAGATGAAGGAGAAATATTTGGTGAGGACTTTATGCTACAAGTTATAATACGACTGAAAACATCAAAGCAGAAGATCAGGAAGAGGAGTGAGGTTTCATACTTTATAAGGTCACCACTGTTCAAATAATGAGCCCACTGTGGGGAGGGTCTCTAACTTAAGCAGCTCTTACATGTCCCACTTTCAACATGGTGCATGAACTTTGGGGAAAGATTTAAGACACAACAGACATCCAGAGTGGAGAGAGGAGAAGGGTTAGGGTTAATCTATCATTTTCACCTAGACTCCACTGCATGAAATACTCAAAATACTTTGGTTTATAAGCATAAAACTTCTGTGGGTAAACATAAGATCCTCATTACTGGGCAGCTGTTGTGCATCAACAGATTGTAGTTCAAGACAAAATATTTAACAAAAGAATGCAGAATATTGTTTTTAAATTAAATACTGATTTAGCAAATTCCATCCATTGAGAGGGGGAAAAATAAGTTGAACCAAGTTAAGTTGCTAGGTGTCACATGAACAAGAAAGGTGAACATCTTTTAACTGCATAGCATCTCCTATCCTCATTTATATTTATAATGAAGACAATTCAATATCTAAAACTGCTTTTCAAAAGACTATATTTTAGAAGTGGAATGATGGAATGGTTGCTTGGCAATTAGGAGTACGTGGTATTCTTGCAGAGGACCTGAGTTCAGTTCCCAGCACCCACATTGAGTGGGTTATAATCTACTGTAACTCCAGCTCCACAGAATCTGATGTTCTCTTTTGGCCTCCATGGACTCTGTATTGATCTGCACAAACACGCACACACACACACACACACACACACACACACACACACACACACACACACACACACAGAGAGAGAGAGAGAGAGAGAGAGAGAGAGAGAGAGAGAGAATTTTAAAATAAAAGTGAGTATAACCTTAAAAGACTAAACTTTTATTTGCTTACCTGAATCTTCCTTAGGTGTCTTTGCATAGTTTTCCAACATGAAGGAAAAGAAGTCGGACAGCTGCAAGAGATAAAAAGACAAAAATCATTAATAAAGACTAAGGAGCCACTGCAGCAAATATCGGAGTTCTATGCAAGCCCCTTATTCTCCTGCTGTGCTCATATTCCTGCTACAGCACATGCCAAGAGTCACAGATGGGCAGCAGTACAGTGAGCTGCATAGATATTATATATGCACTCCTCCTGGGAAGCTGCCCATACATAAGTCACTGAAGCAAATGTGTAACAATCCATTCCTCCACCTCCTTGCCATGCATGGAATAAACTATGATGTTTCACATTTAAACACTTCTCATGGGATCAGGTTGAAGTTAGACTTGTCCAGAAGGTATAGTTCTTCCTGGCTTCTTTGTTCTTTATGGTCTCCTTTTTATCTCTTTGATAGCAAAATTAATACTGTTTAAATTGACAGTCTACATGGGTTTGGAGAGATAACTCAGTAGCTAAAAGTACTGGCTGTTTTCACAGAGCAATGGTACAATTCTCAGCTCCCACATAGCAGCTTACAACTATCTGTAACTCCAGTCTTAGGGAACCAAATTCCCTCTTTTGACCTCCATGGGCACTGAACACACATGGTAAACAGACATACATGAAGGCAAAACACCTATACACAAACAAACGAACAAACAACTTAAAAAAAGACAGACAACTGTATGAGCTCCTAATCCAAGCAAAGGTGACATTGAATGACCTGTCTCTTTTGTTGTTGGTGGTGGTGGTGGGAATTTTTGTTTTGTTTTGTTTTTTTGACACAGGGTCTCACTGTGTAGTCCTCTTTTTCCAAGGACTCTTTATATAGACCAGGCTGGCCTCAAACTAAGAGATCCCCCTGCCTCTGCCTCCTGAGTGCTGGAATTTAAGACAATACACCACCATGCCTGACCTAACCTGTATGATTTAAAGGACTATCAAAAAGAAATTTGCCAACTTAACTCTTTTTGAAATTTGCTTACTTATTTTTAAAGACCATAATCTGACAATTATATGTGGTCATTAAAACTTTAAACAATACCAAAGGAAAACGAGGTCTTTCTTAATATCCCTACACATTCATCAATGCCACCCTTGTCCCTGCCAGGAGCCATTGTGCACAGTTTGTTATGTATCTTTTTCCAGAGTTTGGTTGAATGCTTAATTTTCTTTTACATGTATGGGATAAACTCTAGGTAGTATTCTGTAAGTTGGTTCTTTCTTTAATAACTATATTGGAGACCTTTTTAAGATCATTTTATGGTTAAAACGAACTCATTTTTTAGTGAGTATTAAAGCTAGAGTTGTGAATTTGTGCCATCAGTTTTATAAAGGACTTCCATTTTCATATATTTTCTTTTAGAACTTTCATAGGATTGTTCCATGGAAAGCCTTCCTTTTTTAAGGCCTTAAAGTAGCCTGTCTAAAGGGCTTTGGAGATAGCTTAGTTGGCAAAAGTGCCTGCCATGAGAACCTGAGGTTGATCACTTGAGCTTATATAAAAAAGCCAAACAAGGAGGTATCCACTTGTAATCCCAGAACTGGGGAGATAGAGATTAAGAAGTTCCCCAGGAATCACTTCCCTAATAGTCAACCCTATTGGGAAGTTTTGAATCTCAATAAAACATCCTGCCTCAAAAAAGGCAAGCTCTTGAAGAAAAATACCCACTCCACACACATACCCATGGATGTACACAGACTCCTGTACCTACACACACAAGAACATATGCAAACACAACTATTCTTTCTGGGCTGAGGATATGGCTGAGTGGTACAGTACTTGCCTAACATCTATAAGGCTCTGGGGTCAATCCTCCCACTTCCATTTTTACAAAAAATTCTCTATTCATGAAGTAATGATTTGATTTACCATTAAAGACTATGCCCAGAACGTAGAAAAAGACAATTTTATTAGTTAGCTAGATATCTGGCATTGCTGTAAAAATGAGAATTTCAAAACTGAGAAATACCATTTTCCCAAAAACAATCTTTCAATAACTTGTTCCAAAACAATGGCATTACAGCCTCTATGAAAGCATTTCATCAATGTTCCTCAGCTTCAAACAGTCTCACAGTTTCATTCTTTCAGTAACAAGAAGAGGAGAGAGAGACAGAGGGAGACAGAGAGAGAGACAGAGAGAGAGAGAGACAGAGAGACAGAGAGACAGAGAGACAGAGGGAGAGATGCTTGCTAAACAGACCTGCATTTGACCTTGCTCATCAGCATATTCGACAGACTGGAAGATGGCCAGGGCATAATGCTGTCTAGCCCTCAGTCGAGCTCTGTACCGTCGGTACCAGTTTTGGATGACTAATGCGGCTTTCAGTGCTGCAGACCCACAGGATATGAAAGGCAGAGAAAACAATTACATACACTTTGACGTAAGCAGATGTTTCAACAAAAAACAATCAGACAATTTCTTAGTCCTAAAAAATAGGAAAATTATAAACAATGAGATTGACCTTTATGCTTTTTATAAAATGTTAAATCTCAAACTCTCAGAGAGCTCATAGAACAGTGATGTCATAGCCATTAAGAGTAGAAGTTTTAAAGTAAGTTTGCAGGAACTTGACACTTCCTGGCTGTCAGTCACTAGGAAAAGGAGTGTAGATGTAGCCTTACAGTGAATACATACCATGAAGTATCTTGCCACTATTAGACACAACGGACTAAACAAATCCTTAGAAATGTGGGTGTGTTGGTTGATTTTTTGCAATATGATACAAGTCTAGACGTATATGGGAATAGGAAACTTAACTGAAAAAAAATGCTTCCATAAGATTGGCCTGTAGGTTATTATCTTGATTAACAGTTGATGTGGGAGGCTTTAGCCTATTGTGGGTGGTGTCACCTCTGGACAGGTGATCCTAGATGATATAAGAAAGCAAACTGAGCCGGGCGTTGGTGGCACACGCCTTTAATCCCAGTACTCGGGAGGCAGAGGCAGGCGGATCTCTGTGAGTTCGAGGCCAGCCTGGTCTACAAAAGTGAGTTCCAGGACAGCCTCCAAAGCTACAGAGAAACCCTGTCTCGAAAAAAAAAAAGAAAGAAAGAAAGCAAACTGAATAAGCCAGAAAGAGCAAGCCATTAACCAGCACAACTCCTGCTCTATCTGCTCCTGCCTCCAGGTTCAATCTCAGTTTCCCCTGGAGTTCCTGTATTCACCAAGCATAGAGGTGCTTGCTGTTCAACAAGATTCACTAGGTACTTAGAAAGTCCCTGCAGTCCTCCCAGCACCATGAAGCCAACTGATGGAAGTACCTACTTATGCTCACTTTAGCCAGTAAGTGGAAATGGACATAGATCTGACTCCAGGGCCCAAGCTTTTCACCTCCAAAGAGATGCTGACCTATTGCTATGCATCAGTTTCCTAGTTTATACAATGATATAGTGGAAGAAATGATCACTGGAGTTTCATCTACTTAGTATTAACAATGTCAAATAATATAACCAAGCTGATTTCCATTTAATAACATAATGGTCTACTTCGAAACTTTCAGTGCCTACAAACATTATCTCCATGCTACAAGTAAAGAAACTAAGTTCAGAGTAGCAAGTGTGTTTTTAAAGTCACCTAGCATAAATATCTCTGAGTTCAAACCCTGAGCTCTCTCCACTAGAGCTGGTTACTTTATTCCATAATTCATTTGTACCTTTCTTTTCTTTGAATAATAACAACCACTAGATTCTATCTGCCTCGTATGTTCTGGCAGTAACTGGACACTACATATACCCCCCTTTATGCTCTTTCCCAGCACAAGGAGAAATGGGAGCTAACATCTTTCTCTCTCTGCTTGGCCTGTGCCAGGCATGCTTGAAATCCTGTGCTGTGTGGGAGGAGTTATTGCTTTCTCTGGTAAACAACTGCATTCATTGGGTTTTATTCTGAGGCAGGATAGAACGCCAGCGATGTGGAAGAGAAAAGAGCCTCTCATCCTGGAGTCTCGTGAAAGTCTTCAGCCAGATGTGAGTCAAACATTCCACAAGTATAGGATATCTCCCTACAGTCAGAGAGACTCCAGAGGCCCCCAATAACACAGCCTATTGCTATTACTCTTGTTTACCCATCAAAACTAGATGATAAGACCCTATTTCTGGACACACAATGTGCGTTTGCTACATCACTCATGTAATTCAGTTGGTAAATCAACTTGGAAGCTTTCTCGCTGATGGCTAGTCTAGTGCCAGAGGTACTATGTAGAATCTAGGGGTGGAGGATGTCATCAACAGTCTTACCCAGGTGTAAACTCTGAAGGCTACAATACACTACCCCAGGCAAGATATGCTCACTGAAACAAAAGTGGCATTACTCTTATGGGGGAACTAAGCAGTTTCTGATTGGATCTGAGGTCTACTCCAAAGGTCATGCTGTTTGATAGTTCATGGTTGAGTAGCTCATAGGCGCCAGGAGGAAATTTACTACTATTGTTTGACTAAATGGATAAGATGTCAATCTGCCTTCTACATATTTGTGTTTTTAGCCGTAGATTTCTGTCGCCTTTAGTCTGGGTCAGAAAAATTTCTTTGTGCAGTGGGAAATGATTAATGCAAAGAAATAATTAATCAAAGTGCTGATGATCAGTGACTTTTAAAAGATACTTTAATTTTATATATATGAGTGTTTTGCCTACATGTATGTATATGTACCAGATGAATCCCTGCTGCCTACAGAGGTCAGAAGAGGATGTTGGATCCCCGAAACTGGAGTTGTGGGTGTTTGTGGGGCACTATGTTGGTGCTTGGAATCAAACCTGGGTCATCTGTAAGAATAACAGGTGCTTATAACTGCTGAACCATCCCTCTATCTCTTTAAGTGACTTTTGAGTGCTCATCCTCAAATGGGACATCTATATTACCTCCCCTCTAAGGCTAATGAGCCATCAAGAAACAAGGAGTAGAAAGAATATAAGAGTCAGAGGATGGAGAAGAGCATTGTGAAATGCTGTTTTTTGTACATGAACTCACATCAGTGGGGGTTACCTATACATGACTTTACTCATCAGTATTCCACCATAGATGGAATAAGAGTCTTTGTGGTTTCACCCCTCCATGAGGAGCTAAAGGTAGTTAATGATTACTATGAGGGTGTCATATTCCTCAGTGGTATAGTCTCTGGTAAGTTGTCCTCACTCAAGTAAATAACCCCCAACACATGCTCATGCAAACAACCCTAACTAAATGTGTGACACACACATAAAAGACAGAAAAGTAGGAAGGGGGAAAGAAGAAGTTCAGTGTGTGTGCGGGAGGGGGGGTTAACAGAGGAAATAGGGGAATTTGATCAAAATACATTTTATATGAAATAAATTATTAAAGAAATAAAGTAGTTAAAACAACAACAAAAAAGGAAAGAGAAAGGAACAAAGAAGGAAGAAGGAGAGAAAGAAAGAAGGAATTCCAGCGTATCTGAGGTTGTAGGAATGTATCTCACTTGCCTATCATGCACAATTCCCTGGTTCACTGCCAAATACTGCATAAAACCAGGTGTGGTGGCATGCATATGTAATCCCAGCATTTGGGAAGCAGAGGCAGAGCAGAAGAAGTTCAGTGGTCTTCGGCTACAAAGCAAGAGAGAGAGAGAGAGACAGAGACAGAGACAGAGACAGAGAGACAGAGAGACAGAGAGAGACAGAGAGAGACAGAGACAGAGACAGAGACAGAGACAGAGACAGAGACAGAGACAGAGAGAGATTGTAAGTGCCCGTGGAGGATAGAGGCATTAGATCCCTGAAGAGGGAGTTACAACTGTCTTATATGGGTGCTGGGTACATAACTTCATTCTTCTACAAAAGTACTGCATGCTCTTGCCCACTGAGCCATCATCCCAGCTCCAATCATTTTCTTATACAAGAAACTAAAGCATGAAGCCCAATCTCCAAAGGATGATGGGTTTTTTTTTAAAACTACCATTTTCTTCAAGTAACAATGGAGATGATAATTCTATCCTTGTCAGAAACCTCTGGCTTTCCAGTTAGAGAAGAGAGTAAGAATTAGAAGTCATTTATATCACATTTTATTTACTTGTTCATCCACCTACCAACCCTATCTACAAGATGTAAAAAAAAAAACCAACTAAGTTCTGAATTTGTAATTAGAAGACTTCCATTTTGGTCTTTTCTGAGCCAGGTGCCAGCTGTGTAACTTCAGGCAAATCATGTAACTCCTCTGGTCATCATTTCTCCTGTGGACACTGACAACTTTGGGTTTATGTGATCTCTAAGATCCTTTCCAATTAGAAAATATTCAAGCCATCTGCTTTTTTAGTGACACAGCTGCAGCCAACCTATTATTGCACATAGCAGAGTTGAAAATAACTATTGAAGGACAAAAATATGATGACTAAAACTTAATGCTCAACCAGAAACTTGTGAAAAAAGAACCAAGACAAACTCGAAAGGCTATTCAGAACTAAGTAGGACTTGGTACAGATGTAGCTCAGTGGAAGAACACTTCCTACCATGTGGAAGACCCTGGTTTTCGTCCCTAGCACTGCTAAATAAAACTAGATTAAAAAACAAATAAACTATCCCTGTATAAAAAACATACGTAAAATTACAAATAGCTCTGGTTTTCCCATCAAGGAACTGTGGCAAAAGTTGATAGCAATTGTTTCAGGACCATTATTTTCCTAGTATAACTTACTGTCTCAAGTCTTGCTTTATTTTGTTGGTTGTTTGGTTTATAGCAGGTTCTGTATATATAGTCAAGGAATTTGCAATCTTCATCACTGGCTCCAAGTGTTGAGACCACAAGCATGTACCACCACTCCCAATTTACCTCTTTAAATATTCTAAAAAGTCATGGCTGTGGCTAATCTGTGAACTGGCATGATCAATGGTGGGGAAGGATGAATGGAGAAGATTAAGAACAGAGGGAACTGAAATCAACAGACATACAGACAGAGTCTACGGCATAGAGGTTTCAACGACATAGACAAAGAAGTAAGAGAATGAGATGATAATTACAGAGATTTGAGAGTTAAGCCATTGTGGTAGGAAATGAAAGTAAGCAACTGAATCTGAGTAGTGGAGTAGGTTGCTGAGCTCAGGAGATCAAAGAACTGAGGTGTCACAAAGCATTGTATGTGTGTGTGGGGGAGGGTAATCAGGATGATGAAACTTGGAGAAAATCCTTGAAGAGTTAGAAGTTAAGGGAAATTTCCCCCAATGAACCATTTCTTCAGCCCATCACTGAAATTATTGAAAAGTATATGATATTTGTTTGTAAAATGTTCCTCAATTTTAATTTTTCTGCTATATCTTCTCATTTCCATTTGGGTTATATACTTTGTTGGGATAAATAACGTGTTCTTCTAGGGACAACTACATCAAGAAGCACATGATGTACCTGGAGAATTGGCTCAGTAATTAAAAGCACTTGTTGCAGAGGATCAGGATTCAGTTCCCAGCACCCACATGATGGCTCACAAGCATCCATAACTCCAGTACCAGGAGATCAAATGCTATCTTCTGACCTCCACAGGCACCAGGCATGAACACGATGCACATGCATACATGCACACAAAACACTCATACATGTGTAATAAAATAAATAAGTGAATATAAAAATGCAAAGGCAACAATTAAAAAATAAGCACATGATATTCAGTCTCATCAATGAGTATGCTAACTTGGATAGCTCAGTAAAGGTGGTATTCACAGGACCAAAGATCCTCTATCAAAGAAGTACTGTTTTGTATCCTTTAAATAAACAATTCCAGGTCACATGGGGGGCCTAGGTCCTGCCCAGGATGATATGACAGACTTTGGAGATCCTCCATGGAAGACCTCACCCTCCCCGGGGACCGGAGAGGGGAAGGGGTGGAGGGTTGAGGGGTTAGTGGGGACAGGGGAGGAGGGGAGGGAGAGGGAGCTGGGATTGACATGTGAAGCAAGCTTGTTTCTAATTTAAATTTTAAAAATGTGGAAAAAACAAACAATTTCAGTAACATGCTTGGAGAATATATAAATTCTGTCCTACAAAATATCTACTGAGTTTTCCTTATAGCAATTGCTTCTGTGGTGGTCACAGAGCAGTCATGTTACAACTCATTCTTTCTGTATTTATTAGGACTTGGATTTTTTTTAGGACTTGGATTTTTAAACACCCCATTTAAAACCCTATTTTTATCTAATAATGAGATTGCACAACACAAAGATTACAAACATCCATCTTATGAAAGTTTACATTACAAATGTAATCCTTGGCTACAGCACTAGTTTACGGAAATGTGAAGATGTATCTAGGTAATACCAAATAAAGCAAGACATCTTAGTAAACACTCAGAGCAGGACAATAGCAGTATCCAATTTTCTAAAGGAATCATTATTGTGAAGATATATAATTTGAAATGCTATTGTTTTCTTAACTATCTAAAAGAAATGTAGATAGGTCAAAGTATCAGCATCATTTTTAAATTTTTTTTTCTCATAGGAAATGTGCCCTATGTAAAGCCCTGTAAAATGATCTTTAATCTTACTTAGGAAAATATCAAATATCTTGATCACAATTCTGTTTTGTATCCCTTGCTATTAATTACTAATCTGAGTTATATTAGCACATTTGTTATTCAAAGGCAAATGCAATCAACATTTTGTCATCTAAACCTGCTAAAAGCCTAATAGAATATGAATCGTAATTATATAAATGTTCTGATTATGGAAAATAACTGACAACTGGAGCTTAGGTACTGCCCTTTATTAATTTGAAATATGTCACTCTGTAACAGGATTTTCTAATGATTAACAGGGTGCAACCATAAAGATGGCACATTGGCCTAGTGAAAACTTGAAGTTGGTGAAAAAAAAGTCACTTAAATACATAATACCACATCATTTAAGAGGTACTTTATTTTCTGTCTTCTAAAGACTACTGATTCAAAAAATGATATTTAAATAGGGTCTGTCAGGGTCTGAAAATACTAAGGATTTTTAGAAGCAAAGGTAATCTAATCACACAGAAAATAGAGAAAAAAGTAAAAATATTTTAATTGGCATAAAGAATAAAAAGGTTGTTGGAACTAGGTTGTTATTTTGGCTTGGTTTGGAATTTTTGCCCATTTTACTCAGATAATAAATACATTTGTAATATCAATCCTACAGAAGTCTCAATGCAAACATATTATCAAAATGCAATTGATTCACGATTATTGAGAAGGACTACAATTTGAAGTGAAAAAAATACTCTCCTTTTACAAAGAAGAGTTCTTATGATAATTTTCAATAAACTAGGAATTATAATATATGATGTGATGAAAAATTAAGACTTATAATTAAAGTCATAAAGCCACCAAAGGGGAGTATAAGTGTGACAAAGTAAGAAGCCTAAGAGGAGCCGAGAGGAGTTCCAATATTTAAAAGTTGGAAGAAAGTAGAACTAGTATGAACAATTAAGACAGAGACATAAAAGGAAATCTAGGAGAATGTGTTGTCACTGAAGCCAAGGGCAATGGCTACTTTAAGAAAAGGGTGTACAGGAATGCCATGTTCTGCCAGGAATTTGAATAAAATCAGAACAGACATGTTCCATTGAAATTTGAAGACATTTAAGAATCTATCAGATCATTTCCCCTGGTCTAGGACTGCTGAGGAAGTAGGAGACAGCAATTTTGGACAACTGGGAAAGTTTGAATATAATGTTAATACTTGTATACACCATCACCAATGTTAAATTTCTTCAATGTGATTCAGTTTTTTAATTACATAAAAGAATATGTCTCTTTTTAGTATATTCATGGTGAGGTATATATCGGTCAACATCATAATGGCTCTAGGTTTTTTCTCTTTTCGAATGGAAAAGAGAAAGGATGGAAAGAGAAAAGATAGCAAAATGTGAACAGGTAAAGCTAGCTAATGAATATAGGGGTATTCACTGTCCTTGTAGGTTTTGGTTTTCAAGAACAGTAAGTCAGAAGGAAAGCAAAAGATAGCAAAACAAAATAAAATTTCATGAGAAAATAAAGAGGCTGGAGCCATGACTCAGTGGGTTAAGAGTACTCACTGTAGAAATCTGAGGACCCGAGTTCAGATCTCAGCACCCAAGTAAAAAGCCAGGTTGAGCCATGCTTTCCTGTAAGCCAAACACTGTAGGGAGTGGAGACAGAAAGATGAGGTAGGAAGGCTTTTCATCTGCCTATCTAGCCCAAGATCCAGTGAGAGACCTTGTCTCAAAAGAATAAGGCATATGGAGGTAAAACAAGGCATACTCTATGTCATCCTCCTGGCCTCCATTCATGCAGATGTGTGCACATGTATACACACACACACACACACACACACACACACCACTCACATACATACATACATACATACATACAAACATATATACACACTCACAATATACTCAAAAAGAAAAAAATGAAAAGACAGAAACATACCCAGAAGCTGATAAGTCTCAGCTAGCTAGGGGATTAAACAAAAGAGAGAATGGGGAAAGTAGTTTCCCTGCCACTCCATGCAATCCAGCAGACTTTCAGCGACAAACATTACAATGCATCTTATCTGGTGTCTGTATTTTCTGGAAGAGGAAAACAAGGAAGGTCTCAGCTCAGACTGACTTCTGCTACACTTCCCAGTGCCAGTAAAGACTGCTTAATGGCAACTGTAATAACAACAGTAACAGAACTGGCAAAGGATTCTCCAAACTGCGGAGAACATTCTTTAGGGAATACCAAAGAAAAGCTGTCATGTTTCATTTTCCATAAGGTCCTAAATTTAAATAAACATTTAAAATTGGGAGTGAGGGGCTGGAAGACATAGGGCTAGAAGTGACCATAGAGAATCTCTCCAGCAATTGTGAACATATTGTGACATTTTAAATAACTAAAATAACTTAATGAACTAATTTTTACTAAATTTATTTTTAATTATTTTTAAAATAAGTTTGCTACTTAGCATTTTTCAGATTTTAATTTCATGTGTGTGTGTGTGTGTGTGTATGCATATATGTGTGCTCACATGCACACATGCAGGTATGTGTACAGATGTATGGGCATGCACATGGAAGCCAGAAATCAACAAGTATCTTCTTCAATAGTTTCCCGCCTTATTTTTTAGACTCAGTGTCTGGCTGAATCTGGAGCCCACTTATTCAGCTAGAACGGTTGGCCAATCAGCCCCAGGGATCCTCTCTCTTTCTATACAGTGTGGAGATTACAGTAATTTGCCATAATTTTTTTTCCTTTCTTATTTAACTTTTTACACATGTTCCCTCTTCCTCCCCTCCTCATCCAACCCCCCAATCCTCCCAATCCTCCACTCCACTCCATCCCCCTTCCGCTCCTTCCACGAGGGATTTTCAGAGTCTGTCGTATCATGCGGGCAATTTTTATATGGGTGCTGGGAAACAACTCAGGTCCTCATGCTTCCATGGCAATCACTCTACTATGCCATTTCCCCAGTCTCCTCCCCATTTCTTCAGATTTTTAAGTAAAAACAGAGAAGAAATAGTTTGATTAAAAAAATCTTCACTAGAGAAATTTTCTGTTCTAGTTTAAGGTACAAACTTCAAAGTCAAAAAGTTGTGGATCTCTTTCTGCCCTTTAGCATTTAAAAAGTTATATTTCTGAGTGGTCTCAAGGACAGAAATAAAAGAAAATATATTAGTGCTCTCAGAGTGCTCTGTACAGAGCAAAAAGCAACAATAGATCATTAACTGAAAGCCCATCGACATAAAAGTTTAAGTGCAAAGTGAATTTCAGCAGACAGTAACTATATTTAATTTCTGTTCATTTCATAAATTCCAATTCTCCAAGTTAGGATAGCATGCAACATGGGACTTAAATGCATGATGACCCGTTGCTTCCCTAGAAAGCTGGTCATGTTGGCATGCACTTATACATTCAGAGCAGAAGAGGCGAGACAGGCAGATCCCCAGCCTAACCTATTTTGTGAGCTCCAGGTCAGCGAAAGACCTTATTTCAAAATAACATGGGTAGCATTTGCAGAAAACAGCAAAGTTGCCTTATGGCCTCCACATGCATATACATACATGCACCCAAACACAGACACGCATGTACACACACACACACACACACACACACACACACATGCACGCACGTGTGCACACACACAGAGAATTATTGGACTCTGTTAGAGCTGGCACCAATTCAGTCTCTGCCAACAACTAGTGTATAATACTGAAGAATTCTTTAATCCAAGTCTAAGTTTCTCTGTCTATAACTAATCGGAGCTTCCTCTAAGAGTTTTAGAGAAAATGAATGAACGCACTAAGTATTCAATGAATGATATCTATGATGTGTATTTTCTTATCTGTTACATATCACAAAAGAAGCAAAATAGTACAAGTATAGATGGTATTTCTGTGTATAGATGGTGCCTAACCCACAAAAAGAAGATGGCCTTGAATTTTTTTTTATGAGGGTTTCTTTGTGTAGCTTCGGAGCCTGTCCTGGAACTCTATACAGACTTTTCGTCCTCAAAATTACCACAACACACAATAGCCAGAGTACTGTGATGGACCTGAGTGATCACACAATAAAACAAAACAAAACAAACACTTAAGCAATCAGACCCCCAAGAAGTAAGTATTAAGTTTTGGCCATGGCCCTGACAATTGTTAGCTATGTATTCTTGAACAAATCAGTTTCCCTCTCAAAACTTCAGTTTCCATTCTGACAAGAGCAAACCTTCATACCAGGTTATGAAGCTCAAATGACATGAAAGGGTCTGGCCTATAAGTAATCACTACAGAAACAGAAGGTATTTTTATAAGAAAACTTAATTAAAGCCACTTTTAAGGCTGGAGATGTGGCTTGGTTGGTGGAAAACATGCCAGGAATGTACAAAGCCCTATGTTTGATCCTCAGCACCAAGTACATGTCTGTAATCCCAACACTCCAGAGGAAGAGATAGAAGGATCAAAAGGAGTTCAAAGTAGTCATCAGCTATATAGTAAGTTCGAGAGCAGTCTCAAGAAAAAAATAAAATGAAAAGGTAATTTCCGAAAGGAGCAGCTGTGGGAGACATAGGAGGGTGGAATAGCTGATGGAAAACTACTTTGTAGCAAAAATGCATGAGCTCAAATCCCAGCTCTCCTAGTTGAAAGCTGTGCAATTTTGACAAGTATTTGCCATCAGCTGCTTAAACTATACAAAGAGGAATAATGAAACTTCACTCAGGAGAGGGGTATGGTTGAGGCAGCAGAATTAACATAGATTTGACACCAGCCTGAGCTACATAGTGAGACACTGACTGTCTCAAAAGAAAAGAAGATTAAAATATTTTCAGGTTTACTATGAGTAAATAAAATGCACGTACACTATGGTGAACACTTTCAAAAACTCAGGAACGAAAAGCTATTATTTTCTATAAAAAGCTTTCAAATTATCCCTAGCCCTTGACACAGTAATTTCATATCTAATCACTTGATTGTGGAAGCAATCTGAAATAAACAGCTTTGCATGAAGAAATCCTTCAAAGTGTTATTTGTATTTAGCATAAAACTGCAATATTAGAAAAATACTTCAGTATATTATAATCACCTATGAAATGAAATGATATATTTACCAATGGAGAAAACATTGTCTACAAAACAGTTATAAAATTGAGAAATATTTATATATAACAATATTTTGTGTTGCAAGCACAGCTTCAAAAACTAATATTTAGGATGATTAAAACATCTCAAGAAAATATCTGGAGTTTGTAATCTCTGGGGAGTAGACTTATGGGTATTGGTTAGTTCTATTTGCTTCCATATCTTCCAAAATTTCTAAAACTGAGAAAATTGATGGGGACAGGGAGCTGGCTCAATAGGTAAAGTGTCTGCACCACAAGAAGAAGGACTTAAATTTGGATCCCCAGCACTTATACATAAAGCCGAACATAGAGACATTACCTGGAACATCTCATGTTCAGGAAGTGCAGACAGAAGGATGTCCGAAAATCACTGGTCAGTTTTTCAGAATTGGTAAGCTACAGGTTAATTGAGCAATACCCTCAAAATGTAAGGTTAAAAGTGATCAAAGACACAGAAAACCAATCTCTGACGTCTACATGCAGGCATATGCACATGTGCACACACCACAGATGCAAAAATCTTTTTTTTTACTAAAATGCTCATCTATAGATGAATGAGGGTAAACAGCATTGCATTAGCATTTCAGATGGCTATTATATGAGGTCATAATAAACTTTGACATTTTGAACAAGGGACGATGAAAGAACAAAAAGAATTATAAGTAAATAGCCCTGTGATGGTTAGTGTAGTCATCTTGACAGAATATCTGGAAAATGGGTCTCTGGATAGGTCTGTGGAAGATTACTTGATTATTTTAATTGAAGTGGGAAGATCCACCTTAAATCTGGGAAGGGATCCTACTCTTTACAAATGGAAAAAGTGAGATGAGCAGCACCATGCATTGATCTCGCTGTTTCTTGTCTACAACTGCCTCAAGGTTCTGTCACTATGACTTACCCACCATGATGGATGATAACCTGGAACTGGGATCCCAAATAAATCTTTTCTCCCTTAAGTTACTTTGGTCAGGGTATTTTATGTATTAAATTATTATTTAATCATTGAAATTAAGTGCAAGTATTAATATTTATCCCCTTTCCAGACTTACTCTTATTCCAGAGCTCCTCCTCCCACATGACCACCATACCCTGGAGATGTTACATCTTGTGCAGACCCAGCGTCTCCCTAGATTTTTCCTTCAGATCTGCTCAGCCTTCCCTTCCTTTGTGTTCCCCACTAACCCTGAGAAACACCCTACCTGGGACCCCATAGGCCTAAAAGCTATTATTTTCTATAAAGAGCTTTCAAATTCTCCCAAGCCATTGATGCAGCACTTTGACATCTAATCACTTGATGGTGGAAGTAATCTAAAATACTTGGCTAAGATCCAGAGAGGGCAACAGCAACCAAAGAACAGAACACCCACCCAACAGAGACAAGACAAGATATCTACATCAAGGAACACCACAAACATCATAATTCCAGATGCCTAGATCCCAGCACAAAAACACAAACATGACAGTCAAATCAATATGCATCTTCCAGAAGCCAGCAACACTAAGCAATAGGCTTTGAGAAAAACAATTTAGCTGAAGCACAAGACAAGGACTTAAAAATGGCAATTAGGAAGATAGCCAAGAACCTTAAAATAAATGATTTCATGAAAACACAAAAACTGAATAAAATAATGAAAGCAATTCATGCCATGAAACCGAAATCTAACAAAGAAATAGAAACACTAAAGAAAACTCAAATGGAAATACAATTAGAAATGAAGAATTTAGGAAGTCAAACAAAAACCTCAGAGGTAAGTCTCACCAACAGATCACAAGACTGGAAGAGAAGGTAGAAGAAAGATAGCTCAGTCAAAGAAAATATTAAATCTTAAAAAAAACACACACAGGCACAAAACTTCCAGGAAATTTAGGACACCATGAAAAGACCAAATGTATAAATGATAGGTATAGAAGAAGAATAAAACCAGGTTAAAGGCACAAAAAATATTTTCAAGAAAATCATAGAAGAATTTTTTTCCTAACCTAAAGAAGGAGATGCCTATAAAGTCACAAAAAGTTTTAAAAAACACCAAATAGACTGCACCAGAAAAGAAATTCAGCCAGGAGTTGGTGGCACATGCCTTTAAACCCAGAACTCGGGAGGCAGAGGCAAGCAGATCTCTGTGAATTCGAGGCCAGCCTGGTCTACAGAGCGAGTTCCAGGACAGCCTCCAAAACAATACAGAGAAACCCTTCTTGAAAAAAAAAAAGAAATTCCGCATAGCACATAATAATTAAAACACTAAATGTGCAGAACAAAGAAAGAATATTAAAAGCTACAAGTGAAAAATACCAAGTAACATATAAAGGCAAATCTATTAGAATAACTCATAAAAGAGAGAGAGCACAAGCCAGCACATAAAGTTGCTTAGGTATAGATATGGAGGTGAGGAGGATCTGGGAAAAGCTGGGAGAGGGCAAACATGAAAAAATAGATTGTATGAGAAAATTAATTAAAATAAAATAATGTATTTCATCCAATCTCCAACCCATGGTATGTGCTCCCACATTCAAAGTGGGTTTTCTCCCATCAATCTGTCTTGAAATGACCTCAAAGATAAACAGAAGTATGTTCAATCTACTAAGAGGTTCTAAATCAAGTCAAGTTGACAATGAGACTGGACAATATGAATAAAATTTACTCTCTGTTCAATGCTTTAAAAAGTATCTAGGTAGAATAATTAAGTAATGATACAATGTGAAAAGTATTGGAAAGAAAGAAGTAAAACTAATCCTATTTGCATATGACATGACATAAATAAAAAATCCCTAAATAAGTAGCTCTTCATGTTAATAACACAAGTTAGAAAAACTTGGGGGAATACAAAAATCAGTTATTAGCCAGGTGGTGGTGACACACACCTTTAATTCCAGCACTCGGGAGGCAGAGGCAGGTGAATCTCTGTGAGTTCAAGGCCAGCCTGGTCTATGGAGCAAGTTCTAGGACAGACTCCAAAGCAATACAAAGAACCCCTGTCTCGAAAAACCAGAGAGAGAGAGAGAGACAGAGACAGAGACAGAGACAGAGAGACAGAGACAGAGACAGAGAGACAGAGAGAGACAGAGAGAGACAGAGACAGAGAGAGACAGAATCTAAGAGACAGTTTTCATATAAAACTGGCTGACCTCAAAATTGCAAGGTAGCCAAGGATTAAGGTTGACCTTGAATTTCTGATCCCCTAGGATCTGTCTCCCAACTGATGGGATTATGGGTGTGTGCACTCCACTTGGCTTTATACCATGCTGTAGATCATCACCAGGACTTTCTGTTTGTTACACAGTTACTCTACCAACTGAGCTACATCTGAAGCCCCATATTTTTTGTAGTGCTGGGAACAGAATCCAGGACTTTCATACATACTAGACAAACAGTGTATCACTGAGATACAAGCTCCAGTCATTATTAATTCATTTTATGAGAGTAACAAGAAAATTTTTTAAAAAATAGTCTTTTAAACAAATGGTATTAGGAGAACCATATATCCACATACAAGGAATGCATTTATACTCATACCTCATATATTTGAAAATAACCCAAAATGGATCAAAAATCTAAATGTAAGAACTAAAACTACAAAGACTTTATGGGTTAGATATGAACATAAATTTTCTTATATTGGCAACAATTGTTACAGATGACATCAAAAGCAAAAGAAGCCAAATTAAAAAGTAACCTAGAGCTTGTCAAAATTGAAAACTTTTTCACTGGAAGAACACTATAAAAAAAGTTATGAATCCGCTCTGTTTTGCAGAGTCTTTCTTTGTACTTTATTGCACGCATACCTCACCCCTAATAAAGGCCTTTCTTTAGCAGATGATTCTGACTATTATGTTTGAGAATTCCCCCATTGCTACCTATTGAGATTGAGATTTTCCCTACCATTCCAGTTCTTTAATTGGCAGAGAAAATGAACCTGATCAAGACTCCTACATGGTAAAAGAACTGGACCAGGATTCAGATTTAGAGGGTCTGAAGCCCCAGCCCATAATATGCCTATAGGATGAAGTGGGTTCAACAAGCAGTAGAGCTACATTATTTCCCACTAAGTGTAGAGGTTTGGAAATGGAGCCTTTATTCTGTCCTTTTTTCTTTAGTTCATAACATTTCATTTGGACTTAGTTTCTGGTATTGAGCTTATATTAAAGGATTTCAAAGATTTTCTTCAGGAAGAAAATGGATTCTCTCTCTGAACTCTCTGTCTTTCTGTCTACCTCTGTCTCTGTCTGTCTGTCTGTCTCTCTTACACACACACACACACACACACACACACACACACACACACACACACACACACCTCCCTGTCAGGGTCTCCAGAATGACACCATTAAACTCACAAGGGCGACAGTTAAGTTAGATGGCAGCTAGAAAACATGCACTGGTTTTGATGTTATATTTTAACTGCATAGGAATTTAAAGAGAGGAAGGACTCATGAGTTCCAGTCTCTCCCTGGGATCTGTAGTTAACAGTTCCAAAAGGAAGGAGATATTCTTTGGCAGTATAGTCACTGACAAATTCCCCATGCTCCTGTAAACATCCCTCACCTGTGCTACATACAGTAAATAGTTCTAATTAAGCTTATTGGTTCAAAAACTAAATTAAGCAAAATACAGTTATTTCCCCCATTCAAAAGAAGAAGAGGGGGAAGAGGAGGAAGAAGGAAAAGGAGGAAGAGGTAGAGGAGGAGGAGGAAAAGGAGAAGAAGAAGAAGAAGAAGAAGAAGAAGAAGAAGAAGAAGAAGAAGAAGAAGAAGAAGAAGAAGAAGAAGAAGAAGAAGAAGAAGAAGAAGAAATCGAAAAAGGTCTCATGCTAGTAGTTAAGTGCTAAAAATACAAGGCAGGAAAATTAGTAGTTCAAGGCCAACCAGACATACTGGTGCATAGTTGGGAGGTAGAGGTAGGCAGATAAGTAGTTCAATGTTATCCTCAACTACATAGTGAGTTCAAGGCCAGCCTGAACTATATGAGACCACTTCGAAAACAATAACAACAATAAAATAAAATACTAAGAAAAGTCATTGAGTGAGAAAAAATACTTACAAATTATATATATTTGAGTGATAGGTGGATGAACATGGATAAGCATAGTTGTTTTCCAAAATAAATATTTGATAATAACTTTGTATATAGCATATATAAGTAATTCTTAGAACAAAATAGTATAAAATAACAATTTTAAAGTAGGTGTTTGGACATGGTAGTACATGCCTGTAATTTCAGCACTCAGGAAGCAGTAACAGAGGGCATCTGTGCTCCATAGGACGTTACAGGCCCCATGAGCTTCCTAGTGACATCCTGCCTCAAAAAAGTGGGGGTGTGAATGATCTTAATAGACAGTTATATAAAGAGACTTGTACAAATGGCCAGTAAACACATGAAAAGAAGCCCAAAATCATTAGGCATTAGGCAAGTACAAATAAAAACCACAATAAAATTATTCCTGATACCCACCAGTATGGTTGTAATAAAAAAAAAGACAATAAAACGTAGCCAAGGATGTGGAAAATTTGTAGCACTAACACATTGCTGGTACAAACACAGAATGGAGTAGTCACTTAAAGAAATAGTTTGGAAGTTTCTCAAACTGTAAACACTATTTACACAATAACTTATATATGAATGTTCATAGAAGCATTGTTCATAATAGCAAAAAGCAGGTAAAGCATAAATAAATTATAACCTAGTATCTACTAATTAATAAATGAGAAAACTATAACATGGCCTCATCTCATAGTGAAGTATTATTTAACAATAAAAAGAAATGAAATACTACTAGATGTTACAACAAGAATTAAGCCAAAAACAAAAGGTCACATAGTATATGGTTCCATTGAAATAAAACATCTGGAATAGCTAAATCCATAGAGACAGATCACAAATTGACTATTGTTATAGATTGAGAGGAGATGAAAATAGACAAAAACTATTGAGGTTTTACTTTAGAGTCATGGAAACATGACTAAATGCCACTGAGTTGTTTACTTTATGATAGTTAATTTCAAATTATATGAATTTTATCTCAAATGACTTAAAATAAAAACCAATAAAAAACATAAGCTAATATTTCCATTTATAAATAACATTTTAAAAGTTGAAAAGCAATTCAAAGAGCTAGAACTTACTTATGTTCCCTGGAACTGGAGTTGCAGATGTTGAAGACACCATGAGGGCACTGCGAAACAGGCCTGGGTATTCTGTAAGAGCAACAAGTGCTCTTAACCACTAAGCCATCTTTTCAGCCTTTAAATATATGATCTTTTAAAAAATTTTTGTATATGGATGTTTGCTTGCATGTATATATGTGTACCATAAGTGTGTAGTGCCTATGGAAGCCCAAAGAGACCATCATTTTGCCTGGACTGGAGTTTCAGGTGGTTGTAAGCTACCATATGGGTTCTGGGAACCAAACCTGGGTCCTCTGTTAGAGTAGTAATTACTCTTAACCATTGAGTCCTCTCTCCAACCCGAGGTTAGTGTTTTATAATATCTAAGAAATCAGACAAAAATTGAAGGAGTGGGCAGGAGAAGGTGATGTGAAAGTGAATGTGAGCAAAATACACATGAGTATGACAAAGTACATGATGTGCATAGAAATAATGTCCTGTATCTGTTCACTCCTCTTGTAAAAACAAAGGAGGCAAGTAGACTCCTCTGTTTGCGTTGGTAAACTACTACTATGGAATTAGTTTATGGCATACTTAGATTTCAAAAAGTTAGTGCACCTGTCATGTTCCTTCCTACTTTCAGAAATGAGACTGCAATCCTAGCACAATTCAGTTGATGAGGAGAACAAAAACTGATTCTCAAAAGGAAATACCATGGACTAACTAAACTCTCTACCACAAACCTGGGCAACCTTTGAAAGAAGTCATGACTTAGATAACAAAAGAATGGAGCTTAAAAGCAAAGTGTTCGTGCAATTGTCCCAGTTTGTTATTTTAGTTTTCTTGCAGAAGCTAGGTGTCTTAAACATGCAAGTGAGTTTCAGCTAGATTCCAGTAGCCATGGAAAAGTACCTCCACACAAAATAAACAAAGGAAACATTTAAGTCTCTCACTATTTGGAGGTAGAAGTGGGTGTGTCGTCTTTGCAGAAGCAACGCACTTCTTTTGGAAACAGATTATTTGACATTCTCGCTAGAATATTTTTAAATCATAAGGAAAATCTCATAAAGTTCTGTGTTGAATACATTATTTTAAAAATATGATCATTGAGCTATAAAATCTGATTAAATTCAATGCCCCCACCAAATGTCACATAGATATGGTATACCTATTGCATGAGTATAGAAGTAGATATGTAAATTCCATTGTCTTTCTGGCTCCCTGTCACTGAGTTATAAATTGATACTTTATACTGGAACATTTTAACTGGAATTAAATCAAACACATCTTCGATATAATACTTAATGGTACATAATAAATTCAAAGCTGCATCTTTCTACAGGTGGTTTCCCATATTCCCCCAACATTTCACCTTCAGTTCACATAATGATGTTTTAGTAGAGTCGCACAGGGCAGCTTGAGAACCATGGAACAAACAAGAAACAAGAAGGAGTGTGAGTCCTGATTAATCCCTCTTCATAAAACCAGGCTTGTACCTGGCCAGCACTTACCTTTCAAGGATTTGTCGCTTTTCATTGAAGAACCGCTACAGCCCATGACTTCCAAATCATATTATGCCTACAAATTCAACTTCTGGTTCCAAGAGAGAATGTGAAGTCCCTCCTTTTATGCTTCAAGAAGTCACTCAACTGATTCCCTTCAGTCCAAAGATAACTAATGAGGAAGACAGAAGATGGAGGGAGAGAATGCACCAGTTAACAACACGGTGGCTAAGGGCCTGCTCAGCAGGATTCAGTTTATGCTCATCACATGATGTAAAAAGTGATCACATATTCTGATCCTTGTTTATTTTTCAAACCACAGGAACAGTCACAAAACAGCTATAGATAATTTTTGCTGCTATACCAAAATGATAGTTTCCCATGTTCAGGTCAGTTCAAGCTTTGTATAAAATCAGGCACTAAAAAGGAAAAGAAACATTGAAATGTAAGAGTGTACAATTTTCTAATTAAAATACAGGGCATGGAATATGAAGGAGCTAGCAGAATTCAGTTGTTTTGGCTTTAAAGCTGAAAGTAATTAAATCTATCTAGGCTTTTAAGCTCAAATTGGAGGCTGACTATGAGACAAAACAACACATTTAACTATGCCAAAAATCAAATCAAAGTGAGTTTTTGGCAATATTCCTTAGAATCAGTCAAGAAGGGCCTTCCTTGCAAAACAGGAGGCTCAAGTCCTCCCCTAAAACTTACAAATATAATTTGAGTGTGTCCTTAAAGAAGCTTCCAGATGAGGGTGAGGCAGCTCCAAAGCCTCGCCATGTCCCTTCGTGCTTACTACATCCTTCAGACAAGGCCACCCAAGTAGGACTTTTGGAATCACCTGATGAAGACTTCCAACAGGGTTCCTCTGTGCAGCATAGCATCTCCTCAACTCATTGTCTCATTGTTTGGTGTAGGGGGTGTATTTCTTTTATTTTATGATACTTTCAGATGGCCTGTTTACATTTATTGGTAAGAACATAGAGAACAACTGTGTATTTCTTTCACTTCTACACCAAAAGCTTTAAATTTTTTCAATTGAGCTAAAGAAAGGAAACATTAAAATGACCAAACTAGAAATATAGCTCAATCATATAGGATGTTCTTGCCATGCCTGATGCTCTCAGTTCAAGTCTGGGCACCAAAATTAAATAAATAAAATCTAACTTTGGAATTACTTATAATCAATAATAACCTTAATGAGATTTTCTAATCAGACTGATTTTAGTATGTATTGAGTTAATTAGCCCTTCTAAACATTGGGCTATTTCTAGTTAGAGGCATGTTTCTTTGTGGGTTGTTTTGTTGTTGTTGGTTTTGTTTTTGCACTTTGGGGCTTGTCTTGTTTAATTTTGAGATTGAGTTTTATGTGACCCAGACTTGCATCAAATTCCCTCTGCAACCAAGTATGACCTTGACTCCTAACCTTCCTCCCCACTTCACAAGTACTATGATAACATATATGTACCATTTAGTTTATACAGTGCTGGAGGCTTCATTCATGTTAGGCAAGCACTCTATCAATTGAGCTAACATAATTCAGTTGCTTTGGCTTTAAGCTGAAAGTCAATATATCTAGGCTTTTAACCACAATTTGGAGGCTGACTACGAGACAAAAACATTTAACTATGCCAAAAGACCAAGTTAAAGTGAAATCTTTGGCTATTCTTTAGAATCACTAAGGAAGAAGCTCCTATCAAAAAACCAAACCAAACAAACAAAAAAAACCCACAAAAAATAACCAAGACCCAAGACGTCCCCCAAATTTATGAATTAAAATCTGAGATCCTCAGATTCCCCTTTTGCATATTTATTTTCTAAATCATAATGTTATATAACAGTTACCCCCCCCCAAGACTGAAACATCCTATCCTGCCAGGAAGCACTTTAATCAGGAAGTAAACAACCTAAAATAGCTTCAGGAAGTCCCTGAAACTGATTAGATTCATTAGGGTCCTGCCTGCTAGAGTGAGCAATAAAGACTACTAAGAGTTACTCTCAAACGAGCTGCTAATACTCAAGAGACACCAAATAGTAAAGACTCTGAGACTAGACCAGAGAAATCAGTCAAGCTGCCTGGAAGAGGTTTAGACCAACTGAGACACCTGGAGAGGACACTTTCCAAGTTGTTAAGCTGGCTGCAGGCTTCTCAGTGCACCCTAGGTTCCAGCTTTTTAAGTTACCCATGCTGGGGTGAGTTTTGGTGATGCATCTGCCTTTGAGTCATTTCTGCTCTTGTAAGTAACCTCTCACCCATACTTGTGAGCAACTCCAATAAAATGGACTGGTTCACTAAGTTACACTCTGGTGATATCTAATCTTTGGTCTGTCATGGGCTTCCTATCTGGGGTAAGTAGACTTGTGTGTTGTATCTCCCCAAGAAAAGTTTTGTCATACAACACATGGATTTAAAAAACTTAAACTCGAGATCAGGAAACATAGCAGATCCAGGTAAGCAATGCCCCACACCCCGGCGTGCTTTCCAGTGACTGGGGAAGGCTGCAGAGCTTCTCATCCCGGCAAAAGCCAAACACGCCAGATACCAGGTCTTCTCTTCCAACAAGGAGACCAGGGGACTAGGTGGTCTGGTGAGACCAGGTAAAACAGGCCCTGCATCTGCGCCTGAATTCCAATGCCTGGGGATTGCCTGGGAACTGCACAGAGCTTCCAATCCCGGCGGA
Organism: Mesocricetus auratus; assembly: GCF_017639785.1. Taxonomy (NCBI): domain Eukaryota; kingdom Metazoa; phylum Chordata; class Mammalia; order Rodentia; family Cricetidae; genus Mesocricetus; species Mesocricetus auratus. The sequence goes on along the minus strand of NW_024429188.1, from coordinate 20,178,200 downwards.
AGCCAAGCACCCCAGATTCCAGGTCTTCTCTTCCACCAACAGGACTTGGAAACCAGCAGATCCAGGTAAGCAAGGCCCCACATCCCAGGTGCCTCCCAGTGACTGGGGATGGCCACAGGGCTTCCCATCCCAGCAGGAGCACCCCAGATCCCAAGTCTTCTCTTCCAGCAAAGGGACCAAGGCACCAGATGGGAGGCTAAGCACCCCAGATTCCTGGTCTTCTTCTCCAACCATGGGACCAGAACGAGGACGAGGAATAGAGGAACTACCAGATTACTGGACTTGCTAGCACCCACCGAAAAGGAACTTTGGTCCCCTAACCACCAGAACAGTAAGGGGCTCTTTCTGCACCCACTAGAAGAAGAGATGGGAAATAGACAATACAAAAACACTCTCAGCAACAGAAAAACAAATATGACACCACCAGATGTTAGAGACTCCACACAAGCAAGACTCCAACATTCCAATGCAAATGAAGCAGAACAGAATGAACTTAAAAACACCTTAATGAAAATGATAGAGGCCCTAAAAGAGGATATAGGAAAATCCCTCAAAGAAATGGAAGAGAAAACAAACCAAAAAATGCAAGAAATGGAAGAAAAAAACCAAAAAATACAAGAACTGGAAGAAAACGCAAACCAAAAAATGCAAGAAATGGAAGAAAAAGCAAACCAAAAAATGCAAGAAATGGAAGAAAGAACAAACCAAAAAATTCATAAAATGCAACAAATGGGTGAAAAGATAAACAAAAAATTGCAAGACCACTTCAAAACAATCATTTACCACGATCAAATAGGTTTCATCCCAGGGATGCAGGGATGGTTCAACATACGAAAATCCATCAATGTAATCCACCATATAAACAAGCTGAAAAACAAAAATCACATGATCATCTCACTAGATGCTGAAAAAGCCTTTGACAAAATCCAACACCCCTACATGATAAAGGGGTTGGAGAGATATGGGATAACAGAAACATGCCTAAACATAATAAAAGCTATATACAGCAAACCAACAGCCAACATCAAACTAAATGGAGGGAAACGCAATGCAATTCCTCTAATATAAGGAACAAGACAAGGCTGTCTACTCTCTCCATAACTTTTCAATATTGTCCTTGAAGTTCTAGCCAGAGCCATACAAAAGGAGATCAAGGGATACAAATTGGAAAGGAAGAGGTCAAACTTTCACTATTTGCAGATGATATGATAGTTTATATAAATGACCCAAAGAACTCTACCAGGGAACTCTTACAGCTGATTAACACCTTCAGCAAAGTGGCAGGCTACAAGATCAACTCAAGAAAATCAGTAGCCCTACTATATACAGATGATAAAAGGGCTGAGACAGAAATAAGAGAAACATCACCCTTTACAAATGCCACAAACAACATAAAATACCTTGGGGTAACGCTAACCCAACAAGTGAAAGACCTGTATCACAAGAACTTTGAATCTTTAAAGAAAGAAATTAAAGAAGCCCTCAGAAAATGGAAAGATCTCCCATGCTCTTGGATAGGTAGGATCAATGTAGTAAAAATGGCAATCCTGCCAAAAGCAATCTACAGATTCAATGCAATCCCCATTAAAATCCTAGCACAATTCTTCACAGACCTTGAAAGAACAATAATCAATTTTGTATGGAGAAACAAAAGACCCAGGATAGCCAAAACAACCCTGTTCAACAAGGCAACGTCCGGAGGTATCACCATTCCTGACTTCAAGCTCTATTATAGAGTTATAGTCCTGAAAACAGCTTGGTATTGGCACAAAAATAGACAGGTAGACCAATGGAATCGAATTGAAAACTCTGATATTAACCCACACACGTATGAACATCAGATCTTTGACAAAGAAGCTAAAAATATACAATGGAATAAAGAAAGCATCTTCAACAAATGGTGCTGGCATAACTGGAGGCTGGCATGTAGAAGAATGCCGATAGATCCATGTTTACCGCCATGCACAAAACTTAAGTCCAAATGGATCAAACATAAATCCAGCCACACTGAACCTCTTAGAAGAGAAATTGGGTGGTACCCTTGAACGAATTGGTACAGGACACAGCTTCCTGAACATAACACCAGTAGCACAGACAGTGAGATCAACAATTAATAAATGGGACCTCCTGAAACTGAGAAGCTTCTGTAAGGCAAAGGACACAGTCAGCAAGACAAAAAGGCAGCCCACGGAATGGGAAAAACATTCACTAACCCCACATCTGACAGAGGGTTGATTTCCAAAATTTACAAAGAACTCAAGAAGCAAGTCTCCAAAACACCAAAGGATCCAATTAAAAAGTGGACTGCAAAACTAAATAGAGGATTTTCAATAGAGGAGTCTAAAATGGCTGAGAGGCACTTGAGAAAGTGCTCAACATCCCTAGCCATCCAGGAAATGCACATCAAAACAATTCTGAGATACCATCTCACTCCTGTTAGAATGGCTAAAATCAAAAACATCAACAATTTATGCTGGAGGGGATGTGGTGAAAGGGGAACACTCCTCCATTGCTGGTGGGAGTGTCAACTTGTACAGCCACTTTGGAAATCAGTATGGAGATTCCTCAGAAAAATGGGAATAAACCTACCAACAGACCCAGCAACTCCACTCTTAGGCACATATCCAAAAATGCCCATTCATACAACAAGGATGTCTGTTCCACTATGTTCATAGCAGCATTATTTGTAATAGCCAGAACCTGGAAGCAACCTAGATGCCCCTCAACCGAAGAGTGGAGAGAGAAAATGTGGTACATTTACACAATGGAGTACTATTCAGCAGAAAAAAATAATGGAATCATGAGATTCGCAGGCAAATGGATGGCACTAGAAGAAACCATCCTGCGCGAGGTAACCCAGTCACAAAAAGAGAAACATGGCATGTCCTCTCTCATATGTGGATTTTAGACATAGTTCTGGGGAGTGCCAGCCTACAATCCCATGGCCAGAGAGTCTGGGAAACAACCTTCATTCAGTGGCTGATGGAAGAAGAGGCAGACTCCCACGGCTAAGCACTGAGCTGAACTCAAGAAATCCAGTGACAGAGAGGGAGGACTGATGACCAAAGGGATTAAGACTGGGCTGGTTTAACCCCCAGAAACAGCTCACCTGACAAGGGTTAGCTCTTGAATCCCAGACTGATGCCTGGGAATCCAGCATGGGACTGATCAAGGCCCCCTGAATGTGGGTGTCAGGAGGAGGCCTAGGTAATCTATTGAACCTTGGGTAGTAGATCAGTATTTATCCCAGGTATACAAATGGGCTTTGGACTCCTATCCAACAATGAGAGATGCACTCTCACCCTGAACTCTTGGGGGAGGATCTAGGCCCTGCCCTGGATGAAATGACAGACTATGGACACCCCCATGGAGGGTCTCACCCTCTCTGGGGAAATAAGGCGATATTGGGGGGTTGGTGGGAGGGTACTGGAGGAAGGGAGGGAAATGGAGAGGAAGCTAGAATTGACATGAGAAAAAACCTTGTTTCTAATTTAAATTTAAATTAAAATATATCTTTAAAAAAAGTTAAGCTCATGTGAAAGGCAAAACAAGCTTTGTGAAACTGCACATCATTCTTCAGGATCACCAAAGATCCACTATAGTCATAATTTATAAGCCTAAGCATAGTTGTTCAGTAGATTTGGAGGAGGAAGAAGAGGAGATGAAGGAGGAGGTGGTTTGGGGATGAAGGAAGGAAAACAAGTCCGTTTGGCCAACTTTTAATAAAGGGACCACAGACATTTAAAGATGTGAAAGATCTTTACAATTAATATGTATACAAAGTGCAAGATAGTTAGGCAACTTGCTCAGTGTCATACAGACCAATAGTTGTCAAAATTTGTTAGCAATTAGAATTATCTAGGGAGCTTTTAAAAACTTAGTCTGAACCATTAAATCAGAATCACCATGGGGCTTAAAGAAGATTGATGCCCAGGATCTACCAACTGAGATTCTTACATAATTATTAGTGGGTGATGAGGGAGCTAGGGAGATGGTTCAGTCAGTAATGTTCTTGCTGTGCAAGCACAAGAACCTGAATTTCATGTCCAGTACCCAGGTTACAAAACAACAACAATAACAACAAAAACCAGGTATGGTGGTGCACACTTGTAAAGGAAGCAATAGGGAGGCAAAAAAGGAACAGATTCCTATGACTCAGTGACCAGCCAGACTAGCCTAATCAAGGATTTCTAGGTCAATGAGAGAGGCCCTGTCTAAAAAAAATGTGTACAGCTTCTGAGAAATAATAAAGTTGTCCTTTGGCCTCCACAGTACATACAGTGCACCTACATATAGATGAATACAAACAGACACCTACCTGCATGCATGCACGCATACACACATATATGTGTGTGTACATATATATATATATAAAGAATAAAAATGCTGTTAAATTTTTCCAAATGATTATAATATGCAACAAAGTTTGACAGCCTCTACTGGAGAACATGTATTAGCAAACCCATAATTCTACTTAGCAATCATTTTCCTAGAAATGCTTTCAATCCATCTATTTAAAATGAATTTTTCCAGTCACAATTACAAGTCAGTAGTTTGGGAGCATCTGTTCTTTTCTCACTTTTAAAATTAGGGCACCATTTCCACTGTCAGGAATTTCTCAAATGTCAATTGTGCAAGCAAATTCTTTCGCCACCCTTTGAAGTTATTATTCTGCATCTAGCATCTTTTTCCCAATCAGTGCTTTCTTATGGAGGAGAGGGGTTAAGGTGCAGATTTCCAGGCCTTACCAATAAAGCATCTTTTTAAACATGGGGTCTTGGAATCTGAATTGAAACACAGCCATGGGCTGGAGTATACCTGAGTGGTAGAACTCTTTCCCAGTATGCCAAAGTACCTCCAGTTCAATTCCCAGAACTATAAAAAGATACAATAAAGTATACTCTTCAGGGAACTTGATGCAGGCAGTCTACATATGCCAGGCAAAAAAACCACTATCCACTATCTTCCCACAGTATTCATATTTCCATTGGATTTTGTTCCATCCTTATGCTATTTCTTCTAATCCCTTTAATGAATTGTAAGAGTAGGACCTTGAGGGACTGGAGAGATGGCCCAGTAGTTAAGAGCACTGGCTGCTCTTCCAGGGAATTCTGGCCCAATTCCCAGCACTCACATGTTGGCTTACAATCACCTTAACTCCAGTTTTGGGATCCAGTGTTTTCTTCTGACTTCCATGGGTACCAGGCATGCACATGATGCATAAGCATACATGTAGGCAAAATAGCCATACACATAAACTAGAATAATTTTTAAAAATTTTAAAGAGTTGAGCCTTGAGCAGGCAACATTGATTGGATAACAGGAAGTGATACAGTTTATTATATCATATTGATGGTTTTCTTTGCCAGGAAAAAAAAGCAGTGTATTTCCAAAGATATTTGGATCTAGACTCTCCTCAAAGTTAATTCATCACATAACAACATGACAAAAGATTCATTAGGAATCTGGTTACAGTAACATATACCTATAATCTCAACACTCAGGAAAGGAAAACAGGAGACTCAAGAGTTTGAGATGCTGGAAAGAACTAAACCTATTAGTAACCAGTCACAGATGAGGGATGGGGCCCTATCTGTCAATGCTGAATTATTGGCTACTGAAGCATTCTGGATGAGGTCAGTCATTGTCCTCGCCATTAAGCCCATCAGTCTCCATACCCAAGGACACACCAATGGTCCTGGTTAAACTCAGTGGGTCACAAAACAAAATAAAAACATGGACATGGAAAAGGGACTAAAAGGGAGAAAGGAGTTTGACAGGGATGGGAAGCTGTAAGAGAGAGTGAAAGTGAAAGTAATCAGAATGTATTACATACATGTATGAAGATGGCAAAAAAGACTGGCAAGCAAAAGAAAAAAGAGGTGGAAATCCACATATAATTCCACCACCATCAACTATTCCAAAACAAACAAGAATGAGCAATCAATGGTTATTAATATCCCTTAATATTAATGGTCTTAACTCGACCATAAACAGACACAGGCTAACAGGACGGATTCAAAGACAGAACTCATCCTTCTGCTGCATACAAGAAACACACCTCAGCCTCAAAGACAGATATTACTTCAGAGTTAAGGGATGGGAAAAGATTTTCCAAATAAATGGACCCAAGAAACAAGCAGGGGTAGCAATCCTAATATCTAACAAATTAGATTTTAAAATAACAGCAATCCAAAGAGATGAAGGAGGACATTTCATACTCAACAGAGGAGAAATCCACCAAGATGAAGTTTCAGTTCTGAACATCTATGCCCCAAATACAAAGGCATCCACGTTCATAAAAGAAACATTACTAAAACTCAAATCACATATAAAGCCCCACATACTTACAGTGGGAGACTTCAACACCCCACTCTCAACACTAAAAGGGACTACCAGACAGAAACGTAGCAAAGAAGCAAAGAAACTAATAGAAGTTATGATCCAATTGGGATTAACAGATATCTATAGAGCAATCCATCCAAATAAAAAGAATATAACTTCCTCTCAGCGCCACATGGAACTTTCTCAAAAATCGACAACATTCTTGGCAACAAATAAAACCTCAACAGGTTCAAAAGATTGGAATAACTCCATGCACTTTATCAGACCACCATGCATTAAAATTAGAATTTAACAACACAAATTGCAGAAAACCTACAAACTCATGGAAATTGAATAATGCACAATTACATCATTCCTGGGTCAAAGAAGAAATAAATAAAGAAATTAAAGACTTCCTAGAATTCGATGAGAATGAAGATGCAACATACCCAAAGTTATGGGACACTTTGAAAGCAGTTTTACAAGGAAAGTTCATAGCACTAAGTGCCCACATGAAGAGACTGGTGAATAGTTACACTAGAGAATTAGCAGCACAACAGAATGCTCTAGAACACAAAGAAGCAAACTCACCCAGGAGGAGCCAGGAAATAATCAAATTGAGGGCTGGAATCAATAAAGTAGAAACTAGGAAAACAATACAAAGAATCAATGTAACGAAGAGTTGGTTCTTTGAGAAAATCAACAAGATAGACAAAAGTTTATCCAAACTTACGAAACAGCAGAGTGTGAAAAATGCAAATTAACAAACTCAGAAATCAAAAGGGGGACATAACAATGGAAACTGCAGAAATTGAGAGAATCATGAGGTCATATTTTGAAAACCTGTACTCCACAAACTTTGAAAATCTAAAGGAAACGGACAATTTTCTGGATAGATATCACTTGCCAAAACTAAATCAAGAACAGATACACAATTTAAAAAGACCTACAACCCGTAAGGAAATAGAAGCAGTCATCAAAAGTCTCCCAACCAAAAAGAAGCCCAGGTTCAGATGGCCTCAGTGCAGAATTTTACCAGAAATTCAAAGAACAGCTTATACCAATTCTTCTCAAAATATTCCACACAATAGAAGCAGAAGGGTCTTTGCCAAACTCTTTCTACGAGGCTTCAATAACCTTGATATCCAAACCACACAAAGACACAACTAAGAAAGATAATTTCAGATCAATATCCTTCATGAACATTGATGCAAAAATATTCAATAAAATAGTGGCAAATTGAATCCAAGAACACATCAGAAAACTCATGCACCATGATCAAGTAGGCTTCATTCCAGGGATGCAGGGATGGTTCAACATATGAAAATGCATCAATGTAATCCACCATATAAACAAGCTGAGAAACAAAAATCACATGCTCATCTCACTAGATGCTGAAAAAGCCTTTGACAAAATCCAACCCCCTTAATAATAAAGGTCTTGAAGAGATCCAGGATAACAGGAACATGCCTAAACATAATAAAAGCAATATACAGTAAACCAGCACCAACATCAAACTAAATGGAGGGAAACTCAATGCAATTCCTCTAAAATCAGAAACAAGACAAGGCTCCCACTCTCTCAATATCTTTTTAATATTGTCCTTGCAGTTCTAGCTAGAGCAATATGACAACAAATGGAAATCAAGTGGATACAAATTGGAAAGGAAGACGTCAAACGTTCACTATTTGCAGATGATATGATAGTTTACATAAGTGACCTGAAAAAACTCTTACAGCTGATTAACACCTTCATCAAAGTGGTAGGCTACAAGATCAACTCAAGAAAATCAGTAGCCCTACTATATGCTGACGATAAATGGGCTGAGAAAGAAATCAGAGAAACATCGCCCTTTACAATTGCCACAAACAACATAAAATACCTTGGGGTAACACTGACCAAACAAGTGAAAGACTTGTATCACAAGAACTTTGAGTCTTTAAAGAAAGACATTAAAGAAGACACCAGAAAATGGAAAAATCTCCCATGCCCTTGGATACATAGGATCAACATAGTAAAAATGGCAATCTTACCGAAAGCAATATACCAATTTAACACAATCCCCATTAAAATTCCAGCACAATTCTTCACAGATCTTGAAAGAGCAATTCTCAACTTTAGACCCAAGATAGCCAAAACAACCCTGTTCAACAAGGCAACGTCCGGAGGCATCACCATCCCTGACTTCAAGCTGTATAACAGAGGTATAGTCCTGAAAACAGCTTGGTATTGGCACAAAAATAGACAGATAGAACAATGGAATCGAATTGAACACCCCGACATTAACCCATACAGGTATGAACACCTGATCTTTGACAAAGAAGCTAAAATTATACAATGGAAAAAAGAAAACATCTTCAACAAATGGAGCTGACATAACTAGAGACTAACATGTAGAAGACTGCAAATATGTCCATGTCTATTGCCTTGCATAAAACTTAAGTCCAAATGGATCAAAGTCCTCAACATAAATCCAGCCACACTGAACGTGTTAGAAGACAAAGTGGGTGGTACCTTTGAATGAATTGGTACAGGAGACAGCTTCCTGAACATAACACCAGTAGCACAGACACTAAGATCAACAATTAATAAATGGGGCCTCCTGAAACTGAGAAGCTTCTGTAAGGCAAAGGACACAGGCAGCCCACAGAATGGGAAAAATATTCTCTAACCCCACATCTGACAGAGGGCTGATCTCCAAAATTTACAAAGAACTCAAGAAGCAAGTCTCCAAAACACCAAATGATCCAATTAAAAAGAGTCTGCCATTTCAGTGGATGAAATGGCAGACTCCGGAGATCTACCATGGAGGGCCTCATCCTCCCTGGATATCAGAGTGGAGATTGGTTGGGAGACTGGGGAGCCTGGTGGGTTGGGTGGGGGAGGAGGGGACGGAGAAGGAGCTGGGCTTGACATGTGAAACAAGCTTTTTTTAACTTAAATTAAAAAAAGGATGGCAAGATGGCACAGTGGGTAAAAGCACTTGCCACCAAGCCTGATGACCTGAATTCAATCCCTGGAAACCACACAGTGGGAGAAAAGAACTAATCTCACAATCTTGTTTTCTGACCTCCACATACATGTTGTAGCAAGTACCACACACTTACACAAAATAAACATATGCAACAGAGAAATTTGAAAGAACTTGTGAAAGAAGAAATTTCATTTATTTGTAAAAATAAGAGCTTGCAGCCAGGAAGATCTTGTCTCAAAAATAAAAACAAAAGAATCACTAGGAACTTAAAAAGCATGAAACTTGAGTTCATTTTGCACACTGTGAGCTCCATGTGCATAACCTTCTTCCTCCATACCCTTGAATCTCAGGCACCTGTACAGTGAATTCACTTAGAATGTGTTTAATAAATGCTGGAAAGATAAGTAATGAAATGAATATTTCTAAACCAGGATTCCTTAAAAATTAATTACTAAGTCCATTGTTATTTCATACACAGATATGTGCTGTTTTGATGGTATAAAAGCCTTTTATTAAAGTAGAAATGGGCAGTGCTTATCTAACCTTTGTTAAAGCATATTTTAAAATCATGATAGAAACAAATGGTAATTGTAGAATCATTTGGTAGTCAGAAACAGTAATTGACTATTCGAATTGTGTGTTATTAATTATTAAATTATTTTAAACCTATTATTCTCTCTCCGTTAATGGAGGGAGGGAGAAAGGGGGGAGGATGACAAAGAAACAAAGAATTCTGTTTATCTCTCACCAAAACATGAGCCAGTTCAGGATTGGAAACACTGTCTCAGGCTGCCCAGCCTAGACCTTGAAGCAGAGTGGGAAACAAATTGTGAGCTGTGTCCATGTGCCTCTGAGGACACCTCTGACTGTAAAACTGATAAAGCCTGAGCGCTGCTCCTATCCCCACCGTCTGTCAGCATTAGCAAAACATTTAGTGCATTAGCAAAGCCTGAAGAAACCATTCCCTGAGGAGCTCTCAGGCTCGGGGAGGTGGGGGCATGGGTTTCTCTAGGGTTCCTAAAGCCCCACTTGAATTGACACCTTGTACCATGACAATTTCTCTAAAATCATACCAAGGATGTTTTTTAAAGAGTAAACATAAGATAGTGAGTCATCAGACACTCATGGCCAATCTGCAAAAGGAAGTACTTCTACTAGTAGGCTTGTACAATGTATTCCAGGGAAGCCTGAAGGGTGAAACTGTTTAATGTGTTCATTCTTTTCACCCTTACCACTGTAACTGCACAGACGAAAATGTGTTGAAAGAACAAAAGATGGCTCCTGGAGTCCGATTCACCTCCAGCTCTAGGAGCTTTCCAAGTGCCAGCCCAGCCTCAACCTGCTCTTATTCATTCTTAGCATATGTTTTATTACAAAGTGTATCTCTATCCAGCTCCCACATCTTGGCTCAGCCGCCCTGACCATGAGTCCATTTCTGATAGTGCTTTGGATGTCAGCTACGCAGTTGCCCTTGTCAGAAATTCAGCTTTTCCCAAAGGTGTTGGGTTTTTTTTTTGTAAAACTGCTACTCAAGCTCTGGCTCTATGGAAGTAAAAGCCTGGAACCCAATGTCCTTCCCCTGCCATCAAGTCCTTCCTCACCAACATAATGGGAATTTGTCAGGAAGGTTTAATTCATTCTCCGTGAAATGTGTTGGCATTAACTGGGTAGAGGGACATTTATCTCGCCAGGCTCTCATACTGCATTTTTATTGGCACTTACTGAAACACAGGGTCTGTAGCCTGACGCCTATGGCCTAAACGTACTTAAGGGAGACAGGGTGGGGTAGAGAAATGGCTGGCAGACCACACTAAGTACGTCCCTTCCATAATTCTCTTCTATAGAGAATATTATACTGTTTGCCTGTATCTGGGATCTTAGATGAACAAGGAGAAACATGTAAGACTGATGTAGTGATTTTTCCTTGATCCCATCAGATGAAAGGATAGAAAAAATAAGGAAACTATAGCAACTCCTGGAAAGTGCTTGAAAGTACCCATTGGTGCATCTGAAGTTATTATTATAGCCAGGCAGTGGCTTGCACTGGCATCAGGTTTTCCAAAGTTTGACTGCCTTTGCTGTTTATGATTTTAGAGATACAGGTGGGGCAAAGATCTCATCACCTGAGAAGTGCAGGAGAGGTCAGTTGATCAGACTTCCTTACCATAGGACCTCTCACAATTGTGAATCTCTAAGCCAGTCACTGTTTTCCAAAGAGGGACTCTTGAGGGAAAAGTCACAAAAACCAAACAACAACAACAACAAAGCAACAACGAGCAAAGCACTTAATGCTAGCCCAGTGAGTCTTGATTTTAAATCCGACAAACTAGAATTTGAATTCAGCATGTATTCAATTCCTCTGTACTTTAGATTGTGCATAAGAAAAAATATCTGATGGGACTTGTACTTAGTGAAGAGCTTGCTGAACACCAAACTGGCTAGAACAGAGAGCAGCCCTTCTTAGTGGGTGTAAAGTTAGGAGGATCTGTGCGTGGCAGGTACCCACTGTGTTTGCTCAACTCACTTCCTTCACAATTATTTGTTTGGGGCCTCTCAGAGGCTAAACCTCCATGGGTATCTAGATAATCTGGGATAACTGTAGCTTTACAAAGAAATGGACTCTCCTAGTCCCCACCAGGGCACTAAGATCTGAAAGAATGCTATGCTAACAGTAACGATAATAGCTAAAATCACCACTATTTACTCATCCAGTAGGTGCTTTATATTTAGAGTATTCCAGTGAATTTTCAGAACACGTCTTCAAGGTAGTATTATCATCATTCCATTTTATGAAGAAAATAAGGCTCACAAACTAAATATCATATTCCTTGGCAAAAGTTATTAGTGGTAACACTAAAACCTCTTAGCAGTCATTAAATAATTATAGCTTGGCATGGTGGCCCATACCTATGATCCTGGCACTTGGGAGATGGGGGCAGGAGGATCAGGAGTTTGAAAACAGTTTTAGTAACAGTAAATTTATAACCATCCTGGTGATATACAGAAGTCATAGCAAAAAGGCAGGCAGGGAGTGTGGTGGGGTGGAGAAAGTAGACCTAACTGGGCATGGTGGTTCACATTATAATCCTTGCATTTCATAGAATCGCCTTAAGTTCCAGGCCAGCCCAGACTGCATTGCAAGTACCAGGTCAATCTGAGTTATAAAATGAGACTGTGTCTGGAAAACAAAAAATGAAAATGTCTACCCATTAAAAGTAACCCAAGTCTTGGTTTCAGGATCTGTTCTATCACTCTATATAAGAACTAAATAAAAAAACAGAATTCTTGACCATTGCAAGGAAATATTACCAATTCTTACACACAGATAGAAATGTGGTAGTCTTCTAAGATCTTATGAGGCCAAAGGAGAGAAAGGGAAAATTCTAAACATGAAATTGTATAGAGGAATGTGGAAAATACTCCATGAAGGACTTGCCTTAAAGGTCCTTTCTTCATTTATCTCTTTCCTCATTTCTTGACCTTCACCCAAGGAAACCAGAGTTTTTCAAAAAATTAAATTCATTTACAATAGGCTACAGCTCTTTAGAGTACAAAGTTATCTATACACTCTTTTTAAATGATGCTACTTGCTTTGCTAACAGCAATACTGAAAAAAATCATTCTGAGAAATTACAAAGCCATAAAATGTACTCTAAAGAGTACATATTCCCTCTTTCCATATGAGATATGTTTATAGTATATGATTTTGCTGACCCGTAATGCCTAAGTACCAAAAAATATTACCTGTATCTTCTGCTTGGTCAATGCAGAGGTTTTTCTCACTCCAGGTGGTTTGGGGAAAACAAATACGAGAAAAGCCTTATGTGTGAAAGAATTCAGAGGTCTGAAAAGAAAGAGGTACAGTTTCAGTACTCTCTGGAGTGCTGCTCACACGTACACACAAAACCACACTTCATGTCTTTGGAGGGAAAGTTCTTACACACACACACACACACACACACACACACACACAGAGAGAGAGAGAGAGAGAGAGAGAGAGACAGAGACAGAGACAGAGACAGAGAGAGACAGAGAGAGACAGAGAGAGACAGAGAGAGACAGAGAGAGAGAGAGAGTGCACAATAGCTACAAGAGGGCCAAACTACTGTGCCTTTCAGTGTGGGAGGTAAGCCTGGATATACACATCCTGGAGAAGCTGATCAAGCCTCTAAGGTGTGGCTATCTGCCACAACCCTGCTGTTTCTAAAGGGGTGTGCCTAAGTAATGGGCTGCAATCTCAGCGGTCACATGACTACTTCCAAGGCGACCATACTCCACCTACAGGACCAGACTGCTGTTTGCAAAGGCAAGTCACATCAGCATAAAAATTGTTCTTTGGGTCAAATGAAGGTGAATTTTAGAAAATATTGATGTAATTTGTGTATAGTTAGAAAGAAATAGGAAAATATTCCTTAAAACTAGAAAGACATGGGTCTGAAAGAAATGCATTTCAGAACACTGTCAAAAACTGTTTCACATGACATTTATATTGTTTCAGCTATTCAATTAACTCTTTGATAGCAAACCCATCTATGAAAAAGACTCAGTCTCCTTAGTATCAAAAATGGAACAGAAACTTGGTCTATAATTCTGTAGGGCTTTAGAAGTAAGAGATGGAAAGCACATGTGAAAATTTAAAGCAACAATATCATTCACAGATGCCAATGGCAGCAGCTCATTCACCTTCTGGAACAATCCTAGGCCCTTGTTCCTAGAGACTCATGCTGGCTATTGGCTGCACCACCAGCAATTTTTCTCTCAAACTCTCACTAGGTGGTTACATCCATATATGTTTTCACACTTAACTGTCTTTAGGCTATGGCAACCAAGATTGACAGGACTCTGGATATAACCGCTTCATAACCCTACCCAAACTGCTCTTTAGTCCAATATCTTTCTACAATTGAGAACCACATGAGATCTAACAAAATAGTGACTAGTTTGCTATTTAGTCTAATGGAGTCACTTCAAAAATAACTGGGAAGGCAGTTTGAAGTTTCTGTATTTTATTAGCATATTTAATATTACCAGAGAGTCTCATTATGAGGCAGTACAACCATACAGGTTTTCATTGCAGGAACGCAAAAGCTAGGATCTGATGAGGCTGCCACACACATTGTAAATGATAGCATAATTGCCTAGGCTCCCCCGCAAAATTGTGAACCATGTAGCTACATGGCTAGCTTTACAGCCAAGTGCCTATTCGATCCACAGTGATTAAATGATGGCTGTGTCTAGATGTAGTTATTCAAATGTCACCTCCTCTGCGTGAAGCCTTTTCTAAATCATCAAAGGGGAATTAGTCATTCTGTCTCCAGTCTCTCAAAGTCATGGGTGTGTCCAATCACAGAGCTTCCCAAAGTGTGCTCTAATTTGTCCTTTTACAAATTAAACCCTAAAGAGAAAGGACTCATGCTAGTCCTCTTGGTGTCCATAGCCTTGGATACACAAGAGGTACTCAATAATTATTTGTTTAATCACAGAAAGAAAGAAAAGAAGGAAAAGAACTCAGATGGTTATTTTAACAGCCAGCCTCTGCGCCACGAATTACATTGGCTATATCCTTAATATATATATTTTTTAAAAACATAGGGTGACTTCTAATTAGGATAGCAGATTGGAAGCTGCCTCCATGTGACAAGTGAATGAGCACAGTCAGGGTGACAAAAAATAGATATGAGAAATCACAAATAGGATAATTAGGTAGTTGAAGAGTATAGAGAAACAGAAAGGAAAATGAGTGACCACCATATGGTTCTCAGTATAGCTTCCAAGAGAGGGGAGGGGACAGAAACCTAAAAGCAGTTTGCCTCCATTTCAAATGGTCCTTTATGCACACACATGCACGCGTGTGCACACGCGCACGCACACACACACACGTTTGATTTACGTTACATATATATACATATGTAACAAAATAAAAAAGAGGCAGTGAAATATGAGAGGAACTGGGTAGAAGGAATGAGAAGGGTTAGAAGGAGTAAATGGAAGAGGGAAAATTATGTAATTATATTTTGATTGAAAACGTTTTTAAAAGAGAGTAGGTTGCTAGCCAGCCCTGATGGCACAAGTCTGTATTCCCAGAAATTTTTGTAGGCTGAGGTAAGAGAATCACAAGGTCAAAGTCTGCCTAGTCTACAGAGCGAGCTGAAGGCTAACCTGGGCAATGTACTGAGATCCTCTGTCTCAAGTTGGCTGAGGATGTAGTTCAGGGATAGAGTGTTTACCTGGCATGCATCGGTAGCTGGGTTGAATCTCAATCCTGGGAGAAAAAAAATTTCTATGTTTCTCACTTGTACTATTTCCAAAGAAAGCTGGATGAAATATTCAAACCAACACATGAACAGATTGCAACACAGAAACACAATAAGAAAAAGTATGCAACCTGATCCCTCCAAAAAAATTATTATTGAATCCAAAGATACTGAAGTGGTTGACATAATTAACAAAACATTCAAAAGTCTGTTTTACATAATTGCATAATTGAGTGTAGCAACATACATACATTTTTTAATCCCAGAGCTTTGGCAGCAGAGGCAGGCAGATCTTTGTGAGTCTGAGGTCCCCCTGGTATACATCATGAGTTCCAGGACAGCCAAAGCTATATGATAAGTCTCTGTTTAAAAAAATAGATCGATCGAAGTTGTAAAGCTGGGGAACCAGCATTGGACCAAACCAAGCCCTCTGAATGTGGGTGCCAGCTAGGAGGCCTGGGCAGTCTATGGGACCTCTAACAGTGGAGTCAGTGTTTATCCCTAGTGCACAAATGGACTTTGGGAGCCCATTCTGTATGGAGGGACACTATTGCAGTCCAGATACAAGAAAGAGGGCCTACGTCCTTCCCTAAAGGATGTTTCTAAATAAAAAGAAATATTTAAAAAAGATCAATTATTTCCAAGAGGAAACTAGATAAATTAAGAAGTCAATTTAAGATATGGATAAATAAGTCAGCAATTGTGGTGGTTTGAATTAAAATGGCCCCCATAGACTCATGAGTTTGAAATACTGGTTTCTAGTAGGTGGAAGAGTATGGAAAGAAATAAGGTGTGACTTTGTTGGAGGAAGTATGACCCTGGGGGTAGACTTTGAGGTTTAAAAAGATTGGCACAATTCCCAGTTTCCTCTTTCTGCTTCCTGTTTGTGGATCAAGATGTATGCTCTCAGCTGTTCTTGCTGCCCTGCCTTTGCTTTACTATTATGGGCTCTACCCCCTGAAATTGTAAGCCCAATTGAATATTTACTTTTATAAGCTTCCTTAGTTGTGGTGTTTTATCACATCAATGGAAAGTAACTAACACAAGAAAAAGAAACTAGAAGTAACTAAAGAAAAAGAGAAAAAAATGGATGAAAATCTTCAGCAAGGAGGAACCATCGTATGTTTACAAAGAAATCTGGCACTTGGGAATTGTGCAGAGATCCACAAGGATGACCCCAATTAAGAATCTAAGGAATAGTGGAGAGGCTACCTTATGTGCCCTTCCCCTATAATGAGAATGATGACTACCTTAAATGCCATCCTAGAGCCTTTATCCAGTAGCTGATGGAAGCAAAAGCAGACACCTACAGCTAAACACTCAGCTGAACTTCTGGAATCCAGTTGTAGAGAGGGAGGAATGATGAGCAAAGGGGTCAAGACCATTCTGGGGAAACCCACAGAAACAGCTGACCTCAGCAAGTGGGAACTCATGGACCTCAGTCTGACAGCTGGGGAACCAACATAGGACCAAACCAGGCCTCCTGAACATGGGTGTCAGCTAGAAGGACTATGGGGACTCTGGCATTGGAACCAGGATTATCGCTAGTGCATGAACGGACTTCTTAGCTTAGATACATGGGAGGAGGACCTAGGCCCTGACCCAAATGATGTGTAAGACTTTGATGATCCCTCATGGAGGGCCTCACCCCCCATGGGGAGTGGGTGGGGATGGGATGGGGGCCAGTGGGAGGCATGGGAGGATGGGAGGGAGAGGAAACTGGGATTGATATGTAAAATAAGATTGTTTCTAATTTCAATAAAATTTATTAAATAAAAAAGAAAATTTCAACAAGGAAAAAGATTGGAGGTAGGTAATATTGAAAATTAAAACTCAATTTATCAGAAAAATTACAATGAGAAGCATCACTAATAGGCTAGATAAAACATCAAAAAGAATATTAAAGATAGAAGACAATGGCAGGAAAATATTACATTAACACATTGACAAAGAAAAATTAAAAAATATGACTATAACGGTCAACAACTCTGGGACAGGAGAAAGAAGCCAGGCCTCAGAATCCATGAAGTAGAAAAAGAAAATGAGATAAAAGTTAAAGGAATGGACAATTTGTTCAATTAAATCATCATATAGAATTTCCTAAGTCTGTGGATAGCAAGCACTAGATATTTAAAAACCTAAATAGGCATGACTAGAGAAGAATGTTTGTTTTAGTTAGGATTTCTATTGTTGTAGTAAAACAGCATGACTGAAAGCAACTTGAAGAGGATATACTTCTATTTACACTTCCACATCACAGTCCATCACAGAAGTAAATCAGGACAGTCACTCAAGCTGTGCAAGATGTTGGAGGCAGGAGTTGATGCAGAGGCCATGGAGGGGTGCTGCTTACTAGCTTGCTCCTCATGGCTTGCTTGCTTCCTTAGACAACTCAGTACCACCTGCCCAGAGGTGGTACCACCCAAAGTAGGTTGGGCCCTCCCACATCAATCATTAATCTAGAAAATACACAAGCCAATCTTATGGAGGCATTTTTCAATTAAGATTTTCTTTCTCCAGATATCTCTAGGGACATATCCAAACAGCACACTATCCATGATGCCATAAAAGTAAACCTATCAGAGAAACATCTGGCCTTTCATCACAAAATCCCAAATCCAGAAGGCATGGGATGGTATCTAGCAAGCTCTGAATGTAAATCACTTGTAACAAACATTATTCCATCAAGCAATGATATCATTTTAACTTGATGGAGAACCAAGCTTGGTGGTGCATGCCCAAAATTCAGTGTTTGGGAGGCAGAGGTAGGCATATATCTGTGGTTTTGAGGCTACCTTGTTCTACATAGTGAGTTCCAAGCTAGCCAAGGCTACTAGTAAGAACCTGTCTCAAACAACAAATAATTGTCCCCAATTAATCAGTGCTGGGGAGATTGATTATACTTACACACAAGAATGAAATTGGATCTCTATCTTACACTACACACAAATAAAGTCAACTTAAAATGGTTTAAAGCCTTAAATGAAAGACCTGTGTCCATAAAATTCCAAAGAGGAAAATAAAGAAGAACTTTTTGGAATAACAAAAATTTCAAGACTTTAATCTTGACACATCCCACAGATGTGATGCCAAATGCACATGCAAGAAAAACAAATGGATGGAGAGCTGGACATGGTGGTACACACCGTGTATTTGGGAGGTGAAGGCAGGAAGTCAGGAGTTTAAGATCATTCTTGCATACATAGTGAGTTCCCAGGCAAACTTGGACTACATAAGACTCTCAAAAGACAGACAGAGACAAACAGACAGACACCGGGAGCTAGTTCACTCAATTACGCTGAAGGAAAGGACGCAGATGGTAACAAAGTAGATGATGCAATTATTACATCAATAAATAAATGAAAGTGATATGGTAAGATAGAATCCCTAATAGGAAAAATACAGGCACTACAGGGGCACAAAAGAATCATAGAGGGAGATGTGAGAAGGCTTTCTGAAAGGGACACATGACTTAAGACTGGGCAGAACTTAGAAGAGGTGAGGATAGAAGAGCCAGCCCCCAAACTATGACCATGGGAGAGCTGCCCCATTACCTACCTGTCTGGTGTCGACATGGGCAGGGAAGAAGTGCCTCCTATCGATGCCTGAAGCAGGCGCGGGAGAGCTGTCCTGTGGTCATAAGAGCAGGACAGCTGTCCCTGACCCACCAGCTGCAACACTTGGGAGAATATGTCCTGCACCTCACTAGAGCAGCACAATAGAGCCAACCCTGTTAGTGGAGGTGTGGGTGATCCAGCCACAAAATTGTGAGTATGGGAGAGTGGCCCCAATTTCTCATCTGTCCTGTGCATAATGGGCAGGGGATAAGTGCCCCCTCCCATCCATCCACACCTGGGACAGGTGGGAGACCTGTCCCTGTGGTCATAAGAGTGGGAAAACTATCTGTCACCCCTACCAGCTACAACACTCTGGGGAGCAGCCCTGCATCTCACCAAGGTAGCACAATAGAGCCAACTCTGTTAGCATAGGTGAAGGTGAGTCAGCCCTGAAATTGTGGCCATGGGAAAAATGTTCCCACTTACCATCTGGCAAACCAACCCTATAGCTGCCCAGGTCCAGAGCCAAGGCTCTGAATTGGCCTGCCCCATCATCCACCTCATCTATGATGTGCTGGAGCATGTGAAGGGACCTGCAGGATCCAGAGCTGCAGGATCTCCACAACACAGGGCAACAACAGGATATCCAGCAGGAACCCTAGCAAGGGTCCTGCATCAATAGGGTAGTAGAAACCAGAGGCCTCATCCAGACCAATGACTCTTTGCAATGAACATCTGCAAGTAAAGATGTATGGAAAAAGGGGTTCATGGTGTGACTTACTGTGTCACACTGTAGCTTCCGTGATGAGATTTTTAATTCCTTCCCTTTTTTATTTTTCTCATTTTATTTACTTTTTTTTCTCTTCAATTTTGTTTTGCTCTGTGGGTGGGAGTGGAGGGGTGGAGGGCAGATGTGAAGGGGAATGAATGGGATCAAGATACATAATGTGAAAAACACATAGAATAAAAAAAGAGATTGGTTGTTGGCTGTTCTCATAAACATGCACATTCTATAGCTCTTAGCAAGGATTGGGAGAGGAGAAGTAAAAATCAGAATGAAATGTAAAGGGGACATAACAACAGACTCTGAGGAAATCCAGAGACTCATCAGGGCATACTTTTAAAATCTGTACTCCACAAAATTTGAAAATTTAAAGGAAACGGACAATTTCCTGGATAGATATCACTTGCCAAAACTAAATCAAGAACAGATAAACAACCTAAACAGACCTATAACCCCTAATGAAATAGAAGCAGTCATCAAAAGTCTCCCAAACAAAAAAAGCCCAGGCCCAGATGGCTTCAGTGCAGAATTCTACCAGAAATTCAAAGAAGAGCTAATTCCAATACTCGTCAAAGTATTCCACACAATAGAAGCAGGAGGCTCACTGCCAAACTCTTTCTACGAGGCTATAATTACCTTGATACCCAAGCCACACAAAGACACAACTAAGAAAGAGAACTAGAGACCAGTTTCCCTCATGAACATTGATGCAAAAATACTCAATAAAATACTCGCAAACCGGATTCAAGAACACATCAGAAAAATCATCCACCATGATCAAGTAGGCTTCATCCCAGGAATGCAGGGATGGTTCAACATTAGAAAATCTATCAATGTAATCCACCATATTAACAATCTGCGAAAGAAAAACCACATGATCATCTCACTAGATGCTGAAAATGCCTTTGACAAAATCCAGCACCCTTTCATGATAAAGGTCCTAGAGAGATCAGGGATAACAGGAACGTACCTGAATATAATAAAAGCAATATACAGTAAACCAACAGCTAACATCAAACTAAAGGGAGAGAAACTCAAAGCAATTCCTCTAAAATCAGGAACAAGACAAGGCTGTCCACTCTCTCCATATCTCTTCAATATTGTACTTGAAGTTCTAGCTACAGCAATAAGACAACAAAAGGAGATAAAGGGGATACAAATAGGAAAAGAAGAAGTCAAACTTTCACTATTTGCAGATGATATGATAGTTTACATAAGTGACCCAAAAAACTCTGCAAGGTTACTCCTAGAGCTGATAAACACCTTCAGCAATGTGGCAGGATACAAGGTAAACTCAAAAAAATCAGTGGCCCTATTATATACAGATGATGAAGTGACTGAGAAAGAAATCAGAGAAACATCACCCTTTACAATAGCCAAAAACAGCATCAAATAACTGGGGATAATGTTAACCAAGGAAATTAAAGACCTGTATATCAAGAACTTTGTGTCTTTAAAGAAAGAAATCAAAGAAGATACCAGAAAATGGAAAGATCTCCCATGCTCTTGGATTGGTAGGATCAACATAATAAAAATGGCAATCTTGCCAAAAGCAGTCTACAGATTCAATGCAATCCCTATCAAAATTCTATCACAATTCTTCAAGGACCTGGAAAGAACACTAATCAACTTTATATGGAAAAACAAAAGGCCCAGGATAGCTAAAACATCCCTATACAATAAAGGAACTTCAGGAGGCATCACCATACCTGACTTCAAGCTCTATTATAGAGCTATAGTCCTGAAAACAGCTTGGGCCGGGCATTGGTGGCACACGCCTTTAATCCCAGCACTCGGGAGGCAGAGGCAGGCGGATCTCTGTGAGTTCGAGACCAGGCTGGACTACCAAGCGAGTTACAGGACAGCCTCCAAAGCCACAGAGAAACCCTGTCTCGAAAAAACCAAAAAAAAAAAAAAAAAAGAAAGAAAAAAAAGAAAGAAAGAAAACAGCTTGGTATTGGCACAAAAATAGGCAGGTAGACCAATGGAACCGAATCGAAAGCTCTAATTTTAACCCACACACCTATGAACACTTGATTTTTGACAAAGAAGCTAAAACTGTACAATGGAAAAAAGAAAGCATCTTCAACAAATGGTGCTGGCATAACTGGGTACTGGTATGCAGAAGACTGCAGATAGAGCCATGTTTATCGCCTTGTACAAAACTTAAGTCCAAATGGATCAAAGATCTCAACATAAATCCAGCCACACTGAAACTTTTAGAAGAGAAAGTGGGAGATACTCTTCAACGAGTTGGTACAGGAGACCACTTCCTAAACATAACACCAGTGGCACAGGCACTGAGATCGACAATTAACAAATGGGACCTTCTGAAACTAAAAAGCTTCTGTAAGGCAAAGGACACAGTCAACAAGACAAAAAGGCAGGCCACAGAATGGGAAAAGATATTCACTAACCCTACATCTGGCAGAGGACTAATCTCCAAACTTTACAAAGAACTCAAGAAACAAGTCTCCAAAACACCAAAGGATCCAATTAAAAGGTGGGGTACAGAGCTAAATAGAGAATTCTCAGTAGAGGAGGCTAAAATGGCCAAGAGACACTTAAGAAAGTGCTCAACATCATTAGCCATCTGGGAAATGCTAATCAAAACAACTCTGAGATACCATCTGACTCTTGGAAGAATGTCTAAAATCAAAAACAATGAAGAAAAATTATGCTGGAGAGGATGTGGAGAGAGGGGAACACTCCTCCACTGCTGGTGTGAGTGCCGACTCATACAGCCTCTTTGGAAATCAGTATGGAGATTCCTCAGGAAAATGGGAATTAATCTACCACTAGACCCAGCAATTCCACTCTTAGGCATATATCCAAATGAGGCAAGTTCATACAACAAGGGCATCTGCTCCACTATGTTCATAGCAGCATTATTTGTAATAGCCAGAACCTGGAAGCAACCTAGATGCCCCTCAACTGAAGAGTGGATAGAGAAAATGTGGTACATTTACACAATGGAGTATTACTCAGCAGAAAAAAAACAATGGAATCTTGAAATTCGCAGGGAAATGGATAGCACTGGAAGAAACCATCCTGAGTGAGGTAACCCAGTCGCAAAAAGACAAACATGGTATGTACTCACTCATATATGGATTTTAGACATGGATCAGGATAGTGCCAGTCTGCACTTCCACTGATAGAGAGTCTGGGAAACAGGAAAGAACCTAAAAGATATGCATATATGCATAGTACCCAAGAGAAGAGGATTGAGATAAGATCCCCTGAATGGATGGGGAACACGGCGAGGGGTGGGGGGGAGTGGGACCTGGGAAGAAGAGAGGGGGTGAAGAGGAAGGGAGTTGGTCATGGGGGAACAGGAAGTTGAGGGGGTGGGGGTAGAATAGGGGGAAGAGGGAATCATAGGATCGAATACAGATCAGGCACCAGAGCGATCTCGAGTGATCTAAAGGGATAACACCAATTGGCAAGCTAAGCAATAGTGGAGAGACCACCTCGAATGCCCATTCCTGATAATGAACTTGATGTCTATAACCATCCGAGAGCCTTCATCCTGTGACTGATGGAAGCAGAGGCAAACACACAATTAATCACTGAACTGAACCCAAGGAACCCAGTGACAGAGAGAGAGGAATGATGAGCAAATTGGCAAAGAATGGGCTGGCAAAACCAGCAGAGACAGCTGATCTGAACAGGGGAGAGCTCTTGGACCCCAGACTGACAGTGGGGAGGCCAGCATGGGACTGATCTGGACCCCCCAAATGTGAGTGTCAGTGAGAAGGCCTGGGCAACCTATGGGGCCCTGAGCTGTGGATCAGTGTCTATCCCTGGTATACAAACAGTCTTCGTGTGCCTATAGCACAAAGAGGGATGCTCTCTCAGCCTGGACTCTTAGGGGAGTGCCTGGACCCTACCCAGAGTAAAATGACAGACTCTAGATATCCCCTATGAGGAAGGATTTGGCAATAGGGGGGAAGGGTGGGGGGGAAGGGGAGTGCAGGAGGAGGGGAGGGAGAGGGAACTGGGATTGACATGTAAAACAAGCTATTTAAAATTAAAATAAAAAATGATAAAAAAGAGAAAAAAATAATAATAATGGGGAAAATGTCCTGTTCCTCTCTACAGGAGGAACTGACTAACTCTTCACTGTCTCCCTCTTCTCAATTCCCCACTCACCTACTAGCTTTGCTTTCATCTTACATATAAACTTCTAAGATAGGCATAATAGGTTACACACACACACACACACACACACACACACACACACACACACATTTAATCCCAGCACTTGGGAGGCAGAGTGAGTTCATGGCCAGCCTGGTCTGCATGGTGAGTTCTAGGACAGTCAAGGATACATAATGAGACTGCCCCCTAAAAATAAAACCCACTAAACAAAACTTATTATTTTAAAATGTTGGTCTCAGGCTCTGCTACTGAGGTACCCCAAACTAGGACACTTGGTTATCTGGATAGTAGTAACAAACTTCAAAAAGGCAGATGGGAATAGAGAATACTGGCTACCAGCAGAGGCAAGAGGAGACATTGCAGGAAAAGCTTTCCTGTTTCACATACTTATTGGAACTCGCCACTGTAGTGATATATTATTTATGATTAATTAAAGCTTGCCTGAGGATTCAGAAAGCAAAGTCAGCCACAAGCCATAGAATTCAGGCACACACCTTTCATTAGAAGCTAGGAGGTGATGGCACACACCTTTATTCCTAGGATTTAGGATTAAGAGGTAGACACATCTCTCTGAGTTCAAGGCCACCCAGGGATACACAAGAATGAGTCAGTCTAAAAGAATAACAGAGATCACACTTTTAATCCCAGCACTAGAGAAGTATATAAGGCAGCAGCAAGGATTCAGTATCAGGCATTCGTTTTCCAGCCATGCTAAAGATTGGAAGCATTGATTCTCTAGCCACACTGAGGAGAGAAAGGCAGCAGGATCAGCCCATTCAGCCTGAGCTAGTGGTAAGAGCTAGCAGCCTGCTACTTTGCTTTTCTCTTCTGCAGCTTGAAGTTTGAACCCCTATATCAGTCTCTGGATCATTTCTTTATTTGTGTTGCAGGCCACAGCTCGAATTTCTCCCAAGCAAAGTACTTCTAATAGATAGCTGCTATTATGAATCATGACATACCCTGAGGAATATGATAAAATCTAGGCACAGCAGCAGAGCTGAATAGATTGAGAAATATCAATATTCACATGTCTGCTTGGCTGGGAATGTTTAAGGAATCTATCCACTCATGGTCCCTGTTGCCTTCAAGTTAAATAGCACTAAAAGGATGAGAAATCAGGACAGGCTTCCCAACCCTAGTAACTAACTAGTAACTATCCTTCTAATGCTGGAACCACAGTATTTTGCAGTCACACTCAATCAATACTTCCTGATTCCTAGTAGTTTCCTAAATTGGGATGCCTAGTTCCCAGCAAATGAACAGAGATCTACTACTAGAAAACAAAGTATTGAAACTTACATTTTATCTGTTTTATCATTAACTTTTCTGTAAATGGCATTCTAAATTGGTCTAGATAATAAAAAGCCGGAGTCAGATACAGAGGGAAATGCTGAGAGAATAGAGAGAAGGGGCAACAAATCACAGCACACCTTACCTCCTAAGCGTCTCAGTAGAATACCAAGTAATTTTAGTTAAATTACTAAAAAGGCTCAAGCATATCTCTAAGAATGAATTCTAAGTATTGATAAACAATCAGACTGCAAAAGAGGAGAGGTCAGATTTGATTAGTCACTGGAAGTAATTAAAAGAGTTCCTGCCACTGACAAGTAAGACTCTCCTGAGACCCAGCCATTTCCTTTACATTCCTAGTCCACTGAGCTACAACTCCCCAGTAGGTAAGGGCCCCTGGCACCAACATCTCATCTCAAACTACTCAGGCAACCCAGTCTCCAATGCCAACAAGTAAGTGACCCCCCCCCCGACCCAAATCACTGACCCCAAACCAATTGTTCATACCTCTGAAGTTCCACTAGTTCCTAACACTGAAAGGTAATGGTCCCAAGAGCACCAGCCCCAGTCCCACACTGTCATTCAACTAACTCCAAATGCACAAATCTCAGTCCAAAACTGAAACAAGAAGATCCAAGAAAACATGTGTCCTCCGAAAATTACCAATCCCATCATATGGACCCAAATGAGAATGACTTCAAAGAACTTCCAGAGAAGGAATTCAAAAGAATGATTATAACTTCAATCAACTCAAAGAAGGCAAAAGCAAAGAGATGAAATAAAGAAGCCAATACAAGATAGAAAAATAGAATGCAATAAAGAGAATTACTGAAGAAAAGCCAAACTGGAATGATGCTAGAAATAAAAAATTCAATAATCCAAATTAAAAACCTTAGTGGAAGGCTTTATCAATAGAATGGACCTTGAGGAAAAGAGAGTATCAAGGTTGGAAGACAAGGTAAAGGAATTGCATCTGTCAATAAAAGACAATAACAAACTTATAAAAATCTGTGACAGGACATGGGAGAGCTTTAGGAAACCAAGAAAATCTATTATCATCAGATCATGGAAACAGGAGAAGAATACCACCATGCAAAAAGGTATGGAATATATATATTTTCAGTAAAATCATAGAAGAAACTTTTCCATACCTAGAAAAAGAGATGTCAATCTAGGTATGAGAGGCCTAGAGAACTCCAAATGGACAGGACCAGAAAAGAAATGCCTCGTGTCTTTGTTACTTTTCTAGTGCTGTGAAGAGACACCATGGCCAAGGCAACTTACAGAAGAGTTTACTAAGTCTTACAGTTTCAGAGGATGAGTCCATGACCATCATAGTGGAGAACACGGCAGAAAGCAGGCAGGCATGGTGAAGAAGTAGCTGAGAGCTTACATACTTATCAGCAAGGAGGAGGGGGTGGGTAAATTAAGTCAAAAGATCAGTGTGAAGTGTCTCTGAATTTGCCTTGTTTTCTCTTTCAATTCTTTCAGACTGGATTCAAGGCATTAGAACTTCAAATTTAGAACTCAATAAGATACACTATTTATCTACTAAAATGGTTAATTTTTTTAAATATTAACAATGCCCAGAACTGGCTAGGATGGTGAATTCAGTGCCTTGCTGGGAGGAACACAAAGTGATATGATCACTCTAAGAAGAGTTGGGAAGTGTCTTGGTTAGCTTTTCAATTGCTGTGATAAACACTATGAACAAAAAAAAACTTGAGGAGAAAGAGGTTTATATGGCATAAATGCCAGGATCACAGTAGGAAGCCAAAGTAGGAACTGCAGCAGGGCAGGAACTTGGAGGTAGGAACTGAAACCAAAAATAAAGGAATGCAGCTCCCCATGGTTTGCTCAGCCTGGTTTCTTACATAACCCAGGACTACCTTCCCAAGAATGGCACTGGTTTCTGTGGACTGGGCTCTCCTACATCAAGAAAATGCCCCACAGATTTGCTATCTGCAGGCTACACTGGCAGGGATTTTCTCAATTGAGGTTCCCTTTTCTCCGATGACCTAAGCCTTTGTCAAGTTGAAAAAAAACTAGCACAGGTAGTTACTTATAAAGTTGAACATATACCTACAATTCTATCCCAGAGCAGTTCCTCTGAAGAAATAAAAATAACTCTCACAAAAAAAACTGTATACAGGTTAAGATAGCAAATAGTGAAAACAACCAAAGTAAGCAGGCAGAGTAATGCACAACTGTAATTCAAGCAATTAGAGAGTGTGGACAAAAAGACCAGGAGTTTAAGGCTAATCTCAACTATATAATGAATTTTAAAAGTCAAAACAAAACAGGCTGGAAAGACAGCTCAATGGTTTAGAACACTGGCTGCTCTAACAGAGAACCCAGGTTCAATTCCCAGCGCCTACATGGTGACCCACAACTGTATGTAACTCCAGTTCCAGGGAATCCTTTGCCTTCTTCTGACCTCCAAGGACATCAGGCATGTGTATGAGATTTATATACATGCAAGCAAAATACTCATACATGTAAAACAAAATAAATATACCTTTAAAACTCAAAGCAATACAAGAACAAGAAGAAAAACACATAAAGGGTGTAGCCCATCTTTTTCTCATCTAACAGATACTTGCTGGATATGTTCCAACTATGAAACACTGAGACAATGATGAATCAATTTATGGTACTCTCCCCTACGTTTTCACAGCAGGACGAAGGGCATGGGTGGGCACACAATTTTTTAAATGAGATGTGAGCATAGAAATATGTCCACATACTATTGGAGTCCACAAAGAAGTTAGAGCTATGCCTGAAAAAGCCAGAAAATGTTTCATGGAGCATAAAAGGTAGAAAAGGCATTCCAAGAGTCATGAAATCATCTTAATATGTAAGTAATACTTCCTGAGATTAAGGAATAAAAACTGTATAGAACAGAGGGTGGAGGCATTAACCTGGGGATGTAGATCAGTGACAACTCTGAGCATTCTTATAAAGCACAGCAAAAAAATTGGAATTAACATACTGGTCAGGAAAGGTAATTTCAATATGCTTAATAGCATTGGAATAGATAATAGCCTGGGTAGAAACTACAGATGCTGCAGAGAATTTTTATCTAAATAAGGCAGTCACCACTTGCCAACAGCTCCATCTCAGGCTACCATCCAGAGATTCTGGCCCAGTGTTGTCTAATGCATTTTTTCAAGAAGAACTAAGCATACTTCTATATGCATGATCTTCTATTTTTAAATGTCCACACGAGTACATTTCAGCACAATCAGGATGCCATAGATTACAGGGTACATCACTGTTTTATGTACTAGTAAGAAAGAAAACCACCAGCAATCAAACTATGACACTCTGTCAATTTAAAGGCATTCCCAAATCAGAGATGCTAAAATGTGAAAAATATGCATCTTAGAATCAACAGAATACAGTAATTTTCATTTTCTCAAAACCATGAATAGACGGTTGGGATTCAATTTGAAGCTGCCAGATTGCACTCTGTTTAAGTCCAGAGGATCCTGAGGGTAATCTGATTAAATTCAAGCTTCAGGACAGTCACTCTGGGGGTCAGCTGGTGATGAACAAGGAGAAAGCTGGCAGCAAGAAGACCAATGAGGAGGCTCCTGCAGTAATCCAGGAGACAAATGATAAAGGCTGAATTAAAACCCCAGCTGTGGGCATGAAGAGGAGGGAGGGGTCAAATGTAAAAGTCTTATGTAACAAGTCTCACAAGTCTACAAGTGAGGATAGGAAGTTAAGAAGACAAAAACATCATGGAGGATCCCAAGGTTTCTAATTTGGAATACACAGATTCATTATTTGTCCCATAGTACTTAGAAGGTGTTAGGGGTGTAATGGTAGGTGGACAAACATGGTCCCTGCCTTCCTACAACTTATGGTCAAAGAGACAATACTGTTAATTGTAGTAGGGTGTTAGGCTACAGAATGGTAAGCAAAGAGAAATGGGCACACTTATCATGGAGAAAACAAGGTTTGGCTGCCAGTGAGACTTCAGTGTTTCAATGTCCCATAGGCAGTAGAAGCCTGGGTTTCAAGGTCAGGAAATTAACCAGGTCTGATTAAGGAGCTCATGGGTTATGGATAACAGCTGAAATACGTAGGGAAAATAAAATGACTGTGAAGAGCATGGATAGATAAGAAGGCTATAATAGGGTAAAACCAGAACACTGGAGACCTAAGACCGGGAAGGGGTGTGCAGACAGGGAGACTAACAAAGAACAATCTGCAAAGAAAGAGGCTTAGGCAAGTGGTATCTGTCAACCGAGGGAGACTCTAAGTACCATGTGAATGACACCTACCTTTATCTACAATTCAGAGCATAAGTCATTACTTGGCAACGTGCAATTCTGATTTTCAGAGTCCATGGGTGTTTTGCCTGAACTCCAAGTAGGCTTATCAGAACTGCTTCTTATTTAAAGAGCTGTGATGTTTTAAGTATTGCTACAATCTGTTCCTTTATCCTGTAAATGCTTATATTTTGCATGTATCTCAGTTTGACATCTAGAATATGAGTCAATAGCAGAGTGGTGGCAATTCTCGATTTCCCTATTTCTTCTCATTTTCCTTCTGTGGGAGCTCAGTCCTACCATTCCAAGACAAAAGTGAAGCAGAGCTTATGTGGGAATGTATGTCCCTTTAACGTGAATACAATAGGCAGAAGTGACTTACACATAGACGTCAACGTAGCATTGCAAGACATTGCATGACAACATTCTTGAACCTGTGATATATGAGGGTACTCTGGTCCTTCAGACTTGTTCAGGGAAGTCCTCAGACATCTCCAACTTAGAAGTGTAAAGAAGGGGGCTGGAGAGATGGTTCAGTGGTTAAGAACATTGGCTGTTCTTCCCGAGGTCCTGAGTTCAATTCCTGGCATGCACATCATGTCTTAAACCATCTGTTCTGGGATCTGACTCCCAGAAAGACAGAACACTCATATACATAAAATAAACAAATCATTAGAAGTGTAAAGAAGCCGACCTAGAGATGATGAAATGGTTCCGTAGGTAAAGGCATATGCTGCCAAAGCTGATGATTTGAGTTGGATTCCCAAGATCTTGGTAAAAGGAGACAGCCAACTCCCACAAGTTGTCTTCTGACCTCATACCACGAGTGTTCATGTGCAAGTACACACACACATACACTTAACATTAGGAAAGAAGCAGGCCTAGAGAAGTTACACAGCCTCTCCAAAGTCTTGTAATTTAGTAGCTAGTTGGTACTTTTTTCATCCCATGAAGATGAAGCAATTTCTACCCTGTACATATATATTAAAGAATGTACCTAAAACATGAACGTCACAAGAGTTGGAGCAAATTAACCAAAGAGAGGAAGCAGATTAAAAGCTCAAATTGCCCTTGCCTAGACAGTACTCACTCGATGCATCTGTCCACTAAGGGCTCTTACCGTTTCCCCCTAGGTTTTATGTTCCACACAGGCTCAAGGAAGTGAGACTGCCTAGATCTTCATGTTACTGGTGGCTGAATCTTTCAGCCTGACCTGCAGGCTCAGGACACAGTCCATCTTCACGTTTACAGACCTTACTCAGGTTTCCCTGGCCTTGTCTGGAATCTTGCAGAGAAAAATTCTAGAATGACTCTTTAATAGGTTGCCTTGACAACCCCACAATGTAGGCTTGAGAGATGACAGTGTCTGTCAATGAAATGTGGGCAATGTAACCCAGATTAGAGAACTACTTCTGGCCTATGAAAAGGTTAAGATTTCTTTGGTTATCATTACCTCCTTGACAACCATTTGTGTATGTGTGTGTGTGAGAGAGAGCGTTCATGAACATGGGGAAAAAAGGAACAGTTTGTTTCTTAGGAAAATGTCAAAATTATTAGTTAAAACATGCCCTGTGGAAGAGCCATAGCTTTGTTTCAAAAAATCTTTCTACTTCCTCAGACAACTAAGAGTCTATGACAAGACCTTTGAGAAAGTTTTTAAAGCATTTTCTTTTAGAGCACTTATTTTTGTCTTGGTGTCATTCATGTATTCATTTAACAAGTATCTTTTGAGTATCTATTATATGCTACACACTTTTGTAACCCCTAGAGTAGGACAGTTAATAAAGTTAACAAGGTCTCTTCTCTCTTTAAGCTTAAAGTCTTGTGTGGAAATACATATTAAATAATTAAAATTTGCAGTTGCAAAAAATAGGGATACATATTGCAAGAATAAATTAGGAGGTAAGGGAAAGTTGTGCATGATGGCACACACCTTTGATCCCAGCACTTGAGAGGCAGAAGCAGGTGGATCTCTGAGAGTCTAAGACCAGCCTAGTCTACAGAGTGAGATCTAGGACAGCCTGTCTCAAAAAGTTTAAAAAAAGAAGGAAAAGAAAAAAGAGGTAATAGAAGGCTCATCTGAAGGATGAATAGGGTTTAACTAAGTGAATATATTGTAAAAGGGATGGAGTAGAATGCACACAAGTATAACAAATCTTCTGTCTCACAAGCCAGCTCCCAAATAATGGCACAGATTTGTTAATTATGAAAGCTCAGCCAATATCTTAGGCTTGGTTCCTAACTACCTTTTATAACTTAGATTAACCCATTTATACTAACCTATGTTCTATCACATGGTGTTACCCCTCTTCCATCTTACACCTCCTGTTTCCTCCCTGTGTCTCCTGGCATCTCCTCCCACCTAGATTCTTCTCCAATTTCCTCTTTCTCTATCCGGAAATCCCGCCTATACCTCCTGCCTAGCTATTGGCTGTTTGGCTTTTTATTAAACGAATTATAGCAATATATCTTCACTCAGTATACAAACATCCCACAACACACAGTCAAGGCCTCTAACCTGGAGCAGGTAAATACAGTCACTAATTTGAGGCCTTTCAAGGGAGGATGTTTTCTAAAGTTGAATAGTTTGTTTTCCAGTGTATGGGGGTTGAACCTAGGGCCTCACACATGCTAGGTTAGCATTCTACCAGCGCCTCCACCACCTCCTCCACTACCACCACTAGTTCTTGCTTGCAGTCTCCCTTCCCCAATGAATCTTTGAGACAGGGTCTCTTTTGTTTTCAGAGTGCTGAACACTGAATGTTCTCTGAGTTCACTCAAGCTGTTCTCAGACTCACTAAGTAGCACAGGCTTGCTTTGAACTCACAGTGATTGTCCTGCCCTAATCTCCCTAGCTAGGACTGCATTTCAGTACTGAACAACCATGTCTGTCTCTTTCATGACTTTTGAAGTCAAACTATATTACACAATTACCTTGTGAAATGTTATGTTGTATAGTCAGTAGTATCACCAAAATAAGGTATTAGTCATGTAGTGAAACTTCGTTAATTTGTCCCAGTGAGGTGAGCTGTCATTATTATTCAGTGAAAGGCCCAATTTACAAAGCAGTTTAAAGGAAATGGAGTATAAAGTAATCTGATGCCATTAACTTCTGGAAAGTTCCTTATATTTAACGACCCATTCCCCTTAACAGGTCCAGAAGGGCTATTTGTAACTAGAATGTTCATTTTCTGAATGAAGCTCTGCTTTTATGAGGCTAAAAATGGCCTTTTACATTGTTTTCTTTAATAAGGGCCTTACTATGCAGGCCTGGCTAGCCTGGAATATACAGTGTAGCCTGGGACTGGCTGAGACTCATTGCAGTCTTCCTGCTGCAGCCCAGACAGGATGAGTGCGAGCCACGATGCCTGGCTCCCTCTAAACATTGTTACACTTATTTAGGGGGTGGGGGCATGCACCATAGCAGGAGTGTCGATGTTGGAAGACAACTTGCCAGAGTCTGTTCTGTCCTTCTACAATGTGGTTCCCTGGGATCAAACCCAGGTCTTCAGGCTTGTAGGGAGGCAACTCATCTCACTGGGCCATCTCTTGGGCCCTTCACCTCCCTTTTAAATCTCTGTTGCTTACTACTGAACACAATTCCTGCTGATATGCCATGTTCCTGCTAGTGTGGTGACAAGAAAAGAACATTATGCAATTGAGTTGGTAAGAGATTCAAGATTTTTTTCTTAATTGTTTTTTTTCCTAAGAAGATCGTGACATTAATATAGAGCCTAGAACAAAATACTGTGTTTTTTAATTAAAAATTAGGTTCTCAGTACATGAAAAAGTAGGATGATTAAGAAAGAGAACTAGGACTAAGTTCTTATAATTTTAAGAAAGTATCAGTTCTGCAATTTACAATCTTTAGCAATTTATATAACCCTTCTGGACCTCAGCTTCCTCTTTTTATAAATTAATATTGGCTGTCCAAGCAGGGGACCTAGGTTCTATTTCCAGCATCCACTTGGCAGTTCACAACCGTCTGTAGCTCCAGTTCTAGGGGTTTCAGCACCCTCTCCTGGCCTCTTCAGGCACTGCATGCACATGGTGCACAGACAGACATTCAGGCAAACCTCCCATACACCTAAAAGAATTATTTTAAATGGAGATAATATTTAAAGAGAAAAATTCCAGTAGAAAATTATTATAAGTTATAAAGTGCTACATATGCTTGAGATATAGAGGGCAAAGTGAAACTGCATATTTCTTGGTTTCATATCACATAACATTAAAAAAACAATCCTTTGGTGTTCAACTTGTGCTATTTTATTATTTGAAGCCATATACTTCGTCTAACCAATATACTTGTAAAATGGTATATGTAGTACCTGGCTTATATTAGTCCATAAATACAATTATTGTTATAAGACCAACAAGTATTTCCTTGCCTTCTTGCAAGAATCTTAATTTTCCTTTTTGAAGTCAACCTTATTGAGATTCTCAGATGTGTTTTGATGCATGAGATTAATACCACTCCACACTGGCTGTGGATTCTGATGACTTATGCCAATTAATATAGTCCACTTGCCAAGCAATGGCAATTGTTTAAGGTTGGGCATCCTTTTCTCCTGTTACAGGATTTGGACAAAACACATAACTAGATAGGGAAGATTAGTGAATCTCAGGGCTCCTGGAAAGAGAATTGGGACCAAGACTCATCATACTCATCCAAGTATGTGCTCTGAGCAATGCTGTCACACTATGAGGACAGTCTACTGAGAGGGTAAACTTGATACATGGAGGAGGGAAGATCAAAAGAAGATCAGAGAAATGGAACAGGATCATAAATCTCTATCAAATCTTACCTTGGAAATTTCAAATCAGATTTGTTTGAAACTTCTTTGCAAAGTCAGTTTGGATGCAATGTCCTGTCGTTTGAAACTACAGAAATTGCTGTACTTATATGTGTAAGATCGTGCGTGTGCACATGTGTAAACAAGGGCCAAAGTTGGGTTCTCAATTCTTTCTCCATCTTATTTTCTAAAATGCTTTCTTTAGTGTATGTATGTATTTGTGTGTGTGTGTGTGCGTGTGTGTCTGTGTGTGTGTGTGTGTGTGTGTGTGTGTGTGTGTGTGTGTGTGGTGAGTGTATGTGGTGAATGTGTGGGGGCTTCCATGTACCATGGTGCATGTGTAGAGATCAGAGGATAACCGTGTGGAGTTATTCTCCTTCCACCTTTATATGGGTTCCAGGAGTCAAACTCAAGTTGTCAGGCTTATATGGCAAGTGCCTTTACCTGTTACAATATCTCACCAGCCCTCTACCTTATCTTTTGTGAGTGTTGCTCTCTATCTTCTGTCTCCCCAACACTGAGATTACAGGTGCATACCACTACAGGTGCTAGGAATCCAAAATCAGGTCCTCATGCTTGTATAGTAGCAAATACTTTACCAACTGGGCCATCTCCTTATCCCTAAAAATACATTTTTTAAACACATGAGCTGCTTGTTTAAAAAGAAACTTCCTTAACTCTGATCAAGTGCATCTACTTAATGAAATCTACAGTTGAGCTCAATATAAATTTATTGCATATCACCTTTTCCAGGAGAAAAGTAAAAATTAGCAATAAAAATCCATAATCTATTTGCAATTTTATATATTCATTCAAATTTGTCTTTGAAAACAAAGAGCCAGACAGTTTAAAGTGTGGTTTTGTTTTTTGTAAAGATGTCCAGGAGAACTCCATTAAGAATGGATGTGCATCTGGGTTTTAGAGTGAACATTGGACCCAGAGGCAGCTACTGGAAACTAATGACGAATAGTAAAATAATATTCATAGACAGTTGTCATGGCAGCTGGCTCATTTTGCACAAAATAGAACCCATTGCATTTTAGCAGGCTTTAGCACAGGAAAACTGCTAGCCTGAAGACAGCTTTTAACTGAGTTTTTGTTGTTGTTTTTAATCTATTCATTGTCCTTGGTTTTATTATTGTACATAGCCTTCAGACTATAATTGTATTTTAAAATCCAAAACATTTTAAATCACTAATAAAATACACATATGATTTGGGTTGAAGAACACCTGAATTACTCTTGAAATCTTTCCATCAGGCTATGAGGAACAGCTTAGCAGCAGCTTTGACTGTATGCACATCTGAATTCATGTGGACACTTGAACAAGACAGTAAGTGTTGAGGACGTAGAAGTACCAGCATATATCACTGGCTGCTTTCAGAAGTTGTGCTTAAGATATGCACTATGGAAGTGGGAAGCAGCTGATTTTTCTTGTGTCTACTTACATGGTCCCAAGAGAGTGACCTTAGGAATTAGAGGTAGCTCAAGACAAGTGAGAAAGGGGGTGATAAAGTATTTAGGGCTGATCTATTTCTAGAACATCTGTTTATATATAATCTCATCTCATTGAATGTGATTGTAGATAATTTGGGAGATTATAAATAGCTAGTCTTGAGAGGAATATGATACAGAGTATTTCACTATTAAGACAGGTTCTTGCTATCAATCACACTGTCCCTTATCTAACCACATGCCTTTTTCTCTTGCATTTCTTTTTTACCATAATAATACAATTTTTATTTAAATTAGAAACAAGCTTGTTTCACATGTCAATCCCAGCTCCCTCTCCTCCTCCCCTGAAACCCACTAGTCCCCCCAAACCCCTAACCAATCCCCACTCCAATCCACAGGGAGGGTGAGGTCCTCCATGGGGCATCCCAAGATTCTGTCATTTCATTCAGGGCAGGGCCTAGGCCCTCCCCCAAGAGTCCAGGCTGAGAGAGCATCCCTCATTGTGGGATGGGCACTCAAAGTTCATTTGTGTTCCAGGAATAAATAATTATCTAGTACCCAAAGCCCCATAGATTTCCTAGGCCTCCTCACTAGCACCCACATTCAGGGGGTCTGGATCAGTCCCATGCTAGCCTCCTAGCCATCAGTCTGGGGTAAAAGAGCTCCCACTTGTTCAGGTCAGCTGTCTCTGTGGGTAAAACCAGCCCAGTCTTGTCCCCTTTGCTCATCACTCCTCCATCTCTGTCACTATAGTCCAGGAGTTCAGTTCAGTGTTTAGCTGTGGGTGTCGTCCTCTGCTTCCATCAGTCACTGGATGAAGAAGGATCTGTTTCCCAGACTCTCTGGCAGTGGGATTGTAGGCTGGCACT
Source organism: Mesocricetus auratus (assembly GCF_017639785.1). Lineage (NCBI taxonomy): Eukaryota > Metazoa > Chordata > Mammalia > Rodentia > Cricetidae > Mesocricetus > Mesocricetus auratus. The sequence continues at coordinate 20,141,456 of NW_024429188.1, read as the reverse complement.
CCCCTGATCCATGTCTAAAATCCATATATGAGAGAGTACATACCATGTTTGTCATTTTGTGAATGGATTACCTCACTCAGGATGGTTTCCTCCAGTGCCATCCATTTGCCTGCAAATTTCAAGAACCCGTTGTTTTTTTCAGCTGAATAGTACTCCATTGTGTATATGTACAACATTTTCTCTATCCACTCTTCAGTTGAGGGGCATCTAGGTTGCTTCCAGGTTCTGGCTATTACAAATAATGCTGCTATGAACATAGTGGAACAGATGTCCTGGTTGTATGAATGTGCATCTTTTGGGTATATGCCTAAGAGTAGAATTGCTGGGTCTTGTGGTAGACTGACTCCCATTTTCCTAATGGAGGAGTGTTCCCCACTCTCCACAGCCTCTCCAGCATAAACTGTCATTGGTGTTTTTTATTTTAGCCATTCTGACAGGAGTAAGATGATATCTCAGAATTGTTTTGATTTGCATCTCCCAGATGGCTAGGGATGTTGAGCACTTTCTTAAGTGTCTCTCAGCCATTTTAGTCTCCTCTATGGAGAATTCTCTATTTAATTCTGTACTCCACTTTTAATTGGATCCTTTGGTGTTTTGGAGGCTTGCTTCTTGAGTTCTTTGTAAATTTTGGAGATTAGCCCTTTGTCAGATATGGGGTTAGTGAATATCTTTTCCCATTTTGTGGGCTGCTTTTTGTCTTGTTGACTGTGTCCTTTCGCTTGCACAAGCTTCTCAGTTTCAGGAGGTCCCATTTATTAATTGTTGATCTCACTGTCTGTGCTACTGGTGTTATGTTCAGGAAGAAGTCTCCTGTACTGTATCTTGGAGTATTCCTGCCAGCCGCTTGGGTCCCGCTGCTGTCTCAGCCCCCAAATAACAATGAGACACTATATTAATTAGGAAGTTGTTAGCCGTTTGCTTTGATTTATCAGCTAGCTCTGACTTAATTATTAACCCATAAGTGCTATTCTGAGCATTTGCATGTGGTGTTCTCTTACCACATGTGACTGACTGTGCCTCCAGAATCCTCCTCAACTCCTAGTCCCACCAATCTTTCTTCCCAATTGGCCAACAGTGTTTTATAAAAGAGAGACATATACACAGAAGGACTTCCCCCATCACTGTACCAATTCGTTCAAGGATACCTCCCACTTTCACTTCTAAGAGGTTCAGTGTGGCTAGATTAATGTTTTGGTCTTTGATCCATTTAGACTTAAGTTTTGTGCATGATGATAGACATGGATCTATCTGCAGTCTTTTTTTGTTCTCCTCAATATATGTTTTTATTTAAATTAGAAACATGAATGCTTCACAAGTCAATCCCAGTTCCCTCTCCCACCCCTCTTCCCTTGTCCCTCAACCAGCACCCCTCCCCCCTCCAGCCCCTCACCCAGTCCTCATAACATTCCCCAGGAAGGGTGAGGTCCTCCTTGGGGGGTATCTCCAGAGTCTGTCATTTCATCCAGAGCAGGACCTAGGCCCTTGACCATGTGTCCAGGCTGAGAGAGCATCCCTCTTCTTGGAATGGGCTCCCAGAAGAATATCACATTACTATTCACTTGTCATTCACTTAGTGATGATAATGACATCAGGCTTTGGAGAAATACACTCAACTATCTTTTTTTTTCTTTTTAAGTTTAAATTTAGATTAGAAACAAGGTAGCTTCACAAGTGAGTTACAGGTCCCTCTCCATTTCCTGCCCCTCTTCCCGTTCCTCCCCCTAGCCCCCCTCCCCATTATCCCCTTATTTCCCCAGGGAGGGTGAGGCCCTCCATGGGGGTGTCCATAGTCTGTCATTTCCTCCAGTGCAGGGCCTAGACCCTCCCCCAACAGTTCAGGGTGCGAGTGCATCTCACATTGTTGGATGGGAGTCCAAAGTCCATGTGTATACTCCGGATGAATACTGATCTACTACCCAAGGCTCAATAGATTACCTAGGCCTCCTCACTGACACCCTCATTCAGGGGGCCTTGATCAGTCCCATGCTGGATTCCCAGGCATCAGTCTGGGATTCAAGAGCTAACCCTTGTCAGGTCAGCTGTTTCTGGGGGATAAACCAGCCCAGTCTTAACCCCTTTGGTCATCAGTCCTCCCTCTCTGTCACTGGATTTCTTGAGTTCAGCTCAGTGCTTAGCCATGGGAGTCTGCCTCTTCTTCCATCAGCCACTGAATGAAGGTTGTGTTTCCCAGACTCTCTGGCCATGGGAATGTAGGCTGGCACTCCCCAGATCTATGTCTAAAATCCATATATGAGAGAGTACATGCCATGTTTCTCTTTTTGTAACTGGGTTATCTCACTCAGGATGGTTTCTTCTAGTGTCATCCATTTGCCTACAAATTTCAGGATTCCATTATTTTTTTCTGCTGAATAGTACTCCATTGTGGAAATGTACCACATTTTCTCTATCCACTCGTCAGTTGAGGGGCATCTAGGTTGCTTCCAAGTTCTGGCTATTACAAATAATGCTGCTATGAACATAGTGGAACAGAAATCCTTGTTGTATGAATGGGCATCTTTTGGATATATGCCTGAGAGTGGAGTTGCTGGGTCTTGTGGTAGGTTTATTCCCATTTTTCTGAGGAATCTCCATACTGATTTCCAAAGTGGCTGAAAAAGTTAGCACTCCCACCAGCAATGGAGGAGTGTTCCCCCTTTGCCCATCCTCTCCAGCATAAATTGTCATTGGTGTTTTTGATTTTAGCCATTCTGACAGGAGTGAGATGGTATCTCACAGTTGTTTTGATTTGCATTTCCCTGATGGCTAAGGATGTTGAGCACTTTCTCAAGTGCTTCTCAGCCATTTTAGACTCCTCTATTGAAAATTCTCTATTGAGTTCTGCAGTCCACTTTTTAAATTGGATCCTTTGGTGTTTTGGAGACTTGCTTCTTGAGTTCTTTATAAATTTTGGAGATCAACCCTCTGTCAGATGTGGGGTTAGTGAATATTTTTTCCCATTCTGTGAGCTGCCTTTTTGTCTTGCTGACTGTGTCCTTTGCCTTACAGAAGCTTCTCAGTTTCAGGAGGTCCCATTTATTAATTGTGGATATCACTATTTGTGCTACTGGTGTTATATTCAGGAAGTTGTTTCCTGTACCAATTCGTTCAAGTGTACCACCCACTTTCTCCTCTAAGAGGTTCAGTGTGGCTGGATTTATGTTGTAGTGTTTGATCCATTTGGACCTAAGTTTTGTGCATGATGATAGCCATGGATCAATCCGCATTCTTCTACATGCCAACATCCAGTTATGCCAGCACCATTTTTTCCATTCTATATTTTTAGCTTCTTTGTCAAAGATCAGATGTTCATACGTGTGTGGGTTAATATCAGAGTTTTCAATTCGATTCCATTGGTCTACCTGTCTATTTTTGTGCCAATACCAAGCTGTTTTCAGGACTATAGCTCTATAATAGAGCTTGAAGTCAGGATGGTGATGCCTCCGGACGTTGCCTTGTTGAACAGTGTTGTTTTGGCTATCCTAGGTCTTTTGTTTCTCCATACAAAATTGATTATTGTTCTTTCAAGGTCTGTGAAGAATTGTGCTAGGATTTTAATGGGGATTGCATTGTATCTGTAGATTGCTTTTGGCAGGATTGCCGTTTTTACTACATTGATCCTACCTATCCAGGAGCATGGAAGATCTTTCCATTTTCTGAGGGCTTCTTTAATTTCTTTCTTTAAAGATTCAAACTTCTTGTGATACAGGTCTATCACTTGTTTGGTTCGCGTTACCCCAAGGTATTTTATGTTGTTTGTGGCGATTGTAAAGGGTGATGTTTCTCTGATTTCTTTCTTAGCACTTTTATCATCTGTATATAGTAGGGCTACTGATTTTCTTGAGTTGATCTTGTAGCCTGCCACTTTGCTGAAGGTGTTAATCAGCTCTAAGAACTCCCTGGTAGAGTTCTTTGGGTCATTTATGTAAACTATCATATCATCTGCAAACAGTGAAAGTTTGACCTCTTCCTTCCCAATTTGTATCCCCTTGATCCCCTTTTGTTTTCCTATGGCAATGGCGAGAACTTCAGGTACAATGTTGAAAAGGTATGGAGAGAGTGGACAGCCTTGTCTTGTTCCTAATTTTAGAGGAATTGCATTGAGTTTCTGTCCATTTAGTTTGATGTTGGCTGTTGGTTTACTGTATATAGCTTTTATTATGTTTAAGTATGTTCCTGTTATCCCAGATCTTTCCAAGACCTTTATCATGAAGAGGTGTGGATTTTGTCAAAGGCTTTTTCAGCATCTAGTGAGATGATCATGTGATTTTTGTTTTTCAGCTTGTTTATATGGTGGATTATGTTGATGGATTTTCGTGTGTTGAACCATCCCTGCATCCTGGGGATGAGACCTACTTGACCGTGGTGAATGATTGTTTTGATGTGTTCTTGGATCCGATTTGCCAGTATTTTATTGAGTATTTTTGCATCAATGTTCATGAGGGATATTGGTCTGAAGTTCTCTTTCTTAATTGTGTCTTTGTGTGGCTTGTATATCTAGGTTATTGAAGCCTCATCGAAAGAGTTTGGCAAAGACCCTTCTGCTTCTATTGCATGGAATGCTTTGAGAAGAATTGGTATAAGCTATTCTTTGAATTTCTGGTAGAATTCTGCACTGAGGACATCTGGACCTGGGCTTTTTTTGGTTGGGAGACTTTTGATAACTGCTTCTATTTCCATAGGGGTTATAGGTCTATTTAAATTGCTTATCTGTTCTTGATTTAATTTTGGTTTTTTTTTTTTTTTTTTTTTTTTGGTTTTTCGAGACAGGGTTTCTCTGTGGCTTTGGAGGCTGTCCCTGAACTCACTCTGTAGATCAGGCTGGCCTCGAACTCACAGAGATCCGCCTGCCTCTGCCTCCCGAGTGCTGGGATTAAAGGCTTTGGCAAGTGATAGCTATCCAGGAAGTCATCCATTTCCTTTAAATTTACGAATTTTGTGGAGTACAGGTTTTCAAAGTATGACCTGATGATTCTCTGAATTTCCTCAGAGTCCGTTGTTATGTCCCCCTTTTCATTTCTGATTTTGTTAATTTTCATGTTCACTCTGTGCTGTTTGGTAAGTTTGGACAAAGGTTTGTCTATCTTGTTGATTTTCTCAAAGAACCAACTCTTCGTTGCATTGATTCTTTGTATTGTTTTCCTGGTTTCTTTTTTTTTTTTTTTTGGTTTTATGAGACAGGGTTTCTCTGTATTGTTTTGGAGGCTGTCGGCCCAGCCAGGCCTCACAGAGATCTGCCTGCCTCTGCCTCCCGAGTGCTGGGATTAAAGGTGTGCGCCACCACCGCCTGGCTTGTTTACCTAGTTTCTACTTCATTGTTTTCAGCCCTCAATTTGATTATTTCCTGGCATCTACTCCTCCTGGGGGAGTTTGATTCTTTGTGTTCTAGAGCTTTCAGCTGTGCTGTTAATTCTCTGGCATAACTATTCTCCAGTTTGTTCATGTGGACACTTAGTGGTAGGAACTTTCCTCTTAGGACTGCTTTCAAAGTGTCCCATAAGTTTGGGTATGCTGTGTCTTCATTCTCATTGAATTTTAGGAAGTCTTTATTTTTTTATTTCTTCTTTGACCCAGGAATGGTGTAATTGTGCATTATTCAATTTCCTTGTGTTTGTAGGGTTTCTGCAATTTGTGTTGTTGAATTCTAATTTTAACGCACAGTGGTCTGATAAGATACATGGAGTTATTCCAATGTTTTTGGTACCTGTTGAGATTTGATATGTTGCCAAGTATGTGGTCGATTTTTGAGAAGGTTCCATGTGGTGCTGAGAAGAAGGTATATTCTTTTTTGTTTGGATGGAATGTTCTATAGATGTCTGTTAAACCTAATGGGGTCATAACTTTTATTAGTTTCTGTGTGGTGGTCCTGTCTAATGATGAGAGTGGAGTGTTGAAGTCTCCCACTATAATTGTGTAAGGCTTTATGTGTGATTTGAGTTTTAGTAATGTTACTTTTACGTGGTCGCCTTTGTATTTGGGGCATAAATGTTCAGAATTGAAACTTCATCTTGGTGGATTTCTCTTGTGATGAGTATGAAACGATCTACTTCATCTCTTTTGATTTATTTTAGTTTAGAGTCTAATTTGTTAGATGTTAGGATTGCTACCTTTGCTTGTTTCTTGGTTCCATTTGATTGGAAGATCTCTTCCCAACTGCTTTTCTTCTTTAAGTTAAAGAACACATGGCCCTAATCATTATACAAATCAACTTATCATCGTAAATTAGGAAACCCATACAAGTCATTATCTTCCATTGACATAAGTCCTGTGAATTAACTAATCTTCTTTAAACTTCTTGAGTTGGGCTATGTCTTAGGCTTAAAAAAATCTCCCACACCATCCAACACTGTGATCCAAGACATATTAGTCACATAAGCAGAGACACAAAACAATCCATCAGCAGCTTGTGAGCAGATTAAAGACATTGTCAAAGTGATATAGGAAACAGCTACCAGTGGTAAATGTGGGAATCATCAATCAGTAGAGTTTGGATTTTCCCTCATAGAACTGAAACTCCCACTAAGCAATGAAATTTCCAATTAGTGGGTTTTAGTTTTCATCATAGAACAAGAAGTCTGATAGTAGAAAATGCAGCTCCTTCCCTTCTTTCCACAAACCATGTACTTTTCTTCTTAATACATGTCCATTCATGATCACAACAGCCCATCTACTGCTATCATGACATGAATATTCTGGACAGAATGAGAATGGCCACTTTTAGTAGGGTAATGTTGTCATTCACAGCAGTTTTCAAATAAAGCAAGGTCAAGGTATAGAACTAATGCCAAAATGGCACACTTCCTTTTCCAGAAAATGTTTTGGATGCCACAGACCTCTGATTGACCAAAATTATGTCACATCATCTCTCCCAGCTGTGAGGGATGTGGGAAATCAAACTGTTTTAGTGAAACATTACAAAATCAAAATCAAGCTGTGTAATGCAGAAATTAAACACAGTTTAGGGAGTTTAAACATGGCCTAGTTTTCAAACCCTACTCTTTTAATGTACTAGCTGTGTGACTGAGTTGAGCTGCCCAGTTATTCTCTGCTTTAGTTTTCTCCCCTGTAAACCAGACATAATAGTTTTTTCCCCTTAGCGCTGTTGTGAGGATTAAAGCAGTTAATTCATTCTCTCACTTCTGCCCCGCCCTCTTCTCTCAATAAATGTTTCTTTTTTTAAAAAAAAGAACGAATATAATTTATCTAGAGCATGGTTTTTCAACCACAACACTTGTTTTGTTTTCAAGACATGGTTTCTCTGTGTAGCTTTGGAGCCTGTCCTGGAACTCACTCTGTGATACTTCTGTCATTGAGGCCAAGTAATTCTTTCTAGTGAGGAAATCTTCTGTGCTTTGGAGGATATTAAACAGCACCCTTGCCCTTTATCCGCTAGATGTCAACGGCATTCTTCTCCCACTCGTGACAAAGGGAAGTATCCCAGGCATTGTCAAAGAAGCCTTATGAGACATGTCCTCCCACAAGGCACTTTGAATTGTCACAACCAGGTGCTAAGGGTGGGTGCTGCAGGCATTTAGCGAATAGAGGCTAGGGATGTTGCAAAACACATTAATGCTTATTACACAGTTCAGTCCACAGGGCTGTGGTAAGAAAACTAAAGTACGAAGTATATGAGACCAAAGACAGGGGCAGATGGTCCCTAGAGTTCTCTTCAGATTGCTTTCATTTTTTCTCTCCAGATTTGGGGAGGAGATACAGGTGGTGTAGGGAGAGGAGACTGAAACTGTCTTGTGGAGGAGTGTCTTAGTAACTATTCTATTGCTGTGAAGAGACACCATGAGCAAGGCAAGTCTTAGAAAAGAAAGCATTGAATTGGGGGCTGGCTTACAGTTTTAGAGTGTTAGTCCATGATCATCATGATGGGGAACAGACAGGCATGGCTGTGGAGCAGTAACTGAGAACTTCACATCCTGATCTATAGGTAGCAGGGAGGGAGGGAGGGAGGGACTGAAACAGACAGACAGATACTGGGCATGGCACTGGCTTTTGAAACCTCGAAGTCCACACCCAGTGATCTCATCTACCTCTTCCAACAAGGCCACACCTCCTAAACTTCCCCAAACAGTTCCACTAACCAAAGACCAAGCATTCAAACATATGAGCCTATGGGTGCTGTTCTCATTCAAACCACCATAGGGAAGTAGAGAACAAATGCCAAAATTAGCCACCAAGCGGGGCTACAGGGTTCATTTGAGATATGTAGCAGTGGGCTTAATATAAAACCACTCAGACTGGGTTTATGGTTTCCTTGGGCCAGAGGCAGTATGTCCAGTTGAATTGAAGAGATTCTCCTTTTGCCAACAGTTCAAGGAAGCAGCCTGGTATAGTGGTACACTCCTGTAATCTCAAAATTCTGTAGGCAGAGGCAGGCATATTAGTTCAAGTTCAAGGCCAGCTAGTCTCCATGTCAAGTTCCAGGCCAGCCATAGCTTCAAGGTGAGACCCTGTCTTAAAAAAATAGAAAACAGTCAGGCATGGTGGCATATGCCTTTGATCCCAGTATTCAGGAGGCAGAGTCAGGTGATCTCTAAGTTCAAGGCCTGGTTATAACAGCAAGTTTCAGGCCAGCCAACTTCACATAGAGAGACCCAGTCTCAAAATACTAATAAGATGAACACACACACACACACACACACACACACACACACACACACACACACACACATTCACTCACACAACCCTGGAAGCAATGAAACAGACAGAATGGCTAGAGAATCTGAGCTGAATGAGAGGACTATGGTAAAATAAGACTCAAACGTAATAAGAATGTGTTACAGAAGGTAGTTTCAAAGTATTTTGAACATGGTGAACTAGAAGAGGTAAAGTATGCTCTGCCATGATGTAACAGTGATTTGCTTTCCCTACTAAATTCTCACTTCTCACTAAGGACAGTGAGACAGTTCGCAAAGGCAATCCGATAACCTGGGCTTCCTAACTGGGGCTAGGGTTTCTTAAATGAAATCGCTTTCCATCAATAAAGGCAAACACTAGGAAAACAAAACAAACCATCTGAGAAATCAGGGAGTGCCAAACCTCTGAGGTGACTTCTAGTCTTCATTATTAATTTATTTACATATCTTTCCTGTAGTTGTTCAGATACTCATAAGTATACTTGGGGGTGTCAGGTCACACATTTAACTTAGAAAGTGGAAAGAAGTCCAGGCAGAACTGTCATTGGAGACATCACCAAGTTGAAAGTCATCATCAATTGTTTTTAGCATGCTCATAGTTCCTACATTTGAGAATCTTGTTTGAAAATTACAAAAGAGCATTTGGGAGATAGAGGCAGGCAGATCTCTGTGAGTTTGAGGCCAGCCTGGTTTACAAAGCGGGTTCCAGGACAGCCAGAGCTACATAGAGAAACCCTATGTGTAAAAGCAAAAAAAAAGCAAAAGATTAAAATATGCATATATGCTTCCCTACTTTCACACGGAGAAAATACACAAGGGGTCAAACCACTCTTAGGAGAACATGTAGCCTTTATGGACTTGACCCTACCACTCATCAGCTGCAAGGTCATGGATAAGGTACTTCAACTCCTCCACTTCAATTCCTTCAACTTAAAAATGGAGACAGTAATGCATGGCTACCTCACAGGGCTATTACCCAACAATAATGTGAGAGTACTTTGTATGCTAACTTGTACTTGACTAAAAATAGTCATTGTGACAATACTTTGAGAGGAACAAGGAGAGTCTTCCCTTCCAGTTAGAATGAAGAAAAGGAAAAGAAAAATACATTTCTTCCAAGGCAGAAATCTCTGTTGCATGCATTAGTGGAGCTCCAGCTTCATTTGTACATTAAGTGTAAGTACAGAGACTTGGCTAAAACTTGTACCTGGCAAATGACCTTTATAGTTGAGGGCAGAGTTGGAAATCTGGGGGGAAAGCAAAGACACACAAACCAAAACACAACTGGCAGGTATAATTTTAGGGCCAATTCTTGGCCATCTAATTTTGAATTAATAGAGGGTTTAGAAATAGGTGGGTTATAGCCACCGATGTGTTGGAAGAACAGCTTTTGTGAATTCATTCCTCAGCTGATGGCTGGTCACTCATGACTATTTCATAGCTAGCAACTAGGGATTAAGTATTCAGAAGGCCTTACAAAAATGTGTCAAAGAAAAGGTAGGCTGGAGTGGAGGACATAGCTCAGTTGGTAAAGTGCTTGCCTAGCATACATAAAGCCCTGGGTTCAATCTTTAGACCTCATAAAACTGGCCATGGTGACATGTGCCTGTAATCATAGTCCTCGGTAGGTAGATGTGGGGATTTGAAGTTATCCTTGGCTATATAGTCAGTTTGAGAGCAATTTGGACTACATGAGATCTAGCTTTTAAAAAACAACAAACTAACTGTAAGTTTGCCTTTAACTAGGTCTGTGAAGAAGCAAAAGCTAACAACTGTCTGGAAATTGAAGCTCATATCCAGCATGAAAGTAGAGATATCTAGTTCAACCCGTGTGTTTCCTAAAGGAGATGAGAATTAGCATGTTGAGCTGATCAGCTTGAGTGCACAGCCAATGAATAGCAACAATAGGACGAAAATTCTACTCACCCCCACATTTGTGTTCACTCCATCCTCCTCGCCCTGGCCTTGTTTCTTCCCTTAAGATTATCAGCAAAACAGGGGTTGGTGGAAGGGTGTTATTTATAATCAGTACCATATAAGCAGTAACATATCTCCATTATCCTGCCAGCCTCAGAGGAAGATGCCAGGGGAAGGAACAACTGCCACCCCCAGGTCATGTTCGCCAGGATGGTTAAAGACTTCCCCACAATGGTTTTTAGTAGGTTTTCAAGTTTGAGAATGGTGAGCAATCCTAGGATGATGACAAATATCCACTCAGAAACCGCAGAGAAGGCAAAATGATACAATATAAAGCAAGTCATGCACCTGAGAGCCCTTGGTAATGTAGCGTCCCAACATTTTACATTCCTTGAAGCGGGGTCAGAGTGCTGCCTACCATTTGAATTCTTCATAACCTAACAAACACGGGACAGGCCTCTCAAGTTATGTGATGTGGCTGGTGCTATTTCCTCTGTGACAACCACAAAGAGTTGGTCTGCACACAACCCCTACTTCTAGCCCTAGACAAATGGGACTGAAGGAAAGCCCTGAGAATTGTATGCCCTCGGTGACTTCAGGGAGGGAATAATGTTGGAAAGAGTAAGAGGGCTGCAGCCTTGGACCTTCTTCAATCCTGGCAAGTCAGATGCCATCATAGACATGTGAGCCCAACCACACTGTGCAGTACCTGATTCTTCAGCTTGGGCAGCCACGTTCTAGTCCTCCGTGGCCAGAGCTAAGAGCCTAGAGGCGGCTGCAAGTAGCAACTTTGCAATGAACTTCCTTCCAACAGGGTAACTCAGTCCCGTCGCTCTAAGTGGGAAAGGAAAGCACAGCTGAGGGAAGGTGCCAGGGGCACCTAAACAGGGTAAACCTGGACCCTTCGAAGGGCCTTGCCACTGCTGAGGGAAAGTTTGGAGTCAGGAAGTTAGAGTGACCCACGTTTCAGGAGGCCGCGACTCTGGGGCCATAAGGTGGGCTATCTGCCAGAAGTTCTGAGCCAAGGGCTCAAAATACACTTTGAATTTCCCGCCTCTGAGAAGGGGCGGGGCCACGGCGGAGGGCGAGGTTTCCTGGGGAACCACTGCGTTTGGCTGCCTACTCTGAAAGGCGTAACAAAGAGAGTGCTGTACGTGTGGGTCCCATAGTGTAGCGGTTATCGCGTCTGCTTTACACGCAGAAGGTCCTGGGTTCGAGCCCCAGTGGGACCACACTTTTCAAAAACCTAAGACAAAAATTTTTTCTTTCTTCTACCTATATTTTTCCTGACACTCTTATATCTCAGAAGCAAAACGACAGACTCCTCTTCAACAAGGTCGCAGCCGCTGTCGCCAGATCCGAGGATTAACCCAGAGTGGTGGCATGGCGATTTGGAGCTTTAGCTGCTGTTTACCCCACCTTCGAGGTACTCGGGGATACTTAACAATGAGCGCCCCGCGGCATCCCTTCCTTCGGAGCCAGAACAAGTTGACCCTCAAAACTTTGCACGAAAATACGTCAACACAGCCACGCTTTCACTGCAGCTGAAGTTTTTAAAGGTTGATTATGATTACGTTTTTAATATCTTTTTTTTGTTTTGTTTTTTTTTAATTTTATTTTCCAGTTTAAATTTAGATAAGAATCAAGGTTGCTTCACAAGTCAGTTCCAGGTCCCTCTCCCATTCCCTCCCTTCCTCCCGTGCCCTCCCCCCCGTTATCCCCTCATTTCTCCAGGGAGGGTGAGGCCCTCCATGGGGGTGTGCATAGTCTGTCATTTCATATAGGGCAGGGCCTAGACCCTTTCCCAAGAGTTCAGGGTGAGAGTGCACCTCACATTGTTCTATTGGAGTCCAAAGTCCGTGTGTATACTTGGGATGGGTACTGATCTGCTGCCCAAGGCTCAATAGATTCCCTAGGCCTCCTCACTGACACCCAGATTCAGGGGGTCTTGATCAGTCCCATGCTGGCTTCCCAGGCTAATGCCTGGGATTCAAGAGTTAACCTTTGTCTGGTCAGCTGTTTCTGGGGGTTAAACCAGCCCAGTCTTAATCCCTTTGATCATCAGTCCTCCCTCTCTGTTACTGGCTTTCTTGAGTTCAGCTCAGTACTTAACCAAGGGAGTCTGCCTCTTCTTCGATCAGCCACTAAATAAAGTTTCTGTTTCCCAGACTCTCTGGCCATAGGATTGTAGGCTGGCACTTATTCAACTCTTTAATATCTTACTCAACTCTAAAATAAAGAGCAAGAACAAAAGCATAGTCCTTTTCAATGTAGCTGGAGGGTTAGTGAAATGAATATTCTTCTCTTTAAGAATTCGTATACAGGTTAGAATAAGTGTAATGATTTTAAACCTATTAATTAATGTAGTCTTTGACAGTTTCATATATCTATATAATGCATCCTAATTACTCTCCCTCCTCACCCAAATGATGATTGATGACTAAATATTTTTGTTCACATTTTTACAGTTCTGTTACAGGGAGGAGTACTTCTTTCGAGGGGGTAAAGGGATGTTTTTATCTTTGACAAAAGTATGAGTGAAAAGATTCTGCAGTCCTGGGGGTCAAGGGTAAGATGACGGCAGCAGAGAACTAACTAAATGGAGAAAGAGAAACTTTAGTGTTTTTCTTTTCTTGGCTTCTCCCACCCCCAGTTTTGATTATACAGTGTATGAATTTACATCTTTTTCTAACTAAAAGAATTGTAATGTGATTTTCCAGTTAACAGTCAATTTACTCTTTTTAATACCTCAACCATTAAAATGCAAAATTAGGTGCTGTTAAGTATTCACAGTGCTATGAACACATTTCCAGAAAGTTTTCTTGCAAAACTGAGACTCTACATCCATTCACCTTGTCCCTCACATCAACTTTATCTTCAATGGCCATGTAATAATGGTAACTGAGTTTGCCAGACATTGACCAGTACTTTGAATCAAGCAAGCTAAGCCACACTGCCAGCCTTGCTATGTGTTTTGTGACATCATCCCATTTCAACCTCAACAGGATCCTGTGAAGTAGCTATTATTATCGTCATTTTACAGACTGAAAATTTGCCTTCAGGTCACACCATTGCAAGTGGGATTTCCTCCCAGCTCAACTTGGGAATCTGTGCACTTAGCCTGCTACCTAACTTTGGACATTCTGATTGTTTCCATGTTGTCTTTAACATAAATAATTCAACGCTGCACATTCTTGTGTATAAATGAGCTACCACCACCAAATACAGTGTTTTCCTGAGTGAGCAGATGTCAACATAGCACCAAGCTCTGGGAAAGAATACTATGACACTTCCCTACAAACAGGCTGTGAAATTGTTCAAGGTCACTCCCTAGAAAATGATGCCAGAGAAAGAATTAGGGACGCAGGTCTGAACTCCAGTTTCTCTTTCCTTCTGTTTCTCTATTTACATTTAAAGGGACTAGAACCAGTCTCTTCTTTGCTAAACCAACCTACGGGAGTCAACAGTATTTTCTGAGACTTCCTGTTGAGGCAGGGAACTGTATGGGTTAACTAGAGGGGGGCTGAGTGCAAGACCTAAGAACTGACTGGAATAAGATGCTTAGTGGGGCCAGTAGCTCAAGTTAATCAGCTGCTCCTAGGCCAGCTCCTCACTTCAGTTAGATAGAGCTGTGGCCAAGGACAAGGAGAAAATGACACGAAAGATTGAAGGCTTCTTCTTATTGCTTCTCTTTGGCTATGAAGGTATGTGCTATTCTGCCATTGACATTTATTAAATATTTAATAGTGTGATTTAATTAAGAAGATAGTTGACAGACAGAAAGAAAACCTGAATAATAAAAATCATTGGATACCAACGTAACAGGTTATTAATTTTAAAAGCCATTTTTATATGACTATGTTTGTCACTGTCTTGCTGCTGGATTCCTGGTTCCATGAGGAACCTTCTAAAGTTCAAATGATGCTTATAGTCCAACAGAAAGAAAGAAAGCATTGAAATTAGTATAAAGCAAGTGTAAATTGCAACAATTAATGAGAAATCATGTATTATTGGAAAGTTTAGAAGGTAAAGTTAGAGCAATTATAGAATATAATATTCTAAACCTATTACTGAGGGTTAAGGATGAAGCTATTAATAGCTCCGCTGGGACAAGTGTAAACGAGGACTGTCCCAGGCAAATCAGGGCAAAGGGTCACCCTAGTTTAAATATGGATTAGCATAAGGCCAAGTACTTCTGGAGTCTGATAGAAGTCTAATAAAATAATCCAAAGAGAGTCAATAAAGCCAAAGACTCAATATACTCTGTGACTTTTAAATTTCTAAATGTGACCCTGGCAGGCATGATATACTTAAATAAGGACAGATTAAAGCCAAATCTCTAAAATGTCAATCAAATAAACTTAAAATTCTCTCTCAATCTTAGAAATAATACTCTTTCATGCCTCTGTCAACTCTCAAGCACCTGTCAATTCGGAATTCCTATTAAAGTTCATACTCTCAAATATTAAAATTGGTTGAAGGGTTGGGGATGTATCTCAGTGGTACAGCCCTGCCCAGTCACCATGAGGCTCTGGGTTCAATCCCCAGAAGTATTAAAACAAACAAACAAAAGCCCTACTTGTCCTTTGTCTGGGGTAGCTACACATATCTGCAATCCTAGTACAGGGTAAACTAAAGCAGTAAGGTCATAAGTTCAATGCCAACCTCAGCTACATAAGTTTGAGGTGAGCCTGGGCAACCTAAGACCCTGTATCAAAACAGGGAGGAAGTCTAGGCTATATAGGAAGGTCTTGTCTGGGAGGGAGGAAAAAAGGAAGGAGGGAAGGGAGGGAAGAATTGAGAGAGGGAGTTGATTGAATTACTTTTTGTAGACATTGTGTGTTAGAGGGAAGAGGAGTCCTCTCCTCTGAAAGTGACCTGTCAGTCAGACAAGACGAATACACATAAGGGTCAGAATTCCTGGCTTATACCATTCTCCTCCATTTTCTCCAAATATAAATAAATAAATAAATATATGTAATATATTTCTATATATTATAATTACATAATATAATTATAACTGTAATTATATAATCATAATATATAATACTTACATATAATATATATAGTACTCATTTTCATGAGCTAGCAGTCTATTTCTAATGTTTGGAAAAATTCATGAAAATAAAAATCTCAAGGTCGTACTGCAAACCCTAAGATATGGTGCTTTTTCTTAGTTTTCGTTTTCAATTCTTATTGTTATTTTGATGTAGGGTCCCATACTGAAGCCCAGGTTAGTCTTCACCTCACTATGTCGTCCAGGCCGGATGTGACCTCATAGCAATCAGCCTGCTTCCACTTCCTGAGTGCTGATATTACAGTCATGAAGCACCACACCCAATTCCTAAGATATGCTTTAAAGAAGGGTTCACGCAACCAGTTGTCAGAGTTCCATCCTGGCCCTTTGTAATTAAGAGTCAGAAATTTGTGTCTTTTATTTGCTTGTTTGTTTATTTATTTATTCATTTATCTGATCAGGCCTGGAGATGGAACCCATGGCCCTGTGCATGCTAAACAACGGCTCTATCCCTGATTATACAGCCCACTTTTCCCAGGAGCGTTTCCAGGCTTTCTAATATTTACAGGTTTTGTTGCTTGTCTTTGTTCCTTGTTCTTTTCTCACAAAAGAAGCTCTAAGCAAATCTTTGATCCAGCGACCCCTGGTTCTCAGACAGAAATTCACAGTGCTCACACTCAATTTCTCTTTCACATGGTGGGCATTGAGATTCATTTGTTCGCTACTCTGTTCTTCCATAGCCCTTTGTCTGGGGTTGGAGAGATGGCTTAGTCTGTAAAGTGTTTACAACTCATGCACAAAGGGTTTGATCCCCAAAACCCTTATCAAAAAAAAATCTAGACATGGAAGCTGAAGAGGTGGCTTAGCACGTAAGAGCACTTGTTGGAGAGGACCTGGGTTTGGTTCCCAGTGCCCTGTAACTACAGATCCAGGTACTCAAGCAGCTCCTTCTAACCTCCTCAGGCCCCAACCATGGTGTATATGCATGCAGGTAAAACACTACTACACAGAAAATCTAAAATAATTAAGTGTGAAAAAAACAGCCGAACATAATGATACATGCTTACAATGCCAGTGCTAGAGAGTCAGATGCCTGAGCCTTGTTGGCCTGCCAGCCTAGCCTACTGGGTAAGCTCCAGGCCACCCTAGAGAGTCCCTCTTTCCAAAACAGGGGTGGAAAGTAAAAGATAGCTCCTGGCCTATATACAAACCCATGTCTGAATATCTGCAACAGGATAAATGTTAGAAGTTGGCACTCAGAATCAGGATAGGTCCCCTCGACTAACAATGCTGCACACTGACCCTCCTTGCCTGTCTAAGTTACTTTTCTATTGCTGTTCTAACGTACCATGACCAAGACAACTTATAGAAGAAACAGTTTATTAGCGCCTTATAGAGGGTGAGGCAATGACTATGAGGGCAAGGACTTGGCAGCAGTCAGGCAGAGTGCTGGAACAGTAGCTGAGCGCTTATATCTTGAGAAAGTCACAAAACTGAGAGATATCTAACTGGGCCTGATGTGAGCTTGTCTCTAGTAACACACCTGCTCCAACAAGGCCACATCTCCCAATCCTTCCCAAACAGTTCCACTAACTGGGAAACAAGTATTCAAATATATCAGTCTATGGGGGTCATTCTCATTCAAATCAGCATACTGCCCCATGGATAGAGGTCCTCTAAACATGTGTGTGTGTGTGTGTGTGTGTGTGTGTGTGTGTGTGTGTGTGTGAATCCTAGTGATCTGATCCCCCTGTGTGTGACTGCATGTGTCTGTGTGTGAGTCCTCCTGTGTGTGTGAGTGTGTGTGTGTGTCCCACTGATCTGATCCTCCTATGTGTATATGTGTGTGTTAGAAGACAGACAGACAGAAAGAGAGAGAGAGTGTCCCACTGATCTGATCCTACTGTGCTAGAGAGACAGAGATAGAGAGAGGGAGAGTCCCAGTGATCTGATCCTCCTATCTTCATTTATCCCCACAGCATTGGTGTTGCAGGCACAGCTTTTTACATAGGTACAAGTATCCAAACTCCAGTTCTCATGACTGCACAGCAAATGCTCTTAACCTCTAATCCATTTCTTTAGCCCTTTATGCATCTTTAAATTAGACCGTCCTCTCATGATCAATAACAAAAGACAAACTGTTGAAAGCAGAAGAGGGCAGGAATTTTTGCTGTCCTACAATTTAATAAAAGTTGTGCATGGCTGAGGAGCTCCAGATGTATCTACGAAGATCATACATACCATCTGTCTAAGTAGAAGGGTTGAATGGGAAGTGTTGGGAACTATACATTCTCTCACCCACTTAACCCAGGCCCTCCACCCCTCACCCTACTTAAAAGGACACAAGCCAGCCCAAAATGAACAGTGTGACTTGGTGACCTTCTGTGTACTCTACCCAGAGCCAACATAGATATTGTGGGAAACAGAGCAAATACAAGACACAATGGCTGCACCTCATCAGTTTATAATCCAGATGGAGACATAAGCCAACACATATGGGAAAGACACATTGTGTTGGACAGTGGGAACCCAAGCACAAAGGTTATTTGGCTCATTAATTCTTTTCTGTTTCTATTCTCTGGTTTCTATTCTTTGGTGACAACAGTTTCCTATCATTGTGAAATAAGATTAGTGAAGGGTCTTCATTTCTGCATTGGAAAAAGCACACACATGATCACATTAAGACAACCACTGATGACATAGAACCAAGTTGAGGTTCTATTTATCTTCCACTATGCATTGTGGATCCAATGGTATTTGTGATTATCAAAGCATCCATCCTATTAAAATGTGTTAGTCCATTCTTTGGTTATATTTATTGTATAAAAGCAGAGGGAGCTATCCAGTCTCATCTTACAGGCAACAGTCCCTTTTGTGTGTGTGACAGCCATCAGACACTGCAGATTTTTGTAAAAAGCAACATTTCTTAGACTTACTTTATTTTAATTATGTGTATGGGGAGGAGTATGTGCATCTGCATGCAGATGCCTTTGGATGCAAGAGGCATCAGATCCCATAGAGCCGGAGTTACAGGCAGTCGTGAGCCACCAGAAATAGGTGCTGAGAATAGAGCCGGGCTTTCTGCAAAAGCAATAACGCTCTCTTAACTTCTGAGTCATCTTTCCAGCCAAAAGCAACTTTTATTTGAGATGTGGTTTATTACCGTTTAATTCATCTGCTTAAAGGGTACAACTCAATAGTTTTTCACATACTTACATGTTTGTGGCACATAAGATCTAATTTCAGAATATTTTCATCACTACAGATATTGAATAAATATCTACTCCCTATTCTCCCCATCCCCCAGTCCCTGCCCCTGGCATCCACAAACTCCCTTTCTGTTTATAGATTTGCCTTTTCTAGATTTTACACTGAGATGGTATTACACGACATGTGGTCTTTTGTCTTTTACTTGTCGTGTGTCTGTGAGGTTCATCTGTGTTGAAGCATGAAAGCATAACAGATTTACCCATGAATGTGCCTGTCGCCTAAAATAGCAACACTTTCACACCAGAAGCAATTTCCTTCTTTCTTCTTCCCAAGAGGGACATTATTGCAGCCTGTTGCTTTTCTCCCCTGTCTTTATTCGTGTTTCTAAAGTGTGTGCAAAGAAATAAGCATGCCTTGATTTACTTTTTTTTTCATTGGTAACACGGGTTTCCCCTTCGGATAAAAAGGGTATATGTGCCCATGCTGCACAAACCTAGGATGAACATGTGTCAGACATCACCTTTAAACATGTTCTGGGGGCATGAGAACAACCTGAGTATGCAGAAAAAGATGCAGCCAGATGATAGAAATCTTTGATGGTTTTTCTTCCGTAAAGGTTGCCTCCCCCATTTCTGTCTTTCCAAACACTGTTATATTCTGTTATATGTTGTAGACAAAAAGAGAAAGGCTTATGCTTTTATTCCCCAGTTGTTTTGGTGATTAAATCATTTTGGGTAACTGCAACAGCTACTTTCATTCCTTGCTCCCTTGGTGACAGCGTTCTCTGTAAAATGCCTGCTGTTCCTTCTTTCTCTGTTCATTTTCATAGGAATCTGGCACCTTAGAATCCCAGGCTGCCTGCAGACAAATGCTTGCTAGGGAGGCGAGCCAGTGGGGGGTGGGGAACCTGCAAGAAATCAGACCCAAATTTAATGAAGCATAGGAATAAACTCTGACACCATGCCTGCCTAGTGGCTAGAAGGATGTGGAAGTCCCTGAAGGCCATTTGCTGAACCTCTTGTGAACTGTGGGCTGGCTCACTTGAAGTTTAGTAGATATTCTTTGGTGACAGATTTGGGTTTTGATCCACTCTCTTTTATCTCTCCACAAAAGTCTAGACAAATTGATGTTTATGCAACGAGTTGGACCTCTGGGAAGCTGTCTCTTAGCTATCCCAGCTTGATTTGAGGGTGAGAGGTAGAGCATAGTGCCTTCTCATTAACAACTCCCAAGTCAGACAGGTGCTAATCGCTCATTCTCTGGGGCTAGGGATATATCTAAGTGCTCTCATACAGCTCAGGCTGGCTGCAAGCTGGGTTTCAACTCACTATGAAGTGGGGGAAAGCCCTGAGCTTCTTGGTCTTCCTGCTTCCATTTCTTAGTGCTTAGATTACAGGAGTGAATGCCATAATGTCCTGTTTATGTGGTGCTAGGGATCAAACCCAAGTGGTAATCTAGTTCTCTGGGACCTCATATTAAAGCACTCCCATTGATGAAGGCAGACAGCCTAACCACAGCTCAGGAGTGATTTAATCACCTCCCAAATCCTCCATTTCCTGATGCTATCACATTGGTGAACAGATTTCAACATAGGAATTGAGTAGCGGGGAGGGGAATCCAAACAATTAGAACATAGTGTGTACTATGGTGAACTCCTACAAAATAGCATTTCGAAACTCAGCATGGAGCCACATGTCTGTAATCTCAGCACTCAGGAGGGTAGATGTTGAGTAATTAAGACCTCAAGGCTAGCGGTGGTTCCATAATAAGTCTGATACCACCATGGCTTATATGAGACCCTGTATGAAAAAACCCAATACAGAAACAACAAATATGACATTCCTCCATGCTCATTGCTACCCTAGAGGAGCAGTTCTGCCTGTAACAGGTGACTAACAGTGGAAAACTTGAAGACCTGGAAGAAGATAGACCACTGGGCTGTGCCTATGGTGTGTACTTCGACACTGAGGCTGTAATGGAAGTCAAGGAAACATATCTCTTTAATCTAGTAAGATTTGGGGTCAGCAACTTCCTTGACAGTCACCACATTGCTAGCTCTTCTAGGACCTTGTTCCATTGTATCACACTTATTATGTTCCAGTACAAGGTAACAGTGAGTCCACCGATGTGACCACAGGACAAGGAAATATGTGTTTGTTAACTGGTAGCTTTTATAATCATGATGAAAAAGATGAGTGTGTACTCTTAAGCTATAAGCTTTTCATGGGCATCAGACTGTCTTGTTAAATAGCAAAGAGGTTACAGGAGGGCCTTATGGTTGCCATTGTCTACACTCAGGTTTCTTTTGAAAAGGTTTACAGTAGGTATATATTGTTTTCTAGTCAGAACAGAAATAAAAGGATTTGTTTTGTTGAAAAGAAGTAGGGCTTTGGCACTAACGAGGAGAAAGCGAATATATTTTACTTATTCATTCTAAGGTTCATGGCTCAGACTTCTTATGACAAATGACAGACTAATAAAAGCATGCAAATTTGGGCTAATGAGAGAGCTCAGCCGGCAAAGTTCCTGACATGCAAGTATGAAGACTTCCATTCAATCCCCAGAAATCAAATAAGAAATCTGAGCACAGTGTGGAAGAGGAGACAGGAGTTTCCCTGGGGTTTACTGAACAGCTAACCTAGCCTATTTGTCCATTTTCAGGCCACCGAGAGAACTATCTTAAAAGGGGAGAGGGGTAAATGGTTCTTGAGGAATATCTGAGGCTGCCCTTTACATCCACAGGCATATATACGGTACATACAGAAACACAAAGCATACAAATTTGCTTATTAAGTAAGTTAAGGTGGGGGGAAAAGAACATTTATTCACTATTGCTGGGTATGTAAACTGGTGCAGCCGCTATGGAAATCAGTGTATACAGGTCCCCCACCCTCACCAAAAAAAAAACCCCAAACTCTTAAACTAGAAATGGGAAGCTGGAGGCAGGAAGATCAAGATTTCAATGTCATTCTTGACAAAAGAGCAAATTGGAGGCAAGCCATGACACGTGATACATAAGACTCTGTCTTTGAACAAAAAAAAAAAAAGAATGAAGGAAGAGAGAAAGAGAAGGGGGAAAAGAAGGAGGAGGGTGACTGAAGTGGGGTTGGGGATGTAACTCAGTGGTAGATTTGCGGCTTAGCATGTTCCAGCCTCTGGGTTCCTCTAAGTAAACCAAGCAAACAAAACTGACTGGAAGCAGCGGAGGAAGGCTGGGAGTGAGAGCGTGATCTGCTCCAGGAACCAGTCCAGTGCCAAACAGTGACCCTGAAAACATACATACAAATAACATTATACAGACCAAACAGTGAGCCTGAAAACATACATACAAATAACATTATACAGGCCAAACAGTGACCCTGAAAACATACATACAAATAACATTATACAGGCCAAACAGTGACCCTGAAAACACATACAAATAACATTATACAGACCAAACAGTGACCCTGAAAACATACATACAAATAACATTATACAGACCAAACAGGTTATAGTTAATATATAATTATAATATTTAATGAGAATGAATCAGTCTAAATGGTTATCAACAGAGAAATGGATACACACACACAAACACACGCACACACATACACACACACAAACATGCAACAACCGTTAGTGAAAAAATGCCATGAATTTGAAGGAGAGTGGGGGGAGTCTAAATGGGAGGGTTTGGAGAGAGGAAAGGGAAGGAAGAAATGCAATTATATTATGTTAAAAATTAAAAAAGGCTTTTCTGAAAAAAAAGGAGGGTACTGGGAAGACTTGTCGGAACGCTAATGGTGTTGACAATGGCAGAGAGAAATGAAGGTGTGCTAGGGCTGTTAGGCAGCTCTGCAGGTAAAGGCAAGACCAATGGGCTGAATTCAGTCCTTGGAATCCACATGGTAGGCGAGAGCCAGACCTCTGCAAGCTGTCCTCTGATCTTCACACTGGTGCAATGGTTCCCTTACTCCCCCACTTCACTTACCCCTTCCTCATAAACAAATGGACAAGTGTAGTTTAAAAAAGAAAGAAGTGTTGTGTCCTGCTTTGTCATATTGGTGTATCTTCCAACATTCTATAAGGAACACAATTAAATCGCCATTCTTTTTTACGGCATTCCCCAGCATTTGTGGAAGCATCTCCTGGTGGACATGCCCTGAGCTGGACTTCTTCTAGAATGAGCTTCTTACGTTTCATGGCATTGTTTTCATTTCGCTTTTCCATGCAGTCAATGATTCTATGGAATTTCTCTCTTTCTTTTTGTAATTTCATTTTCCCTCTCCTGTTCTTTTGCTCAGCCACATTGGGATTATCATCTACAGAGGTATGTTATATTAAGAAGGCTGGAATTACCATCAGTATTGCTTTTGAAGTAAAACTAATGTACAAGTCTAGCACTATTTGGGGGAGAGTGATGAGATGAAATCTTGGGCCCTGTGCATGCTAAGCAACTGATTTGCATTGAGCTACATACACATGAAGCCCGATAGGTGTTTTCAAATGTATATTGCTTTATGTGTGAGGGGGGCATGAGGAGTGTTTACATGAGTGCACACATTTGAAGGTGAGGGAAACACTTTAAATGTCTTCCTCTATTGTTCTATCCCTTATGGCCTTGAGACAGGCTCTATCACTAAACTAGAAGCTTCCTTTTTTGGCTAGGTGGGCTGGTCATGAGTTACCTAAATCACCCATCTCTATTCCCCTAAACTGGAGCCACACCCAGCTTTCTATCTGGGTGCTGAAAATTTGAACTCAGGTTCTTGTATTTGCATAGCAATTCCTCTTACCCACTGAGGCATCTTCCCAGCCCCTTCTCAAATGTATTTTTAAAAAAATTTAGCGTGGGTCAGGCGTTGGTGGCGCACTCGGGAGGCAGAGGCTAGCCTGGTTTACAGAGTGAGTTCCTGGACAGCCTCCAAAAAATTACAGAGAAACCCTGTCTCGAAAAAACAACAAAAAAGTTTTAGCCTGAGATTAGACCTATCATTCCAGCACTCAGTAAGCAGAGACACTCAAGGTTAGCCTGGCTGTACAGTGAGTTCCAGGCGAACCTGGGTTACAAAGTGAGACTCTGACTAAAAAAAAAAGAAGAAAGGAAGGAAGGGTGGGGGAGAAGCTAAGAACCTAACTCAGTTGTCAGTGCTTATCTAGCATCCGTGCTCCAGCACTACATTAAACTGGATGTGGTGGTGCCTATCGGTAATCTCAGAGATCTAGAGGTAGAAGTAGGTGTCAAGGTCTTCTTTGACTACATAGAGAGTTCAAGGCCAGCCTGGAATATGTGAGAACCTGTCTCAAGGAAATAAGAAAAATAAAACCAAAAATCCAAAAAACACCCACCCAGACCTATTTTAGGTACTTTTGCTCATTTTAGGCAAGTGATTTAACACTTAGTCACACCCCTTGTAAGAATGGTGGGGTTTCTTTGTTTTTGGTATAGGATTTTTCTATGTAGCCCAGATACCACACCAAGTTAGATTGGCATCTGTTTTACTGTTGTTGTTATTATTTTTTTTAATTTTTTGAGGCAGATTTTCACGTAGCCCAGTCTGGCCTGGAACTTGATATATAGCTGATGGTAATCTTGAACTCTTGATCCTCCTATCTCTATCTCCCAAGTGTTGGGATTACAGTCATGTACTACCACAGATAGTTTTTAAATCAGGTGCCTAGATAGGACCCTCCAGAGAGCATGAAGAGTCCAACCTTGTACTTGAACTCCATCCCCAAGAAGGTGAACGTTAACCTTGGGTACATAGGTAGCCCTGGGAGATAATTAGTTGGTTTCTATAGTGACAGATACACATTTGGGATACAGCATTTGGGATACAGAGGCAGGAGGATCAGTAGGTTCAAGGTCATTCTTGGCTACACAGAAAGTTGGAAGTCAGTCAGCCTTGAAACAAAACAAAAAGGGGATAAGAGGATGGCCCATTTGGTAAACTGCTTGCCTTTCATACACAAGGACTTGTGTTTAATCGATAGAACTCATAAAATAATTCTGGGGGCAGGGCAGTGGTGGTCTACTCCTTTAATCCCAGCACTTAGGAAGCAGAGGCAGGAGGATCTCTGTGAGTCCAAGGCCAGCCTGGTCTACAAATCGAGTTCTAGGACAGTCTCTAAAGCTATAGGGAAACCCTGTCTCAAAAAAAAATTCTGGGCATGTTGGTAGGAGCTTGTAATTCCAGTGCTGAGGAAGCAAGGACAGGAAAATCCCAGAGCACGCCGGCCAACCAGTCTAGCCTAACTGGAGAGCTCCAGACAGATAAAAGACCCTGCCTCAAAGGAAGTAGATGGAATTCCTGAGAAAAACATTCAAAGTTGTTCTCTAGCCGCCACACATATGAATACACAAGCACACGTGTACCTTAACATGTGCACATGCACATACACACATTTAAAAAAAAGACTATAGAGCTGGGGTATATGTTAGTAGGCACAATGTTTGCTTAGCATGCAGAAAGAAGTTCTTGATTTGATCCTAAACACCATATAAACTGGGCAAGGTGGCACCCATCTATAAGCCCAGCACTCAGATATAGAGACAGGAGGATCGGGAGTTCAAGGTCGTCCTCTGATACACAGTGAGTTTA
Source organism: Mesocricetus auratus (assembly GCF_017639785.1). NCBI lineage: Eukaryota > Metazoa > Chordata > Mammalia > Rodentia > Cricetidae > Mesocricetus > Mesocricetus auratus. The sequence goes on along the minus strand of NW_024429188.1, from coordinate 20,116,083 downwards.
AAGTCGGTCTGGGATACTTGAGAGACCTTATTTAAAAACAGCAGCAACAACCCAAGCAACAAAAATAATATTGAATCAAAGATGAGTAGCCACTGCATGTGTTCAGAGCTACACACTATACGGAGTAAATCTGACCTTCGCAAATAAACTACTTGTGGTGCATTGGCCAATTGTCTTTGACTATGACTTTTTTGACTTGTGCCACTCTGACTGCCTTCAGGATGAGAGTGAGGACCCGTGGTACCACAAAGCATGCAAGTGTGATTGCCAGGGAGGAGCCAATGCTCTGTGGTCTGCTGGAGCTGCCTCTTTAGACTGTATTCCAGGTGAGTGGCTGGACACCCTGGCATTCCTCCTTCCACAGCCTAATCCCTCTGCTCTGTTTGTGGTTCCCCCCTGCTCACTTGTGAACAGTGGCCACTGCTTCAACACACTCCTTCCCCCTGGCTTGCCTGAGATGGTCAGATAAGATCCAACTGTCAATACAACCTGAAAATAACTCAGAGTGGAGGGGAATCCCCTTCTTATGGGTATCAGAGGAAGGGGCAGGTTCCATGTACTTGGAGTCGGGCTGACTCCAAGTCAGCTTAGAGGGTAGGAGTGCAAGAATCTGGAAAAACAAGTTGCTTCAGTTCTAGAAAACAAATTACTATTTTTTCATGGATTTTCAGAGTTCAGTCAAAATGGAGGAACTCTACAAAATGGTACAGTCCTGGCTAATACTTAGTTCTGACATTGTGGGTTTGGAAGTAGCCACAGACGTTACGTAAACAAATAAGCATGACTGAGTCCAATAACATTTTGTAATAAAGCAGGCAATGGTGAACCCAGGTATAGTGGTACAAACCTGTGATCCCAGCACTTGGGAGGAAGAGGCAGGAGGATCATGAGACACTGTTACTAACAAACAAACAGGTGATGAGTCAAACCTGATTTAGAGTTACAGTTTGGTAACTCTGCTCTGTGGCGCTGTTAGAAGGAATAAATAGGACAAGGCATCATTGTGTTGAACTTGGCCAACTGCAGCCTTTAATAGACATTAGTTCCTTTGTTTTGTTGCCTCCTAGGAGTTCACGCTGAGAAATTAGAGCAGATTTGCAGAGGCTTGCACTGTCCCTGAAAATATTTGCAAGGCTTATTCCTTTCCATGGCCCGGGGCCAATTGTGCACGAAACTGGCCTGGCCATCCCTCTCCGGTTATGGCAACGCCCTTCAATCTCATTTTCTCAACAGAAACTTAGTCTCTTCAGAGAACTGTGAGGTCAAGATGGGGGACAGGAATTGGGGGTCAGGAAGGCTATTCGGTAACATGGGGCTTTCCCTCAGGGATGCTGTCCCATTACGTTTGGTGCCAGGGACTCCTGTAGCTGTTAAATGTTGGCGTGATCTGTCTGGTCTTAAAGGACCTTTGCTAGTGATGCATGGATAAATCTGTTCAATGACTTTAGCCACACACCTACGGTGTGCTGGGCATTGATAAAGTCAGGAACAAAGGCTTTGGCTTCACCATTGTGAGATTTACCATTTAGTGGAAATGGCTATTTTTTCTGCTGTGGATGGGGAGATATGCCTCCTCCCAGTGGAAGACCCTCTAACCCATTCAGAGCCTAACATTTGTTTTAACTAAAACATCTCCAGTAGGGGCATGAGATCTACTGGAATATTACTCCAAAGAAAGTTCTTGGGAAGTAGACAGGACTGGGGATGTAGCTCTGTTGGCAGAGTACCTGCCTACCACATACAAAGCTCTGGGTTCCATCTTTGGGCTCATGATCCCAGCACTCTGGAGGTAGAAGCATAAGGACCATTATTTCAAGAACAGATTCACTGCTACAGAGGGCGTTTGAAGCCAGCCTGGATTACGTAAGACACCATGTCAAAAAATAAATGCAGAGGGCCAAGGTGCCTGCTGACCCGACTCACACAATGGAAGGAGAGGACGACTGTTTCAAGTTGTTGTCCTCTGACCTCCACATATGCACCGACATCCACACGTGTGCTATGGCACACTGTCTTCAACCCCCTCCCCAAATAAATAAATACATTAAAATACAGAAGAAAAAACCAGAAAAGAAATTGGACAAGGACTGTTTATGGGGATTGACTTTATTAAATCAATCAAATGAGGAGCTGAGAAAGTCCTGCTTTAGCTATTTGGTCCCTTATGGAGTTACCATGAACTTGAGGCTCTAACATGATACTGTATCTTAGCGTAAGTGTTCTCTTTATAGTGTTTTTTCCTAACTACACCGATACTTTCAGAGAGAAAGAAAAAAATCACATCAGAGTGACATAGTTGGTTCATTGTATTAACCAATTTTTCTGCAAATGAAAAGATTCAAGGTAGCAGGACTAGTCTCAAGCTTCCAGAAGTCATTTGTTGGTCACGGTTTCAGTTTCTCGTGGAATGCCAAGAACACCACTTCATCTGTCTGGATCTTGATATTGAGTGCTTCCATCAGGGCTTGTCTTAGGAGGGAAGATCCTAGAAAACACAGAAGTATGGGCACTGTCATTCAGAGCTGCCCAGAAAGCCCACAGGGGTACTTAAGTTAAAGTCTGGGGGCTCCACCCATAAACCAGAAGGCCAGGGACTTTTAGCTTCAGCTGAAACTATTACAAATACCAATTGTGCCTTTTTCACAGCTGAGCTAAGATTGATCTGGCCTCCTGAAAAATGGGGTACAGCAGGGTGGGGGCAAACAAAAGCCTAAGAAATCCAAGGGCTCAGGCTGAGGCTCTAGCTCAGTGGTAGAACAATTGCCTCACATGTGTGAAGCCCTGGGTTCAATCCTCAGCACTACAAAAAAATAAAAATAATCCAATGTTCCTTAGTAATTTACTTTCATTCCAGAGTTATATTCTATGCAAACGCATATGTATAATCTTTTATAAATATTATGTTTTACTATTCTACATTCCATTATTGTTATATGTTCCCAATTCTAACACACACACATACACACACACACACACACACACACACACAGAGTAATATTCACAATTCTCAGCAATCTCTTGTCACAAATATTCCTGAGCTGCCCTGCCCTCTGTTTTTTAAGACAGGATCTCATAGGACCAAGAATGACCTTGAACTCCTGATTGTCCTGAGAGCTGGAATTGTAGGCATGCCTCACACGTGCTAGGCAAGCATGCAATCAGTGAGCAACACATCAGGACCCTGTACATGTGAAAGAAGTACTGTACCACTGAGCAACAACCCTACTTTACGTTAGCCCTGAAGACTCTTTATAAATGAGGCTGGACCTTGTGTTTACAGACCCATAAAATATAGACTGAATAAAACAAGCTAACATATTAAGTAAAGTACCTTAGTAACCAATTTCACATCTACCCATACACATCAAGGGTCACTGGAGTCATAAAAGATGTAAGTTTTTCCTTTAAGAGTAAAATGACTACAGAAAACAATGTAATATGGGTTGATGATTTGAGATGAATCAGTACACGAATGCTTTCTGTGCAAGCTTGAGGACCTGGGTTTCAATTCCCAGCACCCACATTAAAAAATGTGTCACACACCTTTAATTCCAGCACTCAGGAGGTAGAGGCAGGTGGATCTCTGTGAGTTCCAGGACAGACTCCAAAGCTACACAGAGAAATCCTGAGTCAAACAAACAAATGACAACAAAAAACCAAAAAACATCAGCGGCAACAAAACTGGTCATCACAAGGTAGGTGTGGAGGTGTACACTTTTAATTCCAGCACCCAGGAGGTAGAAATATGCGGGTTTATGAGTTTTAGGCCATACATAATGAATTGCAGGCTAGCTAGCACTACAAAGTGAAACCTGATCAAAACAACAACAAGCCCCCCAAGCAAACATTACTGTATATGTAACCTCAACATTAGTGAATGGAGCAAATGGATTCTGGGAGCTTGGTGGCTAGCCAGCCAAAACAAAACACCGAGTTTCAGTTCAGTGAGAGACCCTGTCTTAAGGGAATAAGGCAGAGAGTGATAAAGAATTCACCTAGCATCTTCTGTTCTCCACATAGGCACATGCACTTGAGGCACACATGCATACAACACACACACACACATACACACACACACACACACACACACACACACACACACACACACCAACGTAGTAGTTGTTGACAATAAAATAACTGCAGAAATCTGGGAAGATAATGTTCTTTGTGGGCCCAACAACGATCTGCCCTTTGAAGCTTGCAAGAACTGCCTAGGGTGATGTCTGGGCCCCATGGGAAGTGTACAGCTGCTTATGCTGGAACCTCTCTGCGTGCCACATTTCCTTAGAATCCCCAGATGGTTTCCTGAGAGTGTACAGAGGACTAACTTATCCTTGGTCCCATTCCTCAGTGGAACCAAGTCTCTAGTGAACTCAGGCCTCCATGTGGTCCCTTTTGCCTTAGCTATTGCTGTCACCTCATCATTCAACTCCCTAATTCTGAAAGATGCTGCTAGTTGAGTAGGTGGAGGGGAGGACAGACAAGCATAGGGGTGTTGGATTTCTGCCATGGGAAGTCCAAAGAAAAACACATAAAGCCGAGAAAGAATCCATCTAGCATCACAAATTTACCCCACTCCACCAACCACTATTACAGCATGCTCCTTTGTAGCTCAGCACTATACTCTTCAAAGTCTACAGTTGCCAAACATGATTTCACTTTCTTTTCCCAAGTGTCTCAAGGCAATATTGCTATGATGCCCATTCACAGGTGAGGATCAGGCTCAGAGGGTGTTAAGAACTAAGTTCACTGGCACTGGTCAGGCCTCCTTAATCTTGACTGGTCATTATAATCACCCATGGCTCTGGGGCCCTACTCCACTTGAATCCCCAGAGAATCTACAGGAATGTGTCGGAGCACTGGCATGCCTGAAGCTCCCTGGGTGACCAGAGGGTGCAGCTCAGACTGAGCCCTCTTAGTCTGTAGTCTTTGCTGTGTGGCTTCTTGAAGGTATCAAGGCCTGAGACCCAGAGCACCAGACAGGACGTAGGATGACACAGAGCCAGCTTGGATTATAAAGGACACCACCGAGCTTCTTTGGTCCATCCAGGTGGCATTATTCAAGGGGTAGCAAGACAAGTCTTAGAGTCTAGCAGCTAGGCATAGGATCCTGGAGGCCACACGAAGCCCAGTTACTTGCCCTGGAAAGTGAGTACAGCCTAGGTAAATGTGTCTTTCTTTTATTTCTTTCTTTCCTCTTTTTCTTTTCTTTCTCTTAGTTTTTTTGAGACATGGTCTCAGGTATTCCAGGCTGGCCTTGGAACTCACTATGTAGGCAAGGATGCCTTTGAACTTTTCTGTCCTCCTGCTCTAACTCCCATACAGGTGTGTCCTACTACATCCAGGCTCTGAGGATGGAACCCAGGGCCAGGTAAGCTCTCTACTAACCAAGCTATGCCCCAGGCCTCCAAATAAGTGAACCACACAATCTCGGCAGCTGAACCAGCCTTTCCAGGTCAGAGGGCACTGCCGCTGTAAAGCTTTAGCTTACTCCTGTCACCTGGGTGATGTGGGAAACACAGCAAGAGAGGGAAAGGTAAATGGAAAGAGAGCAAGTTGCCACAAACAGGGATTGGAAAGTGGTAACAAGTTTCCTTTTTTTTTTTTTGCCTCCTCCTTGCTAGACCATGGCCCTGAAGAGAAAGGGTGAAAAGGCAAAGGAATGTGATCATTAGACGTTCAAAGCACATCTGACTGGATATATCTGGGTAGAATTTCACAGAGGAAGGCTGGAAATGTAGCTCATTTGGTAAAGTGCTTGGCACGTTTGCCTTCATTGTTAACAAAGAAGAAAAAAACCTGAAAAATTAAAGAACCCGAGGAGGCATGTGGGTGTACACCTATACTCTTAGCATTTTTGAGATGAAGGCAGAAAGATCAAGGCCCAACTTAACTACATAGCAAGTGCTCATAGTGAGTTTGAAGTCAGTCTGGGCTACATAAGACCTTGTCCCTCCAGACCACACCAAAACAGATTAAGTTACAGGTGAAGACCCATTAATACCCTGTTTTCTGCCTTTGGGATCTTTCCCCACCTTTTGGTACCTTGACCCTGTCTTGGAGGCTGGAGGGGTGTTGGGGGCTGGGTGTTTGCCTCTCTCAGTCCACCAGCCCACAAAATGCCTTCCTTGGCAAGCCAAAGCTTTTTAAATGCACTGTGAAAGTATGCTTGTTAAAAACACTCCACTCTGGGAGTGGAGTCCTAGACACCGCATTCCTAATAAGCTCCCCTAATGATTTGGCCACACCGGGTAGTGATTGAGTGGCTCATAAAAGCACTGATCTTCTCTCCCAAAAACTGGCATGATTTTAATAGACTCCAAGGCCTTGAGTACTTGATAAACTACAAATGCTGTCCCCTCAGTCCTGGTCCCGCTGAGATGTACACACAGGTAGAACGGAAGCTGAGCCATCCTAGCCTGAAGCCTGCTACTATTCTGTCTATGGCATCTCAGGGCAGGGCATGACCAGTTTTGAAGATGTGGTGTGGTGTGGTGTGTGTGTGTGTGTGTGTGTGTGTCTTGGAGATGGAGTATTGTGCCTGGTACAGAAACACACTACCACTGATCTACAGCCCTAGTCAGTTTTACTGCATTTGAGAAGTTCATCCACAAAAGAGACTCAAACATTCCCTGTTACTTAATGTTCCAGCAAATATACATCTTTAGCTTGAACTTAGATTTACGTATGGAGAGCATAATTTCATTTCCCTTATTCGGAATTCATCATTCTCAAGTAGGAAACAAGGTGAGTGGGGGTGAATAGATGTATACAAGGTTACCTTTTGTTTTCTGTAGGATTTCAGTTAGGAACTGGATTAGGATGCAAGTAAGAGATTGCCTATGTAAGTGGCTTACTGAGTAACTTTTACACCGACATGCAGTAAAAGGACTAGGGGTTAGAGTTAAATAAGGATAGTTGGGCTAGGGATCCTGCAGGTCCCCCCAGAGTGCAAGTGACCTGCAGTTGCACCAGCTATCATGACTTCCTTCTGTCTTGGCAACAGGAACAAAAGGGGTACAAAGAGAAAACTTGACCAGACAACTCTTAGATTCTCTTATATCTCCCTGGTCAGAAGTTATGTCATGTAGTCACGTCTAACTTCGAGAAACTCTGGGAAAGACGTTAAAATTTGTGGATGTGTTTCATCTATTTATTTTTTTATTTATTCATTTTTTAAGACAAGTGATATTGCTGCTCTTAATAAAACCATTTTGTTTTTGTCAAAACAAAAGGGAGAACAGATGCTTGGTTGTCAATCGGCAAGGTAACCCAATGCTGATTTTAATGTGAGGACTTACTTAAAAAGGGAAGGGAGTAGCAGGCAACTAGCCTATAAGGACCACTTTGGTTGTTCCCATTTGGAAGAAAGTAGTCCCCTCCAGCTGTTGCCTATTCATAGTCATCCTTTATTTTTCTTTAGACAGTGAGAAAATGACAATTTACAAGTAAGAAGTCAGTCTCAGTATGTAATTGCCATTTTTGTTGCTCACCATTGTTTTCTTCCTATAATTGGCTTCATCTGCTGCTCAAAAACAATTAGAGACCCTAATGTTCTTATGCGGAACAGTTCAACCTGTGATAATGAGGGAACTAAAGTTGGACGCCTGGCATTTCAATATGCTATTTCACTGAGCACCTCTTGGCATTTAGGTCTCTAAGTTGATGAGGGAGGTGATGCTTTTCTCACACACCCCCAATGAGGTTGCCATAGAACCAGCTCCCCCTGCTTTTATGGATAATGAGTGAATGTCTCTATGACAATCCCTTTACTTCAGCTCAACATTATGAGCACTTAATAGAGGCAGGTCCAGCTCTCTGCATCCAGTACCATGCTGAGAAATGAAGTGTCCTCCACTTGCAAAGTGCCAATGTTTCTGCTTTGTTCTTTAAGCTATTTCCTGTTGGAGTTCTGGGATAGGGGGTTCACTCCTTTGAGATGAGATTTCAATACTTTCTCAGGGCAGTTCAGAGGAGCAGGGACTCCACACATACACATGCCACCACTCTGGCTAGATATTTGGGTGTTTGAGTGTGTGTTGTTTTTCCTCCTCAGAATGCCCATATCACAAGCCCCTGGGTTTCGAGTCAGGGGAGGTCACGCCAGATCAGATCACCTGCTCCAACCCAGAGCAATATGTGGGCTGGTATTCCTCATGGACAGCAAACAAGGCCCGGCTCAACAGCCAAGGCTTCGGGTAAGTAGGGCAGGCATCCCAGGTGGAGTCACTCCTTTTTTTTTTAAAGATGTGCTTTGAGAAATTAGGTCTGTCTCATAAATGGATGGCACAGATAGCACTTATTCAACAAACCTTGACTGAGTGCCTTGTTGTGCCAAGGACTGTGAGTACAGTGGTGGCAGGATGGGTGAGTTCCTGGGCACTGGAGGCACACAGAGAAAAGGGGAGACAGACTGTCAGCACATCCCCACACACCTCATTATTCAGCTCAAGGGATGAACACTGTTGGGGGAGACAAGGAAAGAAAGTCCTCATCCATTGAACATGCCAGGGAAGTCTTTCCTAAGGAAAAGACATGAGGATTCCCAGAGTTGGGATGATACCTCTTGGTCCTAGTAGACCCTCAAAATCTGGTACCTGCTGGCTTTTTGCAGATATTTATAAAGGATGGCTCCTGGTAATTTGGTGTGTTCTTGGCAGGTGTGCTTGGCTTTCCAAGTACCAGGACAGTAGCCAGTGGCTACAGATAGATTTGAAGGAGATCAAAGTGATTTCGGGGATCCTTACCCAAGGACGCTGTGACATAGATGAGTGGATGACAAAGTACAGTGTGCAATATAGGACTGATGAACGCCTGAACTGGATTTACTATAAGGATCAGACTGGAAACAATCGGGTAAGTGGGACTCACTCCAAGTCATCTTCACCTCACAGCCCGTTGAGAGTTGCCCCAGCCCTATGCTCCTGCTGTTCATGTCTGTGTCAGAGCACTGACCTCTCTGGATGTTGAGTCATCTGTGTTCCATCTCCACTGTGCGATCTTTCCCAGATGTAGCCTGGGTGACTTGCAGTTTGTAAATAGAATCTGCTCCTTTTTGCAAAAGAACTATGTTTCTAGTTCTCAGTGTTAGCCTATAGTCACTTGAAAATACTACCCTGGTTATTTGGACTGTTCCAACTCAGTGGATCATTGACTGTGGGGCTTCACAGGCCTGACTCACCTATCATTTATTTGTATAGTCATGACCTCTTCTTACTATTGACTGAGACTGACAGCTGCAAAGAAGCCCAGCAATTTAGCCCCTTTGAGGCTAGAGAGATGGCATAGTGGTTAAGAACACATACTACTCTTGCAGAGAAGCAGAATCCAGTTCCCAGCACTCAGATCATAATGTTCCATGGGATCAGATGCTTCTGGCTTCCAAGAACATCTGCACTCCCTTGCACATAGCCACACACAGACACAAATGGTTACACATAATAATAAAAGAAATACTAAAAACAAGTTTGAAAATGTTAGCAATGGCTAATATTAAGATGAACTAATATGCCAGGCATCAGTGGCGAACACCTTTAATCCCAGCACTCGGGAGGCAGAGGCAGGCAGATCTCTGTGAGTTCGAGGCCAGCCTGGTCTACAAGAGAGAGTTCTAGGACAGCCTCCGAAACAATACAGAGAAACCCTGTCTCAAAAAACTGAAAAAAGAACTAATATTAATAACCTAAATGGCTACTAAAAATATAGCATCAGTCCACACACTTAACCTATTAATCCTTGCAGACTGAGCTCTAGATCTTCATTGTGAACTAAACACATTAAACTCCTGGATGTCTTTCAATCAGTAAAAATGAATTAAAAACTCACTAGCTGTTTAGAAATGCTAACCCATTTTTTTTGCCCAACAGCAAGGAGCTCTTCAGGCTATTTTCTACCTCTCTCCTTCTTTCTCAGTGTGTAGCCCAGGCTGGCCCTGATCCTCTAGCCTCACTCTCCTGGATGCTGGGATTACAGGTACATACTACCATTTCTAGTTCTCCTCAGATTATTTTAGACATTTAATCAGCTTAGGTAGATATGTGTGACTAATAATTAGAAGGTCTTATAGTTCATGGTGACATTTTGCACAGTAAGTCAGTCACAGGTTGAAGTTTTGAGGAGTTTGACATAATGGGAAAAAACATTTGATGCTTATTTTTTTGAGACAGGGTTTCATGTATCCCATGCTGGTCTCCAATTTGCTATGTGGCTGGGGATAACCTTGAACTTCTGCACCTCCAGCCAATATCCATCTCCTGGGTGCTGGGATTAGAAGTGTGTACTATGGACAGTTTATGTGGTGCTGGGGATCAGAACCCAGCATTTTGTGCTTGGTAGTCAAGCACACTACCAATTGGGTTATGCCTCCACCTCTGAATTTCATTTTCTGACCTTACCAGTTAGTGGTATTTTCCAAATGACATCAGAATTCTTTTTTAAGCCTTGTGCTTCTGGAGGCCTTGCTGGTGCTCCGAAGAAGGCACCCCACCCCATTCACGAAGTCTCATGCCCTATTCCATCAACTCCCTCTTCACCTCCTTCTGACTTGAATATACTCAAGGACAAACCACTTAAGGAGAAGGCAGTTCAGGCCTTCCTGCTAAGAAGAAAGGCAAGATCACCACAAACAAGGCCCACATATTTTGTGGCTGGATAAAGTTAAGTGCAGCAGTTAAATATTTTTAGGAGAAAGTTACAGGAGGGAATGAAATGCTCTTATGTCATGGAGCAGAACACCGTGACCCTGGAAAGAGGATAAAGAATTCAGAAATAGTGCCAAGAATCTGCAACATTTTATGTTGCTTCCTGAAAAACATTAAGCAAACCTTTTATCTTTTTATGTCAACACCACCTTCTCCTTTCCAGAAATTTCCCTCTACTTTTGTCTGTTTGTAAAAAATATTTTTCCAAGTCTAAAAGGCATTTGTCACCTGGAATAGAGTAGAAACACATTAAGCCTTGCCTTCCAACCTCAGAGCCAGACACAGGTTTGACTTGAGTGCATTCTGGATATCTTTGGAACATGTGAACATCTCTCTTGTGTTGGACAGATCCTTTCAATTTTTTTCCCTCAAAGTGCAAAGGATTAAAATGGAAAATGGTGAAGAGCCAAGAGGCATATTCTGGCAACCATCCAATTGGACTATCTGAGACGACAGAAATATTCATATCAGTACTGGTCATCACGGTGACTACTGGTCATGTGCGGCTGCTGACCACTTTAAAAGTAGCTAATGTGGGTTGGGCAGGTGGTACGGTGGTAGAAGCTTGCTTGGCACATACAAGACCATGGCAACACACACACACACACACACACACTCGAGATACTAAATTTTGATCTATTTTTACTTCATATAAATTTAACTGGGCACACATGGCTATTGGCTACCATTTTGGATAGTGCAATATCCCCATATACATTCAGACATCCCCAGAGTATGTAGCTGTTTGCAATCATCCAGTCATATTTTATGGGGTGCTGCAAGTTTTCTGTAGTTAAGCCACTTCCTAAGATTCTCTATTGTCCAAAATTGAGGCTAGGGCCAGTGAGATAGCTGAGCAGAAAAAGGTAGTTGCTACCAAGCATGGCAACCTGAGTTCAATGACTAGAACCCACATGAAAGGAGAAAACGGACTTGACTCCCAAAAGTGTGTGTCTGACTTCTACACACTTATTTGTGTGTGGCTATTAAATGACCAATCTTCCTCCCTCTGTTTAGGTCTTCTACGGAAACTCGGATCGGAGTTCTACAGTCCAGAATTTATTGAGGCCCCCCATCATTTCCCGTTTCATCCGACTGATCCCTCTAGGCTGGCATGTTCGAATTGCCATCCGGATGGAGCTGCTTGAGTGTGCCAGCAAGTGTGCCTGATGCCCATTTCAGCTCAGTCCTGCCACAATGGGAAGAGCTTGGTGAGGGGTGGGGGAGTATGTGGCATGCCACTGTGATATACAGGGAAGGCTGTATCTTATAAGCACTTTAAGATGTAGATATGGATAGAGAATATTTCATTTTTAAAAGATATAATTTCCAATTTCAATGGAAGAAAGAGAAAAAATGAGCATTTCCTCAACTTGGCCAAAGAAAATAAGAACAAAGAAAATATCTCTCAAAGCAATTTTCGTACATAAACCTAAATAGCAGGGGTAATTTGCTGCTCTCGCTCCCTCTTTTTTTTGTCTCAGTGACACTGTCAAAGGTGCAGACCCAGGCGAACACAAAGCAGTTCTGATCATTTGTAAATTCTCTTTGGCTTGTACCTCATTCAGAACAGGAGAATACGATTTTGCAAAGCTTCACATGAATGCTGAAGGCTTGTCCTTGAAACTTTCATTAAATCTTGACAAGAGGGATTGGAAACAAGTAAGCAGGCATGAGTCAAGCAGAGGGGAGCCTGTAGCATGGCCCAGGAGTCTGTAAACAGCAATCGACCAAGCAACCAACCAAACCAACTAACCAGCCAGCCAGCCAGCCAGCCAACCATCCAAGGCTCCTCCTCTTGGAAAGTTTTTTGCCTGAAAGGGGTTTGGGCTTTTAGCCACAGGCTGGCTGGAGTTCCTTTTGCATATAGCTCCATTCTACAACCCATTCAGCTAGCTGTCAATCTGTGGCTACCAAGAAATGAATGCAGGGAGCAGGCTACATGTGTGTGTGGGTAGTGAGGTTTCCCTTACATAGAGGAAGCCCAAATGGCTACACTATATCACACGTTCTTTACCTGTGGCTACAGTTTTCAAGAAATTGAACTTTGGAAACAGCTGAGGCAAGACATAGCTCTGGCCACTAAGAGGAGACCCTGCTTTGTGGGAAGGTGTCAGAGCACGGTCGTAGAGGACTATGTGGGGATGGTGCAGTCAGTAAAGTGCTTGCTGTACAAGCATAAGGACTTGAGTTTATGGTCTTAGAATCCATGGACAGGTAATCTCAGCATTTGGGAAGCAGAGACAGGCAGATCAAGGCCAACCTGGTCTACATAGGAGTTCCAGTCAAGATTACATAGTGAGACCCTGTCTCTAGAAAAAAAAATTCTAGACATGGCAGGCCATACCTGTAAATCCGAGGACTAGGAGGTGGGTAGAGACTGAAGGATTCCTAGAGCTTGCTGGCAAGTCAGTCTAGCCTAATCAGTAAGTTCCAGGTTCACTAACAGACCCTGTCTCAAAATTAAAAGTAAGTGAGGAACGATTGAGGAAAATACTAGATGTGGTCCTCTGTCCCCCCCCCCCCCACAAACATGCTTGCTCCCACATGGTATTTGAAACCTCTTTGGGTAGGAATGAGCTTGGCTCATCATTCTCTGGCTGGAGTAGCTCATCTGGCAGGGAGTTTTGGAGCCTGAGAGAATGACTACTGGTCTGGGTCTCATTTGCCACCTATAGATCATGCTGTGTTTGAGACCCTTCTCTGGGAGAGGCATGTGGGGAGAAGCTAACAATCCAGAGGATGAGGACCCTCCAATGACAGGGGCCTGGCCTCACACACACAGTGTAGCCTTGGTTAGCAGCTCCTTTTTCTGAGATAACTTTGAATTTCCAGATATTAAAAGGATTTCACGGACTCCCACTAACATGGCCTGGGATAGCTGGACTTGGTGGCCTATATCTTTAATCCCAGCACTTGGGAGACACAGACAGGTGGATCTTTGTGAGTTCAAGGCCAGGTCTACAGAGCATGCTCCAGGCCAGCCAAGAATACATAGTGAGACTGCCTCTCAAAAACTGATCAATCAGTCAATCAATCAACCAATCAATCAAATGACCTTTCATGTCAAATTCTTCTGAGTGAAAGGAACAAGTTCTCAAAAGCCTCCCATTTCCTACCTAGTATTTTGGAGTTCCACAGGTGTGTGTGTGGCGGGAGGGGGAGGTGACATTGCACAATGACATTCCTAGTGTTACAACATATGTACAAATCCATTTTGGATGAAATTCCTGAAAGCACACTCTTATTTGGAAAACTGAATTACTTTTTTCACCACGTTGAGTAAGAGAAAACGGCAATAACTTAAGAGTACTTATCAGGGAAAAAATAAGCAAAAGGGTGTGAGGCATGCATAAAGACTTGTCAAATAACAGTTCATATAATAAATTTGTTTTAGAGTAATTTTATTAAGTTCAAATAAACAGCCCTTATCCACTTGAGGCATATAATCCAACAACAGTATATTCAGACTTGTGCAGTCATTACCACAAATAACTTTAGACTATTATTGTCACCCCAGAGAGAATCCTCTACCGTGAGCCATCAGCCACCCCATTCCTAGGATACTCGTAATCCATTTGCTACCTGTATGTAGATTTTCCTGTTCTGGGCATTTTCCCACATAAGTGGAATCCTATAATATATATAGTTTGTGACTGGTTTCTTGTACTTATCATCAGGTTTGTAAAATCCATGTGTGGAGAAGTACTTCTTCCCTTTTTGTTACTATCATTCCATGTAGGGATGTTCAGTTATTATCTATCCATTCATCTGGGTGGTTTCCACTTTGGGCTGTTATGAATAATGATGCTATATGGACATTTATGTGTAAATTTTTGTGTGGACATGTTTTATCTTGAGCATACACACACTAGGAATTGTTGGGTCACTTGGTGACTCCATGTTTATGAAGAACTACTTTCCCAGGTGGCTGTATCATTTTCTGTTTCCATTAGCAATGTATGAAGGTTCCAATCTCTCCACATCTTCAGCAATGCTTCTTGTCTTCCATTAGCTCCATTCTAGGATGTATGAGCTGGCATTCCATGGTGATTTTGATTTGCATTTCCCTAATAACCAATGGTATTGAGCATCTTTTCAAGTGACCATTTGCATATCTTTGGAGAAACGTCTATTCAGACCCTTTGCCCATTTAAAAATTTAAATTCATTAATCCATTAAGAATTCTTTGTATAATCTACATACAATTCTCTTATGCAAACATTTCTTCCATCCTGTTTTTGTTGTTGTTTTGAGACAGCATCTCACTATGTAGCTCTGGCTGTCCTGGAACTCACTAT
The DNA here is from genome assembly GCF_017639785.1 of Mesocricetus auratus. Taxonomy (NCBI): domain Eukaryota; kingdom Metazoa; phylum Chordata; class Mammalia; order Rodentia; family Cricetidae; genus Mesocricetus; species Mesocricetus auratus. Next base: position 20,101,082 of record NW_024429188.1, on the reverse strand, counting down.
GTACACCAGGATGGCTTGTAACTCACAGAGATCCTTCTGCCTCTGCCTCCTGAGTTCTGGGATTATGGGTCACCACATCTGACCTTTCTTTTTAAAAACTCTCTTGGTGAAATCCTTTGAAGCACAACAAATTATAAAGCAACTTTCCTGTTGCTTCTTTTGGTGTATTATCTGAAAAACTACTTCCAGGTCTAGGGTCAAGAAGGTTTTGAAATTATTTAAAAACGTTTTAGAGTCTCCTTCCACCCTCTACATGTCAATATGCAGTTGCACTGGTCCCTTTGTGGAAACCTTTCCCCTTGAAAATTGTCTTTGTACCCTTGCCATAACCAACTGGCCCAGAATATGAGGGTTTGCTTGGAGTTTCATAATTCTATGACTTCATAGTCTTCATTACCGTAGCACTGTAGGAAGTTATGAAATTAAGATATGTGAATCTTCCAATTCTGGTCTTTTTAAAGATTGTCCTGGCTATTCTTGGTCCCTTAAATTTCTAAAGAAATATATCTGAAGCAAGCCAGGGGTGTCAAAATGGAAAATGCTTACAATCTCAGAACTGAATAGACAATGGGACACTATGATATATGTAAAACATGTATCTTATATAACTTGCTTTCAACAGCACACAGATTATTGACTTCATTAAATTTGTGACAGGATGTATTAAAAACTATTATTGAAGGAAACCTGGAGCTCTGATAAATGGTCTTTGTACCCTAACAATTTTGGTATTAAACCAAAACTGTATTTGTAATACCATTTCTTTTAGGGGGTGAGCAATTCGATCAAATTATATAATGGATCAAACCAACTCTTATCTTGGAGTATTTTTGTTTATTTTTAATACTAAATTTTGGGTTATACATGGAAGATTTTGTTTTTTATAGTTTTGATGACCTAACCCAGGGTCTCATACATGCTAGGTAAATGCTCTACCACTAAGTTACATCTGCAGCCTGCAGATTAAAACAAAACAAAGTAGTAAAAGACTCAACATTTTGCATATTTTTGATTAATTATGAAGCATTAAATAATGTTATTAAGAAAAAATTGGAAGTGATTCTGGTACTTGATGTGGGAGGTTATATAGACAAAGAAAGGCATTTCAAACTAGAGAAACTCCTATGAATCAGGTCTCAGAGCCAAGAAGACTACATCCTATAAGTAAGCTTTTGAATGACTGCTGACAGATGTACACCATTCTGACCACATGAAGTGCAGTGGTAGGGGACAGCTGAAGAACACCTTATAAGGGCTTCTGCTTCCCTCTGCCAGTCTAACAACAACCCTAAGTTGGATTTAGTTTTTTATATGAAGAGAAAATAGAATATGTGTATCTAATACACTAATCACAAAGCTCTCTATAGCCTGCTTTCCCTAGTCAATGAAATTTCTTCCCAGTTTAAGATTGTGATTGATTGGAGAGAGAGAGAGAGAGAGAGAGAGAGAGAGGGAGGGAGGGAGGGAGGGAGGGAGGGAGGGAGGGAGGGAGGGAGGGAGGGAGGGAGGGAGGGAGGGAGGGAGAGAGAGAGAGAGAGAGAGAGAGGGAGGGAGGGAGGGAGGGAGGGAGGGAGGGAGGGAGGGAGGGAGGGAGGGAGGGAGGGAGGGAGAGAGAGAGAGAGAGAGAGAGAGAGGGAGGGAGGGAGGGAGGGAGGGAGGGAGGGAGGGAGGGAGGGAGAGAGAGAGAGAGAGAGAGAGAGAGAGAGAGAGAGAGAGAGAGAGAGAGAGAGAGAGAGAGAGAGAGAGAGAGAGAGAGAGAGAGAGGTGTATATCCATATAAGCCAGAAGAGGACATTAGATCTTCTGGATCTGGAGTTACAGGTAGTTGTGAGTCACCCAATGTGGATACTAGGATCTGAACTCAGGCCCTCTAGAGCAGAGCAGCAAGTGCTCTTAACTAGTAAGCCAAGCCACCTCTCCAGCGTCCCTTCTCAACTTTGGGAATTATCAACTGAGGCACAAATACAAAGCATGATGTTATACTAGCCAACATTTACCAAAATTCTGTTAAATGTCTGGCAGCATCTCATTTAGATGTTTACAACAACCCTATGTTACAGATACTAGCAATGTTTCTATTTAAAGGCAAAGAAACTGAGGCACAGGGAAGCTAAGTAAGTATGTTGCCTCAAGTCATGTCAGAGTTAAGTGATGAATCCACTAAGGCTATCTGTCTATTTAACCACATTGTCAGAATCCCTAGATGTTAAATCAGTCACTACCAGCTGGGAGATGTAGTAAAGATGACACATGAATTGGTGTGAGCTTTCAGAAAAAAGTTGTTATACTGGGCATGGTGGCCCATGCCTATAAACATAGGAGGTGGAGGCAGGATTATCAGGAGTTCTCAGATAATTGTGAGTTGGAAACTAGACTGAGCTATTTTTCCAAGATGAAACAAAACAAACAAAACCCACATACACTTGATTTAGTCTTCATTTCTTATGGAACAGGGTCCTCTGACCTCCACACACTTGTTGTGACACATAATGTCAACACTCAGTGACAGATAAACACATAGAATACGAAGTTCTGAATTTTGTCTCTTATCCCCCTTTAAAGAAAGATATAAAACTGGAGAATAACTGACATATCAAGTACCATGAATTTGAAGTTTCTGTCTCTCTACTGAACAGTACACAGGTATGCCCCCACCTGGACTATAAACTGAAGAGGTGCAGCCATTGTGCCTGTATTTATCCTGTCTCCAGGAGCATCTCCCCTTGGCTCAAGATAGTATGCACAGTTGTCCTAAACGAGGCATCAGTCAGATCTGTCTGTGCATATTATCTAGCTATTTCTGTGCTATATGCACAGAGTTCTGTGGAGGTAACAAAGCTCTTATGGCCCACAGAGCCCATTTACTATTTGACCTTTCTGAAAGAGGTCAAACCCTGCCAACCCCTGCTCTCGAACAAGAAGCAATCTTTCAGAGCTGACCATCTTTTTTTTTTCATAGCTCTAAGCACACCAGGTTAGTTTCTCTCTTCATCCTCAAATTACAAAGTGAGCACCAAAAGATACAGATGACAGAACTCAAGTGTGAAAGAAACCAAAGTGTTCACAATGCCATAAGGGGAAAAGAACTTTATAAATAGAAAAAAACATTAAGTAACAGGATTTTCTTTACATTAGTTTCTCTCCTTTAAACTGATTACAACTTCAAAGGCCCATTGCCCCTCATTTGAATTTGAACACATTCTTGTTTACAAAGAAAGAATTAAAATGGAGCTGCTTGCTTGTTCAAAGGCAAGAAGGACCACAGTGCTCAAGATTGGGAAAGCCTGGCAGTCACATCAGTCAGTGCAAAATCTGCATTTTATTAAAGACATGTGGGAAGATCCATTCAAAAATACATTGTGCTCAGTAAAAATGAACCATTTCATGCTGTTAATGAAGGTTACCACAGAGTAGATATTTGTAGAATATGTACAGCAACAATAGAAATTTTACAGAAGTTTAGAATGGAATACATGCCAGAAAAAACTTGATAAGATGTACCAACACATGATACAAAGAGTTATAGAAACACTTTACAAATGGTTCATAATTAGCTTGTGAGGAATTTTAAGTATTCAACACTTTAAATTCAGTTTGAATTCAAAAATTAAAAAGATTAACAACCACATCACACCCTTGCCACAGTAAAAATTATGGAATACACTTTATATAATGGATTATAAAGTCTGTGCAATTAAGAATGTTCACTGATTCTTTATCTACCACACATCAGATGGCATATCCCTCTGGCTTATCCCTATTTTTGTTTTTAAGAATGAACAGGGGTCTCAGTGTCACCCTGTCCTGTGCCTTCCCAGATTACCACCTTCAAACTTAGGTTCTGATAATTGTCTAAGTATATACAGAATAACTACCTGAATTCAGAATGGCACAAAGCAATTCTTGGAGACTGAACTCTGGAGTAACTATTTTGTTTGGCTTAATTGTCTCTGTTCATCAATGCAAATTTACAGTGAGAATTTATTTCTTTCTATCACCACATCACCGCTCCTCCCCCAGCCCAACTCCATCACTGTCCAAAGAGTAAACAAGGAGAGGGAGAGGAACTGGTGTCTAGAACCCACTGAGCATCCCTAGGGAAAATGGATTTTCTGTGAGCTTTACATTCCACTTTAGGAAAATTGAAGCCAGTGTGGAGAATATATATTCTCCAGAAGGAAAAGCATCGTCTTTCTCATGAAACTCTACTGAGTTGAACCAGAGCTTTTGATGATTCTGGCAAGAAACACTTTAATCCCCAAATAGGGACCAAAGTCAAGGCATCTACCTTTCGATTCCTGGGTTTCTTCGGATTAGACCTGAAGCACAGCACTAGGACAAGCTTGTCTATGCCTGAAATGACTCACAGCAGCCTTCTGGGAAGGGAAATCCTCAAGCCTGGGAAGTCCTGAGGGATTCTCAGCGGGTCTGCCAAACAGGAGGGGACACGAGGGACATATAAGGCCTCTTTCTCCCTGATACTCTGCCTGGGAAGAGCAGCAAACAAGGCAACTTCTAATCTGCATACAACAAGGAGACTGATTTCAGATTCCCAAGGAGGACCAATTGGACCCAGGATCAAAGGGGTTGGAGAGAGCTTACCCTTGTGAGAAATGAAGGGCCTTAGAAGTGAAACCAGTTTCACTCCTGGAAGTTCCACTGGCCCTACAAATCCAGCATACATACTATGACAATTTTATTTTTTCTGGCAAAACAAGAGACAACCCTCCCTTAAATGTGGGAGTAAACAGTTGAATGAAAATACAAGGCAGGTCAAGATCATATTTAACAGCCTACAATAAATAGAAAGAAAGGTGGGTCATGCCCAGAGAGGATAAAGACAGAGTAGGGACCAGGCCAAATGCTGATGAATTAACAAAGCACTGTGGGCAACAATGATTTATGTAAGTAACTGCTTTGCACAAAGTCTACCATCTTGTATAGTACATTCAATTAAACAAACAAACAAACAAAAAAAAGAATTGCATGGGCAATAGGCCCAGAGTTTCCTAACCACCTGACCTTTCCCTTCAGGTGTATACAAACAGATAAGGGCCTTCCTTTTCTTGCATGGCTCCTCATTCATGGTTTCTAAGATGAAATATTTAATCAGTTGAACCAGACCTCAAGATAGTCTAGATTTCAGCTGGTCAAGAAGCAAAAAAGGAACCACAACCACTTACAAATTTGGATATTTTGCTTGTTTGATTTTTATTTTCTGGTAATCTGCCCTTTTATAATTTTCCTAAGAGTCTGGTCCCAGGGATTAATGACATTTGTACTGACTTTTCTGCAGTCTCTTTTAAAGAAACCAGAACTGTTAGTTCTTAAACCATAAATGAGTGCTTCAATGAACTTTTATTAGTGATGAAATGAAGAAGGCAAGGAAATATCCCATTGCTTTCGGACTGGAATTAGTTGAACAAACCACAGTCCAGTTCATAGAAGTAGGCATCTATGGATCTTCGTACCCACATAGTGGAGTTCAATAGCCCACTCTAATGAAGTAGGTAATGAACTTCTAGATGCAAAAGCAATGGTGTTTAGAACATAGGTTCTGAGCATAAGAGATATGCAGCTTTGCTGAGTCCCAGCTGAGCCCCAGCAGTGACTTCCAATGAGCTACTTATTGTCCTTGCCAAAAGTTCTGTCACCACCAAGAACTAGGTGAACAGAATGGATAAAACCTTCTACACACTGGAAAAGTAATCCTCTGGCCTTTGAAAAAAATATAAACATATGAGTTATTCTCAATACATGGCTAGAAGAAAATAAATGGCTTTTTTCCTTATTTACTCTAAAGACTAGTTTAAGTGAGGATACTATGATATCAACTAAGAGGTACTGGGAAAGGAAAATGGGATAGCATTTCCTAGTGGAGCCCACTAATTTTCTGATTAGGAACATGCTAAACTGGCTAAATCTACAACCACAACATACTTTTATAATACACAGCATGACTAGAGACTGACCAGCTTAGGTCTGCTTAGAATTAAAGTATACAACTGCATATGGTGAGTCTTAAAGCATGTTTTAAAACAGATTTAACCAAAGCATACAGCATACAGCACAATACTTCTAGAATAGCCACATCACAACCACCAATAAAGAGTTTTGCTTCTAATCGGTCTGCCATATGCTAATATTTGTAAAGAGCTATTAAATGACTTGAATAAAAAACAAAGACATTTTCTTTCGGTAGACACAGCTGAAAGCCATGATGCCTTTGAGCAGTTGGTAAAAATCATGCCAATCTGCCAGGCTGTTGCTTGCTTCTAAATATAAGCCTCATGGCTAAGAAAGATTTCCTAAGGCGGCTAACCTAGAATTTAAGTTCTCAAACATATAAAGTAACTCTGGTTTCCTCCCAAAGTATGCACCTTTTAGCAGGTCCAAGACAATGGAAATGAACAATAGGATTGCAAGGATTTGAGAACAGTGGTAGAGGATTCTTAAAGAGAATACAATGTTGAGGAATTCACTTCTGCAGTTATATAGCCTGGAAAGCCTGGGGCCAGTGGCAAGTTCTGCAGAATAGTTGACCTGGAATGGTCTTGGGCAGGACTTCTAAACATTGGTACTAGTTTTGGGCCGGAGGATGCCTAGCAACATCCCTGGCCTCTACTCACTAGATGCTGGTAGCAGCCCAAGACAACCCAATGCCTCCAGACATTGTCAATTGTGCCCTGGGGGATGAAACTGCCCTTGGCTGAGAAGTGCTGCTGTAAGGACAGTTCACTTGAGCCTCTTGGCATGGGGCACTCTCTTCTGGTCTGGGGCTCTGGAGAGAGTCCTAAACTTCAGTCAAGACCGAACAAAGAGCAGTTGAAGTTTACATAGAACTTCAGAGAAGAAAGAGAGGATGATAGAGAAGTGAAAATAGAAAACCAGTGGAGCCAAAGTTCTTTTCAAAAGGAGATCAGCAGTTAACTTCCTAACACAAAGTACTTCATAAGCCTTCAGTTCAGCCTTTGTGTCCTTTAGAATGTCAGGGCAGATAATAGAACATGGATGTCATCAATTCCCCCTTCCAAAGAAAATGTGGAGGTTTTGTGACTTTCAGTCAACTCCTTCCTGCTATGGATGGCATCTTTTTTGAGGCCAATGAATTACCTAGCAGAGGGGGAAGTGACAGTTAAAAGCTGAGAGAGGGCCTATTAGATCTGAGAGGAAATGTTCCTGCCCCTATTTGTGAGCAGGAAGAGAATGAATGGGATTGTAGATTCACTTACAGCTTATTGAGGATCAAGGAAAAGTCAGAACAGACAAGAGCTAAGAAGAGGATAAAAGAGCTAGCTCAGAAACAGTAGTTGAAAACACTGTAGCTATTTTCTGGCTCAAATCTGGGAATGTAGGAAAAGTAAGTAATTGACTTCATCAGTTAGGATTAGTTTGCTCTAGGTAGAAGGCAATTATTCTAGCCCTTCTTTGAAGAACCACCATGAATATAAATGTTCTGCAAACATCTGAGATCCCAGTGTTAGCAAAGATGACAACATGGGAAACCAGCCCCTTGGTGATTACGAGCCACTAATGCCACAGCATGGCAATGGGACCTCACAGTTCCTAAGCACACAGCACAGTGAGAAGTCTTTCCAGAGGAAACAAAATGTAATTTCTGGTTTGCAGGGGGAAGGGGAGAAGGGGATACAAGTTACAGATCTAGTATGAAAAAGAAGAATTAAATATACACATTTTTAGTGTTAACTATATCCAGGCAAAAACTGCTGAGGGTCTACCTCACTTGGATAACCAAAGAGTTGCCTGGGAAAAGCCAGGATTCAGAGCTACCCAGACAGTACTGAGCTGGTAACAGAAAAGAGATAGGAAAAGAACACAAGAACATGCAAAATTAATCAAATTGTTTCCATGATAGTACCCAGTTGAGTTTCATTTTAGTGCCTATTATACTTATTAAAATTAAATAAAAGCACCTTAAAATGACCTCTATATATAATCAATACACATCATTATAGTATTTATATAAATATGCAATATGCACACAATTTAAGCTTCAAAGAATCTAAGACCTTTATATTCTTCATAATCATCAGTGCTATGATTCTCAAAATCTCAGGGAAGGGTTAACAGTAACTCAGCATATTTCAGTGACAGCTGACTTTATTTGGGGACTGACACTCTCAGAATTCTGGAACAAGTAGTAAATACTGAAAAGTTACCTCCTTGAGGGATGGGAGTGATCTCTAAAAGTCTTATTGCTAAGAGACTACTTTAAAAAACTCTATGACTATTGATAGACAATGGTGTTGAGGTGTTTATCTTTGTCAAAGATGGTCAAGATAGGTGGGTATAATGCTTGCTGGCCAGAGGCCTTGATGATACTTGATACTAACTCGGGAGTTGGAAGTGATCAAATGAGGGAAGGATAGGTCCTGTTCTGATGGATGGGGTGTATGTATATACAGGTGTACATGATGACCTTGATATAAATGGACAGTCCCAGGAAGGAAAAAAAGGATATAGCAATTTTCTCTACATCTGCAATTGCTTCAGGAGCCTTTTAAATATATTAGAAGAGCAACAACAACAACAACAAAGCATTTAGAAGAAGAAATGCCACACACGTAGCTCATATCCCGCCTGGAGGCAACAATCTCCAGGAGGGCAGACAGCATTCAGGAGCATAGAGCTGGTTTGCAAGATCCGCAGACAGGTGCCTCTTACAACCTCACAACAAGGAATGTTCCCTGGCAAATCTTTGGTCTACACTCTAACACTAATGCTAAGTAGAAGAGCACATTCTCTGCAAAGACCCAGGCATGCCCCTTCTGTCTATCCTCTCCTGTGTAAGCTAATATCCCTGGACATACATGAGAGCCACATGTCTGAGGACAGAAGTGAGGCCTGCTGGGATCCTTACTGGCTTATCCAACGTTCTTCTCCTGTAGGCCAGAAAAGAGATGCTGCATTTGTCTGCTACCAAGGATCATGTCTAGAGGCTACTGCTGGGGCCAAAAAGTTGAGCAAAGTTCATACTGTTACAATCATATGTAGCCACAATTCAACTCCCATTATTTTAAGTATAATACTCACTTCATATCACAAATGTATAAAAATATGGCAGATAGTGTCATAACGATACTTTCTTTAAATGAATATATTTATAAAACAGACAGTTATTTACTGTATATATATTTATATATAGAATAAAATACTCCTGATGCAATATATAAATGTTACTGTTTAGTTTTTATAGAAACTACTGTAGCTGTCCCACTGCTTCACAATGTTTCAAACAGCTCAAAATAACTATACATTATAACATAAAAGGTATGATTATAACAGTACAATATTAATTATAAATAAATGTTACAAATCCTATCAAATATGGAAGCTTAGAAAACAATTTAAGACATACAGTTCATCTGCTAACCCTTCAAAGGGATACTCCTAGATTACAATAAACCCCACATTTAGTCTAGTCAGAAAAAAATATGTGGTAAGGGCATCGGTCAACATGAATTTTCTATCCCTCACAGCCAAGGACATACCCTGGCTTCCCCAAGTTCAACAGAGATTGCACTAAAGCTGGAATGTACTGGGGAGAAACTGGCAAGAATTTCTTCTTCCTCAATGGCACAATCTATCCATTCTCACACAAGACCTGTGGGGAGTGGTGATCCCTAAGGAACTCCCGTGGCTCTAAGATCCCTGACTAGCATTTGTGATTGTGAGGAGCCAAACGGCCCCCCCTCAACACAATATTGCACACACCTTCATAAAGCTGAAAATACTGGCTTACTACCCTGGCCCAGCCCATTTCCCAGCCCACCCTGACCCCACCCCCCAACTGACTTCTCTCCCCCCCTCACCCCCGCCCCCATCCCAGCATAAATTACAAGGCTGTCTCTTTTAAATCATTCAGATTTGGCATTCGTGAGCGATTTGTTCTGTTATAAGGGTGCCCGTTTGGCCCACTCTTGGCACTCAGCTGTTCGGAATAGGAAGGCCCTTCTGCGGCACTCCTGGTCACAGAGGACACATGCCATCCAGGATCCATCTGACCTGGCAGCTGAAGGGCTGGCCTGCCCTTTGGTGTAGGCTCCGGCCGGATGTTGCTGCTCCCACCAGAAGCCTGGCTCAAGGGGTGAATCCGAATTTCTGAGAAGGAATTTTTGGTTTGTTGAGCTGTTAAGGGCTGGAAACGAGGATCTGAAGAAGCCGGGTGATTGGTCGATGAAGAGAGATGTAACAGCTTGCGAAGGGACTTTAGTGGTTGGCTCTGAAAGGAAGATTAAGGTGTATACAAGGTTTAATTTAGAGTAGATGAGAGAGCTGGGAGAACATGGAGGTCAGGTACAAGATAACTAAACAGAGGCAGGAAGGGAGAACATATGGCTGGAGAGGCAAGACCAGCTCTATCTGGTCTCTAGGTTTCCTCAAACAAGATTTTAGTAACTGCCTTTTAAATCAAGGCCTAAAAATCTAGAGAAAATAACTAGAGCTACCCAAAGGTAGTACCTGAAAGTCAGGGCTCCCTTGATCTGGCTGTATCCTGTCTTTACCCAGATAGCAGAAGCAACAAGAGACATAGACGTGCCTCTCCTTTTTCAGAAGACTTCCCAAATATGTCTTCCATTTGTGTTTTATCAGTGTTAGAATTAATTTTAATTGTCAACTGACTGGATTTAGCATCTCTGTGGAAGGGATGGAGAGATGCTCAGCAGTTAAGAGCATTGGTTGTTCTTCCACAGGACCTGAGTTCAATTCCCAGCACCCATGAGGCAGCTCACAACTGTCTGTAATTCCATTTCTAGGGGATCTAACATCCTCACACAGACATACATGCAGGCAAAACTCAAATGCACATAAACTAAAAATAAATAAATTTAGAATCCCTGAATGTGGGCAGCACCATCCCATGGATTACATCCAAGGAGAAAGTAGGCTAAGCACTGGTATTCGTGCCTCTCTTTTTCTTGACTGTGGATACGATGTGACCTGCTGTCATACCTTCCCCACAGATACCCTCAATCTGTGAAAGTATTTTGTCACAGCAATGGGAAAAGTAATTAATACAACTCCATAGAACTTGGAAATATAACCACATTTAGCTGCAAGAGAAGCTGGGAAAATGTAGTGTTTTAGGTAGCAATGAAGCTAGTTAAAAATTATATAGCACTTTTTTCTTATTTGTTTAATGTTTACTTTTTCTAATACTACATCTCCATGTTATATGCTGTACTTTTACTTTTTCATTTTCATCTTTTGGGGTGGGAATGGGAACAGTTTGGGCACTGAAAATACAGAGCATTCACTTCAACTGCTCACAGAAACAATGGTTAATGGACTTCCTGCCTGCAAAATGGCTGCTGATCAAAGGATCTAAGGGTACAGTGAAGGGAGACTGGAGTGAAAGCAGAAGGCTAGGTCATGGATGAGACCTACCCCTGACTGGCCAACTATTTTCAGGTAACTCCTGAACCTTAAGTTTCTCAAATGTGAAAGGCAACACTTTATCTTCTTCCTCTACCTTTAGCATGAGGTACAGGAAAGCCACTACCAGAAGAGGCATAGAAAGCCAGGTATGGCAACATATGCTTGCAGTCCCAGATTGATACTTGGGAGGGTGACGGAAGAGAATTATACATTTACGGATAATTTGGGTAACTTCCAAGATTCTCTAAAAAACAAAATGAAAGAAACAAAACACCCCCCCACACACAAGAAAACAACCCATAAACAAACAAACCAACCTGCCACTGAAGCTCCTCTACCTGGTAAACCTCAGAGTATTTTTATCCAGAGTGCCATGGTATAAGCCACATGCATTATAGCTATCAGTTAACTTTGAATAACAGTGAATCTCTAGAAAAACTGTAAGATTTGAAGAAACAGGGTGCTAACAACCAAGGAAAATGAACTGAGAATCGACTCAAGGAGAAAGAGCTTCCAGAGAAACGCCCTCCAAAACCCTCCAATGTTTTTTCCAAAGAAAGCTGTTGGGTACCCCCAGGAGGTGACAGAATATTCTACACACCAGAGATACTCAAAAGGACTCTTTCTCTACAATGATCCCTTTTATATTGCCCAGGGTAGCCTCCAACTCTTGATCCTCTCTGCTCCTTGCCTTTATGTAGCCCAGGCTGGCCTGGACATAGATATAGCCCAGGATACTCTCAAACTGTTTATATTCCTGTCTCCAACTCCCAAGTGCTGAGACTATGATGTGCAGCACCATTCCTGACTACTTTTCCTTTTTTATTAAAATAATAAAACGAGTCTTTCCTAGTGAATTTTATAAAGTTATCAAATAGTCATAATAATGCAGAATCAGTTGGAGATGTGAAGGTACTCGTTAGCATTAGGCCCTCAGGCATTTGAGTTCCTAGTTTCAATAATCCAAAAGAATTAGCATATCTGATTCTCTATGCCCTCTTAACCCTCAGAATAGATTATGTTCTAAGTAGAAATATAAATGACCAGGTAAAGATAATGGCAATTTTGGGGAACTCCTGTTTATATCTCCAAGTAACAGATTATAGTGAAACAAATCAGACCTATAATTTTGCAGGTGGGACATAAAGCCAGGGGGATTGTTAGTTCTAGGATAGTTTGGGCTACACAGCAAATTTCAGGCCAACCTGGACTAACTGGTGAAATGTTTTCTTAAGAACAAAAGAATAAAACACAAGGCCTATAAAAAGCAGAGCCACTGTTTCTAAATTCCAAAAATTTGGTTAAAATAGAGATGGTAGATTATGTTACTATGTTAATTGTTATGGGGTACTGGAGCGGTCCAATACTGAAATATTTCCAATTAGAATAACTGTTTAAAACAGATATGTTAGTTGAAAAAAATTTTAAAGTTCTCCATTATGGCAAGAACATATAACCCCATGTTACTATGTAATATGCAATTCCTAATATTAGTGTTTGCCTGCTTTTATAAAAAACAGTTTGGATTTCAGAAGTTGATATATTCTTTCAAGAAAGTTATCTAGTATCTGGTTTACAAGGCCCAATTTATATGCTAGTATCTTAAAGGTTATCTTAATCCTCTTATAACCTGTGTTTAATTTCCCCAATATTTTGTAATACATCTTACTTTTTACTAAGATCTTCATGAATCTTTGTCTTCTGAGCTGTAGCCCATTTGTGGGCTAGGACTATTCTTCATCTCTTTATATTGCCCCTCTGCCCTCTAGAGCTAGATAGTGGGGGCTAACTCTGTTTCCAGTGGAAAAGGAATCACTGACAAAATCATCTTGACTTGGAAAATGCATCAAGGCTACTCATTAGAGTCTATTTGCAGGAGGCTAAAATTGTTCTTCTTTGCCCTTACATCACAGGACACAATGTAGCCTGAAAATTGGTGAACTGAACTCACCTGGGTCTGTAGATCTGAGAGCTTCTCAGGTCGCCACTCCTTTGGTCTGCTGCTTGCAGTGCTAGAAGAATGAATGGCTTTCTGTAAGGTCAGAAGATCAGGGCCATCAGTATTAGGTACCTAGAGGGAAAGACGGAGAAGGATTCAACAAGCATACCAACAACCCTAATTAAGATATACAACCACACCCAAGAGGATACCCAAACCAAAAAGTAAATCGAACTAAACCAAAATTCAAAAGAGGGAGAAAAAACCAAACAGACCCAGTAAGTAAACCAAAACTCTTCAAATGTTCATGATGCAAGTGGTGCTAGTTAAATTCTGCTGCCTTCTTAATCATTTTCCCTACATTAGGAAAAATTGGCAGATGTCATGCACTTGGTTAAAACCTTAACCCTTAAAGCATTCCCATGCTGTTAGTTTCAGTAGCTGTAAGAGAGAGCAGTTAAAGTGGACTGGACCAGGAACTGCTGTCGTATCCTCATTCCATACTGTAGTTAGGTTATGAACCAGTTCAATAAAAAATTCATGCTGGGAATATGATGCAAACTCTGTATTTGATGTTACCAAAGAAGTCTAGGGGACTTTCAGGGAGAGAGAAGTGGGGAGACTTGGTTTGAATCATAGTCCCAAAGTGCCCAGTAAATCTGGGTCTGGCATTGTACACTTAGAAACTACTGGAAATTTATGCCACAAATTCTAAATGAATGCAATTGGTCTATTCAATGACTTTGGTAGACAAAGGAGAGTTGTGTTAAATGCCAAGCAAAAGCCATGGCTTTACACCTAGTGACCAGCAAAGGCTAGAGGCAGGTAAGGAAAGAACAGGTTATCAACTAGTACAAACTGCTTTTTTTCATGGAGCCTGTTAGCTGAATTAATTTGGTCAGTTCAAAGTTGGTCTCAAAGAGACAAACTGCCAACCAAATGGTAACAAGGTCCATGCGGTAAGTCAAGTGCAAAGATATTTGTTGACTGCAAATGTTAATCATATTCTTTACAGGAATTAAAGGACTTCATGAATGCTGTCTGCCAATAATTAGCTAATCAGTCCATTCAAACCAGCCTTACTAGTTCAACATCTTTAACTGATGCAGAAAACCCAGACTACATACAGATATATAATATATATAAAATATATGTATTATATATGTATCCATATATCCCAGTGAATTTATGGAACTGGCTCAGGTACTTAACTAGCACAAAGAGAATATGACTCCATGAAAATAAGACATGCTGTTGTCATCAGTAAAACAAGTTTACTGGAGCAGTTTTCAGGGCTACTATACGTAAAAACGGGTACCATGGGTGGAGTGACTACAGGAAGCTTTTTCAAAGAAGAGCTATGCTTTAAATGATTCTTTGAATTAAAAAGAGGAAAGAGGGATTTCTTGATGGTTGGATTCTCCCCGTTGGTGGACTCTGTCTGTAATATAAGATACAAATGAGCTAATTGCAAAAAGAAAAAAATTAAGTAAAATAAATAGGTGCTTTACTTGAAACTACTAGCCCTGGGTAGTCCTCAAATGATTAAACATTAACACTGATGGAAACAAATCTCTGTGCTATGCATCTACTAGAGAGACTACTTGCTATTTTTCGACTGGAAACAATAATGTAAGTCTAGGAAAGTACACAAATTCTCATGGCCTATACCATGGTTATGAGAAATAGTCAAGGAATGCCTAGAGACATTTAGATATCTGCTTATGCTTACTTAAGAACATATTTATTATCAAAAATAAGACAATTATGAAGAGTTGTGTTTAATGAGTTACTGATGAACTTCAGTCATTTCCTAATTGTTAGGGCTTCAGTAAATGAGAGATTTTATTATGTGGCTTGTTTATTATAAAAGAAAATATTCTTTAAGTCATTTTGAACTTCTTGGTCAATTATCTTGAGCCAGTAAATATCACTTGGAAGGGAATTACCACTGTTTTGGGATACTAAGTAGCCCTAATCTACATGTTAGAAATATATACCTCATTTAAAACATCTGGTACAGTTCCGAATTCTGGTTTTCAAGCAAAAAGACATGAGTTTATCTTCAGGGTTAGTAAGGTGGATCAGTGGGGCACTTGGCAACCTGAGTTTGATTCCCAGAACCCACACAATGGTCAAAAGAGAGAAGCAACTCCACAAAGTTGTGCTCTGACCGTGGATCCTTTACACCCCCCTCTCTCTTTCTCTCTCTCTCACGCAAACACACACACTAAGTTCTTTTAAAAGCTCAATCTTTAAATTGAAGTATCATTTCAAGTTAAGATACTAAGGAAGATACAATTACAAAGTTGGCAAAGTCACCATATGCTCTGAGGGCTTATGTAACTCCCTGGGTATACAACTGAAGCCAGATTCCCCAAGGCAGTTTCCAGACTTGCTTGAGTCAAAGCAGCCACGTTTACAACACAGAATTATTTTGGGCACCTCTTTTCTCTCTTTTTGCTGCCTCAATGGTCAGAGAACAAAAAATGCATGAAGGTATCTGTGTAAATATCTTAGTTTTCCTGCTTTAATGACAGAAGCCCTGTACAGGAGTTTAACATGGATTGCCAAGAAGACCAGCAGGGAGCTCTCAGAGGCCTTTCATGGGGAACCAGTTTCAGTTCTTCCAACTCACTTCGTGACTTTGGACAGGTCACCACTTGCCTGGCTCAGCTCCTACACTAGTAAACTAGATTTAGGATACACCTATATAGTATCCTATGTTCCTCTGGCATTGGACTTCGACTTCTTGCAAGCTTATGTAAAAGTTTCAATGCCTTCAATTTTTTGGTTTGTTCTACTTATTTTTCTTTTTACTAAACTTTAGAAAGTAAAAACAAGTTCCTTTTAGTTACATTTGAATGTTCATTCAAAGGAAGCAGAGTTAATTCAATGCCAGGCTTCAGTGCCTGAGGTCTGCAATCTGTATGTAGTGCTCTTTGAAAATCTCACTCTAAGATTCCAGAGCCCTTACACTTTTTTCTTAATTAAAAAATGGAGAGGTATAAAAAACTCTTGGTTTGGAAAATGTAAGGCATTATGATCTGTGGGAAGCTTTAGTTTAATGTTGGTCTAAGGCAGGCAAGCATTAAAATCTAAATGTATATAAAAGACAGCCTCAATTCTTCTATCCTTCCTATTTTCTACAACTTAGTCACATCATAGGACTATAGGCATTTAGTTAACAAAACCCCACACAATTTTTAGCAGTGGCCAGGAACAAGTATCTGAAGGGTAATTTCTGAAGGCAATATGTTCTATGGACAATGGCAGTTTAATTTTTTTAGCACTTAAGGTATTTTAAGCATCCTGAAGCAAAGTCAAGCCTATTTCTTCATTTCTTAATTCGGTTTCAGGAACAAATGTAGTTGAGTGACATTTTGATTTGACATTTCAATCTAGGCAAGTTTCAGTTAAAAGATATAGGTACCCTTTTCCACCCCCATGAACATTTCAGAAATACCATGTAACCATTAAAATGAAGAGGTACAACACACACACAGACACAGACACAGACACACAGACACACACACACACCTTTCCTTCACAAGCATATGCACAGGCTAAAAAGCTACAGGGAAATACTAAATTTCTAATATTGTTTGTGGTAAGTTGGACAAGATTAAGAATGTTTTCTTTTTTCACATTTTTTTTCCATAATGAGATCTTTTGTTGCTGTGGGTGGTGATGGCTCTGGCTACCCTGAAGCTCACTATGCAGACCAGGCTGGACACAAACACTCTCAGAGATCAATCTGCCTACTTATGCCTCTTGAGTGCCGGGATTAAATACTTGAAATACCATGCCCCAGCCCACTCCTGACTTGAAGTCATTTATTTTGAATGAAATACATTTAATATGCAAGTGAAAGAATGCTTTACAGAGGTCTAGATTTAGAGGGGCCTTAAAAATACTTTTAGGGAATGGAGAGAGATGGCTCAGGTTTCAAGAGGAATTAGCTGTTCTTCCAGAGACCCTAGGTCTGAGTCCTAGAACCCATTTGGCAGTTCACAAAGGTTTCTAACTCTAATTCCAGAGAACCCTATGCCCTTTTCTGGTTTCCATGGGCACCAAGTAGTGAACAAACATATATATATATAGGCAAAACAGTCATATACATGTAATAAAAACAAACAAAAACCACTTTTAACATCTTTCAAACATCTCTAAGACAAATACCCTTACTATGAGTTATAAACCTTACTACTATTAACTAAAGAAGACATCTTTAGTTACCACTAAGCTATAATTTCTAATTTTCATGGGCCCCAGAAGCATTTAGTTTACTCATAAAGTCAATGAAGCCTATGTGAACAGGCCATTTTGATTAGTTAATTTTCTTCTTTAAACGAAATGAGAGTAAATCTTGTGTGAAGTAAAGCTAAGACCCAAATCCAAACTATTGAAAATGGCTAACTCAATGTCTCTTAGTAGTGTGGGTACCATAGAAAGGAGCCAGGTTTCTTTTGAGTGAACTGCCCCTACTGCTTGCTCTCCTCGAGGCTTGTTCCTCCTCCCTGCTTTCTCTTGTTACTAACTAGCTTAGAATTTTCAATCATGTGGGTCCAAACACTGATGAATATAGTCAAGTGGAACTGGACCGCTGTTCAGCTGTGGAGTTCCCCAGGGTCTCAGGTGCAGCCTGTTTCCCAATGCCCTCATAAGTGAGGCACCTTTTCTTACTAAAGCAAACCCTGAAATGTCAGATGAAATTGCATCTCTGTGCCTAGATAAGCTAGAGAAGGAAACAGGATGATGGTTATTTATGAATTTCATGATTTAAATGTGAACCAAAACCACTTCCTAAGTTTTTGTCTATCTTTATCCTCACAGAGAGAAACAAATCCCTTGTCCTCAGTTTTTACAGGAATCTAAATTCACATGGATAAGTAATTTATTGAGAGAGGCTTGAAGCATTTTCTCACCAAGATTAAATTTCTTCTACTTTCTGAGATTCTTCTGAATCTAGAAAAGGCTTTCTGAGAGGATGGCAGTGTAAGACGTCAGGAAAAAGTATCTACAACATATTCACATTAAGAAATCAAATCTGATTGCTCTATGTAGAGTGTAAAATGTATCTATAGAATAATACAGAAACTGATGTCATATATAGAAATTAGTCATGTACTTACTGTTTGAGATTTCTTCTTTTTCTTTTTCATTGACCTGAAAAAGCCTTGCTTCTCCTTTTCTTTGAGTTGATCAGAATGACTAATATTTTCAGGACTTTTCCTAAATGAGAGGACAATTTTATCATATGGATCTTTGAATCTCTTGCCACTGTGTGACAAACATAATGAAAACTGAAAATGTGTCATACCAGATTCAATCAGTCATGAAAAATCGAGCCCACAGGTAAAGATCCTCTAAAAGGCACAGGAGGAACTAAATCTAATCAGCATGGGGAATGGCTGTTCATTGGCACAGGCTTGATCACACTAGCAATTTGAGCACTATTACAAATGATCTGTAACTGTACTTTGGAACCATTTTCCTGCTGCTGGAAGTCTCTGAATTAGAGATTCTGTAAAATACATGGCTTAGAGGATGCCTCCTCTGTAACCCTCCAAGAGAAAGACCAGAAACATTTTCAATACCTTCAGTTTTCTATTTACCTTTTAAAAGCAAGCTCAATAAGCTTATTATTAGTAGCTTGTCAAGTTACTAAACATAAAAAAATCAATGCTGTTATAGAAACATTATAAACAGAAGTAAAATTTGCACCAAACTGAAAATTTCCTATTTATTTATTAAACCCTTAATGTATTACACCTAAATAAAAGTACTCAAGGAAAACATGTAGACACAATGAATGCTCTAACACAGTATGTTGGGGAGGAAAGGAGAACACTTCTACCTGAAAATACTAATGTTAAAATTGACACCACAGGCCGGGTGGTGGTGACCACGCCTTTAATCCCAGCACTAGGGAGGCAGAGGCAGGCGGATCTCTGTGAGTTCGAGGCTGGGCTGGACCGACAGCCTCCAAAACAATACAGAGAAACCCTGTCTCGTAAAAACAAAAAACAAACAAACAAAAAAATTGACACCACAGATAACACTAGGTATTTCAATAAAAATAGGAAATAAGGCAGGTATGGTGGCATATGCCTGTAACACCAGCATTTAGGAGGCTCACACAGAAAGAGCAAGTTGAAGGCCACTGAGGCTATCTGCTAAAACTGACCGTGAAACAAAAACACACTTTCCAAAAATAAAAAATCCTAAAAGAGAAGAAAAAAAGAAAAAGAGGGGTGGTGGTGGGGTGTGTACAGAGAACATTCTGGCTTTTGGCTTACAACTGAACTGGTATTATTCTTGAAAAAACACATATTTGCATATTCCCTAAAAATAAGAGTGGTAGCATTGTTGAAAGTGAGTTAATTTATATTCATGGTTTCAGAATACCATATCAGTGAGTGATGAAGTGATTATAATATCTAAGAAAATATGAGCAAAGCAGTACCCAGCTTATTTTATTAAAATATGTAATCCAGAAAACTTCTAAATAAACCATTACTGTTTGCATGGCAGAAAACACAATGAGGCTATTAAAAACAAATCACATTTTCAAAGAATATTCACTGACATGAAAGAATATTTAAACTATGATATTAAGTAAAATATAATGATTTCAAGTTTTCTACATCAGATAAGTCCAAGTACACGACAAGAAGGTATATAGGTTATAACATGAACTTTCAGTATTACTTGTTTATTTAATTTTTGAAGATGTATTTATTTTATGTGTTTGAGTGTTTATTCTGTTTGTATTTATGTGTACTACCTGTGTGTCTGGAGTTCACAGAGGTCAGAAGAGGGTATGAGATTCCTTGGAACGGGAGTCATGGATAGTTGTGAGCCACTGTTTGTACTGGGAACCAAACCTGGACCCTTTGCAGGAACAATGATTTTCTCAACTCCTAAGCCATTCCTCCAGCCCCTAAATGCACTTTTTAAAATGCAGGAAGAAATTACAATAAAAATCTTGGCTAGAGATGTGGCTCAGTGGAAGAGCACTTGTGCAACATTCACAAGACCCTGGATTTCCATTGCAAGCACGGGGGAACAAAAACAGGCATATGCTTGTATTCCTAACTATGACTAATGTGGGCGGATCACTGTAGCACATGTGTTTGAGAACAGTGGGTAATGAATCAATATTTGCCCTTCTCAAAAAAGACCCGCCCATTCATTTAAAAGCTCTATCTATGCATTAAAGTTATCGATATTCTTAATTTCCAAGAACAAATACATACTATAAGTCACCAACAAAGAGTTATGCAGCACAGACTATTTTAGGGTTGGGAATACAACCCAACTGGTGCTGATGGAGCTAAATTGGTGGAATGTGTACCTAGCATGCACAGAGCCCTGTATCTGACCCCAGAACCACAAAACCCACACATGATGGCACACAGGTGTTCTTGAAATCCACTAGAACTTGCGATTGTAAGCATCAATTCATAAGTTCCAAGTTCTGAAGCACAAGTTCTATGATTCAATTCAGCCACACTGTAACTAATTTGGGAACTGAGAACAGTGCATTTCTAACTTTGAAAGCTAGACGGTTTAGATGTGGTTGCATGGGTGCAAATGGGATGGTGGAAAGTTACAGGTTCTCTAGATGCAGTTGATGTATGGTTGGGGAAAAATACTCTCTTCATGAATGAAATCTCAGGGGCCAAAATGGCATTAGAGCAGAATTCTAGTGCTAGCAGGAATGGAAAGAAGGCTGGAGATGCCACTCCTAGGAGGAAATAGACTGCTGCCTGGAAAGATAAAAGCCTAGCCAGGTGGAGTAAAGAACATGCAAGTGAGACACTGGAGAAGTTGAGTGTAAGAAGAGGAAGGGGGCAGGAAACAGTTCAGAATTTGCACTTTGGCATTGCAAAGTTGGTTCTGGGAAACAGAAGATGAAACAAAGACACTTCCCAGGGCCTTTAAGGCACTGGATAAACTACAGTCCAGGTAGGGCAGGAGGAATGAAGACTTAAAAATTTTCAAGCTGAAGCAGTACTGAGATCTAGGCAGGGAAAGACTCTAGGGGACACAAGAAAAAACGGAAATAAATTACCATTGAACAAGATGAAAACTAGGACCGGAGCATGAATATGTTTGCATCCCAACAGACAGAAGAAACTAAGCCTGAACAAAGAAGGGGAGCCACAAAGAAAAGAACAAAGCAGAACTAAATAGAAACATATACAGGAAACCCAAAGCGAACAGCCTGAGAGAGGAAGGGAGAAGGAGAGAGAGTGGCTGTGGGGAAACACGGGCAGGCACCTGGAAAGCCGTGTGGTGCACCAAGGAGAAGGAGCCTAAACAAACAGCATTGAGCCAACCAGGTAAGAGTGGCGACTATTTCCCTATCTGGATTTGTAGCCCCTCTAATTTCACACAGTACAGTGGGCTGCTTTGGGTGCCATACGAATTTCAGAGAGGAAAGCTTTGAGAAGAGTTGTGCCTCCAGTGACCTAGCTCATCCCCTTGGGTAGTAGCTCTGATCAAAGTAGTAAGGGGAAGGACACATGACAAAGGATGAACAGGTAAGGTCTTGCACAAAACTGTGACGCCTATGTCATCTAGCCCAAGAATTATTCCCATTAAGGGAATCAAGATGAATGAGGAAACTTCAAACCTTCATTGTAATCAAGGAAGGAAGGAATTAAAACAAAAGCTGACTTAAAGTTAATCAACATTTATTTAGTATTGTATTAGATATTAGAGACAGCGAGAAACCAATCAAGGAGCTGACCTCTCACTCACACTGCTCCCAGACTCATGGTGCAGAGACAGTAGGGCTTTTGGACTTCAGTATAATCCCTCTGGGAGCACCATGGAGAGTGATTGGAAGAGGTGGGGACCATTGCTCTGACATTTCCCCTGCCATATCCCCTCCCCTGGCAGTAGCTAAAGTAGTCAGCTCTTGTGTGACACAAGAAAGTCAGCGAATGATTCTATGAGAAAAACTGCAAGGCAAACTGACAAGCTATAATGGACACAATATAATCATAACCCTGTAAAAATGCCTCATTATTATTCAAGTGAGTTTCATGGTTCTTTATTTCACCAGTTAGATTTTGATGAGTATCAATCTGTAACCCAATTTTGGTGGCAGTTTTTCTAGCCTGCTCACATACTTTGTAATTAATTTTTATTGATTGATTTGTTTGTTTATAGTAAAGTAAATGTCATGTATTTCATGAGCATGCACTCTAAATGGATACCAACGATGCACAGGATCTTCACAGGTCCATGAAATGATAGACACACCTGCTTTTGTCCCATAGCTATTGCCTGTGATCTTTCTCCCCTCTGCACACTATATTGTTAGCTGGAACCACATCTCAATCTAATGACTTCAGTACTAACTGATAAAACTGGGCAGGAAGAGGAATAAATAGCTCTCAAGTGAGGATTGAAGTGTCATCCTATTAGTAAAGATGATGCATCTGGATGTATTGTCTATTTTTCTTGTTCTTAGTTATTTTGGCTTATCTCCTATTTCTTAAGTGGGTTCTAGACAACAGAGATGGCCAGAGTAACAGCTCTGGGTGTTAAACTACAGTGTCTATTTATTGATTTTAAGTATGACATAGTGCCTTGATCTTTCCATTGCAGAAAATATGTATACTGTACAAATATTCTCTTCCCAGAAAGTAACATTATCATAGAAACATATTGGCCTGAGGATGTGTGATGGTTTAAGAACAGGATTTTACTATGTTTGTCTAATAAGACTTTTATGTTTGTGTTATAAAATGCATAGTTCTTTCAGATACAAAGAATATGGCAAACCAAAGATATCTTGGTCAAGAAAAAAATCAAGATAAGTTAAGCTTAATTAAAGATTACATCATGTTAGATGTGATGTATGAAGGAGGTGTGCCATAGAAACATTATCAGAAGGAGTAGAGAGCCAATTCATAGCTGGGAATTCTGGAACCTTCTTGGAGCACATAATAGCAATATAGAATAGGAATGATTTGATGGCATCTTAGCTAACGATTAACATTCCAACTGTACTACTGATTCTTTTCAAAACAATCTATTTCTCATTATATATACACATATATATGTATATATGTATGTATGTATGCACATATACACATCTAAAGTTCTATTCAGACATATTAGAACACATGGTTATCATACACTAGGCCCTGCATTCAAGTCCCCAAATCCAATCCAAATCGAACCCCTAAAACACACACACACACACACACACACACACACACACACACACACACACACACACACACACAAACCCCAGAAACACCAACACTGCTAACAATGTCTACCCTACTTCTGGATTTCTACTTTTGGATGAGGTGGGCATTGAGACAGAGTATCACTACATAGCTCAGGCCAGCTTTAAACTGGCAATCCTCCTGTCTCAGCTTCCCAAGTGCTGGAATTACAGGCCAGCACTACCATGCCAGACCAGTCCATACTTTCACTTAGTTTTTATCTGACTAACCTAATTTTTAAAGGACTATGCTAGTCTATAACTGATAATGTTTTAGATGGTTACCACTTCATTATGTAACAACAAAGAAAAGACAGTTCCCTCTGTGCATTTGTATCTGACACTTTAGATATTCTTCTCAGGGTTTGTCCAAGGTACACCTGAAAACGGTCAACACTGAAAACTAACAAAAGCTATATCCATTCACTTATATTTTCTACATACTAGAGAGTCACAAAGAGGCATGAAAGTTTATGAGCAAAGTTAGAAGCCAAACAATTAACACAGCTACTAATATAATGAGCCCATATGGTGTCAGATACTGTTTTAGGTGCCTTTTTCATACACTTGAATTTTTACATCACTTAAATACCATAACAATTCTAGGAGGAAAGTGCTAGTATCCCGTGTACTTGATCCATGTTACAGATGTTCAGCACCAGGCATGTTCTCTAACTTTCAAGTTTCAGTGTGTATGGAATGGGAATAGCCCCTACCTCAAAAAGGGAAACTATGAGAAGTGAGACAATGCACAGAGAGCTACAGAGTAACAGTATTCACTGTCAATAAAAGAACGAGTATGATGAAATACTTATCTGATAATAAGGGTTTTTCTTTTACATGCTATTTAATAGAAATTTTGAACTTGAAACTATAAAATCCCCCAACATATCATGTTTTCCTTCTTCTAAAGAAAGAAAGGCTTAATGTGAAAAAGAACAATAAATGTTTATCCTGAATGTCTTTGAATGCACAAATCTATAAGTAGTAAAAGGAAGAGTAAGAACAAATCAAAACACTCACCATGGATCGAATCCTGGTTGTCGTTTTGAATGATTGGTACCAGAGCTGCTATCAGATGGCAGAGAAGAAACTCGGGTAGATACGTTATTTTCATGGAAGGAATTGTCTGGTCGTGGAGATGGCACTGAATGAAGAATAAAAAAATTACTGTGGTACTTTTCTGCTTGAAGTAGTTCTAACATTATTCTACTGCATTTTCATTCACACATAGTCCTTAACTGCCTTTCTGGAACTTCTGTTTCCTGAGGGTGGAGGTGGTCCAGGCAAGTTTCCCTCCTCATTGCCTTACATGGTAACCTGCAGGGGTCAGTCATAAAGATTTCCAAACAGAAACCTGGGCTGTCAGCTGATGCACCGCAGAGCATTTGCTGACATTGTAAAACGGGACATCATTTAAAGTATGATTATTGTAGCCACCCCTTCCCCACACCATGGATTTTGACATTCTTTAAAGTTGAGACTTTTTTGTTTGTTTGTTTGTTTTTCAAGACAGGGTTCTTTGTAGCTTTGGAGGCTGTCCTAGATCTTGCTATGTAGACCAGGCTGGTCTTGAACTCACAGAGATCCGCCTTCCTGTGCCTCCTAAGTGCTAGGATTAAAGGCGTGCTCCACCACCACCCAGCTGAGTCTTCCTTATTACAGATCCAACTATGCAAAATCTATTCTTAGCCCAATATCATCCTTAACGGTATGTGTACGAGACGCATAAATTACAGTCTAAGCCCTGACAATGCAATGGTGTGCCACTTAGATCTTTAGATTATAAGGAAATTTGCCTATTTGCACAAAAATACTAATTTTCTATACATTCTCATGTAAAAATGAACAGAAATATTAACTATAATGTATTGAGTGATTTTTTGCTTTGGGGAAAAGGGTAAACATATTTTGTCAATTTCTAAAGTTGGCTGTTCTGTAAATTTCATCACAAAAGTAATATGCACATTGTATACCAAGACCAGTGACACCAAGCAAGGAAGTGCTATATGTAATGGCAGTGTTCAAGAGGCTGAGGCAGGAGAACTGCCATGACTTCAAGGCCAGAATAGGTTAGAGTGAGTTCTAGGTCATCCAGACTGGGTTACAATATGGGATGTTGTCCCAAAACAACAATATATTTGTGTATTTATACAGTGAATTACCTACATGTATTATAGCTTTTCAGGTAAATAGTTAATAGCATGATTCATTGTCACTTTTCAGGTGTTATTACTGTTATTTTACCCACCTTCTTCTGTATTTCAACTCTCCTTCCTTAAAGTGGCCCCCTCTTACATTTCTCTGATTAGATCACTTATATCCTGCTATTACCTTCTCTGCTGCTCCCTAACCTCCTATCTTGACAATGGTTCCATTTTAATTTCCTGGTTGCTGAACAGAGCACAGAGATCTGTGAGTTGGAAATGACCTAACTGCCCCCTCCCTGAGGACTAGCTCTCATGGTACCAGAAGGTACCATTCAAGTTTCCAAAGGAGGGAGTCACCAACAGTTTTACTGTAGTGATTTGAATAAGGATGGCTCATAGATTTAAATGCTTGGTCACCAGGGAGTGGCACTATTAGGAGGCGTGCCTTTGGAGTAGGTATGACTTTGTTGGAGGAAGTGTGTCATTAGAGGATGGACTTTGAGGTTTTCAGATGCTCAAGCCAGGCCTATTTCTTTTTATTCCTGATGCCTACAGATCTGGATGTAGAGCTCTTAGCTACCTCTCCAGTACCATGCCTGCCTGTGTGTCACTATGCTTCCAGCCATGATAACAATGAACTAACCTTAAAACTGTAAACAAGTTCCAATGAAATGTTCTCCGTTTTGAGAACTGTTGTGGTCATGGTATCTCTTCATAATAATAGAAACCCTAAAACAGCTACCCAGAGATAATGCCTATGAACCACATCAATGACCAGCATGACACAATAACCCCAAGGATACAGTAGTGGCATGCAGACCTTACCTGTAACCGAGGAAAACCATGCCTGTACTAGAAACCTAGGCAACTACTCAGTGCTAGTGAAGACATGGTTATTGGAGGAGAATCTGCAACTACTAATTTACTAAATCATCACAACCCCTAAAAACAATCTATAAACATTTGTCCTTATACCCACAGATAAGTGTAGTCTTCACACCTTATCAAGGAAGCATCTCTTCAAAAGATGGAGACCACTACAGAAAACCACAACCAATCAAATTACAGAGTTGTGGAGCCTAGTCTTAATAGATACATCTATAATACATTCCTGAACAGATGTTTGGAAATATTGTGGGAAAAAGGGTAAAAAGACTTTAGTAGGTATAGAATTATGAAATTTGCTGTGAGATTGTGTCTCCTAGGAACATAAGGTGCTACATCTATAAAATTTCACCAACATGCCCAAATGTGAGTTGAACAATGACAAAATGAAAGATATGCAAAAATGGGCATGGAAAAGCCCAGGAGGCCTCAACCCTACACAAAGAACTATAGGCAACTGAGGAAAGCTAGGAGCAAGAGAGGTACCAAAAACTCAAACCTGAAAACATACATACAAGTAACATATTAACTGAGCAGGTTTTATTTAGGAATATATATGTGTGTGTATGTATGTGTGTTTATATATATGCATACACATATACATGTACACAATGAAAATTAGTGAACAAAGAGAACATGAATCTGAATGAGAACAAGGTAGAATATATGGGAGGGTTTAGAGGGAGGAAAGGGAAGGGAGAAATGTAACTATAAGCTCAAAAATAAAATTAAAACAACAAAAAGTGACACCATTTCATTTGCCTCTGAATAAGAAAGAATGAACTTATTTTAGAAACATCTGTTTAGATATATTTAGAAACATCTGTAATTTTTTAAAACCATTATTTTTCTCTAGAACTTGCAAGGATCATTGAACTAACAGATGTTTCCAGGTGTTTCATTTAGTTGAAAATTTCCCTTATATTTCTGGACTTTTAAAAATTAAAAATTTCTACTTGCCAAATCTCCAAGTAGATTATGTGTGGTAGAATATTATTTTAAGGTATGTTACTTTTGTTTATGCTGTGGAATATTTGCATAATGATGTAAAAATGTGTTACTTTTGTTTATGCAGCATTTGTTTAACTATGTGAAGCTGTAATTCTTTGCCTGTCTAAAGCACCTGATAGTCTAATAAACAGCTGAACAGCCAGTAGCGAGGCAGGAGCAAGGATAGGTGGGGCTTGCAGGAAGACTGTATAAATAGAAGGAGAAACACGAATGAGAAAATGAAGGAGAAAACAAGGAGAGGAGGACATCAGGGGTCAGCCACCCAAGCACTCAGTCACTCAGCCAGCCATGGAGTAAGAAAGGAAAGTAAGATATGCCGAAGTAAGATAAAAGATAAAAGCCAAGAAGGAAAAGGTAGATGTATTAAGTAATAATAAGACTGTGTGATTTATTTGTGAGCTGGTTGGTGAGCCCCTCAAAAAGGCAAAAGAGAAAAAAAAACAACCCACTCCAATTATGAGATAAAGGAGGTGCTTTCCCAATATTAATCAATTCAATCCATTTGTAACCAAAATAGTATTTCCAAAAGTCAAAGACTAATTCACTGACTTTAAACTCTACTTCCATTTTATTCTAAAGTATTTCCTCTACTGGGCATGGTAGCACACAACTATAATTCCAGCACTTGAAACATAGAGACAGGAGGATTGAAGTCAGCTGGAGGCCAACCTGGTCTACAGTATTAGACCCTTTGCCCCCAAAGATGGGTATTTTCTACAGTCATCTGTAGAAACAATAAAGAATGGGACATTTTAGAAGAAAAACTTACACTGATGATGTTCTTACTCATGTACAAAACAACAATTTTAATTGACTTTAATCTGAATTAAAAGTCAACATGGAATGGGGAAAGTCATGAGAAGCATATTTGATGCCTAATGCTTTTCCAAAGGTAGAGCTTGGAGGAACCATAGTAGCCTAATCATTCAATATACATATATTCCTGAATAACACTTCCATATATTCTTTCGGCTTAGATTCCCAATATTAACAACTAATTGTCGGTGTACCCTCTGAGCCTAATTTCTGAACTTCTCCAGCTGTCTTTCTAAAACAACAGAAGGAACAGGAAGTCAGGCAATGTGAACTTAAAAGTCAAGGCTGTGGTTGAGTCTTACAGGCTTTGTACAATGAGCCTCCTGTCCATTTCTCCACCAAGGCACTGGGAGTCTCAAATATTTGATACTTTATCACCACATGGTTACAACATAAAGGGGTTGCCTCTCTCTGTTAACTCTCTCCTAAATTCACAGAACCTCAAAAACATCTGTCTTATTCATCTGTTTAACAACAAAGTATTTTAAAGCTATGTAAGTATTCTTGAAATTTTTTCTTTAATCCAATTAATCAATATTTATGAAGCTGTATGAGGTAGTCCCTGCCTCTCTTTGACCTTTCCTCCTTCCTTCCCTCTGAGGATCAAACCCAGGGTTTCACACATGCTAGGCAAGCACTCTATCACTGATCCCCATCTCCATCCTGAGAATTCAGAATATTCAGGATGTTCAGAACCTTGTAGAGAAACACAGAGGACCAGTGCAAAGTGGTCTGCATTGTATCACAGACATAGACAAGGGGTCATGAACGGAACAGAGAAGAAATATTTCTAGAGTAGGACAGGGAAGACTGTCGCAGTGGAGAGGTCCTTAAAGAAAATAGAAAAAACAACTGATGCCAGAAAGAGAGTAGTGTGTTTCAGGCCATGAGAAATTCAGGTGTGACTGGGAACTTGTGGGTGGAGGTAGGTGGGTGGCAGCCGGAGTGGGCTACAAGAATATGATCACAAATAGTCTGGAATTTCATCTCAGGGAATTCAGATTTTATTGTGCTACTAATATTTATTGTGCTACTAACAGAAGAGCATTGAAAGGTCTCTCAAGTTAGAGCTAAGGTATTGGAGCACAATTGTGGGGTAGTGAGGGCAATGAATGCCTGACCTATTTCTTTCTCCTGTAGTGCCATTATCTGACTGTTCTACCGAATAATTACACTTACTGGTGATCTGTGTTGTAAAAGTGAGAATGAGGGTATATATTTTTAAGTAACGCATTCTAGGCATGTCCAAATTTTTGGTATAACAGCGGCACATTATGATCTATAAAGTTGACACTCTAGAAATGCACAATGAAATTATTTTTAAAAATCTCAAACTGGGGCCCTTCCAGCCCCCAAACTCCAGCAAGCCCAGATTCAGGAAAGACATCAGCCCTTCCAGCCCCCAAACTCCTGCAAGCCCAGCTTCAGGAAAGACATCTGCCCTTCCAGGCCCCAAACTCCAGCGATCCCAGCTTCAAGAAAGAAATCAACCCTTCCAGGCCCCAACCTCCGGCAACCCCAGCTTCAGCTTAAGCTTCAGTGTCAGCATCCCCAGCTTCAGCTTCAGGAAGGAAGGAGACCAGTGGAGACGGAAAGATCCCACCAGCACCCACTGGAAGAAGAGATGGGAAGAAGACAGAATAAGAGCTCACTCAGCAATAGAAAGACCAACATGAGTCCACCAGAATCTAGGGAACCAACACCAGCAAGACCTGAAAAGCACTACATAGATGAAGTAGAGGAGACAGACCTTAAAAATCATTTTATGAAGATGATAGAGACCCTCAAAGAAGAAACGAGGAAATCCCTTAAAGAAATAGAAGAAAAAAACAAACAAAAAATCCATGAAATGGGGGGAAAATTCAAGAAATACATAAATCTCTCAAAGAATCTAAAGAGCACCAAGAAAAAACAACCAAACAAATGAAGGAAACAACTCAAACAGTTGAAGGATTGAAAGCTAAAATAGAAACAATAAATAAAACACAGAATGAGGGGATGCTGGAAATAGAAAAGCTGGGTAAACGATCAGGAACTACAGATGCAAGTATCACCAATAGAATACAGGAGATAGAAGAGAGAATCTCAGGTGTGGAAGACTCATTAGAGGATATAGAGTCATCAAGCAAAGAAAATCTCAAAACCAACAAATCCCTAACACAAAATATCCAGGAAATATGGGACAACGTGAAGAAGCCAAACCTGACAATAAAAGGTATAGAAGAAGGCAAAGAAATACAACTCAAAGGTACAGAAAACATATTCAACAAAATCATAGAAGAAAACTTCCCTAACCTAAAGAAGGATATGCCTATGAAAATACAAGAATCTTACAGAACACCAAATAGGCTGGACCAGAAAAAGAACTCACCTTGCCATATAATAATTAAAACATCAAACCTACAGAATAAAGAGAAAATATTAAGACCATCTAAAGAAAAAGGCCAAGTAACATATAAAGGCAGATCTATCCAAATAACACCTGACTTCTCAATGGAAACGATGAAAGCCAGAAGATCCTGGTCAGATGTCCTACAAACGCTAAGGGAACAAGGATGCCAGCCCAGACTACTATATCCAGCAAAGCTCTCAATTACCATAGATGGAGAAAACAAAATATTCCATGACCATGCCAGATTTAAACAATACGTATCCATGAATCCAGCTCTACAGAAAGTGCTAGAAGGAAAACCTAGATCCAAGGAAGATAACTATACTCACAAAGACACAGGCAATATATAATCCCACTTTACAAAACACCAAAAGAAAAAGGGAGGAGAAACTACACAAAATAACTTCACTAACAATAAATCAAGCACAAACAAGAATCATCAATCAATGGTCATTAATATCCCTCAATGTCAACGGCCTCAATTTGCCTATAAAAAGACACAGACTAGCAGAATGGATGCAAAGACAGAACCCTTCCTTCTGCTGTATACAAGAAACACATCTCAACATCAAAGACAGACGTTATCTCAGAGTAAAGGGTTGAGAAAATATCTTCCAATCAAATGGTCCCAAGAAACAAGCGTGTGTAGCAATCCTAATATCTAACAAACTAGACTTCAAATTAAAATCAATCAAAAGAGATGAAGAAGGACACTTCATATTCATCAAAGGAAAAGTCCATCAAGATAAAGTCTCAATTTTAAACATCTACGCCCCAAATACAAAGGCACCTACAATCATGAAAGAAACATTACTAAAGCTCAAATTGCATATAAAATCTCACACACTAATAGCAGGAGACTTCAACACTCCGCTCTCACCGCTAGACAGGACCTCCAGACAGAAACTTAACAAAGAAACAAAAGAACTAATAGAAGTTATGACATAACTGGGTTTAACAGACATCTATAGAACATTCCATCCAAACACAGGTGGACCTGTGCCACATGGAACCTTCTCTAAAATTGACCACAAAATAGGAAACATAGCAAATCTCCACAGAAACAAAAAAAAATGGAATAACCCCCTGTATCTTATCAGACCACCATGCATTAAAATTAGAATTATACAATAACACAAATCTCAAAGACCCTACAAACTCATGGAAATTGAACAATGCACAATTGCACCATCCCTGGGTAAAGGAAGAAATAAAAAAAGAAATTAAAGACTTCCTGGAATTCAATGAGAATGAAGACACAACATACACAAACTTATGGGACACTTTGAAAGCAGTGCTACAAGGGAAGTTCATAGCACTAAGTGCCCACATGAAGAAACTGGAGAACAGTCACCCTAGAGAATAAACAGCACAACTGAATGTTCTAGAACAAAAAGAAGCAAACTCATCCAGGAGGAGCAGACGCCAGGAAATAATCAAATTGAGGGCTGAAATCAATCAAGTAGGAAGCAGGAAAACATTGAGATGAATCAATGAAACAAAAAGTTGGTTCTTTAAAAAATCAACAAAATAGACAAACCTCTCTCCAAACTAACCAAAAGACAGAGAGAGAGCATGCTAATTAACAAAATCAGAAATGAAATAGGGGACACAACAATGGACTCTGAGGAAATACAGAGAATCAACAGGGCATACTTTGAAAATCTGTATTCCACAAAATTTGAAAATTTAAAGGAAATGGGCAATTTCCTGGATAGATATTACTTGCCAAAACTAAATCAAGAGCAGATAAACAATCTAAACAGACCTATAACCCCTAATGAAATAGAAGAAGTCATCAAAAGTTTCCAAAAAAAAAAAAAAAAACCCAGGCCCAGAAGGTTTCAGTGCAGAATTCTACCAGAAATTCAAAGAAGAGCTAATTCCAATACTCCTCAAAGTATTCCACACAATAGAAGCAGGAGGCTCACTGCCAAACTCTTTCTACGAGGCCACAATTACCCTGATACCCAAGCCACACAAAGACACAACTAAGAAAGAGAACTATAGACCAATTTCCCTCATGAACATCGATGCAAAAATACTCAATAAAATACTCGCAAACTGGATTCAAGCACACATCAGAAAAATCATCCACCATGATCAAGTAGGCTTCATCCCAGGAATGCAGGGATGGTTCAACATTAGAAAATCTATCAATGTAATCCACCATATAAACAAACTGCGAAAGAAAAACTACATGATCATCTCACTAGATGCTGAAAAAGCCTTTGACAAAATTCAGCACCCCTTCATGATAAAGGTCCTAGAGAGATCAGGGATAACAGGAACTTACCTAAATATAATAAAAACAATATAGAGTAAACCAACACCTAACATCAAACTAAATGGAGAGAAACTTAAAGCAATTCCTCTAAAATCAGGAACAAGACAAGGCTGTCCACTCTCTCCATATCTCTTCAATATTGTACTTGAAGTTCTAGCTACAGCAATAAGACAACAAAAGGAGATAAAGGGGATACAAATAGGAAAAGAAGAAGTCAAGCTTTCACTATTTGCAGATGATATGATAGTTTACATAAGTGAACTGAAAAACTACGCAAGGGAACTCCTAGAGCTAATAAACACCTTCAGCAATGTGGCAGGATACAAGGTAAACTCAAAAAAATCAGTGGCCCTATTATATACAGATGATAAAGTGACTGAGAAAGAAATCAGAGAAACATCACCTTTTACAATAGCCATAAACAGCATCAAATATCTGGGGATTATCTTAACCAAGGAAGTGAAAGACCTGTATATCAAGAACTTTGAGTCTTTAAAGATAGAAATCAAAGAGGATACCAGAAAATGGAAAGATATCCCATGCTCTTGGATTGGTAGGATCAACATAATAAAAATGGCAATCTTGCCAAAAGCAGTCTACAAATTCAATGCAATCCCTATCAAAATTCCATCACAATTCTTCAAGGAAAGAACAATAATCAACTTTATATGGAAAAACAAAAGGCCCAGGATAGCCAAAACAACCCTATATAATAAAGGAACTTCAGGAGGCATCACCATACCTGACTTCAAGCTCTATTATGGAGCTATAGTCCTGAAAACAGCTTGGTATTGGCACAAAAATAGGCAGGTAGACCAATGGAACCGAATTGAAAACCCTGATTTTAACCCACACACCTATGCACACTTGATTTTTGACAAAGAAGCTAAAACTATACAATGGAAAAAAGAAAGCATCTTCAACAAATGGTGCTGGCATAACTGGGTACTTGTATGCAGAAGACTGCAGATAGATCCATGTTTATCGCCTTGTACAAAACTTAAGTCCAAATGGATCAAAGATCTCAACATAAATCCAGACACATTGAAACTTTTAGAAGAGAAAGTGGGAGATACTCTTCAACGACTTGGTACAGGAGACCACTTCCTGAACATAACACCAGTGGCACAAACTCTGAGATCGACAATTAACAAGTGGGACCTCCTGAAACTAAAAAGCTTCTGTAAGGCAAAGGACACAGTCAACAAGACAAAAAGGCAGTCCACAGAATGGGAAAAGATATTCACTAACCCCACATCTGACAGAGAGCTAATCTCCAAAATTTACAATGAACTCAAGAAGCAAGTCTCTAAAACACCAAAGGATCCAATTAAAAGGTGGGGTACAGATCTAAATAGAGAATTCTTAATAGAGGAGGCTAAAATGACCAAGAGACACTTAAGAAAGTGCTCAACATCCTTAGCTATCAGGGAAATGCAAATCAAAACAATGCCGAGATACCATCTTACTCCTGTCAGAATGGCTAAAATCAAAAACACCAAAGACAATTTATGCTGGAGAGGATGTGGAGAATGGGGAACACTCCTCTACTGCTTGTGGGAGTGCCAACTCATGCAGCCCCTTTGGAAAGCAGTATGGAGATTCCTCAGGAAAATGGGAATCAATCTACCACAAGACCCAGCAATTCCACTCTTAGGCATATATCCAAATGGGACCAATTCATACAACAAGGGCATCTGCTCCACTATGTTCATAGCAGCATTATTTGTAATACCCAGAACCTGGAAGCAACCTAGATGCCCCTCAACTGAAGAGTGGATGGAGAAAATGTGGTACATTTACACAATGAGTACTATTCAGCAGTAAAAGAAACGTGTAATCTTGAAATTCGCAGGTAAATGGATAGCACTGGAAGAAACCTTCCTGAGTGAGGTAACCCAGTCACAAAAAGACAAACATGGTATGTACTCACTCATATATGGATTTTAGACATGGATCAGGATAGTGCCAGTCTGCACTTCCACTGACAGAGAGTCTGGGAAACAGAAAAGAACCTAAGAGATATGCATGGTACCCAAGAGAAGAGGAATGAGACAAGATCCTCTGAACAGATGGGGAACACGGTGAGGGGTGGGGGGGGGGTGGGAGCTGGAAAGAAGAGAGGAGAAGAAGAGGAAGAGAGAATAGGTCATGGGGGAACAGGAAGGTTGAGTTGGGGGGGTAAAATAGGGAGAAGAGGGAATCATAGGTTAGAAAACAGATCAGGCACCAGCATGACCTCTAGTGATCTAAAGGGATGATACCAACTGGCAAGCTAAGCAATAGTGGAGAGACCACCTTGAATGCCCATTCCTGATAATGAACTTGATGTCTATAACCATCCTAGAGCCTTCATCCAGTGACTGATGGAAATAGAGGCAAACACCCACAGTTAAACACTGAACTGAACCCAAGGAATCCAGTGACAGAGAGAGAGGAGCGATGAGCAAATTGGCAAAGAATGGGCTGGCAAAACCAGCAGAGACAGCTCATCTGAACAGGGGAGAGCTCTTGGACCCCAGACTGACAGCGGGGACTTATCCGGACCCCCCCGAATGTGAGTGTCACTGAGGAGGCCTGGGCAACCTATGGGGCCCTGAGCAGTGGATCAGTGTTTATCCCTGGAATACAAACAGACATCGTGTGCCCATAACACAAAGAGGGATGCTCTCTCAGCCTGGACTCTTAGAGGAGTGCCTGGACCCTACCCTGAGTATAATAACAGACTCTAGACATCCCCTATGTGGAAGGAATTGGCAATAGGGTGGGAGGCTGTGGGGGATGGGGGTTGCAGAGGAGGGGAAGGAGAAGGAACTGGGATTGGCATGTAAAACAAGCTATTTATAATTAAAATAAAAAAAGTTAAAAAAATCTCTAACTGGGTGTGTTGGCATACACCTTTTCACACAATAGCAGGAGGCAGAGATAGACAAATTTCTTTGAGTTTAAGGTCAGTCTGATCTACATATATAGTTCCAGGACAACCCAGGTCTACAAAGTGAGACCCTGCCGCAAAATAAAAATAATAATAAAAAAACCCTCTTATATGGGGCTGGCAAGATAGCAGGATAAAGATGATTGCCACCAGGCCTCATTGCATGAGATTGACCCCCAGGACCTACATGATGGAAAAAAAGAACTGAGTCCTACAAGTTGTCCTCTGACCTCCACAGTTATACCATGACATTTGTGTCCCCAGTCCAAGAATACATAGAACTTTTCAAATTCTCATATTTTATGTATGTTTATAATTTAGTGCTGAGCTGTGTTCATCACTATAAGCTACATGTTGCTACACTATGCATATGGGTGGCAGGTTAGGGATATTTTGGAGGTCAAACTGTGTTGGGCACAAAGTGACATAGGTAAATGGCAAATGAATGAATTGGTATGGCCAATATCTACCTTCAGAAGGATCATTCTGAGAACTGTTTGGATGGGTGCCTTGGAGACAGACCCCAGTCAGGGGCTCAGACAGAAGAGACAAGGGACTGAATGAAGATGGTGAAAACAGTGGTGAAGAGAACTGTTAGATGGTGGCAACACAGGGAAGAACGCTGTTGGTCTGAAGTCCACTAGAGCAGTGAAAGCATAGTGGTGGACAAGAAAGGAGACATGCTCAGCAGAAAAGAGAGGAAGATTCTAGTAAATACTCAGGGTAGCTTACCTCTGTAAAAGCTACCAACTCTCCTTGGGACAGGATCATTGTACAGATGTCGATTTTCTTTGGGAGCTGTACCATCGTCAGAGTGTGGGTCATGGTACACTCCACCCTGAGGCAGGAAACAAGGTTATAAAAGTTAAACCATGGATTGTTGATGATTGAAGCTTAGGACAAAGTCTAACCAGTGTCTAGTAATTTTTGATCATTTTAAAGGAAAACTTGGGCTTATGTCATGAAGAAGACTACTTTCTAAGTCAGTACAATTTATTTAGGGGAAACTGGGTACAGATAAACTTCAAAAGCTAGGCTGTAATGCTGCCCAGTGAATGGTCCTTACAGACCACCATAAGATGTAGCAACTCTGGTTCTGCCTCAGTGTGATGTGACAGACTTTGTTGACTCCCTACGGGAGGCCTCACTGCATCTGAGTGGATAGGGGGTGGGGTGGGGGAGGAGGGGTAATTGGGATTGGCATATAAAATAAAAAAGAATGTTTTAACAAAGAAAATAAAGATGTATCAAGTAGAGAGCTCAAACCTCAGACTTCTGGCGGGTGTGGAATGAAGAGGTGCCTTCTCTGGAGGACTCTTTAACAGAAGGTCTCGCCACAGTCATCTCTGGAGGAAGCTGTTCTCCAGGCTGCAAGTCAAACACAAAAATATTTATAGAAGCTTCCTACCCTTAGGGATGAGAACTCATCATGGTCTTCATTTAACAAGCTACAATAAAGATCATGTAGTGGCTTCAACATAACTCATTCCATAAAACGTAAGGTATCTGATGGGTGTAAAATGAAGCCAACAAATTTTAACAGGTAGAAAGTGAGATTCTCATTAAAGTTAAGGCAAGTAAGGAATGCATTAGTCTGAAAACAAATTAATTCTTTAAAACAACAAAAGAAATCACCTTTCTATCTTGACAGTTTCAGCTCTAAGTAGCATTATGCTTAGAGATTCTATCAGTCAGTCTAAAAGTGCATTTACAGATTTTAGGCTGCATTCTCTGAAAGGAAAGATGCAGAGGCAAAAGTATTTTTCTAGGAGACTAACACAGTAGATGCAAATGAAAGTAAATGTTCTGTGAATGCTAAAAAGAAAAGGAATAATCCCTCTTAATGATTTTTGTCTTAAGAGTCCCCAACTCTTATAGTCTATGGTGCTTCTTGCTCTTTCATCTTCCCCAGGACAGCAGCTCAACCAATCAATGCATTTCTTAGGAATGACCATGATGGTGCCTATCTCTAGAGATGCTCCCACTACCTAGCTCCCTCTCAAGTCGGTGAGTCACAACCCCAGCACCGCAGGGGGTCCTTAACAGTGCCCAAGGTGAAAGAAAATACATCGCATTTTCTACCCTGGGTGGGAGGATTAAGGAACACAATTAGAAGGAGTTAGATGCATCCAGCCTCTATATATTACATACAAAAAGTATCTCAAGCCTAGATGATATACATAAAAATGTTTTAATTTAAAAACTGAAGTAAGATTTGGTATTTATCCCCCTTCCTTCCCACCACCATGTTTAGAGTATTCTGAAAAGAAATTTATTTGGCATAGCCTTTTTTCTTTCTACTTTGCAATCTTCACTGTTGACAAAGGACCAGAAAATGTTTTTTTAAGGAAATGAGTTATTTACATTTAAACTAAACTCAGTTAGGGTGCCCATGCCTTTGAAAGTGGCTATAATACTTTACATAAGAATGAGTGCCATGATTTACTCACCACTCTTGTTACCTTGCAAGTCACCCAGCCCCCTTCTAGTCTTTAATTGTGGCCTTTCTGAAGGCTTGGCACTGCACCTCCTGAACTGGAATTACATAACAGCTGGATCTGTGCTGAGCCCCAGCAATTGTTTATAATTAGTTTAGGACCGCTATGTTCACAGCAATTCTTTTTTGTGAATTCTCAGAGAGTCAGTAATTTGTCCATTTTCTAAGGGAGACTGCCTTTTGTTTTTCTTTTTCTGTTGGGCATCTGTCTTGATGCCAACACAGTCTGCTTGCTTTTGACTTCCAACTCCCTTCTATGGGCAGTGGCCAGGTCCTAGAGATCATTCTAGACACTCCAGGTTCTCTTATCTCTACAGGGGGTTCTCAAGGCCACTTTATACATTCCTATA
This sequence comes from Mesocricetus auratus, assembly GCF_017639785.1. Taxonomy (NCBI): domain Eukaryota; kingdom Metazoa; phylum Chordata; class Mammalia; order Rodentia; family Cricetidae; genus Mesocricetus; species Mesocricetus auratus. The sequence goes on along the minus strand of NW_024429188.1, from coordinate 20,062,165 downwards.
GCTCCATTTAAAGCCCCTGCAAATACTCCCCTCCTGTCCCACCCTTAACTGGGCACCATGCCATCCTGCCAACATTTTATACATGGGGACCTGGAGACTGTCTCAGAATCCCAGCTCTACTTTGAACTACTAGTTGGGGAAAGTTGGAGAGCTCACCCACCTCTTGTGAGCCTCATCTGAGAGGAAAACTGTTGGATTAAGGAGCTTATAAATCCCTATTCCAACTCTGAACTGCACTCCTAGGTCAGAAACCCCGAATGCCTCCTTTACTGCTGCAGTGGGCAAGTCCTGCTGTGTCTACTTTTGCACAGTACTTGAGATCCACTCTGCTTCCATACTGGCACTCAATCCTGAAAACCCTCTTCACTTCATGTGAAAATTGTTCAACTCTTACATTTTCATTCTAATAATGTGAAGCCAGTTGGGATCCATGTAGCGCCAAGTCTTCTTGGAATATATTCCCTTCTTTCAATCCTCTCTCCTGCTACTATCACTTTCCTCCCTATGTGAAATCTCAAACTTCCCAGAAGTATCTGCTCAGATTCTGCTTCTTCTGGGAGCCTCCAACAGGACCCAGGCTGGATGGACAGAATTGCATCCATCTTTCTTTTGACACACAAGTACACTTCTGCATGGCTATTGGAATGAAGTTCTGCAATACTAGAACAAATCATTTGTTGCCAAATGTCCCCTGCCATTCAGCATACTTCGAAATGACAGGGACACGTTAATTTCATCTTTCCAATTAGGGCTTCCTGTGGGGCTTAGCTCAGCTTCACTCTTCAGCCATTCATCTGTCTACACAGGGCAGATTGCTAGCTGAACTGAAGCCATTTCAGACTGTTCCTGCTCACAGTGATTTCTCCCTGTTTTCTATGCCTCTTCGCAGCCAGTGCTCTATTAATGTAGGCCTTAATGATTTCATAATTTAGCAGGTAAAATGCTTCCCATGCAAATCCAATGACCTGAGTTAGATCCCTAGAATGTACATAAAAATGGTCAGAGAGAACCAACTCCACAAAATTATCCTATGGCTTTCACATGCACATCATATGTACATTCCTTGTCCCATGCCATGTGCATATACACAATAATGAAAAAATACATAATTAGGAAAAAAGGGGCCTATAGAGATGGTGCAGCAATGAAGAGCATGAACTGCCCTGGCAGAGGACCAAGTTTGATTCCTAGGACCCAAGATGGGCAGCTCACAACTTTCTGTTACTGCAGCTCCAAAGGTATATGATATCTCTGGCCTCTGCAGGTATCTGCATTTATGTGTACATACCTAGACACAGATATATACATAAACACAGAATTAAAAAATATTTTAGAGATCCAAAAGACTGAGGAATTTTTATATACCCTGGCCATAAGTTAAATTTATCTAGTTTAAGCTAAATAAAATTCAGTCAAGATACTTGGTATTATCAAAAAAGGTTTAAACAAATATATGGTATAGAAAAGTTTGAGAAACACACCCCAAAATTTTGAAATAACTAAAAGCTAATTCATATTTCTAATTTCAATAAAAATAGCAAAATGTGCATCTAAAAATAGATTATTAAAATCAAACTTGAGATGTTTTGAGCACTCAACAACTGATTTAAACATTTAAATAATAAATATTATTTTTGAGACAGGGTTTCACTGTGTAGCTCTGGCTGGCGTGGGACTCACTATGTAGATTAGGCTAGCCTCAAACTGACAAAGATCTATCTGCCTATGCCTCCCAAATTCTTAAGTGTTGTGACGTGCCTTTGTATGTGCCATTACACACAGCTAAATTATTACTATTTTTAACAGAAATAATCCAAAGATTGCTTTCATTCACTGTCCCAATGAAAGCAAGGCTTATTGCACTAGGAAAACTGCATAGCAACCTTATAAATATTCCTTGTAACACTTTCCAAAGATAAGCCACCAGACATATCAAAGTGATACCTGGGGTGATAAGAGCTGCAAGCTGTTTGCTCTGGCCGCCATCCCTTGCCCTAAGCTCAAGCTTCCATCAAGGCCTTTAGCTCTCACTTTGTCACGGGTCACATACATAGAATGCCGGTGTGGTCGTTGCTGAGAGGAGAAGGGGCTGGTGTAGCCTAACCCATAAGAAAATGATTCATGAGGTGCAGACAGCGAATGGGAATGGCTGCTGTCCATGTGTTCAGGCAGCTTCAACTCTTCCATGGTTTTTGAGTGTCTGGTGGCAGTTCGGCGTGAGTCCAGAGTGCCCTCATTTCGGTTATTTCTACCTGAAGGGCTGAGCAAAGTTCTTGTGTCACTGTGCCTGGTAGGGGTTGGACTGGTGGGAGAGTTTAAGTCTAAGCAACTGGATGGGAAGTAGCGACTGGTATTAGTCTCTGTGATTTGGGCTCTGGCTTCTGAAAGGTTGCTCACAGACTTGGAGTCACTCAATGCCCCATGGCTTTTGGCCTTCGTCCTGTAAGATGGACTCCTGGAGGACTGGGGGATGGTGTCAATGTAGCTATGCCGACTCTGCTTCTCACTAGGCTGCAGCGTCCCAGCTTTGCTCTGGGAGCTTTCCATGAACGAGTGCCTGTTCTGCTGAGATCTGCTGCTGGACTTGAGGTACTTGGTGCCTGGACCTTCTGAAGGCTTTGTGTCAATATTGAAGTCGAACTCGGTTTTAGACTTTGCTTCTTTTGGGCTGAGAAGGTGTGGTATGTTGTTGTTTGTGAGATCTTTGCTGGAAGACCCTGGCTGGGTGCTTGCTTGGTAGGTTTTAGTGTGCATTGGACTGAGAGTAGCTCCAGCAAGGTTTCCATTCAGGAAGCTTTCATTTGCAGGAAGGCCTTCATCAGCCCGGGGTAGACCCACACTTAGGTTCTGAATGTCCTTGCTGTTGGATCTGTGATGAGTCTGTAAAGCAGCACCCTTGCTGGATTGGTTTCTATGTTTAAAACAAAAGAGGCAGATCAGTTTCCTTCAATAGGGGACAAACAGTATAATGTTGAAAACAAATAAGTAAGCAATCAGTAAAGCAAAAAGAACATACTAAAAACACCGGGAAGGCTCAGGAACATTGTGAAGGAAGGAGTGGAAAGAATTAAGAGCTGGAGGATGGGGAAAGAGTGCTACTTTCCGGATCTGACAGGCTGCTGTACTATAATCTTCACCCAGAGAGGGAAAGGGATAGGACTTCATAGTCTTTGGTGGTGTAACCACTGGTGCATTCCTCCCACTCAAGCTAACAACCCCTTACCATGTTCATGAAGGTAACCCTAATCAAATGCTGTAGGCTGGGCACACACACAGCATGAAAGTCACACAGGGACTTGGGAAGAAGGAATTTGTTGGAAGGAGTAAGAGAATGAGAAGATAATAGGAACATTTTAATCAGAGAACATTGTGTGTGTGTGTGTGTGTGTGTGTGTGTGTGAGAGAGAGAGAGAGAGAGAGAGAGAGAGAGACTGTAAAAAATAAGATGTGAAAAATGACTAAAATCACTAACCCTCTCAAATATGTCTCTATCAGTAACAAGGAAGTTTCTCAGACTAAGTTACTCAACAATAAAGCACTTCCTGGTGAAGTTGTTTTGGCATCCTTAAATGCTTGTCTAACTTGCTGGCTGCCAACATAGTCACTGAGGGAGAATCAGGTAAAATATGCTTTGGCTATGACTGTCTGGTTCATAGTAAGAAGAAGACAGCTAGCAGACTGCTGAAAACTCTTCCTTCTGATTGAATGGCAGAAGGCAACACGTAGACTTGAAGGTTACTGTGTTCCTTGAACTACATTTTGTTTATAAAACCTGTAGGCTGCCTCAAATACACACTCACAGTAACTACACACACCTGCCAACAACTCATCTTCGGCCTGTATAGTCTATGAGTGAGAATTCCAATGATGTAGAAGAAAATGACACCCTGAAAGAAATGTGACCTGACTAGTGAGGTTTGTTGGAAAACATGATGATCTGTGTATATGTTTTAGAGAAGTGGCAATTACTTGGGGCTCTTGAGATAGTTCCTTATACATTAAACGGAGATGCATCACTAACTGTTCAGATATTTCTGTGTAAACTAAACAGGAATCCTATACTGGAACACGGGGTCTTAAGTGCTAATTGCTTGGTAAAAGACACAATTTAGTCTCTTCTTCATTTCACACTTCATTATTCCGAAGTGACTGAGCCCTTCTTTAGGACTCAAAGCTTCATTTCCTACCTAGTGTAATATACAAATAGCCACCCAGAGAGAAGCCTTGACTTCTGTTTGAAAGCTGAAGTTGGCATTCAAGAAGTCAGCGTGTTTCATTATAACTAATCAAAGAATGAGTCTGTGGGCTTGAGATAGGTTCCAAAGTTAGCGATGATTTATACAATTCCATCTTTTTCTTACTGTGAATTCAGAAAATGTTGCAAGTATTGCTACTGGTGAAGATGGATCAATTTGGAAGAATTTATTTCCATCAGACACTTGGAAGAAAAGTCCTTTTGGGCTGCTGTTGCTATTTTATAAGAATGGTAACCCATAAAACTATGCCTTCTCATTTCCCCACATTTAGGAAGGAATTACAAAGGAAACTTAAGTTTTGTTTTCTGTTAAATGATGTACAGAACATATCTCTAGATCAATAAAATATGGTGCCACACACCATTAGTGTCATCTGCAAGACTGATTACAGGGATGGTAAAAGAATTTAACACACATACACGCACACACTCACCCATACGTGCTCATGTGTGCATGCACTCACACAGACAGAGCACACGGATAGAAAGGAAGAAATGGGAGGATTTACTGCAATACATTGCATAAGGTACCCTGGGCAAGCTCTGAGACAGAGAAGATCTAGTGTTGTGATGAAGGACAAGTACTTTTTGTAACAGTACAAAGAAAAGTGGCTAGATTATATTGGATGATGCATCTGTGTCATATCTAGATGACTAGTGGACATTTTATTAATTTGCTAAGAAATAAATTGTACTTTTTATTTTCAGCCTAGCCCAATTGTTCCTTCTCCTTCATATTAGTTACCTGTGTACAGACAGTGAGAGTTACTAGGAGCCAGGCTCTAGATAATTTGCTGTAAGACAGAGTGTAACTGGTGATTATTATGCTTATTATGGTTAATGCTGACAAGATAATGGTCCTGCTTGTAGACAGACAGCAGCCTTTTTCTGAACTCCACATGCTCTGATGTTATAATGGCTCAGCAGTGCACTCCATCCAACAGCAGCATCCAGCCAGTCTCTGTATCCTAAAGGCATCATCTTTTAAACCACCAGAATCTCCTGATCACTTATATCTTGGTAACCAAAAAATATCTCAGCAACTTTCCAAAACTCAATTATGATATATAATCTTACCCACAGATATATCTGGGTAAGTATGTTGGCTATTTTCAACTCCTCTATCCAGTTCTAGGCCTCAAGAGCACAGCACTAGAGACTAGGTCCCTCAGACTCTTATCTTCTGGTAGGACTGAGCCGGGGAAGGAAGTATCACAGGAAAAAGGAGACGGAGGCTGGGGGTGGAGACAGACTTCCCTGTTTCTTCCTGGCTAGGCACCCTGACTCAAGTCCTAGTTCAATCCTTCCACAGGGCTCCTTGTGCCAAGCTCTAGATCCCCTGGAATCTTATTTTCTCCCCTTTTTCTGCAATGACAGAAGTGCTTTAACTTCAAAAGAGGACCAGAGAGGATAAAGAACAGGGAAGAAATATGGTAGATCTGCTAGAACCCTTAGAATTACTACTATAGAAGTCTATATGGGATCTTACACACATTCACAGCAATATAAGAGAAAGGAAGCTATAACTTTAAGGTGGAAACAGTTGTCAAAGATCCAGATTTATCATAATAAACAACTACTCTTCATGTTTCTATCTCAGGATTAATTGGAAGCTACTGAACTCTAGACATAGAATAATTTCTATGTAGAAAGGGCATCACATTATCTTCATATTGGAGCTCTGTCAAAGCACAACAATAAAAAGCAGCTTTGAAAATTCCATAGATCTCTTCCACACACAACTGCAAAAAATCTGTATTAAACTACCAGCCACTTACACAGATTTAATATATAAATCACTCCATCACTTGTTTGTTTTCGAGATGGGGCCTCATGTTGTCTACATTAGCTTTAAACTGCTCAAGGTTGGCCTTGAATTCACAATTTTTCTGCTTCCACTTCCTGAGTGCTGAAATTACATGTGTGCACTACTGTCTGGCTATGAATCACTCTCAAATGGTTGGCAGAGTAGATAAATGGATAGACAGTTAATGTGTTTACTTAAAATAAGTTTAAAAGCAAAGATAATCAGACATGGTGATGCAAACCTATAACCCCAGCACTTAGGAGGCTGAAGGATAGCTACAAGTTCAAGATCATACTGGTACATCCCATAAACAAACTACCAAGCAGAGACAGAGGCACAAACTGTATTAATAGGACCAGCACAGTCAAAATGACAACACACCATGCACAAGGTGAAAGGAACCTTAGAAGAACCTGAAGGTGACAAGCAGTGACTGAATAATGACTGAGTCCACTATCTCCAAGAGACAAAATGACTTGGGATGTGGAGTGACAGTGCATCTCCAGGGACAGAGAAGAGGAGTATGTGAGTGACAACCAACAGATACAGTGTTATGGAAACATCTAAAAAGGTCCTAAGGCCTGTGTTGAGACACCAGCTAGAATTCATATATATGACCTGATAGGCTTCCATGGAGTAAGTATGGACCACAGACAAGACTGGCATCAGACGATGTAAGACTACTAAGAGAAAAACCACTTAGGACCTTCTCTTTTGATATATTCAATATAATATCAAGACATGAAAATGAACTCATAGAAAATTTTGTTTACTAACAATTCTACTGCCAAATTAGTCTTTTAAGACTAATATACAGACCTCCTTTCAGACTACAGATTATACCAATGATGACTACAGAACAACTGACAAATTTATCATTGATCTACCAAACTTTACATCATTGGGATAATTTTCTTTGTAAATGTAAATTAGGGAAGTCATGTGTCATTTCAAGTAGAAGGAAGACTAAAAGCGATAAACCAAGCCAGGCATGATCCCAGAGAAGATACAAGAATGATGTTAACCAGCCAAGTGCAAAGGAGCAGCCAAATGATGACAGTTACTTCAAGGCTTAGTATACTAAAAGTTTGTGGATGGGAACAATAAACAAACCAGCTAAGTAAGAATGGCTGAAAGCTGTGCCAGAACAAGTAGCTGTCTTGACGAATAAACAGCTCTGCAACAGTTAGGCTTTCACTGCTAAGCAGAGCAAATTCAGGACCAATGCTTCTTCTAACCTATGGATGCCCTCCCAGGCCTCAAAGATCTAGATCTTGACCTTTCAAAATTCCAGTCTATTAAGAATAGTTTTCCATATACAGAAGGAATTTTTGCGTGTGTGGTAGTATTCAAATTTTAAAATCTTCATTGTTTTTGATTTCCTAAGTGAAGTAAATTATTTCTACATCCCATATATAAAAATCCCCAGAAGTCAAAATTGGGTTCTAGAGGAAGAAGACAGGGAGGTTGCATAGAACACCATTCTCCTGGAAATGCAGTGACAGAATTGGAGAGTGTCAGGGCATGAAAGGTATCTGACTGATCCAATAGAGGGTAAGAGAAAGAAGAAGGGAGAAGAAGAGAGGGAGGAAAGGGGGAAGGAGAAGAGGAGGGGAAGGAGAAGGAGAAGGAGAAAGAGAAGGAGGAGAAGGAGAGGTTTGACTACCTAATGAGTTTCTCAGGGCTAGGAATACAGGTATGCTCAAGCAAGAAACACATATTTTAAAACATTATGCTCAAAAACAGATTTTAAAATATACCATTTTTAATTATTGACTTCACTCTTTTCATATGCTTATTTTTATTAACAAAACCCAACACCTCATTTCTCAGCTCAATGATTGAAAGGCAAGAATAATAAAATCACAAAATCCTTCTAAAGAGGCTGCGTATTTGGTTCAGTTGCAGTGTCTCCACACATGTGTTCAGTGTCTTCCTTTCAGGAGCCCCTTTCCCCTGTCATTTACACAAAATCTGCTAGGCTAATGCTTAATGCTGTCTCTGATGCTGGAAATCTCCTGAGTTGCTAACTCAATGCTATCTTTCCAAGGGAATGCATAGATTTTCATCATATACTTGTTAAGTACAAGAAAGTCTTTAAGAGTCCCACACAACTCTTTAATTATAGTTCTGAATCATGTAATAGGCATGCAGAAGATATTTTTGAATAAAGAGGGCTTTCCTTCTTTTCTCTAATTGCATAATTTTAGCAGCCACCTCCTCCACCTACTTATAACACCATGGCTGCCTTTGTATTTCCTTAGAAGGGGATATTTACCTATTAGACAGTGTGCTGCTTTCCACATGATAAGGTTTCCTTTTCGTTGACCTTGAAGGAGAGCGATCCAAAAGTCTCTGGGTTTGAAATGTAGGGTGATTCAAACACTGCTCTGTCAAATATCTGTCAGCTGGGTCCAACTTCAGTAAATTCTTAGGAAAGAAAAGTATAGGAATAAAGAACAAAGTTGAATTTAAAGTTTTCTAATTACCTTATCTTTTCTTCCTAGAAAAGAAATATGTGGTCACTGCAAAATACCTAGCAACAATAGCTCAAGGAAAGAAAAAAATCATCCAAATAACCCACAATCTCACAATTATAGTCCTCCTGGTAGAAATAATTCTAGCCCTGCTTGTGAATGCCATATATAGTCTTCCTGCTATAATACTTGGCTCATGATATACACTTGATTTTAGATTCCATTCTTTTCACTTATAAAAAACATGTAACTTAAACACTTGAAAATCTTTTTAATAAACATATATTTGTAATATTCATCTTCCTACTGTCTTCAAGATACCCAGTTATTCTCTCTGGAGACAGCTCAGATCACTAGTTCCCTGTGCATTATACATGAGGTATATTATATATACATGAGGTACATTCTGTACATACTTTCATTTGATTCCTTTCATTTTTATCCCAATAGCTGTAAGCATGTAACTATGTATTTAGTTTCCCTTCCACTTAGCATACAATTTTAAGATCATTCCATAAAGTACAGAGCTTTAACTGTGTATACTTTATCCTTTGTTTCCAGAATTCCCAAATGACAAATAGTCACACTGTTTCCTTTTTACAATATGCTTTTTGGGAAGGGTGGGGATTGAAGGCAAGGCCTTGTGCATACTAAGCAAGTGCATTAAAACTAAGCTACATCCTCAGCCTTACATCAAAGCTTTAAATGATTGCGTGGAACCATGTGGTATAGTCTGATTTACTTAGCAAGCATCCTACTACAAGACATTTGAATGATAGCCCCTTTTCACTTATGGTTAATACTATGACAAGAAACACTTGAAATGGAATGGATTCTTGAAGGTGGCATTGGTAGGTATGCAAAGCTTTAAAGAATCTTTCTCCATGCTGCTAAATTAACACTTAGGAAGGTTGTCTCAAATTATACTCTTCTCACAAAGAATAGGAGTCTATCAACAATAGGCAATCTCATTCTTCTTAGTAGTTGCAAATCAGATATTTTAAAAGATGCTAGCTCACAGCTTTTTGTTTAAAATTACGTGTGTGTGTGTGTGTGTGTGTGTGTGAGAGAGAGAGAGAGAGAGAGAGAGAGAGAGAGAGAGAGAGAGAGAGAGAGAGAGAGCATGCAAACCACATGTGTGCAGTTGCCCCTCAGAGGCTGGAAAAGGACACGGATCCCCTGGAACTGAAGTTTCAGTTGATTGTGAGCCGTCCAATATAGGTGCTAGGAAACAAACACAGGTCCACTGCATGAGCAGCAAGTGCCTTTAAACACTGAGTTATTGTTCCAGCCCCTCTTACAGATGTTTTACCCCCTATTTTTGGCTGTTAGCAAGGCTGAATACTTTTACATGCTTATCAGTTACTTAAATATTCTCGTTATTCATTTTCCTGTTTCTGTAGCCATCCTTCCTTCTAAGTGTTCTTTGTTCATTAAGACACTAACCCTCTGTTTTATGTTGAAGGCACTGGAATTTTCACAACTGAAATGTTTTCACCCAAGATTATTTATCTTAGCTGGGCAGGATTTTTTATTTTGATTTATAAAATGATCAAGTATCTAAAAAATAACCAACAAACGCTAACACAGCATAATAAAGTACTGAAATTCATTCTTCTGGGTATTTGTTATTTTCTCTCAGAAAAAGGAAGAAGGGTAAAATTCTAACATTCACAAATTCACTTCTAGTTCAGTTTTGTCTTATCCATAACTAATACCTTTTATACAAAATTTTATTTTAGAAACAATCTTATTTTACATATCAATCCTCCCATTCCCTCACCCTCCAATCCTCCCATGCCCCTCCAAACCACCCCCACCCACTCCCCAAGGATAGTGAGGCTTTCCATGGGGGATCATCAAATTCTGTCACAACATTTGTGGGAGGGCCTAGGCCCTCTTTCGTGTATCTGGGCTGCAATAGTATCTCTCTATAGGGAGTGGGCTCCCAAAGTCCATTTGTGCACTAGGGATAAACACTGGCTACACTGTTAGAGGTTCCATAGACCCATAACTAATGTTTTTAGTTAACTACTGAGAGCAAATTTGCTTCCACTAAGTCAGACTTCAATTTCAACCTAGTACCACAGAACATTTCAGCTCTGACCCTACCAGATATTGACATATTTATTTTGATCCAAAGATTCCAATTATTGAAACTCAACCACTAATTTCATGCAAGAGAATTTATATATTTATATTCATATTAATTCAGACACAATTGCAAACTTATTTCAATTATTTTTCCCCTTATTACAGAGCAAAAACTGTGATGGTTTTAACTAGTATTTGCAAAAGCTACCACTAAAATGGTTTCAAATATAAGATGCTCATTAAAAAGAAAATCAGCCCCTAAGAAGTCTTTTTAAATTCAAAACATCTATGATGTTTCATAAGTGTTGCTGCTGTTTTAACTTCTTCAGTATCATGTAGAAGTTACTATACACACAAAAGCTATATTCATATGCTATGAGTATAATTACTTTAAAGCATGAAGACCATATAAGGAAAGTATGAAATTTACCTAGCTAACAGTTTAAAAACTTTAGCATGTGTGTGTGGGGGAGGCACCATCATTTTTTAAAACTAACATGAGTACAGTTATTGCAGTTATCTTTAAAATTATTAAGGGCATGGGTGTGCATTAATTTAATGATTGTATCTCTACTAAAATAGCAGCTACAAAGGGGTACAAGATGAGATAAACATTTTAAGTATTAGATGTGGACATAATTAACATACATTTAGGGAGCAGCAAAGAGACTAACTAAAAGGACAATGGAAGCTTTACATTTTTAAAAGAATCGTGGTGTGCGTGTGTGTATGTGTGTGTGTGTGTGTAATTCAATAATAGTTAGATAATTTTAATCAGTGACAGAAATAAAAGTTATGGTTTCTGAGTGGGCCAGAAAGTAAGGCCTAGGAAGGATCCAAAGGAGGCTTCTAGAATATTGACTAAGTTTCTATGTCTCAATCCATGTAAGGTAACAAAAATATGTTTACATTTATAAAAACTCAGAGATGTAGATATAATTTGTGTACTTCTGAATGTGTAGTACATGTGTGCATGTGTGCGCTTTGCTTGAATGTGTGTCTATACACTTATTCACATATTGTCTGAATGGTCAGAAAAGGGCATCTGATCCTCCAGAACTGGAGTTAAAAATGGTTGTGAGCTGCTATGTGAATGCTGGAAACTGAACCTGGGTCCTCTGGAAGAGTAGTCAGTGCACTGAGCCATCTCTCCAGGCTCCTGAATTTGTATTTCAATAAAAGCACTTGCTTACTTTTAGAGAACAGTGACAATAAACACATTAAATAATAGGAATTGGAATGTTTACTTTCCAAGCCCTTTCCTCCCTCCAAACTCTTCCATATGGCCCTCTCCACTTTCCTTTAAATTCATGACCTCTTTTTCTCAGTAATCATCATTGCATTTTCAACTAAAGAAAAAAAGACAAAAGCTGGGAAACATAAAATTGTTTTTAATTCAATTTTTCTACTCTGTTATATTTATATTTTAAAAGTTAGTGAATGAGTAAAGCCCAAATTGACAAGTATTGGCTACATGAAAGAAGGTATTGGCAAAACCCAAATGATTTACCTAATGATTTATGTCTAATTAAATAGAGTGTTGAGGGTTCATTAGAAAAAATAGCAGTTCTCAATCTGTGTTAACATCAGTGCTTTATTAGAGTTTCATGCAACACAGTATTTGGTATTTAATTAAATTTGGGAAATGCTGAGACAGAAATGCTTTACTGTGAGATTTCTGAAATCCATTATAGGTCAATGAATGCTGTGTATCTCTAGAAAGGTTGCATGGTATGTGGCATCTCCCAAATGCCAGAGCCCCTCCTCCACATATTCCCCACACCTACTTACACTGCTCCCTGGGACAGAGGCGAACATACCCTAAAGCAAGCAAAGCTCTAAGAACACAGCTCAGCAAAAACAAAACTGATTCATAATCAAGCATTGAAGTTCTTCTCTGAAACAATCAATGATTGCCTGTCCATTTACTTCCTTGAAATGAAAACTGGGAAAATGTGAAAAATAGTTTTTACTCAAGGGACTATGGTCTACTGAGGTGGAAAAATCTTTGTTTGCTTGCTTATTTTTAAGACAGGGTCTTTGTAACTCAAGTTAGCCTCAAACTTAGAATGGTCCTCCTGTCTCACCCTCCCAAATTCTGACACTACAAGCATGTGCTACCATGGCCAGCAAGAAATCTTTAACAAATAATTTTGGAGTTGGAGAGGTGGCTCAGTGGTTAACAGCATTGGCTCCTCTTCCAGAAGACCTGGATTTGATTCCTAGCACCCACATGGCAGCTCACAGAAGCCTATAACTCCATTTCCAAGAGATCTGATGCCTTCTTTTGGCCTCTGTAGGCACTGCATGACATGATGTCAACACAGACATGCAGACAAAACACATACCCAATAAAAATTAATCTTAAAAAAAGAGTTTTGAGGATGTTTTCAGTAGTTTGGAGTAGGCTGTCTTTTGACAGGAGGAACACTCAGGTCATGACGTTAGCAGTCATCCTGATACATCTAAAGAAAAGTTAGAAAGAGCAATCTAACTAGGGGAGAAGAGGCCCAGTCAGAGGAAACAAAAGAATTAGATTCATCAATTAAATCTGCATAAACCATGAGTAGCCTTCAATGTTGTATAAAAGTAATTGTAGAATTTTTGTCTTATAACATTCACTTTATGATTTGTTTTAAAATGTAAGTATGAGTAGTTCTTGAGTGACAACAGACTTTCACTATTCTGCCCATTTTAGTAAAGTAATTTAGGGATTACATGCTCCTCTCTAGATGGACTGAGACAACACCAGATTCCTGTTGCAATTACAAATAAATTACATGCCTTTTAACATAACATACTCCCCATTAATCACCTACTAGCAAAACATTTAATTCATAAAAGCAGGCTATGGTCCCAGGTAGGCAGAGGAGAATCCACAAACCCAAAGAACTTTTATTTTGTAGAAACATACGTTTCTTACCTTCATAAGGTCAAGTAAAACACTATTTAGGATTCCAAGGTATCTTCTTTCTAATGATTGAGGATGGTTAACAGCGGGAAACTGGAAGGACAACACAGCATGAATGTTAGCATTTGGAGGATATGTGTACATACATTTATGTGGGTTACACAAGGCAATGTTTGGACAGAAATCATTGCCCTAGTGTCAATCCAAGTCAAATTACTATTTGTATATCACTTTTTATGTCTATATATTTAGATATGAATTAATAGGACCAAATATTAAATATTGGGAAAACTTACAGGTGAAAGATGATACCTAAAACTAGATAGACAATATTGAAGCTTGCAAAATGAATAAAAGTCTGAGCCTGTATATTTAATAGAATCTTGTCGGCTTATACAGCTTCCTTCTAAAACAATTTATAGACAAACTGTCTGGTTCAATAGACAATTCTCAATACTGACAGACTGGAGAACTAACAGAAGGGCCATGACATGATATCTTGGCCTTTCCACAAGAATGTGTAATTTACTCCTGAAAATGAAGACATAAAAAAGGAAAAAAGGCAGCAAGATGCTAGAACCCAAAAGGCTCCATTTGTGAATGCAGGCACCTGTTCTATTATTGCTTTTAATATACTCTTTAATGATCTATTTTAAAAGTGTAACTGAAGGCAAACACAGGCACTTAGATCATCAAATTCATTTCTAAACAGAGTGAGAGGGGTTGAAGCTTTAGATGCTGTTGTATCCTTTCTTCTACCAATTCACTCTTGGCAATATCTTGAGTGGTACTGAAGCACTTAGTAAGACACTGACAGAACCCAAGCATATACACCTTCCAAATGTTGAGTGCTAGTTTTCTTGTAACATATATTTCCTTCATACCAACATAGGAACATTTAAAAGTATAAACATTCTTAAACATGCAGAATAAATGGAAGAGGGACTAACTATATAGTATAATCAAACAAAATACTAAGAAATATTTATGCTACCATCCCTGTATTGTATTTTGAAGGGCAAGATACACACTTGAAAAAAAGGCATTGATTAACTGTGCATCTGTAAATGAGAGGCAAAAGCCAGGCATAGTGGTGTACACCTGTAGTCTCAGCATTCAAATTGGCTGAGGCAAGAAGATCTTGTGTTCAAGGTCAGCCTGGGATACATAGTGAGAAACTGTGGCTGTAGAAGAACCTGTGGATATCTAGAACTCAACTTTGAAAGAAAGACAGGGAAGTAACGCTGTACATTTTGGAGATGAGGAAAATGATGATCAGAAAGTTCAAATAACTGGTTCAAGGAAAACTACATAATTAATGAACAGAAGTACTATTTGCATCTTAGCCTGTGATCCAAACCCTCATTCTTTCTAAAAAAAAAAGTACCTCTCCCAAGGGAGTTGAAGTTCCTTTTGATGCTACTTAAGCATTAACTATCAGCCTAAAGGGTGGGGTACCTCTCATATCATGATAGAATTCTCTCCATCAGTACATTTTAATAAAGACTTCTCTTCTAAGGTCTATATTATTGTACAACATACCATCTTGTTCTTTCCCCAAGAGTGACATTTCACTGAGAAGACAATTAATTCAGAAAGCTAAAAGGTCTTAGAAAGACCACAATAAACAAAACTGACCAGGACAGGGAGATTGTATCTCCTAGTAATGTCAGGAGCTACATGCATAAAGTCTCACCAACATGACCATCTGAACAAAGAGGATACAAATAGATATGCTAATGTGGACAAGGAAAGTTAACATGGCTTTGATCCTGCACAAGGAACTACAGACAACTAAGGAATGTTGAGAGCAGGAGAAATAGCTTTTTCCAGAGAAGAGCACATAAATTAGTTATATCAGACCAAACTCCGGTCAGCCCTGAAAACATATATATAAGTAACAATGTATAGATCGAGCAGGTTATAAATAAACACACACACACACACACACACACACACACACACACCTACAATTAATGGAAAAAGAGGCCATGAATTTGAAAAGGAAGAAAGGACTAGTACACAGGAGGGTTTGGAAGGAGGGAAGGGGAAATTGACACAATTACATTATAATCTTAAAATACATAAAAAATTAAAATTAAAAAAGACAAGGCAAACTCCCAACTTAAAAATAAAATGCATATTCCGTTGAATGAAATCTGTTATTCTACTATGAGATAATTCAACACAGAGCCAAAGCTGGAACATACAATTTAAAACTATATCCTAGGTTTTTTACTTTCTTAATCATTTGGTTAATAAAATACAAAGTGAGTACCTCTTTACTGAGCACTGCATATACACTATGCCCTGCTCTGGGCCTTTTGTTCATTTGTAGTGCTAGGCTGTGGGCATGGTAGGCAAACACTCTGATGTGTAGAAACACCCTGGCCTTTAGGGCATTTCTCATAGATACTTTCATCATCATCATAACCTACCACTATTTCACATGTGAAGAAAAGAGAGACACAAGAGAATGAAATAGCTTCCGGAAGTTACTGATGGTAGTAAATACGGGCACTCTAATGGTCTGCTTCCACTATGGTGTAATGTAATTATTTTTCCAAATAATGAATATAATTAAAATGGCATATTGTGGATTTTCCAGTCTCTATACAAGTGGATCCAAATGCACATATACTAGATTTGTTACTGGTTTGTTCATGGTTTGCAGCAAATGTAATTCATGGGCACTATGTGTCTACCTATCTATCAGTCTCAAAATATAAAGGACAACTTTTCCCTCAAAAGACATTAAACCTCTAAATTGACTGCAGTAATTTCATTACGACATCATGAACACTTCAGACTAAAATGCAAATATAGTAAAGTCTATAAAAATCAAACTGTCCCAAAAGTAGCAATCTCCTTGAAGGATATTTACAAATGGAGCTGTCACATGCTACCTTGCATTCTATAGACAGTGTTGTTTAGTGAGGAGGTCTATGAACAGACAGGGCCATATACAAAAGAGAAAAAGATGATTTTGTGGGTCCTCTAAATTTGAATGTGACCTCTAATTCAAAAGAGATTTATTCTTCAAAGACCCACCTTAAATTTTAAATCTGCTATAAAATTGTTCTAATGAAATACCACATATGAATTCTAACTTTCCAGAATGTGTGACTTGCTCATGGTCCAAATCACAATGAAATATGTTAGAAGCATAACAATGGAGTGGAATGCAGTGCATTATGCTTTCTTATAAATTTATAGTTTGCTAATTAATTCAGTATGAAATTAATTTTGTGTTTTCCACAAGTACTTTTGGTTTTGTTTTCCTCTATGAAATTCTCATATCTGTGTGGCATGAGCATAGCCTATATAACACCTGCAATGGAGATGTTGAAATCACGAGGGCAAGGTAGTCCTGGTACTTTAATAAGACCCTGTCTCCAAAACTCTAGCTTCTATGAAGAATGAAAAAACAAAACAAAGAACACTATACACCCAAACTCCAGATCGTTCACTCAATCAACAAATGGGTAAATGAACTGAACACATTTCTCAAAAGAATCTACAAAATGCCAATAAAAAGTTCAACAACTTTATCCATGAGCAAACTGCCAATTAAAACCGTTTTGAGATTCTATCATATCTGATTCAAGCTTAAGAAAACAACAGCGAATGCTGGTGAGGATGTGGGGAAAGAAGAACCCATACTTACTGCTAATCAGAATGTAAACTTGTGCAGCTACTATAGAAATTAGTAGGGAGGATCCTCAAAAAAGTGGAAAACTACCATCTGATCTGTCAGCTACAACATTCTTGGATAAATTGCTCAAAAGGAATTGACAATGATACAACACAGAGTTACCAGAATATCTATATTTAATGCAGCACTATTCACAATAGCTAAGATACAGATCCAGCCTAGATGCCTACCAAAGATGAACAGATAAAACATGACATATATGCACAATGGAATCTTATTTGGTCACTAAGAAAACTGAAACCATGTCAGCTGTAGAGAAATGGATGAATGGAAGATAATCATATGGAATAAAATAAGCCATATTCAAGAAAGAAAATATAACCTTTCCTTTCATATGTGGAATGTAGATTTCACTATGAGGCAGAAGAGAGAGGTCTGACAGAGAGGGAAATGAGACAAACCAGGACAGTGGAGAGAGAAAGAATGTATCAGAAAGAATGTATCATGTTTCTTTTCATATGCAGAATTTGGATGTGTGTGTGCATGTGTGCTGCAAGAAGAGGACTATCTGGGGAGTGGTAGGTCAAAAGGGACCAGCAAGAGAGGGGAGGAGGAAGGATGGGGAGGGCAATGAGGGTGATAAATAAGAACAAGAAACAATGATATACATGTGTGAATACAAAGAAAATTATTTTGCATGCAAATAGAAAAAGTAAATTTGGGGGGATAAAGAAAAGAAAATGTCTTAATTCCTTAGTTTCTAAGTTATTGACCAGGTCTAGAAATGTCAAAATCTGCTCACTGTTCAGATTCTGTGGCATAGACCTTCTAACCAGGCCTGTAATAAATCAACTAGCAGACCAAGTTTAATGACATTATGATCCTTCAGCCAACTATTTATTCAACACTATCCAATCTAGGAGATTGCATTTTAGGTGTGCCATTATGAATGGAGCAGTTTCTTTCCTCAAGAAATTCATGAGTCTGGTAAGGTGGCATATTTGTAATGAGTATGCAATGAGTATAACAGAAAAAAATGTGATCAGAGTGCTATAGGAGCTTAAAAAAGCCTAGAAGAATACTCTATAAGGGATTCACAGGTGTCTAGGTCAGTGCTTGGAGCACTAGAGATGTGACGGTGCAGCACTACAGAAGACACATGCCATGCCAAACAAACAGTGGGAGATTCTTGGTGGCCTGAGAACATAGGAAAGAAATCAGGACAGGTGATGATGAGGCTGGAGGGCCTTTAATGCTCCCCCAAAGAGTCTAACTTTTAACAGAAAGCACAGAAAGTTCTAAGCAAAAGGAGACAGATTTAAATGTGTGGTTTGAGAGAAAGCTGGAGACATCAGTTTGAAAATAACTCAAAGCTCAGGTAAGGATGATGAGGTAAATGAAGCATTTGCAGCAGAGAGAAAGGGAATGCAACTGAATTTAAACGCTGATGGCACAGGCACATCCATTGAGGCAGTGAGTGTCTACCACATAAGTGATGGTTAAGTGCTAATTATCAACTTGACAGAAATCTAGAATTTCATGGCAGAGGGGCCTCCAGGCATATCTGTGTAGGTTATCTTGATTACCTCAATTGATGTGGAAAGGTCCACTTTAACTGTGGGCAGGGCCATTCCTGGACTATACAACATGTCGTATATAACTATATAACAAACTATAAACTGAGCAATAGTTTGTCTCTCTCTGCTTCTTGATTGAAGACACAGTGTGACCAGCTCCCTCAAGTTCCTCCAGTTGTGACTTCCCTACTACAATGGAATGTAATAAAAATTCTGAACATTTCAAAATAAACCATCTCTCCCAAAGTTGTTTCTGTCAGGGTATTTTATCACAGCAACAGGAAAAGAAACCAAGACAATGTGTACTAGGTTCTTTGTTTAGTGTTATACAACCTAGTATAACATTAAGCTCTAAACAGATAGCATAGGCAATTTCTGTCCTTGGGAAACTTACAAACAGATGAAATCATTCCATGTAGTCCAGGCATGGTGGCATATGCCTTTAATTCCAGCACTTAGGAGGCAGGGGCAGGTGGATCTCTGTGAGTTCGAAGCCACCCTGGTCTACAAAGTGAGTTGCAGGACATCCAGGGCTACACAGAGAATTCCTGTCTTGAAAAACTTAAAAAACAACTAAAAAAAGAAATAATTCTATGTTATGTTCATAGGTATGATGGGGGAAAAGAAAGGTACTACAGGGGAAACCGTGGAGAATCATTAGAGAGAAGAAAGACTCTTTGGGTTGAAACTACAGAATGAGAAGAGGATATTCAAGGCAAGAATGTTCCCAGAAGAAGAAACAAGTGCTCCCAAGTTCATAAGTACCAGACCCTTGGGATTCCTACAGAGGTCAAAGAATAGGCAAGTGTGGTGAGAATTTGGAGGGAGGCAATGGAGACAGGTATGAGACAAGGTCAGAGAAACAAAGGGCCTCAATCATGCAAGGCCTCACAGGCTATGACAGAGAACAAGGAATGATTCTCAGTGAAAACAAAAATTCACTAATTATGACTATCTCTATTTTATTTGTGAATATAATATTTGCCTTTCTGTTAGACCAAGAGCAGGTCCTATTTATTGTCACATTTTCAGCATCTAGTATGAGAAATGTTCCATAACTGTTAAACTAATTTATTGAGCTACATATTATGTGTAAACTAATCAATGGTCACAATTTGGCTAATACAAGTAAAAATAAAAGGAGGAAAACTAGTCTAAAGTAAATTAGGAACATTTGGAAGAGGAAGTGAAAGGAAAAAGGAGAGAGAGAGGAATGAAAAACTATATACACTTCACTTTGTTCATTTTTTTCCAAGAGTGCTAGTCTCAGTAGGAGCTGGGACTCTGTTATATATTCACATGTGAGCAGTAGTGTTCTCAAACAGAACCTGAGGTCCAGAAAGTCAAAGATAAAAAACAAAATGCTTTACAAATAGCGAGTGACATCATGAAATTTATCACACCACGATAGTCGACTGTTGCTGAGGGAAGAAGAAACAACAAAGGGGACAAAGCTGCTAGTAGGTCACTCATATACACACGGGAAGCACTGACTTGACTCAAGGACAAAAATAATGGAGGGCATGAAGTTTAGAGGGAGATGAGGTAGGGAGACCCTAGGGTGTGTTGGAGGGAAGTAATGGTAGTTGGACATGATTGAAATACATTGTATGAGTATACAATATTTTTAAAGGATAAAAATATTTTAAAAACATAATAGCATGGTTTGAGAATCATACATCTGCACTGGAAAAGAAGATAAAAGAATGCATGATGAAATTGTTTAATTTCCTACAATGACTGCAAATTGATACATTGGCTCAAAGGAGTGCTTAAACTGCTTTTGGGGATAGATGGAAATGAGTCATCTATAAATCACTCGCCATTCTGAGAGGTACCTCTGGCAGTGACATTTTCCTTATTTGGGAAAAGTTCATGGTTTAGAAAATGTTTTTTCATTATATTCTCAGCAAATAAGTCTTGCTCAAATGTAGCAAGTCTAGGAAAATCTGCCCAAGACTCTGACTTCTACAGAGATTTAATGCCCCACTGTCAATGTGCAAGAAATACTCATGGCTATCTTCAAGTCACCAAAAATGCATTCATCTAAGTGGGAGATGCCTAAAATTTTAAATGAAGAAACAGTGTAAGAAAAGTTTGCAATCAAATAATGTACATGCTAAAAAGATTTTGAAAAATCAAACTTTACAGCTTAGAAAAGACATTAGCAGTTCCTGCTTTCCAATTGTGGCCATTTTTAAATTTAACAAATACCATATAGGATTCAGAAATAAAATATTCTAGTGAAAATTAAAAACACTGTGATGAAAAGGGAAGATTGTACAATGTGTAGCTTAGAATTCCATTGTGCAATGAACAGCACATTAAATACTGCCAGATTGATTCCATTTTGGATTTTAGCAAAGCCTCTTACCCGCAGCCCATGGAAACGAGGATTACTATAGAAGAGCTTCATCTGCTCAGATGGAAGTGGTCCTAGCACCTTCTGAATAGTAAAGAGTTGGTCAATTTCACTTTCCCCAGGAAATAAGGGCTGTCCATCACTAAGCTCCCCAAGAATACAGCCCACTGACCACATGTCCACAGACTTTCCATAGGGAGCTCTGAAAAGTAAAAGAAGAGATGGTCTTAGCAACTGAAGATACAAAATAATTTAATAATTCCCAACTTATTTTGGAACAATTCATGATATAAAACATGCATGCATGTACTTAAGGAATTTAAAATTTAAAAGCGTCTCTAGCAAAAGTGAAACTGGAAAGAAAGAATTAGAGCTATCTACATAAAAATTCAGAACACAAGTCCATAACGCACACTCAAAAAGAAATCAATTTAAACACAATTGAGTTAGTATATACTAATTTGAAATCTAGGTATATCTTGAACACAAATGACTTTAATAAACCCTAATGGAGTATACACATTGGGTAAGAACACCTCACTTAGGGAATGTAATGTTCGCAAGAAATGTATTTCCAAACAATTACACTTTAAGCTTTAGTCTGGTAGAACATGTCATTGCCTTAGAATGTGCCATTGCCTTATATATCTTAAACAAATACTGAATGCTATTTAACTTCTGATTGCTTAGTATTATATTTTCCAACAGCTAAGATGAGTTACTTGAATATAACTGTATTTTATATGAGGCATTCTGAAAGCTACTTCTATCAAATAATGTTTTAATATACTTAGGGTTTGTAGCTTTCTTTTAGGACCTAAATCACTAGAGAGATTTTAGAGTTTGCTACAAATGGAGGCCATAAATGAAAATCTAAGGCTCCCCAAAACAGCCTTATAGCTTGGTACTTAAGCCTAAAACAAAATTATTTATGACGGTTTAAATGAAAACTATATATACAGTTTCAAACAAAATAATCCAAATGAAATTCTAGAATGTCATAATGATAATATAAAAATTTAAACTAAAGCACTATTAGCATACAGAATATATTTAGGTTAATATAAGTTACTGTAACAATAACTCAGTATTTCATTAATCTCATTTCCTTCCCCTACACAAAAAATCTAAAGCCATGGGGAAAGATCATTTAGACATTTTTGGTAGCTTTCTGGGCAATTGAGCATATTTAAAAATACTATTTGAGATTTTAAAAACCTGTCTTAACGGTATTAGACTAAGAAACCAATGGGAAAAAACCTCATGCTCGTGACAAGCTATTTTAATCCTATCATCTAATTTGAATACTTTATACTGAAACTATTTTGAAGATCAAGGACAGAGTCCTTGGAATGTGTAAACATGTAGACTCTTAATATAAAACCAAATACCAACCGATTTCAATGAAATTTTTACATAAATAGTATGGAACTTAAACTACAACATAACAATCAATTCAACTGAACTCAAGTTGGCTGTATTGTGCTTATCTACTTTTAGCAACTATTAAATATATCTAAACATAACCTTGGTTTTCCAATGGGTACCATTAGAGAACAAATGCTCTCTAAAGATTCATAATAAAGCTATCCTCACAATACACTCCATGGTCTATTTTATAGACAAAAAAGACATTTTAAAGACTTCTGCCATACATGAGCTCTTGGTTGCAGTTCTAAGAATGATTTACTTCCTACTCTTCATTGGCAAATAGTGTCCTGTAAATTCAAATTACAAAGTCCTCAAAAGACTATAATACAACCCAGTGAGCCACACAGGTTACACAGGAGAAATGCAGATGGAT
The DNA here is from genome assembly GCF_017639785.1 of Mesocricetus auratus. NCBI lineage: Eukaryota > Metazoa > Chordata > Mammalia > Rodentia > Cricetidae > Mesocricetus > Mesocricetus auratus. The sequence goes on along the minus strand of NW_024429188.1, from coordinate 20,039,223 downwards.
ACAAAGAAAAACAACCTTAACTCAAAGATCAGAAATCAGGACAAGAAGCTGGAGAGACGGCCCAGTGCTAAACAAGCATGAGAACATGAGTTTTGATCTCCAGTACCCACATAAACATCTGGGTGTGGCAGTGGATACTTGTAATACCAGCATTGGGAAACAGACAAAAGGATCCTGGGGGCTCACTGGTCAACCAGTCTAGTGAACCAAATGAGCTCCAGGTTCAGCAAAAGACCCTGTCTCAAAGAAATAGTGAGAATAATACAGGAAAATACCCAATGTCAACCTCTTACCTTCCCATATGCATTCATGGTGACATGTGTCACACACACACACACACACACACACACACACATACACACAGAAATCTAAAACTTGGTTCATTCAAATGATGGGACAATATGGTAACTAACCATGATTTTATCTGCAGGATAAAGCAAGCCTTTGATTTAAGAGAATAATTAAGGTTTTTAAAAACATCAATAATATTTATTGACCCCAGATCAGGAATAAATCAGGAATTGCCTCAGTTGGTGGCTGGTAAGCATTAGAAAATGAATAGTTAACATTCAATAAACTCTCAGTGAGCAATACATATAGTCACGAGTGCTATTCAGAAGAACTACTGAAATTTATATTGCTATTACATAAAAGGTATCTTTTAAGAATTAAATTTCTCATATTCCTCCAGATAAAAATATGTTACATGAAAGAAATGTGGTAAAAGCTACAATTTGTTTTGTGTTCATTATTTACCAACATGACTAACTTTATTTGTTAGAGGATGTTTCCTTTCTCTGTTACTGGTTTCCAAAGAAGGAACTATGGCTATGAAAAATGAGAAAATACTACAACTAGAATAGGTAGAATATTAATAATGAGAATATGTGATGGAGACACAGACTTCAAGCTCCTTCTTGGCTGTAAAGTTGAATGCATGCAACAGAAACGTCTTAGAAGATTTTGTGGTATTAACAGATGATGACAGGACACTGAAAGCAGAAAGGTGAGCAAAGTGGATGAATGTAAAGATATGGCTGAAAAGAATCAGTAATGTAGGTCTAATATGAATACCCGTTTATCATCAAAGTTTACATCATTCAAAAGGAAACTGAAAATTGGTTCAGTATTTACCCCATTTCTAGCCAAGGGGCTGAATGTAAACTTAAACATGTGTCTATTGTATTAACAGATAAGCTAGAATGTTAAACCGTCTTCTTGTAAGTCTTTAATACTTCTATTAAGAGTTAGTGGGGCTGGAAAGATGGCTCAGTGGTTAAGAACTGGATGATCTTCCAGAGAATCCAGGTTTGATTCCCAGCACCCACATGACAGCTACAACTGTCTGTAACTCCAGTTCCATGGGTCCCAATGGACATAAAATAAAAAATAATAAATTAATTTAAAGAGTGGTAGAATTTGCTTCTCCATACTTTGATTTAGGGCTCAGTCATGACACTTGCCTTGGTCAATACAGCAAATGACAGGGGCTTGGAAAGCATCTTTGCTTTAGGGCTGAAAATCATGCTACACATAATTCTCCTATCACATTTAGAAATTTAGACTAGCTTACTGAAAGGTAAGTCCTGATGGATACATGATGTTCTGCCAGGGGCTAGGAGAATGGCTCAGTTAGTACAGTGCCTGCCTTGCAAAAACTAAGGACCTGAATTCAGTTTCTAGAATACATATAAAAATGCCAGGCATGCTGGTGCACACTTGTAATCCCAGCACTGGCAAGGCAGAGACAGCAGGATCCCTGGGGTTCACTCTCCAGACAACCTACCCTAACTGACAAATTACAGGCCAGCAAGAGACCTTGACTCACAGAAGTGACTGGATGCCCGAAGAATGATATTCTGTCCTCTATGTGCAAGACATCCCCCTCCACTGACACACACATGTAGAGAAAAACAAAAGGTCTATCAGACACCAGCCAAAGCTCTCTCTAACAACTAACACCCAGTCCATCTGCCAGCCAACAAGCTCCCACCAGAGTGACTCCAAGAGAGTCAAGTCACAGGTACTCAGAACTGTGATGAATAAAATGAAACTTATTTCTCAGCATCAAGTTCTTAGGTCTCTCTGTCTCTGTCTCTCTCTCTCTCTCTCTCTGTCTGTCTCTCAGTGAATATGCAACTGATATATTTAGGTAACCCAAGTTTTTATTTTCCATAAGTGATCCCAATGCATATGATAAAGAAACAATGAATGTGTATAAGCCTATTTAGAAAGGAACTTACCCAAGTAATAGCTCTGGCGACCGGTACCACCTTGTAGCCACATACTCTGTGTAATTTGCATTATTGCCTTCTGAGAGATTCCGAGCAAAACCTGAAAGAATAGCAATTTCCTGTCGGCAAAATAGTTCACCTCTAGTAATACTTCCAAAGAATACCAAAAGAACATAATGACTAATATTAAACGGACTGTTTATTAAGAATCTCTTTATTTGAAATAGTTAATAGTGTTCATATGTTAAAGCACATGATGAATTTGCTATAGGCTCAGTCTTTCCTCCATGCTAAAGAAATCCATGTTTTCAAATTCATCCTGTGATTTTTGTAAGCATTTGAAGCCATACTTTCAAATAGGCTCTCCTAAAATTTTCAATTTAAAATTGAGTGCTCACTAGGCCCAGAAGTCAAAGTCACACAAGCATTAATTCTGCTATGTGAGACCTACATAGTATTGTGTATTTATTGTTGCTGAGCAGTTCCAGTCATTAAGTAAACAATTAGCAGTTGGCACTGATAGAAACAAGTAGGCTGAAAATTACTCTTAGCCCTTGTTGTTGTAGAAACGACTTAGGAGTATCTTAATTACCTTATAGACGCTAGCATTGCTTTTGTTCCTCACTCTTTCCAAAGGTTTAAGAACAAAAAATGAAACAGTAGGATAAATTAATTACTCATCTAACTCACCAAATGCAACACAGTTTCACCACCAGGGGTTATAGAGAATGAAAACATTAAGACTGAAGTAAAAATTAAGGTTCATGTCAGTTTGAGAAGCAAAAATTAGTGTTTCTTAAAGTCAAACAGTAAAAAAGAAATGAAACAATAACAGCAGAAGACAAGGCTCCTAACTTCAGCTAATCAGTTCTTCTTACTGAAGCATTTGCTGAATAACTATGTGCAATTCTGAATGGAACTCTTCAAGTCAGACAAAGGAGTTGCCTCTCTGCTAGGGAAGGCAATTAATTAGGAGGTCCTTGATGGGACCCACAGGCCATAGGATGCCACACAGAGTGCTGTCAGAAGGAACTTCCTGACCACTTTTTAAAGCAATAATGCTAGAGAAACAGTACTCTTTTCCCATTATTAACCGTTCTGCAGGCATTTCTTTTGTATTTATGCCTGTTTTCTAATCTTCAGTCACCTTGAACCTTAATGTAGAATCATAGAGGCATAATAAATAGAGTACAAGGGACAGAGAGTCTGCTGACACCTTGGAAGGTAATCACAATTACAGACAGGAACTCATAAATAGACAATATTCCTGCAAACCAGAGTAGGTCAGAAAAGGGAAGTCAGATCCCCTGGAACTGGAGTTACAGATAGTCCTGAGCTGCTTTGTGGGAATTAGAAATTGAACCCAGATCTTTTTCAAGAGCAAGAAGTGCTTTTAATCGCCGGGCGGTGGTGGCGCACGCCTTTAATCCCAGCACTCAGGAGGCAGAGGCAGGCGGATCTCTGTGAGTTCGAGGCCGGGCTGGACCGATAGCCTCCAAAACAATACAGAGAAACCCTGTCTCGAAAAAAAAAAAGAAGCGCTTTTAATCACTGAGTCATCCCTCCAGCTCCCAATAATATTTTAAAGAGTTTCCATTTTTTACAATGTAGATCAGGTCAAAGGATAATTTCAAAAGCTGACCTCCTGGGGCTAGGAATATGTTCAACTGGTAGTCTATACCTAGCATGGAGGAATCCCTGGGTTCTACCTCCAACATTGCATAAACTGGGTGTGGTGCCACATGATTATAATCCCAAGACTCAAGGTGAAGGCAGATGGATCAGACTTTCAGGGCTGCCCTTAGCTACACAGTGAGCTGAGGTCAGTCTGGGATACATGAGATCCTATTTCATAATAAAATAATAATTTAAGTATTTAAATCAACTGCTGAGTACTAAAGATAACTCAAAAATTTTAGTTGTCTGCTTATTTTTATAGATGCTGCTTTCTGACATTTTATCCAGCCATGACCTAAACATTATTAACTCAGGATTTAAACATTATTAACTCAGGATTTAAAAACTTTTCTAAATTATTTAAAATATTTAACCCCATTTAAAATGGAATTATCCACATGAGAAACAATACATATTTTCACTAGCAATATAATTTTTATAAGTTTTCCTATATATTCGAGAAATAAGAGTAATGTACACAATTACCCATTTCATTAATTAAATATTTAACAGAAGCAAATGGATGTGTTCTAAAAATGGCTTTGATCTTATAGATACAATGACTATATGCATAATATACATAAGTGTGAATACATATGGGCATGTATCTAGTGGTTATGACTAAGTGTAGAACAATTTCTATGAATATACAAAGATTTTATTCTATTCTAATAAGGAATCTATATTGATGGTTTAAGGAAAACTAATTCTGGGGTCATTTGGTACATTGCTCTATTTTCATCTTTTTAAAAATTTATTTTACATACCAACCATAGTTTCCCCTCCCTCCTCTCCTCTTGTTCCCCCATACCATCCACTCCTCCTCCATATCCACTTAGATGGGGTAAGGCCTCCCATGGGAATCAACAAAAGCATGGCATATCAAGTTGAGGCAAGACCAAGCTCCTCCCCCTTACATCAAGGCTGAGTGAGGCATCCCAGCATGGGGAATATGTTCCCAAAAGCCAGTTCATGAATCAGGGACAAGTCCTTGTTCCACTGCTAGGGGCCCCACAAAAGACCAAGCTATATAACTGTCACCCAGATGCAGAGGGCCTAGGTCTGTCCAATGCCAGCTCCCTAGCTATTGGTACATTACTCTTATATGACTCACAAATATTTGCTTCAAACTAATTTCCATTAAACAAATAACAACATAATTTATTAAAATTGTAGACAATATGCCATACAAGAAAGAGAAAGTAAAGCCATTCTAGTCATTAACTGTCAGCATATGACCCAAATGAATACTTTTCTACTAATTTTAATCAAAATATAAGATTACTTTTAACATACCTTTAAAAGTTACCCATGTAGCACATTAAATTAACCCTGTCAATATTGAGGCTCAATTTCTTTTTAACTCACCAAAATCACATAATTTCAGGACATCATTGTGGCTGATTAAGAGATTTTCAGGCTTTATATCTAGAATACCAAGATTAAAAACCAGTAAGTAAAAATGTTTTATTTTCTACTGATTGACACTTACAGTGCTACAATGGCATCTATTTAAAATCATCCAAGCAGGATTAGAAAGCTGGGCAATGTAAAGAAGAGGAAGACAATGCTGCTACAAAAAAGTTAGAATTAATTTCTTTTGAAGAGACATGCAGACCACAATTACCAAGAAGACCCCTAAAAATAAAAAAAAAAAAAAAACTTATCTCTCTCCCTTTTTCTGCTCGGGATTGAACCTAGAGCCTAAAGCATGTTGAGAAAACACCTTAATTCTGTAAGGAATTTTAAAATGGTTAACTTTAGGCTAATATAGTTAATGGAACTATTTTTGCTTAAAAAATGTAACAATCCTAATTTGTGGAGATTGAACCTAAAATGTTTAAATCTCCATGTTATCTTAAAAAATATACATACCAGTAGTTCAACAGTATAACATTTATTGGAGGAAATCTATAAAAAAGGTTGGCTGTATACTTCCTATATTCACATACCTATTTAGCTTTTCCATGTGGTTCACAACTAACAGTCAACATTTCAATTCTTTCCCCAATACATCATGTAAAGTTGTGATAGGAGTTGAAGAGCAGAAAATTTCAGAAAATGATGTTGAGCTATCCTACTGAGAGGCATCTTACAATTTTATTTTTTGGCATAGGGTCTCATGTATCTCAGACTGGCCTCCAACTCCTATGTAGTCAAAGATGACATTGAATTCCCAATCCTGTGTCTACTTCCCAAATGCTGAGAATACAGGCATATACTGCCATGCCCAGCTACAACTTTGTTTTTAGAGTACAGTAGTTACCATTTATATTACATGGTAGAGGTGAAAATGAGGTGAGGACACAGGTAGTGGAGTGTAAAGATTTCCCAATCATGGAATTGTTTGTTTTCCAATCCTGGAGATCAAAGCAAAGTACGCATGCTAGTCAAGAGGCACTCTACCATTTACAGCCCCAGCTCAGAACTGCATTTCCTGCCAGTTAATCAAATCACAGTCCTATAATGGAAATACACTTCATTCAGTTCTTCATTACATACTAAGTGCAACACAGGCTGTTTTTAGAACCATTACCTAAGACACTAGATGGTCAGTTGACTAGGGGATTTATTCACAACATACAATCTTGATAACAGGGTAACTACTATAATAGTCACATAGTAGAAGTTAATAATTTTCATAATACCTTTCAGCTACTTTTAAAAGTAAGACTACTTTAAATGTGATTATTCTTCCACATTTGTACAGATAAATTGGTATACTACTAATAATAAGACAAGAAGTAGATATGTCAACATTTTCTGATGACAATTTTAGCTTCATTATTATCAAATTGTATGTCATTGCTGTAAACTTTCCAGTGTAAGATTATTAGAAAACAGGTATTAGACAAAATGCCATCAAGCAAATAATTTTCCTCATTGCTGAAATCACTGACTTTGTGGTGCTAAAGAAAAAGTGATATAGTTTAGAGAAGTATAATTATGGCCCATACAAGACCAATTATACCTTCAACCTAGAGACAAGGGGCACTTTCTATCAACAGGGAGCAGAAATCAGGAGGTGAAAATATATACTAGATCTAAGACAGAATGAAAAGAAAGTTATACTGGAGGGTCAGTGACTGAAGACCACGTATACAGCCTACTTTAGAGTTGGTTTACATTCTCTAGTCTATCTGTAAGACACAAAGTTATGGAAATTTTCCATCTGCCTCTCAGTTCCACCCAGAATAAGCTTCAAAATTTGCATCTGCTGACTCATTAGTATTGCCACAGTCACAGCAGGCTTGGCTATACAACTAGAGATAGCACCACAATATCCAAATAAACCTGTATGCTACCCTTCGGTGGGTATACAGGGAGATTTGAAGAGCAAAGTGCTTCCCATATCTTTACTTATAACATATGCTTATCTTAAATAGAAATATTCTTAAAACCATAAATCTTTAACTTTAGCTGATTTATTTAGTATTTTTCATTTCAAAAGTCCTACACTCACCTCTATGGACAATGTCGTTCTTGTGGCACCAGTGAATAGCTTTGATTAGTTGGTAGATGTAGCTTTTCACTTTTTCAGGTGGAACCCCATTTGGCATTTCTTCCAGCAACTCAAGCATATTCTAAAAGTAAATACAGAGCCATTCATCTTCAAAATTAGGCAAGCCTATCAATTATGTACTAATAATAATCTATAGCACCTTAGATAAGGATTCATCCAATATATAGCATTCAGTTCTTTTTTGCATTTAACATACAACTTAGTTTGTGGTAGACCAGGATGGTGCATTAAAATAAGTTTTCCTTTAAGATAAATTACATTCTTTACTCCTTACCACTGCCTCTAATATTGAGAGGGGGAGTGAGAGAGAGGAAGGTGGGAGAAAGAGAGAGAGAAGAATTATTAGATTTGCATATTTGGTACAAAAATTGAAACAGTCTAGAAAATACCATTGAGTGCCAATGGATATGATATCTCAGTAGGTGAAGACACCTGATGCCTAATTGATGGAAATGTGACAACTTGAATTTGATCCTGAAACTCAAGTAAACGTGGAAGGTGACAACTAACTCCACAAAACTGTCCTTGGGCCTCTACATGTGCACGGTTGCAACCCCTCATATACATAAATGAAATAAATACTTTAAAGGAGAAAATATTGTTAAAGTAACACATAAATCCCCCAAAATTCAAAACTGTCAATCTGGACTCAGAGACTATTTTGTATAAATTCATGCAAAATTTTCTGGTAAGTCAGGTTTTGTGGTGCATGTCTATCACCCCAGCACTTAGACGATATTACATAGTGAGGACCCTGTCTCCAAAAACAACAGAACTGCTAAGCCACAACTTCATTTAGCCAGTTGACATTATATTATCACATTATCCAAAGAGTCTCCATCTCTTCTGCAAAACACTATCAATAGGGCTCACAGTACAACCGTAGCTTACTGTTGGGAGGTACCCATACAGAGAAGCAGTTTACAAAGGGTAACCTGGGGATACACAGAGGCTCAGATGCTGCTCCTAGGCTCAGGAGTCACGTCATCTTTATCACAATGCTCAGATGTTTGCCCTTTTCACTATTGGCATGTACACTGATGGTACACAGCAACAAGAAGTAAGTTGCTGGAACATTAATAGGAATGAAGGCAATGAAATTTTCAATTCAACTGGTCCTTGCCATTCCATTAAATAAAGAACAAAATAGCAGTTAGCTAAAGATGCCCTTGAGTAAGCAGTAGAAAAGCATTGCTTTTGTGAAATTTTATTATACATGTTGTAATAGTGAAGTTTTGATTGTCAAGTTAAAATGATGAGAAGGGAGTCTCAATGAGGGATTGCCTAGATTTGGATGGCCTGTGAGCAGGTCTGTAGGGGATTGTCATGACTGCTTTCATTGATGTGGAAAGACCCAGCTTGAATGTGTATAGCACTATTCCTGGGTTTGGGGCTCTGAACTGTAAAAAAAAAAAAAGTACAGAAAGCTAGCTTAGCACTTAACTATGCATTAGAAAGCATGAATTCATTTTTTTCTACTCCTGATTGTGGATATGATATGACTAGCTGCTTCAAGCTCTTGTCGCTGTGACTTCCCTCCACTGACAGAATATAACCTGGACTTCTGTGTTAAAATAAACCTCTTTCTCCTCTAAGTTGCTTTCTTCAGGATATGTTGCCACAGCAACATAAATGAAACTAGGACACATGTCTTTGAAAAATCTACACATCAACTGAAGAATCTATATAGAGCACTTCTGCTGCACACATGCCAATGGAACCATGGTTGTCCTCATTGGGGGCTGAGATGCATCTGAACCATGGCTGTCCCCACTGGGTGTTGAGATGCATCTGCACATGGCCATCCTCACTGGGTGCTGAGATGCATCTGCACATGGCTGTCCTCCCTGGGTGCTGAGGTGTATCAGAACATGGCTGTCCTCACTTGGTGCTTAAGTGCAGGCTACACTAGACATTTTTGTGCATTTCTATCTTAAAGAACAACTGAGGTACAAGCCATTTGTGTCAACATTATGGGGTTTGCTGTTATTTGTTGTTTTATTTTTGTATTGCTAGCTAAGCACTCTGCCACTGAGCTACAACTCTAGCCCCAAACAAATATTTTTACATTGCTCAACTTTGTCTAATATGAGAAACACTGCTAATAGTGACAAAACCCACATAAAAGTTGTGAAGACTCTCAACAATCTTAACATAATTAAATATCATTAACATAACCACTGAAATAATGTTTCTTTAAAAGGAGAGTTGCTGCACATATGAAAATCATGTTTAATAGTTTGGAAATACCTAACAAAGGAGAGCCACAGAATGCATTACTGTCTAGTCAGTGGTGACAGACATGCATAAAGCATAGGTAAGGAACAGGTGCTGGCAACCGATAATCATAAAAACTGACAGGTTCTGCACAGAGATTGCTTTCTAGTTTTTTGAGCCTTTGCTTCCATTTAAAGATGCATTTATGGGCATGTTGTATGCAACAAAGACCAACGAGAACTTTAATCAGAAGATAAATATGCAAAATACCTCACCCTACCTCTATAGAGGATTCAATATATATTTATGGTTTCGGTAAAATATCTAAAGGATGTTTGCAGCTTTTTAAACATCTCTATGTGAATTGCCTTTTCCCAATGAACAAATACATAAGAGATGCCAAGAATAAGGAAGCACAGGAAGGCTGAATAGTACAAAAAAGATGTTTATCTCTCAGTTTGTATTTTATTCAAGGTTCCTAAGCAGCAGAGATACTATCATTCTCCACAGCCATTTTTCCTTACTCTATAGGGAATACAATTTTCAACCACAGACTTAGATACTCTGAATGACAAGTATATTTCCTCTCTGCCTTGCAGTAAGTGTGACCATGTAACTATATACTAGCTAACAGGATGTGACACTAAAGACAAGGGAGCGGAGCTGCCCTTAAGTCCTATGTTATCTCCCATTGCATATGTTTGTGAGAAAGAGATTCTCATTTTGTTTAAGGCATTGTAATTGTGCGTTTCAGCCAACAGCTACCTATCCGGTTTGAGCATCTTTCTCTTTATGCTCCTGAGAATCACTGTAGGCTTCCAGGCACTGTCACTGATGGACAGGCATAATGGTTAATAGGGGCAGGTCTCAGTGTCAGAAGGTTGCAATACTGGTCGCAACACAGTCACTTGGGAGCAAAGAGATCTTAGGCATTTCAAATTGCTTCTCTCAGAGAGAAACAGATATGTAGAAGAGATATCTCTATTTGATAAACTAAATTGTTATTTATCATAAACTACTTCCATGAATACAACAGAAATAGAAAGAGCGACTGAAATACTGAATGTGTCAAATTTTTATTATTATTTGGCAGTGAAAGCTAAAAACTGCACAAGCATTTGTGATAACTAGAAAATAAACAATCTATTTTTCTATAATCCTAGTACAGCGATATTTTTCTTAAAACAAATAATTTTTAGTTTTATTTTGATAGGGAAATACCAAAACTAACACAGAAAAAGAGATTTGGGGAAAACAACATATAATAACTGGTATAAGAAGACAGAGCCTTCACTGGGTATATTAACCATACTTACGGGTGGCCAGCAATAGATGGTCAACAAAATAAACTCAATGATATTTTTGTAAACTTTTTGTTTCATAATGCTTTGTTTGTCTATTCTTTGTCTTACTAGTCACTTGTTGTATATTGTGGTTTCCAATTTTATGTTTTTGTGAGGTCTTATTTTTGTGTATGTGTGTATGCACATTTCTTCTTTTTTAATTCTATTTTTATTGTTATCATTGCCTGTTTGTTTTCTAAAGAGAAAGAGAAAGAAGGGGCATCGAGTTGGGTGAACCAGGAGATGGGAAAGAGTTAGGAGGAGTTGGGGGAGGGAAAACCCATGATCAAAACATTTATGAAAAACTTATTTTCCATAAATATATATAAATAAGATGAGAGTCTTGTATATTTTAAATTTTGCTAATATTTTATATGGTTTACTTAAAAAAGTACTTTGTAAATGCTGAACTCAAAGTCACATTACCAGGTCAGGTCTTAAAAACATTGCTTTCTTGTCACTTACATCATAATAAGCATCAGGGAATTGACCTAACAGAAAACAGCAGCCTCTCCAGTTTTAATTTGTGTTAGGTAACAGTCCATGAAATCATTAGAAGCCACCTATTCACATAGCAACAAAACCTTCAACAGGCTCCTGTGCTTCCGGTTTCTCCTACTGTAATCAGCTGAAACCAACTGCTCAATCGTTTTTCTCTAAGAAATTCGGAGACAGCTAACCTTTTGCCCTTACGTCACAATATTAAAGCATTTATTAATGAGTTACCTTCTTTACAAAGTGCTACTAGTGATCTTAACAGAAGTTTCAGGCCTCACCTTACAATTCCCTCAAGAAAGCCAGAGTATGGGCAGTTCAGAAAAAAACTGTCTCTGATTTGGTCATTCATCATCCTAGGTCTGACTGAAGGACCCAGCTCCTGCTTGAATGGATCTGGTGTAGGCCTCTACCATCCTTTATTAGACTGTCCATTTACCCGATTCTTCCACAGAGCTTTTGTTCATGTTTCATTGAAATAAAACTAATCTGAAAACCACTTGGTGTACATAGACTATAAGACTTCAGGAGCCATACCACTATGCTGTTTAAACTTAGGATCATCTGAATGTTTCTACATTGTACAAAATTCCAGATCTATTTCAAGACATCTAGTGACTGTGGGAGATATTCTCATTTTTTTTGGTTTTTTTTTTTTCGAGACAGGGTTTCTCTGTATTGTTTTGGAGCCTGTCCTGGAACTCGCTCAGTAGACCAGGCTTGGTCTCAAACTCACAGAGATCCACCTGCCTCTGCCTCCCGAGTGCTGGGATTAAAGGCGTGTGCCACCACTGCCTGGCGATATTCTCATTTTTAAGACCCTCAGATTATGAATCCACTGATAGGTCATACTAAGTAACACTACTTTCTTCAATAGTGTCAAAAACAAATAAACAAAAATAACGCGAATCTGTATACTGGAGATTCATGACTTACTTTCTCAACATATTCAAACACCAGATAGAGTTTCCCTCTCCGACGAAAGGCCTCCTTCAGCTCCACGATGTTTTCCTGCTTGAGAGTGCGGAGCATTTTAAGCTCTCGTAAAGTCGTTTCCTTGACTTCTTCATTTTCTAGATTCCAGGCAATGGTGAAGAGAAAATACGTTAAAGCTTTCAAAACTACCATTCAAAGTATTTTAAGAGCACTGCCAACATCTTCTACTTAAGAAGTCCACAGATAGAACATCAACACATTTTCTTGGTGCGAGAAAGAAAGTGAGAAACTTAAAGAAAAGGCTGAGCTGGATCTGGTGGTGCACACTTATAGCCCCAGCACTTAGGAAGCTGAGACTGGAGGACAGTAAATTCCAGCCCAGCCTGGGCTATGAGGTACCAAAGAAGCCCCAAACAAAATGAACAACAAAGAAAAGGCTTCTTCAAACAGCTCAAACCCATTTTTGCTTGTATTTTCTTTATGTTATACCAAACCATAGATTTATAGATGTAGCATGTGAATTCATCATCATTTTAGCCCTAACATTCTGTATCGGGGAAGAAAATGTTTAAAGGGGTTCTGAGAATCAGCCTCATCAATGTACAGAGGAGACTCTGTGTCCAGTACGTATAGCACTTGATGTCTTATGTTTGGCTTCAAGTTTTAGCTTAAAAGAGCATCTTATTCTCCAGGCTGCTTGTGAATCACCTCAGTGAGCACAGGTTGTGCATCAGACATTCATGACGCAGTTCAGGGCCAAATCACAGGGAATTCTTAAGAGTGTCTATTTCTCTGAACAGCAGCTGCTGTGGGTTCCTGCTGCCTTCCCATGGCATATCCATCTGTACATCCCAGATGGTGTAGCTGTTCTGGGATGGAGAACTTATGTTGTACCAGTACCTGCCCTTCCATACTATCAACTTTCACTTGTGATAACCTCCAGACATGGAGGAAGGACAGAAGCCATGTTAGTGGTAATGGATTAATGGGCAGACAAACAAGAACCTAATATTTCACTTTTAAAAAGTGCTTATGATAGCTTCAGAGGTGACTGGGAAATTCTAAGTAGTGTGATTTCAATAATTATGTTCAAGAATACAGGTTCCTAATCCCCAAGTCCCTAGTTGGAAAACTGAACCTGTTTTAAGTTTGTGACAAATTCATTCGGAGGCAAAATGAAATTGATATGAGATTCTTTATGGTCTTTGTGTAACCCACTTAATATTGATATTCATAGTCTATGCTATAGAAATATGACTTGATTACAGGGTGCTATATAACATGCCATATTACCACTCTAAAACTTTGGAATTATAAATTCAAAAACTCATTTAGCTTCAAGGCTTTGGCTAAAGGCCAGAATCCAGACTTGCGAGATTATGTTGTGGGGACCTCAATGTCAAGCATGTCTTTCAGTCTGAAGAGAAAGAAACTGAAATTCTGGGGCAGGGACAGGAAAACCTATGGCTTTCAGGAAGGCACGCTGTGTACACAAGACACCCAAGAGGAAAAAAGCTGACTGGGGGCTGAGATGGGGAAAGGGAAAGATTCCAAATGCACAGTGAAATACTTATTATCTGATTTTTTTGTTCAGCTTCCTCATTCAGCCCTTCTCCAAAATGAGTTTAAAGAAGAGGCTAGTTAAAAAAAAGAGGCTGGTAGAAACAGCTTTGTGGAATTGCTGAATCCGTGACAACCAGGAAACAAAAAGTCAATACTTCTCTGTGCCTGGTTATATAAGTTAGGTACTCTTTAGCTAGAAAACGGTTGGAGATTGCTGGAACAGGTTAGTAAAGGACATGGATGATGCCTGTGCAGTTAGGAAGCAGCAGCAGAGAAGGCTAACAGTAGCAGAAGCCGTGACCCATCCCCGAGTGAGGGAGAAGAACTGGACAGTGAATCCCACATGGCTGGAAGAATGGGAGACATGGAACTGGGGACTTGCTGAATTTGTGAAGGGACAAAGGACTAGTCAGTGATCTTCATTACTTCCGAGTACTAGAGCGACCCCAGCTACTAAGGCCTGGGGACAACCACCAGCCTCCACAAGAAACTTTATCAGGATCTCCAATTTCATATCCCCCACATCTTAGTCTTTTAGTTGCCCAAAGAGTTCTAACCTTAGTCAGCACTGGGCTGTTTCACCTGTTTTCTAGGCCCATAATGTTCAGTCTTCTACCCTGGCTCTTGGCAGCACTGGTTCTTTCAGGATTCTTAGTAAAATTTCACTCCTCAAGGGGATTCCCCAGATCCTAAAGTAGGATGACTCCTCATGCTACCATTCCATATTGGTATATGCAGGGCTTTCTTCTCACAGAACAGCTTATCATGTTTCTTGATACAAGTAGAGTGTCCCTGACCTGGAATGTTTAGGACCAAGAAGTATTTCAAATTTTATATATTTTTGACGTGTGTGTGTGTGTGTGTGTGTGTGTGTGTTGAGATCTCTTGAGATTTGAACTCGATTTCCAATGCAAAGTTCATTTGCCTTTCATCTATCTATATCCTGAAGACAACTTTATACCATGTTTACAGTGTGCTTTTGTTTTGACTCCAACATATCACATGAGGTCAAGTATGAAATTTCCCACTTATAGCATAAGACAAGCACTCAGTGAGTTGTACATTTGAAAATATTTCACATTTTGAACTTTGGGACTGAGGCTGCTCAACATACTACCTATTGCTTACTGATTAAGCTCTTCTGTTTAATATGCACCCACCTTTGCAGAACTATGAACAATGAGAGCCTCCTATTAGAGATGCTCAAGCTGGGCCTGTGAGGAGATCTTCGTGCATATATGCCTAGCTGTCCCTGACTTCAGATATAGGAAATAGAAGAAGGAAGGGCTAGTCAACAATTAAATACTCTGCCCCCTCAATTTTGAGTAGAGTGCTTTCACCTTTTCTTTTGAGGACTTTGAAAGGGCTGCTTGTGAGATAATATAGAAGACAGAATTTATATTCCCTTACTCCACTCTGACCCTGATTTTTCCTAGAATATGTAAAAAGGGACTCCAGAAAACTAATAGCACTTAGGGTCAACAGTGTGTATGTCTGTATACAAAATCCTTAAGAGGATCAATAAGCTATACTGGAGCTGAGTACAAAGTTACTAAGTAAACAGAGCCGGTATTTCTTCCCTAGTCAAATGCTTGGGAACTCTTGGCATTTAAAAAGCAGGCAAAAAGAGGGTTCTATGCACTATTATGAATTTGGTGCAGTTTCATTGTGCTAATAGAAAAAGTGACTGTGGAATATCCAAATTAAAATAGCAATGACAGAAGAAACATTGGAATAGAATTATGGAGATCTAGATTTAGTTCTGCCTTTTAAGCAATTTATGCTGTAACACGCAACTATGGGCAAGGCTCTTACATTCTCATCAGTAAATAAATCTAGTACTTTGTGAGTTTTTTCATTAAAGTATTTCTGAGTATAGACTTTTTCATCAGAAACAAATCTAACAATCTGTGTTTTTTATTCAAGTTTTTCTTATTATTTTTGGTTGTGAGCCTAGCCTTTAACAACTGAGCCATCTCTCCAGCCACAGCCTTTCTGATGATAAACCTCACTGAATTTTAGTAATTTATAAATACATCATTCATTTGTACTTTCTCCACCTAAGTGGAGTTATAAAAAGATAAGGGTTATATCCTGAAAGCATATAAAGACTATAAAGAGAGAAAGAAGTTAAATCATTTTTCAAAAAGAAGCACAAACTAACCCAGGCTTGGTGGCACAAGCTTGTAATCCTGGGTACTTGGAAGGCTAAAACAGGAGAATTCCAAGTTTAAGGCCAATATGGGCAACTTCCTGAGACCTTGTCTCTAAGCAAATAAATAAATAAATAAATAAATAAATAAATAAATAAATAAATGCCTGGATATAGTTTCGTGATATGGCTTTCTGAGCATGAGCAAGCCCTTAGTTCAAATATTTGTACTAACACACTAGCACACACACACACACACAGAGAAAGAGAAAGAGAGAGAGGGAGAGAGAGAGAGAGAGAGAGAGAGAGAGAGAGAGAGAGAGAGAGAGAGAGAGAGAGAGAGAGTGAAGAGAGAGAGATGGGGTGGGGATGCACATGCGAACATCACTTACGGTGTAATGTGCAAAAATAACCTCATTTGAGCTGCCCTTTAAGGAGATGAGGCTCCTTTATGCCAGCCATAAGGAAGCAGCCAAGCATTAGACTGTAATGACTGGGAAAAGGCAGGAAATGGAATTATTAATTCCCAAAATGCAAGCAAACTATGCACTTGTCATTATTTGGAATGTCCTATAATTTTGTTTCTGTGAGTACTTTTAAGATTTCTAGCCTGCTCTACACTTGATAGTGAAAATTGTGGTACTAAATGATGAGATGATGAAGAAAGTTAATGCACACTCCACTGACACATGCCCTTCTTCTAAAACAAGCAAAAAGTAGCAAAGCATTAAAAATCACAGCACAATCCATGAAAAACATCCCCAAATCACCACTAGCTAAGATAATTCTTATGTGCTATGTATGCTATTTTCTCCAGTTTATAAATAAAGAATTGAACGCTAAAAAGGATAACTAACTTTCTAGGGTACATAGACTCAGAGACACATTCAACCTCATGTCTTGAGTTGAACACCAGGACTTAGGTGGCATGGTATATCACAGTGGACTTGGGAGAGTGAGTCACAACATCTAGGTTGATACCTAGACTTTGTAAGCCACATAGCCAAAGAGCATAGTACAGCCAGGAGAAATAGTGAAGCTCCCAGGTCTTCAGAAACACAAACCAGCTCTTCACCTATAAACTGAAACTGCAGTTATGTTGGTTTATTCTAAAGGTCTCTCCTAGTTCTAAAAGTCAATATTTCTATATCTGATAATGAGAATGCTAACCAATCTCATTGTTAGGCACCACCAAAGAAAGCCAAGCCAAGTGGTTCACATCTATAATGCTAGCACTCAGAAGGATGCGATAGGAGGACTGCTACAAGTTCAAAGGCACCCTTGGTTAACCAGTGAGTTCTAGGCCAGCACTGACTTTCCAGAAAGCTCATTTTTCCAAATATAGAAAAGAGAGAAGAGGCAGGGATAGGAAAGAGAGAGGGAGAACGAGAGAGAGAGGGCAAGGTTGAAAGGAAGGAAGGAAGAAAGAAGAAAGAAAGAAAGAAAGAAAGAAAGAAAGAAAGAAAGAAAGAAAGAAAGAAAGAAAGAAAGAAAGAGAAAGAAAGAAAATTTAATTTCAGGCTATCCTGGGCTACAAAGCAGTATTTTCTTTTGTTTTATTTCAAACAAAACAAAAATAGTTACCATTGGAGGGGGTTGTCAAAGTCAAAATCAACTATGGAAAAGTTATGTGCAGTAAGCATATAATCCAACCTAGTAAGGACAAAGTGACAGGAACAAAAAAGGATGCCAAGTAAGAACAAACAGAAATCTGACCTACTTCTGTAGGCTTACCATTGAGTCAAATTATCACACCTAAAAAAATCGAGAGGCTCACTAAAATAAAAGACAGCAGTTTTTAAGAAGAAAGCTCACAGGAGCAAAAAAAATTCAAAGATAAGTCAGCGATGAAAAGAAAAATTCAAAGATCAGCAGAAACCCTATTGTAACCCTATTTTTAAAGAACCGTGGGTTTGGAAAAGAAATCCAGGAATAGCTATAACCTACTTTATGAAATCACAAATCTGACATCTTTGTATAGCCAAAGAGCCCCGCAAACAGACCTTTAAACAGATATAATGAAAAAGAAAAGCCAATCCATCCTTGAACAAAACCATAGGGGTACCATGTTTGATTCTGGTTGCTCTGATTGAAGAAGACAGGAGAGCAGCAGCAGGGCAATCAGTGTGGTCATGGAGGCTTGAATGGTGATGTTACTGTTTCATGTACCAAAAAAGATAAAGATCCTTCAAAGATCTTTAGAGAAGAAGGACAAAGTAGAGAACACAGAAAATTCATGAAATCACAAAAGGTGCAGAAATGTCACCAAATCTTATAGGAATGCCTGATGTTTGAAAGAGATCTGGTTTGGGCATAAAAAGGAAGTGTGATAGTACCAGGAGTAGCTAGGGTGTACAGCTCATTTCTTCGAATTCTTTACATAATAAAGGCTGGAAATTTTGCTTCAAGGCCCCTGTTACACAGAATTCAGGTTCTTGAATTGTAGAATTCATGAATTTTTGTTTTATGGCATCATACAAAATGAAGACAGCAATGCAAAGTTTTCTAACCTCTAGGTAAAATTAAGAATGGAATCAACTGTAAGGAAGACTAAATGATTAACTAAACATTTCACAATAATTAAAAAAAATAAATATACTAATTTCAAGAGAAAAATATTTGTCTATAGGAAAAAAGCAACAAAAATAAAATGCCAGCAATTTTATTTGATATAAAAGCAAGAAATGACCTAGCACCACCACACCATGAATCACAATTAAACATGGATGGTTGCACAGCTCATTGGAGTTAGCCATGTACTGAGGCCATGTGCTAAATCAGAAGTTTTCATGCATCAAAGAAACTAACAGTTCAAAGAATTAAAAGGAGGGTCAAAATGTAAGTAAAAAAATAAATCCTGACTACATGTTCTCCTATTTTTAATTATTGCTATTCCAAACCCATTCCTAGATTATTCAATAAATACGGTTCATGTCTTTACATAAGAAGGATGACCCAAAATCAGTGAGATGGCTCAGGCCCTCTAAGATTTGGTCATTTCAGTTTGATCCTAGGACCCATAAGATGAAAGGAGAGAAATGACACCTAAAGATGTCCTATCATCTCCAGAAACCAGATATGGCACAAATGCACTAATAATACATACAAAAAAACAAACAAATGGAACTAACAATTATGGTCTGACAGTAACAGATTACCACCTGACTATCAAATGTCAATGTTTAAGAGTGCAGTTATAGAAGGGTACAGAGAATTTAGCTAAAATAATTATTATACACAACCTGAAAAATATCTTTTAACCAAAGAATCCCCCTATTGCTTGAAGTTTATGATCAGTTTTTGTTCTCAAAAGATCCAAATAATGAACAGAATTAATTCAGTAGAGACCTTTGACTGGTTAGGTCTTTGACATTTAATTTTCTCTATGGAAGCATACATGAAAAGACAAATTTATACGATCATTCAGACTACTGTTAACAATTCTCTCTGAAATGCCAGATTTATGATGTGTCAAGAAGCAGAAACAGTGGAAAAAAACAAAAAGACAAACATGGTATGTACTCACTCATATATGGATTTTAGACATGGAGCAGGAGGTTACCAGTCTATAATCCACATCTCCAGAGAAGCTAGGAAACAAGGAGGACCCTAAGAGAGACATACATGATTCCCTGGAGAAGGGGAAAGGGACAAGATCTCCTGAGCTAACTGGCAGCATGGGGGAAGGGAGCTAGGAGAAAGAGAATGGGAGAAGAGGAGGAAAGAGGAGGACATGAGAGAGTAGGAAGGCTCAGTTGGGGAAAAATAGAGGAGAGCAGGATGAGAGATACCATAATACAGGGAGCCACTGTAGGTTTAAAGAGAAATTTGGCACTAGGGAAATGTCCAGAGATCTAAAAGGATGACCCCAACTAACAATCTAAGCAATAGTGGAGAGGCTACCTTAAATGTCCTTCCCCTATAATGAGATTGATGACTACCTTATAAGCTATCCTAGAGCCTTCATTCAGAGCAAAGGGGTCCAGACCAGGCTATAGAAACCCAAAGAAACAGCTGACCTGAACAAGGGGGAGCTCATGGACCCCAGACTGATAGCTGGGAAACCAGACCCCCTTTACGTGGATGTCAATGAGTAGGCCTCGGCAACCTATGGGGCCTCTGGTAATGAATCAGTATTTAACCCTAGTATAAGAATGGGCTTTGGGAGCCCATTCCACATAAAGAGATACTCTCTCAGCCTAGACACATTGGGGAAGGCCTAGGCCTTGCTCCAAATGATATGACAGACTTTGAAGATCCCCCATGGAAGACCTCACCCTCCCTGGGGAGCAGAAAGGGTATGGGATAGGAGGTTGGTGGGGAGCAGGGGAGGAGGGGAGAAAGAGGGAACTGGGATTGACATGTAAAACAATTTTGTTTCTAATTTAAATAAAATAGAAAAAAACCATAGATCTACAGAACCCAGAGGTAAAAAACAAAACAAAAGTTAAAAAATAACTAACAAAGGAAGCGGTCTCAGATAAAAATTTGTTGTCACTCAAACATATCTTTTATTTGGGGGTGGCTGAGAATTGAATCCAAGACTACCACTGAACCACACACCCAGTCTATATTCTTTCACGTAACAAAAATTTCTGTCTTTATCCAGAGTATGAAAGTCTTTCAGGGAAACTGACAGACAAAGACACTGATAAATGACCTTACAGAATGAATTACATAAGTTGATAATCAGGGAATAAAAACTTAAAAGTTTGTGTGTGGGGGGTAGAGAAATGGCTGAGAGTTTAAAAGTATTTGCTGTTCTCGAAGGACCCTAGTTTGATTCCCAGTACCCACATGGTTGTTGACAACTACCCATAACTCCAGTTCTAGGGAATCCAATGCCCTGTTCTTACTCCAATGTTCACCAGACACATACATGGTATACATACATACAAGTATACAAAATACTCATAGATATAAAAGTAATTCTAAAACACTTTTTAAAACTTAAACATGAGTGTCAGTGAGGAGGCCTCAGAAATCTCTGGGGCCTTGGATAGTAGATCAGTGTTTACCATGGCGTACGAATGAACTCTGGGAGTCCACTCCACATGGAGGGATGCTCTCTCAGCCTGGACACATGGGGAAGGGCCTAGGTCCTGCCCTGGATGAAATGACAGACTCTGGAGGGTCTCACCCTTCCTGGGGAATGATGTGGTAATTGGTGGAGGGACAAGGGAGGAGGGGTGGGAGAGGGAGATGGGATTGACATGTGAAGCATGCATGTTTCTAATTTAAATAAAAAATATTAAGGAAAAAAATTAAACATGAAGACAGATATGTTAAAAGAGAAAACTGACAAAGACTTTTGCTGTACTTTGAGTTAGTATGCAAATTTAGTGTAAAAACTGACTTCCTGCTTAGAAGATAATACCCAATCCTCCTAGGAACTAAACTAGCACACAGTTGCTACTATGATCAAAATTGCATTTACTATAAATCAAACTTATATTCATAATTTCAGCCTTGTATTTACCATGAAAATTTGGGTCTTATTTTAAACAGCAATCAGTAATTCTTGGATAATAAAAATATTTTGCACTAACAAGCGATCCACTTGAAAACACATTTTAAAATAAACTAATAATACACTTCATTTAAGTTAAATAAATTTTAATTTAAATTTGAAATTAAATAAAATTTTATTTAAATTAACTTTAAAAGTATTTCAAAAATAATTATACAAATTTTTAGATCCCTATCATCTTAACAGGACAATAGGAGTTTTTATAATCTTTTAAAGCTACCAGAATGTAGTATATATTCTCAAACACAGTACCCGCATATCACCAATCAGAGACTATTAAGAAACATTAATGTGAATGGCAGTCAGACCAAGCACAGGTCCCATTTCAACTTAAGTTTAACATTGCTTTTATATAATTATTTCATTTATTTTCTCAAAGATTTGGGAATGTTTGATTTAGAATAATCACCATTATAATATGAATTTTCATATTGACTAATAAAAAGAATCGTTAAGGGCTACTAGACAGTGAGAATACTATTATCAGGACACTTATTTTTATTATAATAGACCTGGTTGAAATTTTGATAATAAAAGATATTTTGAATTATAACAGTTTACAAAAGAGCTCAACAGACAACTTCATCTATATGAAACTATTCGTGTATAACTCACACTCCAAAAGAGTTGGTCACCAGACATATATCATTTCTTTCTATTAAGACAGTATTCTTGCTAGGGGATCAGGGTAAAGATACAGAGGACAGTACTAGATCTCTTAGGGTTTTAAGCAAGCTTAGGCTACATGAGACCCTATGACAGAAAAAATTGAAGATCTGCTGACAATTATTACTTTCCAGCTTTCCAATGTGGTTTTAGAGGTAAATATAGTCAAATGTCTCCATACACATACAAGGGCAGTGCTTTGATCTTCTGCTGCAATCACTCTTTAGATCATCATTTGTCTCTGGATCACTTGTCATTAAAGTCAGTGCTCAACGAGCCTATTTCCAATGATCTCACAGTGGGTTCGCATGAAAATAAATAAGTTACATTCACTCCCTAAGATTATCTAAACCCCACCTGTCCCACATTTTAGTAAAAGTGCATACCTTCACTGTCCTTGAATTTCTTGATTGCCACAATTTCATGTGTTTCCTGGAAAGGGAAAAGAAACAGAGTGAAAATCATTCTCCAATCCCAACTGGGGATCCCGATAATCTGGGACAGCAGAGCAAAGACCCAGATCACCATCTCCATCCACCATTTCTTTGTTTCAAAATCGTCTTTTATGACCATGGAGACATTGCCAAGGATGGAGAAGAAAGGGAAGTGGCAAGAGGCAAAGAACAGATATGCATGAAACACAAATCTCAACTGTCAATGTCTTCAAAAGTATAGGTTGTAAACAAAATAAAACAAAGAAGGCATTCAGAACTATTCATATAACAGTGTGGTATATTTTCTTCAGGAATTTTTATCAAATTGGAATCATAATATTGTGTGCTCTATTTTATATTGTTGTATGTTCCCTCATATTATATAAGTAAAATTTATACCTATTGGTAAATAACTATTTAAAACTCCATTAGTAAGAGATGGCCATTTAAACAGTATATCAATGAACATCCTCCAACAGGGACATTTTCATTTCCAGAGCAAATGCTGTAGTGATATAGATAGTTCAAAGGCCAGGTATGCTGAAGGCTCCTAACACATACTGCCAAGTTGACATACCGGAAAACACCATTTTCATAGTTCCCTTGAGAAGTATATAATATCCAGTTCATGATCAGTGCCAAAACAGTATATCATTATTTAAAGGAATATTTTTAATTCACTGATAATAGCAGATAAGGTTTTAAAATTTTTACTTACATGTGGTTATTTATTGGGGGATTGGGGATGCATGCCGCAGTGCAAGTACAGAGGTCAGAGAAAAATTGATGCGGGCTGGTTCTCTATTTCCCTCATGGAGGTCCCAAGCATCAAACTCAGGTTGTTTAGTTTGGCAGCAAGTATCTTTATCCACTAGGTCATCTTGCTGGCCCTGACTAGAGAAGTTTTCTATTTCCTGGCAAATAAAATGAACTCAGCCAGGGTTGTTTGTTTGTGTGTTCATTTGTTTTAGTGATTCATGGGTGAAAACTTGTTGTCAAACTAAACTACTTAAGATTATTATTGTAGAGTATAATACAAGACCAAATTTGATGGAACTGGCCTTTGTAATTAATGTTCATCATTTCTGCGCCCCAAGTCTTTACTTGAACGTGGTTATTTATTCACATTTATGAATTTTGATATTTTAATGATTTCATTCCTTAAATCTTTATCTAATTATAATTTATTTTATTAAATGAGAAAGTGAGATACTTTAGATTTAATATAATTTCTAAATGTTGAATTTTCCCAGTCCCCTTTAAATAATTTGTAACTGTTACATCTTAGCATCCTTATAGACACATTCTAGAGTTACTTTCAGAGCTTTTTTTGTCTATTTTACTATCTATTCTTATGCCAGAATACTTTAAGTTACTGGTACCTTAAATTTTTACATTAATCTGGAGTTTTAAGTCCTGGTTTTCTTGTCACTTGTCTGAATCAAACTAAGAACAGGTTTTGGCTGTCAAACCTAACATAACTATAGGTATATAGGTTATTATGTCAACTTCATTTACATATTCAATGACTTCATCACTTACTAAAAGTTCTTTTCTCCAATGGTTTTCATATATTTAAATTCTTGATTTGCCTTAGTTTTGGTTCTATCACAAATGTATCTCTGAATAGTTTTCTGAGACACTTCCCTATTTCCCTATCATGTGAACACCCTCACCAATGCAGCAAGTGAGCAGGTATAGAATTTATGGAATGGCTTGAGATGCAGTGTAGTGGTAGAAGGCATGCTTAGCATGTGTGAGGCTAAAAAGAAAACGTGAGAAAGGAGGGGGAGGGAGGGAGGGGGGAATAAGGGAAGAAGGGAGGTTTTAATTAATTTGGGGGAAGGGAACCTTGCATTTTTACAGATTTTCTGTATGCTTGTAGCAAAACCCACTCACATCAGCTACACTGGAAATTTATATGCTTATTAAGAATGAAATGTCTTGCTAGAAATCCGTGTAGTAGTTATATTTTTTCAAGAGGAAAAAAATAAAGGGCTTAAAAGAAGGATTATCCATGCTGGGGAGATAGTTTAGTTAGTAAAGTGCTTTGCCACTCAAGCATGAGCCCTTGAGTTTGATCCCCATAATCCATGTTTAAAAAAAGTAAGGTGTGGTGGCACAAGCTTGGAAGCTCAGCACTAGGGAGGTAGAGACAGGCATAACTCTAAGGCCAGCCAAGCCTACTTGATGAGCTCCGTGCCAGTGAGAGACCCTGTCTAAAATAAAAAAGGTGTTTGGCACCTGATGAATGACATCTGAGGTTGTCTTCTGGCCTCCCTCTACCCCAAACATGTACATCTCCCCGTCCCGCAAAGGCTTGCTGTTTTCTAACAAATTATACTAACAGCACAGAAGGATCCAAACAGAGAGCAAAGAATGTCATAATGGTCTCTGGTTTTTAGAAAAGAAATATGTTTCCAGTGTGGTTTTTGTTCCAAAGTAGATAACTTTTTTTTTTACTTATTTATTTGTTTTACACCTGGATTCTCTTAGGTCATATCTTTACCTTGAAATAAAAAATTGCTATCATCTACCTATATTCTAGATGAAATCCATGTGTTTGTGTTCTGAACTAATATCTGAAAAGTATTCATGTTCAGAAGATTTTCTTCTAATAGCCTTAAAAACTGTTTCTACTTCAATTTTTCTAGTAATTTCCACTATCAACCTTATATCTTGCAGGTATGACTTTCATAACTGCTTAATCTGTTTACATCACCAATACCTACTGTATCAGGCACATGGTAGATATTTGAAATTTAGTGGCCATTCAATGAGGGAATTATTCAAAATCTGTGAATTATTCAAATGCAATCAATTTTATTCTTCATATATATTCCATTTTAGGTTTCTTCATGTTCCCTTATGTCAGTCAAGTCCTGACTTTGTTGCCTTGGTTCAGTTTATTCTACACTATACGGGGCAAATATCCGGTATTCCCTTTCAGGTAACAAAGTAGATGTCTTGTCATTATCTGCTTGTTAGACAAAAGTCATTTTCAAGACTGGGTGCTGCTTCTCAGTCTCAAGGCAACATTTTATCTTGACTCCTCTTTTCATAGTCCTGCTCTACCCACACCCCATTTTTTAACCTCATGCTTATTATCAAGATGGAAAGAAATTCAACATGACTGGCACCTGGGTAGATGGATTTTTCAGCCACCTTTACTTCAAATAAAGATGGGTATACTCAGAGCCTGATTTCAAAACTGATGCCTAACAAACAGCCTCCTCATTGAACTTGGTTGGCTTGAACTTAAGACTATCTCGGAAGGCTTCCCCGAACAAGAAGTCAAGTGAACACATGCCGTTTGCTCTTTCCTGTGTAGGCTCTAGAGCACATTCCCTTGGTATTGGTGGCTCCCACATTTCCCTGTGGATTCTATACATCTCTCCCAAGCCGCCTTCTCTATTTTTTTGCCTTACTTTATGTATTTGGGATGTATTAGTCTCTGAAATGATCTGGGAATATAGATGCTAAATGGGCTAGTGGGAAACTGAGAACTCCAGTTACTTGCTGAGATGTCAGCCTGCTGGCCAGCCTCTTTAAACATAGGTGCAGGTCTTTTCCTGTTCCTTTGGCTATTTTTTGCCTCAGCTGGTTTCAGCAAGCATAATAAATAACGTGACATTAAAGACTGCTTTTTAATTTACTCTTGCTAATGAAATTCTCCCTGGAGTTTGTCACCAATCTTTGTATTTTTTTAATTGACAGCACTAGTAAAAGTTTCTGTTTTTCTTTTAAAATACCTTCATAGGTTCTTAATGGAGAGGCAATAAGTGGCATGTCACTTGTTATTCCTAGTTCTACCACTATCCTGTGATGACATACATAATATCAGTGTGGACAAGGAAGAAAATACATGAAAATGACTTAAGAACTTGTGTTTTAAATTCAGTTTATTCCCCCAAAGCATGCCATTGCCCCCACAACGTCTGTAACAGAATGCCACCAGCTGTAGTTAGCAAGATAGACATAATCGGTTTCTTGTTTCCGTGTCCTGTTTTATTTTTAAAATGAGGCACTTCAAAGCAGACAGACATTTTAAGCAGTAAACTAAGAATGAGATAAAATATACCCACAATTCATTAATGGTAATTCCTTATCTCATCCTTTATTTCACTGCAAATTTGGATTTAAGATTTCTTTGGAATGCAAAGAAACAAGGAGGAGATAATTTTTAGATAAAGATTTCTGGATTATACTATTTATGATGAGGCATTTAATGTTTCCTAGAATAAGTTTTCTTCAGTGAAAGGAAAAAAATCAAGCAGGGTGTGGTGCCACAGGCTTGTAATTTCAGCATTCAGGACTTAGAGGAGGAGTTTGGAGACCAATCTGGCTTACATGAGAGTGTCTCAAAAAAGAAAAAAAGCAGGGAAAAGGAGGAGGAGGAGAAAAAAATATATGTTATGAGTAGTAACTAACAGAAAAACATCTGGAAGACCTGTAGCTATTCTTCAATTAAAATCTCAACTCCATTAAAAAAACAAGTCTCCAGTCATAGTGGACAGAGACTTGTGATTATAATTCACTCCTGTTGCTGAGTGTCTAAAGCTCCCAAGTCATTTTGCTTTTTAGGTTAAACAACAGGAGAATGAAACCACCAATCCTATCTTAGTCCACTAGTCAGGGATTACGCTATTTCAAAGGTTATACTCAATAATTAAATTTCTAATTATTCTCCAAGGAAGCCCTTTCTTAAGAGAAATGCTTTTCTTCAGCTAAATGTAAGAAATACAATGTGATAATCAAGGTATTTTAAGTCATTCTACATTTATATGTAAAGATCTACAACAGTCTGTGTTCACACATTCACATGCCCATTCAGTAGAAACAAATCCTTACAGTCACAGACTTAACTTACTTAATTGACCGGTAGGGGACCTGAAAAGGCAAATTTACCTACTCTTTTTAAAGGCAGGAGTTCATGTAGCCACGGCTAGCCTTCTACACCTGATCACCCTGCCTTTACCTCTCAAATTATAGGATTATAAGTATGTGCCATAATGTAAGGTCAAGATAAGCTTTATTTTAGATTACCATTTTTAATAATTTTTTTGTGTCAGGCCCCATGTTAAATAAATTATTTCATGCCAATCCTCAAATTTCTACCCTGAGGATCTTGTCCTACCCCATTTTAGAGATGATGCTGAAGGGAACAAATGAGGAAGAAAAAATAATGACACATAAGCATGAAGAGGCCATTCTGAAATCCATAACTATGTATGCTAACCTAAAGCAGAGAGATAAGAATGCCGAGTTGCATGGTGTAAAAGTATAAGCTAAGAGTACCAAGAACACATAGCTAAGAGATAGAAGAAATGTGATTTCAAACCTAATTGATTCTGGATGTCATTTCACAAGCATGATAGTGTTATACTGCCTTTTCAAACAATAAATGAACATGTGTTGTAATAAAGGATAAATTCTCTCTCTGTCTCTGTCTCTGTCTGTCTGTCTGCCTCTCTCTCTCTCTGACACACACACACACACACACAGTACACCTAGCACTTACAAAGGAAGGATCATTATTTCAATTCTATGGGTTTTTTTGAAATGCATCTTAACACTAACATATATTTCCAGATAGTTTTCCAATCATGTTGTTGTTATCTTATTAAAGCATTTACATTAAAATGTATTTCTATTACCAGCCTGGTCTACAAGAGCTAGTTCCAGGACAGCTTCCAAAGCCACAGAGAAACATGGTCTCAAAAAACAAATATGTACACACACACACACACACACACACACACACACACACACACACACATATATATATACATATTATTTCTATTAAAGCAAATATATAAATACTTCATGATTTTCATTATTATTCTTTCACTTTTATGAAAACCTTCAAAAATAACTTAGACTGAAATTGTGTTTTACATGAGTAAAACTATAAAATCAAAGTAATCTGAAGCATGAGATAAATAAATCCTACAGCATGTGGACTAAATGTGTACTATCTCTTCTACAGAGATACAAAATATTATTCATTACATACAACGATAAAAGCTAGAGTAAGTGACCTATAATGGATTTCTACCATAGTTTGCTTGTTTATATGGATTGTTTAGCTGGAGTTACCACTAAGTTTAAGTATTTGAGACTAACTCAGGAAGGAAACAATAGAGTATCGGCAGGAAGAAAGACATCTGAATCTGTCAATTAACAAATGCCTGCAGGGTGTCTCTGCTATTGGTAAGGTTGTCTGCTGCAACTGTGTTTGACATGAGGGAGTAAATGAAGCTGGCTCATGTACACAGAAGCTTATAACCTGCTGTTGAACAGTGCATGAGACTTGGTTGAAAATGCATGAGAGAAGCTGAAAAGTGCAACAGATGTTGTATGAGATATACCACAGGACTGAAAACAGGTTAATCATGCAAATGTACAGAAAGACATGTACACTGCTTTCATACTTGTCAGTTGATCACATCTTGGGCTTCTTTGCTTTTCATTTCACCCTCGCTTTTTGAAATGTAAAACATCACAAATTTAGCTTTGTTCATTACCAATTGCCTCTTTCAAGAGGCAATTTTTCAAGCAAAACAAAATGTTTTTTTTGTTCGTTTATTGTGGTGGTGGTAGTGGGAATGGGGATGGAGTTGGAGGTGGTGGTGGTGGAGAGGGTGGGGGTGGGGTAGAGGTGGTGGTGGCGGTGGTGGTGCTGATTGTGTAGAGGTCAGAAGACAACCTGTAGGACTCAGTTCTCTCCTTCCACCAAGTGAGTCCTGAGTATTCAGAAGATCAGGCTTGGTAGCAGGTGCCTTTATCTACTGAGCTGCATCACTGGTTCTTTCCAGAGGTAACTTATCCTGAGACTGGAATATATCATTACTACTACAGATTTTTTTCTACAACTGTTGTCTCTACAATAAAAAGTACTCCCTTCCCAGAACATCTTGGACTGCTTTTAGTTATCATATAGGAGAAAAGATACACAGGTGCTGCTATTCATCCTACAGTGCATATGATAGTCCCTACAACATGAAATTATCCAGCACCAAATGCCAGTACTGTTGCTACTCATTTTAAATATTCATTTTAAAATAGTTAATTCATTACTTTTGTTCATTCATTTTTAACAATTTTGTGGTATTCCCTTGTAGATATTGTCCCTTAAAAACAATTTTTTTAAAAAACCAAAAACTCAGTCTAGATACATGAGGGCAGGCCTAGGCCCTTCCTGAAATGATGTAACAGACTTTGATGATCTCCTATGGGAAGCCTCATCCTCCCTGGGGAGTGGACAGGATTGGGGTTGCGGGAGCATGGGAGGACAAGAGGGAGAGGTAACCAAGATTGGTACGTAAAATAAGGCTGTTTTTAATTTAAATGAAAAAAAACTGGTCACCTAGCAGATGTGGTGGTGCACACCTTCAATCTCAGCACTTGGGAAGCAGAGGCAGTTATATCTCTGTGAGTTTGAGGCCAGCCTGGTCTCCACAGTGGGTTCCACGACACTCAGGGTTATACAGTGAGACCAGGTCTCAAAAAACAAAAGCAAAAACAAAACCCTAAACCCCCAACCAACCAACCAAACCAAAACACCCCACCCTACTTTTAAAACTGATCACTTTTTAAGGACCTGCCTGTGACCTGGAATGGTTTAGAACCATCTGATATCAGGCAAAGTTTTCCTGCCATATTTAATATATTAATTCCTATATTCAATATAATACAATTAATATGTTACAAAAGAATTTTAAATGTTTTAATTTTATTTTTTAATTGAAATATAGTTATAGCATTTCCCCTCCAAATCCTCCCTCAAAATCCCTCCTCCATCTTCCTATTCTCAAGTTGATAACCTTTTTTTCTTATGTTAGTTACATCCATATATATGTATGTGTATGTGCAAATTGTGTGTGTGTGTGTGTGTGTGTGTGTGTGTGTGTGTGTGTGTGTGTGTGTGGTTTCAAGACTACTTCATACTGGATATCCAATAAAAGGATTTCTGGGAGATGATAATACTCCTCCTCCTAACAGTCAATAGTTACCTATCTTTGTTTAAGGCTGGGACACCATGAAATTTTAACTGGAAATGTAAAAGTTAAAAGATTAATTTTCAAAAAATAAAACTATTCATCGTGGCACTAAAACATCGACGCTCATTTAAATAAAATTATGGTTACTTTTACTTTTACAATGACTCCATTAAAATATTGTATGACAAAATATACCAAAAAGTGAGGTTGCAGAGAGAGCTCAGTGGGTGAGAACTCTTCCAGAGGGCCATAGCTTGGTTCCCAGCATCCACATGAATGGCTTACAGTTACCTAAAACACTAGCTCCAAGGGATCCAAAGTCCTCTTCTGGTGTCCATGGGCACTGCATACATGTGGTGCACATACATGAACATGGAGCATACATATACAGTCAAGTACGCACATACACATATTGTAAATATATATCAAAAGCTGTTAAAATATATTATGTACTTTTCTGTTGAAAATTCAGAGATGCTTTTCATTTGGCCAAATCAATTTAACTAAGAACCACCACCTATACAAGAGCCAGCAAAATTGTTAGTAAGGCTAACGTTGAGATATTTCCACAAGCATTGGTATAAACTTGGAACCACTCTTAATTTGAATTTATTTATATGCCAAGAGGAATTTCAGGAAAACCGTGATTTTTAGTAAGAAACATAAGAAAAATCAATATATTTATGACTTCATGCTCAGACTCTAAAATGAGCAATCTTATGAAAATATTAATACTTTATTAAGAACATGTAACCAAAATATATATGAAGATTAGTTTCCATATTTCCTCTTGGGTTTTTTGTTTTGTTTTTCTTTTCTTTTTGACACCTTGTAGGAAAGGTCTCATGTAGCCTAGGAAGGCCTCAAACATGCTGTATAGCTGAGTATAACTTTGAACCTCTGATCCTCCAGCCTCTACCTCCACAGTTCAAGGATCACAAATATGTACCACTACACTAAGTTCTGTGTACAGTGCCTATGGATGCCACAAAAAGGCATAAAATCACCTGAACCTGGAGTTATAGACAGTTGTAAGCCACCATGTGGATACTGGTAATAGAACTGGGGTCCTCTGTAAGAGTAAGTCATCTTAATTACTGGGTCATCTGTCTAGAACCCCACCTTTTTTAAAGACAGGGTCTGTTACAAAAATTCATCAATTTGGCTGGGCTAAATGACCCAAAATCTCCAGGGTTACAACTGTCTCTGCTCTCTGAGCCTAACCCCAGTGCTGAGGTTATAGGCACAGTCACTAAGCCCTTCATTTTTATGTAGGTTCTGAGGACCCAAACTCAGGTCTTCATGACTTCATGACAGGGAGCTCATCAACTGGCTGACTAAACCATCTCCACATCACAATACCCATGCACCTTTTTTTGATGAGGTGCTGGGCATGAGACCCAGAGCTCTATAAATGCTAAACAAGCACTCTAGCAACTGAAACACATCTCAAACTGATAAATGGCATCTTAAAGTGACACTTCCTACAAAGAAAGAAAAACTGTCTTCAAATCAAGTCAGTGACAAAATTCCTACGTAACAAATTCTATTTTTTCTTTTAGTTCCATAAAACATAGAATACCTTCTACCCTCAGTAAGCCACATAGGCCCTCCATAAATATTTAGTTGAGACATAAAATTGGAGTACAAAAGTATAATTTATTCAGACAGAATGCTTAATCATTCTCAAAATGTTCCTCTACTAAACCTGGACCTGTTCCCAATTCCAATCTCAGTGAATGCTAGCCAGAAGCTTAGGATCCCTCTTCCCATCTCCCACATCTGCACCTCCAAATGCATCTAGTTTATCATCAAATGACAGTGGCTTTTATCATCTAAATGTTTCCAAATGTATATGAATGCTCCCATCATAGGTCAAGCCTTTAACACTCTCACTCCTGAATGCTAACCCCCAGCAACCAGGACCTTGTTTGGAAAAAGAATTCCAATTTAATGATATCCCCTTAAAGTGCTCCCCAACCTCCATTGACCTAAAAACTTTATCACCACACCCCCAGGATGGGCAAGACCACTTGGTGATCAGAACATGGGACAACCCTCAATACTCCTTTCTCTGGTCACACATGTTTGCCAAGATGCAGATACTTTCACCCTGTTCTCCCACTACCTGGCTGTTCCTTTTGCTCCAACCCCACTCAAGTTCCCATGCATGTTTCACAGCCCCTAGAAAGTCTGAAACCCAGGTGTTCTCTTGGAACATGCCTTTTGTTCATCACCCATTTGAAATGTGTGCTTTAACAGGCTTCTAGTACACTATCAAGGCCTAATTATTCACTAGAGCAATTCTGTAAGTGATAAATGACTTCATGACTCTTCTTCTTTTTGCATGACTCTTAATAGACATTCAGTAGCAAAGGCAAATGTTGACGTACTGCAAATGTTTAACTGTATTGAAAACACAGATCCTGATCCTGATGACCAAGGTCATCCTTCTTATTGGGTTTCATTTCCTAGTTTAACAAAGAAATGCTTTTTTCTGCAATAATTAAAAAAGAAGAATTAAAGAGCTATGTCTTGGCACACAAGGAAAGGCAAATCTACACTAGAGAAATATACACATTTCTTGATTGGTTTTCTTTTCCCTTTCTTGTTGTTGCTTAGGATCAAACCCAGGGCCTTGAACACAATAAATAAATTACCTACCACCAACCCCATTCCTGACTTTGTTTTGGCTTTTAAGACACAGTACTCCCTAGGAAACACAGGAGGACAGATCTGTTCTTCTGACCTTTAGAAGGTTTAAAAAAAAACGAAGATAATTCAAAGAGTCATAACGTAAGATCCCTCATATCTGGCTCTGGCCCTCACCTGTTCTTTAGAGGGCAGGAATTTAAATTAGCTCTTAAAGTGAAGAAAAAAATGATGCCTCAGTAAATGTCCTTTGCTACTACTTGACTGCCCTGACCTTCTGAAGGTCTCTCAAATGCACTTTAAAACTGCTGTTGCTTTCCTCTGTCAATAATGCTTTCACATCAGGGCTGTGAAATGGCTAAGTGTGCTATGTTTCCAATATATCAGGTTCATTATTTAGAAATTATTACTCAAACCCTGTTGTTGGTGGCTCATGCCTTTAATTCCAGCACTCAGGAAGCAGAGGCAGGTGAATCTCTGTGAGTTTGAGGCCAGCTTGGTCTACAGAGCTAGTTCCAAACAGCCAAAGTAACACAGTGAGACTGTTTTAAAATAAAAATAAAATCATAAATTGAGACTTTTGACTGGGCATGGTGGCTCATGCCTTTCATCCCCATACTCAGAAGACAGAGACAGGCAGATCTCTGAGTTGGAGGCCAGCTTAGTCTAAAATATGAGTGCTAGGGCAGCTAGGGCTACACAGAGAAACCTTGTCTCGAACCCCCACACACAAAAAAATGTATTATTCAATGATGTACTTCTCTCCATAAGACAATAAAATGGTTCCTTTTTGAGCTAGTGAGCTGACTTAGTGGGTAAAGGTACATGCTACACAAGCCTAGTGCCTGAGTTCAATCCTCATGTAAAAGCGTAATGGAGACAAACTAACTCCACAAAGTGGTTCTTTGACCTTCACATAACCACCATGGCACACAAGCAACCCCCCCAATATACTCCCACGCCAATAAAAAATTGAAAATATTTTTTAAGGACAGGGATTCTATATATATCTCTGACTGTTCTGGAACTTGCTATGTAGAGCAGGCTGTCCTGGAACTCACATAGATCTATCTACCTCCACCTCCGAAGTACTGGGATTAAAGGCATATGTTATCATAATGGAATTAATTTTTAAAGGTTTTCTTCCAAAGTCACCTGTATTCTAGTCTGTGGCAAAGTTGTGAAATTTGCTTTAGTCTGGCAAAATGAAAAACACATAACTCTTGAGATTATACATTTGTACCATCTGAGACCTTACCAGTATTGGAACAGTTATAAGATTGCCAGCTGCATAATAGTTATGGAGTTATGTAGCATGGCATCTCTAACTTCTTGGGGGTATTTGGCATCTCACAGTACTTACAATGAAGTTGAACTATTTTAATTTCTACGAAAAAATCAAAGTTTCTGAGAAAGCTGGTTGATATTTAAGTGCCCAAAACTATCAGACCAAAACAGGTAAGACATATAAAAGATAGACTGCTTAACTGAAAGATGTACACAAATCCATATACCAGAATAAGCTGCTATGAGCACTGCTACTATGACCCAGTGTTCACTGTCACAGTGGACCAGTATCAATCTGACCAGACACTGCCTCGTAATGGCAAAGGATGACTTAAGGAGACATGTTTACAGGGAAACAATGTACTATAAACAGACTCACCTTTTTGTGTATAAATACATAGACATGTTGTTTTTTGTCATTGTTGTGGGCTATGATGAAACTTTGGACCTTTCACAAGCTAGGCAACTGCTCTACCACTGAGTTACAGTCACAGTCCTAGTGGGTACACTTTTGTATACAGATTATACCTCAAAAAAGTAGATTTAAGATGAATGGCTTAGAATTGGAGAGAGATGCAGCTCACTTGTAGAGTGCTTTCCCAGCATGTACAAGGCTCTAGGTTCAATCTCTAGTATCATTAAAACAAACAAAAAGTTTAAAAAGAATACACCTAATAGCTACAGATTAATGTAAACGTGCTAACATGGTTACATAGAGAAGGTAATTAAAATGTTCATAAACTGAAATGTAGCTATCAAAATGAAAAATAAAATACACAATTTTCACTAACCACCCCCTCACAAAGAAAAGAGCATATCTTTAAATAGAAAGGGAGACAGACGAACTAGGTGTGGTAGCCTGTAATCCCAGGTAGTTAGGAGGCTGAGGAGGATTGACAGGTTGAAGTCAGCCTGAGATACACAGAAAGACCCCATCTGAGAAGGAGAGGATGGTGATGAAAATAAACAAATGTCCTTTCAAAATAATCTAGCTCTATAAATAAAGATTGTGCAGAGAGAGAGATTTGATCTTCATACGATCCATACCTTTATACACTATATACAGATGTCCTCAAACAACCTTGGATATAGCAAATATAGATTTTGGTGTCAGCAAATAATGAAAATTTCAGAGATTATGAGGTAGTGATGCCTGTCAGGCTGTATTCAGTTAAGTGGTATTAAGCACCTCTGCCTGAACTGCAGCAATCGTGCAGTTGCATGAATATTTCATTGAACCCTTATTTTATAACAATAAGGAGGTAATGAGAAAATGAAAGTCCCACTTCTAGTCATCAAATAATTGAAACCAGGATGGCATTAATTAGGCAAGCCCAATGCAAGCAGTCTACAACCTCAATCAAACAATCACCAGACTTAAACGACATTCAATTGTGATAGGTGAATACAAAACTTAAATTTAAATGTAGAATGTATTTCATCAAAGATTATCTTGCTGTGGCAGCAACAAGTAGCTTACAATACACTAAATCCAAGTTGTACCAAGTAAACATAGTTTTTCAATTTTCTGTAAGTAATTTAAGTTGGTTTTTTAAAGTACCATACCTTACCTTGAACTAGTGACTTAGTCCTTCCTAGTTACAGAGATTTTCAGGTAAATACTAGGATTTTTTTAGATCTTTCTCCCTGCTTCTATCAAGACAGGAGCTTTGTTATATGGAGCGGCGATGCAGAAGAAACTCACTATAATAAATCAGGGGCTCTCTGGTCTCTAGGAAGGTTGTTTCTGGGCTTGAACCCCTGATGCTTTTGTTGAGCCCCAAGAGATACACATCAACTCTGGAGAACTCTTAGCTCAAATCATGGGAATTTGGCCCAGTTGGTTAAGCTCCCTCCCATTTTTGTTGATGCTAAACACATCTAGACTGTAATCTCATTTACATCTACCTTCTACCTTTGTTCACCAATGGGATGTTGCTATCAGCCTGTGCCTCAAACCCAACTTCCCCGCTGATGGCACCACTGGCTTTCAACCCAGCAACATGAGATATGTGTTCTTTTGAGATCCTTAGAATTTGTTCACAAGCTAAAGGAGGATCAGGAGGCCAGTCTCCACTTAACTACACTAGACTTTTTTTTCTGCTGTCGCTGCTCTAGTTATGATGAGGCAAATTTGGAGGGCTCACTCTCCAAGAGGGGAATAAGAGATAAGCATCCTTCATTTTTTGGTAATAACTTCAACAAATCCAGTTTTCTAAAGTGGGAATACTGGAAATGTCAGCATATACTTACCTACTCTAAAGTGTCCTCTTCTTTCTATAGTGTTTTGTCATTTGAACATACAATCTTTCACTTCTCCTTTAATTTGCAAAGGAAGTCCTCCTAGAAAGTAGCAACCATACACCCCCCCAGGGCTATGATAAAGCAAAGGTCAGGAGAGAAATTCCAATATATGTGTGTCTTAGTTAAGGTTTCTATTGCTGTGAAGAGAACCCATGATCATGGCAACTCTTACAAAGGAAAACTTCTAATGGAGGTGGCTTACAATACAGAGGTTTAGTCCATTATCATCATGGCAGGACATAGTGGCACATAGGCAGACATGATTCTCAGGTAAAGTAAATAGACTAACACAATGGGTAGTATCTTGAGCATAGAGACCTTAAAGACCCCAACACAGTGACACACTTCCTCCAAAAAAATCACACCTACTCCAACAAAGCCACATCTCCTAATAGTGCTATTCCTTTTATGGGCCATTTCCTTTCTAACTACCACATTGACCATGGATATAGTAACAGGTTATCTGAAAATTACTATGCTAGATGCAGAAATTTTAGGTATATTGATAGAAGAACAACCAAATTCCTTTGAAATCTTAAAATTATGGAAGATGATCAACATAAAAACACATGGTCCTTGGACTGGAGAGATGATTCAGTGGTTAAGAGCTCATGCTGTTCTTGCAAAGGAACTAAGGTTGGTTCACAATTGCCTGTGACTCCAGTTCCAGGGGGTTTGATACTCTCTCCTGACCTCTGTGGGCACTGTACTCACGGGTATATTTTACATAGACAGGTACACACACACATACACACAAATTAAAATAATGAAAATTAAAAATGGTCCAAGTAAAGAGAAAAATGTTATTTCTCTGTTAAACTAGTGAGAATAGCTTTCTACAGATTCATTTTTAAGTGGCATTCACTGTCTAACTTTCTTGTGATGTTTCTCCGGTACATTGTGGAGGTAACACTGAAGTTTTAATCTCTGAAGCTATTTTTGAGTAAACAATGTATAGAAAGCTAGCAACAGCACAGGTAGCTAGTATCAAGCAAGTGGCTGTTTCTAGGGGAATACTAACAAAAAATATTCAGCGCTACCCATACATTTACACCTTCTGCTGAAGTTAGATGCAAAAGAGCTAAAAATGGTTACAAATTAATGTTTGTTCATCACCACTCTAATAAATCCTCTTTGTGTGTGTGTGTATGTGTGTGCGTGTGTGTGTGTGTGTGTGAGAGAGAGAGAGAGAGAGAGAGAGAGAGAGAGAGAGAGAGAGAGAGAGAGAGAGAGAGAGAGAGAGAGAGAGAGAGAGAGAGAGAGATCTATTCAGTCTGGATTTGGGAAAATATCAAACTACCCTAGGTTTATATTCCCCTATAAAATATGACAATACAAATACTTGACTCTCTTAAATAAGGCCAACATGTAATTGGTTATTTTTCTCCAATTCATTGGAAATATGGGTGGCTTGGGAGGTCATAGACTCTAGGTGGGAAGGCATTGCTACTATTCAACAAAATAAACAGGATGTGGACATGAAACTGTCCTCTAAAGAATTATATTTATACCATAGATTAGTGCTGCCATCAAATCTTGTCAGAGAAGCTCCATTTATAGTGGAAAGGGATCATTGCAGGGACTCATGAGTGGTCAAAGTAGTAACAACAAAGGACTCAGCCTTAGGTGACATCAACAACACCCGTCCAAGGCTCAAGGAACAGAGCCAAAAGAAGGTGGAAACATAAGAACCCAATAGAGGAGTGGAATGAGGTGAAAGCTGTCTTTGGGGCACAACAATCAAGTTGAACTCGACCTCATAACAGTTATGGTTACATGTGCAAGACTGAGCCTGTCAACACCCTGCTACAGGCAGCAGATACAAAAGGCCAATGCCCCAAAAAAAGGACCTATAGGCAGATAATGGTAGTTGTTTGGAGGGAGTGGTCAAGAAGACTCACCTCTACCTGAGTATGTCTAGATAGTAAATAGTCTCTGGAGGAGGATGAAACCTTTTTTTAGTGGTATGATCAATGGTAGAGAGCCCATGCTCTTACAAATAGTTCCCCTACCCAGGATCTTATAAGAAACACTAAGAAAATGCAATGGGTCAAAAAGAAAATGAAACAGAAAGAAGGCTAGCTGGGAAGGTGATCAGTGAGTAGTAGAAGGGGAAGAGACAGTAATAGGAGTGTGAATTATAAAAATATATGCACATGAAAATATCTTACTGAGGCCCCTTCCTTTTTTCCCTTTATTGAAAACAGATTTTCCCTCAACCAATATATCTTGATTATTATTTTGCCTCCCTTTGCTCTTCCCCATTCCTCCCCACCTTCCCTCCCTATCTGGATCTGCTCCCTTTCTGACTCTCATTAGAAAACAACAGGCTTCTAAGGGATAATAATAAAAAATAACAAAAGAAAATATAATAAGATAAAAAACTATCACATCAAAGTAGGAGAAGAAAAACAAACAGAAGGAAAAGAGCCCAAGAGAAGACTCAAGAACCAGAGACCCACTTGTTCACACACTCAGGAATCCCATAAAAACACTCAACTGGAAGCCATAGTATATACAGAGGACCTGGTACAGACCTGTGCAGGCCCCGTGCTTCCTGTCATGGTCTCTATGAGTTCATATGAGCTTTGCTCATGTTGATTCAGTGTCCTCCATCCCCTTTGGCTTTTACAGTCTGTCTGCCTCCTCATCTGCAGGGTTCCCTGAGCTCTGAGGGGAGGGATTTGATACAGACATCCCGTTTAGGGCTGAGTTTTCCAAGGTCTCTCACTCTCTGCATTTGTTCCCATCTGCTGCAGGAGGAAGCTTCTCTGATGATGGAGCCCCTCTTATATATACTAT
Organism: Mesocricetus auratus; assembly: GCF_017639785.1. Taxonomy (NCBI): domain Eukaryota; kingdom Metazoa; phylum Chordata; class Mammalia; order Rodentia; family Cricetidae; genus Mesocricetus; species Mesocricetus auratus. The sequence goes on along the minus strand of NW_024429188.1, from coordinate 19,999,405 downwards.
ATACAAATAAAAATTTTAACTATGCTTAATGAAACTCTCAAGTTCAAAAGAAATAAGCTTATTCTTCAGGCTACCTGGATACAGGTGAGTGTCATGACAGTGCCAAGATGAGAAAACTTATGTATAGCAAGAGAAATGCAGAAAGTCCCTATGTAAACAGTACAGTGGATTCCTCTAAGGACGGTGTGATCTTATGCTCTGACAGATGTGTTTACACACAACAAGTAAGCATGATAATGAAATGGGTTAACCCAAATCTAATTAAAGTACAAAGCCACAGATTTTTTGCTATAGTTGTGTACACACACACACACACACACACACACACACACCATTATAGTTGACATTAACAAATTTTCTTTTTCTTAAAACTTTTCAGAGGGTGGAGAGATGGCTCAGTGGTTAAGACCACTTGCTGCTCTTGCAGAGGATCTGGATTCAATTCCCAGAACTCACCAGTGGCTCACTTCCAGTTCCAGGCCCTATGCCCTCTTCTGATTTCCTCATGTCCGTTCTGATCTCCTCAGGTACTAGCACTTTGAAAAAAAGACACTTTTCAAAGTGTCTAATTTAGTGAAAATTCATCATGTCTTATTATGCATTGTTGAAAAACTAGAAAATCTCAGCTTTATTTTCTCTTGCCATAAAAAGAGTATCAAATATAAAGCAACAGACTGTGGTATTTTTAAAAAAACCATTTGGTCTTCATATTCAACCCCCCCATTATCTTACATATGAACTACATCATATTAAAAATCTGGAAAATGAACTACCTATTATAATCACATATGGATGCTTAATGACCTAGCTGTCATTGTAAGCACTAAAGATAAAAGGAAGACAAATTCCCCGATGTGGCAATACTAACGGAACAACAGTGGCCTGTAAGTCTTTAGTAGTTCAATGATATTAGAGAAACAGACACATAACAGTACAAATTTGAATCAATGTTTTGTGTCTGGTTATCTAATATCAAGAAAATCACTGAATATAAGGAATTCAAACCAACAATAAAACAAACAATAACAACATACCCAAACAAATAATTGAATTTTTAAATATGGGCAATAGACTTTGACAGACATCTCTCAAAAGGCAGCACATCAATGGCAAAAAAGAATATGAAAAAATGCTCAACAGTACTATTCCCCAGGGAAATGGCAATCAAAATTACACTGAAGGAGGTGGAGAAATGGCTCAGTGGTTAAGAATGATATGGCTCCTTTTCTAGACAACCCAGGTTCGATACCCAGCACCTACATGGTGTCTCACAACTGTCTAAAACTTAGCCCCAGTGGAATCCATTGCCCTCTTCTGGTCTCTAAAGGCACCAGGAATGCACGTGGTACATAGACATACATACATACAATCACCCATATATATAAAATAACTTTATAAAATTTAAAAACCACAATAGAATTATCACCTTATTCAAGTAAGAATGGCTATCATCAAAAAAAAAAAAGGACATGAAGTGCTAGGGGCAACACGAGAAAAAGGAAAACATACACAATGTTGGTATAAATGTAAATTAGTATAGGCATCATAGAAAAATGGAATGAAGATTCCTCATAAAAAAACAGATCTTCCACATGGTCTAGCAGCCCCACTACTGACTACATATATAAAAGAAATGAAATCAATATGGAATATAGACATCTGAACTCACATGGTTAGTGTAACACTATTCACAATAGTGAAGGTAAATATGCATAAATGGATGGACATAAAATAGAAATGTAAAATATGTACATATACATAATAAAATACTATGTTGCCATAAAGAAAGAGAAGGAATCTTGCCATTTGAGACATCATATAAGGAATTAAAAGTAATTGAGCTAGGTGAAATAAGAGAGGCATAGAAAGTACCATATAATTTCATTCATATTTGGATATAAAACTGTGGACCTTATAGAACAAAAGCAATAGCAGTGAGCAATATAATAAAAATCTTCAAATGCCATTACCAAAGGGCTTAATGAGATCACAAATTTTTATCTTTTAAAGTGCCTCTTCTGTCACATCTAATTACTTGCAATGTCTCAACTGAGTCTTTATATATACTTGTTTCCATCTGTTCATACTTTGTTTCAAGTATTTATTCATTCTTCATTCATTCATTTCATTGGCAAACACAGCTTCTACTGTGTGATAGGCACTGTGCGAACAGTGCAAGGGGACTCTTCTCATGGAGGTTACATTCTGGAAAGAAAAGCAAAAGACAAAAAAAAGAACACCAGGGTTGTGTATGTAGCTCAGTAGTAGAGTGCTTGTCTAGAATGCATGATTTGACCCTTAATACCACAAAAAATTAGATGATGGCAACAGCTTATGAGAGAAAATAATGATGAGACAACTCCACAGTATCTGTGCAGGCAGGGGATTTCAAGGAAGTAACACATTTTAGCTTTATTTAAATGATAGTAAGCCAGCTACACTGGTAGTTCATTCCTCTTTGGCCTTCAAATCCTTTGGGAAGCATTTGCAGGGCCTTCTATCTTGTCTGTGACTTCTCTTTTCATCATCTCCAGAATTCTGTCTATACCTCCAGCAAAGAACTTCCCTATGACTGAGATGTGGCCTTATTCCTAAACTAGACAACAATTAACATTTATGAGAAGAGGAGCCTTATTTTACCAGATCTGTACCACAATGCCTAGCAGAAAGGCCTTCTAAAAGGATGATATGGACCAGCTGGACATGCCAGTTTTGTTGTTATTTTGTTTTGCTTTTTTTGAGACAGAGGCCTACTTTGTAGTCCAGGCTGAAGAAATGAGAAAAAGGACACCATGAACAAAGAAATAAGGCAAGAAAATTTAACTAAAACACTGAAAAAGTAGACTGAAATATTACTTTGTTAAACTAAATCTAAGCTTAAAAACAAAAACTTCTTTTTTGTTCATTCTCTGGCAGACTGAATTCCTCAAGGACACAGAGCACAAGCCATGACTGTATTGTTTGAGCCTTTTCCTCCCAAATAGTAAGCTCTCTACAGATGCTGATCATGCCCTTCATGTCCTTTGTCATAAATGCACAGAAAAGTGTCTGCTTAATGAATTAATTTGAAGTTTTAAGGTTCATTCTTGTGGTTTGTCTTTAACTAGGACAAAAGTCTCTCCTTACATCAAGAAATTACATTCAAACTGTGTGGTCAATGAAGTCATATGAATTTGAAAAATACGTCCTTCAGATATCACAATGGGCTAAGTGCTTCAAGAGATTTAAGAGAAAAATGAGAAATTTTGGAAAAACTGTAAATTAACAGATTTCTTTAGGAGAAAAGTATACATTATTTCTTAACAAAACAGTAGAAATTTTATATTCAGTACTCTGTATTTATGTGGCATAGAACAAATTATTAAGACATAGTACTGAGTACATGGAGTTGTATGTAAATGGGGGAAAATGAAATATTTTGGTAAAAAGACAAGATAAAGGGAAGCATGGATCTTTTCTAACAGAGGAACATGGCTGACTTATAACTGCTTCACAGAAGTCCTTAAGTAAGAGTCTAAAATCAGCACTGATTATATTAACATACTGGCTTTGAATTATATCCTTCTAGTTATTCTGTATTTGGACAAAAATGAAGCTAAAGTATTAGAATTGATCAGAAGATATAAAGAAATATACAGAATAAATATTCATGTCAGAAACCATATGTCACACATCAGATTTCTAACAAAATTTTGTTTTCTACTTACAAAACAAACCAGGTCCTTTCTCCTACTAAGGCTGCCAAGGTTTCCTGGGAGGTTGGGGAAAAACAAGCCCAATCTTTCTCATTGGAAACATTCTTTAACAATAGTCGACTGTGTGGCCTCTTCTTTCACACATATCTATCCCTCCTGATTTCAGACTGTAGGAGTTTAAATCCTGGCTCTAGCACATACTACTCAACAGAGGGGTCTGAGGGGCATTACTTGCCTCTTGGTACCTCAATTTGCTTGTTATGAAAACTGGGTCCAACTGGGTGGTGGTCGCACATGGATTTAATCTTAGCAGTCAGGAGGCAGGGGAAGGCAGATATCTAGTGAGTTCAAGGTCAGCCTGGTCTACAAAGTGAGTTCTAGGATAGCTGAGGCTACACAGAGAAATCCTGCCTCAAAAAGCTAAAACAGAGAAAGAAAGAGGGGGAGAGGGAGGGAGGGAGGGAGGGAGGGAGGGAGGGAGGGAGGGAGGGAGGGAGGGAGGGAGGGAGGGAGGGAGGGAGGAAGGAAGGAAGGAAGGAAACAGGGTCTAATTGATGGTTCATATTCCTGGGGGTACTATTAGTATTAAATGACCTAAGTTACATAAAATACTCTGCTTGTAAGCATTCCCAAACAGCAGAAGTGAGTTCCCAAGTGTGTCCATAGGACCTGGCTACATCCTAAAGTCTGGGTCCTCTTCCCCTTAGGGAGACTGCTAGCCCTTGCTGTTATTTGTAAGCTAAGCCTCACTACGGCAGTGGAACTGAACATCTCTGTCCAACAGACCACAGAATTAAGAGCTGCACCAGGACTAGCAGGCCATTGGGCTATAACACTTGCACACCATACCTGTGCACCATGGTAGAGCTCTAGCACTACTGATTGGAGGTACTTGCACAGACTTTTCCCATCTGATCTCTAAGCACATGGCCTGAGGAGCTGAAGCTAGTGATGTTCTGTTTGCTAGACAGCAGCTCTCACAAAGGGCTTAATGGGAACCCAAGTAAAACATAATGATAACCAAGATAACTACATGTCACTAAGCACAAGACCCCTTAGTCCAATGCCTTGCCAACCAATAAGAAAGGACAGAGCTTCAATAACATCACAAGCCAGGGAGAGCAAACTTAGTTATATATACATATAGGTTTTTCGAGACAGGGTTTCTCTGTATTGTTTTCGACAGTTATATTTTAAAAATATAGATCTGTAAACTGAATGTGGCAGTGCATGCCTGTAATATTAACACTTGGGAAAGTAAGAAAGCAGATTGAAAGTTAATTACCAGCTCAGGACACAAGCAAACCAGAAAGTTCAACCATGACACAAAAACCAGAAAGAAGGAAACAATAGTTGTTCACTAGGATCAAGGAAAAAAATTAAATTTATTTCACAGGTGTCTGAACTTCAAAAAACTATGAGCTACTTCCAAGCGAGGACTATCAATAGTCAAGGGTCGACTGAAGTTGCCTGATAAAAGTTTGAAGAATAAGTTAATATTATCACATAAAATATTCCTTATAGCCAGATATGCTACACCTGTAATTCCATAATTTGGGAGGCTGGGGCAAAAGGATTATGAGTTTGAAGCCACTATGTGCCACCCAGTACATTCAAGGTAAACTGAGCCACACAGATATACAGACTCTATTTCAAAAATGATTTTTGAAGTGTTGCTTATAGACTTTATTTGGGGATCTTTATTATAACACATAGACACAGACACACATAGAGAGAGATACACACTCCTAGCTCTGGCCCAGAAAGGATAACCTCATTCCTCCCAGGTTCTCCAGTTGGTATCAACCTCTGGCCTCTACATGTGCTTGCACAGGCAGGCACATCTATATACACACATACCACAGATAGTACACACAAGCAACAACAAAATGAAACCAACAACTTAAAAAGTATTATAGCCTATATAATTTGTTTAAATCGCATCATTGAAATGACAAAATTATACTGGTTAAGTAAAGATTAGGAGTTTCCAAGGGCCAGGGATAAGGAAAAGATATGGCTATGACGATGAAAGGATAGTACTGCTAAAACTACTGTGTATTTTGACTATAGTGGGCACACAACTCTAGGCAAGTTATAAACAACTCTACACAAACTATAAAATTATACATAACTAAACATAATGAGTGTATATAAAATTGGTGAAATCTGAAGGTTAATGGATTATGTCAATGTCAATTTTCTACCTATGAAATTATGCTAAAAGTTAACAGGTATAATGGTGCACATTTCTAATTCTAGTAAATGGGAGGTAGAAGCAGAAAAAAATCAGAAGTTCAAAGTCACCCTTAACTACATATATTGAGTTCAAGACCAGCAGGGGGCTACAAGGGATCCTGTTTTAAAACGCAAACAAAAAGTAAACAGTAAAAGTTGGTGGTGTAGCTCAGTGGCAGAGTGCTTGCTTGGCATGCACAAAGCCATGGGTATAATCTGCAGCACTGCATAAATCATGCATGCTGGTACACGCTTGTAATATCAGCACTAAGGAGGTAAAGACAAGAGGATCAGAAGTTCAAGATCATCTTCAGCTTCATAGTAAAGCATTACAGCTTCAAGACCATACTGGGATACATGACACCTGGTTCTATAGCATTCTTTTTTTTTTAGAGAGAGAACACATAGCTTTTATCTTTTTGAGTTAACCAACATGCTTTTGCAAACCAAAATCAAACAGAAATGACCTCCAAAGGAAAACAGTTCTTATAAACAAAGAAACAACAATTCTATAGCATTCTTAAAAACACTTCTTTGGCCAGATGTGATAGTACACACTTTTAATCCCAACACTATGGATGCAAAATCAGGTGGATCTCTGCGAGTTCAAAGCCAGTCTTATCAATATAGGCAAATTCCAAATCAAACAGGGCTATATAGAGAGATCCTGTCTCCAAAAAAGTTGCTATTGTATATAATGATATACAGAACCTGTTCTTTCTTTTTTGTTTGTTTTTTCGAGATAGGGTTTCTCTGTATTGTTTTGGACTCTGTCCTGGAATTCGCTTGGTAGACCAGGCTCGTCTCAAACTCACAGAGATCTGCCTGCCTCTGCCTCCTAAGTGCTGGGATTAAAGGCGTGCGCCACCAACGTCCGGCTATATAGAACCTGTTATTTCTTACAATTATGTTTGAATCTGCAATTATATCAGAGTAAAAAGTGTAAAGAAAACAAGCAAGCTTTATGTGAAAATTAATGAAACAAGTATAAGGAGGTAGCAGTGGTAGTGCCCAATCTGATTCCAAGGCTTCAGAAGTTTTGCGGTGTCCAAAGGCACAAGCACCCATTACTAAATAACTGATTAATCTTCCCAGACCACTTCTAAAAAGAGATACTGAAGCACATCATTTAACTAGGAGGCTAGGTTTTCCAAATGAGACTGTGTCAATTGTCAGAAGCAGAGGTTATAAACTACAGGTTTGATAGTCAGTTCCTGTGTTCTCCATTTTCCTCAGTTGCCTAGGATGGGAAGATGAGAGTACATCCCTTAAAAAGGAAGGGAAAAAACAACTGCATTCTTTTTGCATATCTGGAAGTCGTGGATATATCCATGATTCTATTACATAAAATTAAGAATTGCTGATCCTAGAATCATGTCATAGAGTCACTCCACCTGAATTTCAAAAACTGTGAATACAGTGTATTTTGGTTCATGGGCAGGAGGTGGGAAAGTGTTTCACACTGTAGTCTAGGCTAGCTTAGAACACTCTGCAATTGCCGTGGCCTTCAGGAGCCACCACACCCAGCTTAGTTTGCTTAAATTAAGATGCACCAATGAAGAGTTCAAACGATCAGTCAGAAGCTATTAGAGGAGGAATACACATGAGCCACTCTCTCAGAACTTTATTGAATAAAGAATTCTCTAGAATAAGAAATGATAGGCCTGTATTGCATGAAACAAAGCTGAACATGATAGCAGTTTAATATCAAATGATAAGCAAATTAATATTTCTTGGATAAAATTGTGTGTGGAACAAGAACAAAAGTCAATTTTTCAATTACCTGTGGAATATTTTAAAAGGCATTAGAAGAAATGGTTAGCATTTATTTTATATGTTCCAAATCAATTACACAGGTATTTCACAAACCTCCATCACCCTCTCCTGCTTTCCAAATAAACTCTTAATATGAACATCAAAAATGTCAGTCATCCAGGAGACTGCAAAAATCACAGCAGAAGGTAACATCTGAATTAATATGCATTATATAGAACAAAGCCAAGAATAACCAATATTGCCAGATTCATGTAGGACATTTCATAGTTCACCTCTAAGCATTTCTTTAAGTTTGCAGTGTTCACAAGTGCTATTTTCAGTACAATTGTTTCATTTCAGGGCTCTGACTCTATCTTGAAAAGGAAAAATAAATTGTGTCAGCAATAGGATTGCTGCTAGAGTATACAAGAGAAAAAGAAAACTCATTACAATTAACAGAACTATTACATATTATTCAATAAAATTGGGGGATGCATTTTAAGGGAAAGGATAATTTACTTTTACATAAGGAATTAAATAGTATAAACATAATATGGGATCAAACAATAAGATCCAAGAGAAAGGCTCAACTTTCAATGGCATATTTGTATTATTTTAGAATGTAGGTTTGTAAATTTACACTGTGTCTGCTTCTACAGACAAATAATAAATCACTCTTCCCCATACACAGAACCATTCTAGGACAATATGGGAGAGGATAGGTCCTTTTACATTGCCTAGTACAAGTTAAATTTGGACTAAAAGTTCTTTGAGTCAACCACTTTATTTATTTAGTTCATTTGTTCAAGTTACTATTTCTTTATCCATATGCTACTTGAGGTCTCACAAACGCTAGACAAATCATGTACCACTGAGCTAGATACCTAACCCTCCAGAGTCAAGCACTTTAAATACTAACACATGTCTTGGTTACAAGTTTCTTCCACTTCCTGTCTCAGACTTATGTGGTCTAATGTCTTTGTATTTTCTAGTTGTCACAATTGAGGCCATTGAGCATCATCTGTACTGAAGCTTGGGTACATTTTCTACTATACTTTGATTCTCTTTAGCAACTAAGAAAAATCACAATGTATTCAAGCACAAATCACAGTATCAGGCTGCTGTTATCATTACCAGTAGTACTGCTGGCTAGCTGCTACTCTATGTTAGTGTTTAGTATCTTTGTTTTGCTTTTCTCTCCACCCAAACCCTATGAGAATTCTGCTTATCATCAGTGTGAAGAAAAGGCTGAGTGCAAGCCAGAAGGTTACTTCCTGCCTGTCCTTACCTCTTTCAGTTTGTTATGTACTGTAACTGACATGATTTTCCTCACTTTAAATATAGACTGAAGAATGATCCTCAGAAACCACCTGATCGTTAAGAAACGTGGCAGGGAGAACACTTGGTGATGAGACATGGGAAAGGCTCTGCAGATCAGTTGTACCAGAGTAAGCCTCATCCTTATCTCTCACATAATTCTTAATGGCCTTAAATAAGACATAGAACAGCTCAATGACATTCAAGACTAAAGACACCAAGGACACAACCAGCATGAAGAGGATGAAGATGGTTTTCTCTGTGGGACGGGAGAGGAAGCAGTCCACCTGGTGCGGGCAAGGAGAAGATTCACAAATGTAAACTTCCTTCAGGGTAAATCCATAAATGCACCACTGGATCACCAAGAAGGCCACCTCAAAGATGGCCTTGAAGAAAATACTGAGTATGTAGGTTATCAGCAACCTTCCTCTTATCTTCACCTTACCGTGTCCCTCACTGCCACACTTGGACTTCTTTACTTCGGTTTTCTGCAAGTGCGTTTCCACACTGGCGCCATTAAAATGAGCAACTCCAAGTTCCTTTTCTGGCTTGTCTGATCTCTCTTTCTGACGAATCTCATAAAACACATGTGCCAGGTATAAGAGTGTAGGCACACACACGAATATGATCTGTAGGACCCAGAGGCGCACATGAGAGATCGGGAAAGCTTGGTCATAGCAGACATTTTCACAACCAGGCTGCTGAGTGTTGCAATGGAACTTAAGCTGCTCATCACTCCAGGCTGATTCGATGGCAGTCCCCAGGAGCAGGATTCGGAAGATGAAAAGGACCTTGAGCCATACCTTTCCTCCAGTTGTGGAGTACGGTTGGACCTTTTGTAGGAGCCGGTCTAAGGCACTCCAGTCACTCATGTTGAGCTTTCGTTGTTCTTGTGCTTAAATGGGAAGTAGGCACGCCAAATGATTGCACGCCTTGGAGGATGAAGTAAATGAAAAGGTAAGCTCAAGAGTCACACCTGCCTAAAGTTTAAAAAGCCTGCTGCTGTTTGGTACCTTCCTCAAGCCTTCCCCTAATAAAAGAAAATTGCTGACACCAGGTAAAAGTTTATGTGAATTCATTTTTGTAAGTGGAAAGTGTTCCTACACCAGAACATATGTGCATCTATAATGAAACAAGTTACATAAATGGGAAAACAGATAAATTTAAAGGTCTTCCTCATTTCAGTATAAAGCAATCTCTAAAAATAATGAGTCAATTCTTTGGCATATTAACAATTCATACACATACACGGATTGATGCAGCTTCAGAAGTTGGACCAACATTTCTCAAAGAGAGACAATGATATTCATTCATCCATTATTTATTGTCTGCTAGGTGAAATGTACTATAATAAGCATGGACTCTTACTGGTGAATAAAACAGAATATAGTTGTGGAACATACAATCAACTGCTAAAAATAGATCATTTCAAATATGGTGTTTTGCTGGTACATGACAGTAATCTCCAGCCTTCAGAAGACTAAAGTAAGTAGAAGGGACACTCAGATTCTAGGCCTATCTCAGCTACCTAGTGAATTCCAGACCAGCTTGGGATACCTATTGAGTTATCCTGACCTAAGGAGTAAAAGCTTGTCTCAAAAAGTATAACATTTATTATATCATATTAAACATATGATATAATTTATTATAAGTCATTTCATAATTCCAAAAGGAATCAAGAAATCCAGTGTAGGCTATATCTTACACCTTAGTTTCAGAAACAGCTCTGTGTGTGTGTGTGTGTGTGTGTGTGTGTGTGTGATATCTTATAATCAAAGGATGTCTCAGTGAGCAAGAGAATATACAATAGTTGCAAATGGAAATAGATGCTGAGAAGATAACAACCAGGAGGCACTGACAAAGAGTAAGGTAAGAAAGCCCCAGCCAGACTGATTAGAGATAGTCAGACAAGAAATATGAAAATTATTGCCAGATGTGAAAGAAACAGCAGATATTTGAAAGGTAAAGAACTTGCTATATTCAAAGAATTAAAAGGCAGGCAGTTGAGGTAGCTGTTGAGGAAATGGGTAGTGTAAGGGATGAGAGTCACAGAACAGTTATGTCAGCTATCTCTTAGTAGCAGAAAAGCCTGGATGCCGAAACTGTGAAACTAGGACAAGACCAAGGCCATGGAAGAGATTACAAATGGCTGTCTAAGGCTTGCAGGGCAAGCAGGAAGGCTGGCAGGACAAGTAGGACAGTATTAGAGCAAGGAACATGGAGGTCAGTAAAAGAATGGGGACTCTGTGCTAATAATGTGCAAGTGAGTTTTGGTGGAAACAAAATGTGAAGAGGATATCAGGAACAATGGGGACCTTGAGAGATGGCACAGCAGTTAGGAGGATGTAATTATGCTATATGAAGAGCTTAAGATGAAGGCATTTTCAGGAGGTGCATTGATACCATCCCCTAGCATGGGTGGAAATTAGTATGAGGCAAAATATGAGCCGAGCAGTTCTGAAGACTTGCTAGCCTTCAACCATTTCCTCCCTAGAGCCCCTATTTCTTTGTGACAAAGTCCTCAAAGCAAAAGCAGAGTGCAGGGTTTTCTGCCTCCAATTTAGGGAATAATTAATGATTCTCACCATGAATGGGCCGCAGATAATTTTTATATAACAAATAACTAATATTTTAACTACCCTCAATGCAGCAAATCATTTTTAAAGTAATTTTATCTGCTGAGTTAAAAATTATATTCATCATGCTTAACATTTTAATTTACCTCCTTCAAAAATTATTTTTTCCAAAATACAGATAGTCATGTAAACAACTGGGTATAATAAGACAGGGAAAAATTTCTTAACACAAACACAGTAAGACTCTGCCAATTAATAATCAATTTTAGACATTATACAACTAATTTGTTTCTTGGTTTAATGGTCATTCCTCACAGTATTTTCTGTGGGAAAACTAAAATTTAAAATGAACCCTAGAAAAGGGGCAGGGTTAATGAAATTTACAGCGTGTCAATCATCCAAGATTGGTTGCTACTGTTATCCAAGAATAAGAACTGAAGCTCCTGTAAATTAAAATTGTTAGCAAGTTATCAAATTATAAGGCTTCAAAGTACACAAAGTACTTTCTCAGCTGGATAAATAACACATTTTAGATGAACTGTGCTCTGTTGCACAGATTATAAAAGTAGTCCTATTAAGCTAAAGTCACAAAGATCTAGAGTTTATAATTAGTTCATTCCTCAAGGCTAATTGAAAACAAGTCATTGGCAGTATAAGATTTCCACATTTATTCTCATTCATTTGTCACATTTAAACAGGGCTTAGTCTCTAGAGATTTGGAAGTGCCTTAGAAATTGAGTTACTTTTCGAAAACAAATAGGGTGAAATAGTAAAGAAAAGTCCCCAGAACTATTTTAGCATATTCTATATAAGGTAGCTGACAAATCAAAAAACAATGCTGGGGGGAATCAAGAGTCATAATATTTTAATTAATTCAGGGTACAGTTCTTAGCAAATTTCAAGAACTATATGAAGTTCTTAAGCATTTCACATATTTTGTTCTGAAAAAGTTCTTACTAAACATATGAAAATGCAGATCTAAGATTCTAAAGGATGAAAATAACTGAGGATGAGTCATCTTAGCTAAGCAAATGGTTCACAGGAAAGTTGAAAACCCTCTTGCAGAACATTATTTTTAAACTGGACAAGATCTTTCTAATTTTAAAATATAAACGTAGGACTTCCAGTTTCAGCTCCAACACATGCAGTGCTTAGATATATCATCATTCCTATCATTACAGCAAGAAAAACCCTAACAAATTTAAAATTGGCAAGTCTGCTCCAACCCACCAGAGAGCTGAAGGCATGGGACAAAATAGCCCCCTATCTCTAGATGGGCAAATACATGCAATCACACCCAAGACACTTACCTGAGGCACAAGGTGCTAAGGGAAAGTATTAGCAAAGAAAGTAAACCTGAAAATGCTGAGTGAGACAAGCTTGTGCTGTGAGTGTTCCAAGGAGAAGAGATCCGCCTACTCCTGAGCTTTGCCTCCAGCAATCTCACCACCCTGATTCTGAAGTCTCCTCCCCTTCGTAGGAGAGGCAATGTAACCATTCTGAAACATTCCCAAAAGTAAGAGCCAATAACAAGTTCTGCACGAATGGACTTTGGGAGCCCATGACCCATGCAGGGATACTCCCTCACCCTAGATACATGGGAGAGGGCCTAGGTCCTGCCCCAAATGATGTGACAGACTTTTATGATTCCCCACGAGAGGCCTCGATGTCCCTGGGGAGCAGAAGGGGGATGGGATGGGGAGCTGGTGGGAGGATGGGAGGATGGGAGGGAGAGGGAACTGGGATTGATATATAAAATAAGATTGTTTCTAATTTAAATGAAAATTTATATAAAAAAGAAGTTCTTCCTTGCTAGGCATGGTGGTACCTGCCTTTAATGCCAGCACTTGAGAGACAGAGGCAGTTTTAGGCCAGCCTTGGGGTTCCAGGACAGCCAGCTAGAGCTACACAGAGACCCTGTCAAAAAAAAGAAGAGAAAAGAAAAGAAAAGAAAAACCCACAAAACTCCCCTTTGGTAAAGAGAATGAAAGCATCTTTGAAATACATACTGGAGAAAGTAACAGTTTTCAAGTAAATTCACTCTTGTCGCCCAGACCCACCTTGTGCTTGAACTCTCCTGCCTCAGCCTCTCAAACAGCCATATGACCCAGTTCAAGTAAGTCAGAATGTTCTTCAGTAACAAAGGCTAACACCCACAACAAAATATATCAGAAGCTTACATACCCTGGAAGAAGGGGAATTAATTAGCTCTAGTCCACGTGTTCCTTGTTTCATCTAACTCAAGGAGGAAAAAGAAGCAGCAGCCCTAACAATACAGCCAAGGACTTGTGCCCAACTGAAGTCCTAGATTACAAAGCACTTTCTCCATCTTATTATTTTCCACCATTTCAACAGGAATCCAGTACAGAACAATGGATCATCACCAAAAAGTAATGCAAGCAAGACATCTAATTAAAGTGTTTTTTTTTTTTGGTTTTTACGATACATGGTTTCTCTGTATTGTTTTGGAGGCTGTCGGTCCAGCCCGGCCTCGAACTCACAGAGATTCGCCTGCCTCTAAAGTTCTTAGGGAAAGGAAAGGGTCGAAGGGTAGAAAAAACAAACAAAAAGCACGAGAGCAGTGCTGTGGATCTCCACCCTTTCGGGTGCTGCATATCAGATGTCCTGCATATCACATGATTCATACCAGTAGCAAAATTACAGTTACGAAGCAGCAATGAAAATCATTTTATGGTTGGGGGTCAGCACAACATGAGGAACTATATTAAAGGGTCACAGTATTAGGAAGGTTGAGAGACACTGCAGTAGTAACTAAATTTTTAGGAATGGGCCAGGGAAGTGGCATAGCTCAGCAGGTAAGGGTGGTTGCTGCTAACCCTGAGAACCCAAGTCACATTCCCAGAACTCACATGTTCTTTTAATTATTTACTTTATGTGCAATGGTGTTTTGCCTGCATGTATGTCTGTGTGAGTGTCAGATCCTCTGGAACTGGAGTTACAGCCAGTTGTGAATTGCCACGTGGGTGCTGGGTACTGACCCAGGGTCCCCTGGAAGAGTAGCTAGTGCTCTTAACTGCTGAGCCATCTCTCCAGCCTGAACTCACATGTTTGAAGGAAAGTTCAATCCCTGCAAACTGCCTTCTGACCTCAACATGTGCAGCCACACACTTGCATGCATGCACATATACAAAGTGGATGAATGACTGAATGAATGAATGAATAAATGGATGGATGAAAAAATTTTAACATCTCGGTTCCTGGCTGAGGAACATAAACTCTTTACTAAAGGACTATTTATTTCAGTTTGTATTACCCAATATACCATATCCAGTGCGTGTGCGCACCACAAGGCATGCAAAAAGGGAAGAAAAACTATCTGAATAGAAAAAGAAGTATCAGAACCAGATGAAGATGAGGCACAGACTTGAGGATTATCACATAAGGAATTTAAAGTAACTATGAATAAACCAGGTATTATGGTACATGCCTGTAATCTGGGCACTCAGAAGGTTGACGCAGGAGGACCACTAATTTAAGGCCAACCAAATCTACATAATGAAACACTATGTCAAACAAAACCAAAACTATGATTAATATATTAGAAACTCAAAAGTATGCCTTTCATCCCAGCACTTGAGAGGGAAAACGTAGGCAGATGGCTCTCTGAGTTTAAGGTGAGCTTGGGATAGACAGTAAGACACTATACCTCAAAAAGAAATAAGAATGTATAGAAAGAAAGGAGGGGGATCAACTTTGTAACTTCTCAAAGGCTTCCAGCAACAGGAAAAGCTCCTTGAAGGAGCTGGTTGTGATAAGAAAGCACTGTGCTTTCACTTCCTCCCCCCACTATTGCTCACAGAGAAGAGACACAGAATACGAATTCTTCTGCCTGATAAAAGGCTTTTTTAAAGAAGGATCTTGCTATGTTATCAAGGCTGGTCTGAAACTCAAAAGATCCTTTCACCTTGACCTCCAGAGTAGCTGGGCCTTGAGTGAACTGGACTACAAGCATTCACCGCCATGCCTGGTTAAGGCTATTTTTGATCACCATTGTCTAACATCATGCACTGGAAAGGTAATGGTAATGGAAAGCCTTTCTCTGAACATCGGGAACAAGACAAGACCACCTGTTTTGGTCACTTTCACAACTTTGTACTTGAAGTTCTAGCTAGATCAATTGGGCTAGACAAAGAAATAGAAACATCCAACTTGGAAATGAATAAGGAAAACTATCCGATTTTAAAGATGAAAATCCTAAAGACTCTAAAAAACAAAAAAAATGTTAAAGCTAATAAAGTTAGGAAAGTTGCAGAAAATAAGATCAAAACACAAAACCCAGCAAGTCTCAAAGTGTTAAACGTGTAGTTACCATATAACCCAGGAATTCTGCTTCTAGGTATACATCCCAAAGTACTGTGAAAATGTATGTAAAGCAGTTTTCATAATAGCCAACGATGGAAACAACTTAAGTGTCCATCAGCAAACGTATGAACTGGAAAATGTAAGGCACATATGAGACATATACATATACAATACGTACACATACATAATACAATGCAACACTACAAGAAAGCAGTTCTCATATGTACAACATGGATGAAACCCCAAAATATGGTCTAATAGAAGAAGCCAGGTAAAAAGGATAAATATTGTACTATTCCAGCAACACAAAATATCTACAATAAGCAAAAGTCACAGAAAAGGAAAAGAAGCTTGAAATTACTAAGTGCTGGGGTGAAGTGGGGAAAATATGGGAGATAGTGCTTAGTTAGCTCCAAGTGTCTATTTAGGCTAATGAAAAAATATTTTAAACAGACAATGGTGCTGTTTTCATAACACTGAGAATGCAATTAGTATCACTGAACTGTACACTCAACTCAAAATGGTAAATTTTGTTATATAACTTTTACCATAATTAAAAATAAACAGGAGTATTGCTATATACTACAAACAATCTCAAACAGAAATTAAGAGATCAATTTCAGTTACAAAAGCATGAAGATTAATAAATGAATAAGTAAAATACTTGGGGATAAATTTCAGATTCTATGCAACCTCTATCAAAATTCCAATGGTTTCCCCATATCTAGGAATGGAAAAGTTGATCTTAAAATCAATATGGCAGCACAAGGGGTTTCAATATAGAAAAGAGTACTGAAATGAAGACTTGGACTTTCTGATTTCAAATTTTATTATACAGTTGTAATAATCAATACAATTTGGTACTGGCATAAAGACAGGCACAAAGCCCAAAGGACAAAAATTAATGAAATTCAACACCCTCACACCCCCACATCCCCAAACACACATCTATGGCCAAGTGATTTTCAACAAAGGTGCCAATACAAGCAAGTGGAAGAAAGAATTGTCTGTTCAACAAAAGGTACTAGTATAATTGGATATTTATATGCAAAAGAATGAAAATAAGAGCCAGATGTAGTGGCTCATGACTGTAATCCCAGCACTTAGGATGTGGAAACCGGGTCAAATCCTTAGTCAAAGTTGAGTTGGAATGCAGCCTAGGCTATTTGAGATCCAGTCTAAAAGAAACCAAAAGCAGAGGCTTGACACTTCGTATTGTAAATATAGAGCCTGCCATGGAAATAAAAGGATAGTCCTACTTCAGATCTTCAACACCCATATAAAAAGTCAGGCATAGCTGTACAAATGCAAACATGTATAGGGTATAGGGGTATCCCTGAAGCTTGCTGGCTAGCCAGTCTAGCCAACTACTGAACACCAAGTTCAGTAAGAGGCAATGTCTCAAGAAATAAGGTGCAGATGGGCATGGTGGAGCACACCTTTAATCTCAGCACTAGGGAGGCAGTGGCAGGTGGACCTCTGTGAGTTTCAGAGCAACCATCTATATTTCCCATTCCAGAGGATCCAATGCTTCCTTTTAGCCTCTGTGTGGACGGCATGTATGTGGTGCATAGACACATGCACATTAATTAATTAATTAATTAAAAATGAAAATAAGGTTAGACCCCTATATTACACTATAGAAAAAATCATACAAACATTAACTCAAAATAGATCAAGTACCCAATAAATAGAAGAGCTAAAATTATACTGGTATTCAATTAAATAGATATAAGCACATCTAAAATTTCATATCCTTAGATTTCAGTTTTTTAATGCAATCACTAAAGGAAAAGTAAACAATATATCATCAAAATTAAAAGCTTTTGTGCATCAAAGATATTAACGAGAATATGAAAAGACCACCTACAGAATGAGAAAATACCTGCAAACCACATATCTAATGAGAAACTTAAACTCAACAAAAAAGACAAATCAATTTTACAGGCAGATCTCTATAAGTTCTAGGACAGTCTGGGCTACATAGTGATCTTATAGAGCTCTTGCCTTTAAAAATGGTCGAAGAGACAATTCTATAAATAAAATACAGAAATGACTGGAAAGATATCTCAGTGGTTAAGAGTACTTGCTATGCAATCATAAGGACCAGAGTTCAGATTCCTACAACCGTGTAACAAACAGGTATCCCTGCAAAAGCCTGTAACAGTTCAGCTCTAGGGAGACAGAAACAAGAGGATTTGCTGGCTTCCAGTTTAGCTAAGACACAAGTTCAGTAAGGGATCCTGCCTTACAGAAACAGGTAGAAAATGATTAAAGAAGATGTCTAATACATTCTCCAGGCTCTTGTGTATTACAGACAAGAATACGTGTGCATGCATACATTTATATGTAAACATTAACACACACAAATCTTTTTTAAAAAGAAGATGGTATACAAATGGCCAGTTAGTTCATGAAAAGATGTTCAACATAAGCAACCACAGGGAAGTGTAAATCACAACAACAATGAAGTACTACTTTGCATCCAGGGGGATTGGCCACAATGTTTAAAAAGGGAAATAAAGTGAAGATGTGGAAAGACTGGAGCCTGCCTACATTGCTGGTGGGAATATAGAGTGGTGCTGTTGCTATGGAAACCAGTTAGGCAGTTCCTCAGAAAAGTTAAACATAGAATTTCCATATGATAGTCTTTCCAATCCTAGATATACACCCTAGAGAACTGAAAACAGAACCTCTAATACTTGCACAGGACTGTTCACAGCATCACTATTCATAATAGCCAACAAGAAGAAATGACCAAATATTCACACACTAAAAATACATAAATAAAACTTGGTAGATGCAAACAATATAGCAAAATGTCAACCAGGCATGATAAAGACTAGGGCATTGGTTCATGGTACAATGTGGACGAACCTCAAAAAACTTTGTTAAGCAAAGGAAATCAAATTCAAAAGTCACATGTCATACAATTTCTCATATATCAAATATTCAGACTATCTAAACCCATAAACACAAAAAAGCAAATCCAACTGCTAGAAGTAGAGTTGAAATAGGGAGTTTACATTTAATAAATACAGAGTTTTCTTTTAGGGATACAAAAAATAATTTGAAACTTGAAAGACTGTGAATGTACTAAATGTCACGGAAATGTGCATTTGAAAATGGCTAATTTATGTAATGTGAATTGTATATTAATGGGGGGAGCCTGTGTCTTAAATACCAGTTCTACCAAGATTCAACTTGCTATGGGACTTAGGAAATTAAACTACTTAAGAATCATTTTCCACCACATAAAAGGTAATTCTTTCTAACTTAGTTGAGAGGTAAAGCAGCTAACATAATACATAAATAAGAGACTTTAAACAAGAGTTATTGTTGTCTTATTAATGTATTTGTTTTTACTTGACTTATACAAGAAAGACTTTCAATTGTTTTTCTTGAATGAATTTTATTCTTCACATTGTCAGAATATTCTTTTAAACCAAAGACTCTGCTCATCATTCTTGAGAACAGTGTATTGTGCTTTATTTATCTTTGGATTGAACAACAGCTATTACAAGGAACTGATTGGACAAGCATGAATAGTTTGTATATTCCTATATGCCTGATTCTCAGAACACCCTACTTCTCTGTTTGATGTTAATATATGAATAAGGTAACTACACCAAACTTTCCATGTAACTACTTAAAGAATTTACCCAAATCCAAATAAAAGGAAAAAACATTTTCAGTGGAAATCCCCCACCTTATTAGCATTAATTCCTTAGGTTCCCGGAAACAGATAGAAACTGAGATTGGTGGTTCACTGAGACCACTATGCTATTCCTGTCATGTTCTCCTAGTTAAGGGTTGCTTAACAATAGACATAAGCAAATTCCTCTGTAAAAGTCAGATGATAAGTATTTTGAGCTTCGTGGGTTATCATATAATACATCTACTCAGCTCTTTAACTTATCACAAAAGCATCCACAGAAATAACACATATGAATAAGTAAGGCTGTGTTCCAAGAAAACATCATGTATTTATCATACAGATTGTTGGCCTGATTTGGTCCATGTGTGGTAGTTTGCAAACCTAGATCTACACTCTTGGGGCAAAGTCTCTTACCCATCCTAACATGGTGGCCTTAAACTTGAAGGAAATGACCAGGGCCTATGGCTCAAGTTTCTACTGTGTCATCCAAGAGTTCAATAACCCATCATTACTACAAGGATTCTCAGCCCTTGGATTCTGTAAATAGAGGCCATCAGCCAATGGTGCTACTTCCTAATTTTATTCTCAACAGAGTGGCAATTGTCTTATGGGGCACTGGGAAATACTATAATAACCTTTGGTTTTATTACTGACAAGAGTATTTCATAAGCAGGCTTAAAAAGAGAATTTAGCTAGGTGCAGGGATGGGGGGGGGTCCACATTATCCTTTCAATTGCCGTCTTCTATTAGATTCTTTAAGACTGAACTCCCTAAACTATGTCAGAAGCTCCCTGGCAATGGAAAAGGTAATCTTACATATGTCAGTTTAGCTAGGCTGGGCTAATGTTTTCAAATAAATTAATTCTTACTGAATGTAGAAGAGCAACTTTCTAGCTAAGTAGCTAATATTTTGTTAGCAGTCAATAAACTTGTTTTCTTAAGCAAGTATTTGTTAAATTTTGCTTTATAACGACAGCCCTAGAACACACTGCTTTAAGTACAGAAGGTAGATTTGAAAAAAGTTGGATCAGAGAGACAGACAGCTCAGCAAGTGAAGGTATTCATCTACCAAGCCTAGCAACTTGAGTTCAATTCTTAGAATCTATACAATGCTAGAAGGAGAGAATGGGTTCCATAGTTGCCCCCTGACCCTTACACATTCATGTGACACATGACACCCCCAACATGTGTGTCCATGCATGCATATATGAAGAGTATGTTTTTAAAGTTCTTGATTTTTTCTAAATTAAAACACTTTAGCATAAGAAATCTTTAAATTAAGAAATATTAAAGTTCAAAAGTATCATAGAATATATGTGATAGCTACTAATTATAAGTATTTTGGAGCTAGATTTTTTTTGTAGGAATAGATCTACCCTGCATTACTTTCAAGTCATTGGTTTCAACAACTGATGGACTATACTTATTAAGAATACCCACTAAATGGTCATTTGTTAATTATATTTTCCTTCTGTTATCAATGACATGTATTTCAAGCTTTGGGAAAAATAATTCATACTGATCTTTACTACTGAAGTTTTGAAGAAAAGCAGCATTAAGAGATGTACAAATTATTTAATCATAGACCTTTATCAGAGATAAGAAATTATTTTTTCAGTAAAATGATGGGTGCTTGTTTGTTTTGTTCCTTTTCTCTTTCTTTCTTCCTTCTTTCCTCCCTCCCCCCTCTCTCTCTCTCCCTTTCTTTCTTTCTTTCTTTTCTCTCTTTCTTTCTAAGACATAGTTGCTATGTGTAGCCCTGGCTGTCCTGGAACTTGATTTGTAGATCAGGCTGGCCTCAAACTCACAGATAATCAGCTTGTGTCTGCCTCCCAAGTGCTAGGATTAAAAGCTTGAAATCACTCATCTTAAGGAGATGTAGAAATAATGATCTTGTCTTTGAATGAACTATGATTTGCATAAAAGGAGATTTAAAACTCAACCTATAAATGCTCAGTAAAGAATAACTTTGATTGAAATGAGAAAACTGAAATGAAGCATATAGAAGATCATTGGTACAAAAAGCTGGACATGGTTCCTAACAAGAGATCCAACATGATCCTGATGATTTGAATTTGTTCCCCAGACTGGAAAAGCAGCCTGGGGAACAAATATTCTACGGGTGGTAGAAACAATGCTTCGAAACAGAGTCAAGGCCAGGCATGTTGGTGTAGCATTCAATACCAGCACATGGGAGGCAGGGATAGGCAGAGTCTATATATCAAGTTCCAGACCAGTCAGCACTAAATAGCAAATAACTATCTGACAGATAGACAGACAGACAGATACAAAAGGAATAAAGAGAGAAAAGAAAAGATACTGCAAGCAGACAAACAAAAAACTTGAGAAAGAATGAAACAAAATCTTCAGGGTAGACAAAACTAGAACTGGGTAATTCTAATATGAGTATTTTACTAACTAAAAAATAAACATAAAACCAAATCTAGATGAGGCTAAAGAAGATCAAAGTAACTAGAAAGGAAGTAAAGGTCCAAATTTTTCTAGTTCCCTAAAGAAGTAAGATCTACCTGGAAAAGAATACACAACTGATTATTCATTTTGTTGATAAACAATAGAAATATGGGCAGTTTTTCCTATCAATAGATTAGCAGAAGGGCTTAGTGGTTCATGTTTGCAATTCTTATACATCAGCAACTAGAGCAGAATGATGCCACAAGTTCAAGGCCATTTCATACTATATAGTGAGTTCCAGTACACTACATTGTCTCAAAAAAGAAATAAGTAAATAAATAATAAAGACTAGCAGATTCTGAAATACAAAACTACAAAGAAGTAAGAGTTTAATGAAAGTCTGACAGTATTTCAGAAAATTAATTAAATCTGAAAAAAACAGGCCAAAAGCAGAAACCAAATGAAATAATGGATCCATATGAGTGCCTCTGTAAAAGAGGACAAAAGATATTTTTTCTTTATTAATGATTCCTATTATTTTTGCTCTGAACTTGAAGCCCAGTAATGTTTCATTAATCTTTATAACCTGCAGTAAATTAATGTCATTTAAGATAATTAATCCTTTAAAATTGATTATGATGCAAAATTATTTCCAGCTTTTTACAATCTTTATTACAACCCTAAGTGTCTTTGTGATTTTAATTAATAAAACTTTTGCGCACAAGAAGCAGAACTTTAATATTATTTAAATAAAGAGGGAAGCAATGATGGAGAAAATAATATAATAGACTTCTATTCTACCTGACTGTCTTATCTTTTTGATCTTTGCTTTAACATCGTAATTCACATATGAAGCTTAAAGCTTAAAGGAAAAGATTTGCTTTATTTAATGTGGCTTTAGAAAACTAGTTAGTTTTGTTTTAATAGAAAATACTACATGGTTTCAGATGGCAGCCATTTGCCGAAAGTCAATATATCCCCCTAAAGTATAAAGAAGCTGTTAAATTGGAGATTAATCATTGGCTTTTCCTCAAATATTACTTTAATATAGTTCAATGTTTAAAAAGGCTACAAATTGTTTTGTTTTGTTTTGGAGAAAAGCAAAAGGAATCACTATGTAAGGTATGATAGTTCATACCTGAATTCTAGCTCTTAGAAGGATTGATACATCTTTGAGGACAACTTAAGCTACACAATGAATTCTAGGACATCTTAGGCTACAGTGTGAGACACTATCTCAAAAGAAAAGAAAAAGTATGCTGTTAACAATTAAGTCTGGTAGGCAGGATGGCTCAAGCCTATATTCCTGGCACTCAGGTAGCTAAGGCAGGAGGAACAAGCTAGCCAGGGTTCATAATGAGTTTCCAGAAAGTCTGGATTACATTATATGAGGACAGTTCCTATCTAAAAAAAAAGGCAAATTAAAAAACAAACAAAAACGATCAATGAAAAATGAAGCCTTACAACAAAAGATAAACTGTAACCAGTGAGTAATAAACAACCAAGAATGTCTCCTCAGTACAGAGAAATAAAGGTATTTGTTACTAGTGTCTTAGTTAGGGTTACTGTTGCTATGACAAAAAGCAGCTTAGGGAGGAAAGGGTTTATTCACTCATAGTTCCATATAACAGTTCAGCATCAAAAGCAATGAGGACAGGCACTCAGAGGGAGCTTCTTACTGGCTTGTTCCTCATGGTTTGTTCAGCCTGATTTCTTATAGAACCCAGGACCACCAGCCCAGGAGTGGTATCAAACATAGTGAGCTGGGCTCTCATACATTAATCATCAATCAAGAAAAGGCCTTACAAGGTTGTTTAAATCCGATATTATGGAGAACTATTCATTGAGATTCCCTCCTCTCAATGAATCTAGCTTGTGCCAAGTTGACATAAAACTAGCCAGCACAAACAGTGAATAATTGATTCTATACTGACTCTCACAATCTCACTTTTCCAAACTCAAAAGAGAAGAAAAATGGCACATTCTAGACTGCCTATCTACTAAAAAAAAGGAAAAGAAAAAATAGCCTGCAACCATTTCACTTAGAGGTTATTTAATTAATGACTCATTGCAATACATGGATTTGCTCACCTCTCAATCCTCATTATCATAGATGCTACTATAACTTTTTTGTCTGCCCTTCCCCTCTGCTGTAACTTTTAAACTACTGATGAATATTATGTTTCAAGACCTTCCTTCTTCGTTTCCTTTAGACTCACCAGTTTCAGTAGCCCATTCATTCAGCTCAGCACTCCCTCATGTAAGCATCCTATCATTTCAAAACTCTATCTCCCTCTCAATTTCCTTACTTCTGGGGGTGGAACAAAGCCTGGTTTCACTGCTTCACAGATATGGCCCCCATTTATTACTGGTGCCTTATCTGTAAAATGGGAACAAGGACAGAATTGTGGTGACTGAAGCATCTGCAGAGTGTCTAATATATGACAGTGCTTAATATGTGGTATCTATTACTGGGCTTATTTTTTTAACATTTTCAGTATATTTTAAAGTGTGTGTGTGTGTGAGTGTGTGTACGTGTACGTACATGAATGCAGAGGCTAGAAGGGTCAGATGCCCCTGGGGCTGTGGTTACAGACTTGTAAGCCATCTGATGTGGGTGCTGGGAAACAAACTCAGGTCCTCAGGAGGAGCACAGGGTTGGGAGGGATCACACAAATATGAATATAAAGAAAACCATCAAGGTTTCTGTATAGTGTAAAGGTAAAAAAACAGTGCGTCTTCCAAATACAAGTAGTCATACTGCATTATAAACAGAAACTCAGTAGTCATTGCTAAGGCCTTTTCAGATACATGTCAATGTGTATACATAACAACAAGTAGAAGCTATCAAAGAGCACAAGTTGTATATTTTTAATTGGGCACCATTTCTCTGAATAAACTACAAAAGGCAGTGTGAGATAGCATAGCATGTAAAAACACTTGCCACCAAACCTGAGTTTAATCCCCAGAACCCATGTTGTGGAAAGAGAACCCACTCCTGCAAATTGTCCTCTGGCCTCCACATTTATACCATATTATACCACACAACAATCAATCAATCAAGTAAGCATGCATTGTTTCCTGTAAGTCACCTACAAGAGCCTTAGGTGCTGGAGTCAAGAGAAGAGCACACCAATTTGCTATTCAATACTAATTGGTTGGCCTTGCCTTGAAAACATACATATAAACACATACAGCCTAAGCAGGTTGTCTTTATGTGTATATGTACATATATATGTGCATGCACACACATGTATGCAAAATATTTAATGAAAAAAGGAAACCATAAATTTGAAAGAGAAAGAAGAACGATATATGGGAGGGTTTGAAAGGAGGAAAGAGAAGGTGGGAAATGATGTAATTATAATCTCTAAAAGAAATAATTTAAAAAAAACAAGTATAGCCTTTGCCATGGAATAGCGTATCATATTACGTTCAGAAAAGACAAGGCATACTTTACATCTAAACCTCTTACCAGAATATACATCTAAAGTGACTTTTTCATACTTGCTAAGATATACAATATATTATGAATTATTTAATTATATATAACATATTATTACAATGTTTATTATAATAATTATATTCACACCTAACAATATCTGACACATGCTTAAGAAACAGGCCTACTGTATAAAAATTCATATAGATGAAATGCATAAACTTTTAAGCATCTCACTATCATGGTAGCTATGCAAATATATTAGCACCGTTATTTTTCATATAATGAACACAATAAAGAGGATCATATATATTTTAACTATAACATGAACGCCATAGTAATCTGTTCACTTGATTCTAAATCATAAATCCTATGAGGCGCTTCAGATTCTCTATTTTTATATAATGGAACATAGATTTGAAGGTCTGATTTTAGCTAGGAAAGGATATACTCTAACAAGTCAAGCGACTAAACAGCTGCTGATGCTAAAAAGAGTTTCATATTATTCTGAGTTAGACACTAATTTATGCTTTAAATTTTCCATCCTGCGATAATCTTTTTAGATGTATGAAAGGGAAAAGCAACAATACTTTGAATGCTGATCTGAGTCTCTCATTTAGTAAAGAGCAGGAGAGAATAAATTTTAGATGCAAGTCCAGGCTGCCTGGCTTGAACCTGGAATTCCTTGTCTTCCTACCTCCATCTCCCAAGTTCTGGGACTACAGGTGTGGGCCACCATGCCTGATTTATGCTATACTGTGGACTGAATCTAGGTGTTCCTGTATAAGCATAAGCACTCTATTTAATGAGCTATACCTCCAGCTCGAGTATTTTGTTTTTATCTTCCCATTTACTTGTTTGTTAGAACACTGTCTTTACATATACTTGGTTTTGATAATATATCGTACCAGCAAGATGGGCCTGAAGGAAAGTGGATGGGAGTAGGCATCCTCTGCTCTTGGGAAACCCATTTTGAAGGTGAACTCTGATTCCTCGTAACTATATGAATAGCATTCTGAATTACAAGTGTAAAAATACCATGGTTTTCTTGCCCTTGTGGCCTATATGAACATAGGTACTTTAAAAACTATTTTTAGTTTTCTGCAAATAAAACTGCATCTTGCTGGGTGTGATGGTACATACTTTGTAGCCTCATTGAAGGTAGAGGCAAGAGAATAAGGAATTCCAACCTATATATGAAGTTTGATGATAGTTTGGACTACATGAGACCCTCTCTCAAACCAACCCTCCACAAAAAAAATCAAAAGACAAAGAAAGGCTAAAGATCAATGAATAATAAAAACTAGCAGAAAATATTTATAGTACTTAAAGATATATAATACATTAGAAAAACAAATAATACCTATGTATGTAAACACATGCTTGACATTTCTGTATCTCCTAATTCTTTATGGCTCAAAACCCACTGCTAGGACTGAATACAGATGTAGCTCACTTCATAGAGTACTTGTCTCATATTCACAAGAGCCCTGGGTTCAATCCCCAACACTCTATAACCTGGCTTCGATGGCACACAACTGATGATCCTAGCACTCTAGTGGTAGAGGCAAGAAATTAGAAGTTTAATGTCATCTGTTCCGTCCTACACAGTGAGTTTGAGGACAGTTGAGGCATTTTGATCCTATGTCTCAAAAGATAATAATAAAAAAGTAAAACCCACAAATAAGAGATAAATCTTCTATTTAAAATGTTGCACAAAATAGAGCCACCACAGAAAAGCATTATGTTCACAAGACTCAAATTGAACTTGGAGACTAATACCCCATTTTTCACAAGTAATACCACCCCCACCCAGGCATTCCGTTTTGAAGTTTTAGAAATGTATTATACCTCAAGGAAACTTATTAAATGAAGAGCATTTCATTAGGGAACTTTCCATTTGTTTAATTTCAAACTACAGTAATACTTCTTAATGAGGTATTCAAAGTACTAAATTTATTTTGATTGCATTTATTTTAAATTCTTACTCATCCTTAATCAAGAGCCAGTAGCATTCAGTTTTTGAGGATTAGTTACTGACAAAGAACTACGGATAACTTTTCTACATAAAAGTAATTCAAACATCTAAATCCAAGAATTGAGAAGTCATTATATCTAAATAGATTTGTGATGTAAAACACAAAACCATACCATCATAGATTCTAAAACCAAAAGGTAGCAAGTATTTATAAGAAAAAGCCAACATAAAAGCTTTCATTATTGTCTATTACTATTGATGGATGATAGAATCAAATAGTTAATTGTTTTGAGTCCTATACTTGAACTCATTTCAGACCCAAACTCTGTCACTAGGAAGTTGGGATTGGCATGTGAAGCAAGCATGTTTCTAATTTAAATAAAAAATATATTGGAAAAATCACAGAATAGTAAAGCTTTGATCTTAAAATTGAAACAAAATAACATGAGGCCAAATACTAATACTTTGACTGGATACATTCAAATAGAAAAATATTTAACTGCATATTTATAATTTTTACAATTTCAATACTTGCCATCTTTAATTTAGTCTCTGAGCAAGATGCATTCACTAAATAACAGCTATGAAATTTCAAGTGACTTTATGAATAATTTACAATTACTGTGGTCAAACACCTTTAATAAGATTGATTTTGAGACTGATCAACTATAAGCAGTACTCATAACCATATACTATTATCTCAAATCCAAGTACACAGGCAAACATCTACCCACTCACTCACTATCTTTCAAAACCTAGATGGGAATCCATCAAATAATCATACAAGACTCCTCCTCCTCACTCCTGAGTAACCGAATACAAATTTAATATGCGAGTTGCTTGCTTGCTTCTTTCCATTCAACCTCATTCTTCCCATTATATAACATTTCATAAATAGACTGGCTTAAAAAATAATGTGTAGCTGGGAAAAAAGCTAATGATCACCTACCATGATCATGTTTACCCCAAAAATTGCCTTTTCTCTGGGTTCACATATCAATTCTATTTCATTAAGAGTCATTACTGAACCAGACAATGTTAATTACATGCCCATATATAAAGAACACTGTGTTAGTTTCAAAACAGCTGAAATAACACATATTTTTCCTTGTGAAAATCATGTACTTGCCTTGTGTCTGCATTTAAGTACAACTCCATAGGCTCCTATAATTAAAAAGAAGTAAGCAATCAGTGACATGCATACAAACTATAATTCTATATTTATATTGCTTATGATCATATGTTAGAATAACAACATCTATGACAATGTTCTAGAATGATAAAATCATGAGACACATACAAGCAGAGCATGGATCTGTTAGTATGTTTTTATAAACTAAGGGTATAGACAAGTCATTGCTTCCAATAAGTATTTAGAAATGTTTCTTTTTAAAAAGAAATCTTCACTATCCACATTTGTTATTTTAGGTAAAAGAGAGTCAAATAAATACATAGATTATAGGGCTATGAGACTGTGAACTGGGAGGCTGAGGCAAGATGACTGTCATCTGTGTGAGGCCATCCTGTACCACACAGTGAGTACCAAGTCAACCATGGGTATACAACAAGACAGCATCTCAAACACTGAGCAAATAAAAATCAAATGAAAAGATTCGAGGGAACTTAAAACTTAAAAGCTAATAATTTCCTAAGAGTAAGGTCAAATGAAGAAGAGCCTACCCAAATAAGCTCTCTGTCCTAGGAGTCAAATAATATATCTTCTAGAATACTGTAATATATTTCCTAACAGGAAGAATAGTATAGGTTGGAGCTAGGCGTGAGGTACAGTGGTAGAGTGTTTGCCTTCCATGCATGAGGTTCTGGGTCCTATATCCAGTCTCTCTCTCTCTCTCTCCCTCCCTCCCTCCCTCCCTCCCTCCCTCCCTCCCTCCCTCCCTCCCTCCCTCCCTTCCTCCCTCCCTCTCTCTCTCTCTCTCTCACTCACACACACACACACACACACTACCAGCCTCAGTAATCATAAGAGTTTTACCCTTCTAACCACAAAAGCTCAGTTTATGGGCATAGGATCCAGAACTCCCACTTTCTTTGGTTTATTCTGACATGATCTCTTCTTATCTCTTGAGTTAGTCATCCTATTATGTAGGTGGTAAACTCAATTGGCTAGTGGCAGAACAAAGAAACAATACCTTGGCAGGAAAGTACCTAGAAATTGAGATTAAAGCTACAATGCGAAAAATCTAATTAAAAGAATCAAAACATCCAGGTGTTAGTGGTGCACGCCTTTAATCCCAGCACTTGGGAGGCAGAGGCAGGCAGATCTCTTGAATCAACCTGATCTACAGAGTGAGTTCCAGGATAGGCAGGGCTACAGACAGAGAAACCCTGCCTCAAAAAACAAAAATCATAGCATAACAAACAAAAAGAATCAAGACATAACATATATGATGGAGTTCTAAAGAAACATCAAAAACATTTTTGTTTCCAAACAGGTACATCCTAAATGCAACTATGAGAAGGGGGTGGACTAGAGTAAGATGAACCTGGTAAATAACAGGCCACCTTAAAGTGGCTCCCTCATTTTGGTGGAGAGGCATGAATTTCAGAGTCATACTTAAGGTAGAGCCAGCAATTAAAATTATTCAAACTAACTCCACAATCACCAGGAATCAGTCAATCCACAGGAACTTTTCTATGAGGTGAAAATGCATCATCTAGGCTACGGAACATATATACCTGACAGAAAAACCCTGTCTTGAAAAACCAAAAAAATTTAAAAACCCTAAAATACAAAAATTTTGCAATATTTGTTTTTTATGAATGCTAAGAAACCACATTTTCACTGATATTCTATTAAAATAATTTTTATGAATTTCTGTAAAGTTATCTAAGAGTTAAAATGACAAAGCAAGAAGGTTAGGGTAATTATCTTTTTCTAGGATTCTATTTTTGAAAAATGAATTGCACTTTATCAAATCAATATTATCTGTGGTCTAAGAGCATCATGTTATGAACTACAAGGAAAAAAATTAATAGCATTAAAACCATAACATGCATACTGATTTAAGGTGTTAAACAATATAACCAAACTGTGTCTCTGAAAACTTGTAAACTATGGTCTGTCATTATCAAAGAAATGGAAGACATTTATCTATTTGTTTGCCATATAGTAAATTAAAGTTAGCATATACTAATAAAGCTTAAGTTATTTAAAATAAGCCTAAATGATATAAAATGTAAAAATAATAAAAATACACAGACTAAGGGAACTATACTAGTGAAAAGAATATAGTTTTAAATTATCCCTGATTGCCAGGTATAATCCCGGCACTCCAGATACAGAGGCAGACAGATCTCTGAGTTTGAGACGAGCATGGTCTACAAGGCGATTCCAGGACACCAAAGGCTACATAGAGAGGCTTGGTCTCAAAAAATATCTACTAAACGTTAAGGAGTTTTTAACTGTTACTGGTTTTCACTTGGAGAATAAGACCCAGATAGTTGAAGAAGAGTTTATTTTTATCACTGTACACTTAGGTTAACATATGAATTGATATGCTAAATTAAGAGGATCTAAATAAGTTTTGGTGATGGATAAAATGATATAATGCTCCAAAGTTCAAAGGCAAAATTACAACTTACCTTCACCTACAACCCCAAGGATCTCAAATTTATTCATCACATTACCAATGTTAGGAATCTTCATGAAGACAAACTCCTCTTTTGATGTAAGCCACAAAACATGGCATCAAAAAAGGAACTTTTGAAAAAGTTATTCAGTAAACAGAAAGAAAAATGTCCCGACGAAGAATGCTTGGCAAGGAACTCTCATACATTTGTTCAATGGTGAAGCATTAAATGAGTCCCTGAAAGAACAAAAATAATAAAACACCATTAGTATTATGTTACAAGGCTCAACATATTACATCCTTTTAAAAATGTTTTTAAATCTATGTTAATGCTTTAAAACGTAGGGGGAAAAAGCTCAAATAAAACGAATCTCTTATAGCCACAATTAAGAGTGGACCAGTTAACTATTGAAAATGGTACTTTACCTAATGTCCTCACTCTAAAACCAAAAACCAACATTGTCAGCAACCACTTAGATCTTCGATATTTTCTTTAACAGGGACAGAACTTTTTTTTAAAAGACAGAATCTAACTATGTAGCCCTGGCTGGAACTTCGAGATTCATGTGGTGCTTCTGACATCTGTGTGCTGGAGTGCTGAGACTAAAGGTGTGTGCCATCATACTACTAAACAGAAGTATACAGTGACTAATGAGACCTCTGTTTCTGTCTTGAATTACTTTTATTCTTTGGTAATTTCATACATGAATATACATCACATACACACACACACACACACACACACACACACACACACACACACACACACACACACTCAAACCCTTGCTTCCCTCAGCCTTAACCTTTAACTCCTTCTGGACACCCACCAACGCTTCCCTTCCCAACTTTATTGTCTTTTCTTTTTAATAACTTTTTAATAACATACAGAGTCCAGTTAGTGTAGCCAATATGGGGATGGGTGTTGGGCACCATCCACTAGAGCATAAACAACCTATCCTGGGCCACATCCCTGAAGAAAATCAATAGCTTCTATTAACTGCCAATAGAGCCTCTGTTAGGAGTGGGGCCTTATGAGGCCAACCTTCCCCATGCGAGACTGAGACTTTCATTTCTTACTCTCACAAAAAAGAAATGCAAATGTGAAAGGGCAAGAAAATGACATAAATGTTTATGTCCTCACATACACACATTTCCTAGCTCTGTGCCCTGAGGGAACCTACAAGTAATGGCACACCAACAGCTCTAAGCACAATGCATACTCTAGTGAAAGGACTTTTGGTTCTTTGGAGAAGTGACTAATTTAAGACTAGGACAGAAAAAGTACAGAGTCAGAAAGCAAAGAAATGGTCAAAGGACAACCGGGGCATATCAAATGGACTCAGGAGTCAAGTTAAACTGACTCATGCTGGCCATATGGGTAATATCTCAACAGTAATATAGATAGATAGATAGATAGATAGATAGATAGATAGATAGATAGATAGATAGATAGATAGATAGATAGATTATAATCTGTCGACTAAAATAAAAATGTGTCTATAAACAAATGTAGGCAGTGCTTTTTATGAAGTTTTATAATAAATAATAAAGGTAGTGATAGAATTACAAATCTCCATTTGGCAATCACTCTGGTAATAATTACTTTGGGCAAGTGACATCAATATGTGCTAAAACTTATAGTTGAATGTTTATACGAAAACCAATATATCTTGTCTCAAACTATCTATCCACAAGGCACCTATTACTTACAAAAAGACAAAGTGTAATTTTAATAGTGAAGAATCCTGCCAGGCACAGCCATAATTAAGTAATGAAAGTCAATATGGTCAATAGTGGAAGAAACCAACATTATGTCTCCTGATAGAACAGATCACACCACAACTTCTGTGGCGATTCTACTAGAAATGTAAAACCTAAATGTAGCCAGATATGGTGGTATATGACTGTCATTTCAGCAGGAAGTTCAGGAGTTCATACCTAGCCTCAGTCAAATTGTGAGTTCAAGATCAAAACAAAACAGACAAAATTTAAATGCTTACAGATTAGACAGTACTGAGTTTGATAATACTGAGGTTATAGAAAACAATGATCTAGTTTTTGTTTGTTTGTTGTAGTTCTTTTATTTTAAAAAATAACTTGCCCTGCTTCTACAAACAATAACTGAACTTAAAAGACATGTTATAAAAGAAATCTAAACTAAGGAATTTTTGTTGCCTGTAGAATCTCAAACTTAAAAAAATTAACAGTTCCCCATGTAATATGTAGACAGGAAGTATCCTCTCAAACATGATGGTGGAAATGTAAACTAGGGCAAGACTTCCAAAGAATTAGAATGTTCATAATTAAATTATTTTTAAATGTTCTTATCCTGATAAAAATATGTGATCATACAGAACCGGCAACAGCTGGGCATAGTGAAATATCACTTTAATCCCAACTCTCAGGAAGCACAGGCAAAGGCAGGAGGATCTCTGTGTGTTCAAGGTCAGTCAGGTCTACATAGTGAGATGCTGGCTCCAAAAAAACCCAAAACAAAACAAAAAACATAAAACAAACAAAACATACACACAAAGTCAAAAACAAAAAAACTGCAACCAATAGTCTTAAATGTGAATTATCAGACATGATTTTTGATTTGATTAAATACATTGGGCTCAGTAGTTCAGAGAACTTTGTTCTTGCAAAGGATCCAAGTTTGGTTCCTAGCACCTACACAGGCTGCCCACAAGTGCTTACAACTCCAGCTCCAAGGGGACCACTGCCCTCTTCTGGCCTTCTGGAGTACTACACTCATGTGCACAATTAAAACACAAAAATAAATATAAAAAATATAACAATGGGAGCTCTTAGACTAGGGACTGATAGCTGGGGAATCTGCATGGAACCAAACTAGACCCTCTGAATGTGGGTGACAAGTTAGTGACTTGATCTGTTGGGGGGACCCTAGCAGTGGAATCAGGACCTATCCCAGGGGCATGAACTGGATTTTTCACGCCCATTCCCTATGGTGGGATACCTTGCTCAACCTTAATGCAGGGGGGAGGGTCTTGGTTTTGCCTCAACTTGGTATGCTGACTTTGTTGACTCCCCAAGAAAGACCTTATCCCCTCTGAGGGGTAGATGGGGGTGGGAAGGTGTGAGGTGGAAGTGCAGGAGCAGGGCAGGTAGGGGAACTGGGGCTGATATGTCATATAAATAATTTTTAAATGAATAAATAAATAAATGTATAACAATGAACTCTACCTATCCATACTTATTTTTAAACATTATTAAAGCATCTTATTAGGTTCTAGGCCTCCCAGCAAAGCATGGTGAACATGTACACACATAAATTAACAAAATGTAAATGATTTAAAAGATAACTACAGTTATTAGTTACAAATTTAAAGGAAGTCAGAATTGGTGATGCACACCTATGATTCCAGCATTCAGAAACAAGATAGTTGCAGGTAGCCAGCCTGGATAGCAAAGTGAGACCCTGTGCAAACAAACAAATTATAGGGGCTGACAATGGCTCAGATAATAAAAAGGATTTTTAGCTTTGCAACTTGAAGTCAACTCCTGGAATCACGTGATGAAAGGAAAGAACCAACTACCAAGGGATGACCACACGCGTATACATACACAGAAATAATAAATAAAGGTTAAAATGTGCAAAAATGGGGAAAAAGAAAGGGAAAGGAAGAGAGAGAGGAGATGGGAAGAGAAAGGAGGGGAGGGGGAGGGAAGAAGGGGGGAGGAGCTCTTTTAGACATGACAGTGAGAATATCTACTTCTCTACCCTACATGAGAGTCTTATTTTTCAATTTTCTGATTCCATAGGCAGCAAAGGCAATTTATTTGTTTATATTTATTTCTTCCTATTAAAATAGTTATTGTTTGTAGAAGTAGGCTAGGAAGGAATGGGAAGGGGGAGGGAAAGAAGGAAAACAAAATCGACAGTATAACTAGCAAACGGTTAGAAGTTTAAGTGCCTAACAAGACAGCTAAACATAGGCTTCATATATAAATAACAATTATAATTGTAAACATTAGTTTAAAAAACTAAGCTTGTTTTATAGCAGACCACATTTACAAGAACAAAAATAAAAATTTAGGATTTTACATGATAAAAGGTATTTAAGATAAATGCAATTGTAAAAAACTTTATTCAAAGGCATTAAAGAAAGCCTAAATAAATAAAAAATTATTCAAATTTAACGGCTAACATGGTTCAATGCTACAAAAAATGGCAATTCAATTCATGTTAATCCATACAGTCAATGCAATTCTAATCAAGCAAGCTGATTTCAAAGTCTATATAGAGGAGCAGAGTTATGCAAGTAGAAGCAATACTCTCTTTTGTTAAGGAGAAATGAATAAATGAATGGAAATCTGCCCAGGCAGGAGGATCTAACTGAATACTCTGTAGAACATACTGAGAGTTCTAACAGAACTATAAAAATTAGGAAGGTGCTCTTGGCACCAGATTGGCAAATTAAGACTGTAACAGATGTGAACACAAAGGATAAGCAGTATCAATAATCAAACAATATCCCTACAACTTCTCCCAATCCCGATGGGACTCAGAGTAACTTTTTACAGTTAAGTCAGATCAAGTTACTTCTCACTCCAAACTCTAGAATGACTTCCTACATCATTAAAAGGAAAAGATGAAGTCCATCTATGAGCCACATGCCTTGCCCATCTGTCTTCTGAAAGCATCCCCTAGTTCCCAAATTGGGTTTCTTGGTTCCAATAACACTGACCACCTTTCACTATACTTCCTCCAGAAAACTAATACATCTTTCTTCCATCTAAGCACATCCCTTTAAAAGTCAGTGGTTTTCAACCTTCCTAACGCAGGGACATTTAGTACAGTTCCTCGTGTTGTGCTGACTACCTTCCATCCATAAAAATATCTTCATTGCTACTGCAGTTTTGCTACTGTTATGTATCATGATGGATTTTGTAGATAGAAGTTTGCCAAAGGGGTTGCAACCCACAGGCTAAGAATCACTGCTCTAAGGGTTTACTACAATATTCAGTAAAAAATTATGTTAACAATCATTTGTTGCTGTTGTTTTTGGGGGTGGGTGGGGTCACAAAATCTATAGCCTAAACTCGACTCTAACTTGAGTCAATTCTCCTTCCTCAGTCTCTCGAGTGTTGTACAGTGTTACACTTTGAAAAAGAAAACCAAATATTCTATGAATTCATTTAACAATTCATTTCAAGACTGTCTCCCATGTTCCAGGGAACAGGTAAATAAGAGCAACAAGGGAAGGTAAGAGGGAAAGTACTTGCAACCCAAGCTTGACAATCTGAGCTCAGATTCCTGGAGGCCACGGTGGAAGACTAGACCTCTGACCTCTACTCTCAAGTCAGAATAGTAAATACACACATAGACACATCATAAGACAGACATAGCAATAATTAACTGATTGATTGGAAAGACACACAAGGCCCCAGTGAATAAATAAGCCAGACCCTCCCCCTCATAGAACCTTTCACCGTACAGAGGGAGGAAAACTCCAAGATTATCATTAGATAATGATATAAATAGACAAAAAAGAAAACTGGACTGATTGCTCAAACAGGGAGGGTTTGTCTCTGAACATGTTGGTTGAGATTGCACAGATAAGAAACCAGCCATATGAGAAGCACAACAATCAATGTCCAGATGAAAGATGCTCAGGGTGTTTCTGAAAGTTAGTCTTCACTTTCCAAGGGTGGTTTGAAGGAGCCAGGAAACATCTAAACATCTTCTTTTCAGACAATTATGGTGTAGTTCATTTCAAAGGAATTGAGGTAAACTTTAATGGTTTCCACAAAGAAGACCCAACACCCAAAGCAGGTAGGACAGCAGCAGTAAACAGGAAAGGTTAGCACCTAGTCCCTGTGGCAATTCAAAGGAAGTAAACTGAGAATTCCAATTTAATATGCCATTGAATACATAACATAGGTGTCAAAACCTCTGTTTTAACTACCAGTGTTCATACAGAGACAAAAACTCTGTGCCAAATTTAACTGAATAGCACTGATTAATCTTGAAAGAGAAAAATGGTATGAAAACGAAGACACTTTAGCTTCTGTTAACAGCAAATTATATAACTGGGATGAAATGTGTCTTTGAGGACAAATACAAATGCTGGGGAAAATACTTTAAAAAAAAAGAACTTGAAAGCTCCGATAGGTAACAAGATTATAAAGAAGTATCTGGCTCGAATCAAGGCAAAAGAATAGAAAGAATCTGGAGAGGTAGTCCAAACCACTCTGTTTTGATCCCTTTTGGAATTTGAAGATACAGAAAAAATGAAAGAAAAACAGGCTGCTTATAAAATCCTTACAAATATAAGGGCACGGAAATCAAAGACAA
Organism: Mesocricetus auratus; assembly: GCF_017639785.1. Lineage (NCBI taxonomy): Eukaryota > Metazoa > Chordata > Mammalia > Rodentia > Cricetidae > Mesocricetus > Mesocricetus auratus. Next base: position 19,962,102 of record NW_024429188.1, on the reverse strand, counting down.
GGGTGTTTCAAAAGGACAAAGCTTGGCACATCACCACTCATTTGAACCTGAAGTCCAAAAGACCTAGCTATAGTCTCAGGACAAAGGAAACCAGCAATACGTCAGCCCTTGGGCAGACCAGAACTGTGGCCTTATACCAGCCCAGTGATCTATATAAAGCCTCTAAATGTACCTTGGACTAAGATTGTTCCACATTCATATTGATGGTGTCACTACTTGTCTTAGGTAAATTAAAAGGGGGAGTTTTTCAGGGTTGGGAGAAGACAGCACCAATCTAGACCTCATAATAGGGTCACACATCATTTCTCATTTACCGTGCACAGAAGAGAAACAAAGGTAGCCAGAAATGCAAAGTGAGAACCCTCAAGAAACAACGAAAACAGAAAGTGGCCTAGAATATTCATATTCAAATGACCAAGAATAACCCATGAAATAACTGTAGGATTAAAGTAGAAAGACAAAAGAAAAGTCAAGCATTTTGCATTTTGAAAACTGAATGGACCAAATGGTGAAAGCCAAAACTGGAACAACAAATTAGAATATTAAAACAACAGAATAACACAAAAAGAACTCAATGAAATAGAAAAGTATCAGCATTCAGAAGATCCTGAATGGTTTCTAAAAACACCAAATTAACAACACAACACTTTTTTTCTAATTCTCCAGCACATACACATTTATAAAACTGATGGCACACTAGGCCATAATGTAATTCAAACCAAATTATGAGGGCTGAAATTACAGGACATTCTCCCTTCATAGCTAAAATATGTGAATAATAAATAATAAGGAAATACTAATGTGTTTAGAAATTAATACATTCCACAAAAATCCCATTAGTGAGCCAAACAAGAAATCATAACACTTAAAAATTACAAAACCACACATTTATGGGAAGAAGGTACATCAATACTTAGAAAAGGAAACTGCCAGATGCCAGAGGATGAGATGGCTTAGCAAATAAAGACACTTGCTACCAAGCCTGACAACCTGAGTTCAATCCCCCAGGACCCACATTGTAGAAGGAGAGAGCCAGCTTTTGCAGATTGCCTTGTCCTCTGACCTCCGCATGTGACACACACTTGCACCTACACATACACAATACAAGTATTTGTTTTTAAAAAGGGATGAAACTGAGAATCTGACATACATCAGAAAATGCAAAAACTTACAATAAATGAAGTAAGCACCAATCTCAAGGTTAAAATGAATACATATGATAAATATAGAAAAATGACTCATGCCAGAAGTAGGAAACACATTTAAAAGGGTTTTAAAAAAGCCAATGTTGGACCTTGGAAATCAAAGTTACAATTTACTTTTTGCAAAAAAAAATACATGGTAGAATATGAACACTCCTGTAACCCCTGCACTGGGGAGGGTGAAGCAGGAGGACCGAGCCTACAAAAGAGACTATAGAGACCTATTTGCAAAAAGAAAAACATACAAGAGGCAGAGTACCAACCTCAATGTCCCGAACAGAAAATTCAAACAAGGCAGTGTTCACTTCTGTCCCACAGAACTGTGAGCTAATACATATGGGTCAATTTAGAGGTAAGCTTGAGGCAACTTGTTATCCAACAGAAAACTAATAAAAACAATACCATCATTTGTTGTTTCATGTACAATTTTAAAACTGAAAACTAAACTCCAAACCATATTAAGTAGGTATATGGTGGTTATGTTTGCTACAAAAATCAGGATACTAATTACCTCTGGAGAAGAGACACATACCAAGATAGTCTTTTGGAGATGTCATTTCTGTTTCTTAATTACTGGTTTAATTAACAATTCACTTATAATTATTCACTATTGTATATTTGTGTTTTAGGAATTTCTAAGCAGTGATATTCAATAATAAAACATGTTTTAAGAACTCACAATGACTAATTAAGACACCATATACTTTTAGATTCTTAGCTATTTATATGGTGGCAAAAGAGAGTTCCAGCTAAAGATGAGAGCACTGATGTAAGAGCAGTGCAGTAATAACTTAGTAAACAAAAAGCTTATGTCCTTTCTCTCACTGAGGCTTAGGCTGTACACACTGTACTGTGTCTAGTGCTAGATACAGAAACAAAGTCAAAATAGCCTCAGGGAAAGATAAATAAGAGAGTGACCACTCCTAAAAATCACACCAAACGAGGAGCCAATGAAGAAACTGAGCTTGTCTTCTACGAAAAACGACTGACCTCTCGTCTAAACTTGTCAAGAACAAAGGGGAAATCTTGAGATTTCAGGGAATAGAATTAAGATTGTTGGTAGAAGTGAAAAGAGAAACAGATTTCAGCTCAGTAGTGATTAGGCAAGGATCGGTCATAAATATTCATTCTATTCACATTGGTCATATTTGTCAGACACCTGCAATAGGCCAGTCAATGGTAGAAAGGCTTCGGGATACACCAGGGGACACCGGCCAGACTACTGCTTTCATGAAGCAACAAACAAACATGATAATTTAGAGTGACAACTATTAAAAATTAAAGTTAAGGCAGATGACAGTGAAGGGTCCTTTAGACAGGTGGTGTGAGAAGGATCTGCAAGAGAAAGCTCATTCTGTTCCACAGAAAGCAGCAAGCCATGGCTGTAAAAAGAGCATTCAAGGCAATACAAAGAACAACTTGATAAGCTGGGGAACAGAGAAGGCCTGTGTATCTAAGGCAAAGCCAACACAGAGGAGACCAGCAGGTGGCAGGAAGGGGTGGCTGTGAACAGTTTCTCTGGATAGAAAGGAGTCTTGCACTGAGCTAGATTTCCTCTATAGTACCTTCCAAAGCAAACACTTTAGATTACTAGCCATTCACTTTATAAACAAATAACCAAATGACTCACAGTAATAACACCTAGAATAATGAGAATTTAAAAATTACATTTAATGATTCAGAGAGAGACAGAGAGACAGAGAGGGAGAGGGAGATGGGGAGAGGGGGGGAGAGAGGAAGAGAGAGGGAGAGAGAGGGAGAGAGAGGGGGAGAGAGATCAGACAGCAACTTACAGAATTCCCTTTCCCCCCACCACCACCATATAGGCTCTGGGGATCAAACTCAGGAATCAGGCTTGTGTGACAAGTACCTTTACCCACTGAGCTATATCATCAGCTCTAGAATTAAACAATCTTATTTCTGCATTGCAAGGAAGCAGGTAGCTACAAGAACCAACAAAAGATAAAGCTTAGAGTTCATTTCATAAATTACGAGCGCCGAATTTAAAAGCTGCCTGGGCCTTGAATGTTCCCTTCGTTGCTGAAATTATAATCTTCATCTCGACAGATCTTTTCTTCTTTTCAAACAGAGTACAAAATCAGTTGAATCATGAGTTTTGTTTTTGTTCCTGGCATTGTTTTTATACATACAAATGAGGAAACCATTTTGTCACTGAAGATTGCACAGGAATAAATTTGGTACAAGACTAAATTTGTTATAATAGAAGACTTTAAATGATGTGAAAGCTTCTTAAAGCTCAGGATTCATGGATAAAAGGAAACCATTTCTACAGAAAACCCAACCCTGTAAAAGCCATCCACATTACCTTCTTGTGGGGACTCTTTACATCTAAATTGGGAAAGGATAGTGCACTCTATTTAGTTTTCTTCCTAGTTAGGACCATCTGACCCTCAACTAAAAGGGTCTCCAGTCTGCATTACTCTTTCAATAGCACGAAGTAATTTGATTTATTAATCTACACTCTAAAATTCAGTTCTTATTATTAAAGCAAACAGCTACTTGGTAAGCATGAGTTATACATAAATTGCTACAGTAAAATTTTCAAACTAACAAACAGGTATTTTGCTTTGTCCTTTACAATCTTTCTACAAGGAAAGAAATGCTATAATCCATTAGCAATTTGCTCTTCATTTTCCCAGCACTGCCAATTCTACCAAACTCCAAGCCCTTCCAAAGATGGCTTTGGAGACCGGATTGAAAAAGGAAGCTAAAATAGGGCAGGAGAAACTCAGAGATCATATGAATACTATACCGACTAGTTAATATGCCTTACAAGTTAAAATTAATTTTTAAAAATACAAATGTGAAAAATATGAAGATGTATTTTAGCAAGGTTAGCATGAAGTAATAGATGGTGAACTCCAAATCCGAAATAACCAAATTTTTAAAAACTTACAAACCTGGGAATTCCCTAGATTGGTACATTGGTATGCATCAAAAAATGTGATCCAAGTTACTTTGTCGCCTACTCCAAGAAAACAAAACAAAACAGAACAAAAACAACAACAACAACCTTAAGTTTAAAAAAAGGAAGTCTTTAATCCCTGCACTTGGGAAGCAGAGGCAGGTGGATCTCTGTGAGTTCGAGCCCAGCCTGATCTACAGAGAGAATTCTAGGACAGAGAAAACCTGTCTCAAACAAACAAACAACAACAAAATAAGAACCAACCAAGATTTAAAAAGGATGGAAGGAACTTAAGTCCAAGACAGTTTAAAGAATACTGAGTTTGGGGGTTGGAGAGGTGGCTGTTCTTCCAGAGGAACTGAGTGCAGTTCCTAGTGTCCAAGTTAGGTGGCTCACAACCCCTGCAACTCCAGCTCTAGGGGATCAATGCCCAAGGTGTAAGTGGATGTGTGAGCTTGTAGAGGTCAGGGAACAATATCCAGGAGCAGGTTCTCTCTTTCCACCATGTAAGTTCTGAGATCACAGTAAGGTCATCAGGGTTGGCAACAAGCAAGCACCTTTACTCATGGCCCCAAACTACTTATTTTAAATGCTACAGTTTTTATCATAGGACATAAGGAGAGACCAAAAAGGAATGGCAGAGACATAGGGGTGATATGACAATGTGATTGTTCATATTTTGAAGAGAAAGACAATACAGGACTCCATTTTCTATCTGAGTTTAGATAGTCATAAAAAGGAAACGAAGAAAAATAGAAAATGAGAACCTGAGGGAGAAAATCTTTTTATATTACAGAGTCAATGTCCCAGCAAATAAATGTTCCTAGTCATTCTGTTCAATTAAGAGTAGAATCCCAATTCATTTGTTTAATTTTTGAGATTAATATAATTATATTATTACCCCTTCCCTTTCCTTCCTCCAAATCCTCCCATATAGCCCTCCTTGTTCTCTTTCAACTTCATGGCCTCTTTTTTCATTAATTGTTCTTTTACACAGACACACATACACACACACACACACACACCTAAATACATAAATAGAACCTGTTCAGTCTGTATAATGTTACTTGTATGTATGTTTTCAGGGATGACCAGTTAGTATTGAATAACCAATTAGTGTACAATTAGTGTTGAGCCTGCAAGATGGCTCTGCAGGTAAAGGCACTAGTTGTTAAGTCTGATGACCTAAATTCAACCCCCACTTGAGTTTCATCTCTAGAACCCACATAGTAGAAGATCAGAACCAAATGAAAGTTTCCCTCTGATTTTATATGCACATGCATGAACATACACACATGCTTGCATGGATGCATGAGTGTGCACACACACATACACAAAATAAAGTTTAATATCGATTAAGATAATAAAGAAATGAGTAGTCACAGAAAAAAAACTGGCTTTTCAATATAAAAATGTTATGCGGATATCTATATCTATATATTAAAAACTGAGAATTAAGGCCAGTGAAATAGCTAAGTGGGCAAAGGTGCTTGCTGCTAAGGCTGACAAACTGAGTGGGTCCTGGTGATCAAGCCCAATAGTTGCCCTCTGACCTCTCTGTGTATGTGCACATGCATGTATGTGTGTGCACAGACACACACACAATAAATAAATACATGCAAAATATAATCATACTGATATGATTTTTCAGATTGACAACAACTAAGAGTAAACCATATTGCTGAGAACCTGAGGAAATTAAGTTCGCTCATTCAATACTAGTAGGAAACTATATTGACACAGTTTTTGACAAAATCTTTCAAAATTAAAAACAAACATTTTGACACAGCAATAACATTTCTAGGAGTCTGTGCTCAGAAATGTCCACAAACACATACATAAAGTGCACACACAAATTAATCACCATAGCAGGCACAAATCAAAAACAAATCTTTTCAAACTACACAGTAGAGGTTACTAGTCCTGAAGACACCAAACAATTTCAAAATCAACAACACAGGAAACTGAAAGCTTCCAGGCTACAGTGTTAATACAGTGATGAACTGACATTCTCATCTAATCTCCACACTCCTGGTCCTGCAAATTACATAATATGTTTTCAAACCTAGATTTCTCTCACCAAGACAAATGATCAGACTTATGCTTGACTTTGACTAATTTTAACTTCCTAGTTGAAATCTAAGGCCCCTCTGCTAGATGATCTATGTGTTTCCTTCTTATTTTTAAGTCTATAAATTCATTTCTAAGTACCTGGAGCCTTGCAAATTGAAATTGCTACTAAAATTCTCAAATAATAAATATCAATTCATAAGGGGCCAATATGAAATCTATAAAGCCTATCCACACACCCTCTTTTCATTACAATCCTAAATCACTTACAAGGTAAATCTTCAGAGTAACTGAGTACAATTCACTTTAAAACAAGGAAGGAAAGGGGTGATTACTTTTCAGAATGTTTTCGAGGAACAGCAAAACCAGAATAAATAGAATATTACCAGCCAAACAGCTGGCGATTAAGCTAGCCACAGCTGGCGATTAAGCTAGCCCTGTGAGGGTCACTTATGTTAAAGATGAAAAATAAGTGACAATAATAACTAGACAGTAGCAACTTTGCGAGGCATCAAGAGGAAGCCTGGGAGAGTTTCCAAATTGACTGAAAGTTATTTTTACCTAAACATACTTGTTTTCTATCTTTTAAAATTTCAAGAAAATCAAGCAGAAAAAAAAAAACCTTACACTTCCTCGGCTGTCTATGCTGTTAACTTTAGAAGGGTAAGTAAAATCCCTTTAAACAAATAATAGTAAAAAAGGCAAGCAGTTTCTTTAAGACCAATAAATGATGTAAGCAATCAAATTCAAAAGATAAAACTGAAGGAAAAGAAAAGATAGGTTCTTTTCCCTCAAGCAGATTACAATTTCAAGAAAGGCCAAAACAAGACTAAGAGCAGTCTGGAGTTCCCATCCTCCCACACATCAGCTTGATGTGGAGCTGAGCAATCTCTGGGAGCTTGAGTTTGTTTTCATTTGTAAACCTCCGGAGATACCTGCTCTGACCTGTGGGGTTTTCCCCGACAGTGTGGGGTTTTCCTGACAGATCTGCAGAGCATCTCTTCCAATACTATTTGATACCAGTTCTCTGACTTTAACATCCGCTGGCTACCATACACTTCAATGCACAGGTTGAAGGGACTAAGCCTGTCCCATTTCAAACACCAGCCACTGGTTATATGACATGACTACAAATTTAGGGATTTCCACATCTTCTCCCTGGGTTCAAACTTTGCTCAAGAACTCGAGAAAATGTTACTTACATTCACTGCTTTCTTCTTTTTTTTTTTAAAGATTCATTTATTGTGTATATGTATGCTTGCAGGCCAGAAGAGAGCGCCAGATCTCATTACAGATGTCTGGGAGTCATCATGTGGTTGCTGGGAATTAAACTCAGGTCCTCTGGAAGAGCAGCCTCTGAGCCATCTCTCCAGCCCCATTCACTGCTTTCTTATTAAAGGTTACATAACCATAAAACAGCCTAAAGGAAGATCTTCACAGGGCAAGGATTGTGAGGCAGGGGACAGCAGAGATTCCATGACTTCTCAGGGCATACCTTCTCTTAGAACCTCTATTTTCTTCACCAAACTTGAAACGCCCAAACATGTCATTTAAGAACTTAGAGAATTGTCTGTTTTTGCAGAGGACCTGAATTCAATTTCCAGCACAGGCATGGTAGTTCAAAACCATCTATAACTCCAACTCCAAGGGACTCAACACCTTCTTCTAGCCTCCATAAGCACTTCACACTTGTGCACAGACATACAAGTGGGTCCTTTACACATAAAGTAGGGTTTGGTTGTTTGTTTTAAACTTTGATTTGTTTTAAACTTTACTGACTTTGGAAAGTTAATAAACTGCTTGTCTTGGAAATACAAGATCTACAAGATCTAAAAACATTGACAGGTTCCAGGCCAGTGAGACATTCTGCCTCAATCAAGAAAAATGTGGATGGCACTATTGATACTGGAGGCTGTCCTCTGGTCTCCACACACAAAAAGACATGTGTATGCAAACATGCATGCAATGGGGGTGATGACACTGGAATGATGAATGAAACATTAAACACTGTACTCAATTGTAAAATATTATGTGGGTGCTGAGAATTGAACCCAGGTTCTCTGGAAGAGTAGTAAGTATTCTTAACCACTAATCCATCATCTCTCCAGGCCCAAATTTTTCAGTGTTGTTAAATTTAAAAACAGAGCATTATAAATAATTTAATGAGTAACAGAAGTGGCAAGACTAAAATACTACTTGGGTTTAAAGTTTTGTTTTGTTTCCAGTAAAGTTCCCCACCACCAACACCACCACCACCACAAGCACAAACTTAAAAGTTAATGAGCTTGACATGTCAGTAATCCCAACATTTAGCACAAAGATCAAGGCCAGTCTAGGGCTACATAGGAAGACTGACACCATCCTCTATCCTCCCAAAGTGCCAATGATATTTTTATGAATTTACTATCTCTTTTGGGTTTTGACATAAATCACTTGTGTCATTTGGAAAACCCCTTTAAACGAAAACTTCTAATTATGAGATAAATCCAGCCAGGAGGTAGTGATGCAAGCCTTTAATCCCAGCACTGAGGAGTCAAAGGCAGGTTGATGTACAGAACAAGTTCCAGGGTAGCCAAGGCTACACAGAGAAACCCTGTCTTGAAAAATCAAAAGATGATAAATCCCACTTTAAAGAGATATTTGCCTTTTTCTGCCATTTACTGTGTTGCACTGCTGTTATTAGCCAATTAATGATAACAGTTGTTCTTTTTATATGGCTACCACGCATCAGAGGTTTTATGTATATAACCTCAATCTTCCTTATTAGCCTACGTGCAGATACTATTAGTTCCTGTTAGTGAATATAAAACAGGATGAAAGAGATCAAAAGGACTTGGTTTGGGTCACATAACTGATGAAAAATGGCACTCACATTTATCAGTACTCTCTGAAGAATAGAAAGAGAAGAGTTAGGACGAGTTTGAGTCAACAAGCAGTGCGTGGGGACTGACTGTTCATCATCTTAATAGGCCTTCAACTGTTGAAATAATAATGCCTCATCTTCTATGGGAGACATATCAACGGGAGGAAACTAGGCAGTCACTTCTGGAATTTAAAATTATTAGACTATGTTAACCTGACTAACTGAAACAGCAGATAAGACAGTATTTGCATATGGAACGTGGGTGGGTCTTTATGAGGGACACAATCTTATGCCTATCATTAATTAAAGTAGGAGATATTTTGAGAAAAATGATGATCCCATCATGAGCCATGGGCTCTGTGGTCATCAGGAAGCTGTGCTATGCTTCACCCACTCTGCTATGAAGTACCCTGTCAAAAACTGATTATGACCTGCATATGAACTCTCTTACTTCGTTGTTGGAATGAATGTATAGGATTTGTTCCAGCTTTCAGATTCTGTAAGTCCCTGGACAGGAATGTGATGGCTGGTATTTCAAAGGGCTTTACAATGTTTTCTGCATGGAATTAGAGTCATAAATAATTAAATTTGTGCAACTGTAGAATGTATTATGGATAATCTACATAGAGACAGTAATATTGTTTATTCCCTGCCAGTTACTGTTGTTATAAACATACATGGTCAATTCTTATTTATGAATTATTAAAACAGCTAATTCCAAGCCTGTTACTTTTCTTAGATTTTATCATTCTTTCATAAATGTGGACGGTTATTAATTTCTTCAGTTAAAAGGCAGAAAAGAACTGAAATGGAATTTTTGAGCACTTTAGAGAGAGTTTTGACAAGAAAGATGATGGAACTAAGATCTATCTACCCTATGACAAAACCTTGAAAATTCTTAATATATTTCTTAATATATTTGTGGTGTATTTCTTTTAATTTAGTGCCTATTTTGTATGTATGGACTAGGCTCTCGTCCTTTTAGGAAATTATAATTTGCCTAAGGGAAATAGATATGTAGACAAAAAACATTTAAATAAGTATATGAGGAAAACCCTGTAAGAGGCAAAGGTAAGAATTTATAGCCTTTTGCCTTTTTGGTAATCATTGGAATTAATAAAACTTAAGAAACTTAATAAAGAGCCGGGCATGGGTGGTGCACGCCTTTAATCCCAGCACTCGGGAGGCAGAGGCAGGCAGATCTCTGTAAGTTCGAGACGACCCTGGTCTACAGAGCGGGTTCCAGGACAGCCTCCAAAGCCACAGAGAAACCCTGTCTCAAAAACCAAAAAAATTTCCATGAGTTTGTAGGGATTCTACGATTTGTGTTATTGTTGAATTCTAATTTTAATGCATGGTGGTCTGATAAGATACAGGGAGTTATTCCAATTTTTTTGTATCTGTGGAGGTTTGCTATGTTTCCTATTATGTGATCAATTTTAGAGAAGGTTCCATGTGGCACCGAGAAGAAGGTATGTCCCTTTGTGTTTGGTGGAATGTTCTATAGATGTCTGTTAAACCCAGTTGGGTCATAACTTCTATTAGTTCTTTTGTTTCTTTGTTAAGCTTCTGTCTGAAGGTCGTGTCACCCTTTACAATAGCCATAAACAGCATCAAATATCTGGGGATAATGTTAACCAAAGAAGTGAAAGACCTGTATATCAAGAACTTTGAGTCTTTAAAGAAAGAAATCAAAGAGGATACCAGAAAATGGAAAGATCTCCCATGCTCTTAGATTGGTAGGATCAACATAATAAAAATGGCAATCTTGCCAAAAGCAGTCTACAGATTCAGTGCAATCCCTATCAGAATTCCGGCACAATTCCTCACAGACCTTGAAAGAACAATAATCAGCATTATATGGAAAAACAAAAGGCCAAGGATAGCCAAAACAACCCTATGCAATAAAGGAACTTCAGGAGGCATCACAATACCTGACTTCAAGCTCTATTATAGAGCTATAGTCCTGAAAACAGCTTGGTATTGGCACAAAAATAGGCAGGTAGACCAATGGAACCGAATTGAAAACCCTGATTTTAACCCACACACCTATGAACACTTGATTTTTGACAAAGAGGCTAAAACTATACAATGGAAAAAAGAAAGCATCTTCAACAAATGGTGCTGGCATAACTGGGTACTGGTATGCAGAAGACTGCAGACAGATCCATGTTTATCACCTTGTACAAAACTTAAGTCCAAATGGATCAAAGATCTCAACATAAATCCAGCCACACTGAAACTTTTAGAAGAGAAAGTGGGAGATACTCTTCAACGAGTTGGTACAGGAGACCACTTTCTGAACATAACACCAGTGGCACAAACTCTGAGATCAACAATTAACAAGTGGGGCCTCCTAAAACTAAGAAGCTTCTGTAAGGCAAAGAATACAGTCAACAAGACAAAAAAAGGCAGTCCACAGAATGGGAAAAGATATTCACTAACCCCACATCTGACAGAGGGCTGATCTCCAAAATGTACAATGAACTCAAGAAGCAAGTCTCCAAAACACCAAAGGATTCAATTAAAAGGTGGGGTACAGAACTAAATAGAGAATTCTCAATAGAGGAGGATAAAATGGCCAAGAGACACTTAAGAAAGTGCTCAACATCCTTAGCCATCAGGGACATGCAAATCAAAACAACTTTGAGATACCATCTTACTCCTGTGAGAATGGCTAAAATCAAAAACACCGAAGACAATTTATGCTGGAGAGGATGTGGAGAGAGGGGAACACTCCTCCACTGCTGGTGGGAGTGCCAACTCGCACACACACTTTGGAAATCTGTATGGAGATTCCTCAGGAAAATGGGATTCAATCTACCACAAGACCCAGCAATTCCACTCTTTGGCATATATCCAAAAGAAGCAAATCTATACAACAAAGGCATCTGCTCCACTATGTTCATAGCAGCATTATTTGTAATAGACAGAACCTGGAAGCAACCTAGATGCCCCTCAACTGAAGAGTGGATAGAGAAAATGTGGTACATTTATACAATGGAATATTAGCAGAAAAAAATGGAATCTTGAAATTCGCAGGTAAATGAATGGCACTAGAAGAAACCATCCTGAGTGAGGTAATGGAGTATTACTCAGCAGAATAAAAACAATGGAATCTTGAAATTCGCAGGCGAATGGATGGCACTAGAAGAAACCATCCTGAGTGAAGTAACCCAGTCACAATAAGAGAAACATGGTATGTACTCACTCATATATGGATTTTAGACATGGATCAGGATAGTGCCAGTCTGCACTTCCACTGACAGAGAGTCTGGGAAACAGAAAAGAACCTAAGAGAGATATGCATGGTACCCCAGAGAAGAGGTATGAGGCAAGATCTTCTGAAGAGATTGGAAACACGGTGAGGGGTGGGGGGGAGTGGGAGCTGGGAAGAATAGAGAGGGAGAAGAGGAAGAGAGAGTAGGTCATGGGGGAACAGGAAGGTTGAGTGGGGGGTACAATAGGGGGAAGAGGGAATCATAGGTTAGAAGACAGATCTGGCACCAGTGAGACCTCTAGTGATCTAAAGGGATGACACCAACTGGCAAGCTTAGCAATAGTGGAGAAACCACCTTAAATGCCCATTCCAGATAATGAACTTGATGTCTATAACCATCCTGGAACCTTCAACCAGTGACTGATGGAAGCAGAGGCAAACACCCACAGTTAAACACTGAACTGAACCCATGGAACCCAGTGACAGAGAGAGAGGAGCGGTGAGAAAATTGGCAAAGAATGGGCTGGCAAAACCAGCAGAGACAGCTGATCTGAACAAGGGGGAGCTCTTGGACAGAGCAATAGCTGGGAGGCCAGCATGGGACTGATCCAGACCCCCTGAGTGTGAGAGTCAGTGAGGAGGCCTGGGCAACCTATGGGACCCTGGGCAGTAGATCAGTGTTTATCCCTGGCATACAAACAGACATCATGTGTCCATAACACAAAGAAGGATGCCCTCTCAGCCTGGACTCTTAGGAGAGTGCCTGGACCCTGTCCTGAGTGAAATGACAGACTCTAGATATCCCCTATGTGGACAGAATTGGCGATAGGGCGAGAGGCTGGGGGGGGGGGTGTTGGGGGCGTGCGGGAGGAGGGAAGGGAGAGGAAACTGGGATTGACATGTGAAGCAAGCTATTTAAAATTAAAATAATAAAATAAAAAAGAAACTTAATAAAGAAAGAAACTGGGTTTTGAGAGAACAATTTCTAATTGTACAGAGTAGAGAAGTTATAATTTACTTTTATTATTTCATTGTCACTTAATTATTTGTTATTTATGGACTGGGCAACATCCAATGTATGAAACACAAGGAAAGATGGTGAGATGACTCATCAGGTAAAGGCATTTCCTGCTGCCTCACTGACAAATGGATTTCAGTTTCTGGAACCCACATACTAGAAGAGGAGAATCAATTTCCAGAAGTTGTCCTCTGACTTTCATATACACATACGCCCACACAATACAAAAAATAAATATCTAAGTGTAAATTTAAAAACAGAAAGGAATTCCAATGTGTTCCCTTAATAAACAGAGGGGTTGAATTTTATAGAAATGTTAGCTTTTTTTTGTTACTTAATGAGATTTGACTATTACCTCTCCTGAATTCTCAGGTCATATTAGAAATGAGGAGGTCTGGATGAAGTCTGGAAACTTTATTAGCAATATCAATAATCACTGCAAATAATGGTTTATATATTGCAATATATAATACTAATGTAAGACGGTAATAGGAGAGGCATATGGGAAGTCAACTCACTACTTTGCTATGTTTTCTTAAACTGAAAACTATCCTAAATTTTGGACTTAACTATTTTAAAAACTCACTAAAGATAAGACACCACTTATTTTAGCTGGCAGAGAATCAGTAAACTTTTAAACTATACTGACAAAGATTATGCAACCTGAAGAAGAAAACAGAATGAAGAAAAATGAGCATACCTCAGAAAAACATGGGCTATCTTTGAGTTCACTGATTAGATAACTGTATGTGTCAACTTCACTGAACCACAAAATCCAAAATATTTGTTTAAACATTATTCTGGCTGTCAGTGAAGATTTTCTGAAGGAGATTAGTCTATATGTTTAATATATATAGCATGCACACACATATATGTATATATGTACATTCACGCATGCATACACACATATTCAGTAAAGCAGATTGCATTCCCAAACATGGCCACATCTTATTCAGTCTATTGAAGGTCTAAATAGAATAAAAAGCTAATTGGGTAAGAAAAAATTTCGACAGTCAGATCACCAAGTAGCGAGGAACATGGGTCTTCTCCTAATTTTAGACTAAAATGAACTTTAACATCATTAGCTAGCCTGGTTCTTGGTCTTTCATATTATAAATCTCGAGACTTCTAGGCTTCCAAAATCATATAGTTAATTCCTTCTTTTAAAAGATATGCTACTACCCATACACAACCTACTGATACATATAACAACATATATATTTATATATGAAGTGATTCGAGAAGAAATAAACAGAAAAATATATTGAAGAAATGAGATTGAGAATTTCTTAAGTTCAATAAAAATATTTGTCTACACACTTGTGGTAGTTTGAATAAGTTCATATATTTGAATGAATAGTCACCAGGGAGTGACACTATTTGAGAAGGATTAAGAGGTGTAGCACTGTTGTAATGCAGCCACTGGGGGTTGGCTTTGAGTTTTTGAAAGTCCATATCATACCCAATTTTCTCTTCTCTCTCCTGTCTCTCCTCCTTCCTTCACTCGTCTCTCCCTCCATCCCTCATTCCCTCTCTGCCTCTGGATAAGGATGAAATAAGAACAAAAAATAAGCAAACCTCAGAAAATATGAGCTACTTTTGATTATACTGTGTTAGTTAATTGTATGTGTCAACTTCACTGAACACAAAAATCCCAGGTATTTGTTTAAGCATTATTCTGGCCATGTTACAAAAATCTTAGATATTTGTTTAAACATCCTGGCCACGCCAGCTACTATAGCTCCAGAGCATGAGTGCCATGGTCTCTCTTCACGGCAACAGAAAGTGACTATGACATCCTCAATAAACTTCAAATGGGATATAACATCCACATCAAGACACATACTCAAAATACAGAAAAACAGATCATGGTAAAAGAGGCAAAAGGAAAAGCAACTTGCCATATGCAAGGTACCCTCAGCAAGGTTAATAGCTAATTTCTGGTTAGAAACAATAGAAATCAAGACTAGCACATACATGGAGTCCCAACACTCCAGGATGCTGAAGGCAGGGGGAATCATCCCATGTTTAAGGGTCAACCAAGTCTACATAAGGAGTTCCAAATCATCTGTGGCCACATAGCAAAACCATGTCAAAGAAGGGAGGGAGGACGTGAAAGATGGAGGAAAGAAAAGGAGGCAGCGGGGTGACAGATTTTGTCAGAGTATTTTGTCATAATAACAGGAAAAAAACTAAGACAGTAGTAGTCCAGATTGGTCTCAAATTGGCAGCAATCCTCCTGGCTAAGCACACTGGGTGCTGGGATTACAGGCATGCACCACCACACCTTGCTAAATGCACACTAATACTTGAATTAGGCTATCAGTATCTCTTTCGTGTAAATATCTGGGTAATGGTCCTGAGTTTTCCATTTCATAGTCCAAAGACAGCTTTCACTGTTTTGTCTGCATCCCAGAGAAAAAAGAAGTGGAATGCAGGGAAAGTCAAACTCTTTTCCTGTTAGGGGGAAACACAGATGTCCCCCACATTTCCATTGACTTGCTCCTGTACCTGCACCTGCCTGCAAAGTAGACCAGGAAATGTAGATTTTTTTAAACCTGGATGACAAGTGTCTGCTTGTCAATTACTATACTAAAAGCAATCAGACCCTGGAAAGCCAACTATAAATACACTAAATATTCTAAAACAATATCTAAGCTGTAACTCTCTAAACTATTTCAGTATCAATAAACATTCTTTAATCAAACTAGAAAGGGCTCTCTGTGTGGGGTGGGGGTAAGGAATTAAATGAAAAGGAAACTAATTTACCCATTATGAACTGCAGGAAGGTAATAAAAATGCCATTTGAGAACTTTCAATTTTATCCTACTCTTATCCCCCTCTACTCTGAGCCATCCATTTAAAAAGTTAGTATGAATATATATTATATTTATACTGGAGAAGACAGAAGGCCAACTCAGAACATGAGCCATGTTGAGATTGTCCAAGAACAGGCAACTACTTAATTTTGCTGGCTGAATATATAAACACGGCTGAAAAAATTATGAGGTTCTATAATTCAAAGAGCCTCAATATCCTCAAATTAAAATCTTTTGCAAAAGGCCATCTCCTTTTATTCGCATCTGATAATGTCTAGCATTCCAGAAGGATTGGTTTGTTATTTTTAACCCCAAATCCACCAAAGACTATTCAAAGTTAATCATATTTAATTTATATATGATTTCTCTCCAAAATTAGAATGTTATTACCTATGTGAAAATTGTTTGGTGGCACTGTAAAGCTTTACCAACAATGAGGGGGAAAATCAGTATATAAAATGCAGTTAAATTACATAGTGAAGTGCATTAGGAAAAGACTGGTGTTTATTAATAAAAAGATGAGAATAGCCATCTAAAATACAGCATTTTAAATTCTCCAGTGATTATGACAGCTTATGAACATCTTCTCAATAAATACCATGAGAACATAAGAAAATATATTTCCTTTCTTTGTTTTTTTCTTTTTCTTTTTCTTTTTTTTTTTGGTTGTTGTTGGAGATATAACTCAGGGCCTAGTCCATGCTTGTCAAGTGTTCCCACTGCCACTGAGGTATACCCTGGAGCCAGAAGTGGAAGCCATTTCCATCTATTGATGAAAGGTAAACCAAAAGATATGCACAAAACAAGAAGCTCAGTGTACTGGATCATTTTATGGAGAGGCTAGTTAAACTGGAACTATTTCAAACTGCCTGCCCTATATGACGTACATGGAGATGCAGATAACCAGTCTTAGAAAACATTCATCATTACACAGACAAATCAAATGTAGAGGTACATGACATATTCCATATCCTCCTGATCCCTCTTTTGTCCCCTCTGCATCCAGCCCTTCCTCTGAGATGGCCAACAAGAGCCAAGGTCCCAAAAACATATGCTTGGCTGTGGGCTGTGGACTCAAGAGTCAATACCTCCCACTTACATCTCTGTAAAAAGACATTGCAATAGCACTTTCGTGGCTGTACATATTTAGTTTCTAAAAATTTTCTGAGTAAACCACCATTTATCAAACTTTGCCCATGCTATTAGAGGACCTGTTTGCTTCCCATATATTCCCAACCAAGTGCTATTTATAATAATAATAATATAGACAGATTACAGTAATAAATGGCCTTCTTCCACAATGTTCACAGTGGTTCCATTTATCTGATTGAATCTCCATATACTCAGTATTAAGCAATTAATTTGTAATCCAGCCATACTGATAGAATGAGTTTAAATACTGAAATTCCCCCTTTCAGTTACTGCTAAGCTGAATTTTCCAGAAATAACTAGTTTCCCTTCATTTACTTTTAAACATGTATTTACTTGTGAGTGTATGTATACATATACATGTGGTATACATGTGGAGGTCAGAGAACACCTTACAAGGGTCAGTTCACTCCTTCCACTATGTGGGTTCTAGGGCTTCAATTCAGGTCATCAGGCTTGGTAGCAAGCACCTTTACCCACTGAGCCATCTGGCCAGCCCTGCTCTATTATTTTTATCTTCAGTTACTTCCCCATATACAGCACAAAAAATATCTATTACATAATCTAACCATATTTATTCAACGTGGTTTTAACAAGAATAATGTGCTAACACTTTAGTTTTAAGTGCTATTTGAACAATGTTTTTTTTCTTTTGAAGACTTGATAAAAGAAATGGATTAAAAATTAATAGTTTTAAATAAGTGTTCTCTAAAGGGAGCTTAAGAATTCTAACTATAAAATTATAAAAATGCAGTCAAGCTTGTTAGCACATGCCTATAATCCCTACAGTGCTCAGAAGGCTGATGCAGGAATATCATGAGTTCAAGGCCAGCAAAACATGAAGTCGTGAGAAATATTTTCTATCTCCAAAAGAAATGAGTATTACTAACCAACTAAATGCTGAACTAGACCTGAAATATCTGGATCACCATTTATCTCTCTCTCTGTCTCTTTCTCTCTCTCTCTCTCTCTCTCTCTCTCTGTCTCTCTGTCTCTCTCTCCTCTCTCTCTCTCTGTGTGTGTGTGTGTGTGTGTATGGTTTACATGTGTGTGTGTCATATACACAGCCAAATGTATGTGTATAGATGCAAAGATATGTGTGGGTGCACATGTGAATATGTATCTCTAGATGCCTAAAGTTGACCTTAAATGTCTTGTTTGGTAACTACTTATTAAGGCAGGGTTTCTCGCTGAACGCAGAACTGGCCAATAAGAGTCATTTTAGCTAGCCAGCTTGCCCCAGAGATTCTGTCTCTGCCTTCTGAATGCTGGAATTGCAGGTGGCTGTCATGCCTGTCTCACTTTTTACACAAGTTCTTGGGGTTTGAATTCCAACCCTCATGTTTCTGTGGCAAGTGCTTTATCCACTGAACCACCTCTACAGCCTTAACTTTTCTTAAATCAACTATCTGAAGCTCCCTCAAGGTCTAATTGGATTCTTTTCGATTTACTTATTTAATTTAACTTAATTTTATCTGTATAAATGTTTTGCCTGTGTGTATAAATACCCACATGTATGCTGGTACTCAAGGTCAGAAGAAGCCACTGAATGCCCAGTAATCAAAGTTGGGGATGGCTGTGAGCCACCATGTGGGTAACTTGGAACTGAGCCCTGGTCTTCAACAAAGAAAAGCAATGCTCTTAACAATGCTCTCTGCAGTTCCCTCTATTGGGATCTTAACAATCATAACTGCCTAATACAATCTTGTTGTCGGGTTATTTAGAACCTCTTGTAAATATTTTTTAAGAATAATCCATCCCCTCCCCAGCTCCCTATGAATAAAACCTAGGCTCACAGGAGTAGCTGATAGCAATCTACAGTTAGGTTACATAACTCTCCTCCCTGCAATTAGGTTATTTAGCACCTACCTACTAACACCTCTTATCTTCATTCCTGCTGCTCAACCTTGGTGGTGGTCTGGGACTATCAATACCCCTCAGTATGTGACTGAAAACACACTCCTCCCTTAGTGTCCTGCATCCCCCTACCTCATTTCCCCTAGTTAAGCCTGTACAAAACTCTCATTAAATGCAGCTTGATCAGCCATGTTATCTTGCTGCCACCTTATCTTGTCTCTTGTCCCCTCATTCCAGGTTCCTGTGGGCTCAGCCCTCATTGTGCCCTGCTGGTCAGGACACACTCTCATAAACATATTAAATTACCAACTATTTCTTCCACAATTGTAACACTAGGCATCCTATAGCTATCCTACCTCCTACCTCATTCAAGAACATAAAAAAATGATTCAAAATTAAAAAGGCATTCTGCCATGACTAAGAACAATTAGTAAATACCAGATTTAGGCACTAATCTATGATATACTACTTGTAACTGAGATAATTTATTGGATATTAAAATCCCTCCCTATAGTCAGGCATTTGCGGTGCAGAGGCAGGCAGATCTATGTGAGTTCGAAGCCACATAGGACTGATGCAGACCCCCTGAAAGTGAGTATCAGTGAGGAGGCCTCAGTAATCTATGGGGTCTCTGGTAGTGGATCAGCATTTACCCTATCATACGAATGGAATTTGGGAGCCCACTCCACATAGAGGGATACTCTCTTAGCCTAGACACATGGGGGAGGGCCTAGGCCCTGCTCCAAAGGATATGACAGATTTTGAATATTCCCCCATGGAAGGCCTCACCCCCCCTGGGGAGCAGAAAGGGGGATGGGATAGGGAGTTAGTGGGGGGCAGGGGATGAGGGGAGGGAGAGGGAGCTGGGATTGACATGTAAAACAAGCTTGTTTCTAATTTAAATTTTAAAAAATAGAAAAAATTCCTCTCTATAAAATATGTACTTGGGTAGGGGAGAGGATGATTGGGAGATATTCATGCTAATAATAAAACAGAAGAATTTTTCATTCTTTATTTAAAAGAAGTCACCCTAAGATATATTTGAAATTGCTTTATATAGAAAAGCTGAGAGGAAACAATTTGGGAGATGGTGTTATTCTATAGAAACATGTATAAACTGTACAAGCAGCTGTGCTTTTTGAAGTCCCACTTCTAGGTCCCTTCATCTAAGACAGTAGAGAATGTATGTTTAGGGCAGAAAGGATTTGTTTAGCACACTTGCATAAATTTACAACTCAAGAAAGGCACACATAACTAATAAAATGATCTAGTAAGACACTCCTGGGAAAACAAAAAGCAGCTTACTCCACGTGGCTTCCTGTAGAATCCTTCAGTTTACTACTGCATAAATTCATTTTATATTTCCTGTGAAGGAAATTTCTAGTTAAAACATCAGCACAGTCTGAAGAACATCCAGAATATTCTGAATTAATTAATTTAAGGTCATATTTTTTTTACTTAAATGGGTCCTCACATCCCATTCATCTGCTGATTATAATTACAGCCATCACTATTTTTCTTCAAACTTGAAATCTGCAAATTGAATTCAAATACATCATGCTCTAAAATTAGAATAAGATTTTACTGTAAACTTCTTATTAAAATATTTTAATCTAGAGGGATAAAATTACTTAACCAGCTAGTTTGGTCAAGGAAAAACTTCTTTTTTGAAAACTGAGCTCATCTGAGGAACATTTTTAAGAGTTTCTAGAAGTCTTCTGAAGTCTTAATGATGAATCACACATACCACTGACATTCATCAAAAACATATCATGTGTAAAGGGCTGAAAAACGACAAAAAAGGAAGAACAAGGAAAGATACTATTGTCTTTCCACATAACTACAGTTAGTTTTTGCTTACCCACTCTTATAATCCCCAAATAATCAATGTAGGCTGTACAAATCCACAAGTGTCATGTGACCAAAAATAAAACTATCACATAAGCACTTTTTTAGTACAGTACTTAGCTCATCAATCTCATGAGTTGTCATTTTCTATCCCAGCAATATACCTATATTGTGTTTTTGCTGAAAAACCTCAATCATGATGTCCAGGAATTCCTCCCATGCACATGACCCTACAGCAACAATCTGCCTTAAATTCTCATCTCGTTCTTGAGGCTGCCTGATACCTACTGATTTTTCTCCACTGTGGCAATTTTGGATAGGGTCTCACTCTGTAATCCCTGGCTGGCCTATAACTCACTATGTAGCCCAAGCTTGTATGGAACTCATAACAATCCTCCCTCAGCCTTCCAAGTACAGTGTTACAGTTATGAAGCGCCATAGTATACACCATTGACTTGACTTTAGCAGGCTACAATGGCCCACGGATTTCTTCTGCTCACTAGTATGACATTGCCAGAGGACAACCTATAGTAATACTTGATCCCTCGGCTGTAACTAAACAAATTACTAGCCAACAGTACCTGATATTGCCCACACTGACACACATATGCTACTTCTCTTCCCGTGCAATTTCTAGACTTCCTGCAGTTCCTAACTCTGTTGGCACCATGCAGCATTACAAGAGCAAAGCAATGCCTCCTGCAAATATGGAAACATCCCTTGAATACCTCCTATGGGAGAGCATTAAGAATAATGACTAAAAAAAGAATTTACTAGAGATGCCCTGTGGCTTTACTAGTGACACTATTGCTTGGCAGAAGCTTTGTAACTACTAGCAACCTTTTATCTATAACTTCTTTACCCCCATAGTGCTCTCAAAATGAAATTTGAAACATTAAAAATATTTTATGTGATTTGTTTAGATAGCTTTTAGGAATATTTGTGACATTATTGCTAACATTTGTGGCACTGTGAGCTTTAACTGAGTCTCATGGCTGTTGAGGTCCCCAAAGAATTGGGTTTATAGTCAACAATAATTCAGAAATGAAAATAGAATGCAGTTTTAATTTTCCATTCAGAAGAATTTTAGTTTCTAGTAATGTTAACTAGCTAATTCAAGCAAACCAAAAAAAAAGCTGAGCAAAACATGAGGTCAGGGAATGAAGAAAAAACTAGAGAGCTAAGCTTGGTGATAAAGGCATATATTCCCAGCCAGCACCCAGGAGGCTGAATTCAGCAAGAGAATCACATGCTCAATGCCAGCCTGGACCACATAGTAAGTTCCAGGCCAGTACTGGTTTTATAGACATAGTCAAGATCTTCACTCAAAAAACAAAGCAAGGAATATCTTGTTATCTCCATCTATAGTGATTGAAAGCTTTGCTGGGTATAGATGTCTGGGCTGGCATCCATGGTCTCTTAGTGTTTGTAGAATATCTATCCAGGACCTTCTGGCTTTCAGAGTTTCCATGGAGAAGTCAGGTGTGATTCTGATAGGTTTGCCTTTGTATGCCATTTGGCCTTTTTCCTTTGCTGCTCTTAATATTCTTTCTTTATTCTGTATGCTCAGGGTTTTTACTATTATGTGGCTAGGGGACTTCCTTTTGTGGTCCACTCCATTTGGTGTTCTGTAGGCTTCTTGAACTTTCATTGGCATGTCTTTTTTTAGGTTGGGAAAATGGAAATCAGTATACCACAAGACCGAGCAATTCCACTCTTAGGCATATACCCAAAAGATGCACATTCATAACAAGGACGTCTGTTCCACTATGTTCATAGCAGCATTATTTGTAATAGCCAGAACCCAGAAGCAACCTAGATGCCCCTCAACTGAAGAGTGGATAGAGAAAAGGTGGTACATTTACACAATGGAGTACTATTCAGCGGAAAAAACAATGGAATCTTGAAATTTGCAGGCAAATGGATGGCACTGGAAGAAACCATCCTGAGCAAGGTAACCCAGTCACAAAAAAACAAACATGGTATGTATTCACTCATATATGGATTTTAGACATGAATCAGGGGAGTGCCAGCATACAATCCCACTGCCAGAGAGTCTGGGAAACAGACACCCACAGCTAAACACTGAACTGAGTTCCTGGAATCCAGTCACAGAAAAGGAGAATTGATGAGCAAAGGAGTTAAAACTAGGCTGGTTTAACCCACAGAAACAGTTGACCTGAACAAGGTGGAGCTCTTGGACCCCAAATTGATGGCTGGGTGGACAACACGAGACTGATCCAGACCCCCTGAATGTGGGTGTCAGTGAGGAGTCCTAGGCAATCTATGGGTCCTTGGGTACTAGATCAGTATTTATCCCTGGCATACAAATGGACTTTGTGTGCCCATACCACAATGAGGGATGCTATCTCAGTCTGGACTCTTGGGGGAGGGCCTAGACCCTGCCCTGGATGAAATGACAGACTCTGGAGATCCACCACGGAGGGTCTCACCCTCCCTGGGGATCGGAGTGGAGATTGGGTAGGGAACTGGGGGGCCTGGTAGTGATGGTAGGGGAGGAGGGGTGGGAGATTGAACTGGCATTGACATGTGAAACAAACTTGTTTCTAACTTAAATTTTAAAAAAAGGAAAAAAAAACAAAGCAAAACCATGATCTTAAGAGATGACAGTGTCCTCTAGTTGTACAGCTCTGGTACTACAGAGCAAGGTCAAGAGTGGCTTAGCCCAGGCTGCCACTGACTTCACTGGGAGTCTACTCCATTTCCTGATGCTTATATCTATTAAAATATCTGAAGAGTCCTAGGAAAATGGCTACCACAGTATAATGCCTTTTGGGGTTGGTTCTGGCATAATATTACTGATATTTTTCTTACCTCAATTTATTTAATTTCTGTATTTTGCAAAGGAAAAGCATATGAAGTGGGTATATTTTTATTATAAGAAAAACATTTCCCTTCCTCTATAATAATACCTAGAAGAAAAATAAAAGATAAAAACTGAAGAAAATCAAGCTATCATTACTCACAAATTACACAGATTAAAAAAAACTAGCTTACAAATTAGGGAAGAAATAAATGTTATCAACATAAGGAATTCAGAAGTTAGCATTAATTTCTATATGCAAATGATAGCATTAAAAACAGAATTTTAAGTGGACAAGGTGGTACACATAACCCAAGGACTTAGGAGGTGAAGGTAGGCTAATTAGAAGTTCAGTGTCATTTTCAGTCACACACAAAGCTCGAGGCTAGCTTAGACTACCTGTGAAAAAGACTAAAGCACATCACATACATGTACAAAACTATCAAAAACTCAACTGATACAACTATCAGAAAAGTCAACTGATTTTTTAAAAAGACTAAAATGCACCATGCATTGTGGCACATGCCTGTACTCTAAGCTGAAGTATAAAGACAGCTACATAGTTCTAGGCCAGCCAGGAATACACAGCAAGGCTCTGTCTTAAATAAAATATGGGGGTCAGAGAGATAGCTCATAAGGTGAAGACACGTGTCTCCAAGGCAGGAAATCTGAGTTTGATTCCTGGAAACTACAGGGCAGAAGAAGAGTCCCACAAACTGTCCTCTATCCACAGGCATACCATCACACCTACATACAAAATAAATAAGGGGCTAGAGAAGTGGCTAAGTGATTAAGAACACTGGCTCTTCTTCCAGAGGACCCAGGTACTATTCCCAAAACCCACATGGCAGGTCACAACTTTCTGTAACTCCAGTTCCAGGGGATGTGACTCCTTCTGGCATCCATGGACTAGAAGCACACAAGTGATACACACAGACATATATACAAATAAAACACCCATACATGTTTTAAAATGTAAAATAAACAAATTTTTAAAATAAGTAAAGTTAAATAATAAAATGAAAATAATCCTTTTCAAAATTAAAGGATACTTAAAAAATGAAAGGATTTTCCATGCTAAAGTGATACCATTGTGATGTCAGTTATATTCAAGTTGACCTACACACCCAATACAATCCCAACCAATACTAACAATTTGTTAGGGATATTTACAGGCTAATTTGAAAATGTATACAGGAAGCAAATTGTCATGGCAAACAGGACACCCTTGTAGACGAACAAAAGGACTTTTAGACTATCAAGATATATTATAAAGCTCAATCATGGAGACCGTACAATGAGACAAACAGATTAAAGAACAGAAAGGAAAGGCCAGAAATAGATCACGCATGAAATGGATGCTGGCAGAGCAGATCTTTCCAATAAACAATGTCCATATGATGTCCATAAAGAAAACAGAGGTTAAATGATCTCCAATTCATACATACATAAATATTAATTTTCTAAATCTAGAAGAAAAAATTGAAGTTTTGCTTTTATTTTATTTTTATTTTTTGGTTTCTCAAGACAGGGTTTCTCTCTGAAGCTCTGGGTGTCCTGGAATTAGCTTTGTAGACCAGGTTGCACTCAAACTTGCCTCCCACCTGCCTCTACCTCCAGAGTGCTGGAATTAAAGATGGGTGCCACCATGCCTGGCTAAAAGCTTAAGTTCTTATAGATAATGTAGAACAGTATGTAGACTAGGCTAGCCTTAAACTCACAGAAATCTGCTTTCCCCTGCCACCGTCACCCCTAATTTTCAGTGTTGAGATTAAAGCATGTGCTATCATACTTGTTTAAGTAAGTTTTAAAGGAAATCATGCTTAACCTATCACACTGATAATGATTAAAGTAACTGGAAAATAAGTGCTCTAGCAGGTGGCAGAAAATGTGTGTTCACACTCACAGTAGGTAGGAATATAAAATATTCTGGAGAATAATCCAGCAATTGATATTAAACATTTTAAATGTATATATACCACCTGATTAAAGATAAAATGTACTTCTATTGGACTGGAGGGATGGATTAAGAGTTAAAGGCATTTGGCTGCTCTTCCAGAGGACCTGGGTTCAATTCCCAACATCCAGTCTGTTAACTCTAGTTCTAGGAGATTCAAGGTTCTTTACTGGCCTCCAAAGGCATCCAGTATACATGTGGTATACATGAAATACATGCAGGCAAATGCCAATACACATAAAATAAATTTTTTTAAAAATATAAGAAACCATATTTTGTTTTTCAAGATAAGATTTCTCTGTATAGCCCTGGATGTCCTGGAACTAGCTCTGTAGACTAGGCTGACCTTGAACTCAGAGCTACATGTGCCTCTGCCTCTAAGAGCTGGAATTAAAGGTGTGCACCATCACGCTTGGCTGAAACCATTTTTTAAAACTGTACTTTTAGAGACATATTCTCAGGCTATTATCTGACAAATAGCCAAAGATTGACAGTATAGTGCTATTCATAAAGGCAACAACAAAAACCAACCTAGTATCAGATAATTTATAGTTGGATTAATGTCATATAAAGAAATGCATCATCATAACTTAGTCAGATATGGTGGCTTATACCTGTAATCTAAGCACTTGACAGGTAGAGGCAGGAGGATCAGTAAGTTCAATACCAAGGCCAGCTTGGGCTACTTAGTGAGATCTTGTCTCAAAATACAAACACATAAGTGTTAATCTATAATTACTGATATAGAGGAAAGAGCACAAACTAGTAAAGGCCTGCAATCAATCCCAGCACTTGGGAGGCTAAGGCATAGAAGACTGCTTCAATAAGGGGAAGGAGAGGCAGGAGAGTGGCCATATATCTTAAGTTGAGGGGGCTTGCTACAGAAGATGGTATATTTTATAAATGAACAAAAGGCTTACAAGAACTAAGAAATGTACAAACTATTCCACATTTTGCTTGTTTTTTCGAATCCCCATAAGCAACTGCCTATTTAAATGTAGAATTCTAAAACTTGGTAGATAATACTATGTCCAGTATTAATTGGGCTTTTGTTTGTTTTGTTTTTTCCACCTTTCGTTTAAGAAAGGATACCCCAGTCAGGCACAGTGGCGCACACTGTCAATCCCAGCACTAGGGAGGATGAGTTCTAGAACAGCCAGGGCTACACAGAAAAACATTTTAAAAAAAGAAAGAAAGAACCGGTTTCTCTGGCTGGTCTGGCACTCACTCAAACCTGTGGATACTCCTCCCACTTCCATCTCCTCAGTGCTGGGGTTCTAGGTGTTTGCTACCACACCTGCTTCCATTGATGCTTATAAGACAGAAGAATAACCCTGAAATGCTAATAAAAGCCACATGGTTTATCTTTTCCTTCTTTACAGTCAGGAGTTCTTCTCCCCAGCCCAGCAGCTACCACATCATGCATCTCAGAATGTCTTGTTACAGATTTCACATAAAATGGATGCAGACAGGACGTTTTTATAATCACGCCAAAAGAAATTGCAATCTTTATCAATTAGCTGCTTGTATAAACATTCTGTCTCTCAAATATAAAATCAGACAATTTCCAAACACACATTGACCTGGGTATACTCTCACGGGTGGAACACTGACATGTGTTTAAGATCACTTGTCTAAGAAATTTTGGTTGCCGAACTGTATAATTCCATGTACACCAAACTGAATTTAAATAAACAAATGTGAACTCATAAATATTAAAACAGAAGCATGTTATGCTTCTCTCAGTAAAGTGGGACTTCAGGCAACTCTGCTTTCCTTTTCACCTTCTCTCAGGTCCCCCATGTTTCCTACATTGAGGTTGTATCATGGATTAGGTAGGTATCTTGTAGAAAACATTCTTTCGCTCCGTAGCCCACTGTCTAGACCATGTGACATCTTGGCCTCTGCCTGTGTGAGTTCTGCAAGCTCCACAGTCCTGTCTCCACATCCAGGTTCAAGGCCTCAGCTTCTCAGGTTCAAAGTTGCCTGTTTCCTGACACTGAGCCAGCAGCCTCCAGCCTGACCCATTCCAACTATGCTGCTCCTTTGCAGTAGTCTCCTTTCAAGTTCCAAGGATCCTGTGCCCCTAACTTACCTTCACTATTTCCAGTATCCCTCAGGGGATTTGGTTGGTTGGTTGGTTTGGTTTGTGTTGGGACATAGTCTCATTCTATAGCTTTGTAAGGCCTCACTTCATGATCCCCTTCCTGCCTTAGCTCCCTCATGGCAGGATTATAGGCATGTGCCGCTACCATGCCAAGCTTAATAACCCTCAGTTATGACTCTACAAAAGTCTCAGGTTATTGTTCCTAAAGTATCTCCTGGGCTGTCCTTTCCTTTGCTGAATATATGCTCATACCCTGACACTATGGATCCCCATTAAACTTTTTCCTTTTTGTTCATCTCTCCCTTCTTCAATCCTCACTCTGCTACAAAAGGAAGTTTACTATTCTCTGCCCAGCTAAGAACAGACCAATGGGAATTATTCTCAAATTTTAGTGTACCACAATTAACTAAAGGTGTTGTTAAAACCCAGATTTTGTAGATCATGTTTGTAAAGGGTACCAAGAATCTGTACTTTCAACAAGTCTGCAGCAGGTTGCTGATGCTCCTAATCTGGGACCACACAGTCGAGAAAAATTTGGTCTAGCTCATACTTGCCATTTCATGGGCCCATTAAACAAATCCCTTCACCTGGCATACAACACAAACCAACGTCCTCTGCAAATTGACCTCAGTATATTGTCCCTCTCACACGAAGCCTTGCAGGATACCATCTCCTCTTTGCAACTCAAATCAGATTTGATACAGAAGATACAGGGTGCCTTACTTGTAATTCTAGTGGCAATGATTGCTGTTCTTGTATTATGTGTCTCTTATCCTGACTAGATGAGATTGTGAGGTTAGGAGACTTGTTCTGATCAGTCATTAGACATGGAAATGCATAAGACAGAACCTTGTAAATAACAAAAATTCAGCTTGAAACTTGCCAATTTACTACACTGAACTTGACTGAATTAAACTTAAAGAAGAGACTGAAGGGATAGTTCAGTAGTAGAGACCTTACCTAACATATATACGGCTGAGTTTGGTTCCAGCACCACAAAATTGATTAATAAAAAGCTTTCAGGCTACTTTTAATCTTCACTTTCTTATATACTTCACATCATAAGATACTAACGATAAGCAAAGTACACTATCACTCCCATAACAGAAAGCAATAGGAACCCAACATTCAATGCGACTGAATTCCAAAAAAAAGGAGTTTCACAAGAGCATATGGTTGGAAGGTTAATCAAGAATGCCCATGGAAGAAAATAATGTCCTTAGTGTTTGTGCTGTTTAAAGGCAATTTAAACAACAGAATAGGTCTGCATTTACTTTTAGGTTTATTTGTGTTTCCACAGGTCTGGGACACATGGGGAAATAAATAGATATAAAAATCCATACATGACTAAACCTTAATCTCTTGGAATCAAAACCAAAGCAACAGGAATTAGTCTGGCTACCTTGAAAACTGTTTGTCATTAAGTCCTTGTGCTATAGCTTAACAACCTCCCTCTTGGGTATATAACACAGACAAATGAAAGCATCTGCCCACCTTTTGCTAGCCAAATGAGAGAAGCTACCTAGATGATCGTTAGCAGGAGAATAGATAGACTGGTTATATGCAACAGAAACAAGAAAAAGATTTATGAACACTTCCTTTAAATCACTGCAAACCACACTATCCAAATAAGAAATAAATTCATGGGAATTAATGATTCATGTAATTCTTTCCATCTGTAGTACTACAAATACCTAATTTGAAAATTTTCACTGTGGTATACATCCCATCAAACCATAACCTTCTAACAAATAGGCTTCTGTAACATGAAAAATAAAAGACCCAGAGACAGATATTGGGGTTCAAGGTTCAAGCTGAAGATCAGAGAAGCAAAGCAGCCAAGTCAGTAGATCTCACCTCTACCCAGCTGAAATGGCAATCCTGTCTCCACGAATCCTGAGGCAAAAGCTCTCAGTTCCTGTCTCCTACTTTTATTTCCTTCTCTACCCAGCCACATCACTCCTGTCTCCACGTCCCTAGTGCTGGGATTAAAGGCGTGTGATCACCTTTGTGTGAGCTATTTCTTTTAGAACTGGATCAATTTGTGTAGTCAGTACGGCGTCAAACTAACAGAGATCTACTACTTAATCCTGAGTTCTAGGATTGAAGATGTGTATCACCACTGCCTGACTTCTACAGTTGGTGGCTGGGTTTGCTTTCTAAATCTTCAGG
Organism: Mesocricetus auratus; assembly: GCF_017639785.1. Taxonomy (NCBI): domain Eukaryota; kingdom Metazoa; phylum Chordata; class Mammalia; order Rodentia; family Cricetidae; genus Mesocricetus; species Mesocricetus auratus. The sequence continues at coordinate 19,932,070 of NW_024429188.1, read as the reverse complement.
CAAGCTTTAATAAATCATAAATAATATATCACCACAGGCTTCCTTGAATCCCACTCCATAAATGATAAAAGCCTATGCAAAAATCCTTAAACATTTAATGCAATGAAATTTGTTGTTAACAAAAAAAGAAAAAAGAAATAAGAAATTAACCTCCGTTACAAAAGATACCAAGACAGGCACAGTGGCACACATCTGCAATCTCAACACTCAGGAAGCTGAGACAAAATGCTTGTAAATTCCATGCTACACAAAGACCTGTCTCCAAAATGAATCTGAAAGAAACACAAGTAACATACAGACTGAGAATGTGTGTGTGTGTGTGTGTGTGTGTGTGTGTGTACAATTAAAGAAAAAAACTCCATGAATGTGAAGAAGGAGGAGATACATGGGAGGGAATGGAGGGAGGAAAAGGAAGGGAAGGATGCCTTAATATATTGTAATTTCAAAAAACTGCTATAAAAAAGAAACAAAGAAAAAAAGGACACCAATTTGGCTAAGGTATAAAATGTGGAGCTTTCCTCCTTTCCATCTGAGCTCATTGCTGCTCCCTTGGTACCTACTGTTTCACATTGTTCCATGCAATGGTAAAACCAAAGATAAGACCCTTACATGCTTAAAGGAAGAAATACATGTAGTAATAACACCAGGGAGCAAGGAACTAATGCTTTTTCCAACCCTCCAAGTACAAGGGTAGATCAACGTTCTAGACAAGCACTATCTAAAGCAATGGTTCTCAGTCTGGGGGTTGTGACCCCTTTGGGTCATATGTCAGATATTTATATTACGACTTATAACAGTTGCAAAAATTACAGTTATGAAGTAGCAGTAAAATAATTTTTTTGGTTTTTACGAGATAGGGTTTCTCTGTATTGTTTTGGAGGCTGTCGGTCCAGCCCGGCCTCGAACTCACAGAGATCCGCCTGCCTCTGCCTCCCGAGTGCTGGGATTAAAGGCGTGCACCACCACCGCCCAGCACAGTAAAATAATTGTATGGTTGGGGATCACCACAACATGAGGAACTATATTAAAGGGTCCCAGCATTAGGAAGAGTGAGAACCACTGCTCTAAAAGGACATTCGGTAATAATGACAATGCTTTACTATCTACATTGTCCAATAAATGTGGTAACCACTACTCAAATGTTGCTGCTGGCAACATGAATTGTGCCTAGTGAAGATGAGGAATTAAATCTTTTAATTTTGAGTAATTTAAGCTTAAATTTAATGTCTAAGTAAGTTACATTTAAATAGCCATATGTGGCTACAGCTACCACATTTGCCAGTATACTATTATACTTACTTTTACCATAATACGTGTCATAAATCTATAGTACAGCTCCCCAGTTATGACCTTCCACCAGTTAATAAGCACCATCAATTTAACAGCTCTTGAAGGGAGAACTGAAAAGTATATTAAATATACATGCCAGGATTTGGACTCTTCTGGTTTTCAGCAATGCTAAAACACAGGGAAGAAAATACTCCTTCAGACAAAAGAAACCCAGCAACTGTTTTCTAAGCTTCTTCTTAAAGCTAAGCATCCTGTGGGAAATGACTTACTATATATAGTCTGTCCATGCCTATGATAGCACATGGAGAAATCAGTCAATAAAATGCCAAGATAAGTCAGTCTCAGAGTCTCTTACTCTCTTTCCCCACCTCCCCACACCCCTGTCTACTATTCTAAGAATAAGAACTTGGATGTGATTATTTGTATTTCTAGCACCTATTGAATGTTTAGAATACATTATGCACTAAAACCTTGGGTTTGATAGGGTGGGAAGAATGGTACAGCTACAAATACATCATGAAGACAAAGAAAACTTGCCAACCAAATGTGAACTTGAAGAGAAAACTCTTGTACCATGAACAGAAAAAGGAAAGTCTGGAAGATAAGACATGTTTGGGGAATGAAGGTAAATTTCAGAAAAATAATATGTTATTCTTACTCTGGCTATTTTAAGACCTACAAGGATGTCATTTGCCCTCCAGAAGTTTCAATCCAGTGAAGATATGCTATGTGTTTAACCAGTGTTGCTAAGAGATCTATAGATGAAGAGTTGTGATGTATAAAAATGTCAAAAGCATACTCCTGAAGCATAAGTTTAGGGTTACACTAGTGGTTCTCAACCTTCCTAACACTACTCAAGTTCCTCATGCTGTAGTGACCCCCAACCGTAATATTTTCATTTCTGCTTCATAACTAATTTTGCTACTGAGCAGTGTCTCAGTATACATTTTCTGATGGTCACAACCCACAGATTGAGAACCACTGGATTAGAACAATAAAGTATCCTACCACCAGTAGAAAGAATATCATTTAAAAAAATCAAGACAGGGGAAGGAAGCTAGGAATTTAAGTAGCAACTCTAGGAGTGTGTGTGTGATGGAAAGGAAAAACATTAAAAAGAGACAGTGATTTTTAAATGTCACAAAGCAGCAAGGATCTGAGTAGCTAAGCCCCAAAAGTGAACTGTCATTATCCTTTTCAGCCCAGTTCAGCTCCTATCCATATTAAGTCCTCTTGGATTCCTCCAGGTTCTAATTAACCTCCACTCTTCATACAGTCCCAACAAACTAGTAACACATGTGTCCACAGACAAGAACCAACTCAGGACTTTATAGACATACAGAATAGAACACATTTAAGTAAGTATAAGTGCATCAAAACATACCCAGGTCTAAATATATACATAACAACAGCTTATTTTTCTATGGTCCATCAATGAAAGCTCTATCTCAACAAGATTAGGTTGTGGCACATGCCAAAAAACATCTTTCATTCAGTTTTTTTTTTGACTGGACCATCTATGTATGAAACATTAAATACAAAAACTGCATGAAGGAAGAACTCATAGAAAGAGCAAAAGATTTAGGGAACTGCCCCTGAAAAGTGCTAAAAAAATAAAGGAATATGCAAGATGTTTCCCATGCCTAAATGAGGAAGAAAGCATGGATGTTTGAAGACAGGATAACCTCTTCTTGGAGGAAGAGACTTCACAGTGAAATCAAGCGAATGTGGTGATTCACTCCAGACATTCTGAATGCTAGTTACCTTCTGGCAAGATTCTTTTAAGCATGTTATTCACGGTTAATGGGCCTTTTAAAAAGAAGAAAGTACATTACAAATGCCAATTTACACTGTGCACTGGTCTTCAGCAGGTCTAACAGACCTGACCTACTGCTACCAACCCCCACCAACCTCTACAAAACAAATGGACTGAGAACAATAGAACCTATGTTTTCACCAAAAGTTAACTCACATTTACACTGTTTTTTTTTTACTCTCCTTTGTTTACTGAGTCAGTTTCTCCCTCTGTAGCCCAAAATGTCCCTGGACCCCACCTTGAGGCCCAATCTAGCCTGTAAGGTGCAGTGATCCTCTTTCCTCAGCCTCTTGGGTGCTAGGATTACAAACCCGAGCCACTATTCTCAGTTTTACTTCACACTGCTTCTCCCTTAAATGGAGCTATATGCTTCACATCCAATTCAGCTGCATTTCTTCCCAAAAACTGTCTGTCAAGTCTTCTTATAACAATCACTGCATGTTTTTCAATTAAGCAGTATGAAAACCAACTGAAAGAGAGTTGCCTTTTAGGTAAAAATTACGTTGGATGCTTTGGCAAGATTCAACAAAGGTGATGAATCACTTTTAAAATGTGACTGTCAAATTAGATATGGGTTAGATAATATTAAAAAACAGAGAACTGTAAAAACATCAATCTGTACTAGATGATTCCTTCAATTGTCTAAATTATTTTTCATGTTCACAAATTAAAACTGAATCTACTGCTGCAACAAGACAGATTGTGGACATACTTCATATGGTAAAGATGACACAGATCTTTGGTCATCTGAAAATAGCCTTGGATCTGCATCAACACAATGGTGAAGACACATGTGTTAGAGGGCTGGAGAGATGGTCCAGCAGTTAAGAGCACATATCACTCTTAAAAAAGACCTGAGCTCAGCTGCCAGCACCCAAGTCAGGCAGTTCACATCACCTATAATTTCAGCTCCAGGGGATGTAACACTGTCTTCTGGCCTCCAAAGGCACGTCCAATTGTGCGGGCACACACACACACACACACACACACACACACACACACACACACTCCTTTCTCTCTCCTCCCCTCACACACACTGTCACATAAGACATTCTTTATATATAATTATATATGCATTCTTTGTTACATAGAACATAAACAACCTTAAAGATTAATTCAGCCAGGTATGGGAGTGCACATCTGGAACCTCAGCACTCAGAAGGCATGCCTTTGTGAGTTACAAGGCAAGATCCTGTCATTCTTTCTCTAAAAAAAATTAATTATTGACTACAATCCATCAAACTAACAGGATTCTCACAAGAAACATTCTACATCCTTAGTGCTCATTCCTTCAAGGCTATACACGAAGGTCATCCTGCTAAGTAAAGCCCTCAACTGATGCTAGACCATGACTGCTTTTAAGCTTAAACCAAATTTGTTATAGAAAATAAAAGTCTATTATTATTTTCTTCCCATCATATCAATTCTCAAAAAAATGGAGCTGGAGACCATACCTCAGGGGTATACTCTCATCTAAATGTACAGGTCCTTGAGTTTGATCCCACCATGCACGTAAAGGGGTACAATAAAAGGTTCTCAGTAAGTTACTGCACATATACAACTTACAATGATAACAAGCATTTGAATGGTAGGTTTCTCTATAAGATCTGTGAAGATGCTAAGCAGTTTAAGGAAAGATAAAAAATAAAGATAAAATAGTGTTCAAACTTGATTTTCCCATAGATAACACATCAACAAATCATCACTGTCACACGACATTGCATATAGATGAATCACCTATAAAACTCAGACATCCACAGAAGTCTTTTTTAAACTATCACATGGCCCAACTGTAAGAACTAGAATACATGAAAACTTTACTCAGCTATTAGGACAATATAAGTACTCAATAAATTTTTGCTGGTTTCAACAAACCCTAAAACAGTGGTTCTCAATCTGCCTAATGCTACCACCCTTTAATATAGTTCCTCATGTTGTGGTAATCCCCAACCATAAAATTATTTCATTGTTACTTCATAACTGTAATTTTGCTACTGTTATGAATCATAATATAAATATTTTTGGAGACAGAGGTTTGTCAACACACATGCTGAGAACCACTGCACAAAACCCTATTAAGATTCTAAGATAATAGAAGAAAGACAGCAAGCAAAATGTGACAGTTCAGATTCATAATTACCAAATGAGCTATACAAATAAAATGGTTACTGATATTCAATGGAGTGTTTATATTAGACTAGGAAGGCCATGTTTTACACTAGAGACAGGGTTTGAACTAGGTTTGAAAAAAATGGGTGTGGCCAAGAATAAGAGGTAACAAAATTTGATTTAAAACACTAAGGATGAGGACCAGGGAATATAAATCAGGGGTCAGAATATTTGTCTAGCAATGTGAGGCCCTAGGTTCAATTCCCAACACTGCAAGCAAAACAAAACAAAATCCCGAAAGATTACTATAGTGATAAAAATAGCATTACATCAGCCGGGTAGTGGTGGTGCACGCCTTTAGTCCCAGCACTGGGGAGGCAGAGGCAGGTGGATTTCTGTGAGATTGAGACCAGCCTGGTCTACAAGAACTAGTTCCAGGACAGCCTCCAAAGCCACAGAGAAACCCTGTCTCTAAATACACACACACACACACACACCAAGCATTACATCATTTTCATAGTACTTTTATGTTTACTATTTTTGGATCCCTTAAAACTGGAATCATGAGCCAGGCGTTGGTGGCGCATACCTTTAATCCCAGCACTCGGGAGGCAGAGGCAGGCGGATCTCTGTGAGTTTGAGGCCAGGCTGGACCGACAGCCTCCAAAAACAGAGAAACCCTGTCTCGTAAAACCCAAAAAAAAAAAAAAAACTGGAATCATGGGTGATTATGAGTCACCACATGAATACTCTGATCACCCAGGTTCTCTGCAAAAGTAGCCAGTGCTCTTAACCACTGAGCCCTCCCCCCAAAAACACAATTAAAAGAAAAGAGACCTAGGTACACAAAGAATCCATAGGTCTTACAAAACAAAGATAAGAATCCTGGGTTTTAGAATGTAAACTTTGGGACAGTGACATAATTTGTCCACATACACAAGTAGAAACTAAATCCAGGACAATTTGTCCACATACAAATAAAAATTAGGATACTGTCAGCAATTAAAAAATGGAACATTCATCATTCATTTCTTTGTTCTGCAAACATTTACTGTACTAATACTCTATGCTAGTCACTGTACCAGATGTAAGAAATACTACAGTGAGCCAAACAGACACAGAGCCATCACTCCACCCCCCATTTTATTAAGGTTTTTTTTATTTTTATGTTATTAATTTATTATGTGTGTGGCTCACATGTGCACACCACAGCACACATGTGTTGGTCAGGGAGCAAATCATTTCTCTCTTTCCACCATATGTATCTTTAAGATTGAACTCAAGTAGTCAGGCATGGTGGCAAACACCTTTACCTACTGAGTCATCTCAGGACTCCCCACTCTTCTTTTTTTAAAAGTACAACAAATTGGTCATTTACCCTGACCCCAAACTTAGGAAGTCCCTTACGATATGTAGCCAAGCTTGGAATATCTAATCCTCTTGACTCAGCTTCCTGAATACAAGTGTGTACAACTATGACTGACTTTAATCATTGAATTTTAATATTCCTAGTAAGCAGATTATATATGCAGGGACAATAGCAAAACAGGAAGAAGTAGATGTACAAGGAGAACAAGAGGAGGCATATGGGAGGTTTTGAGGGGATTAAAGAGAAGGGAGAAATGTTGTAATTAAATTACTATCTCAAAAATACATTAAAATAATAAAAGTAACGAATTGCGTTTGATTTGGGGGTGGATGAGTGGTTTGGCTGTATGTGTGTCAAGATAGGGTCTTATGTAGTCTAAGTTAGCCACAAATCACTATATATCTGGAAATAATCTTTAACTTCCAATACTCCTGCCTCCACCTCCCAAACACTGGGATTATTAATACTAGCACATGCCACCTCAACCAGCTTTTAATGTACCATTTAATAAGATATTATTCACTCATTCAACAAATATTTATTTAACACCAACTGAGTTTGGGAATATAATGGTTAGCATTTTTCTGCATCTCAATATATTTTATTTTCACCCGTTAGAAACTGGGCAGATCACCCTTCAAGGCCCACAAACATAAAATGGAGCTAATAGCTACTCTTACAGAGATGTAATGGAATAAATGTGAAAACCAACCTTTAAAGTGTTCTGTGCTCAAATGAAATGACATAGCTGAGAGACTGAAACACTTTCAGAACAGCATGGTAAAAAGGCAGGAAGGGTGAGTTGGAAATAGAAAATATGTATACTAACCTAATGTTTATCCTTGGATAGGAAACAGCCTTAAACATCTCTGTATTTCTTCATGTAGCTAGGCGTCAGTAAACATGTGATTTTTTTTCTATCTAAGGTATGGAGATGTACAGCTATTTTAATAATCTGACAATGAAGAAAGAATGAACAGACAAAGAATGAACTAATGCATATTATTATGCAGTCAATATTGTGCTGGGTACCTCACTGATTAGTTTTCAAAATCACCTTGAGAGGTACTTTTTTGTTACTATTGTTTTTTTAAGACAGGGTCTCACCGTATGAGTTGGCTAATACTGGCTGTGTACTATCCAACCACAGAATCGAGGTTGGATTCTGTGCTACTTGTTTTTTGTTAACTTGACCCAGACCTAGACATAGCTGGGAAGAGGGGATTTCAAATGAAGAACTGCTTCTATCAGACTGGCTTATGTGCTTGTCTTTGAGGCATTTTCTTGGTTGCTAAATGTAGGAGAGCCCAGCCTACTGTGGGTTGTGCCATTTCTGGGCATGTGAGCGTGGGCAATATAAGAAAGGTAGCTGAGCAAGCCAGTAAGTAATATGCCTCCATGGTTTCTGCTTCAAGCTTCTGCCTTGAGTTCCTGTCTTGACTTCCCTCAATAATGGACTATAACCTATGAACTAAAATAAAGCCTTTCCTCCCCCAAGTTGCTTTTGGTCAGAAGTTTGTTTTGTGGTTTTGGCTTTTTATTATTTTGGTGAGTGTGTGTGTGTGTGTGTCTGTGTCTGTGTCTGTGTGTGTTTGCTTATTCTGTACTGAAGGAATTAACAAAACCCTGAAAAAGGGGAAAAGTTTCTCATTAATTAAAATGAAAAGAAAGTACAGAAAGAAAAATATAAACAGCCAATGAATGGCCCATGCTCAATCCCACTAGTAATTCTGAAAATACAACAAACAACCATCTAGCCCAACACGACACAAATTTTTAGCAGGTAACTTTTGTTCAGGTGACTTAGCAACATTTCTCCCTGACTTTCCAGAGGTATGGCACAGCCCCCATGGGAATCATCGACCATTGCCCACATTTCTATAGCAATTCCAAAGGCTATAAGAGCCACACTTTAAAAAAGTACGGACAAGAAAATAATTGTAACTATAGACAAGAATTTGCTTTAAAAGGCATCTTCTGCTATGATGTCCACAATAGAGAAAAAAATGTATTGAGGCATGGGGCCCAGAGGTTTTACTTTAGAATGGCTAACCAGGGCTGTAGCTGCAGCTCTGCTAGTACAGGGCTTGTCTAGCATGAAGCCCTGGGTTAATCAGGCATAGTAGCTCAAGCCTGTAATCCCAGCGCTGTAGACATGGGAGCAGGAAGTTCAGGAATTCAATATCATCCTTGGCCACATAACAAGTTCCAGGCCAGCCTAGGTTACATAAGAATGTCTCAATTTTTTTTCAAAAAATGATATAAGAATAAAAGAGCTGGACAAACACAGATTTACCTCTCTCCCTACATTAAAACACAATGAGATAAGCAAAAGGAAATCCAGAGTAGACCTGAAAATCTAACTGTACCAGGCAAATCAGTGAAGAATTACAAGAAACTGCAGAAGGGAATAAGATGGACTAGATTACAAAACACCAACAAAATTCAAGAACCCAAAGCTTTGTGTAAAGAAAAGAGGCATGCTCTCAAAAGATACATTTCTCCAAAAGAACTTTTGAGAGATTATACAATTAGAGGTAATAGGGACCAAGAAAAGGAAAGAAGCAAGCAAGTCACATGACTGCAGAGCTGGGAACACCAGTGCCAGGATCCTTTCCTATTGTCTTTCAATAGGACTGATGCTATAGCATTTACTCAGTCCTGTTTCTCTAAATGGCATCCAAGACCAGGCATATTCCTCAGTAATGATGATGCCTTAAAATTGGAACAAGGCACTAATTAACTAACTTCCCTAAGGAATGGGAGTCTTACAACCCTATCAATTTAAGAAAGCAACCCACAAACTCTGCAAAAACAATTTTGCTCAAGGCATGGTGGTGCTTATCTATGACCTAGCCCTCAAGAGGTGGAAACAGGAGGATCATGACTTCAAGCTAGCCTTATCCACATGGACTACATGAGATCCTATCTCAAACTCACACTCGGAAGAGGGAAGCAAGTGGATCTGTGTGACTTTGAGGCCAGCTTGGGCTACACTATGAGTTCCAGACTAGCCAGGGATACATAGTGAAACCCTGTTTCAAAAAGGTACAAAGGGGGCTCAAATAAGGACCCATGGGGGAGTCAGAAAAATGAATCTAAAAAAAAGGACATAGAGAACACAGATGCTAGTCTTTGGAGTACACAGTGATTGTAAAATGCAACCAAAATGTCAAGTAACATTAGGATGAAATGAGTCTACTAAATGGAACATAGAAATCACTAGTGATCTCAGAAAATATAATGTAAGTGGTAATGAAGGTGGAAAGTCAGGAATCAACAGCTCAAGTTCGAAAAGTAAAAAATGGATAGACTGTGTACTAACTACTCTTTCAGTTATTTAGGAAGCAAGAAGTGGTCATGTGGCTCACCAAGTTTTTCTTTACTTTTTTAAGAAGTAGAATCTTTAAAAAATTAGGTGTGTGTGTGTGTGTGTGTGTGTGCCTGTGTGTTACATGCACATAAGTATAATTGAATATAGTGAGCAGAAGAAGGCATCAGATCCCCTAGAGCTGGAGCTATAGGCAGTTGTAAGTCAATGTAGCCTGGGAACCTACCTGGGAGCCTCTGCAAGAGCAGCAGGTGCTTATAACTACTGAGCCATCTCACCAGCTCTCAGGAAAGGTATTCTAGGATGAGATCCTTAGGAATAAGAATATGGGAATAGAAAACAGGAGCCAAAAGTGAAACTAAGAATTCAACATGGTTACTCAACCTCAGCACTGCTAACATCTGAGAAGAGGCAATTCTGTTATGGGCAGTTAGTTTACACAACTTAAGATGTTTGCCGGCACTCTTGGCCACTACCCTCAAGATGTCCTGAGAACAAAAATTCTTCATCCCCATTGAGAACACGCTGAGAATAAGATAGGGAGAAAGAGAGGGAATAAACAATTGAAGACGACCATTGAAATAGTTGCAGTAAAGCTGAGGCTCCCTGGCAAGGGCCTAGTCTCAAACGGCAGGCAAGCATCAAACAGTATGTCATCTGGAAAAGATTAGAAGGAATGGGCAGGCCTAAGTAAGAAGCTGATTTATTTAAAGATGATTCCAGGAGCTAAAGAAAATAAGACACAACAGTGAAGTCTCTTGGTGGAGAGAAGGCAAAGTTACCACTAAGTCATCATGAATGGTGATGACTTACTTAGCAGCAAGTATGAAACTAGTGAGGAGGATCTATAACAATCAATGGGGCACCGGGCAGTGGTGGCGCATGCCTTTAATCCCAGCACTCGGGAGGCAGAGGCAGGCGGATCTCTGTGAGTTCGAGGCCAGGCTGGACCGACAGCCTCCAAAACAATACAGAGAAACACTGTCTCGTTAAAAAAAATGGGAAAATCAACTACTATGGTTTGAATGCCCATTCCAAAACTCATGTCAAGATGTAGTTCACATTGTAACAGTGTTAAGAGGTGGGACCTTGCTGAATGTGGTAGCCTGTGCCTTTAATCCCAGCATTATAGAAACAGAGGCCAGTAGATCTCTATGAATTCAAGTCTAGCCTGATTTACATACTAAGTTCTAGGACAGCCAGACCCACACTAAGAGAAGGAAAAGAAAAAAAAATATGTGGGTTATTTAAGAATTGATTAGGTCATGAGAACTCTCCTTCAAGAATGAATTGAGTCATTATTAAGAGAGTGGTTACTGATTTAAATGGATGACTTTGACCTAACTTCCTCTCTCAATATTGTGTTTACTTGCAGTTCTGCCATGAGTTCACACAGCATTAATGATCTCAATATACACTGGAACCCTACTTTTCGACTTCCCAGCATCCATAATATAGCAGCAGAAAATGGAACCAGTGGTGTTAGGCACCGTTACATATTCCATTCTGAAAATCTTAAAATTCATTTTCCAACAGAAGTCATCTTCTATGTACCAATTTAGTCCAGAAAAAATTTAAAAATCTATATGAATTTAAACCATATAGTGAAAGGAACAGACTCGTGAGGGTTACACTTTGGAAACTAACCTTTAAGAAACAAAAGTTTCTATCAGAGATCATAAACTATGTTCCACAAAATCATGTAACTGGTCAAAGATAGAAGATGTCTGTGGTTGTAACTTCTTTCTGATTTTTAACTGGATGAACAGATTGGTGATATGGTCAGGAAGAAAATAAAAATAGGAACAAGTGAGACAAATACATATAATACATTACACACAATTTTCCACAACACAAAGACCTACTTCTTTCTGGCTCCTAAACCAAGAACTACAAAGTCAAGAAGCTAAAGAATCTGTCTCAAGTCTGTGCATGGGAAAGAAGCTGGCTTTGAGCCACCAGTAAGTACAAAGATATCTTTGGGTAAAAAACAAGAAAAGCTCCACACATCAGTGCCAAGAGAAAGCAATCAAAGCAGGAAGCCATGAAAAAGAAAAAAGTCCCTTCCTCCTGAGAATCTGATTTACATTTCTTACTGGCTAAGAGAAACAAATCTCAACAATGACCAAAGGTCTTCAAGATGGTCTTCAGAAACAGAATTTACACTCCCTCTTCTGTGTAATACCTCAAAGAATATTTAAAACACTTAAGTAATAATCATACTTCACAGCCAAGGCATAGGCAGATGCTTTCAAAATTAACAAATATTGCAAACTACATACAGAAGCAAGCAAAAGGGCTGAAGAAAAAGGGGGAAGATAAATGAGGGACTTTCTTCTTCAAAAAATCCATGAGAAAGTATTTCAAGGGAAAGTTCAATATAAGAATATTTTAAGTGTTAAAAGAAATTGGTGAGTTGTATGATAGATGACAAGACATTTGCTAGTCAGTACTCTTATTACTGCCCATCCCACTGTACCTCACAGTATACTCAATAAGCTTATACTTTCTTTTCTTAATGTGCCAAGAAGTCACCCAGAAGAAGTAAACTTTGAATATTAAAATAGTAAAGAACACTTGGGCTGAAGTGATGGCTCAGTTGGTAAAGCACTTGTCTCCTAAGCATGAGGAACCGAGTTCAATCCCCAGAACCCAAGTACCCAACTTCAAACTATGGGTATGGCGGTATACTCTGGAAAGGTGAAATAGATGGATCCTTAGGACTTGCCAGTCAGCCTAGCCAAGCTCCATGCCAATGAGAGAGTTCAGGAAAAAAGCTGTGTCAGGGGAGGGAAGAAAGCTAAGAAGGTAAAAAACACTTGCCACAAAGCCTGACAACATGAGTTCAACACCAATAACACACATAAAGGTGGGTGGAAATAACCGACTCCATAAAGTTGTCCTTTAATCTCCACATGTACACACACACACACACACACACACACACACACACACACACACACACACCATATACCTATAATAAAAACAAATAAATAGAATTTTTAAGTCAAAGTGAATAGCTAATGAGAAAATTATATTCAATGTTGTCCTCTGGTCTACACACACATCCCCCCACAGGCAAACACATGTACCTGCACCCAAACACACACACACACACACACACACACACACACACACACACACACACACACACGGGAGTAGGAGAAATGGAGGAAGGATGGGAGGGAGAGAGAGGGAGAAAGATGAAGCATACAATAAAATTCTAACATCTAAATAATAGCTCCAGAAAAGGAAAATAGAAGAGAAACAATGTTTTTAAAGATCAAAAACACAACTGATAATATCAGGAGTCCTCAGACTGACAGAATACACCAAATAAATGCAAGGCAAATAAGAACAAATCCATGGCTAAAGATAGTGCACAGAAACTGCAGACCATAAACCAAAAAAAAAGGCTTCAAAAGAGACCTAAGAGAAAAGACAATGATCTGCCTACTAGGAAGCTACAAATGAACTACTACAGACTTCCCATTAACAACATATGTCAAAACACAAGAGGCTCACATTATCAGTGTGTAGAGGGAAAACAATTGTCAACCTGAAATTCTATGCCCTGTTTAGCAATCATTTGAGAGAAAACATGAAGTAAGAACATTTCCAGAGACATTAAGAACAGATTTACTACTAATGGACAGTTACTAAAAGAACTACTTAAGAATATTACTTAGAATGTGAAGTTCTCTGAAGGAGCTGCAGGTGCATTGAAGAGCCTGCAGACAGCTTGACCTTGGCTAGGTAGAACACTGGGATTCTGGAGAGATAGGATGTTTCAGGTACAGAACCAAATTATTTTGGGTTACTATTTGTCCCTTTTTAATAGCCTGATTGTGACCTAAAACTTATTGACTTTTAGACAAAACTCTTACAATACATCACTAAGCTTACCATGTCTAGTTCCTTCAACACTAAAGTTGATACTGTATAAAATACATCTAAGGCTCACAATTTCCCCCACCTACCTGGAACCCCACCTATGTGTTTTATAAGCAAATCAATTCATAAACTCCTTTTCTATAGATATAAAAGTTCATACTCTTTTCTATGGTAGAACAGGACATTCAGAATAACATGAATATATTACTCATATTTGGCTCCTTTCATTAAAGCTTGCTTGTTGACAGAAGGAAAGCTGAGCCAATGAGATAGAAATGGGGTGAATGAAGAATGGTGAGCAAAGAAATATGAAGAACATACTGGTGAATAAATATCCACTACTTTTATAGGCTTAAGGTAGTTTAATTGAAGTAAAATTAACATAGAAGAAACATTATCATGAAAGAGGCCACCAGGGTTAGGAATAACCATTCTAAAATCTGAGTCTTATTTAGGAGAATAGGAATAAGAATTAAATTCAGATTTAACTAGATATGTAAGTTAAAATCTTAAGCATAACTACATTTCTGACCCAATATAGAGCAACCAGTTGGCTCAAAAAGTAAAGAAACAGGGAGACGGGAGACAATACGGTGTTTACCTGGAATAGACTACAAGTGAACAGCCAAAAAGGAATATGGAACAGGTGGCAAAGCTGTGAAAGCCTGATGTGGTTTGCTGAAGAAGCAGTGTGAAACTTCTGGGGGCTGCAGAGTTGGGGAGCCCCAATCTTCTGCAGGATCTTGAGCCTCCAGCCACCAACACCTGCCCATACCCCATAGGCACAGAGGCAAAGGCTTTAAAGGGCCTTAAGGTCACCCATTGTGATGCAGTCTTATGATGCAGGCTGTACAACAGCAGTGCCTGAGGAGCAAGGCACTCCCCTGAGATGATTCCCACATCCATCAGAGAAAGCAAGGAGAGTTATTACCTTTATCCACTTCTATCCTTAAGATCTAGGTGAAATCTCCCAGCAATGGTGAGTGGGAGGGTGCTGTATCCTACTTCTGGGAGTGGGGCAGGATTTCACAGAGGCCAACAGAATAGACCTGGGGGACTTCAACATAAATCTAAGATTTAATCAGAAAAACAGAGGCCACATTCCAACACTCCACCAAGCTAAAGAACTTCCAGAAACAGTAAGGCAAAATTCAAGGGAAAGAGAAAACAAGAGCCTGTAAAAAAGAAACTTGCAAAGGCACAAATCAAAGAGGAGACTCAAAATTTTGAATGTAACAGATACTAACATCCCCTCTGAGGCAAAGAGAATTTGAAGCCTGAGGTACTCTGAGGGAAATCACACTGATGGGGGGTGATGACAGCCTAACTCTTAACTGGATTAACTCAAATCCCAGCATTAAAGGTCTATCAGAAAGAAAGACACGCCCATGCAAAACACAAAATTATGTGCCTCCATCTCTAGCATTGTACACAGCAAGTCAGGCTTGCAACTATTTATAAGAAAATTAAACCAAAAGGAAAAAGAGAACACAAAGAAACAAATGCTCAGAAAACATAAACGGCCAAACATAAAGAGATACTGGAAATAGTTTAAATACTGTTAAACAGTATGTTGGGGGCTCTGACCCCCCAAAAAAGAACAACATGAAAAATCAGATGGGTAATTCCAGCAGAAAAATGGAAACTGTAAAGAGGAACCAAATTAAAAGTGACACCAATGGAATGCTACCATTTAAGAGAGATGAAGGGTCACTTTAAGGGGCTCACCATCAGACTCAATGCAGCCAAGGAAAACAGTGAACTTGAATGTGGAAGGCGGGGGTGGGGGGTAATAGGAAAGATGTATGGGACAGTATCAAAGGTCCTGCCATAATACAACTAAGACCATGGAAAGAAGAGAGACTAGGACAGAAGTACTAGGAAAAATAATGGCTAAAAATATCCCCTGAATGATCGTAAGATCATAAGATAATCCAAGAAAAGGAAGACAAACAACAAAAAATGTAATAAATCACATGCACTCCTACATTACCACCATTATTCAGTAACACTAAAGACTAAATTTCCAAAGCCCTGCCACTGCCACTCCTTCAAAACTGGGGGCTGGAGAGATGCTCCTGCAAGCCACCTGGGCTAGATTCCCAGGATACACACGATAGTTCACAATTGCCTGTGGTTCCAGTTCCAACAGATCTGACGATCTCTGCTGGCCTCCATGGGCTCCTGTATGTACATGATACACATAAACTCACACAGGCACACATGCATACACATAAATAAAAATATAAGTATTTAAAGAAAACCCCTCTATCAAGATGATTTATAAGTTATTAAATCATTAAGATCACCATTATACAATACTCACTCTGTCCAGTTCTCCATTGTGTAACTTACTAGTGAAACCTGTCACAAGCCTGTACCCCAGTCAGAAAGGATGAGACTGTACATTTTCTGGTAAAGTAGAGCTTATTAATTAATTCAAAGGTAAAGAGGATGTTTAAAACTACTGGACAATTCAAACATGGCAGATGTCCATCTAACTAATTTATATCACAGCAAATTAATTCTTTGGTTAAGTTGCTACATTCCCAGAGTGGTTTTATGTGACAGTATTTTACCTCAGTATGGTAACACATTTAAAACTAGTTTGCCAGTCTATAAGGCCTAAGTAGTAGCTTAGGAGTGTGTGAAGACACATGATAAATAAGCAATGTGTTTGACAAATGACAGCTTTGTTTGATAGGAAAAGAGAAAGGAAGGAGAGAGATGGGGTCAAGAGAGAGATTATTATGAACAAGGACTCTCCAATTGCAAAAACTAATATAATGACTCATGAAAAACCTCTTAAATGTCACACTTACACTTATCAGCTTTGGCCTTCTCATCTGCTATACTATAAGCACTGGCAGAAAAATTTGTAGCACCCCATAGGGAGCCATCAGGACCTACTCATGTACTAACATGGGGCCAAGGATAGCACAATTATGTCCACAGGCATTTCTACAGGGGGGACAGAAAGGGAGATTCACTAGATAGGTACCTAATATAGAGGAGAAGCCAGCAAACAAGAAAGACCTGACATGAGGAGAAGAGAGAGGTCAGAAAAGGGGCAGGGCATCTTTAGCAGGAGAAATGTCTACTGAACACTTCCTATGTGCCACGTGTAGAGACTACATCATGCCACCACGGAGTTTACAAGCTCAAAACAAATACCATGGGCTTGCCCATTTCCCTAAGGCCCACTACTATTTAAATTACTAGTTGTATTATTCACACTCTTCGGCCATAATGAAAGGAAACCAAAATCCTAGGACAATTTAAGGCATGTAATACTTGCCACCATAGAGCCTTCATCCAGTAGCTGATGGAAGCAGAAGCAGAGATTCACAGCTAAGCACTGAGACGAACTCCTTGAATCCAGTTGTAGAGGAGTAGTGATGAGCAAAGGGGTCAAGACCATGCAGGGAATCCCACAGAAACAGCTGACCTGACCAAGTGGGAGCTCATGGACCCCAGACTGACAGCTGGGGAACCTGCATAAGACTAAACTAGACCCCCTTGAATGTGGGTGTCAGTTGAGGGGGTTGGGCAGTCTATGGGGCCTATGGCAGTGGAACCAGTATTTATCCCTAACGCAAGAACTGGCTTTTTGGAGGAATACCTTGTTCAGCCTAGATACAGCAGCGAGAGCCTAAGTTCTGCCCCAAATGATGTGACAGACTTTGATGATTCCCCATGGGAGGCCTCACCCTCTCTGAGGAGTGGATGGGGTGGGATGGGGAGATGGTGGGGGAGTGAAAGGACAAGAGAGAGAGGGAACTGGGATCGGTATGTAAAATAAGATTGGTTTGAATTTACCTGACATTTCTGGGCCTCTCTTAAGATTCTTTGCACCCACTCTCAAACCACTTTGTCCTTTTATTTATTTTGCCTTAAGTCTGCCTAGGCCACTTGTACCCTGCTTTTCCATCTGAATGTGCTATTACCCAGTGGTTTAGTCACTGTATTTGGCCTCTCCTGCTGACTTACAGAACAACACCATTGCTTATATTGATGTCAACATTCTCTCAGCTGCCTGAACAATAACAATGACATTCAAATACTCAAACTGTTACCCTAGCACAAGGTCATCCAAGAAAGTCTCCATTTCTTTTTACCAACCCTGCACATACAGAGATAGACAGACTTCAAAACACACCTTTAAATCAAGGATATTAACTCTGGAGACTAGAAAAACCACTGAGACAAAAACATTGGTTTCACACCCTAAATTTAGAAAAGAATCAATTATTTTGAAGTGCATGCCATGGGCTGAACAAAACTGAAAAAAATGACATAAACCATTTTCCAACTCTTCAAGTCAACACCACCAAGAAAGGGAACAAGGAAAGGCCACCAAATAAGGAAGAAGGGAAGGCAGGCAAGCAGACTGAACAGGTATAAGTCAGTTCAATAAAGCCTAAGAACTCATGCCAAAAGCAAGCTAAGTTTAAGACTACATCAAAATGTATGTTGCAAAGAAAATCCTAGAAGGAGGAGGTGATGATGCAATATTTAATACATGTAGGAGCTAACAATTTTAAACCAAGGAAGACCTGAACCCTCATGCAGTCAGCAGGCAAACATAATTTTTGCATGGCTGAAGATATTCTTAAAAAAAAAACAACTAAATATCTGGCACGGCAATACACACCTGTAATTCAAAGTCACCCTCTGCTAAAAGCAAGGCTGCTTGAGACTTTATTTCAATAAAAGCATCTCCTAAACGTGTTAGGAGGCTTACTGTAGAACAATGGAACAAATAAGGATATTGAAAATAGCATTTCTACATAGCTTGCACATACCTAAGTTAACCTGTACACAGAAATGTCTTGACACATGGACTTGGGGGATGGCTCAGTAGGTTAAGCACATATGACCTAGGTTCAGATCCCCAGTATCCCTATAAAAAGGCCAAGGGTGGCCCTCTTGCCCCTAACTTCACTGCTGCTGGGGTTCTGGGATCATAAGACAAGAGGATTGGCTCACAGGTGCTTGCCAGCCACACAAGGTTAAGGTGGAGAGTGACAGAGCAGGGTACCAGAAATTGTCCTCTGGCTTACATCACACACTTCCACGTGTGTATACACAGAAGAATAGAAGTCTGACACAGAACAGTTTCACATAAAAGACAAAGTCACAAAGGAACCAGATTTGAAATGGTACTCTACCTAAAGTTGGATGCCCCTAAACAATATTAACCAAATTACCTAAAGACACTGTAAGTGCATAAAAAAAATTACAAACTAGGGGGAAAACAGCATACATGTTGATCCAAGATGTTGTATTTGAAAAGACAAAAGAATTCAAATTTAATGTTGATATTTAATAACATGCTTCAGTAAGACATTAAATGTCTTCAGCAGGTAAATGGGATGAAAGAGAACCAGGAGAGTTTTAAGTTTAAACAAGGGAGAGAGATGAAACTGTTAGAAAAATATTTTAATTCAGTTATAAATAGAAATGACATTCCTATATAAGGTTAACGATGTGGTGAAGAAAAGGAATTTTTTGAAAAGTAAAGGTAGTTTCTAAAAAAAAAAAAAACAATGAAAAGAGTACCAGAGATGACAATCAATCAAGGAAGCAGTTGCAAAAATTTTAATGAGATGAGAAGAATATTTTACCTTGCAGAGATTAGGACCTTTTTGACAAACTGTTATGATTCCACTGAGCTGGAATTTTGGCTTCTTGTAGCACTGCATTTCATATCACACTCCTGCTTAAAACCTTCAATAGTTTCCCAGGAGACAGATGGGGGGCCACTATACTGGGACTACTAAAATCTTCAAGATCTGGCCTATGCCTATTTGTGTTTTGTCTTTGGCTTTCTCCTTTCTAACCATTTTAGGATTCTTCTTTTTTAAAACTACTTTTAATTAACATGCAAGTAGGCTGGAGGGATGATTGGACAGTAAAGGCCATTTGTTGATCTTGCAAAGGACCTAGGTTCCGTTCCTAGCACCTACGTGGTGGCTCATAACCATCTGTAACTCCAGCTTCAAGGAATCCGAAACCCTCTTCTGACCTCTTCAGGCACCAGGCACACATATGGTGCACATACACATATACAGGCAAGACAAGCAAACACATAAAATAAACAAAAATTAGCATACAAGGTAATTAAATATCATTATGGCATTTTCTTTTGAGATGTTTTAAATTTTATTTTTAATTACACATATATAGGTGGTTATGTGCCCAAGAGTGCTCAGGATTCCAGAAGAACGGATTGGGTCCCCTGGAGCTAGAGTTACAGGCTGTTGTTAGCCACTTGCCATAGGTGCTAGGAACTGACCTTGAGTAGTATGTACTCTTTTTTGTTTGTTTGTTTGTTTGTTTGTTTTTGAGACAGGGTTTCTCTGTGGCTTTGGAGGCTGTCCTGGAACTAGCTCTGTAGACCAGGCTGATATTGAACTCACAGAGATCTGCCTGCCTCTGCCTCCTGTGTGCTGGGATTAAAGGCGTGCGCCACCACCACCCGGCCAGTATGTACTCTTAATCACTGAGAAATCTCTCCAGCCCCTCATTTTATGACATTTTCAAGCAATGCAGTTTTCTGATATATTCTCTTCCTCTTCTATCTGCCCTCTTCCTTCTCACTCACTCTACATCTCCCCTAGTGTCCTTTCAGCTCTCATGTCACATCAGCACCTTTTTACCTCCTCCAGGTCTCCTTTCTACTTTTAACCATTTACATACATACATATATGCATAACAAGCTAGGATTCCAAGATCATGGTTTTCAAAAGTCTCTAACTCTCTCCTTACCTCAGGGCATTTGCACCTACACTTTCAGAACACTATTACCCCAATTAATCATCCTTCTTATCTTTAAAGCTCACTTAAAAGTTACCTCAAAGTGGGGTGACCTTCCTATCAACTCTCAGAATAGATTATCCACCTCAACCATGTTTCCACAGGTGACTTCCTCCCTCTGTCTCTTAGAGGGCAGGGCTACTGTAGGTACTCATTAAGTATTCGTTAAATAAAGCAAAACAGAGCTCAGGAT
The DNA here is from genome assembly GCF_017639785.1 of Mesocricetus auratus. Taxonomy (NCBI): domain Eukaryota; kingdom Metazoa; phylum Chordata; class Mammalia; order Rodentia; family Cricetidae; genus Mesocricetus; species Mesocricetus auratus. Next base: position 19,911,249 of record NW_024429188.1, on the reverse strand, counting down.
GTAAGATGGGTTATTCTACAAAGAACTGATGCAGTATGAAATATCAATTTGCACAAAATTAATTTTTGTTTACCTCAATCAATTTCAAGAAGCACAATTACGATCTGTCTTTTCAGTGATACTCCCTTGAGAAACCAAGACCCTTACTTTTGCATATCTTATTTTTTTCTGAGTGCCTTTCTATTAACCACTCCCCTACACACCTGTCAGCCACCACCACCACTACCACCACCACACTTAAGCCTATGTTTAAAAGTACTTTGGGGGGCTAGAGAGAACGATCAGTGGTTAAAAGCACTGGCTGCTCTTCCTGAGGTCCTGGGTGCAAATACCAGTGCTGACACAGCAGCTCACAACCATCTGTAACTCCAAATGCAGGGGATCTTATGCCCTTTTCTGGTTTCCACCAGCATGCATGTGGTATACAGACATACCAGTAAACAAAACACCCACACACATAAAAATAAATCTTTTTAAAATCCCTTTTAATAAACTCCAACTCTGCTTCAAATGAAAATAAAGAAAACCTTTTTCATATATGTATTGTACAACTTTATTTTTGAATTTAATTGCAATATTACTGCTAATAATTACAAGCAATTAAAGTCTGGATGTCCCACAAGAAGCTGACAAAGCAGGGTAGAGTGTGTAGGAATGTGGATAAATTGAGGTTATGTCTCATCTGAACCAATTCTGATGATCTCCAAAAGATTCTACTTCTCAGTAAACTTGTTTCTACAACTGGCCAATGTCAGGGCATTTCTGCAAATCCAATCCAACAAGTTTTCTTCAGCTATCAATTGTCACCATTTGTGGAGGATAGGGGTCTATGTATCTTGTGTGCACATTTGTGTACTTAAGTGTTCACATATGAATGTAAGCCAGAGGTTAACATCTGGTGACTTCCTCTACCATTCTGCATTTAATGAGACAAAGTCTCTCATTGAATTTGGAGATCACTGACTCAACTAGACTAGCTGGCCCACAAACATCTGGGATCAACTTGTCTCTACTCCAATACAACTCCAAGCTCTTCATTAAATTTTTTAATTGAAAATAGATTTTTTTCAAACAGTATATTCTGATTACAGTTTCCTCCCCCTGATCTCCTCCCAGATTCTCCCTATCTCCCTACCACACAACTCTATATCTTTCTTTCTCTTTCTCATTAGAAAACAGACATCTAAAAATAATAATAAAACAAAATTAACACTAAAATAGGGCAAAACAAACAGAAAAGGAGCCAAAGAAAAATATCACAAGTAACACGTAGAGACATACACACATTTGAACACACTGAAAACCCCAAAAACCAAAATTGGAAGCCAAAAGACCTGTACAGTATAAGTAAAAAAACAAATGAATGAATGGCTCAGAAAAAATTATTAAACAAAAACAAAACATAAAACCTCCAAAAATATAACTGAGTTCATTTTTTTAACATGACTGCTAAGGACTCATCTCAGATCCTCATACTTGTATGGCAAGTATTTTACCAACTGACCATCTCCCTAGCCTCATGTATCACCATTTTTTTATTTGCCATATCTTCCTGTATGTTTAATCTGATTATTGTAACTTACTTCATTTTTCCAATAATCTAATCTTTAGGCATAATACAATGATCTGTAACTGCAGCTTACCTAAAATAATTGAAGGCAATCTATTCTAAAAAGCAGGCCAGAGAGATGATTCAGCAGGTAAAAGTGCTTTTGGCCAAGCCTGACAACCAGAGATCAATCCCAAGAACCCACACAGTGGAGTACAGAAGCAACCACTGAAAACTACTCTTCGAACTCTACACATTCAATGCGCAGGTGTATGCACACACAGAATATTTATAAATATTTATGTGTTTATAAATAAATAAGGACTGGAGAGATGGCTTAGTGGTTAAGAGACAGTGCTGCTCTTGCACAGAACATGGTTTCAATTCCCAGCACTCACATTCTAGTTCTAGGGAACCAATTCTTCTGGCATTCTTGAGTCCCTATATTCATGTACTGATACACAAACACACATATACACAATTGAAGAGTAAAAATATAGTTTAAAAATAAATAATTTTAAAAACTTTTTCCTCTATTTTAGCACCAAGAAACCTGTTTTCTTGCTATCAGAAATCACTACCTATCTAAAGTTATTGCAGGGCTGGAGAAATGGCTCAGCAGTTAAGAACATTTGATGCTCCTACAAAGGACCCAGGTTCCTTTTCCAGCACCCATATTAGACAACTCACAGTTGCTTGCAGCTCCATTTCTAGGGGATCTGATGCCCTCTTCTGGATTCTGCAGCCACTGTATATACAGGATACACCCAGGAACCCACACATAAACATACAAAATATAAAACAAGTTATTTCCAGCAATTACTTCACATGCTATTATTTGACATTAGAAAAGATATGAAAATATCAAAAAGAAACATATTCATAACTATTAAAATAAAAATCAATACTATTTCAAACCAGTTATGACTGAATTGGCAGTAATCTATTACTATCAGACTGGCATTGTTTGTCTAATCTTTTATTACAAATTTAGACACAACCTACCATACAGAGTTACTGATTTACCTGCCTAGCACTTATTGGGGTCACTTTTCCACAAGAATTGTTATCTAAAAGTTAGACACCATTTTCCAAACACTTTCAACCAAGTGCCCAATAGATAACACATGAACTAAACTATGAGCAGTCCCCACATACATTATTAACACACTAAGCAAAGACCAATACCTCACAATGTGGCAGAAGTTAGTCATGCTGTACAATTTTACCATAATCTATGTTTCCAACCTGGCTTTACTCTCCAGTCCACATAAATGGTAACTGAGAAGAAAATGATGCAAGTAGGAAAGCCAGGTCAATCCATTGTGAAGCAAAAATGAAAGTAGAAAATGTTTTTGAGGATCTGAATACAATGAAGGCTGCTCTATGCCAAGTACAGCAGGGATGATCTGTCAAGGACAGAGCTCAAGTAAGAGTTCAAATAATAGACTACACAATGTCACTGGCTCAGTATCAAGAAAACTTATTGTGCCCATAGTCTTACATGTGAAAATGATTTTCCCTTATACAATAATTGTATGATTTTCCCTCAATGTATTTTCTATGCATCTCTAATATATCACCAAGAACAAGGTTATTTCACTCACTAGCCGGTAGAATGTTTGCCAAGCTTGTTTGAGGCAATAGATTTGATCGCCAGCATCAAATAAATATGGTGCTACACATCTGTAATCCTAGCATCCAGAAGAAAAGGCGTTAAAGGCCAGCTTTGGCTACATAGAGATTTAATGATCAGCATAGGTTACATGAGACCCTATCTCAAAAAAAATTAAAAATAAAAATCTACAAACACAAGGCAACTTGTGCCATTTGTAGTATAGTCCTTCATATTGTACTAAGGATCATGCTTAGGCAAAATCATGAAGCAGGTCTGAAAGGTGGCTCAGTAGGTAAAGGAATCTGCCACTAAGCCTAATGGAGTCAATCCTCAAGACCCACACAGTGGAGGAGAGGGCTGATTCCTGAAAGTTGTCCTGTGACCTTCACATGCATGTTCATATACTCACATACACACAGAAACAAACACATTACATAAATAAATTAAATAACTAATTTTAAGACGGAGACACAAAAATTTTGTTGTATAAGCAGTTATGTTTTAAAGACATCTTTTTAAAGATGTTACTGGTGTCCGGTGACTAAGAGACCTAGTTGAAGCAGGTAAACAGGGTTACAAAAATGATGTTTGAAGGAGATAATTTTTTAGATTGATTTAACTATTCTGAAAATTAGTAGTAGTAGCTATAAAATTCCATAAACTTATTTAAAATGTTCATTAGTATGCGTTTACAGGAGATAAATTTGCTGGGTGTGGTGGCCCATGTCTTTAATCCCAGCATTTGGGAGGCAGAGGCAGGTGGATCTCTGTGAGTTCGAGGCCAGCCTGGTCTACAGAGCGAGTTCCAGGACAGCTTCCAAAACAATACAGAGAAACCCTATCTCGAAAAATAAAAGTGTTAAACTGTATGTCATAAAGTTGCACTTTGTAGAGAAATCAACAAAAATTGTCAAGGCTCTAACTATGTGTAAAATCCCTCTGATTCAGCCCAGATTTTTGGTCCTTAGGCTCTATAACATTCATCACTAAATGACAGAAGTGATTTTTATCAGCTAAAAAACAAAGATGGCATGTTCTTTTCTTCTTTCACATGAACCTCTAAGTGTTCTTTGGAACTAAGCTTCAACAGTTTGTCTCTCTTAATGATTGATGGGTCTTGCTTTAAAAATAATCTAGCTTGTTGGAGCCCATTCCTTAGAATGGAATGCCATGCTCAGTGCAGTAGGACCATTATTAATCTTGATCCATGATCTAATTTGTTGGAGCCTATTCCCTATGGTGGGATGCCATGTTCAGCCTTAATGCATGGGAGAGAGACTATTGTGCCAGACTATGTTGACTTCTCATGGGAGCCCTTACCTGTGAGGAGGAGTGGCCTGGGGATGGGCTAGGGAGGAGGTGAGGAGAATGGGAGGAGGCAGGGGGTGGGAGGAGGAGTGGGAGGGAGAACTGTGGTTGGAATGTAAAATGAAATCAAAACTTCAAAAAATGCGAAAACAGAAAAGCAAAAGAAAAATAATAACATAGCTGATGCGATGGTTCAGCCTGTGAAAGTACTGGCTACCAAGCCTTAGCACCTAGGTTCAATTACTGAGGTCCACTTGGTACAATGAGAGCACAGATTCCTGCCAAGTTATCCTCCTTTAAAAGGGTCATATGGCTGGCTTTAAGCTCACTATGTAGCCAAGGACCTTGATGATCTAATGTTATTGTTTCCCAGGTGCTAGGATTACAGGCATGTGCCACCATTCACAGTTTACACTGAACTAGAACTTGGGGCTTCCTGAATGCTAGAGATTAGAGATCTATGCCACCACCTCCAGCTTATGTGGTGCCGGGGATCCAACCCAGGGCTTTGTGAAATTCTGGCAAGCACTCTACCAAAAGTGCTACATCTCAACTCCAAAATTCTACTTTAAACAGAAAATATTTCATTAGAGTTCAAGCTCCATGTATTAAGCAACAAGAATGATGCCAGGAGTGGTGGCGCACGCCTTTCATCTCAGAACTCAGGAGGCAGAGGCAGGTGAATCTCTGTGAGTTCCAGGTTAGCCTGGTCTACAGAGTGAGTTCCAGGACAATTAAGACTGTTACACAGAGAAACCCTGTCTCAAAGAAAGGAGAAAGAAAGAAAAAAAATAAGGACCAAGAGAGATAGCTCAGTGGTTGGAAGGGCTTGCTGCTCTGTTCTTCCAAAGGACCAGAGTTCAGTTACCTGCACCATATCAAACAGTTCAGGCAGTTTAAAATGTCCTATAACTCCAACTCCAGGGATCTGGAAACCCTCTTCTGGCCTCTTGGATACACACACACACACACACACACACACACACACACACACACACAAATTAAAGAAACAAGAATAATGTACCTCTTTAAACTTTACCTTTCAATTTTATTTTAATTTAAGTCATTATAATTACTGAAAAGATGTCCACATGCAAATTAAAACAGCTATCACTTCAAAAGTACATCTAGCAAGGCCTGGTAGTTCAGACCTGTAATTGCAAGTATGCTCAGAATTCTGCATAAAGGCAAGAAAATATTTTTCAAGTCCTGCCTGGGATACAAAGGGTGAATTCAAGGCCCCCACCTGAGTAACTTAATAGGGAGCCTGCATTAGGGAAGAAAAGGGGAATTAGGAGGATACTATTAGAATTATAGCAAATAGAAGAGTACTTACCTAGAATGTGCAATACCCTGGGTTCAATCCCTAGCAACATATACACACAAAGACAAAACTAAATTCAACGGGTATCCTCATAGCCTTTATTAGTATAGTAAATTTAATCAGCCAGTGAAAAGCTACAGTGAATATGCATAAACATGAAGCACCCAGTGTTTAACTAGAAACAATTATCTCATTTGGACATACATAATTATATGTACACTTTCATTTATGAAGGAATCAAACCAATGACGCTGTGTTGCAAAAAGTCTATACTTCTGGTTGTCCAAACCAGAAGTTTTGATAGATCCAGTCCCCTATGTCACAAAAGGCCAGGAAGCCTTGCCAATGAGCCCATCAAAGCCAGGAAGCAAATTTATACCTCTAGGACTCCCCAGGCACAATGTACAGAATGAACTCAAACAGGCTTTAGGAACCACACTCTTATAGAGAAGCACAAAGCAGGCCTTGGAAAGCATAGTTTCAAGTCAGACCGGTTTGGATGGCAATTTTGCCTCTACTGCTGACTAGCTAGCTAATATGTGCAAATTATTTTTTAGCCTACCTGACATATATATGATAAATAAGGAAAACATCTACCTTGGAGAAAGGCTGTGAGCACACATGCATACATGTGAATAATTAATTTGCCACAGCATCTGGTATTCCATAAGGTTCAATAGATGTAGCATTATAAGAATTATAGATCAGACTATACAAAAGAGAGACTGCACCCAAAACTTGACTCTGATGGGAACTACCCCCAAAAACGAAAGTCTTTAAGTAAAAAGCTTAATTCAAAGTGTTAACAAATTTCCAAGAGACTGGTCATTTTAACCCACTAAATAATTTTCTGTTAATTCCCAAATCTGAAATATCTAACTGTTAAACATCTCTTTAGGTAGAAAGTCCTTGGTCTCAGTTTTCATATCCACTGATAGAACTGCCTCCCAAATTCCTATCTCCATATGAAGAAATACATAAATGCAAACGAGAAATGAGACCCAATCTTTGAATAATTCACTAAGGAAAAATTCTCAAAAATATATAAAAAATTACATCTAGTAATCCCAGCAGTTGGGAAGCTGAGGCGGGAGGATTGCTACAAGTTCCAGGCCAGCCTGAGATACATAGTGAGTTAGTTCCAAGCTAACCTGGACTGAAAATGAAACCCTGTCTAAAAATAAATAAAAATAAAAATCCAAATGCCAAAACTGTGAATTATTTTTAAAAATTGATTTTCAATGTGAGTTTAAATTGAAAGCAGAGGCTGGGCGTTGGTGGCGCACGCCTTTAATCCCAGCACTCGGGAGGCAGAGGCAGGCGGATCTCTGTGAGTTCGAGGCCGGGCTGGACCAACACCCTGTCTCGTAAAACCAAAAAAAAAAAAATTGAAAGCAGAGTGGATACTCTACAGAGAGCTTAAATGCAGACTACTGTCCCTCTCCACTCTGGTGCTAGGGATCCAATCCAAGGCCATGTACTCTGCCTCTGAGTTACATCTCCAGCTCTAAACGTTGTATTTTGATTGCATTATTTTCCTAAGTTGAAATATGTGGTCCAACTGGCACAATTATCAGATGGTAAACAACCTTTGACATTTTATCTTCTCCTCTGTCAAGGAATGTGAGGTTGCCAAAAATAAAACATTAAGATCTAAAATTATCTGATTCTGAGTGAAGTCTTTTCTAATCAGAAAACAACTAAATATGTCAAATCTTGCTTGTTTTGTACTAAAGTTAAAGATCATATAAACCATCTCTCTTCTGTTTTAGATCTATGCAAGTGGATTTCTTTGCTCATTTTAAACACCTTGTGTTATTATTTGACATCAATTTGTCATATTGGAGTGTCATACTCTTACACTAACTGCCAAAAATAAAATTTTATATTAGCACACCTTTGAATAGCCCAACACTAAAAATCCTACTAAAATAAAGGAGATAACCACCAAAGCTGTCGAAATGGAAGAAAAAGAAAGATGAAATTTTAAACAGGTTTTAAAAAAATCCCATATTCTTTACAAATTTTCTACAAGCTTATTTTTCAGCTATAGCTCAATTTTCTATTATTAAGCAAACTGAAATGCAAATTATACTGAAAAGCTAACTTTCAGTAAGAGGAGCTGCTGTCATTTCCAACAATTCAACTATTGCTGGGGGCAATGCATACTTATAGGAATTCTTCCACCTCTGTGTTTAAGGTTTATAGTGTAAGAATACTGCACCTTCAAAACAGAAAATGCCAAGGAAAGTCTGGTTCTTCTCAAATGTGGAATATCTGAAACAGAATACATTTAATTCTTAATCAGTCAACCTCCTATTATTTATGTGAGATGACCCTGCAATTTCTCTCAATGGAAACCTTTCCTTTACAAAACCACAGAGAGAAGAGTAGATGCCTCTGATTTAAATAACTCCAATAATATACACTGGTAGATTTAGTTAGGACCCTTGCATAAACAACAACAAAATCAAAACCCTAAGGGGGGCTTAAAGAAGTCCCTAATCTTTAATAAATTATAAGACTGAGCAATGACAAAAGTAATGCTCCCAGGGAAAGGGATTTATTTCTGAATATTTTTCTAATATATCAAGTTATTTTTATTTAAAAAATAGGCTTAGGATCTATGCTAAATCAACACAATAAGAAAAGCAAACTGTTTCTATTTTTACCTATCAAATAAACCATTGCACTGATTATGTTTAAAAGGCAAACCAATTCAAAAGGATTTAATGCCCTTTCCAAGAGAGAAACCTCTTCCCAAACACTCAGAAATGATGGATTATTAAATGCTCTTGGAATGGTTAACTTTATTTAGTATGCCTCTTTTGGAGTTCTATTCTTTTATGCAGCCAAATGGTATTTTTTCTTCCTAATTAGGTTCCCCTGTACTTGTGCAATGCTGAGCACACACAGTATTGGCAGCTTTAGTTCTACAGCTTCTCTCTTCTGGCTCCTTCTCCCCCTCACCTACTCTTCTTATCCCACCCCATCCCACCCACCCAAAAAGATTTCCTTCCCAAATGTTCTCTCTGCATTTATCAACAGAAACACCCACTGGTGGTGTCAAACTGGTAATACTGCTGCAGGCTTCCTTACTCCCATTTCAGTGTCAACGCCAAAAATGCTCGGACCTAAAATAGTACTTTTAATAAAGAATTGAAAAGACTTCCTAGGTACATAAATACCATATTCTCAGAAAGATGGAGGCCTCTTACATTTTTATTATTAATGAACCCTCGTTGGGTTGTTAAATGTAAGATCATACTCTCCCTTTCAATACCAGATATACAGGGGTAAGGAAACACAGTCTCTTCACATGTTAAGAAAATATTTTAAAACACTTAAGATAATTAAAAACAAATTTACATCTAAATGTTATGCATTTTGTAATTCTAAAGTGTCACCAGTAAAAATGTCTTTTTTTTCTAACCCTACAGCAAGAAAGAAACAAGCTGGAAGTGTCCCAGCAGATGTTACCTAAAGCCCTAATCCCATATTCTATACATATTTATGCCTCCTGCTTTCAGTCAAATGCTCTCAGACAAATTAATTTGTGTAATCTTTTATACTGCCTACATAACCATTACATTCAAACAAGTCTAAATCTGATGCACGGAAAGAAATTATTCTGTGTCAATACTTTCTAAAATCAGCTTAAATTTCAGCCAATTAAAAATAAATTGTGTTAACAGAATACTGATCTGCAACTATTAAAATATCACAGCATCTTTCTAGTCTGTCTGGAGAGATACTAAGGTCAGGCTTTTCTTATTCAAGCATCTGTGCCATACCACTCAAGTGAAGCGGAAAAAAAAACCCAAAACCTTCAAGAAAGATCTGCTTTTACACTGAAATATGCCCATGTTATTTTTTTACCCCAACGTGGGCACCAAAAAAAGAAAGAAAGAAAGAAAGAAAGAAAGAAAGAAAGAAAGAAAGAAAGAAAGAAAGAAAGAAAGAAAGAAAGAAAGAAAGAAAGAAAGGTATCAATTCGAGAAGGACCTGTTCGTTCTGGCAGATGGTTCCAAACCCCAGGATTCAATTTCTATGAAGGTCCAAAGGGTAGGAAGGTCTGGGAAAGGGTCAATTTCTGCTTCTTTGCCAGCACGCCAGCCGTGAACTTCACAGCAATGCCTGAAAACTTGTCCCGTGGAAGGTGGCAGAAACCTGCGGGGCTGCAGGCGGGGCGCTCGCCCACCCTCCCGGGCAGCCAAGGTCAGAAGGACCGGGGCTAAGAGTCTTAGCTGCCAGCGGGTCCCGTGCTCTTTGGGAACTTGGGCGAGGGGTTTGGGGCCCTCCTTAGCACTAGTGGAAAAGGCTTCTCTCGCCGCAAACCCGAGAGCCCTGGCCACGGGGGCGGCGGGGTGGGGACACCGCAGACCTGCAGCAGAGGGGAGCCCCGCCGGGTCTAGCCTCGACCCACTGTCCCTCTAGCATAGCTCCCTGTCCCCGGCACCAAAAATTCTAGTCCCAGTCCTACTGGGAAGCCCCTCGAGACTCGCGGTGGGTCGCCTAGGGAGACTCCAGCTTGGGACGCCCTCGCCGTGTCGCCCCGTTGTGGAGGGACCCGCGCCTCTGCCCCTTCTGTCACCCTCCTGAGTGGACCGACTGGGTTCTCTCTAGGGACAAACTGGTGGACACACTGACAACGTGAGACGGCCTGACGATCGGACGCAACTACTCACCCTGCCGAGTCCCCCGCCTCTACTGGGGAAGCCTCCACTCCCGCGACCGCCCTCACCGCTTTACCTTCCCTAGCGGCAGAGACAAGTAATCGAAACCTCCGGCCCCGCCCTCTCGCCGGGGCGAACGCGCAGCCTAATTTGCTGATTGGCACGCCCCCGGTCTGCCCATTCGAACCAATCGGCAAGCTCCTCTCATCCGCTAGGTCCCGCCTTGTCCCTGCCTACTTTTAATAGGCGCCAATCAAGAGAAAACGCTCGTGCTCGGGTTCGGGCTCGCGCGCACCGCCCACGCCGCTCGTCCTGGAATCCCCGAAATCCTAGACCGCGGGTTTCTTGCACTAACTCTCTTCTACACGAACGCGCTTATGCGCGCTCGCGACGCTCCTCTTGGAGCACCAGGTTTGGTTGCCCGGCCAGGCCCTAGCAACCTGGGCTGCAAGGCTGGGAGGGGCGGTGCTCGAGCTGAAAGCTTATGTGGGGAGTGGGAAGAGAGGGAGGAATGGGGGGGGGGAGATCGTGACTGAGAGAGGGGTGGATGCCAGGGCTGGTGGGGGTGAGGAGGCCCGGGAATCCACCTGTCACTGCGGTGGAAAAAAAGGGGGAATCCTTCCTGCAGCGCAGCTATCCTGGTCTCCCTCCCTGGGGACCGGTGCGTGGAGCGGATGGAGGGCGGGGATCATATTTCGGGCGGGAGTCCGAGCTCTGCTTGAAAATAAAGGACGAAGGTTGACTCATCTCGGTCATTGGTTTAAAAAATGAGATCGAAGTCTATTGCTGCTGCCTAACTGTTGCAGCTGTGCATGCACGCGCGAGCAGACACATTCTTATGCACGTTCATCTAGCAGCCTGCGATTCCCTGGGGTGACTTAAGAGCAAAGAACTGGCAGCCAGAGGATTCCTTACACAGCAGCTGGACGCGTGCAAACCGCGGCAGCAGAGGCTGCAGCATCAACCCACAACTCTACTCTGATCCGATGCTCTGCCTTACAAGATTCCCAAGCTGGTTAAAAAACAAAAAGCAATGAAGTCATCGTCGGGCCAGTAGAAATATAATGATCTTAATATCTGCCGTTCATGGATCAGTTTTCCAATAGGATGAGATACAGATACAGTCCCAGTGCACTTTAAAGAAAAAAAAAAGAAAGGAAAAAAATGATTTCGTTAAAGACGTTGCAGACAAATGTATGAAAAGCTGTATGGTGATTTCAAAATGCCTTTTAAAAAACAGAGGAAGCATAAGAATTTTCTGGATTTGGGGAAGGGACAGAAAATAGGTAGTGTTTGAAGTAGGAAATGCCACCAAATCAGAAATAGCAGTTTGTAATAAGAAATAGATATCTTGGATAAACTCTGTTTAATCTACTCTTTTCTTGACTCTAGTAATGACAGGTAGCTATATAATGGGTTTGTCCACTCGATGCCAAGCCAAAAAGATTTTCTTTTTCATAACGTAGTGAATATTTCATAAGCAATTGAAAGCATCTACTTTCTCAGAAAGCATATTAGCCAATTTTCCAGGTAGGAGCAGTGGATTAACAGTGAGGGAAAATGGAGTCAGGCTCTGCAGAGGCTCCTGCCTCCCCCAGTCACAAAACAACAGTGCTGTGACCTCATGCTTCATCCACGTGGAGCCAGAATTCCTGGGACAGTCACTGCATTATCATCCCCCCCCACCCACCCAGTCAATGCCTTTGTACTGGAAATTTCAGCAGTATTGCCTTGGAATCAAATGAAGGGAGCTTTAGCTGAATAGATTGAGAAGTTATGGGAAAAAAAACCAATAGAATGCCCACAGCTTTAAGTTCAGTATCGTTTAAAGTAGCTATATTAGATGTTTTCCAATGTGCCATACCATGAGCAAACACAGCCTTTCACTGAGGAACGTTTGCTTTGATCTGGTTTTCAGCACTGGTTTATTGGCACCACATCTAGTTCAGTTAATTCCTCTTGTGAGAGAAAACTGGACATTTTAAGTGTTTTTAAGAAATACCATGCTGTCATTTACCTGAGGCCTTTTCTTATGTAAAAAGAGCAGTAATAGTTCCCTGCAAATGCCTGCTGCTGTGTTAAGAATTCTACAGATATTCAAGGCTGACAGAGAAAATACAGGCTACCTCCATAAATTTGAATTTTAGATAAACAAATAACTTTTAATACATGTATTTTTATCCCAAATACATTCAGGACAAGTCTAGAAGCCTGAGTGAGCCTTTTAATCACTGTCCAAAAAGAATTTTATGAAATGCCCTTCTTGAGGAAACTAAACAATTTTGTAGTATTTGTAAAAAGGGATACACATACTGAAAAATGAGTTGTTATTTATCTGAAGTTCACGTTTCAATGGGTATCCTCTGTTTTTATTTGCTATACTGGACAACCCGAGAGGATTACACACATTATCTCTAATCCTCACATGTCTCAGCAAGAGTCTCACCATTTCCAAATGGGGAACCAGCTTCAGAGCCTCCTCAGCATCTATTTGCTCCCTCTTCCTTCTAACAGAACCCCCACTGTTTTCAGATAGCCAGCCCCTCCACACATGGAGAGATTGAGTCCAAATTTATTTCAGTCAATCCGTATGTGGCTTGATCAGACTAAAAGAAAAAGCTTAGCATCCTATGGTTTGAAAGAGAGATTTTTGCCCTTATACCTTCTGGATGAAGAAGGCAGTCATTTGGTAATTGAAAACCATCCTTAAGTCAAAGCCTACATACTAATTAAGGTAAAGTTTTAAAAAGATAGAAAGGGAAATTAAAAAGTAGGTTCTTGACAACATGAATATTTATGAACTACCCATCTGGGCCTAAACTTCATGATACAGTCTGGGTCTGCTGCAAAGCAGAAGAATCAACCGGATGGGTGAATTGGTAGTGCTTGTAGGCAGAAGGTCACATCAGAAAGTGTTTGCCCTGTTCAGATATGGTTTTGTTCAAAGTTTATGACACATGCAAAGAAAAAAAATTAAAGAAATAATCAAATAGGGTGTGGTGGCACACCTGTGCAAATGCCAGCACTTGAAAGACAGAAGTAGGAGGATCACGACAAGTTCAAGACCACTCACCATCTCCATAGCGAGTGCCAGGCCAGCCAAGGCTACACACATGAGACTGTCTCAACAAACAAAGCAAAACCTACATATAAAGTTTATGTTGTTTAAGGAAATGTCATTTTAAAAAGTCAAGTACAGTACTTTTAGCTTAAACTTTCGAAGTCTCCATCTTTGTTCTCTAGGCACTAGGTTTAGCCACAAATGATGTAGAAGGAACATGAATATTGGCCTCAATACTCTGATACTCTTCTATACCTTTAACACATCATCTTAAATTGTGGGTACAGCTTCCAAAAAATTTCAAGAAGTGACTTTCCTCTGACAAACCCAAGCTCAAGTTTATGGGTGTGTTTTACTCTTTTTCTTTTTATTAACATCTGTGTTTAAAACTATCCCTCAGATCTCCTTTTGGGAGCAGGAAGGTGATTCAGAATGGCAAGTGCTTACTGCTCAAGCATGAGGGGCTAAGTTCATTCTCAGCACCCACTTTAAAATGGCAAGCCTGGTAACAAAGGTTTGCTTGAGGGTTTCTAATCCACGGCTGGGAAGGCAAAGACTCATGGATCCCTGGGCTAATTAGCCAGCAAAACTAGCCTAATTAGTAAGTCCCAGTATCAAAAAAGTATAGATCTCCTTATTAACAATACCCCTGAATTCCATACATGTGTACACATGCATAGACACTCATACTCAAAACAAATCCCCCTTTAAATAAACAAGTCTGCTTCAAAAACAAAACAGGCAGGGCACTGTGGCACATGCCTTTAATCACAGTGCTTGTGAGACAGAGGCAGGCAAATTTCTGTAAGTTCAAGGCCAGCCTGGTTCCAGGATAGCAAGACCTACATAGAGACTGTCTCAAAAAAAGTTAAAAAGAAGGTGCTTTAAGATATAGCTTTTCTGATTACATGAGCTGTGTCTGCACACTCTGCCTTAATTACCACCACCACAGATAGTGAAAAGTTCACCAGAGGAAGTAAAAACATTGTCACTTATTCTAAATTAAAAATGAAACAATGACCTTCTTGGCTTATGCCTTATAATCCTTTCTCTTGTGAGGATTGAGGCAGGACTTACTAGCTTTAGGCCAACCTGGGATATAGAGTGAGAGCTTGTCTAAAAAGAAAAACAATAAAAATGGGTCAAGGATGTAATACAATTGGTAGTGAATTTGCCTGGCATATATATGTATATATATAAAGCCCTGGGCTGGATCTCAAGCACTAAATTAATCAGGACTGGTGGTGTACATCTGTGATTCCAGCACTCTTGAGGTAAAAGCCAGATGATCAGGAGCTTAAGGCCATCCTTGGCTACACAGCCTGGACTACATGATTAAAAACAAAAGGAAGGAAGGCTCAGAGAAAACAGAAGCAAACCACAGAACAGAATGCTACATGAAAGCTACCTCAGCTAAAACTAAGGAAAGGAAGCTTACCTGGCTTCAAATTCCAGCTTCAATTACGGCCTTTTATAAGTTGCTCAGCTTCTGTTTGCCTCAGTTTCCTCTTCTAAAAAATGAATACAGTATTTGTGTTTACTTCACATGTAGGTGGGAAACTATGAAATGACTAGCACTAGCCCATATAAGGACTTTTAAAGCTTAAGTTATTATTCAACAGGTTCTATTCTGTGGACTATTTATAAACCTGAAGCATTTTTCCCTATAATCAACACTTTCAATCCTAATTTATGACAAATTTGCCTTTCATGTCCCTTTACATCTTGGCTGATTCTTCTGACTTTTAGGTCATTTTTCAACTATTAAAAATCAATCCAATTTAGCCAGGCAGTGGTGGTACATGCCTTTAACCCCAGCATTTGGGAGGTAGAGCTAGGAAAGTAAATCCCTGTGAGGTCAAGGCCAGCCTGGTCTACAGAGCAAGTTGCAGGACAGCAATAAAAAAAATCAACCCATCTTAATACTAGAAAGCTGCATTGGATTGAAACTCCCAATTTCAGAGGGTAATGAAATAAATGAGACATGAGTGTAGAAGGAGGAATATCTGGGGGAAGTAAGGGAACCAGCTAGAGCGATAAAGAGCTCATGGTGGCAGATGGAGGTGGTGGAGACAGTTAGAAAAGGGGATAAGTTAGGACAAACTATACACACACACAATGAAAATGCCATAATGAATGAAACAATTACTTTAAAAAGTAATCCCAGCACTCTCGAGGCAGAGGCACGAGGATCTCCGTGAGTTCGAGGCCAGCCTGGTCTACAAGAGCTAGTTCCAGGACAGCCTCCAAAGCCACAGAAACCCTGTCTGTATAAACCAAACAAGAAAAAGAAAACAGTAATCTTTAGGAGCCAGAGATATCACTTGCCTGGTGGAGTGCTTGCCTAGTATACATGAAACCTTGTATTTGACTCCTAGCACTGCATTTCTGGATTGTAGTACTATATGCCTGGAATCCCATCACTCAGGAGTGAAGACAGGAGGATCAGACATTCAAGGTTATCCTTGGCTACACATCAAGTTTGAGGTTAGCTTCAAGATGCAAGAGAGTCTGTCTCAAAAAAAAATAGTTATCCAGGTGATAGTGGTGCAAGCCTTTGATCCCAGCACTTGAGAGGACAGGTGGATCTCTGTGAGTTTGAGGCCAGCCTGGTCTAAACAGTGAGTTCCAGGACAGCCAAGGCTACATAGAGAAACTATTTTAAAAAATTTCAAATATGCACAAACATTTTTAAAATCCCGAATAAACAATAACAAAAATCCCACCCCCCACCTTTCCCCTTCATACCATCACCACCCTACCAGGCTTGTGACTAAAGGTAAATGAAGTGATCCGGTGTTAGGATGGGCCTTTCCTTTGTACAACTCCAGTTCCCCTCAGAATGTGCTTTCAGTTCCCTCACCAAACCTAATGTCTCTGGCCACAGAGTTTTTAGGAAGCAGAGGGGAGAAGGACTCACTGACCTTTATCTTAAGAACACACACACAAAAAAAGACTTGGTAAATTGGCTCAGCTTGTGAAGGCATTGGCTGCAAAGCCTGATGTCTTGAGTTGAACCTCCACGATCCACCTGGTGGAAGGAAAGTACAGTTCCCACTAGTAGTTCTCTCTCTCTCTCTCTCTCTCTCTCTCTCTCTCTCTCTCTCTCTCTCTCTCTCTCTCTGTCTCTCTCTCTCTCTCTCTCTCTCTCTCTCACACACACACACACTACATTTTATTAATGTAAAAAAACCCACAAAACTTGCTCTCATATAACAAAATATGGCAAAAGTAATGGGTATGAGTGGTCCTGATGTAACACTAGGTCATAAATGATGCTCGTTTTCACTCTCTTTAAATTGTTCACTGGGGGGAGGGCAGGTGCATGTCACTAGAACACTCAAGATGCCCATGGGGTGAGGGAGGAAATGAAGACTTTTGCCAAAGGACATGAGAGTAGCCATCTTGGAAGCAGATGTTCCAGCCTGTCTAGATTTCAACCTCATGAAAGACCCAGGCAAGAACCATTCCACTAACCCACTTATGAATTTATAACCCTCAGAAACTATGAAATGACAAACGCTTGTTTGAAGCCACCCATTTTGTGCTAATTTGTTATGCTGCAGTGTATGTGGTTACTATCTCTACTTTACAGGTGAGGTTTTATTAACCTGCCTAATATCACCCATGAAATAGGCAACAGAAACAGGCCCCAGGTGTCTAACCCAAGAAGCTGAACCCCCTAATCATTAGGCTATACTCTGGTTTCAGTAGGAAACGCATAAATGCTGTTATGTCCCAGGAGCTTCCCTTATGGTGTCTCATTTACTCCCACAACAGCTGTGCACCAGAGATTCCTTTCTGCCTTTCACAAGTTATCAAATTGAAGCTCTTGGGGAAGTCAAAGAGTAACGATGTGCAGAAAGGTGGACCCGTGAGCTCTGTATTACTGTTGTCCTCCCACACCAGACAAGTCTCACTGTGCAACCCAGTCTAGCCTCGAACTCTCAATTCTTCTTCCTCAACCTCGTAGCAACTGTGATCACAGGCATGTTCCATTATGCCCACGCTATCCACTGCATTTTCATCCTTTGTTTTGTTGCTTAGCACAAGTGCGAAATGACTTAATGAGCATCTTACTAATATCAGTCCCTTACTGGACTTTGATAGTGTGAAATGACTCCAAATAATGCCTTTTCCCTAAATATGCACAGGTAGAGTAAGATAAACTATATAACATTATCATATCCCCATATTTTAATTAAAAATGGAAAAATATTTTGAAAAAAGCATTTAATTTTTTACTAAAATAAATGACTCAACAGAATATAAGTGCTAAAAGAAATAAAATGTAGTACTTTTAATTTTAATAACAGACCTGACCCAATGCAATTTTACAAGCTCTTTATAAGGCATGTTAGAATTCTAGGATGGTTATATAAAAGCACACACAATGGGGCTGGGAATGTAGCTCAGTTGGTAGAGTGTTTGCTTACCACACACCAATTCCTTAGTTCAATCCCCAGAAGTACATAAACTGACCATGGTACCATACCCCAGTAATCTTAGCACTCAGAATGGGGAGGGTGGGGGCAGAATGATCAAAAGTTCATTCTTAGCTACATAGCAAATGAAAAGTCATTCTGCACTACATAAAGCAAAAAGAACAACGTCAATAAAAAAGTAGCCCTAGGTAGAGATGCACATCCGTATACAAGTTTTCAGGGGCAGAGGCTGGAGGACTGTCCACAAGTTCCGGGCCAGGCAGGAAAATCCTTTCTAACCAACAACAACAAAGAAAAAAAAAGTATGGATTGAGCTTTGTTGGTTTTGAGTTGTTTTCCTGATACCTAGCATGGGGCATGACAATCAATAAGCATCTGCTGAATTAATCCATTAATTATCTCATCTGTATTCCCACACATTGGCGCATTACAGGCTCTGTTGACATACACAGAGGGAAATCAGGGATCAAGGCAAGGCACTGGGAAATATATGTTAACAGACCAAAAAAAAAAAAAAAAAAGAAAGATGAACACAATTTGGGTCATCTCACTTGTGGGAGATAGATTGGAGTAAAAAGGTGGAATTGCAGCCAGCTTTCTTGGACTGCCAGCCCCCAAATCATGACACAGAGACATAGTGTTAATTATGAATGTCTAGCCTTAGCTTAGGCTTGTTTATAGCCAGTTTTTTAAAACTTAAATTAACTAATTTCCATTCATCTATGTGCTGCCAGAGATCATTTTCCTCAATCTATGTAGTGTCCCTGCTGCTTTTCTGCTTCCTCCATGTCTACCTGTCTGGCCCCAGCTGGCTTGCCCCTGGCTGACTCCCCTTTTCTCTCTGCCTGCCAGCCCCACCTATCCCTCTTCTGCTTAGCTACTGGGCATTCAGCTTTTTATTAGATCCATTAGGTATATTAGGCAGGCAAGGTAAAACAGCGGCACATCTTTATATTGTTAAATAAATGCAGCATAAACAAAAGCAACACATCTTTACATAGTTAAACAAATACTCTTTTTTTTTTGGTTTTTTGAGACAAGGTTTCTCTGTGTAGCTTTTGCTTTCCTGGAACTCACTTTGTAGACCAGTCTGGTCTCCAATTCACAGAGATCCACCTGCTTCTAACCTCCCCAGTGTTGGAATTAAAGGTGAGCCACACCACCACCCAGCTCTTAAATATTCTATTCCACATTTCCCTCTTTTTGTCTAAATAAAAAGGAAAAGTTTAATTTTAACATAGCAAAACTATCAGAAAAATTACCAAAATATCCAGTCCATTTGTATTTGGCAAATTCAGAGAAAATACTGCATTATTTTCCTATCTTGGTAAGGCCAACGTTTTGTACCTAATTCACTTTCTGTCATAATTAATGAAAACTCTAACTACAACTATCTAGTCTTCAACTACATGAAAGATCCCACAAGTATATAATATTACCTGAGTAAACAAAAAGTGCACTGCAAGCCATGCCCCAAGCTATAGAAATAACAGAGACATCTGGCTGCCTGGACAGTCACCCCAAGGTTCCTCTTCAGTATTGGGGTATCCATTTTGTCCTATAGGCAGATTTTTCTATGAAGCAAGAATTTTGAAGGACTGTCCTGCTTTATCTTGGCAAAATTCATCCGTAGCTTTCCTTTGTGTCCTGAATCTCCAGTTTGACTCCATAAGCACAATACTCCAAACAAGAGTAGAAACACACATACAAATTTAAAATCAGTAGTCAAGGCAAGGTCTTCGATGCCCATCATCCTTTTTTGAAGTAGATTGTTTCTGACAGGAGCAGACATGTCTTACTGTCATGAAAAACCTTAAGTTATTAAACATCTTATATGCCATATTCTGTAGGTCTCTGAGAATGTGATAATTAAGAAATACAGTTTAATAGTCATCTATAATACTCAAAGTTGTAGTTATGTTCTCTAGACTGCTTCCTATTGTCTGTGGATGATGACATCTTTTTTTGTTTTGTTTTGTTTTGTTTTGTTTTAACGAGACAGGGTTTCTCTGTATTGTTTTGGAGGATGTCGGTCCAGCCTGGCCTCGAACTCACAGAGATCCACCTGCCTCTGCCTCCGGAGTGCTGGGATTAAAGGCGTGCACCACCACCGCCCGGCTGGATGATGACATCTTTAGGGGACCCTGAGAACATTAAGATAATGGTTAAGTCCTGGTAAAAGGAGTTGTAACATTTGTTATCCAGTCTCATAACTGTTCCCATGCAGAGGGATAAGTATATACACCATCTGTCTTATAGTTTTTCTTGGTTTATTTCTTTACGTCTGTAGCCAAGCTTTTTAGGAAGTCCCCCTCCCATCAAATCTGATCTCTAGGAACATTGAAGGAATCCACAGCCTTTCATTTCCTGTGGAAACAAAGGCGTAACTTCTCCCATAATGCAATACACTTTCTGGATTTCATTTTAAAGTGAAGACATCCCTAATGTATCTAGGCTTGTTTAATTCAGCAGTTCCTTTTACAATCCAATGTTTCTCAGCAGCTGTTATTCACTTATCAGCATTCAAAAATTCAAAGTCAACAAAACACCATAAAGGATCCAGACTCACTGTGCATTTCCTATCTTTATGTTGCTTTTTTACTTTACTTTCTCTTTAAAGACTATACTTTATTATTTTTAAACTATTTTTCCTATTACTGTCTATGCTGATTTTCTTTTCATTCTTAAGCACCTATGCACATTTTAAAACATACTGTAACCTATTTAGAGGTTTCTTCTTTGGTCTGGACCTGCTTTATTTTGTGCCTATAGCATTCTCTAATGGTGTGAGCACAACTTTAAACTTGAAGCACAGCTTTGCATTGAAGACTGTCTGCACTCCTTGGGTACATGAGAGACTTAAGACTGCAGACCTGGCAGAGAGCTGCACATAACTGAGAGCTGCATTTAACCAGGAGCTTTCAGCACTGTGGCAGGAATTTTTACTTGGGTTGTTTTTACTTAGGTTGTTTTTACTTAATTTGCTGGGTGTTCAAGTACTCAGTATATAGCAGAGCCACACCTCTGTACACTAAAAGTTCTGGGCTACTAGGAAACCATGTTTTGCTTAGTTTTTTATTTTGTTTTATTTTTCCAGCTTAGTCAGGCCTTGTGTAGAAATAGATACCCCGTGTTGGGTGCCAAATTTAACCAGCTTCTTGAACCACCAGTCCAAAATCATGGCATGGAAACTTATTAATTATGAATGTTCTGCCTTGGCTTATGCTTGTTTCTAGCTCTCCTCTTTTTAAAACTTAAGTTAATCCATTTCTAGTGATCTATGTATTTCCCTGAGGCTCAGTCTACATACTATCAGTTCTGCTTTCCTGCTTCTTCCATGCCTGGCTTGCTGGCTGGGTGGCTGGGCCCCATCTGGCTGGCCCCTGGCTGTCTGGCTGCCTCCCCTTTAATGTCTGCTACACAGCCCTCCCTATTACTCCTCTGCCTACCTATTGGCTGTTCAGCTTTTTATTAGATCAATTAGGTGCCTTAGGCAGGCAAGGTAAAATAGCAACACTCTTTACATAGTTAAACAAATGCAGCATAAAAAATACAACACATCTTTAATAGCTAAACAAATATTCTATTCCATAGCATGCAAAGGCTAATTTTGGTTGTCAACTTGACACACCTGGGCAGAAGGAAACTCAATTGAATAATTTCTTGCTGCATATTGGCATGAGGACATGTTTGTGGGAACAGTTTCTTGATTGCTAATTGGTATAGGAAGGCCCAGATGATTTTACACAGTTCCATTTCTAGACAGGTAGGCCTAGGCTGAATAAGAAAGGCAGCTGAACAAGAACCCAGGAGCAATCCTGTAAGCAGCATTCTTCCTCAGATTCTACCTCTGTTTCTGATTCTAGGTTTCTGCCCTGATTTCCCTCCATGATAAATTGTTACCTAGAACTGTAAAATGAAATAAATTCTTTCCTTCCAAAGTTCTTTTTATTTGTGATATTTATCACAGTGGCAGAAAGCAAACTGTGACAATACGCATAGAGTTGTGGAACAAACCTGACCCTTCTGTGCCTCAAGTATAATGATGACTCATTTTATTTGTCAGCCTGAAAAGGCGAAAAATGCCAAGATATTTGGTAAATAAAAAATTGTGGGTATGTAAGAGTGTCTTCTAAACAAGATTAACATTTGAATCACTAGACTAAAGGAAGAAGGCACACCCTCCCTAATCTGTTGAGGGCCCAGACAGAACACAGTGATAGAGGAAGGGAGAACTTGCTGACTTTGTTCCTGGCTGGAGCATTGAGTTTTGCCCGTAGACACTAGATCTTGGTCCTGCTGAAACTTAAACACACACTAGACTCTTGAGTTCCTGGCCCTCCAGGCAGTGTCAGGTGTGGGCTCCCTCTCATGGCGTGTGTCATTGGTTGGCCACTCCCACAAGTTCTGCACCACCTTTACCCTAGAATATCTTGCAGGGAAGACAAATTGGAGGTCAAAGGTGTTCTGGCTGTGGGACTGATCTGGACCCCCCAAATGTGAGTGTCAGCAAGAAGGCCTGGGCAACCTATGGGGCCCTGAGTTGTGGATCAGTGTCTATCCCTGGAATACAAACAGTCATCGTGTGCCTATAACACAAAGAGGGATGTTCTCTCAGCCTGGACTCTTAGGGGAGTGCCTGGACCCTACCCAGAGTGAAGTGACAGACTCTAGATATCCCCTATGTGGAAGGATTTGGCAATAGGGTGAGAGGGTGGGGGGGATGGGGAGTGTGGGAGGAGGGGAGGGAGAGGGAACTGGGATTGACATGGTAAACAAGCTATTTAAAATTAAAATAAAAAATGATAATAATAAAAAAGGTGTTCTGGCTGGATTGGTGTCCCAGTTCCTCCACTGGAAGTCTTGTCTGGTTACAGAAGATGGCCACTTCAGATTCCATACCCCCCATTACTGGGAGTTTTCACTACGGTCACCTTGATGTATTCCTGGGATTTTCCCTTGCAATAGGATTCTGCCTTGTACCCTAAAAGCCCCCCAATTCCAGTCATCTATCCCAGTACATTCTCTCCACCACTTTACCTGATCCCTTGTGTTCCCACCCTTACTCACTCCAAGTCCACCTTTGAAATCTCTCCTGTTTCCCCTTCCTAGGGAGATCTGAGTGTTCCCCCTGAGCCCACCTTGTTACTTAGCCTCTCTGGGTCTGTGGATTGCAACATGATTACCCTTTACTTTAAAGCTAATGTACACTTATAAATTGAGTACACACCATGTTTGGCTTTCTGGGTCTAGGTTACCTCACTCAGGATGATTTATCTACTTCCATCTATTTGTCTTCAAATTTCAGGGTTTTTTGTTTATTTGTTTGTTTTTCGAGATGGGATTTTTCTGTGTAGCCTTGCCTGTCCTGGAACTCATTCTGTAGACCAGGCTCATGTCAGACTCAGAGATCTCCCTGCCTCTGCCTCCTAAAGTCTGGGATTAAAGGGGAGTGCCACTAATGCCTAGGAGAATGTTACTTTTTAGCAACTGAGTAATACTCCATTGTGTAGTTGTACCACATTTTCCTTATTCATTCTTTATTTGAGGGCCATCTAGACTGTTTCCAGTTTTGACTATGATGGATAAAGCTGCTATGAATGTAGTTGAGCAAGTGTCCTTGTGGTATGGAGCGTCCTTTGGGTTTATGCCCAGTAGTAGATGGACTCCCAGTTTTTTGAGAAATCACCATATTTATTTCCAAAGTGGCTGTGCAAGTTTGATGTGTTCTTAGATTTGGTTTGTGAGCATTTTATTGAGTATTTTTACATTAATACTCATGAGGGAAATTTATCTTTAACTCTTTTTCTTATTTGAATTTTATGTGGTTTGGGTATCAAGGTGACTGTGGCCTCATGAAATGAATTTGACTATATTCCTTCTATTTCTAATTTGTGGAACAATTTGAGAAGTGTTAATATTAGCTATTCTTTCAAAGTCTGATAGAATTCTGTGCTAAAAACATTTGGCTCTGGGCTTTTTTGTGTTGGGAATCTTTTATTCACTTTTTCTACTTCCTTGTTTATAAGTCAATTTAGATTGCTTATCTGGTCTTGATTTAGCTTTGGTAAGTGGTATCTGTCATGAAAATTTTCCATTTATTTTAGATTTTCCAATTTTGGGGAGTACAGGTTTTTGAAGTATGACCCAACAATTCTTTGGTTTTTCCCAGTGTCTGTTTTACAACCACTTTTCATTTCTGATTTTGTTAATTTGAATAATCTATCTTTCAGTTAGTTTGGATAAACGTTTGTCTATCTTGTTGGTTTTCTCAAAGAACCAACTCCCTGTTTCACTGATTCTTTGTATTGTTCCCTTTGTTTCTATTTTATTGAATTCAGCCCTCTGTTTGATTATTTCCTGCCATCTACTCCTCTTTGGTGTGTTTGCTTCTTTTTGTTCTAGAGCTTTCAGGTGTGCTGCTAAGCCACTCCACTTTCTTTATGAAAGTACTTAGTGCTATGAATTTTCTTCTTATTACCACTTTATTATGTTCCACACGTTTGAATATGTTGCGCATTCATTTTCACCAAATTCTAGAAAGCCTTTAATTTCTTTCTTTATTTCTACCTTGACCCTGTAATCATTGAGTAGAGAGTTGTTCAGTTTCCACTAGTTTGTAGGCTTTTTGCTGTTTCTGTTGTTGTTGAAATTCAGCTTTGACCCAGGATGGTATGATAGGATGGAGAGGGTTGTTTCAATTTTCTTTTATCTGTTGAGACTTGCTTTGTGACCAAGTACACGGTATGTTTTGGAGAACGTTCCATGAGGTGCTAAGAAAAAGATGTATTCTTTTTTGTTTGAGTGAAATGTTTTGTAGCTATCTATTAGTTCTAGTATTTTTCTGCTTACCTTTTGTCTGGATTACCTGTCCATTGGTGAAAATGGGGTATTGAAGTCTTCCACTATCAGTGTTTGAGGATTGATATGTGATTTTGGTTTTAGTAGTGTTTCCTTTACAAATGTGGGTGCCCTTGTGTATTGGAGCATAGATGTCAACAATGAAAAATTATCTTGGTTGATTTTTTCCTTTGATGAATATGAAGTGTCCTTCTTTGTGTTTATTAACTTTGGTTTGAAGTATATTTTGTTAGATATTAGAATGGCTACAGTAACTTGTTTCTTAGGTTAATTTACTTAGAAAATGTTTTTCCAATCCTTTTCTCTGAGGTAATGTTTATCCTTGAATTTGAAGTGTGTTTCCGGCATCTAGCAGAAGGATGGATCCTGATTTTGAATCCTGTCTGTGTCTTTTTCTTGTGGAATTAACAACATCAATATTGAGAGATATCAACGTCCCATGATTGATAATTCCTGTTATTATGTTGTTGGTGGTAGTGATAATAGTAGTAGTAGTGGTAGGTTGTGTGTGTGTGTGTGTGTGTGTGTGTGTATTTCCTTTTTGGGGGAGTTTTGCTGGTGTGAGATTATTTTTTGCTTGTGTTTTCATGGGTGTAGTTATTCTACCTTGGTTGGAGTTTTCTTTCTAGTATTGTCTATAGGGCTGGATTTGTGGATAGATGCTGTTTGCCTTTGATTTTGTCATGGAATATCTTGTTTTTTCCATCTATGGTAATTGAAATTTTTGATGGGTTTACTAGTCTTGGTCTCTTAGAGGATGCAGGACATATGTCCAGGTCCTTTTGACTTTTGGAGGCCCTATTGAGAAGGTGGGTATAATTCTAATAGGCCTACCTTTATATGTTACTTGCCACCTTTCCTTTGCAGATTTTAATCTTCTTTCTTTGTTCTGTCAGTTTAGTGTTTTGATTATTATTTGGTGAGGGGACTCTCTTATCTAGTCTAATCTATTTGGTGTTCTGTAAGCTTCTTGTACCTTTATAGGCATGTCCTTCTTTGGGTTGGGAAGTTTTTTTCTTCTATGGTTTTGTTAAAAAATATTTTTTGTGCCTTTGAGCTAGGATTCTTCTCCTTCTGTTCCTATCATTCTTAGGGCAGTCTTTTCATGCTGTCCCAGATTTCCTGAAAATTTTGTGTCAGGGAATTTTTAGATTCAGCATTTTTTAATTGATAGATCTATTTCTTCTATCGTGTCTTCAATGACTGAGATTCTCTCTGCCATCTCTTGTATTCTGTTGGTGATACTTGCATCTATAGTTCCTGTTCACTTACCCAGATTTTCTATTTACAGAATTCCCTCAGTCTGCATTTTCTTTATTGCTTCTATTTCTATTTTCAGTTCTTGAACAGTTTTATCCATTTCCTTCAACTGCTTTTTTTCTTGGCTTTCTTTAATGGATTTACTCATTTCCTCCAACTTTTTGTTTGTCTTTTCCTTGATTTCTTTAAGGGATTTATTCACTTCCTCTTTAAGGATCTCTATCATCTTTATAAAGTTAGTTTTAAGGTCATTTTCTTGTACTTCCGCTGTGTTGGAATATTCAGGGCTTGCTGTACTAGGATGACTGAACTCTAGTGGTGACATATTGCTCTAGCTGTTGATGACTGTGTTCTTATACCGGCATCTAGGCATCTGGGTTTGGGGTGATTATAGGTCTAGTGTACCAGTCTCTGAGTTTGTCTTTGTTGAATGTGTGCTTTGTTCCTTGGTTCTGTTTCTCCTCTGGGCTTCTGGCTGGATTTGCCCGCGGTTGAGTAGACGATCTCCACATGGGTTGGGAGCTAGACTTCTGATGACCAGGGTGGCCTCTGGTTAAGCAGCGTGTTTCCACATAGTTGGGGTCTGGAGTTCTAGTAGCCGGTGTGGCCACTGGTCTAGCCGGATGTCCTCTGGGGTTCTGGGTACTGATGTGGCCTCTGGTGAAGCAAGAGACTGGGGAACTGGGGAACTGTGTAGCCTTTAGTGGAGCAGGGGATTTCTGCCTGGGGTTCTGGGGGCTGGGATGGCCTCTGGTGGAGCAAGGGGCTTCCACACTGGAGGTATGGGCTGGGATAGGGTCCTGAGGAGAGGAGGGGGTGTTGGGGTTAGTCTGGGAGGGTACCAGAGTGTTTGTTGGTGGTCTGCAAGTAGGGTGGAGGGTCTTACCTCGGAATTTGGATACTGACCTCTTGAGGAGCAGGATGCTTCCACTGGAGGTGTGGGCCAGTAAAGAGTTCAAGTCTTAATCAAAAGACACAGACTGACTGAATAGAACAAGAAACAAAATCCATCTATCTGTTGTCTACAAGAAACACATTTTAGCATTAAAGATAAGCATCACCTTTGAATAAAAGGATGGACAGAAGTACTCAATCAAATGGGACCAGAAAGCAAGGAGTCATCACTATTCTAATGCTTGATAAAATAAACTTCAGACTACAACTAATCAGAAGACATAAAAAGGACACTGCATTCTAATCAAGGTAATGGCTAACCAAGAAGGTATTATTATTCTAGAAATATATGCATCAAACTTTGGTTAATCCATTTTCATTAAACATGTAGTACTGGATTTAAAGACACAGAATAGCATGAATCCATTAATAGGCGATTTCAACACCCCACTATCTCCAATAGACTTTTTTCCTCTGGCAAAAAAATAAACAGAGAAACCATCAGAATCAATTGGCATCATGCATCAAATGTACAACAGATATCTACAGAATACAAATACCGAAGAATAAAATCCTACTCAGCAGCACACAGAAGCTTATCTAAAACATACTATATCCTGGGACACAAAACAAATCTTTACAAGTACAAAAAAACAGGGAAATAGCTCCTCATAACCTTTTTGACCACAAGGCAATAAAATTCAAAACTGACAACAAACAAACCCCTACTAAATACAAATTCATTAATATTAAACAACTCATTACTGAATGATGAATCAACCAGTAAAAGAAGAAATCAAGAAAGGAATTAAAGCCGGGCGTTGGTGGTGCATGCCTTTAATCCCAGCACTTGGGAGGCAGAGGCAGGCAGATCTCCAAAACAATACAGAGAAACCCAGTCACGTAAAAACCAAAACAAACAAACAAACAAACAAAGGAATTAAAAAATGTCCTGCAATTAATGAAAATGAAAACCATACAACAAACTCCATGGAAAACACTGAAAGCAGTCCTATGAGAAAAACTTATAGTTCTAAATGCCTACAATAAAAAAATCACAAAGAGCACAAATAAATTACATAATGGTACAACTCTAAAAGTTGGAAAAACAAGAACAAAACAAATTCAAACCTAATAAATGGTAAGAAACAATAAAAATCAGAGCTAAAATTAGTTAAATAGAAAGAAATAAAGCAATACATAACAACAAATCTAAGTTGATTCTTTGAGATGATAAATGAGATTGACAGACTCTTTGCCCAACTAACCAAAAGAAAGAAAGAACCCAGATTAATTGATTCAGAAATAAATAGGAAAATATTACAACAGACCCCAAAGAAACTGGGAGTATTACAAGAGCATACTTTAAAAAGCTGTACTCCATTACACTGGAATACCTTTAAAAAAAGATGAATTTTTAGATTTAGCCAAACCATGAAAATTAAACCAAGAAGAAATCAACAACTTAAAGACACCCATAACAAATGAGGAGATTGAAATAGTATTTAAAAGCCTTCCAACTAAAAAAAAAGTCCAGTGCCAGATGGGCCAGATGGATTCACAGCAGAATTCTACCAGACATTCAAAGAAGATTTACAGCCAATCCTTTTAAAGTTATTTTAAAAAATAGAAAGGGAAGGAGCATTATCAAACTCCTCCTATTAAACCAGTATCATTCTAATACCAAATCCAGGAAAATATAGAACAATCACAAAAGAAAATTACAGGCCAGTTCTGATGGACATAGACTAAAAATATTTTTTAAAATGTTTGCAAACTCCCAAGGAACTCAGCCATCGCTCATGCACTTTGGACTTCTGCATGCCAAGTGTGCTTTAGTACAGCAGGGAGCTTCAGTGGGGAAACCCAAACTTTAATTTCAGTGTCACATCAGTTCTGAAGTTTTCAACTGGAAACCGGAGAACAATCTTTAGGAACATTGGACTAAATACTCCATTTCGTAAGTTCTTGGAACAAAAGTTTAAGAAAGACAAAACTTGATTCAAGCACCTTTGCCGCCTCATTCCCATCTTCAGACAGCACTAAACCAGGCAAGGGCTGTACTTTTCTGTCTAAAACTACACCCAGTTCATCCTCAGGGACTGTCCTCCTGTATGTAGTATAAAACTCTTGAAAACTGCCAGGTGGCAGCAGTGCGCGCCTTTAACCCTGGCACTCGGGAGGCAGGGGCTGGTGGAGCTAGCTCTGTGAGTTTGATTCTAGGACAGCCAGAGCTACACAGAGAAACCCTGTATCAACAAACAAACAAAAACACATTGAAAATTATTAAAGAAAACAATGGTTTTTGCAAAAAAAAAGTTTGCAAACTTGATACAGACATACACAAAAAGATTCTCTACAATAATCAAGTTGGCTTTTTCCCTGAAATTCAGGGATGGTTCAACATATGCAAGTCAGTAAATGTAATAAACTACATAAATGAACTTAAGGATATAAACCACAGGATCATTTCAATGATGCAGAAAATTCTATTGACCAATTTCAACAGACCTTCAGAATAAGAGTCTTAGATGATGTAGGAATAGAAGAAACATACTTCAGCATCAACATCACAGCCAACATGGTACTAAATAGAGAAAAACTTGAAGCAATCCCACTGAAGTGATGAATGAGACAGGGGTGACCACTATTCCTACTCCTTTTCAATATTGTACTTGATGCACTAGCTGGAGCAGTAAGACAAGAGAAGGAAATTAAATGGATACAAATAGGTAAAGATGAAGTCAAACTATCCTTATTTGAAGTTAGTATGGTATTATGCAATAAAAATCCCAGAAACTTCTAGAAATGATCAACACTTTCAGCAAAGTAGGAGGATATGGAATCAATGTGCATGAATCAATAGCTTTTCTATATAACAGTTACAAACATGCAGAGAAAGAGAATATAGAGAAACTCCCATTCACAATAGCCTCAAAGGAAAAAAAATCTAAGTCTTAGAGTCCTAGATCCTAGGAATAAGCCTAACCAAGGAAGTGAAGGACCTGTCCAATGAAAACTTTAAACCTCTGAAGAAAGAGATAAAGAAATACACTAGAATATAGAAAGAAATCCCATACTCATGGGACTGGCAGAATTAAAATGGAGAAAATGAACACTCTACAAGAAGCTATTTACAGATTCACTGACATCTAGATCAAAATCCCCCTATTATTCTTCACAGAAATAGAAAAACTTTATCCTAAAATTTATATGGAACCAAAATAAGACCCCAGATAGCCAAAACGATTCTGAGCAAAAAATACAATCCTGGAGGAATTACTACGGAGGGGTTACCATTTTAGATCTTTTTTGTTTGTTTGTTTGGTTGGTTTTTCGAGACAGGGTTTCTTTGTGGCTTTGGAGGCTGTCCTGGAACTAGCTCTTGTAGATCAGGCTGGTCTCGAACTCACAGAGATCTGCCTGCCTCTACCTCCCAAGTGCTGGGATTAAAGGCGTGTGCCACCACCGCCCAGCTACCATTTTAGGTTTTAAGGTATATTGCAGAGTCATAGCGATAAAAACAATATGGTACTGACACAAAAGCAAATATGTAGACCAATGGAACAAAATCAGACACCAACACATTTGTACATATAACTTCATCCACTTTATATCTGACAAAGATTCAAAAATACATGCTGGAGGAAAAATACCCATCACCTTCAAAAATGGTGCTAAAAAAACTGGATATCCATCTGCAGAAGAATGAAACACACATATTTATACCTTGCACAAAACTTAACTCCAAATGGCCCCAATACCTAAATGTGAAAACCTAAAACACTGAAACTACCAGAAGAAAGCATATCACCATACGTGACATAAGTTTAGGAAGGGACTTTCTGAATGGTGGAGAGGAAGCCACAGAATGGGAGAGGACCTTTGCCAACTATACATCTGACAGAGAATTAATATCCATATTATATACGGAACTCAACAAAACAAAAAACAAAACCACTCATTTAAAAATAGCCCTGCCTGGGTCCTGAACAGTATGTTCTCAAAAGGAGAAAAAATGGCTAAGAATTATCTCGAAAAAATTCCATCGTCCATAGTAATTAGGGAAATGAAAATCAAAACATCTTTTGAGATTTCATCTTATGCCAGTCAGAATGGTGAAGATCAACAATACAACTGGCAAAAAATGTTGGAGGTGGATGGGGAAAAGGGACTCCTCATTTCCTGTTTATAGGACTGCAAACTGATGCAGTAACTGAAGTGTAGAGAATTCTCAAAAAGCTAAAATTAAATCCATCACATGACCCTGCTATATCAATCCTGGACATATGCTTAAAGGACTCAACATCCTATTCCACAGACACTTGCTCAGCCATTTTCATTGCTGCTATATTGACAATAGCTAGGAAATGGAAACACTCTTAAAGTCCTTCAATTGATGCATGGATGAAGAAAACCTGGTACATATATACTATGGAACACTATTCAGCTGTAAACAAATATGAAATCATGGACTTTACAGATAAATGGATAAAACTAGAAGAGATCATATTGTTTGAGGCAACCCAGGCCTAGAGAGACAAATCTTTCATGTTCTCTGTCATCAGAGACACCTGGCTCCAGATCTTCAAATCTTAGTATATAACCTGTAGTAACTGTAGAGACCAGTATCTTTAAAATGGACCATTGCTACGGTGGGGGAGTGAGGGGGCAATAAAGAGGGGAATAGTAGGGAAAGGGAGGTTCTTTATAGAGGAGAAGAGAGAGGTAAAAACAGTAAGGAGGGAGGAGGCTAAAATAGCAATAAGGATATCTGAAAAGTCATAAAGAATCATTCTTAACTTTTAAATACATGTGGTTCTATGTAAAAATATGCAAGTATCATTTAAGTGGAATTTTCTCACCTGGGCTAACTATGCTACTTCCAAGACTCATCTTCCAAGAGCATCTAACAAAACCCCAAATACTATACATGAAAAGCTCTCTGTGAAATTGTTGGTCAGGGCTTTCCAAGAGACTCCCCAAACACACAGCTCTTGATTGCCCTTGATTGCCCCCAGATCTAGAAGGTGACTTCCTATTGCTGAAGATACAATGCACTTCAGAAAGAGAGCTCAGAGTGACCTGAGTTAGAACTGACCTGAATGTCTCCTCCCTGAGGACTAGCTTTAATAGTACCACAAGACTCCATGCAAACTTCAAAAGGAGGGAGGCACCAGCAGTCCTTCCCAGCTATGATGCTCATAAACCACACCAACAATCATCATAACATGATAAACCCAAGAGTGCAGTAGTGGCACATGTACCTTTGGCAGTAACTAAGCTCCCTAGTTGGACTTAAGACCTGCTCAACAAGAGGACATTAAGCCTGGTACTAGAAATTTAGCCAATCTAGCCCAGGTCTAGTACAGTTATGGATCCTTTGGAGGAGAACCTATTTAAACAAACAGAGCCCCTAAGTATGTTCTAAATATTTGTCCTTACACCCACAGGTAAGTGCAGTCCTCAAGCCTAATCAAGGAAACTTCACTTGACAACAGAGACCACTACAGAAAACCACAACAAATCAAAATGCAGAGTTGTGGAGCCCCACCCCAATAAATATATCTAAAATACAATTTCCACACGTAAGGCTCAGAGATCATTGTGGGAAAGAGGGTGGAAAGATTTGTAAGAACCTGAGGATGAGGGAGTTTTCTGAGAATGTATCTCCTAGGAATGTCAGAAGCCATACACATAAAGTTTCAAAACCATGATTACCTAAACACGAACTGAACAAGGACTACAACAATAGACATCAAAGTGGACAGGGAAAAACCCTGGAGATTTCAAGCCTACACAAAGAACTGCAAGTAACTAAGGAATGCTGAGAGCAAGAGAAATAGTCTTCCTGGGGAAAAACATATCAGTTGGTATCCAATACCAAATAATCAGTCCTGAAAACATACATAAGTAATGTTATACAGAATGAGATTGCTATATTTAAAAATATAAATGTATAAATGTATTTGCATATATGTATGTATGTATGTAAAAACAAATAATGAAAAAAGACACTATTAATTTGAAAGACAAAAAGTATTGGAGGGAAAAAAACAAAGGTGGATGATATATTATAATCTCAAGAAAAAATGTATAAATAAAAAAGATGTGATGTAGAGTTGGAGAGATGGTTCTGAAGTTAAGGGCTTGCTGTGCAATCATGAGGACCAGAGTTCAGATCCCAGGACCCAAGTGACAAGCCAGCCATCTTGTAAAAGACTGTAACTCCAACTCTGAAGGATCATCACCCTCCTCTGGCCTCTCAATAGGTACAAATAGGAGCACCTGCTCATGCACATACACTCACATATCAAGAAATTCTTAAAATATGTTCTATTTCTCGTTCTTGAGAAACCCTTCCCTTCTCCCTAATTCCTTACTCTATGCTTAATCTCTGTGATTGTATAGATAGTATCATGCCTATCAAAGCTTAAAAGCTAGCATCCACATATTAGCAAATGCATACCATATTTTTCTTTTTGTGTCTTCTAGACACAGCAGGACTTAGCACATATAAACTCACAGAAACTGGTAGGATGTACAGGGCCTGCCAGATGGGGTCCCAGCATTGAAAAGTGGACTTGATCTCCCACCCCAAACCAAGAATCTATTTCTAATCCACAACTGCTCATAAAGGAAAAATTTAGTTTTCTTCAAAGTAGTCTCACTGGGTACTTAGGTACTTAGGAGTAGAACCCATGCTCAGCAATAAATGGACAACAGAAAGTGAACTAAATGGCATTTTGGGAAATTTTATGTCTCATACTGCTTTGTCTGAGCATTTTTACCTTACTGGTCTTTTGTTTATATATTATGGTTTCTGATTTTGTATTTTTATGAATTTTTCTGTGTGCTCATGTGTCTCTACATGCATGTGCTTATAGTACTTTTTCTTTTATCTATTTTTCTACCCTAGTTTGTTGGGTTTTTAGAGAGAGAGAGAGAGAGAGAGAGAGAGAGAGAGAGAGAGAGAGAGAGAAGGCATTAAATTGGATGGGTGGGAAGAATCTTGGAGGAGATGGGGGAACCATGTCCAGAATATATTACAAGAAAAAAATCCATTTTAATAATAAAAAAGAAGTCCTTAAAAAGGTGTGATCTGAAGCACACTAAGTATTACCACAGAGAATAATTTTTACAGAATGTGTTTATCCAGAAAATTCTCCATTAAATTCTCAAACAATTTAAGTATAATAAGAAAATATTGTGTTCACCTGATACCTGATTTTATAAATTGTTAAATATATATTTTTATGAAATAAATTGCAATAGAAGACTCTCTACTGTGAAAAAAACTGAACTAAAAATACATTTATCAATTACTACAAGTTACTTTGAAACACACACATTGATTGACAGGTAGAGTTAGATGAATAGGTAGATAAATGATGCAGCAAATAAAACGACAATTGTAGGATCTGGGTGGATGGTACATGTGTGTTCAAAGCATAATTCTTTCAACATCCAGTATTTAGAAAACGTTCACAATTTACCAGGATGATCCTGAAATAGAGATCACTTAACTATTCCTCACATGCCTGTAAGATTTGTGCTGACTTTATCTATATACCCTACCTGATTTTATTTACCTTTGCATTTGTCATCATTTATAGTATAGAACTTCCCCACAACTAACTTAAAGGTACCTCCACATATGTATGCACTTCAAGATTTTTTTTCTCATTTATATCTATACTTATCTATAGGTTATTCTCTTCTCCACACCAGAGAGGAGCTAGAATTCTATGGATTGAGAAACCTAGCTGGTGCAGGGCACAGTGGTGCATATCTTCAATCCCAGTGCTTGGGAGGTGGAGGTGAAACCAGGAGTTCAGATTTACAACCGCCTTCACATGGCTGTATAGCAAGTTTGAGACCAGCCTGCACTGGATGTGATCCTGTCTCTCATTAAAAACATAAAATAAACAAGCCTAGCAAGGCACATGCCTCCCCCCCCCCGAAAGCTGCTCAGCTGAAACTATTAGTGCATTGTAAGAACAGTCTTGTCAGATATAAATTATTTCGAAGAACATTAGCTTCAGGGATGGAGATGTAGCTCAGTAATTGAACTGTTGACTACAATGCACAAGACCCTGGATTCAATCTCTATATCTGTAATAAATAAATAAGTTAATAAACAAATAGATCTCAAATATAAGTAGCAAGTTTAGAGAACTTAGAAAAATTATCAAAAATCACATGTATGAAAATGTCACAGCTAAATGAATTTCCTTGTATAGTATGAAAAAGTATTAAATGGCAATACAAAAACAAAACATCTTTATAAGGCTGGGCAATGTGACTAAGTTGGTAGAATGCTTGCCTGGCATAAATGAGGCCCTGGGTTTGATTCCCAGCACTGCATAATCTCAACATAGTGACACACCCTGACAATCCCAACACATGAGTGGTGGAGACAGGAGAATGAAAAGTTCAAGGTAACCCTTGGCTACATAAGTTGTTTGAGGTCAGACAAGAATACATGAAATCTTGTTTAAAAATGTATAACTACTAAATTGGAACATGGGGGAATTATTATAAATGAGCCCTATGACAGACTGTATTTTCACCGAAAATGGCCAAAACAATACATTTCATCACACAAGTCCTTTGTACTTCCAAACCACTCCCATCTGGCGATGAGTATCTGAGTTCCTTCCTCTTGCATCTGGATGACGGTGTGCCCGAAGTAAAAATGACACTGACTTCCAAGAGTAAGATTTGAAAGACAGCTTCACTTCCACTTGCTTCTCGTGGGGTGCTCATTATTTCATGAAGTTATTTTATTATGAGAAAGCTTAAGCTGACAACTACTCCCAACTTACCAACCAGGTGAGAGAGCCACTTCTGAAAGTGCATCCTCCAGCCCTAGCCCAGCCACCCTAGCTTGTGCTTCCTGGAATAGAATTAACCCTATATACATGTCCTGCTCACATTCCAGGTTTCTAATTAAACAATTGGAAACCACTATACTTTAGATGGAGTGGTAGATAACTGTTCCAAGGACTGGTGAACTGGTTCTGTAGGTAAAGGACATTATCGCACAAGCATGAAGATCTGTGTTTAGATCCCTGGAACCCGTGTAAAACTAAACACAGTAGCACACATCTGTAGTCTTCCCACTTTTGCAGTGAGTCCACAAACCAGTTAGTCTGGCATATGCAGCAGTGACCAACAAAGATACCCTGTCTCAAACAGGATGGAAGCCAAAGGCAGAAACTTAGGATTGTTCTCTAACCTCCACAGGCATGCACCAGCACTTGCCCACTTGAACTTGCATACACACATACACAAATTGTTTTTAAAAGGTAATTGTTAGCCAGGAGTTGGTGGCGCACGCCTTTAAACCCAGCACTCGTGAGGCAGAGGCAGGTGGATCTCTGTGAATTCGAGGCCAGCCTGGTCTACAGAGGGAGTTCCAGGACAGCCTCCAAAACAATACAGAGAAACCCTGTCTCAAAAAACCAAAGAAAAGGTAATTGTTAACAATATTTAGAACAAAACCTTTCATTTGCACATTCCAGCCTCCAAAATCAAAAGAAAAACAATTTTATTGTTCAAGTAGGAAACAAAGAATTTAAAACTGATTGACATCAACAATACAACCATTTCACTAAAACCAATTTTGTTAGTCTCTTGCATATTAAATTTTTCTTCTCCAACAAGGATCTCTAGCAAATGGCCAGGTTGGCTTGAGTTCATCCAACCAACAATGACTAATGAGTACTTTTCCCATAAAAAACACGGTACTTATCACAGTGGAGATACAGGAAAGGAGCAGCCAATCATCTGAAGCTATATTTTCCTGATTAGTTCTCTTCTAAACTGCTCAGACACATAGACACAATCAAAAAGTAATCACGAAACACCAAGGGGTGAGGGAACCCTGTTACTTTATAATTTGTAAATAGGGCAATCAACTCGTGAAACACAATATAGACTAACCAAATAAAAACAGAAGTTTGTTTCCTTAGGAATTAACTTCACCTGCATAAAATATGTAACTTATAAATTTGGGGATACAAGTCAAACTTGGTGGCTCATGCCTATAATTTTATCATTTAGGAGGCAGATATACATGAAGATAACCAAAAATTTGGAGGTTTGTCTGGCCCATATAGAAAATATTCCGAGCCAGTCAGGGTTACATAATACAATCATGTCTCAAAAACCCAAATAATACAAAACGGAGCAAAGGACTTTGTGTGTAAGAGATTTCAAAGCTTCATGTTTATTCACCAGCATTCAAGAAAAAGAATACCTAACTAGACACAAAGATTAAGTGATTGCAATGACACAGATGCCTTTAGAAGTCTTACCAATGGATTCATTGACATCAGGCAAAGTCTAGGCAATAATGTTTATTTTAGGGGTCCCAGTCTCCCTTTCTATCCACTTCCTCAGACTCCATATCATTCTTGATTTGGTATTTTCCCTTTCAAAAGTAGTTCTGAAGAAAAATACTTGAAAAACTCATTGAAGCCAATCATCACTGTTGGTGTGATATGTGTATTTTTTTCCTGACAGTTGACACTTTAACAGCAAAGCGACAAATCAGTAAAATTAGCAAAATCTCATTATGATAATAATCCAACATTTGGTATTATACATGGCAGTAAAAAAGTGGAAACAACTCAAATGTCTAAGTTAATCAATGGACAGATAAATAGGATGTGGTATATCCCTTCAATGAAATATCACTAGGCAATACAAAGAAATGTTTTGCTTTGTAATGTGTTGTTACTTCAATGCTGAAGATTGGATCCAGGACCTCAGTGCTCTGCCACAAACATCATCTCCACCTTTTACCCAAGGAATAAAATCCTTATACATTCTACAACATGGATCGACCTTGACATTATTCTAAATAAAGGAAGTTAGACAGAAAAGGCCACATACTATATGGTTTCATTTGTACAAAATAGACAGAATAGACAAATTCATAGTGACAGAGAGAGTAAACTGATCATTGCCTGGGGTTGGGGAGAATCGAAAAGAGACCAGCGAGGGATTTGGGGTTATTTCTGAAATCCTGCTGAGTAAGAATTGGGGGAACTAGAAATAATAATTTAAGAAAACCCTCTTTTTTATATACAGTCAATTCTTATTTGTCATCAATTTTTGAGTGTCACACTAGATATTTTGATGCATAACCTTGAGCTGGGTTTGGTAAAATGCTTGTTTTCCTAGCAGCATTGAGTATTGCAAGATTTGACTCAGCCACAAAGATCAGCTGGGCCCAGAGGACCTGCATCCTTGATAATTAAGATAAGAGGTGATAAAGGTCATAATGGCCAACTCGGCGGAAAAGCTAACTTCCTGGAGGCTGCAGTTGGACCTGCACGGCAGCTTCCCTCTCCTGCACTACTCCTCTTTGGTCCACAGGGGTTGACCCTAAGGGCACTTCTAATAATAAACATCCTGTGCTTGTGTTAGGGTCTGCATTCTTAGAACCACAACCTGTGACAAGCTCGATTAATCTCTCTCTCCCTCTCCTTCTCCCTCTTTATCTCTCCCAACCTTTTCTCTCCCTCCCTCCCTCATTCTTTCTTTTCTCCCTCCCTCATCCCTCCCTCCCTCCCTCCCTCCTTCCTTTCTTCGCTTCCTTTTTTTTTTTTTTTTTTGGTTTTATGAGACAGGGTTTCTCTGTATTGTTTTGGAGGCTGTCTATCCAGCCTGGCCTCGAACTCACAGAGATCCGCTTGCCTTTGCGTCCCAAGTGCTGGGATTAAAGGCATGCGCCACCACCGCCCGGCTCTTGGCTCCCTTTTAAAAAAAATTTATGATATGAGTGTTTTGCCTACATGTCTGTATACCACTTGTGCACCAAATGCCAGTGGAGGTCAGAAGAGGGCTCCTTGGAACTGGAGCTACAAGTGCCATGTCAAACATGGGTTCTCTGAAAGAGTGCTTAATTGC
This sequence comes from Mesocricetus auratus, assembly GCF_017639785.1. Taxonomy (NCBI): domain Eukaryota; kingdom Metazoa; phylum Chordata; class Mammalia; order Rodentia; family Cricetidae; genus Mesocricetus; species Mesocricetus auratus. The sequence goes on along the minus strand of NW_024429188.1, from coordinate 19,872,331 downwards.
TGAGCAATCTCTCCACAAACACACACCCTTTTAAAACAGGGTCTCATGTATTCCAGGCTGATTTTGAACTTGTAGTCCACAATAGCCTTGAATTTATGATTGCTCTTTCTGTCTCCATCTCTTGAGTGCTGAACATACAGGCATGTGGCAGCACATCTGTTTGATGTGGTGTTAAGGGATCCCATCCAGAGCTTGATGCAGGCTAGGCAAGCATTCTACCAACTGAGCTATATCCCAAGCCACATTGCAATTCTTATTTAAATTTTCACTACAATTTCATTTTGCATTCAACAGAGAAAGGGACTATCACAGAGGAAAATAAGGAGTAGAAGGCTTTTCATTTAATTTTTAATTTATAAAATAAGTACATTTCTCCCTTCCCTTCTTCATTCTCTGCAACTCTCCTATATACCCTTCCTCATTCTCCTTCATATTCATGGCCTCTTTCTAATCACAAATTGTTATTGTAGGCATATATATATATACATAAATATAAACTATTCAGTCCATATAATGGTTACATGCATGCATGTCTTCAGAGACAGGTTTTTAATAACTTAACTAGATAACAATATAGGTAGATAACTTTTCCATTAACTATCTAGGAAGTCTTGGCTAAGATCGTGTCCAAAGTCCCTCACCTCTCACAGAAACACTAAAAAAAGAGAAAAATGAAGTATTCCTGGGATGGTACAATGGTACATCATATCAAGGATATGTATTGCCAAATCTAACAACTTTAGTTTGATCCCCAGGATCCACAAAGTGGAAGGAGAGAACCAACTCCCAAAAGTTGTCCTCTGATTGCCACAGGAATACCCTGTTCTAGGCTGGACTCAAAGTTACTGTATAGCTGAGCATGACCCTCAACTCCCGATTCTAATTGCCTTCATCTCCCAACATGCTGGGATTACAGGCATGTGCCACTATACCTAGTTATCATCACCTCTTTTTTAAAAGTAGTTATGTTTTAAAATTATCTTTTATTTATAGTGTATGTAGGGTATGGGCAGGGCACATATATGCTATAGTGTGCAGGTGGAGGTCAGAGAACAACTTGAGTGAGTTGCTCTCTCCTTCCATCATGTGGGTTCCAGGGAATGATTTCAGAGTGTCAGGCTTAGTAAGTACAAGTGAGCCTACACTGTGAGCCATCTCTCCAGCCTCTGATGTTCACCTCTTTAAATCTACGTTTCTTCATGCTTAGTTAGAGCTCACAAAGTGTCACACTCTGTTACCACAATGAAAAATGAATGCATCTAGGCCTGTATTTATTCAGAAACCAAAATTTTTCCCTGTCCCTCTACTACTGTTTTGAAAGGTTTATTTTTGTAATGCTCAAATGGGAAAAGAATTAGTCAGAGTTAGGGATGAGAATGTATGTAACTCAGCTGTTAGAGGACTTGTGTAGCATTATAAAAGCCTTGAGTTCAAGGCCCAGCACTGAGTAAATCTGGTGTAGTGACATATGCCTCTAATTCTGGCATTTTGGAGTTGGAGGCAGCAGTATCAGAAGTTCAAGGTCATCTTCAGCTACATATGGGGTTGAAGGCCGATCTAAACTGAGTTTCATCCAGTCTTAAAGAAACATACACACACACTCACATGCGAAGTTCCTGGGCTGAGGAATTGCTCAGTCTGTATAGAGCCTACTAAATAAGTGTATGGTCCTGAATTCAGATCCCCAACACACACGTAAAAGACAGGCCAGGTATGGTGATAAATGTCTGTAATTTTAGTACTGGCTCCAATTCTGGTGGGGTGGAGGCTGGGTTCAGAACTAACCAGACCTTCAGAGCTCACTGAATAATCACTCTAGTCAGTCAGTGAGCTCTGGATTCAGTGAGAGGCCTGTCTCAAAAAGTAAGGTGGTTGAGAATAACCAAGGAAAGGAAAAAACCCAGCATAATAAATCTCTGGCATACACTCACACTCACTTACACACACACACACACACACACACACACACACACACACACACACACACACACACACCACACCACACACGGGAGGGGGTAGGGAAAGTATGTTAACCAATTTCAGGGAACAAAAGTGCTATATTGACAGCTGTTGGGCAATTCCCTATTTATATTTAATGCTTGAATTATTCTTTTAGTTTTGCTTTCTGTTTTGTCCAGTAAAAAGCATCCAGTTGAAGTGGCACCTGTCCCTCACAAACCCGAGTTCTAATAATGTATAAATAACAGTCAGAACCCTCAAGACATACTCCCTTTCAAGTTCAGAACATTTCATTTGCAGACCCAGAGAAAAATTGGTTCTCTTTGTAATCCAGTATGCATGTGGAAAAATATTCCCACAACCCAGCCAGTCTCCACAAGGAACCACCTGACCTCCCTGGCGGGTGTCAGGGTAGGCCCAATTTGTAACTACATAATACTTATTGGAATCCACTTTCTAACTTGCAACAGGTTTCCCACCCATAAGTCCCAAAAACTTAAAGGGACTTGAGACCAGCCTGGCCTTACAGCTAGCTTCTACCTCCAAAATAAAATATCTACAATGAACAACTAACCTTCGTGGTTCTCTCTCTCTCTCTCTCTCTCTCTCTCTCTCCTTTATTTCCTTCTTTCTTTCTTTCTTCCTTCACTTATTTATTTCTTCAGGGTCTCACATAACCCAGGGTAGTCTCTATATAGCCAGCTGCTCCTCTTGTCTCTACCTCCTGGTGCTGGAATTACAGGAATGAGTCTCAATGTTCAGTTTATGTGATACTGCAGATCAAACACTGGGCCTTGTGCATGCTAGGCGTGTAGTCTACCAACTGAGTAACATCTCTAGGCTAGTTTTCTACACTTTAAACTGTCCCACATAGTTCCACTTGTAAGCATCTCTTGCTCTCCTTTCCCAGCTCTTTTATAAGTCAGACATGCTCCTTACAATTTTTCATACTTTACTACAAAGGTGGGTTCCACGTTTTTCATAGAAAAGGTATTTTAGATCATATTGTGTTGTCCCTAAATTCGTATGTTGAGGTATTAATCTTCACTGTAACTATATTTGGAGACTGGGGCTTTAAGGGAATAACTCAGGGGCTGGAGAGACGGTTCATCAGTTAAGAGTACTTGTTGCTCTCACAGGGCACCTGGGTTCAGTTCCTTAAATTCACACGATGGTTTAAAACCATTTGCAACTCCAGTTCCTGGAGATCTGATATTCTCTTCTGACCTCTGTGGGAGCCAGAACAAGTGGTTCACATGTAGGCAAAAACATATGTATAGATATAAAATTAAAATCTAAAAATATATTTTTTTAAAGATTTACTTATTTTATTATGTATACAATATTCTGTCTGCATGTATTCCTGCACACCAGAAGAGGGCACCAGATCTCATTAGAGATGGTTGTGAGCCACCATGTGGTTGCTGGGAATTGAACTCAGGACCTCTGGAGGAGCAGCCAATGCTCTTAACCTCTGAGCCATCTCGCCAGCCCCTAAAAATATATTTTACAAAGAAAGTAACTACAATCCAATGAGTCCCTAATGGTGGATCTCTCATCAGTTAGGACTGGTGTCTTCATTAGTAGATGAACAGTCCCCAGGGATATGCTAGGATACAGAAGGCCATGTAAGGATCCAGCAAGAGGGTCCCCATTTGCAATCCAAGCGGAGAGGCATCAAGAGACACAAAACCTGCATGCACCTTGATCTTGCATTTCTAGCTGCCAGAACTGTGAGAAAATAAGCTTTTGCTGGCAAGGTTACCCAGTCTGTGATATTTTGTTTCTGTGACACCAGCAGAACAATGCAAGGGACTGAGGGAAACAAACTGCTTGCCTCTTCTAAAGACTGTGTATTCACATCAATGCAATTTTATTTACAATGTACAGCTGTTTAAGGTAGCGTTCATGGAGGTGAATGCTGCTGAGATTACATGGGATGTACTAGCTTTCCCTATGTCTCTTTCCATAACTAAAACCATCTGAAGCCAATTTCATTTACTTTGAGCTATTTTCCTGTTCCATTGTGTGACCTCATTTCTCATTATTTCTCAGCTCTGAAGCTTGCTCAGTCTTAAAAACAAACAAATGTACTGCCTGCTCCCTTTGGTCAGAGCCAGTTGGCCTGGGCCGCTCTATTTCCATGTACTGCTTGTTTCTTCCCCTCCATCAAAGAAAGGCTTGCACAGGAAGGACATTTCCCTGTAAAACTCGACAGTCCCTCTATGTTTGGACAGTGCTCAGCCCAAACAAAGGGGGGAAACACTCTTTCGCTATATTACCTTGTTTAGGTTACTGCAACAAAGTGTCTATCACCCTCTGAGCACTTTTTAAATAAATAAAAAAATTGTGTATGTGAAAGTGCATACCAGGAAGTGCATAATGAGGTTAGAGGACAAGTTGTGGAAGCAAGTTGCCTTCTTCCATTATGTGGGTCCCAGGGATTTAACTTAGATCTTCAGGGTTGATGACAGGCACCTTTACCATCTCAACAGCCCCTGAGACTCTCTCTCTCTCTCTCTCTCTCTCTCTCTCTCTCTCTCTCTCTCTCTCTCTCTCTCTCTCTCTCTCTCTCTCTCTCTCTCTCTCTCTCTCTCTCTCTCTCTCTCTCTCTGTGTGTGTGTGTGTGTGTGTGTGTGTGTGTGTGTGTGATGTATTCATGAGAATTTAACCGAGGGGTTCATGCATCCAGGCAAGCAATGTTCCATGGAATTTAAACCTCAGCCCCATCTTTCAGTTCTGGAAGCCAGAAGTAGGGCATGAAGATTAAGGGTAGCATTGATTCTTTCCAAGGTCAATAGGGAGAATCTGTTCCATGCCTCTCTTGTAGCTTCTGGTGGCTTACTGGCAATCTGGCATTCCTTGGCATGCGAAGACTTTACCTCAGTCTCTGCTTTCATCTTGACATGCTGTTCTCTCTGAGTTCCTGTCTGTGTCCAAATTATCCCTTTTTATAAGGAGAGCAGTCATATTGGATTCGGGTCCTCTCTACTCTTTGATAATTTCATTTTAAATAACTGTATCTGCAATGACCCTATTTATTCATTCAGTCACGTTCCAAGGGGGTGGGGATTAAGACTTCAGTCTATGAATTTTAGGCAACATAATTCAATCCATAACACCCACCTCATGCAAAAATATACTCAAAGGTTCCCAGAGCACTTTCAACCCATCTGCTTCTCACTGCTCCTTCACAAGAGATGAAGATGAACAAGCAAACGGCAGAAAAACAATGGTAGAGAAGCCATAGCATTTGTTCTGTTGCTGTTGTTTTGGAGTTTTTTGTTTTGTGTTGTTCCAGTCAAGGTCTCAAGTAGCCAAATCCAGTCTCCAACTCACAATGTAGCCCAGGATTCAAATTTGTGATGATCTTGTCTCAGATTCCCAAGTGCTATTATAGGCATAAGCCTTCCATGATCAGATCAACAACCTCTCTCTCTCTCTCTTCTCTCTCTCTCTCTCTCTCTCTCTCTCTCTCTCTCTCTCTCTCTCTCTCTCTCTCTCTCACACACACACACACACACACACACACACACACACACGCCTGTATTTCTGGTTGTTGGAGACAGGTTTTCTCTGTGTAGACTGAGTGTCCTGGAATTCACTCTGTAGACCAGGCTGTCCTCGAATTCAGAGATCTGACTGCCTCTGCCCTCGCCCCCCCCCCGCCAGTGCTGGGGTTAAGGCATGTACTGATACAGGCTGGTAACTTTTCTCATTCTTGGTATATTTTTGCTTGCTTGTTTGTTTTAGACAGTCTCAAACTTGCTTTGTAGCTGAGTCTGGCCTCGAAATCCTGATTCCCTTGCTTCTACCTCATGTGCTGGGATTACAGATGTTAGCCACTGTGCCAGGAAGCATACCATTTCAAAAGAAGATGTGTGAATGTATTGCGTCTGCAGTTCAGTTTTCTCAGTTGTGTTGTGAAGGAGCTGGGGAGCAGTAGGTTGCCAAGAACCTTCAATACAAACATTTTTTAATGTATGAGAATTAAATACTTTCATTTCAATGATGAGTTAGGGTGAACCTAAACATCCAATAATTTCTATTTAGGGAGATGTTAATTACTTTGACAGAAAATTAAAAAAAATATTTTAAACAAAAGAAAGGAGCCAGGCAGTAGTGGTGCACTCCTTTAATCCCAACACTCAGAAGACAGAGGCAGGCAGGTCTCTGTAAGTTCAAGACCAGTCTGGTCTACAAAGAAAGTTCCAGAATAGCCAGCGCTACACAGAGAAACCCTGTCTCAAACAAACAAACAAATAAACAGAAATGAAGAAAGGAAACCCGGGTATGATGGTATACCTGTAATCCTAGCACTAAGAATTGAAGGCAAGAGTTCAAGATTATCTTCATCCTTGGCTACAAAGGGAGTTCAAGGTCATCCTGAGAGACCCAACCAGAGAAAGAGGAGGAGGGAAAGAAGAAGAAAATCTCTTTTTTTTTGGTGCTCATGATTTAATATTGAGATTTTCCTTGATTTTTATATGTATGAGAGTTAGTTTGAATGTGAGTCTGTGCACAACAGAGCCAGGAGTGTTGAATCCCCTGGGACCAGGGTTACAGACGGTGGGATATGCCATGAGGGTGCCGGGAATAATCAAACCAGAGCAGCCAATGCTTTTAACTGCTGAGCCATCTTTTTAGACCCTGGCACTCATGACTTAATTTCTTCCTGCCTGCTTCAGATCCCATCAACCCTACAAAGTCCCTTTCTAGTTTTTGAACCTATTTCAGGTCTTTCCACTGCTCTTCAATTACATGCAGGTCTTAACTATTCTGAAAAGCCTTTCACTGCCTCCTCCTGTTTGCATGCTATTTCTGTACTCTATTTGTCTACTTTTCACTGCTCCACCTCTTGAGCACATGACTAGTATACATTTCCTTTTGTGCTAAAAACCTCATGGTGCAGACAGAATGAGAACATGAAGGCAGTACAATACAATAGCAACATGTAGCACCAGGGGTTTGCAAAATCTGATTCAACTGAATAACTATGAATTACAGTTGCCACTGTTCTAGGCCCCAGCAAGACAAATTGAATCAGCTGTGGCAGGTTCATTAATCAACTTCAAGTCACAGACAGTAAAGGACACTGCCAATTTTGAAACTCAGTCATGTAACATCAGAATGTCCTTTGGCATAATCATTTGAGGACAAAAGGAAGGTCAAGAAATGCACTGTGAGGTTGCAGAGCAGGACATATGTAATTGGGTCACATTAAGCTAGATGAGGAATGAGAGAACTGGCTGTTCAGTTAGAACCTTTGGCTTGTCCCTGCGTGGTCTGGGAAGCCCTATTCCTGTCTATCTTTCTCTTCAACCCCACCTGCTCAGAGTCTCTGAACAAAGGGAAGTGATCAAAAAGCCCAGTTCTGCATTTTCAGCAGCAACTGCAGCTTCCTCCTTTGAAGTTGTCAGCTGCCCAAGTCCCCACCTAAAGCACCCAGCTTTTGAACATATTTGGACACAAACTCAGCTTGTGGTGGACATGCCTACAACCTATGTATTCTCCCTGCTTTAGTTTGGGTGTACAGCTTCTCCAGCTTCAACCTCTGGGACTGGAGAACTCACTTGGGAGTTGATTTGCTCAAATAAACCTGTTGTTATACTTTTTCAGTTGGGTTTGATCTGGCTTACCATGTCAGTGGAGGAATCTATTATGGTGGCAGAGGGGAGACAGAAAACATATTACTGGCAAAATGAAAGCTTCCTGGGATAATTAAAGGCTGGCAAACATTCTGGGTTCTGGGCATTGGTGAGCGTGCCCAGAGAGGAGAGGAAGCTAGAGACTCTTTGGTACCTGGGCAAGTACAATGGCTCAGCGAGTAAATGTGCTTGCTGACAAGTGCTGTTGACCTGAGTTTGATTTCCAAGACCCACACTGTAGCAGGAGAGATCCAATTTCCAGTATGTTTTAGAATATTACTTTAACTAGGAAAAGATGTGTTATATTTGTTTGTGCTGTATTTGTTTAATTATGTAAAGATGTGTTGCTGTTTCATCTTGACTGTGTAAGGCAACTGATTGGTCTAATAAAAAGCTGAACGGCCAATAACTAGTAGGAGAGGGATAGGTGAGGCTGGAAGGCAGAGAGAATAAGTAGGAGAAATCTAGGCTATGGTGGGGAGACGGAAGAGAGAATGAAGGAGAAAAAGAGTGAGATGCCCGAGGCCAAAAGCCCGGCAGCCACCAGTTTTCCCCGACATGTATGTCTACATAGCATGTGTGTGTCTTGTGCCCATGGAGTCCAGATGGGTATTGTGTCTCCTGGAACTGCAGTTACAGATTATTGTGAGATATCATGTGTGTTCTGGGAATCAAACTCATGACCTCCAGAAGAACAGCAAGTAATCTAAACCACTGAGCTACTTCTCTAGTCCTTGGCGTTGAACTCTTGTTTTTCCTGCCTTCATCTCCTAAATGCCGGGATTAGAAGGTGAGTCACTACGCCACCCAACATCTACCCCTTTCTCTTTTCTCTGGTTCCTTTTAGCATCTTGCTCTCTATTCTCTAAGAAAAGACCTATGATGTGTCTTTTTCACTCTTAATTACTCAACTAAGAAAGGTATGCAGCACTCAAATCTGATTTGGCAGCTCTGATTTGCCCCTAAGTCCTTGGTCTTACAGCTCCTGCCTAATAGACTAGTCAGTTCAGCTAACGTATTTATTAGGTTTGAAATTTATCCTAATGAAATCTCCCTCTCCCTTTGTCTCTCACTCTCAGCCTTCCTTTCATCTTTGAAATGAAGTCTCACTGTGTTGGCGAGGTTGGCCCCAATTTATTGTGTAGGCAATTGTCTTAAACTTATATTCTACTACATCTGCCTCCCAGCTGCTAGGCTGCAGATGTATACCACCATATCCAATTCATGTGATTTATGTTGTGCTGGGAACTGAACCCAGGGCCTTATTCATGCTCAGCAAGCACTGTACCAACAGGGCTACATCCCCTACTCTCAAATGCTCTTCTAATAGTCTCAAAGCTACCAAGCACTTTCAAGGCTATTGTTCTCAAGGATATTGCTGTTCTCCTAAACTTTGGGAGCCTCCTCAATTTCATTTAGTACTTTGGATATAACAGTTGTTGAGTTCTGCTAGTGATTTCCTGATTTCTTTTTATTTGTTCTCTTATTTGCTGTTATGGGGCCTGGATCTCCTTTAAGCCCTTACCTCCACAAGTCTCCCAACAGTGGCTTTGGTCTCTGAATGTTTCTTTCATCTCTAGTTCTCTCTCTTCTTCAGTCTGTCATGTGTGGAGTTGCCAAGTGGATCTGCCTACATCACAGATTGGATTGTGTCACTGCTTAGCTAAGAAAAGCTTTATAACTGCCCACAGTCTACAAACAAAGATGCAGGCTCTTCGTGAGACATTGAGGGACTTTCAGGGAATGAGTTTTTGCCTATTCTCCATCTTTGGCCATTTCTGTGAACCCTTACATACCTTACTGACCATTTAGGGTTCTGTTCTGTGGATTCATTGTGTTTCACAATTTTTTCTATGTATAGAATCATAAGCCTCTTCCACAGCCACTACGCAAGTTCTAGCCAGCTTCCAAGACCTATTCCATCTCAACCCTTCTTTGAAGCTTTCTCAGTTCTCTGTCCCAGTGTTCTTATCCTCTCCTGAATCTGAATGTCTTTATAGTTTCTTTCCTTATCTATTTATTTATTTTGTACCAAGAGTTGAATACAGGTCTTCACACATGCTAGGCAAGTGTTCTAGTAATGAGTTATATTCCCCACCCCTTTAAATTTTTTTTTATTTTGAGGCAGAGTCTCATTAACTTGCTCAGGCTGGCAACTCACACTGTAACCCAGGCAGATCTTGAACTTGTGATCTTCTGGCTTCAGCTTTCTGAGAAGTCGAGAATACAGGCCTTTACTAGTAGGCCGAGTTTATTGTTTTATTTATTTATTATATTTAATAGACTGTTTAGTGTGAGGGAACTGAAAGAGCATGCACATGGCGGCCAGATTTCAGCCTTGTGTGCCATTTTTCAGGAGCCATCTATCTTGATCTCTTGAAAAAGTGTCATTTACTGAGACTTGGGAATCTCTGATTAGTCTAGGTTGATCAATGAGCCCCAAGGGTCTGCTCAAATATTTGCCAACACGCTGAACATTTTCATGAGGGTTCTGAGATTGTACTCAGAACCTTATGCTTGTGAGGCAACCTCTTTAATGACTGAGCTAGCTTCTCTGCCCTTAATGAGGGGTTTGTTGAAAATTTGTGAGCCATAAATGTTTCAAAATGAGCTGGGAAGAATAGAGGGGGTAAAGAGGAAGGGAGTTGGTCATGGGGGAACAGGAAGTTGAGGGGGTGGGGGTAGAATAGGGGGAAGAGGGAATCATAGGATAGTAGACAGATCAGGCACCAGAGTGACCTCGAGTGATCTAAAGGGATAACATCAATTGGCAAGCTAAGCAATAGTGGAGGGACCACCTCGAATGCCCATTCCTGATAATGAACTTGATGTCTATAACCATCCGGGAGCCTTCATCCTGTGACTGATGGAAGCAGAGGCAAACACACAACTAAGCACTGAACTGAACCCAAGGAACCCAGTGACAGAGAGAGAGGAGTGATGAGCAAATTGGCAAAGAATGGGCTGGCAAAACCAGCAGAGACAGCTGATCTGAACAGGGGAGTGCTCTTGGACCCCAGACCGACAGTGGGGAGGCCAGCATGGGACTGATCTGGACCCCCCAAATGTGAGTGTCAGTGAGAAGGCCTGGGCAACCTATGGGGCCCTGAGCTGTGGATCAGTGTCTATCCCTGGTATACAAACTGTCTTCATGTGCCTATAGCACAAAGAGAGATGCTCTCTCAGCCTGGACTCTTAGGGGAGTGCCTTGACCCTACCAAGAGTAAAATGACAGACTCTAGATATCCCCTATGTGGAAGGATTTGGCAATAGGGTGGGAGGGGGGGGGAAGGGGAGTGCGGGAGGAGGGGAGGGAGAGGGAACTGGGATTGACATGTAAAACAAGCTATTTAAAATTAAAATAAAAAATGATAAAAAAAAGATAATTTGTAGAAAAGATTTTCAGTATTTCCCTAATGTCATTCATCAATATGCAAGTATCAAGTTAATCTATATTTGTACTGCATAGTTAGAATGTTTGATTTAAAAAATTGCTGTTTGAGCCGGGCGTTGGTGGCACACGCCTTTAATCCCAGCACTCAGGAGGCAGAGGCAGGCGGATCTCTGTGAGTTCGAGGCCGGGCTGGACCGATAGCCTCCAAAACAATACAGAGAAACCCTGTCTCGTAAAAACCCAAAAAAATTGCTGTTTGATTGGCTGACTTGAGTTTAAAAAAAATGAAACCATGGGTTGTAAAAATGATTCAGCAGGATAGAGCACCTTTGCCCTTATTGCCAAGCCTAAGGACTAGAGTTCAATCCTCGGAAACCCACATGGTAGAGGAGTGAGTGAACTGACTCCTGAACTTACCCTCTGATTTTCACTGGTGATGTGCATCGTGGCACACATATATCACCCACCACACATCCATACGCAGGTGCCCAAAATAATAGATGAAATGCAACAAAAGTTTTTAAAAATCATTAAGTGAATTTTGCTTTGTTAGTAGGATAGAATTTCCAACAATCTGAAACTATGATAATCACATTTCTGCAACTTTGTACCATGTATTTATATGAAGTAGCATTCTTCATATTGACAGTTATAAAATCAAAATATCAACCAACTCTAAAAAAATATTGGAGATGCTCTATGTCCTATAGCATCAGATATTTAGCCATGATTTTATATAAAAATAAATATGCACTTTCATCTAATTAGTGTGCAAATTTCCTTGTATCTTTGATAAATGATAAAATTTGTGTACAACAAGTGTGTGTTTTAAAATACTTTATGATATATTATCAGTGTTAGATTTGCATTTCTGGTTTGTATAACTATATACTAGGAGTAGCGTGAAATTTTCATGGGTGAAAGGTGCGGGAGTACTGGCCTACCCCGGCTCTTTGGGAGAAAAGAGGAGGGGGGGGAAAGAGACACCGACCCTCCCCGCCTCTTTTCTTTCTGGTTCTTTTTGTATTAAATGTATTCATTTATTTTACATCCCAACCACAGTTTCCCCTCCCTTCTCTCCTTCTATTCCCTCCCCCCACCTCCCCTCCATTCCCCTATCCACTCCTCCTCTATTTCTGTTCACAGAGGGGCAGGCCTCCAATGGGTGTCAACAAGACATGGCATACATCAAGCTGAGATAGGACTAGCCTCCTCCCCTTGTATTAAGACTGGACAAGGCAACCCAGTATGAGGAATAGGTCCCCAAATCCAGTTAAATCATTAGGGACAGGTTCTGGTCCCACTGCTAGGAGTCTTACAAGTAAACCAAGCTACACAATTGTCACACATATGTAGAGAGCCTAGGTCAGTTCCATGCCCCCTGATTGTTGGTCCAGACTCTGTGAGCTCCTATTAGTCCAGGTTACTTGTTTCTGTGGGTTCCCTTGTGATAACCTTGACCCCCCCCCATGTAGAATTCTTCCTCCCTCTCCTTAACAGGATTCCCTGAGCTTGGCTCAGTGCTTGGCTGTGGGTCTCTGCATCTGTTTTCATCAGTTACTGGATCAAGGCTCTCTCATGACAATTGGGGTAGTCGATAATCTGATTACAGGAGATGGTCACTTCAGGATGCCTGTCCACTATTTCTAGGGTCATCCTTGTAGATTCCTGGGAGTTTCCCTTGCTTCAAGTTTCTACCTGACCGCTAAATACCCCCTATATCAAGACATCTCTTTCGGTACTCTACCACTCTATCCATCCCTCAACCTCATCCCCCATGTTCCCATCCCACCATCCCAGAAGTTTACCCAGGAGATCTCTTCCATTTCCCCTTCCCAGGGAAATCCATGCATCCCCCTTGGGTCCTTCTTATTACCTAGCCTCTCTGGGTCTGTGAGCCATGGCATGATATCCTTTCCTTAACAGCTAATATCCACTTACAACACCATGCTTGCCTTTCTGGGTCTGGGTTACCTCACTCAGGATGATTTTTGAAAAAATCCATTTGCCTGCAAATTTCCGGAAAGGCACCAATGATAAGAAAAGGTTAAGAAGTCTCAATCTAGTATAAAATACTAGATCTTGTTCTGGCATGCCAACTGTCAGTTTTCTCTACATTTATGTATATCTGGTGCCAGGTAAATATTGATAGATTATATAAAAGTTACATCTGACACCTACCTACACAATAGTTAACATTGTTAAATCATTTAGAGCATTTTAAGCAGATAGAAAAGATACCAAAGGGCCAGAGAGAGGACTGTGTATGTAAAGGCACCTGCTATCAAGTCTGAGTTTGATCTCTGGAACCCTTACAGTAGAAGGAGAGAATGATTAGTTCTCTGATGTATACATGTGCATATGCACACACGCACGTGCGTGCGCACACACACACAATAAATAAATAAATGTTTTTAAAAGACACCAAAATGACACACAGCACTACTAGCAATTTCTATTTTAACAGAGAGCAAATATTTAACTAAATTTGGCTTAGAAATTTGGTTTCCAATACCTTTCATCCCAGCACTTGGTAGGCAGAGAGGCAAGTAAATTTCTGAGTATGAGGCTAGCCTAGTCTACATAGAGAGTTCCAGGTCAGCCTGGGCTACATAGTGAGACTTTGTCAAAAAACAAAACAAAATAATACCACATACACACACACTCAAAATGAATGAATGAATTGATAAATTAAATAAATAAATAAACAATTCCTGCCAAATTTTGATTAGGAATTTTTAACAGAAAGAAGATAAAAACAAAAAAGAAAAAGAAGATAAAAAACATCACAGAGAGCAATTAAATCCCATTTCTCTGCCCCTAAGAAATGTATATGACTTGCTTTTTCCTATCTCTCTCCAGAGACCTCCTGCACATGGAAGACATTGACTCCTAAAGATTGTTACTTCCAGATTCCTTTGACTTCTGTCTTTCAGACTGGCTCTAACTGTAGGAAGCCTGGCAGAAGACCAAAGGATAGATGAGAGAGCCCTGTTGCCTTGTTAACAGTAAGATAGCCAGACAAATTATAGGGTGCCTGGATAAATTTGAATTTCAGATAAATACTAAATGATGTTTCAAGTTTAAGTTTATTAGATACATTTATATTTAAAATTCATTCATTGTTTATCTGAAAATTGTATTTTCAGCATGTCTTGGATGCTGTGATTGTATTTGTTTATCTGTCTTTTTTCTTTTAAAGACAGGTTCTCATATAGCCTACATTAGACACTGTAAAGTAAAATCTAATCTTAAGCCCCTCATCTTCCCATCTCTTCTCTGGAGTGCTATGATTACAGGTGAATACCCCATTCCTAGCTGGTATGTAAATTTTATATGATGATTTGGTTTCATATCTATCTATCTATCTATCTATCTATCTATCTGTCTATCTATTTTTGGTTTCTCTGGGCCTGGATCTCACTTCGTAGACCAGGTTGGCCTCGAACTCACAGAGATCTGCCTGCCTCTGCCTCCTGAGTGGTGGGATTAAAGCCACTACTGCCTGGCTATTTATTTATTTTTCAGATATGGTCTTACTATGTAGGCCTGGTTAGCCTGAAATACACTATGTAGCACTCTGAAAACTTGCATCAATCCTACTGCTTCTGCCTCTCAAGTGCTAGGTTTACAGTCTTATTTATTATGTAGTGTAGTGATATCTTGTTTATACTCTAACAAATAAAGCTTGCCTGATTATCAGAGGGCAGAGCTAGCCACTAATTAACCATAGAGGTCTGGAGTTCTGTACAGAGAGACAGGAAGTGATGTGGCTTGGCGGAGAGAGAAAGTGATAAGGCGGGAGGAGACACGAACTCAAGCTCTTTTCAGCTGGGAAGTTGAGTAGGTAAGGTAGCTATGGGTTTTGCTCCTTTGTCTTTTTGAAATCTCAGCATTTTCCCCTATATCTGACTCCAGGCTTTTATTATTAAGACCTATTAGAACTCGGGTTGCAATATAGCCACCTGGGAGCTTGCTTGTATTAATCCTACTGCTTCTGCCTCTCAGGTGCTGGTTTTACCACCATGCCCAGTTAGTTTCATGTTCTTTTAATTTTAATTTATGTATGTGGGTGTTTGACCTACTTGTATGTCTGTGATCACATGAATGCCTGGTGCCCAAGGAGGCCAGAAGAGCACATTAGATCCTTTGGAACTAGAGTTACAGATGGTTATAAGCCACCATGTGTGTCCTAGGAATCAAACCTAGGTGGTCTGGAAGAGTCCAGTGCTCTTGAATTCTGAACCATCTCTCCAGATCCTAGTTTCATGTTCATAAGTTGCCCCTCAATCTATTTTTCAGTCATTATTGACCTCTTTTGGGACAGTCAATCACAGGTGAGGCTTGGCTGTGGGATGACCATGATTCTCTGGGACTATTAGCAACTGTTCTATAGGCATGTCCACATGGCAGATGCTTCTGAGCCTTCCAGTGGGAAATTGCCTTTGAACCCAAGTTCCATCCTAGGGCCCAGTGCCTAGAGACTTTACTTAATGTTTATCTTAAGTTTATCCCTCTGAGCATCATACTTTACCTCCTGCCAAATCTTACCTATTTGGGGACAGTTTCTTGGCTGTCAGGGCATTACAAAGCAAGGTTACAGATGAATGCCTGGAAAGGCACTAATGATGGTGAAATAGGTTGCTTCCTAGGATCATTTGTATTTTAAACAGTAATCCTAAAGACCATTCTGATAATACAGGTAAATGCAACTTACCTCCTTCCAGAGAAGTTTTTGTCTTCTTTGATTCATTTTCCCATGAGCTTATATTATTTTTCACCATCCAGAAGAATTCATTAGAGATGGAGATATTTTAAACAAGTCTGGATCGAGCTATTTTCCCAGCCTCTTCTGACACTGCCCCAAAGCATCAGAACTGTTTCTAGCTATCCCCTAGTGCCATCTGCTGACAAAGTAGCAGGCATCTGCAAGTATTTCACAGTGTAGTTTACAAGCATTTGCTTCTTCCTTAAAGAGGAAAGAAGCCATACATTTCCTTGGTTAAGTTAGGTCAGATTTATTTTGCATTTGTCTTGTTTTGCTGTTTCACCGAAGAATTCTTCTGCTTCCATATACCTGTCAACCTTTCAAAAACTGTAGGCCAGGCTGGTGTGATTATACAAGCCAGCAAATCTCAACACTGGGGAGTCAGGAGGATCAGGAGCTCAAGACCAGCTTGGGCTATATGAGACCTTGTCTCAAACAAACAAACACAAACAACACACACACATAAGAAAACCCAAAAGGACCTGGAACAATATCTCTGTTGTTACTGTCAAGAGTGCTTACTGTTCTTCAAAAGGATCTGAGTTTTATTCCTAAGACCCACATTGGATGGCTATAACTGCTTATAATTCCGTTCCATGGGATTTGATGCCTCCAAGGGCACCAAACTCAAGTGTTGTTTCTTTGTCTCTGTTTCTCTCTTCCTCTCCCTCTTTTACATACAAAATTAAAAATGAAAAAGTTCGAATCATTAAAAATAAAGCAGCAAAGGAAACAAACAAACAAAAAACTTGCTACCAAGCCTGATAACCTGAGTTCTATCCCATGAACCCACGTGGTGGAAGGAAGAAAACTACCTTCCATAAATTGTTCTCTGACTTCTATACACACACACACTGTGGCATGAGTGTGCCCTTACACATAATGTGCACACTAAAACAAATACATTTATAAAAAAAGTAATGTAATTTTAGATTAGCTAAGATGGTATTGCTTGTTGGGTGAACTCTATCTCAAGGGAATATAGGCCTGAGCTAGCACGTAAGGCTTCATATGATGTCAGTTTCCCTGATGTAAGGGTCACATTTCAATTTTGATAAGATAGAAGGGAGAAGTACACATGCCTGGGTGGGAGACAATTTTGGGGAGGAGAAGGGAAATTTTGTGTTCTTCAACCTGTGTCAAAACTGATTTCTTTCTAGTTGACTCACAGTGCCATCTAGTGTCTCGAACACCAGGCAAACACTTAAACTCCAAAACAGGATTCAGTTAGTGGTACTGTCCTGTAATTGTAACTCAGGAGGAGGATGTAGAAGAATCAGAAGGTCAAGATTATTCTCTGCTACATATTGAGCTGAGGTCAACCTGGTTTATATAAAACCTTGTACAAACAGGCAAACAAACAAATCCTGAGAACATAACTATGTACCTAATGGTGCTGTACATGCCTAAAATCCTGGCTCAGAGAAGGCAGAGAAACTGGGACTTTTTAGTAATCTGCTCTAGATGAATAGATAAACTCTAAATTTAGTGAGAAACCTTGTCTCAAAGTATAAGATGGCAAGGTATTGAGGGAGACACTGATATTGACTTCTAGTTTATACACACAAACACACATTTATCAGCATACACTCACACTCACACACACACACATACACACACACACACACACACACACACACACACACACACACACACACACACATGCCCCTCACATGAATCAGTTTCTGGAGATCAAGGATTTGGTGGCATATGCCTCTAATACCAGCCCTTGGGGATTTAGAGCTTAGATACTGAGTTCAAGACTCAAATCTAGCCTGGTCTACATGATATTCTGTCTCAAAAAAGTAAATTTCTGTTTTAAAATAAAAAGATTGTGATAAATAGTTACAACAGTTGTTAGAGATAAATATGGTATTGTTTAGAAATCCCACCTACTGCTGTCCGGTCCATGACACACAACACCAAAGAAGATGTAGAGAGAAGTAATTGAGCAATTGGAGTTTTTCATTCCTCCTGACTTTTACCACCCAAAATACAAAATGCAGATTCAATTTCTTCCTTTGCAAACTAAAGGGGTAGGGAAGCTTGCCAGAAAATTTACTGTAGAAGTATTTCTTAAATTAGTAAGTTATTAGGGGGCTTGGAAGATGGCTCAGTCAGTGATTTCAATGCAAAGGAGAATTTGGATCTTCAGCACCCATGTAAATCCTGGGCAGGGACAGTGGCCCACTTGTTATCCTAGCACTCAGATTCCTGGGTCAAGCTGACTAGCTGCATAAGCTGAGTAGGTGAGCTCTAGGCTCAAGAGAGACCCTGTTTCAATAAATAAAGTAGAGCATAATCAAGACAAAGGCCTGATGTCAAACTCTGGCCTCCACATGCACTCTTACACATAGGCACACACACATCTGTTCATGCATACGGGTCTCATACACATGAAAATCAGGCTGGTCTCCAACTTTTGTTGATACTCTTGTCTCTAAGTATTGAGGTTAGAAGAGTGCCACTGTACTTTGTGTTGTTGTTATTATTGTATCTGAATATTGAGGTTAGAAGAGTATGCTACTGTACTTTGTATTGTTGTTATTATTGTATCTGAAGAATGTAACCACACTTCCTACCAATGACATGGTCTTTCATGGAACCTATCCCCTCACAAAAGTAAAACAATTTCCAACCGAATTAGGACACTAATTTGCATCTATTTTCGGGTATTCCCTCTTAGATTGCTTCTTTGCCAAGTTACTTTTTAATCACCTTCAAAATTGGATAAATTGAGTACATTGCTAGGAAACTTGTCAATGGAATAAATATTCATGCAAAGACATATGTTGAAACCTCAGTTTCAGGACTCTATTTCACATATGTAATTAAAATGGATGATAGCAGCTTGAATTCTCACTGGGTAGAGTCTCTGCAGGCCAATCTCTTTTATGGATCGCATTTAATTTTTTATTAATTACACATTCCATCTAATTATGACTCCAACTTCATGGTTCTCCTATCCTGTGTGCTCTGGATTTAAAGTCAGACCTGATAGTGACTGTACTCTATGTTCATGCTACTTACATTTTCTGAGACAAAGACTCTATACTAGGCTGGATTTGAAGTCCCCACGTAGCCAAGAATGACCTTGAATTTCTGATCCTCTTGCCTCTACAAATATGAAATGTCATGCCATGTTTGTGAGGTATCTAGGACCTCATACATCCAAAGTAGGCAAGCATTCTACCAACTGTGCTATGTCTCTAGTCCCTATGTTATTCTTTGCTATAGAAAACTGGGTTTTTCTCTCAGTTTGAACTCTTGGGGGAGGGCTATTCTTTGCTATAGAAAACTGGGTTTTTCTCTCAGTTTGAACTCTTGGGGGAGGGCGTAGGCCTCGCCCTGAAAGAAATGACAGACCCTGGAGATCCACCATGGAGGGCGTCACCCTCCCTGGGGAACAGAGTGGGGATTGGGTGGGGAGACTAGAGGGTGGGTGGGGGTGGGGAAGGAGGGGATGGAGAGGAAGCTGGGATTGACATAGGAAGCAAGCTTGTTTCTAATTTAAATTAAAAATCTTTTAAAAAACAAAATTGGGTTTGTATCTTGAAATTCATCTTATCTGGGAAACTCTTTAAAAAACTGTATTGTAGCCGGGGGTAGAGGGTGGGGCTGGGGGTGGGAAGTGGGGTGGTGGTGAATTATTTTAATCCCTGCAGAGACAGAGGCAGACCTCTGTGAGTTCAGGGCCAACCTTGTCTTCAGAGCAAGTTCCAGGACAGCCAAGGCTACATAGAAAAACCGTCTCAAAAAAACAAAAACAAAAAATCCTAAAGTAAATAAATGTATTGTATTGTGTGTGTGTGTGTGTGTGTGTGTGTGTGTGTGTGTGTGTGTGTGTGTGTTTGAATGCCATAGTGCACTTGTTCTTTCCTTCCACTGTGTTGATCCTGGGATAGAAATCAGATTATCAGGCTTAGCAGCAAGTGGCTTTACCACTGAGACATTTCACTGGCCCTTGTCTCTGGGACTCTTTCCTGCAAATGTTGACACCATTAATGGGAGTCTGCAGCTCCAATGACTTGTCTCTCACCAGGCCATCCTACCTGAGTTTGAGGGCCAAAGATGTGGGAAATACAGACGCTTCTCTATGCTTTACAGATAACAGCCCAAATGATGCAGCTTATAAAGACAGATGCTCCTGCAGCTCCACAACACTTAATCTCCATGTGCTGATGCTGGAAATGGATGTGGATTTTACTTTTTCTGTCATGTCTTCCCACTAAGGAGTCAATGTCAGAATCTCTGAAGCTTAAAAACACTGATTTCACAGTAATTGAACGCCTTTAAAATTGTCAATACCATGTGACACAGTGACACAGAAGGTGGCTGTAAGAGGTATTCTAGCCGAAAGTAGCGCAGACAAAAACAGAGAGGAACATGGCCATACACCCAGCATATAGATACCACATGGGATAGGTAGATAGATGAAAGCTCTTATATGTTCAAACGGACTGGGATGTGAGATTTTTAAAATATCAAATTGTGTAGCATGATTTTCAGGGTTTGGAATCTTTATTTAGTATTGAGACAGTATTCCCAGCTGGCCTTGAAATTATTATATAGCAGTTGGCCTTGAACTCTTGACCCTGTTACCTTTACCTTCCCAGTGTCAGGGTTAAAAGTGTGTGCCACT
Source organism: Mesocricetus auratus (assembly GCF_017639785.1). Taxonomy (NCBI): domain Eukaryota; kingdom Metazoa; phylum Chordata; class Mammalia; order Rodentia; family Cricetidae; genus Mesocricetus; species Mesocricetus auratus. The sequence continues at coordinate 19,851,920 of NW_024429188.1, read as the reverse complement.
GTGCTGTGCTCCTGCAGTGCTGGGGATCAAACCAAGAGCGTTGTGAATGGTAGGCATACACTGAGCTACATGCCCAGCCTGAGTTTGTAAATCTTTTTCATTTAAAAAAATTAATTTTTATTTATGCATATGAGTCTGAGTAGATATATGGCACATGTGCAAGTGAGAGAGTGGGGGAGGGAGGGAGGAAGGAGAGAGAGAGAGAGAGAGAGAGAGAGAGAGAGAGAGAGAGAGAGAGAGAGAGAGAGAGAGAGAGAGAGAGAGAGAGAGCATGCAAAGATGCCAGAAGAGGGCTTCAGAATCTCTGGAGCTAAAGTTACAAGCAGTTGAGCACCAAGCATTGTGGGTTCTGGGAACTAAACTTGGGTTTTCAAGAAAAGCAGAAAGTATTCTTAACCACTGAGCCATCTTTCTAGCCCCAGCTTCTGAATCTTGATGCCCTTAATTTCCTGGTTGTTGAAGCTGTAACATGACTTTTAATCTGCAGCCAGATGAACATTAGGCCAAATGTCATTTATCTTCAGTGCTTCTGTGGCTGATTCTGATTTCTTTGTTGGTGTTTAGCTTCCTCTAAAATGGAAATAAAATGAACTTTTTACACAGTGGTTCCCAATCTGTGACTTGCAACTCCTTGGGGGAGGGTGAATGACCCTTTCACAGGAGTAGTCTAAGATCATCAGAAAACACAGATATTTACATTACAATTCATAACATTTGCAAAATTATAGTTATAAAGTAGCAACTAAAATATTACCGCTGGAAGTCACCACAACATGAGGAACTATTTTAAAGGGCTGCAGAATTAGTAAGGATGAGAACCTCTACTTTAAAGACAACCAATTGCTCAAAGTCAGAGACTTGATGTGAAGCTGGGGGAGGAGGTAGGGTTTTGAAGATGACTACACCCTTCTATGTTACCAGGCTTGACCTAAAGATGAAACACATGTTTGTTATGTAACTCACTATGCAGTAAAAAATTCAAGGCAATAGAAAGGGGCAGGTTGTGAGATACAGTGAAAAAATATTTTCCTCAAATGATTACTGTAGGCTACACCTAGTAATTACAATTAAAATTCATTAGTGACTGCAAGAGCAACAGAGTTTATCATTGAGCTGAAGTGTACCTTTACATTCTGTATAATGAAAAGGTCTGTTTTACAAATTAATTACTATGCAGACAAGATTATTGAGTGGAGAGATTGTTTCCAGTCCTTTCAGAGGCAACCATTTACAAACAACATGTAAACACTTGATAAGTATAAGCACTCAGTATACTGGTAGAATCTTATCTGTTTGCTAAAACAGGTTCCACAGACTTTTTCAGCTAACTTCAAGATGCTGTGTTCTCTTAAAAGCACTAATATTGGCATTAGATAAAAATATTTTAGAGCTATCTCAGCAGTTAAAGAGCATTGTTTTCTAGTCCAAAGGACAAAATCCCAGCACTCACATGGCAGCTTACAACCATGTTGCTCTAGTCACAGGAGATGTGATGTCCTCTTCTGGCCTCCTCAAATGCTAGGCATGTACATGGTACATAGACATAGATTCAGGAAAAAAACACTGATGCACTTAAAAAAGACCAAATTAGTATAAGAATATTCCTCTTATTATATTAGCAAATATGTTATCACCTTACTGAGGCTGATCATCTATGATAATAGAATAATAAGAGCCATAGAGGAGACTGACAGAGAGAGAGAGAGACAGAGAGAGAGAGAGAGAGAGAGAGAGAGAGAGACAGAGAGAGAGAGAGAGAGAGAGAGAGCTAATAGAGAATTGATTACTTGGGCCTTTGAAACCTCAAAGCCAGTGATATACCTCCTCTAATAAGGCCACAACTCTTAATCCTTCTCAAACAGTTTCACCAATTGGGGACTGTGGTGGTTTGAAAGAAAATGGTCCTCAAAGGGAGTGACACTATTAGGAGGTGTGGCCCTATTAGAGGAAGGCTTTGAGGTCTCTCTGTTCAAGAATCCCTCAGTGTGAAAGTCAGTTGACTTCCTGTTGCTTTTGAGTCAAGATTTAGGACTCTGAGCTCCAGCACCACATCTGCCTGTATGCCACCATGATCCCTGCCATGATGATAGTGGGTTGAACCTTTGAAACTCTGTAAGTGGGACACCCCAATTAAATGTTTTCATTTATAAGAGTTGCTGCGGTCATGGTGTCTCTTCACAGCAATAGAAACCCTAAAACAGGGACCAAGCAATCAAATATATGAAACTACCCCACATGATGATCTGAGTTTAATTCCCAGACCCACGATTTTTGTATGCTGTTTTTTAAAGCTGAGCATGACAGTGTGTATCTGTAGTCTCAGCACTTTCAAGATGGAGGTAAGAGGATCCCTGGGGCTTGTTAGTCAGCTAACCTAGTCAAATCTTCAGGCTTCATGTTTAATGAGAGACGCTGTCTCAAAAAAATAATATGAGCAATAGACAAAGACTCCTGATGTTGACTTCTGGCTTTATATGTGCACACACACATTTGCATGCCTACCTGCATACATATATGCACACATAAACATGTATACCCATACTCAACCCCCCACAAAAGTTTGGATTGAGTTTATCGGAGTTTGTAGGGGGAAAACTTGCTCTTTTCTCTGCACCTCTCAAATTTCTTCATCTTCAAACTACTGACTGAAAATGCTTTTTGAAACATGTCATTTCACTCTTTTTCAGATTTTTTTTCTTGTTTTTGTTTTTAGAAACACTCTTATTTACATATCCATGCCCGCCCATCCTCCCATGCTTCCCTCCGACCCCCCAACCCACCCAACACCCACTCCCCAGGGATAGTGAGACCCTTCATGGGGGATCATTGTCGCATCTGCTGCTGTGTCTGAGAACGTGCGGAGGGTGTCGGGGATTGACAACACAAAGACTTGTTCAACGATGTAAAGAAAACTTTAAGCAGGCCCCAAAAAGGTTCAAGAAAACTTCCTAAGAAAGGCTCCCTCCAGAGAAGCTTCTGCTCTCTCCTCTACCCTGGCTGGTTCTGCTCTGACACCAAAAACTGATCTGGGCGTGGCAGAAGAGGCGGTTAGTCTTTGGACAAGGTCAAGGTCAGGGTGGTTTCTGTGGGCAGGCCTTTTCCAGGAACTTATTGCCCCGGGCATTGTATTGTTTTTAGTAAACATGTTTTTAGTAAACATTGTCTTACAGCTGCCTACTCCCAGGCAGAAGGGGAAGTGGGTCTCTGCTCAAGGTCTGGTGTTCCCACAGATCATCAAAGTCCATCACATCATTTGTGGGAGGCCCCAGGCCCTCCTTTCCATATCTGGGCTGCAATAGTATCCCTCCATAGGGAATGGGCTCCCAAAGTCCATTTGCGACCTAGGAATAAACCCTGGCTCCAATTTTAGGGGTTCCATAGACTGCCCTGGCTCCTAGCTGGCACCCATATTCAGAGGGCTTAGTTTGGCCCAATGCTGGTTCCCCCGCTTTATGACTAGGGTCTGCATGCTCTCTCGTTAGGTCAAGTCAACTGTTTCTGCAGGTATCTCCAGTTATGTCTTGGTTCATTTGGTCATCTCTCCTCCATCTCTGCAACTGGATTCTGGAAGTATGGGCTCAGTGCTCAGCTGTGTGTGTTTGTTTCTGCTTCCATCAGCTACTTGGTCAAGGCTCTAGGGATGGTAGCAAAGGTAGTTATCAATCTCATTATAGGGGAAATGCATCAAAGGCAGCCTCTTCAACACTGCCTAGATTCTTAGTTGGGGTTATCCCTGAGGATCCCCTACCATTTCTTCTGTGCCAGACCTCTCTCCAAACCTGTACTGGCTCCCTTTATCAAGGCATCTTTCTTGCTCTCTTCTATTCCTCCCCTGTCTCAGTTCTCTTGTTATACTCCCCTAATGATGAAGGTCAATGCAATAGGGCATACAATATATTTATTTACCAGAGAAAGAAAGAAAGAAAGAAAGAAAGAAAGAAAGAAAGAAAGAAAGAAAGAGAATTACATAAGCTGGGAATCAGAAGCATGGCAGGCTTCCATAAGAGAGCGTCCTTTTTCTTTCGCTTCCTTTTATCTTCACCTGTGCTAATTTCCTTATCTCCGCCCTTATGGGCATGAAGAGTTTTGTGGGCTCACCCCCTACAATTCCCCTTTTAGTCTAAATAGAAGATTTCAATTTGATACAAAACTCAAACATATACAACATATATACATAGAAGGTGATAAGCAAGTTATAATCTACATATTTCCTAAAGTAAACATATCTATCCCATCTAAATCCTAAACATATCTGAAAGGGGTACCCAAGTCTGAACACCTCCTTCCAATCCCAACCCTAAAATAATTGAAAACTAATATTAACAGGTGTAAACTATCCTGTGATATCAGCAGTAGAGAAATGGGTCATGGAATTCTCAAATTTACTTCCTGCTGAAATGGGACTATGACAATCTCATGGGGACCTGTGGAAAGAAAATGTTAATATAACAAGAGTCTTAGGTAGGTTAATTAGCCTCTGATTGGCAGGAGATGCTTGACTGAAGTTCTTGACTGGAGTCTAATTTTAATTGAAGATCTTATCTGAAGACATGAAACGAGTGTAGAAGATGCACTGTATCAGTTCCTTGTTCTGGAGTTGCATTGAGTGATGTAGTCCCAATCCGGTTTCAGGATGGTGCTTGTCCAGTGAGGTCGATGATATGGGATCTCATTTTCTTTTCAAAGTGTTTGAAGACTGCCGTCAAGAGATTCCTTGTTCTCTGGAAAACTCAAACATTAATGTTTTATATGTATGCATAGTGGGAAAGACAACCCTAAGGAAGATAGTAAACATGAAGGAGATTAGGCTTTCAGAAAAGGAACCGAATATATACAGATGACAGTCCCTAATTTTGTTTTCTTCTGTCTTATATCAATGGCTCTTTGATATAATACAGAAATTCTGAATTGTATTTTAATAATATGCTTGGGTTTAAAGTAGGAAGCCAATCCAACTCTAAAGCCAGCTTCAATTAAATGAATTGGGACTAAAGCATATTAAGAAGCAAAAAGAAATGGAAATTATAATAACAAGATAGAGAGATTCAGACATTGGTACCACACGTTGTATTATTGCATGTTTGATGGTCCTCTGGGTAGCTATCCTTTCTTCAGATATCCCTATGTCCAGTATTTTTTTGCTGTTTAGAGCTGAGTTTTCTTGTAAAGACAAAACACTTCCCTTTCCTTTTATGAGGTCTCCTTACATATAGTAGCATATAGTAAAATATGACCTTGTAGATGAGCTGTCATCTTTCTTCCTCTTTCTTCCTCCTGAGGTTTCTTCTGTTCAGATTGAATCTTGATTAATTTTGATGGAATCCAAAGTTTTTCTTCTCCTGTGGAAACAAAAACAAAACATCTTCCCCAGTGTAACACATACCCTGGCACTCCAGACTGAGGTCATAACATCCTTGAAATACACCGTTGGTTCAGCGCAGAAGTTTTCTCTGTAGTCCAGTGTCTTTCTGCAGTTGTTTGTCCTTTCTCATTAGCTTAAGAAAATTCAACATTAATAAAGCATTATATAACCTGTATATGGGGGTCTTTGTTCCCCCTGGCTGTTTATGAAGCATTTCTTTCAAGGTTCGGTTAGATCTTGCAACTACTGCTTGTCCTGTAGGATTGTAAGGTATTCCAGTTACATGTTTTATATTATAATATTTGAAAAACTGTTCCAATTTGCTGGAGACATAAGCTGGAGGATTGTCAGTTTTTATTTGTACAGGTATACCCTTAACAACCATCAACTCTAAGAGATGTGTAATAACAGAATCAGCTATTCCAGAGCTGAGGGCAGTAGCCCATTGGAAGCCTAAGAATGTGTCTATAGTATGGTGTACATATTTCAAACTGCCAAATTCTGGGAAGTGAAACACATCCATTTGCCAAAGTTCATTTCTGATTTATACCCTGCCTTACTGATTTGTTTGCATCCGTGTAGAATGTGAGAACTCCAGAAATAGGCATTTTTCTTACAATATGCGGAAGAATCCAAATTGTTTTCTTTATGAATTTGATTCTCTCTGTTTTGGGATGATTGTTACTGATCGTTCCCAAAAAGTCACTGCAAACTATTTGCCAATACTCATTATCCTTCCATAAGGAGGAAATTTCCTCATTAGTTAAAGGTACAATAATTTCTGCTGGGTCCCTTCCATCAGTTGATGAAGTCTTAACTTACCATTTAATATCAAATCGGAGATCTTTTCTATATATGTTTTCAATTTTTTACTCTGTTTGTGTGGCAGAAATACCCAGTCTAGTCTGATGTCTTCCCTCTGCATTAATATTCCTGAAGGGCATTCTCTAAATGGCAAAATAAGCAGAATGCAGTCCAGTTTTGGATCTACACGGTTCACATGTGCTTCTAATGTTTTCTTTTCTACCCATTCTAATTTCTTTTCAGCCTCAGCTGATAGTACTCATGGAATATTTAGGTCCTTATCTCCTTTTAAGGCTATTTACAGATGTTTTAAATCATGCCCTTCTACTCCAATAATTGTAATTGAGAGATTTCTCCGAGTAATTTTTGAAGATCATTAAGAGTCTGGTAACGATCTCTTCTGATCTGTACTTTCTGCAGTCTAATTTTCTGTGAGTCTATTTTATAACCTAAATAATTAATAGAATGTCCTTTTTGTGTTTTTTTCTTGGGCAATTTGTAATCCCCAGCGAGGTAAAGTTTCCTTTACTGCTTCAAACATCTTTTCCAAAGTATCTTTATTTGAATCAGACAGTAATATGTTGTCAATATAATGATATATTAATGATTGTTGAAATTGTTTACGAATTATTTCCAGAGGTTTATGCACAAAATACTGACACAAAGTCGGGCTATTTAACATACCTTGTGGCAACACCCTCCACTGGAATCTTCGTACTGGTTGAAAATTGTTATAGGGAGGCACAGTGAAGGCGAACTTTTCTCTGTCTTTTTCTTGTAATGGTATGGTGAAGAAGCAATCTTTTAAATCTATTACTGTAATTGGCCAATCCTTAGGTATTAGAGAAGGTAGTGGCATCCCAGGTTGTAGAGAGCCTATAAGACTGAATTACCTTGTTAATGTCTCTGAGATCAGTACCCATTCTCCAATTCCCAGACTTTTTCTTGATAACAAAAACAGATGAATTCCATGTACTAGTTGATTCTTCAATATGTTCAGCATCTAGCTGTTCCTGAACTAACTTCTCTAAATCCTCTAACTTCTCAGAGTTCATAGGCCATTGACCTACCCAGACAGGGTCATCTGTTAGCCATTTTAAGGGTAGAGCTTTTGGTTGCTCTGTAGGTTTGGCATTAGCATCCTGTTTCTGTACAGCCTGTATGTTTGGTATCTGTTTTTTGTAATGCCGTACAACATTTTCTACTATCAAGAGCTTGTCTATGATTCATATCTGATACAGGAGGAATGTTAATTTGGGTATTCCATTGCTGTAATAAATCACGACCCCAGAGATTCATAGCAATATCTGTGACATATGGCCTCAAACTTCCTCTCTGCCCTTCTGGACCAATACATTCTATACATCTGGCACTTTTTTTCACATGAGATAAGGTTCCAATTCCTAGAAATTGAACATTTACTTCTTTTAAGGGCCAACACAAAGGCCAGTTTTTCTGAGTTAGTATTGTTACATCTTCTTCACTGTCTAGGGCCCCATAAGATACTTTATTCATTGTTACAGGTAATTTGGGTCTGTGATCTTGTACAGAAGTTTGCCAGAATATATGTTTTTTTGTTTCCTCCAGTATCAACTAGATCCTCCTCAATAACTAATCTGTTATCCACAGTGCCATTAGTCTTTACAATAGGCTGTGGATTTTCTAATTGTCCTGAAGAGGCTGTTCTACACTGTCACTGGGAAAGACCCAATCACCTTTGATCTGGGGGCCTCTACAGGGAGGCCCCTGGACCTGTTTCCTGGCTGCAAAAGCTTACCTTGTCTGTCTGTGGTCGACCAGCATTCCTTGGTCCAGTGTCTTCCTTTACCACACGTCTTGCAGAGACCAGAAGGCTGAGACCTTCTGTTTGAAGTATTTCTGGTAGAAGCATTATTTCTAGGAATGCTTTGTCTATAGTTCCTACTCAAATGTCCTAGTCTACCACAATTAAAACATCTAGGGTTTTAATGTCTTTTGAAACTTCTGGAGATTGCTTCCCTTAACCCACGTCTGTATCTCCTCATGGCCATTTTTCATCTTGATTCCTCTTAAATCCTTTAGAAATGGCCTCTCCTACCCAGGTTCCTGTCTCTGGATTGTCATACTCAATATTAGTTGTATACAAAATCCATTCCTCCCAATGGTGCTGATCTGATCTTTAATGTCCACAGTATCTGTTTGTATTGTGGGTTTGCATTCTCATAAGGCAGAGATTCTGTAAGAAGTCACCTAATATTTGGATCAGTTATCTGTAATTCTATTGCTCTGGATAATCTTCGTAAGAATTCAGAAAATTTTTCTCTTGGACCCTGTATCACTTTAGAATGTGATTCAACTTTTTCTCCTGGTTCGTGAAACTTATTTAAAGCATTCAATTATGCTATTTTGCATAAATGAAATGTATGCTCATCATAGCCAGATTGTCTTGTGGGTCAGAAAATTCTTCCTCCCCAATAATCTTACTTTGGGAAGCTTCAAAACTGTCCTTCAAACCTTGAAGTTCGAGGGTCTTGGCTTCCTGTCTCCATAAAGCTTCCCACTGTATTTGGGAAGACTGGTCCAGCACTGCTGATATTAAATTATTCCAACCTGAGGGAGTGATTTTATTGTTTGCTGCCCAGGTGCTTAATAACTCTTTAGCATAGGTGCTGTGGACCCCATAAGCCACTATAGCTTGTTTAATTTCCTTCAATTCTTTCATGGGAATAGGTTCCCATTTATGCGTAGTGGATCCAGCTTGGTTCCTCCGTGATGCTGGCCTTTCTGTCATAGTTACTGGAAAGGCCACTTTAGGGAGGTCTCTTGGGCATCTAGTAGCTATGCTTCTTTCATTTCCTGGTAACCTAGCATCTAATGTTTCAGATGGTGAATCTTCTAAAGATTGAAATTTTGTGATCATGTCATCTCTAAGATCTTAGATTACCTGCATTAAAAAATTTCCAATTCCTTGGACTGTTCAGTTAAGTGTGATTCCAAACTTTTCATACCATCATCCCTAGAGACTCTAAAGGCATCTATTCTGCCTTCCAGAAAATGTATCTGGTCTGCTAGATAGCAATTGCCTTTAGACACAGATTGAATTGACCTTGTTAATTTGGAAAGTCAGTCCTGGCTAGACTCTATCTTAGCCATAAATGCAGTGGACATTGAATTAAATGTGTGTCGAAGATTGTTCTGATTAAATTCCAAATTATACGTTTTAGTAACTAAGTCCCCTTTTTCTTGAATTTTTTACTTGAATTTTTGAATCACTTGTACAACTTATCTATTATCTGTCTATTTGCCATGTTTCTTTCATGTGGTTACATGTATTAACACACTAATCATGAGCATGGTACACAAATACATATGAAAAATATCATAATTGTCCTTTACTGCATAGCCCATGATGTTGGTAACAAAATCTCTAAAGTCCTGCAGTGTTAAGTTACCTGCCATGTTAAAATTAGATGTTCTTACCACCAATTCGTAATTCCTGTATTGAAAAAAAATCACCTCTTGTTAGTTTTTGTCTATGAAATTAAAATACCTGTAGTTACAGCACCTGGCCAGGAGATGGCACAAGTGTACCGCCAAACACGGTTTCTTCCCAGAAAATTGATTGTTTCCAAAAGAACCTGTGAAAGCTTAGCTAAAAGATTTGGGGACAAAGAGGGCTTGGGGAAGTTGAGGGACACGTGTCTATAAATAGCCATGAAATCCTATGGGAAGAGGGGTGTGGGCAGCCACCGTGCTTGTAGCAGGGCTGCAACATGCACCATGCTCTGGGGCTTTGTGTCCGGGCTGCTGAGCACCCTGGGTTGGCTGAGCCCTGTTCTGACTTCTGTGCTGTCCTGCGGCACTGCTCCCAGCCCAAGGGAACTCTCCCCAGGCTTTGGCAGTTGCAGAGGAGCTCTCAGAGCTCGCAGTGCCTGTAGGAGCTGCTAAACCAGCGGGAGGGAGAAGCAGCAACCTCAGGTTTTGGGTTGCTAATGCCCGGGAGTGCGCACTCAGCTGGGTCGCTGGTGAGGGAGGGTAGAATGGCTTTCCAGCAGGGTGTGTGAGGTCCTGTTCTCACAGATGAGGCAGCTGCGTTCCAGGGAGAATGGAATTCGGGAGCAGTGGAAGCCCCGTGCTTGGGCTCTGGCGAGAGCAGGTGCAGACTTCTGAAGCAGGGAGGAGTAGAAAAGCAGGCATCCTTTGGGAGCCTGTAAGCTGGTGGCTGGAGGTGGGAGGTGGGCTGGAATGGCAGGAGTGAATTGTGCAGTTTCCTGTGGCAAAGGAAGCAGCTAGAATGCTGATAAGCACTCACCTGAGTTCCTGATGGCTGCTTAGCACAGTTTTGGCACACACCACCGAGGGCTGATGTTCTTTGGCTCAGCTGTGGCACGGTGGGCAACTTGGGCATGCAGGTGAGGATGGGGGGTTTGGCACTCACCTCGGGACCGCGCTAGCTGGCCACCGGCCACAGAGGCGTGGCATTCCAATAAATTCTGACAACAGATAATGATGAAGGTCAATGCAATAGGGTATACAATATATTTATTTACCAGAGAAAGAAAGAAAGAATTACACGAGCTGGGAATCAGAAGCATGACAGGCTTCCAAAAGAGAGCATCCTTTTTCTTTCGCTTCCTTTTATTTTCACCTGTGCTAATTTCCTTATCTCTGCCCTTATGGGCATGAAGAGTTTTGTGGTCTCACCCCTACACTCCCCACCTCCTCTTCTTCCCTTTCCATCTCCCTCCTCTCTCTATCCCCCCATGCTCACAATTTGCTGAGATGTTCTCGTCCCCATTCCCTTCTTCGGAGGACCATGAGTTTTTCTCTTAGGGTCCTCCTTGTTTCCTAGTTCTACTGGCAGTGTGGATTATAGGCTGGTAATCCTGTTCTCTATGCCTAAAAACCATATATGAGTGAGTACATACCATGTATGCCTTTTTTGTGACTGGGTTAACTTACTCAGGATGGTTTCTTTTAGTTCCATCCATTTGCCTGCAAAGTTCAAGATTCCATTGTTTTTTTCTGCTGAATAGTACTCCATTGTATAAATGTACCACATTTTCTCTATCTGCTCTTCAGTTGAGGGGCATCTAGGTTGCTTCCAGATTCGGGCTATTTAAAAAAAAACGCTGCTATGAACATAGTTGAACATATGTCCTGCATGAATGTACATTCTTTGTGTATATGCCCAGGAGAGGAATTACTGGATCTTGAGGTAGACTCATTCCCATTTTCCTAAGAAACCACCATACTGATTTCCAAAGTGGTCCTACAAGTTTGCACTCCCACCAGACATTCTCTCCAACATATATTGTCATTGGTGTTTTTAATTTTAGCCATTCTGGCCAGTGTAAGATTGTATCTCAGAGTTGTTTTGAGTTGCATTGCCCTGATGTCTAAGGATGTTGAACACTTTCTCAAGTGTCTCTCAGCCATTTTAGATTCCTCTATTGAGAATTCTCTATTTAGTTCTTCACCTCACTTTTATTGTACAACACAACATTTAGTAAAAGGTATAATAAAATGTTTCATGTAGAGTGAAATTTGTATCTAAAATTTGCTCTTAATAGTAAAGGTAACTTCTCATTTAGGGTAATTTATGACTTTGTAGAGGAGAGGTGTTATTTTAAACTGGACTGATGGATAGACATACCCAAGGACTCCCATTCTGGGTTGTGGTTAGGGCCCCTCAGAATTCCCAGAGGCAGAATAGAAGCAACTGTGCACCCCACTTTTTAATTGGATTGTTTGGCGTTTTGGTGACTAGTTTCTTGAGTTCATTGTATATTTTGGAAATCATCCCTCTCTCAGATGTGGGGTTGGTGAAGATCTTTTCCCATTCTGTCTGTTGTCATTTTGTCTGTTGACTGTGTCCTTTGCCTTACAGAAGCTTCTCAGTTTCAGGAGGTCCCATTTATTAATTGTTGATCTCAGTGTCTGTGCTACTGGTGTTATGTTCAGGAAGCTGTCTCCTGTACCAATTCGTTCAAGGGTACCACCCACTTTCTCTTCTAAGAGGTTCAGTGTGGCTGGATTTATGTTGAGGTCTTTGATCCATTTGCACTTAAGTTTTGTGCATGGTGATAGACATGGATCTATCCACATTCTTCTACATGCCAGCATCCAGTTATGCCAGCACCATTTGTTGAAGATACTTTTTTTCCCATTGTATAACTTTAGCTTCTTTGTCAAAAAATCATGTGTTTGTAGGTGTATGGGTGAATATCAGGGTTTTCAATTTGATTCCATTCATCTATCTGTCTATTTTTTTTGCCAATACCAAGCTGTCTTCAGGATTATGGCTCTATAATAGAGCTTGAAATCAGGATGGTGGTGCCTCCGGAAGTTCCTTTACTGTACAGGTTGTTGTGGCTATCCTGGGTTTTTTGTTTTTCCATATGAAGTTGAGTATAGTTCTTTCAAGATCTGTGAAGAATTGTGTTGGGATTTTGCTGGGGATTGCATTGAATCTGTAGATTGCTTTTAGCAAGATTGCCATTTTTACTATGTTTACCCTACCTATCCAAGAGCATGGGAGATCTTTCCATTTTCTGGTATCTTCTTTAATTTCTTTCTTTAAGGACTCAAATTTATTACTGTACAGGTCTTTCACTTGTTTGGTTAGCATTACTCCAAGATATTTTATGCTCTTTGTGGCTGTTATCAAGGGTGATGTTTCTCTGATTTCTTTCTCAGCCAATTTGTCATCTGTATATAGTATGCTACTGATTTTTTAAAGTTAATTTTGTATCCTGCCACTTAGCTGAAGGTATTTATCAGCTGTAGGAGTTCTCTGGTAGTTTTTTTGGGTCACTTATGTAAACTATCATATCATCTGCAAATAGTGAAAGTTTGACCTCTTCCTTTCCAGTTCATATCCACTTGATTTCCTTATGTTGTCTTATTGGTCTAGCTAGGACTTCAAGTACAATATTGAAGAGATATGGAGAGATGTTGGGGATTGCGAAGAACCTTGAACAAAATGGAGTCTGTCAGCCATTTCTTGGCCTTCTGTCTACGTGACTTCGGGCACACATGCCCTTGAGACGAAGGAAATAGCTAACCACAAAAGTTAAATTTACACAGGGCAGCTCACCTGCCTAGCCAGGGGGAAGTAACCCTTATAGAACAATTGCCTTAACAAAAGGTTAATGTGTTCCTTTGGATGCTTTTTACCCCTCCCTATTTCCTGCACCTGGCTTACGCTGATAAGCATTTGTGGAATGCAACTGATGGAAAATTACAGCTTCCTCTTTACCTTATTTGGTGTATATTTGAGTTGAGACTTGATTGACATGCTTGTACTGCCCCCTGAGTTGCTCTACCTATAAAAGTTATTTCACCCCCAAGAATAAACGCTCTTGATCAGCATAAGTTGTCTTGAGCCTGTTTCCCTTAACCTCTTGAAGTTTGCTTTTAAGATCGGATCTGCTCGTGAAGACCCACCAAATTAGTAGTGACCCTCATCACTTCATCCCCGCGGGTCGGGGGTCCCCTCCGGGGGTCGCAGAGAGAGTGGACAGCCTTGTCTTGTTCCTGATTTTAGAGTAATGGCATTGAGTTTCTCTCCATTTGGTTTCATGTTGGCTGCTAGTTTGCTATATATTGCTTTTATCATGTTTAAGTATGATCCTCTTATTCTTGATCTCTCCAAGACCTTTATCATAAAGGGGTGTTGGATTTTGTCAAAGGCTTTTTCAGCATCTAGTGAGATGATCATGTGGTTTTCCTTTTTCAGTTTGTTTATATGGTGGATTACGTTGATGGATTTTTTTGTCATTTAACTCTTTTGTAATACATCCTGTCACTCAGAAATTCTTCACTTTCTTTGTTTCACTGTGTGAATTCTTCACCCCCACCTATTTCAGTATGTGCATTTGCTTCTCAGCATTAAGTTGGGTCTGGGTAGAAAGGTTCATCTAAAACTTGGAAATTTGATTCCAGGAATGCACCCCCTGTTTATGTTGTGCTGGGGATTGAAACCACCAGTCTCATTTGTGCTAGGCAAGCACTCTATCAACTGATCTACATACCCAACTCTCATCTCTTCTGTTAAACTGAGAGTAGTTTAAAGTAAAATATTGGTATTTAACAGCTAAAGTCATAGATATCTAAAGTCAGCAATATTATTCTAATGAATAAGACTGATCTCTCCTGTAAATACAATGCTATTATCACATGTAATACTCAATAACTCTTTACAATCATCTCCTATTCATGCTACATTCAAATTCTTTGATAGTCTCAAAAATGCTCTTTAAAAACATTTTTCTTATTTTAACAGGCTCTAATAAGGCCTATAGTTTACAGTTTTATTTGAGACAGAATCTCACTATGTATCCCTATCTGGCCTGGAACTTCCTATATAAACCAGGCTGGCCTCAAATTCACAAAGATCCATTTTCCTCTGCCTCTTGACTGCTGTGACTATAGGCATGTGCTACCACACCTGGATATACATTGTATTTCTTAAGTCTCTTAACTCTCAATCTCTCAGTCTCATTCATATCAACCCCCATCAAATCTCATGAAGCACAGGCTGGCCTCAAACTCTGCTGTTAAAGATAAACTTGAATTCCTGATTCTTCTGCCTTTACCTCCAGATTACTAGAATCCAGGCACGTTCCATTTTACCCAGGTCCCTTAAATCCCTCTTGTTACTTTATCCTCTATATTTATTATAAAGTATAAGTTAGAAACTGCCTTGCTTGGTTCAATGGTTTGGGGAGAATAGAGTATTTCATAGTTAATTGTATACTCTGAATGCTTCACATCAGTAGGCATATAATGTCTGTTTTCCCTTTCTTAATTGGCCAGTTGGGTCCCCTTGTGGACAGTTTGATTCATTCTTTGTAAAGATATTCATCCTTTTCAAACAGTGACTAATCATTTGTGTGATACTTTGGCACTCATACTGTCTAGTTCCAAGGCAGCCATTCTTCCAATGCTTTTTTATATTCCTTAATGATGATGGTGGTGGTGGCAATGATGATGATAGTGATGGTGATGATGAACTCTTAATTTAGGCCAAACTGGTCTTTAGCTCACAGAGATCTACCTGCCTCTACGTTCCAATTTCTGGGATTAAAAGTATGCATCAAGTTGCCCTGGTCCCTTGATGATTATTATGAAATGTATCAGCTATTTCATTAGGACTTCATAGTTCCTTTATAGTTACATTGTTCCTGTAAGAGTTTCCTTGAATAGCCTTGGCTGTCCTAAATCTAGCTCTGTAGACCACGCTGGCTTCAAACTCACAGACGTCTGTTCCACTTTGCCTCCTGAGTGGGATTAAAAATGTGTGCTACCACAACCTGACCCAAAATTCTATGTAGAAAACTTTTACCTATCAACTAAGGTTATTTGGCAATCCTAAAACAGGATTAGACTACAGTTTTTTTTCATACAGGGAACATTTTTTCTTTAAAGTTCTAATTCCCATGCTAATGAAAGAAATATTTGTATATCCATTAAATGTCTCACCAGTTTACATATCCATGCCCACCTAATGAGTCTTTCTCTGTACTACATGCTCCCAAATAAGGACATGTAGACTACTTATTAATTATGAAAGTTTGACCATTAGGTTTGTCCCACTAGCTTGTATAACTTAAATTGTTTTATTTATTTTAATTTATGTGGTCATGTGGCTTGCTACTTCATCTCTCCATACTGTTCATGTTGCTTTCTCTCTGTGGCTAATGACCCCTCCTTTCCTCCTCTCTGAGTTTTCTCTGTCTCCAAGAGTCTTGTCTAAACACTTCCTGTCTAGCTATTGGCCATTCAGCTCTTTATTAAACCAATCACAGTAACATATCTTGACACAATATAAAGGAATATTTCACAACATGCCCATAACAATTGAATGATTTTTTAATGGGTTTGGATAACAGAGTGGTCATCCCTAAAAATGTTTATTTACAAGAAATGCAAAACAGAGTCATCAGGTTGTATTTATATAAATATTCATTATATATGTGTGTATACATATATATCAATAATAATTAAAGAATAAAAGGCCAAGAATTTGAGAAGGAGGGAGCATGGGAGAGGATGATGGGAGAAGTAGAAGGGGAAAGTAATGTAACTATAATTTATTTAAGTAAAATAAGTTTTTATGGGTCTTCTTGTGGTATTTAATAAATTATAATTTGTCTAAGTTGTTCTGTTTGTTAACAGATATTTTACATTTTAATTAAAGCAGGCTGCCTACTTGTGATTTGTCTTTTTTAAGAAATAAAAAGAATGAATAACTACATTTCTGAGGACTTTGTTACAGACACAAGATAAGTCAGTTTGGAGGTAGTAAATGTTCAGGTTTCTGCATTTCCCTATTTTTACAAATACTTGCAAGTGAATGATTAGCACACAAAACCAGCTAGAGTACCTGGAGGTGATTCATCACTAAACATTTATTCCTTTTTGGCTTGTACCCCACATATCTATATTTATATGTTTTCCTTTTCTCCTGACAAGTTGCATGTCCATGCTAACTATGGAATGTGTCTTTGGGGTCAGCTGGTTTATGTGCTGCTTTTAGGAATCAACTCTCTCAACTTTTACCATGAGACTCTCTTCTCCCACTGGATGTTGGTGTCATCTTGCATGTTTATGCAAATATGTGGGGCTCAAGACCTTGAGTGGTCAATCCCTTATAAATCTTCCAAGCAAAGCCAATAGAGTTTCTTCTAATCCAGTAACAGAATATGTTTGCTGGGTTTCCCTGACACAGGTTGTTCCTCTTGACACCTCCACATTTTTTTGGGTCGAAGGGAACAGATAATTCCTCTCTTCAGTATCCTTTTTTTTAACTGAAACATTTTATTGACTCTTAAGTTAAATGTATATAGACAAAAATTTTCCAATAAAAGTCAGAAATTACAAAATTATGGCGCTAAAGTATAAAATAGAAACAAACAAAACAAAGGAAGTAAAATATTCTCTGATTACAGTTGCAATGTTGACACTTCTCTTTGCTATTTTAGAGAACAACTGAATATAAAATTTGTAAAGATGTAAAATATTGTAATTATAAAAATTATCCAACATTGCCAAATTAATATTTTATAGAACAGTATACCCAAAGACTACTCATTCTTCTCAAGTACACACGGTATATCCACCTACATGTATTTTACCCTGAACCATAAAATAAGCATTAGGAAGTTTTGCAAAAGCTTGAAAAATTATAAGATATAATTGATGACCAAACAGGAATAAATTGGAAAGCAACAAAACAGCAAGAGAAACAAAGAAACTATTTTATTTTTATTATTTATTTTTAAGTTTAAATTTAGATTAGAAACAAGGTTGCTTCACAAGTCAGTTCCAGGTCTCTCTCAATGATTTTTTTTCTTTTGGTTTTTACGAGACAGGATTTCTCTGTTTTAGAGGCTGTCGGTCCAGCCTGGCCTCGAACTCACAGAGATCCGCCTGCCTCTGCCTCCTGAGTGCTGGGATTAAAGGCGTGCGCCACCAATGCCCGGCTCAATGATGTTTTTTTTTTTTAAATATATTTTTATTCCCTCAGTTCTTTTATTGGGTTATAGTGATGTCTGTTCTCTTCTCAATTTTTCTTTCTTCTTTCTGTCTTTCCTTTCTTTGTAAGATAGCATTTATTTATTGTGTGTGTATATGTGGACACATGTGAGTGCCATGGTACACAGGTGGAGGTCAGAGAACAACTTGTAAGAGTCAATTCTTTGCTACCACATGGATTCAGGGTATCAGATTCAGGAACCAGGTTTGGTGGCAAGCACTTTTACACACAGACACGTTGCTGTCCCCCACCCAACTTTTTATCTTTTTTATTTGAATTAGAAACAAGCTTGATTCACATGTTAATCCCAGCTCCCTGTCCCTCCTCTTCCATGCCCCCAGACCTCCAGACCCCCACCCAATCTCCACTCTGACCCCCAGAGAGGGTGAGGCCCTCCATGGGGGTGTCCATAGTCTGTCATTTCATCCCAGGCAGGGCCTAGGCCCTCCACCAAGTGTCCAGGCTGAAGGAGCATCCCTCATTGTGGGATGGGCACCAAAGTCCATTTGTATGCCAGGGATAAACACTGATCTACTATCCAAGGCCCCATAGATTACCTAAGCCTCCTCATTGACACCCACATTCAGGGGGTCTGGGTCAGTCCCATGCTGTCCTCTCAGTCATCAATCTGGGGTCCAAGAGCTCCCCCTTGTTCAGGTCAGTTGTCTCTGCCTCTACCCACCCTTTAAGAAAGGATCTTGCTATGTATTCTGTATAGTCTCGAACTTACAGGCTGGTCTCCAACCCTTGGCATGAACCATTGTATCTGGCTCTTCCTCAATTTCCCTCATGAAAATTCAAGTTCATATGTCAAGAATTATTCCCAATGTTCTTCTGAGAAGCTTACCTTTATTCTTCTAGGCATAAATTACTTGCTGTCTTAGGGTTTCTGTTGTTGTGAATAGATGTCATGACCACAGCAACTCTTATAAAAAGGAAAGCATTTAATTGGGCTGGCTTATACTTCAGAGGTTTAGCCATTATCATAATGGCAGGAAGCATGACACACATTGTGCTGGAGAGGAACTGAAAATTCTATGTTTGGATCTGTACACTACAGGAAGAGAAAATGACACTGGGCCAGGCTTGAGCTTCTGAAACCACAAAGCCCATCCTCATGACAAAATTCCTCCAACAAGGCCACACCTATTCCAAAAGGTCACACCTTCACTCTGTGAGTCTATGGGGACCATTTTCATTCAAACCACCACACTTGCTTAACTTAAGCTAGAGGACTGGAGAGGTGTCTTAAGCTGTTAAAAGCATTTGCAGTTCTTTCCAGAGGAACTGGTGGCTTGATATGCAGATCAGGCTTACCTGAGACTCACAGGAATTTGCTTGCCCTGCCTCCAGAGTGCTGGAGTTAGAGGAAGATGTTACTGTTACCATGTCTGTCACACCCTAGGTGTTTGTTTGTTGTTTAGAAATAAGAAAGACTTATTTTTGTTCATAAGTTTAGATGTTTCTTCTATCATGGTGGAGAACAGAACTATTCACTTCCTAACAGCCAGGAAGCCATACTTTTATAATTTGACAGTTATTTCATTTTAAAACATTGAAAATATCTGTTTTTTAGATTTCTGTTGACAGAGGATCTATCAAGGTAGCCATTGTGAATTCAAAAATTATCTTTTCTTCTCTCTGGTTGTTGTTCAGATTTCTTATTTTCTTTCTGTTTTATGTGGCTTTGCTATGTCACAATTGGATTAAATTCTTTTTGTTTATCCTTATTCAGGATATGCTTTGTCTTTTTTTTCTTTCCTGTTGTTGTGATAAAGTACCCTGACTAAAACAACTTAATTAAAAAAGGCTTATTTTGTCTCACAGTTCAGTCAAGAAATCATAGTAGCAACATTAATCCCAACAATAAGAATAAGACCACTACCACAATTTAAGCCGAATTTGAAGCAAGCTTGATTTTTTATTGGGGTGTACCCCAGAGCTGGCCAGAGACTGCCTCAGATGTTAGTTGCACTATGATGGGTGGCACACGTTTTGCCAAGCCTGGAGGGTTATCCTCTGCTCAAACTGTAAGAATTTCCTGGATCAGCAGCTTTTTCTATTCCCCTTCCAGGGTATGGGTTTATTTTTGGAGGAGCAGATATTCTTTGCTTATTGGACAGGTTATAGTTAAAGCTTTAGTAGGGACTCCTAATTGCAACCTAGGAGAGTCACCTGATAATGGTATTGTTCAATAAATTCCATCCCAGAAAAGGGTAGAGACATTCAGGAATCACAATAAGAGAATTCACAGTTCCTTGTCCTAGGTTAACATTCCAGTCAGTGGTCCATTTGTATTCTCTAACATCCCCTGTTTTCCCCTGTACTTCCATTGTTTGGTTGGTAAGGGGTCTCATGAGTAAGCCCCATGTCCAACAGAAATTTTACAGGTTACCTCCTATGGGAAAAGTTACCATAGGCTTCTAGGGGCCCAGTTCAAAGAAACCTCAGCCTTGCTAATCTTCCATAGCTAGGACTGGCTTGGGTGTAGGGGGATGGCTACCAGTTTCTGGCATGGGCATTCATTTTCCAATGACCCACTTCTTTGTAGTAACTGCATTGGCTCTTTTGTAAAGGTGTCCCCTTCTTATTATGGTGTGCATGGACAGAGTTGAGAGTGGCTGGGGCTTATAGTGCAGTTACAGTTGTATACCCCTTCTTTATCAGAAGATCCTCTGCTGTCTCTGCTGTCAAATACTTTCTAGGCTGTCTCTAATAGTTCTGACCTGTTCTTTTTTGCAAACCCATCCATCTTTTGTATCTTTCTATGTATATCAGGGGCTGACTTAGTAACAAAGGCCAGGCTAATTGCCTTGAGGTTTGCCAGGTCCTCTGGGTCTATAGGAGTGTATAACTGAGAGGCCTCCAGGAGGCGCTCCAGGAAAGCTTAAGGTGATTCATCTGGGCCATGTTTCACAACTGTTACCTTAGATAAGTTAGTGGACTTTCGGGTTGCCTGGTTTATCCCTTCTAGCAGAACCTGGTGGTATTTACTGAATGACCTGTGACCTCTATCTATGTAGTAGTCTCAGTGGGGTCTCCATCTTGGCAGAGCACAGTCAATCACCTCTGCCCTCTGATCTTTGGCCATTGAAGCTGTTCTGGGAACTGCTTCAGTTGATTTCATGAGAATCTGTTCCCTTTCTTCGTTTGTTCGGTAGTGAAGAGGGTATGGAGAATCTGCTGACAGTCGCTCCACATGGGATAGAATCAGTTAGAGAAACTAAGGGATTGGGGCTAGTGATGAAAGGGGAGTTCTGGTTCTTCCAGTTATAGGGATCTGTGGTGGAGAAAGTCACCCCAGAACCAGAATTGGAGAAATTGGGGGGGTCATATGGGATACCCTGGTGGGTTTAGGGAGGGTAAAAGACAGGGACAGGTAGGGAAGAGCTGGGGGACAGAGAAGATAGGCAGAGATGGGGAAGAACTAGATGGTGGGGTGACTGTCTCCTGAAGAGAGCAGCCCCAAATCCATCTCTTGGGTCTCTTTTTTTTTGGTTTTTGGAGACAGGGTCTCTCTGTATTGTTTTGGAGGCTGTCCTGGAACTCGCTTGGTACACCAGGCTGGTCTCAAACTCACAGAGATCCACCTGTCTCTGTTTCTTGAGTGCTGGGATTAAAGGTGTGCGCCACTGATGCCCTGCCTCTTGGGCCTCTTTTAAGGAGTAAAATCACAAGTAGTTTCACAGAAGGAGACAATGGGGCAGTAAGGAAACAAAAAAAAATCTTTAAAAAATCATGTGGTCACTCACCATGTGATTAGGGGGGGGTCAGGGAAGGTCAAGAAGGGCCAGGGAAGGTAAGGGTAGTCTCAAAAACAAATGAAGATCATGGATTGGGGAACAACAGGTTCCAGGAAACAGAGAGAAACTCAACTCTCACAGGAAATAGCAACTTAATTTTTAAAAATTCAGCATAATGACTCTTGCCTTCAAAATGGAATCAGGCAGGTTCCTTACAAGGGTTTTAAAAGGCTTGTCAGATTATATTCATATTCAAGAAGAGGACATGGATAATTAATATGCTTAGCTCACTTTCTCCAGGTTTTAGTTTTATAGTTCAGGATCACATCCCCCAGGAATGGTGTCACTCCATAGTGGGCAGGTCTTCCCACATCAATTAACCTAATTAAGATAATCTCCCACAGGCATGCCTAGAGGCTAATATAACATAAATAATTCCAGATCTTGTCAAGTTGATGGTAACACTAACCATCACAATAAATTTCTAATGTCTATAGGTTGGCATCTTTTGGCTAGTCAGAAAGATTTTCAGTCAAGGTTTTATTAGATAATGCTTCTATTCTTTTTCTCCTTATGAAACCATATTCAAGTACATACTGGATTGGTTTGGGGATGTAGCTTATAGCAGAGTATTTGCCAAGTGTGCAGAAAGCACTGGGTTTATTACCCAGTAGTGACAATATATGTATGCATATGTATATGTGTGTTTATATGTATGTATACTGGAAAGATCTGCCTGCCTCCTGTCACCTGGCAGGATGCACTCAGGCAGTACCCTGGCCAGTACAGGGTCCTATGGCTTCTACATCACTACGTAGTCTGCATGCAGGTGCAAAGTTTTCTTTAAGTGGCAAACTCCACCCACCTTCCCTCTCTCTCTTTCCACCATCTCTCTGAGGAGACAGACAGATCTCTGTCTCTCTGTATTTCCACCCCCTCTCTCTTTTCTCTGTCTCTCTCTTCTCCTTTTCTTCTCTCTCCTCCTCTCTCTCCCTTCCCCCACTCCCACTCCCTTCCCAATAAAACTTCCTCCCCATTTAAGTTCTGCCTTATGCCTTGTTTGTCCACCTTGGGATCCTCTTCTGTCCCACCTCGCACCATCTTCCTGATACTAACACCTTTCTTGGATTTTCTTCCATATCTGTCAACTGTGCTGGTTAATTTTTTGTCAACTCTGCACAGGCCTAAATCATTCATGAAGAAGGAACCTCAACTGAGAAATTGTTTCCATACTGCTGGTTGCAGGCAAGCCAGGGGGAATCTTTTTGATTAATGATGTATATAGAACACACATATTGGTTGGTGCAGTTGATCCTGGTGTATATAAGAAAGCAAAATAGCAAGGCCAGAGGAGCAAGCCAGTAAACTATATTCCTCCACAGTATTTGCCTCAGTTCCTGCCTTGAGTCCCTGCCCTCACTCTTCTTGATGATGGACTGTAATCTTGGAGGTGAAATAAACCCTCTGCTCCCCAATTTGCTTTTAGTCATGATATTTATCACAGTAAAACTCTAGACTTCCTTCCTTACACTTGCACTCTCTGGGATCTCCTGGCCTGGGGACTGCAACCAGGTTGACTTGCCCCCTGAGGACCAAGCAAACAGGAGCCAGGTGAGAGTGCGGTCTACTCCCTCCTCCACTCAGGGCAGAGATGAGCTCTGGCACTGCTCAGTCCCGACTTCCTTCTTCTTGTCCTCTCTGGGATCTCCTGTCCTAGGGACTGCAGACACGTCAACTCTCCCCCAGAGGACCAAGAATCCTAGATTCTGCTGATAGCACTGTGTTAATCTAGCTCCCACCCACTAGGAGAGGGAATGCCTCAGACCTGCCTGCACCCACCATGAGACGCATCAGAGTATTGGACCTTCTTGCACCCACCGGAAGACAAACTTGGACCTGTACTAACCAGAAAAGGAAAAGACCCCCAACTGTACCCACTGGATGAAGAGATGGGAAGATGACAATATAAGAACACATTCAACAACAGAAAAACCAACATGACACCACCAGAGTCTAGGGACTCTACATCAGCAAGAGCTGAACATCCCAACACAGATGAAGCAGAAAGAGAACGACCTTAAAAACAACTTCATGAAGATGATAGAGACCCTAAAAGAGGAAATGAGAAAATCCTTTAAAGAAATGGAAGAAAAGACAAAACAAAACTTGAAAGAAACAATTCAAACAGTGCAAGGTTTGAAAGCTGAAATAGACACAATAAAAAACAGTCTAAAGTAATAAAGTAATGCTAGAATTAGAAAGGGTGAGTAAATGATGAGGAACTACAGATGCAAGCATATCCAACAGAATACAAGAGTTGGAAGAGAGAATCCCAGGCATTGAAGATTCACTAGGAGAAATAATAGATTCATTGACCAAAGAAAATCTTAAGTCCAACAAATCCCTAACACAAAATATCCAGGAATTATGGGACACTGTGAAAAGGCCAAATCTAAGAATAATAGGGATAGAAGAAGGTGAAGAAACCCAACTCAAAGGTGCAGAAAACATATTCAAAAGAATCATAGAAGAAAGCTTTCCCAACCTAAAGAAAGACATGCCAATGAAGGTACAAGAAGCTTACAGAACACCAAATAGAGTGGACTACAAAAAAGTCCCCTCGCCACATATTAATCAAAACCCCAAACATACAGAATAAAGAAAGAATATTAAGAGCAGCTAAGGAAAAAGGCCAAGTAACATATAAAGGCAAACCTATCAGAATCACTCCTGACTTCTCCATGGAAACTCTGAAAGTCAAAAGGTTCTTGATAGATATTCTACCAAAACTAAGAAACCATGGATGTCAGCCCAGACTACTATACCTAGCAAAGCTTTCAATCACTATAGATGGAGAAAACAAGATATTCCATGACAAAACCAGATTTAAGCAATACACATCCACTAATCCAGCCCCACAGAAAGTACTGGAAGGAAAACTTAAACCTAAGGAAAGTAACTACACTCACAAAAACATAGGCAATAGATAATCCAACTTTACCAAAAGTCAAAAGAAAAACTAGGGTAAATTCACAAATAATAACATCAACAACAACAAATCAAAAACACACAAGAGTTAATACTTAATGGTCCTTAATCTCCCTCAATATTAATGGTCTTAATTTGCCTATGAAAAGACACAGGCTAACAGAATGGATACGAAGACAGAATCCATCCTTCTGCTACATACAAGAAACATACCTCAACTTTAAATACAGACATTACCTCAGAGTAAAGGATTGGGATAAAAATTTCCAATCAAATACATACAAGAAACAAGCGAGGGTAGCTATCCTGTAAGCATTTTGTATGGATCAGATGGGACAGGTTTTCTGGCATGCAGAAGTCACAGAATACTAAGTGTTACACAACTCAGATGGAAAGGTATCATGGAGTTCGGGAGCCAAGGACTACCACAGGCCGAAGTAAGCATAGCAGCTTACAGTCCTGCCTCAGGGAAAGGCTTCCCCAGGGTATTGGCTCTGCTCCAGCAGGAGATGGTCTTCCAGCTGGGAGTTTGCTCCAACAGGAGAAGGTTTCCCGGAGGAGCTTGCTACAGTTCAGCTCTGCTCCGGGGAGAATGGAGGTTTCCCCAGCCCTGCTTGATCTGCTTTGCCCAGAGTAATCTCTGCTCCGCCGCAAAAGAAGGTCTTCACCCAAAGTTCATTGAAGGAGTTTATTGGGAGGAAAGAATCCAGGAGAGTGGCTGAGGACAGCCAGGTAGCACGAACAGCCACAAGCTGAACAGACACAGGGTTTATATAGGGCTTCCAGGGTGGGGATTGGTCATATTTAATCTCCTTTTCAGGGATTGGCTAGTTTTCTGCACAGGCTCTGGTTTTAGGGCCAAAGTGTGTTTCTTTCACTGGTACTTTTTAGCCTCTTGGCTCTAGCTTTAGGGTCAGGGTGCATTTCTTTCACTGGCTGTGATTCCAGGGACAAAGTGTATTTCTTTGGCACTGGTTTCAGGGTCAGGGTATATTTCTTTGGTTCTGGTTGCAGGGCCAAGGTGTGTTTCTTTGGCTCAGCTCAGAGTGGGTTTCTTTGGCTGGTCCTTTCCTCCTAAATATCCTAGTATCAAACAAATTACACTTCAAACTAAAATCAATCAAAAGAGATGAAGAAGTTCATTTCATATTTATCACAGGAAAAATCCATCAGGACGAAGTCTCAATTCTGAAAATCTATGCCCCAAATACAAAGACACCCACCTTCGTAAAAGAAACATTACTAAAATTCAAATCACACATAAAACCTCACACACTTATATTGGGAGACTTCAACACCCCCATTCTTTCCACTAGAGAGGACCACGAGACAGAAACTTAACAAAGAAACAAAGGAACTAACAGAAGTTATGACACAATTGGTTTTAACAGACATCTATAGAACATATCATCCAAACACAAAAGACTATACCTTCTTCTCAGTGCCATATGGGACCTTCTCTAAAATCGACCACATATTTGGCAACATAGAAAACCTCAACAGATACAAAAAAATTAGAATAACTCCCTGCATCTTATCAGACCACCATGTTCTAAAGTTAGAATTCAACAACAACACAAATTGTAGAAACTCTACAACTCATGGAAATTGAATAATGAACA
The DNA here is from genome assembly GCF_017639785.1 of Mesocricetus auratus. Taxonomy (NCBI): domain Eukaryota; kingdom Metazoa; phylum Chordata; class Mammalia; order Rodentia; family Cricetidae; genus Mesocricetus; species Mesocricetus auratus. The sequence goes on along the minus strand of NW_024429188.1, from coordinate 19,825,880 downwards.
ATTGCACCATTCCTGGGAAAAGGAAAAAATAAAGAAAGAAATTAAAGACTCCCTAGAATTCAATGAAAATTAAGAGACAACATATCCAAACTTATGGGACACTTTGAAAGCAGTACTAAGAGGAAAGATCACAGCACTAAGTGCTCATATGAAGGAACTGGAGAAAAGTCACACTAGAGAATTAACAGCACAACTGAAATCTCTAGAACAAAAAGAAGCAAACTCACCCAGGAGGAGTAGATGCCAGGAAATAATGAAATTGAGGGATGAAATCAATTAAGTAGAAACTAGGAAAACAATACAAAGAATCAATGTAACAAAGAGTTGGTTCTACCAGGAAATCAACAAGATAGACAAACCATTATCCAAACTTAGCAAGAGGCAGAGTGTGAACACGCAAACTAACAAAATCAGAAATGAAAAGGGGGGCATAACAACAGACATTGAGGACATCCAGAGACTCATCAGGTCATACTTTGAAAACATACTCCACAAAATTTGAAAATTTAAAGGTAATGGACAATTTCCTGGATAGACATCACTTACCAAAATTAAATCAAGAACAGATAGGCAATTTAAATAGACCTATAACCCAGAATGAAATAGAAACAGTCATCAAAAGTCTTCCAACAAAAAAAAACCCAGGGCCAGATGGCCTCAGTAGAGAATTCTACCAGAAATTCAAAGAAAAGCTAATACCAATTCTCCTCAAAGTATTCCATGCAATAGCAGCAGAAGGGCCATTGCCAAACTCTTTTTATGAGGCCTCAATAACCTTGATACCCAAATCACACAAAGACACAACTAAGAAAAAGAACTTCAGATCAATATCCCTCATGAACATTGATGCGAAAATACTCAATAAAATACTAGCAAATCGAATCCAAGAACATATCAGAAAAATCATCCACTATGATCAAGTAGGCTTCATCTGAGGAATGCAGGGATGGTTCAACATATGAAAATCCATCAATGCAATCCACCATATAAACATGTTGAGAAACAAAAAATTACATGATCATCTCACTAGATGCTGAAAAAGTATTCAACAAAAATCAACGCCCCTTCATGATAAACGTCTTGGAGAGATTAGGGATAGCAGGAACATACCTAAACATAATAAAAGCTTTTTGCAGCAAACCAACAGCCCATATCAAACTAATGGAGAGAAACTCAACATGATTCCTCTAAAATGAGTAACAAGACACGGCTGTCCCCTCTTTCCATACCATCTTAATCCTTTCAAAATGACAAAAATCAAAAACCCCAATGACATTTTATGCTGGAAATGATGTGAAGAAAGGGGAACACTCCTCCACTGCTGGTGGGGGTGCCAACTCATACAGCCACTTTGGAAATCAGTATGGAGATTCTTCAGGAAAATGGGAATCAGTCTACCACAAGACCCAGCAATTCCACTACTAGGCATATACCCAAAAGATGCACATTCATACAACAAGGACCTCTGTTCCACTATGTTCATAGCAGCATTATTTGTAACAAGGACCTCTGTTCCACTATGTTAATAGCAGCATTATTTGTAATAGCCAGAACCTGGAAACAACCTAGATGCACCTCAACTGAAGATGGGATAGAGAAAATGTAGTACATTTATACAATGGAGTACTTCTCAGAGGAAAAAAACCCAATGGAATCTTGAAATTTGTAGGCAAATGGATGGCACTAGAAGAAACCATCCTGAGTAAGGTAACCCAGTTACAAAAGTCAAAAATGGTATGTACTCACTCATATATGGATTTTAGACATGGATAAGAGGAGTGCCAGCCTACAATTCCACTGCCAGATAGTCTGTGAAACAGGGAGTACCCTAATAAAGATATGCATGGTACCCCAGAGAAGGGGAATGGGACAGGATCTCCTGAGCAGATTGGGAGCATGGGGTGAGGGGAGAAGGAACTGGGAAAAAGTAGGGGAGAAGAGGAGGGGAGAGGAGGACATGGGGGATCAGGAAGAACAGTGGAGAAAAGTTTGAGAGATACCATAATAGAGGGAGTCATTATAGGTTTGAGGAAAGCTTTGTCACTAGTGTGATTTCCAGAGATCTACAAGGATGACACCAACTTGCAATCTAAGCAATAGTGGAGAGGCTACCTAAAAAGCCCTTCCCCAATAAAGAGATTGAGGACTACACTTCCTTGTGTGCCATCCTAGAGCCTTCATTCAGTGGTTGATGGAAGCAGAGGCAGAGACATCCACAACTAAACACTGAACTGACCTCCTGGAACCCAGTTGCAGAGAGGGAGGAGTGATGAACAAAGGGGTCAAGACCAGGCTGGTGAAACCCACAAAAACAGCTGATCTGAATAAGTGGGAGCTCATGGACCCTAGACTGATGGCTGACAGGTAAGCATGGGACTTATCCAAACCCCCTAAATTTGTGTGTCAGTGAGGAGGCCGTGGCAATCTATGGGGCCTCGGGTAGTAGATCAGTATTTATCCCCGGCATAGCAGCTTAAGCCTGGCCAATGTATCACTGGCACTTCCTGCTGCCCACAGATCCAGATATGAAACTCTCGGCTACCTGTATAACACCATGTCTGTATGCATGCCACCATGCTTCCTGCCAAACTAAACTTTTGAACTGCAATATCCCACTCCTGGTACCAACTTCTGACTTAGAATATCTATTGCTGGGAAGAGATGTCATGGCCATGACAACTCTTATGGAGGAAAACACTTAATTGGAACTTTGGATTAGGAAAGCAGTGGAATGCTTTAAGCACTGCTTAATAACAGTTCCAGACCCAGCAATCAGCAGAACTTGGCAGCTTTGGCCCCATGTTTTTGGCTTTAGAGTCAAGGATGGAAGAAAAGGGTTATGGAATTTGCCCTGAGACTAAGGAAAGCTCCTGAGACCAGGCATGTGTCAGGGGTGGCCCTGCATGAAGCGTAGAGAGACCATTGTGTGAAGCTCTGAAGGTGAAGCCTGGGTTGCCTTTGAGACCCCAAAATGTTGGAGACGCCAGGGCCTTGGGATACCATCCAAGGAGAGCTGCTAATAGGGAGTAGAACCAGCATAAGAGAAAGAAGTATGCTTCGGTCAACAAAGCTGAAAGGAGTTGGAGCGCTGAAGAGTGTTTTGATATCAGATATGGAAATGCAGATTTTTGAATTTTCCCAGCTGGTTTTTGGTCTTGCTTTGGGTCAGTATTTCCTCACTATGCTCCCTTTCCCCCATTTTCGGATAGTAATGTATATCTTGGGCCATTATATGTTGGAAGTTTATGACCTGCTCTTTCATTTTGATTTTACAGGGGTTAAAGTTAAGAGACTGCATGACTCTCAGAAGAGACTTTGGACTTTAAACAATTTTGAAACTGTTATAGACTATGGGGACTTTTTTAATTTTAATTTTTAAATTTAAATTTAATTTAGAAACAAGGTTGCTTCACATATCAACTCCAGGTCCCCCTCCCTTTACCTCCCCTCCTCCCACGCCCTCCCACTGAAAGACCCCGGCCCAGCACAGGTGGCTGAGGCCCATGGAAAATTCCTTTCCCCCACAGCTCAGCCGAATAGTCATTTTTTGATCGGAAGGGAGCTCAGCTCAAGGTCTTTACAGCTGAATAGTCACTACTATCTCTGTCCAGGCAGGACACAGGTGTCTGCTATCTGCATAGCGTCTGCATAGCCATCCCAGCGAGATTGGGCAGGCAAAGAGACCTATTGTTCCTCAGATAGGGCCAAGGCCGAGACTTGAGTTCTGAGAGAAACCTCAATTGCCCTCGTTCTGAGCCCCGGCCTCATTTACATTGCCCAATCAGGGTCCTGTAACTAGGCTTCTTGCTTCTGTACTCTGCTTTTTGCTATAAAAGGACCCCTGAATCCCCAGCTCGGGGCGCTCAGCCCCCCAAGACTGAGACGCCCGGGTACCCGTGTGTAAATAAAGCCTCTTGCTGTTGCATCCAAGCTCGTGGTTTCGTTGCTCCTTGGGTTTGGGTCTCCCTCCCGTGAAAGTCCCCCGCTTGGGGTCTTTCACCACCAACCCCTCCAATATCCCCTCATTTCCCCAGGGAGAGTGAGGCCCTCCATGGGGGTGTCCATAGTCTGTCATTTCATCCAGGGCAGGGCCTAGACCCTCCCCCGAGAGTTCAGGGTGAGAGTGCATCTCTCACTGTTGGATGGGAGTCCAAAGTCCATTTGTATAGCCGGGATAAATACTGATCTACTACCCAAGGCCCAATAGATTAACTAGGCCTCCTCACTGACACCCACGTTCAGGGGGTTTTGATCAGTCCCATGATGGAATCCCAGCCATCAGTCTGAGATTCAAGAGCTAACCCTTGTCAAGTCAGCTGTTTCTGGGGGTTAAACCAGCCCAGTATTAACCCCTTTGCTCATCAGTCCTCCCTCTCTGTCACTGGGGGGGGGGTGGGAGCTGGGAAGAAGAGAGTGGAAGAAGAGGAAGAGAGAGTAGGTCAGGGGGGAACAGGAAGTTTGAGTGGGTGGTAGAATAGGGGGGAAGAGGGAATCATAGGTTAGAAGACAGATCAGGCACCAGTGTGACCTCTAGTGATCTAAAGGGATGACACCAATTGGCAAGCTAAGCAATAGTGGAGAGACCACCTCGAATGCCTATTCCTGATAATGAACTTGATGTCTATAACCATCCTGGAGCCTTCATCCAGTGACTGATGGAAGCAGAGACAAATACACAATTAATCACTGAACTGAACCCAAGGAACCCAGTGATACAGAGAGAGGAGTGATGAGCAAATTGGCAAAGAATGGGCTGGCAAAACCAGCAGAGACAGCTGATCTGAACAAGGGGGAGCTCTTGGACCTCATACCAACAGCTGGGAAGCCAGCATGGGACTGATCCAGACCCCCTGAATGTGAGAGTCAGTGAGGAGGCCTGGGCAACCTATGGGGTCCTGAGCAGTGGATCAGTGTTTATCCCTGGAATACAAACAGACATAACACTAAGAGGGATGCTCTCTCAGCCTGGACTCTTAGGGGAGTGCCGGGACGCTGCCCTGAGTGAAATGACAGACCCTAGATATCCCATACGTGGAAAGGAAGTGGCGATAGGGTGGGAAGCTGAGGGGGATGGTGGGAGGGGTGCGGGAGAAGGGGAGGGAGAGGGAACTAGGATTGGCATGTAAAACAAGCTATTTAAAACAAAAATAATAATAAAAAAAGAAATTTCCTCCAGTGGAATCTCATTTTGCAACCCTCTCTCTACCTTGAACCACAAACAGCTTGGCATCAGTATAGACCAAATGGCCAAAAATTGGCACACTTTATTTCCAAGTTCTCATAAATCATAGCAATTGCCACAGCACAAATAAATAATCTCCAAATCTCTTATATCTAAACTTACTCTGTTCTACGCTTCCACAAATCTCTTATCTCTAAAGTTCTACGTCCTACTCTTTAAAGTCTTTTATCTCTTTGCTCTGCTCTTAAAACATATATTAAGCCTGAAGGGACCAGCCTCCTGCTTTAGCAGTCATGACAGACTGCAGAAAAGACACACAGGCCTCTGCAGCACATGTCTGATCTCAGTAGGAGGTCAGATGCCCTCCTCGTGGCAAGGAACCAATCAGAAGTTAGCTAGCGGGGCTGTGCTTACAGCTCTGGGTGTGCTTTACTCAGAAGTGCACAACAGTGCAGTGCAGAGCATAGCAACCGCCCTGGGAGGGCCTATGGACCATAACGGAAGCACACCAATCCTGAGACTGTTGTGTATCCCTAGACACCCCCCCTTACACTATGTAGGCTTCAATGGACGCTGTAACGATATGCGACACACAATTACTGAAAGTAAAGCTAAGTATTTAATGTAGAAATTACTCACAAGATACCAAACCCAGAGGAGCCAAGCAGTTTTCAGCTATCAGACCGGAAGCCGAACTCCAGGAAAAGAGACCGAGACTTCCTGTGTGCTGTCTTTTATGCCTTCCCCTGTAACGCCCCCCTAGCCATGCCCAAAGTACGTATACGTCTTTACGTCCAGCCGTATACGTCTTTAGTCCTGCCTTAAGTGGGTGTGGTTAGCGGTGTGGTAAACCGCCCTTTTATTACCTCATCTGTATGCGCCTCTAATAAGTCACATGTTTAATGGCGGCATCAGACTTCCTCCTACAATTCCCCTTTTAGTCTAAAAAGGACAACTAACTTGTGTCCATGAACAAAATGTATCAAACACCTATTCTATCTACCTAAACTTATCTGAAAGAAACACCCAAATATGAACACCTCCCTCCAATCCCAACTCTAAAATAATTGAAAACTAACACTAACAGGTGTAAACTATCTTATAATATCAATAGTAGGGAGAGGGGGCGTGGAATTCTCAAAACTACTTCCTGCTGAGATGGGACGATGATAATCTCATGGGGACCTGTGAGAAGAAAAATGTTAGTATAACAAAAATGTCAGTAGATCAGACAGTCTCTGTATGGCAGGAGATGCTTGATTGAAGTTCCTGACTGGGGTTCTAGTGTTGATTGAAGCTCTCATGTTGAAGCTCCTGCCAGATTGTAGAAGATGTGCTATTTCAGTTTCTTGGTCCAGAGTTGTGTAGAGTGATGTAGTTTCAAGCCAGTTTCAGGATAGTGCTTGTCAGGTGGAGGGCAGTTCTTGGTCCAGAGTTGTGTAGAGTGATGTAGTTTCAAGCCAGTTTCAGGATAGTGCTTGTCAGGTGGAGGGCAGTTCAGATGCCTCCAGTCGAATCAGGTGAAGTCAAGGAAGTGGATCCTCATTCTCTTTCGGAAGCAGTTGAAGATTGCTGTCAGGAAATCCCTTGTTCTCTGGAAAACTCAAACATTAATGTTAACAAAGAAATATTTTAACTTTCATATGTATGCATACAGAAGAGGTGACAATAGGGAAGATGGAAAACCTGGAGGAAATTAGACTTTACAGAAAAAGAAATCCACAGATAACAGTCCCTCATTTTATTTCTTCTGTCTTATATCAATGGCTCTTTGATATAATACAGAAATTCTGAATCGTATTTAAATAATATGCTTGAGTTTAGAGTAGGAGAGCCAATGCAACTCCAAAGCCAGCTTCAGTTAAATGAATGGGGACTGAGGTATGTGAAGAAATAAAGATAAAAGGGTACTATGAAAAAACAATATAGAGAGATTTAGACTTTGATACCACACAGTGAGTTACTGTTTGTTTGATGGTCCTCAGGGTAGCTATTCATTCTTCTACCGGAGTCCATATGTCCAGTATTCTTTGCTGAGTTTACCTGTGAAGACAAAAAACAAAACACTTCTCTTGCCTTTTAGGAGGTCACTTTACCCATGGTGGACTATGAATTTGTAGATGGGCTGTTATCTTCCTCCTCCTGAGATGTTTTCTGTTCTGATCGAATTTTAATTAATTTTGATGGAACCCAAACCTTTTCTTCTCCTGTGGAAATAAAAGCATAACCCCTTCCCCAACGTAACACATATCCTGGTTTCCAGACTGAGGTCATAACATCCTTAAAATACACCGGTTGGTTCAGTTCAGAAGTCTTCTCTGTGGTCCAGTGTCTTTCTGCTGCAGTTTGTCCTTTTTCATCAGCATTAAGAAAATTCAACGTTAGTAAAGTGTTGTGTAACCTGTGTTTTGGTGTCTTTGTTTTCCCTGGCTGTTTATGAAGCATCTCTTTTAAGGTTCGGTTAGATCTTTCAATTATTGCTTGTCCTGTGGGATTGTAAGGTATACCAGTTACATGTTTTATATTATAATATTTGAAGAATTGTTCCAATTTACTGGAGACATATGCTGGACCCAAAGTGGGCATGGCTAGTGACGTAGTTCCACCTACGTACGTATACGTCTTTACGTCCAGCCGTATACGTCTTTAGTCCTGCCTAAAGTGGGTGTGGTTAGCGGTGTGGTAAACCGCCCTTTTATTACCTCATCTGTATGCGCCTCTAATAAGTCACATGTTTAATGGCGGCATCAGACTTCCTCCTACAACACTACCCAATATACTCCCTTCTTTTGGTTCCCCTGGGTCTTTCTCTAGCCATCTGTTAAAGTTAGGGTCTTTCTCTAGCCATCTTTTAAAGTTAAGGAATGAAAGGCCAGAGCTAATAGGGTTAGCTTATTAAATAACTACAGTAAAAAACTCTTTGCTTTTGCAATGAAATGTGTCTCTTGGTGATTTTGGGGTTTCAGAATTTGAGTACAATAAGACTATGCTGTAAATGCTATCTCAGAATTTGTAAGTTCACTGGGCATGGTTTTAAAAAATTATAAAATCTATAATAAGTAATTTGGCTTAAAACTTATTTAAAAGGCTTATAATTAAAAACCTATACATGACTAATTTTATTTTGCTACAATTTACTATATATGCGGTTCAATTTTTGTCTAGAATATACTGTATATATAACTTAGAGTCAACCTTGTTTAGGAAAATAAATGTTTTTACATAGCAACCATGTGGCTGACCTCCATCTTGGCAGATAACTTTATCAAGAGGTAACCAACCAGAGGGCTGGAAGCCATCTTTACTAATGTTAAAGAGTACATACCATGTGACTTGACCATCTTAAGATGATCATGTGGTATAATACAACTAAGGCAGCAACTACAAAACTTCTTAGTTCTACTGAGTCCACTGCTTATCATTGTATCTACTTTTAAGCCTAAGGAGACAATATCAAGTCTTCTAAATATTTTGCATTGGTATGGATTTTTGTATGATTGTGATGTCCAGTTTGTGGGACCCCAAAAATCCACCACCAAGGAGGCGAATCACCAAATGCCAGAACAAAGGTTTCTTTTAGTGACATGATACAGCATGGATACTGCCCATTAGGAAGCAAGCAGAATACCACTTACAGCTGAGGGTTTTTTTTAAAGGGAAAGTCCACAAGACTGAAAGTCTCAAGATTACAAACCTTCCGTGGTTACATAGGACAATACGATAACTGTATTTTGGGCAGGATACAATTAAGCAGGATACTGTAGGAGAAATAAGTTTGTTAATTATATCCTGGGCCAGGGATTTTTACAACCACAAATTGATGACTATCTGGTATTCTGTAGTACAGAGAAATGCTGACACAGCTGGGGTGTGTTATCTGGTTTCGGGCCTCTAGTCATGTACCCAGTTATTTGTTTACCCTTCCCTGTCAGGCTGCCTTTGGGAGCTCAGAGGAGCTTGAAAGTTTTCTTTTTCCTATATGGGCTTTGGGGTCTTAAGTTTTTAGACTTGTATTAATTTTTTCCCATTTCAATGATAAAAGTTTAAGCTTTAGCTATTTGAATAAACTTACTGGTACAAAAACAAACAAACCTGTGATATTCTATAATGGTACACTAAAAAAAATCAGAAAAGTTCCCAGTTTTGCTATGAAATGTATTTATTGTTTGAAATTTACTGCACTTATATTTTATTGTTTTATTTTGATGCTAAATGATTTTCAATTAAATTTTCTTCAAGTCAAATTTAAGTCTGAAACGTAACAGGGATAAATCTGTAAATTCCTACTTTTTGAGATAAGGTTATCCTGGCTGTCCTGGAACTCACTCTGTAGACAGGCTGGGCACCAACTAAGAGATCTGCCTGCCCCTGCCTCCTGAGTTCTGGGATTAAAGGTGTGCACCACTACCAATTCCTTATCTTATAAAAACCAAAATTAAATTGTTAAGGATAATTAGGACATGCAAAACATGCAAATTAAAGTGTTTTCAAAGTTAAGCCTAAAGCAAGTAAATCAGGTATACTTAATAGATGGTCCTCAAACTTTTCACAGATCTGCTGAATATGGCATTTAAAATGTTAATTAAAAGTCTCCCTATTATAGAGAGAAGTGCCCCTACTTAGTGGGAGCCCCATGGTCTCCAAAGAAGATAGATGTAGTACCTGAATTGTGGTTACACTAACCATTGGGAAAACTGCCCCATGCCTTGCTTGCTGCCAGGGCTCTGCCCAAGCTGTGTGAGTTGACTGCTCTATTTTGCCTGGTCAATGTAAGATCAGTCCCCCAAGTTCCTTCTCCACAGGAAAATCTCTCAGACCTGGGTCTGGCAGCCAATAAGCAAATGCTGCTTTATCTATGTGGCAGTTAAATAAGTGTTGTTCTGTATGACAGCTGAAGACCAACCACTGCCCCCTGTCCCCAATGAAGCCATTGAGACAACAGAAGCCTAGGGCAACTGTCTAGATAGTGAGTAAATCTCTGTTATTTTAATTGCTGCATAGGCCATTTGAATTATACTTCCTACTATAATTTATCCTTCTCAGATCTCTGATGACATCGATTGACTAGCTAGCTTCCTTGGTTTAACAGCAGCAAGCACACTAGCTCCTCCCCCAAAGCTATAGCTAGCTGTCTTCTCTTCACATGTTAAAGTCAGGACTCAGACATGTCTCTCCTAGAGCTTTGAGGTCTCCAGCCAAGGAACATAGTTGATCTTGCTACAAGACTCTGGGAGGAGATAAACTCACAGATGTTTTGTAACCCCAAAATATTTTTGGATTCCCAAGCTTTTACTCTGACTCAAAAGCCTTAGTCTACTGTCTTTACTACAATGTGGATTTCAGTACAGATTACAAACAGTGGGAATACTAACGTATCTAAAACTTTTGTCTCTTTCTGTAAACTAAAGTAAATTCTTGTAAGCTTCGAGTAATCTATTTGATTCCAGTTCTTTCAGGTCAATTGAACTCCATGTGAGCATGCCTAAGATTTCCCCACCTGCCTATTTCTGAGGATGAGATATCCATCTCTGCCTTGGTCTTGGAACTCTCCTCTTCTAACTACCAAGACCATGGGCCTTTTCAAGTACACACCCTGGAAAATGTTTTCCCCTAACTCCCTAACTTTTTCTTCTGTCCCTAATCTGTATCTGTCCCAGCAAATTTCCAATTAACTAAAGACTACAAACTATTCTAACCCTAGGTGATTTTGATGGAATTCTAATGAGCCTAAACCTCTGCATTTGAGATAGCCCAGCCCCAAGTGGTCCAGTTGCACAAACTTCTCCAAAGCAGTGATTTGCACTTTCCTACTCCCAGATGGCCCTGCAGAGGCTGGACAGCAATGAAACAGCCTATTCTTCCCAGCTTTGGCCAGCATTCTAGCTTTTTTGGGTCCCCAACAATGATACTATGTAAGCAGGAAGTATTCCTTATCTTTCAGTTATTATGAACAAAAGGCTGGGATGTTAAGTTTCAAATCAAATGGCTGAGGTGCCTATTTAAGATATCAAAGCTGGACCTGGCCACTAGGTTCTCCCTACACTGCTCAGTTCCTACCTGGTTCAGGGTATACCCTGGCATAACCTGCCCCCTACTCTAAACTTCTCCATACCAGGGGCTGGGCTTCCCTCCCAACAGCTCCTCTGGCCCCTATATAAATCAGTTATTTTGGGTATGCCAGTCACTTGTCCCAGACATACCCCCCCCCACTTGGTCAGTGGATACTGTCCCCTCCCCCCTTTCCTCACATGGCCCATCTCTGGATTATGTTCATTCTGGACTTTCACAGATGTCTCTGACTTTGGCTATGCTATTCCTTTTATCTACAATAAACCGTCTCCACCACACCTAGGAGTATCCATGCCCTTCTTTTTGTATCCCACCCCCTGTCCATCTGATACCTTTGATGGGCCTGGAGTCTCTGTTTTCCTTTTGCCTCTTCTAGAGTTCTGGGAACACAGGTTTATACCACTATTGCCCACTGTTATTATCCTGCTGCCCCCTTCCCAGTGTTGGCTTTACAGGAATGGACCACAGGGCATCACAATAAACACTCTCTACATATTCATTGTTCATAGTTTTTTTTTCTTCCGATGAATGCCTTCAACCTATTTACCTTTCATTTACATGTGACTGCTCTGACTTCTCACATTTGTTTGTAGTTCTCTGCCAGTTTATATTCTGTGAGGGTAATTTTCTTTGAGTTTACTAGTCTATTGTGCTACCATATAGCTTTCCTGGTTACTATATATGTGTATGTCTTGTGTCCATTTTGTTTCTTGCCTTGTAGGAATATACAACTGCCATTATCTGTGGGAAACAGTTGGTTTCATGAACCTTTCCCCATCTAGGGGCATTCAGCAATATCTCTGGTAATTTTTGGACGTCACTCTGGTACAGTAGAGTTCCAAATAGTGCCATGTATGTAGCCATCCTGATACTGATAGCTTTCCTATAGCATAAAGCATAGTTTCCCAGAATAAAAAGTTATGCAACCCGAAGTTCCAGTACTGCTCAAGGCATGTAGTCTTGAGAGAAAAATGGGACTTGGGGCTGTGTATATAGTTTGGTTGTCAGAATGCTTGCCTAGCCTTCAGGAGGTCCTAGGTTTGATCCTAGCACCAGAGAAATTGGTTGTCTTGGTTCATATCTGTCATCTAGAACTCTGGATTCAGGATTGTCTATAATTTAATGTCATCCTAGAGCTACTTAGAAAGTTGGAGCCTAGCCTGAGACAGGTGAGACCCAGTCAAAACAATCAAAATCAAAACAAAAAACACCTTGATTTTAACTCATTAGGATTTTAATACTCAGAATTTTGATATTTTATGTTTCTACAGAAAAACTGAAGGAAAATAAGAGAGTTGTCATATTTTAAAAATACATTGACTAAGGGCTGTGACACTGTCAGGGCTATGCTCATCTGAGTGACCTGGGGCCATGGTGTTATCCTGGACAAAGCTGCTGCCAGGGACATGTCTGGGTCTGTACTGATATTCATGTATCCTGACACCATCAAAGGCAATGCTGATGCCAAGGGTTTGGGCCACAACCTGGGGCTATGCTGATATTTGAGAGCCGTGCTGCCACTAGAGCTATGCCGATCTGGGTGGCCTTCACTGCTACCTGGGGTTCAGGCATAGGTTGCTGCCATGGGCCATGTTTGGGTTGATGTCAATGGCTCCTGTTGCCACTGGGGGCTGAGTGGATACCAAAGATCTGGACAGTGACCTGAGACCATGCTGGCGTCTAAGGCCTTACTGTTACTGGGACAGCATATGCTGCCACCAGGGCCATCGTTATATCCAGGCCTTAGCTACTGACAAGGGCCATGTCTGGGTCCAAGTTCCTGCTGCAGCTAAGATCTGTGATGATGTTCATAGGCTCATTTACCACAGGGGGTCATAGAAACCATACATGTTGAAATCCAAGGGCCTACTGAGCTGGCCCCTCACTGGCCCTGTAATAGCTGGCTCTGCCCCTTGCTGGACACTACAGCAGGAGACCTGGTCCTACCCTGTAGGGGTGAGCCCACAACACTGTCCCCGCCCAAAAGGGAGATGGGCACAGGTGGGATATTTAAGGAAAGGAAAAGTAAACGTATGCTCTCTTGGAAGACTTCCACACTTCTCATCATCCAGCTTGTGTGTAAGTTCTTTCTCTGGTAAATAAATATATTAATTTCCATATTGACCTCCCTCATCAGCTGGTACCAGGAGTGGCCAGGAGTTCACGCCTTTACAGAGGTAGAAGCATCTGCTCAGACCAGCCAGCCAGCTGGCTCCGGGGCTGCACTTCTTTGTCCTTGGCTACAAGACAACTGCAGGTACCCTGATGCTTACACCTAATGCTGTCAAAACTTTCCAGTCAACTGGCCCATCTCCGAGGTAAGTGGCCCCCTGTGTGTTAGCTTTCTGCCGTCTGGTGGAAGCTTCCTTTTTCCCGGGAGACCACACTGCGCAGGGTTCCCAAATCTTATTTATCTCTGCTGCTGTGCCTATTTTTCTACAGAGCTGATGGAACATGGCTGCCTCCGCAGCGAGAGCAGGACTGAGTGCACCCTGCCAGCTCACTCACGACCAAGTGTGTTTGCCACAGAGCATGACCCCACAGAGTATGACCCCACTGCCACCTGCCTGGAACACTGTGCCAAAGCACCTGCTCTAGGGATGTGGTGCGCATACCTGCCTCCTATTGCCAGCAGGACCGTAATTCACAGCCTGTGTAGAGCCTCCATTTCTAGACATGCAGCACCGGCTTCAGGCACTCCTGCCTCCCAGGCTCCCCTGTGCAAAACCTTGGCTTCTGGCCCTGCTTGCTCTGCACAGCCCTAAGCATGTTCCTGCCGCAGCTGGCCACAGCCTTCCAGGCCTGCAGTGCCCCCTCCCCCTTTTCCCCCCACTGGCTCAGTTAGCAGCCACAGCTTCTCCTGCTTCTCAGATCGCATGGAGTCATCCTGGCCCGCTGTATCACCACCTCGGGACAAACAGCTCCCCTTGATTCCTGGCTGCATGCACTGCTGTCCTTGCTGTAGCTGCTGATACAGGCTGGATTCAAGAGCCTAGTGCCTGCCATCAAAGCCCAGGCCCAGAGCTCACCGTTAACCACCTTCTATTCATAGGTTTTTACGGCTATTTTGTAGCCACGTGTCTCTCAACCTCCCCAGGCTTTTCCCTTCCCGAATCTGTTCGTTAATTTTTGTACAGTCGGTTGTTAGCATTTCCAGGTTCCTTTTGGTGAAAAGCAATATTCCACGGAGAAGCCATGTTTGGTGGTAAACCTGTGCCATCTGCTGGCTAAGCATGGTAACTATAGGTAACTTTTATTTTTATAAACCAAAACAAACTGGAGGTGATTTTTCCAATTCAGGAATTATAATTGGTGGTAAGAACTCTAATTATAACATGGCAGGTAATTTAGCATTGCAAGACGTTAGAGATCCCATTACCAACATCATGGGTTATGCATTAGAAGAGAATTACGATATATTTCAAATGTATTTGTATCTCATGCTCACGATTACTGTACTAATACATGTAATCACATGGAAGAGGCTTAATAAACAGACAGACAATAGACAAATTGTACAAATGATTAAAAATTAGAGTAAAAAATTATAGAAAAAGGGGACTTAGTTGCCAAAATGAATAATTTGGGACTTAATCAGAACAACCTTTCAGACACATTTAATTCAATGTCCACTGCCTTTATGGCTAAGATATAGTCCAGCCAGGAGAAACTTACCAAATTAGCAGGGACAAGTCACTCTGTGTCTGAAGACAATGGCCCTCTAGCAGAATGGATAATTTTTCTAAAGGGCAAAATAGATGCCTTTAGAGTCTCTAGGGATGATGGTATGAAATGCTTGGAATCACTCTTGACTGACCAGTCCAAGGAGAGTATTAACTCATTGGAACAATTTTTGATGCAGGAAATCCAAGCCCTCAGAGATGATATGGTCACAAAATTGCAATCTTTAGAAGATTCACCGTTTGAAACAACAGATGCTGAGCCAGTAGCCGCTAGGTTACCAGGCAATGAAAGAAGCATATCTACTAGATGCCCAAGAGACCTTCCTAAGGTAGCCTTTCCAGTAACTGTGACAGAAAGGCCAGCATCACAGAGGAATCAAACTGGTTCCACTACTCATCAATGGGAAGCTATCCCCATGAAAGATCTGAAAGAAATTAAGCAAGCTATGGTCGCATACAGAGTTCACAGTCCTTATGTGAAGGAGTTGTTGAGTTCGTGGGCGACAACTAATAAGATAACTCCAAAAGATTGGAATAACTTAATATCAGCGGTGTTGGACCAGTCTTCCCAAATACAATGGAAGGCTTTGTGGAGACAGGAAGCCACGACCCTTGAAATTCAAGGTTTGAAGGATGGATTTGAAGCTTCCCAAAGTAAGATTATTGGCGAAGGTGAATTTGCTGACCCACAGGTCTAAGCTGGTTTTGATAAGCATATATTTTATTTATGCCAAACAGCAGCGCTAAACACGTTGAATATGGTTCAAGAACCAGGAGAAAAAGTCAAATCATATTCAAAAGTGGTACAGGGTCCGAGAGAAATATTCTTTGAATTCTTAAAAATATTATCCATAGCAGTAGACTTACAGGTAACCGATTCAAATACTGGGTGAATTCTTATAGAATCTTTGGCTTATGAGGATGCAAACCCACAATGCAAACAGATGTTGTGGCCATTAAAGATCAGATCAGCACCATTGGAGGAATGGGTCTTGTATACAGCTAATATTGAGTATGACATTCAAGAGAAAGGAACCTGGGTAGGAGAGGCCATTTCTAAATGCTTAAAGAGGCATCAAGATGACAAATGGCCTAACCATGAGGAGATACAGACCTAGTTTGGGGAAGCAATCTCCAATAGTTAAAAAAGACATCAAAACTCTAGATATTTTAAATGTCATAGAATAGGACATCTGAGTAGGAACTGTAGACAAAGCATCCCTAGAAATAATTCTTCCCCCAGGAATGATTCAAACAGAAGGCCTCAGCCTATTGTTTCATGTAGGAGGTGTGGCAAGGGAAGGCATTGGAACAAAGAATGCTGGTCGACCACAGACAAACAAGGTAACCCTTCACAGCTGGAAAACTTTTGAGGGGCCTCTCAAAGACCCCCATGTCAAAAGTGGTCCAGAATGATTGTTGGTGGTGGAATTATGTGTGGAATTCCACCCCCTTTTTTTCTTTTGGCTGTTGGTAAATTGGGATTATTTAATGCCTGTGTTTTTCTGGTTGTAGTTAACTTCCTTGGGTTGGAGTTTTTGTTCCAGAACTTTCTGTAGGGCTGAGTTAGTGGATATGTATTGCTTGAATCTAATTTTGTCATGGAATATCTTGTTTTCTCCATCTATAGTGATTGAGAGCTTTGCCAGGTATAGTAGTCTGGGCTGGCATCCATGGTCTCTTAGTGTTGGTAGAATATCTATCCAGGACCTTCTGGCTTTCAGAGTTTCCCCAGAGAAGTCAGGTGTAATTCTGATAGGTTTGCCTTTATATGCTACTTGGCATTTTTACTTTTTCCTTAGTTGCTGTTAATATTCTTTCTTTATTCTGTATATTTGGGGTCTTGATTATTATGTGGCGAGGGAACTTTTCTTGTGAGCCACTCTATTTGGTGTTCTGTAAGCTTCTTGTACCTTCCTTGGCATGTCTTTCTTTAGGTTGGGAAAATTTTCTTCTATGATTTTGTTGAATATGTTTTCTGTCCCTTTGAGGTGGTTTTCTTCACCTTCTTTTATACTCATTATTCTTAGGTTTGGTCTTTTCATGGTGTCCCATATTTCCTGGATGTTTTGTGTTAAGGATTTGTTGCACTTAAGAGTTTCTTTGGTTGATGAATCCATTTCTCCTAGTGTATCTTCAACACCTGAGATTCTCTCTTCTACCTCTTGTATTCTATTGGTAATGGTTGTATCAGTAGTACCTGACCATTTGCCCAGCTTTTCTATTTACAGCCTTTGTTTAGATTGTGTTTTTTATTGTCTCTATTTCAGTTTTCAACCCTTGCACTGTTTGAATTATTTCTTGAAATTTTCAGTTTATCTTTTTGTCCATTTGTTGCATTTTATGAATTTTTTGGTTTATTTTCTCATCCATTCTTGCATTTTTGGTTTGCTTTTTCTTCCATTTCTTGCATTTTTGGGTTTGTTTTTTTCCATTTTTTGCATTTTTGGTTTGATTTTTCCATTTCTTGCAGTTTTTGGTTTGTTTTTTCTTCCATTTCATTGAGGGATTTTCCTATATCCTCTTTTAGGGCCTCTATAATGTTCATGAAATTGTTTTTAAGGCCATTCTCTTCTGCTTCATTTGCATTAGAATGTTGGAGTCTTGCTGGTGTGGAGTCTCTAGAATCTGGTGGTGTCATATTTGTTTTTCTGTTGCTGAGTGTGTTTTTGTATTGTCTCTTTCCCATCTCTTCTCCTAGTGGGTGCCAAAAGAGCTCCTTACTGGTCTGGTGGTTAGGGGACCAGAGTTCCCTTTCGGTGGGCGAAAGCAAGTCCAATACACTGTTTGTTCTTCTCTTCCTGGTCCTAGTTCTGGTCCTATGGGTGGAGATGAAGCATAGAAATCTGGGGTGCATAGTCTCCCTCCTGGTCCCCTGTTCCCGTTGGTGGAAGAGAAGACCTGGGATCTGGGGTTCTTGGCTCCCAATGGTATGGGAAGTTCCGTGGCAGTCCCCAGGCACTGGAAGGCAGGCCCGGATGCAGGGCGTTGTTTAACTGGACCTGCTGGTCCCCTTGTCTCCTTGGTCGAAGAGAAGACCTGGGATTTGGGGTCCTTGGCTCTATTATAAATCTGTATTACGGAAAACAGTTTGGTGTTGGCACAAAAATAGACAGTAGACCAATGGACTCGAATTGAACACCCTGATATTAACCCATACATGTATGAACATTTGATCTTTGAAAAATAAGCTAAAAATATACAATGAAAAAAAAGAAAGCATCTTTAACAAATGGTGCTGGCATAACTGGATGCTGGCATGTAGAAGAATGCTGATAGATTCATGTATATTGCCATGCACAAAACTTAAGTCCAAATGGATAAAAGACCTCAACATAAATCCAGCCATACTGAACCTCTTAGAAGAGAAAGTGGGTGGTACCCTTGAAAGAATTGTCACAGGAGACAGCTTCCTGAACATAGCACCCGTAGCATAGACACTGAGATCAACAATTAACAAATGGGACCTCCTGAAACTGAGAAGCTTCTGTAAGGCAAAGGACACAGTCAAAAAGACAAAAAGGCAGTCCACAGAATAGGAAAAGATATTCACTATCCCCACATCTGACAGAGGGCTGATCTCCAAAATTTACAAAGAACTCAAGAAACAAGTCTCCAAAATATAAAAGGATATAATTCAAAAGTGGTCTACAGAACTAAATAGAGAATTCTCAATATAGGAGTCTAAAATGGCTGAGAGGCACTTGAGAAAGTGCTCAACATCCTTAGCCATCTGGGAAATGCAAATCAAAACAACTCTCAGATACCATCTTACTCCTGTCAGAATGGCTAAAATCAAAAACACCAACGACAATTTTGGCTGGAGAGGATGTGGAGAGAGGGGAACAATCCTCAACTGCTGGAGGGAGTGCCAACTTGTACAGCCACTTTGGAAATCAGTATGGAAGTTCCTCAGAAAAATGGGAATAAACCTACCACAAGACCCAGCAACTCCACTCTTAGGCATATATCCAAAAGATGCCCATTCATATAACAAGGATGTCTGTTCCACTATGTTCATAGCAGCATTATTTGTAATAGCCAGTACTTGGAAGCATCCTAGATGTCCCTCAACCGATGAGTGGATAGAGAAAATGTGGTACATTTACACAATGGAGTACTATTCAGCAGAAAAAAACAATGGAATCCTGAAATTTGCAGGTAAATGGATGGCACTAGAAGAAACCATCCTGAGCAAGGTAACCCACTCACAAAAAGAGAAACATGGCATGTACTCTCTCATATATGGATTTTAGACATTGATCTGGGGAGTGCCAGACTACAATCCCATGGGCAGAGAGTGAGGGAAACAGAACCTTCATTCAGTGGCTGATGGAAGAAGAGGCAGACTCCCATGGCTAAGCACTGAGCTGAACTCAAGCAATCCAGTAACAGAGAGGGAGGACTGATGAGCAAAGGGGTTAAGACTGGGCTGGTTTAACCCCCAGAAACAGCTGACCTGACAAGGTTTAGCTCTTGAATCCAAGACTGATGCCTGGGAATCCAGCACGGGACTGATCAAGACACCCTGAATGTGGGTGTCAGTGAAGAGGCCTAGGTAATCTATTGAGCCTTGTGTAGTAGATCAGTATTTATCCCAGGTATACAAATGGACTTTGGGTTCCCATTGAACAATGAGAGATGCACTCTCATCCTGGACTCTCGGGGGTGGGTCTAGGCCCTGCCCTGGGTGAAATGACAGATTATGGACACCCCCATGGAGGGCCTCACCCTCATTGGGGAAATGAGGGCATATTGGGGGTTTGTGGGAGGGCACAGGAGGAGGGAATGGATAGGGATAGGGACCTGGAATTGAAATGTGAAGCAACCTTGTTTCTAATTTAAATTTTAATTTACAAATAAAAAAGTGATCTGGTCACTCCCAGTAACAGTATAGGACAATTAGAAAGTTCACTGCCTGTTGAAAATAATATGGCACTGGATGATACATTAGCTACAGAGACTGAAACAATTGTACCTTGAGGAAACAAAAAATGTGTATTTTGGCAAACTTCTCTACAGGATCACAGACCCAAATTACCAGTAAAAATGAATAATAAGGCCTTTTCCAGGGTCTGGGACACTGGTACTGATGTCACTATAATAACACAAAAGAATTGGCCTTCAAGTTGGCCTTTAAAAGAAGTAAATGTTCAATTTTTAGGAATCTGGACCCTATCTCATTTGAAACAAAGTGCAAGATGGGTAGAATGTATTGAAGCAGAAGGATAGAGAGGCAGATTAAGGCCATATGTCACAGATACTGCTATGAAATTCTGGTGTCATGATTTATTATAGCAATGGAATACCCAGATTGACATTCCTCCTGTGTCAGATGATTTATAAGCAAGCTGTTAGTTGTAGAAAGGAAATTGTAAGTTCCTACAGTAAACAATCACAAATATACATGCTGTACAATCACAGGATGCTAATGCCAAACCTAGAGAAACCAAAAGCCCTACCCTTAAAATGGCTAACAGATGAACCTGTCTGGGTAGGTCAGTGCCCTATTACCTCTGAGAAGTAAGAGGTTTTGGGAAAGTTAGTTCAGGAACACCTAAATGCTGTATATATTGATGAATCAAATAGTCCATGCAATTCACCTGTTTTGTTATCAAAAAGAAGTCTGGTAAATGGAGAATGGGTACTGATCTGAGAGCTATCAACAAGGTAATTCAGCCTATGGGCTCTCTACAACCTGGGATGCCATTACCTACTCTAATACCTAAGGATTGGTCAATTGTAGTTATAGATTCAAAAGATTGCTTCACTATTCCATTACAAGAAAAAGATAGAGAAAATTGCCTTCACAGTACCTACCTATAATAATTCTCAAACAGTACAGAGATTTAAATGCAAGTAATTGCCACAAGGAATGTTAAATATTCTGTCTTTGTGCCAGTATTTTTTGCAAAAACCTTTGGAAATAATTCTTAAACAATTTCCACAATCATTAATATGTCATTATATGGATGACATATTGCTGTCTGATTGAAATAAAGGTACTTTGGAAAATATGTTTGAAGCATCGCTGATGATTACAAATTGCCCCAGAAAAGATACAAAGAGGAGATTCTATTAATTATTTAGGTTATAAAATAGACTCACAGAAAATTAGACCACAGAAAGTACAGATCAGAAGAGATCATTACCAGACTCTTAATGATCTTCAAATCTACTAGGGGAAATCTCTCAACTACAATGATCAGAGTAGAAGGTCATGATATAAAACAAATAAATATGGCACTAAAAGGAGACAAAGACTTAAATAGTCCTAAAATATTATCAGCTGAGGCTGAAAAAGAATTGGAGTGGGTAGAAAAGAGAATATTGGAAGCACATGTGGACCATGTGGATCCAAAACTGGAATGCATTATAGTTATTTTACCATCTAGAGAATACCCCTCTGGAATATTAATGCAGAGGGAAGACATCATACTAGAATGGGGATTTCTGCCACATAAACAGAGTAAAAAACTGAAAACATATATAGAAAAGTTCTCCGATTTGATTTTAAAAGGTAAATTAAGGCTTCATTAACTAACTGGAAAGGATCCAGCACAAATTGTTGTATCCTTAACAAGTGAGGAAAATTCCTTCTTATGGAAGGATAATGAATATTGGCAAAGGGCTTGCAGTGACTTTTTGGGAACAATCAGTAAAAATTATCTCATAACAGAGAGAATCAAATTCATAATGAAAACAATTTGGATTCTTCCATGAATTGTAAGAAAACGGCTATTTCTTGAGTTCTTACATTCTACACTGATGCAAACAAGTCAGGTAAGGAAGGCTATAAATCAGGAAATATAAATAAAGTAGTTCAAATCCCTTACAACTATGTGCAAAAGGCAGAGTTGTACGCCATTCTCATGGTACTTAAAGTCTTTACAGAGGCTCTCAATATAGTTACAGGTTCTCAGTATGCGGAAACAGTCGTTTTATACTCCGAGACTGCAGAATTTGTTCCTGATAGTACAGAATTAACCTCATTGTTTTTACAATTACAGGAAACCATCAGAAATAGAACTCATCCTATGTATATAACACATCAGATCCCATACGGGTCTGCCAGGTCCTCTAGCACAAGGCAATGATGAGGTTGATCATTTATTAATAGGAAGTGTGTTGGAAGCTTCAGAATTTCATAAGAAACACCATGTCAACAGCAAAGGTTTAAAGAAGGACTTTTCTATCACTTGGCAACAAGTCAAGGAAATAGTAAGAAACTGCCCCACCTGTTCTTTCTGTAATCATACACTGTTACCAGCAGGCACTAATCCCAAAGTTATTCACAGAAATGTAATTTGGCAGATGGTGGTTTTTCACTTTCCAGAGTTTGGCAGTTTGAAACATGTATACCATACCATAGACACGCTCTTAGGCTTCCAATGGGCTACTGCCCACAGCTCTGAAAAGGCTGGTTCTGTTATCACACACCACGTTATGGGTATACGTGCACAAATGAAAACTGACAATGATCCAGCATATGTCTCTAGCAATTTGGAACAGTCCCACAGGACAATAAGTAGTTGAAAGATCTAACGAACCTTAAAAGAAATGCTTCATATACAGCCAGGGGGCACAAAGACCCCCCAAACATAGATTACATGATGCTTTACTCACGTTGGACTTTCTGAATGCTAATGAAAAAGATAAACAACTGCAGGAAGACACTGGACTACAGAAAAAACTTCTGAGCTGAACCAATGGCGTATTTCAAGGAGGTTATGACCTCAGTCTGTAAACCAGGATATGTGTTACATTGGGAAAGGGGTTTTGCCTTTGTTTCCAAAGGTGAAGAAACACTTTGGATTCCATCAAAATTAATCAAGATTCGATCCAAACAGAAAAAACCTCAGGAGGAGGAAAGATGACAGCTCATTTACAAGGTCATATTCTACTATGTGTAAGGAGACCTCGTAAAACAAAAGAGAAGTGTTTTGTTTTTGTCTTTACAGGAATACTCAGCTCCAAACAGTGAAAAAATACTGGATGTATGGATACCTGAAGAAGAAAGATAGCTACCCAGAGGACCATCAAACATACCATAATACAATGTGTGGTATCAATGTCTGAATCTCCCTATCTTGCTATTATAATATCCATTTCTCTTTGCTTTTTAATATACTTTAGTCCCAATTCAGTTAACTGAAGCTGGCTTTGGAATTGGATTTTCTCTCTTACTTCAAATCCAAGCGTATTATTAATATAAAATTGAGAATTTCTGTATTATATCAAAGAGCCATTGATATGAGGCAGAAGAAAACAAAATTAGGGACTGTTATCTATGTTTACTCAGTTCTTTTTATGAAAGTCTAATCTCCTTCATGTTTACTATCATCCTTATTGTTGCCTTTCCCAGTATGCACACATATAATAGTTGAAAATTTCTATGTTAACATTAATGTTTAAGTTTTCCAGAGAACAAGGAGTTTCCTGACAGCAATCTTCAAACACTTCGGAATGAAAATGGGGATCCACTTCATTGATTCCACCTGATTGGACTTGATTCATCTGAACTGCCCCACATCATTGTTTCCATCTGACAAGCAACATCCTGAAACCAGTTTGGAACTACATCAATCGACACAACTCCAGAACAAGGAACTACAGTGCACCTTCTACAATCTGACCAGAGCTTCAATCAAAATTAGAACTTTAGTCAAGAACTTCAATCAAGCATCTCCTGCCAAATAGAGACTCATTAACTTACTTAAGTCTCTTGTTACACTAACATTTTCTCCCCATGTGATTGTCATCATCCCATTTCAGCAGGAATTAATTTTGAGAATTCCATGCCACCTTTCCCTACTGTTGATATTACAGAATAGTTTACACATGTTAATGTTAGTTTTCAATTATTTTAGGGTGGGTATTGGAAGGAGGTGTTCAGATGTGGGCACCCCTTTTCAGAAATGTTTAGGATTCAGATGGGATAGATATGCTTAGCTTAGGATACAAGTAGATCCTAAATTGCTTATCACCTTTTATGTATATATGTTATATATGTTCGAGTTTTTTACCAAGTTTAAATCTTCTATTTAGACTAAAAGGGGATTTGTAGGGATGAGCCCACAAGATTGTCCAAGCCCAAAAGGCCGGGGGGGGGGGGGCAGGGAGATGGGCACAGGTGGAATATTTAAGGAAAGGAAAAGCAAACGTACTCTCCCGGAAGCCTGCCAATCTTCTGATCATCCAGCTTGTGTGTAAATTCTTTCTCTGGTAAACAAATATATTAATTTCCATATTGCATTGACCTCCCTCATCACTACCCCCCCATGGGAGAGCTGGGTCACACACTCAGGAGAGATTCTCTACCCCTCACCATAGGAGTAGAAGAGTTGGCCCTGATGGCATGGGCCTGGGAGATCTGGTTCTTCTCCTTGCCTGGCAGGGGTACAATCCCAGTGTTTGGGATCAACTAGCTCAACTACCACCCTAGCACCTACCCTATGTATGACCTGCTGCAATATGTGAAAGAACTGGTCCTGTGGAATGGTAACCTCAGGATTCCCATGATTTTGGGCAACAGCAGGATGTCTGTGAGTAGTTTAATGAGGGTCTAGTGATGATGGCTTACCAGAGGCCTTGAACTAGAGCAATGACTCATAACAATGAACATTTTATGGGTGGGGCTGATTGAACAAAAGGGTATACTGTGTGGTACACCACAGCTCCAGATGCCCTTAGGATGAATGAAGAGGTATTGGAAAGATGGAGAAGTGAAGTGTTTTTTAAATTAATTTGGGGGGCATGCTACAGGGGTAAGGGTCAAATATTGAGGGACTGGTAGGTAAATGGAGTTGGGGTACATGATATGAAATTCCCAAAGAATCAATAAAGAATTATGCTTAAAAATACAGGGATTGTAGCCATTAGTGAGATTTGATAAAGTAAAACATCCACAGCCAAATTGTCTGCACATTGTTTTCAATTTTATGAAACACACTTTCTCTGTGTGAGCTAGACAGGTCTTAGAAATATCTAAAAGTAGCCCAGCAGATGGCTGATTTCTAAAATATATAAAGGACTCAAGAAAATAAACATCAACAAACCAAATAATCCCATTAAAAATGGGGTATAGAGATAAACAGAGAATTCTCTTTTGAGGGGGTTTGAGACCGGGTTTCTCTGTGGCTTTGGAAGTAGTCCTGGACCTCGCTCTTGTAGACCAGGCTCATCTTGAACTCACAGAGATCTGCCTGCTTCTTCTCCCGAGTGCTGAGATTAGAGTCGTGCACCACCACTGCCTCTCAACAGAAGAATCTCAAATGGTGGAGAAACAAAGAATTCTTCAACATCATTAAACATCAGGGAAATACAAATGAAAATAACTCTGAGAGTCCATCTTATACCTGTCAGAATGGCTAAGATCAAAAACACAAGTGACTGCTATGCTGACAAGGATATGATGCACGGGGAACATTCCCCATTGCTGGTAGGAGTGCAAACTTGTATATCCCCTTTGGAAATCAATATGGTGGTTTTTCAGAAATTAGGAATTTATCTACCCCAAGACTCAGATATACCACCTTGGTCATTTACCCAGAGGATGGTCAATCCTACCACAATGACACTTGATCAAATATGTTTATAGTAGCTTTATTCATAATATCCTGAACCATTTTCTCTGTTGAGCTTTCCATATTTTTAGGATCTCTGACAGGGTCCCTTGACATTCCCTGATTTCAGGATAGCTTTCAGTTTATATGGAATGGAGTAAAAGATAGCTTCAGTTATATTTTCTAAGTCTCAGGTTGTGCTGAGTGACCTTTTCTTTCAGACCTGAGTCAAATTCTACTACAAAGAAACTGGCTTGAGAGTGTGGTCATTTACAATAACTATTTCATGCTTTGTCTGGGTACTTAAAAGATATATTTGGATATACATGTGCATATATGTTTATTTACACAAGGACACACACAGTTTCATATGTAGGATTGATTCACGGTACTTGAGAGATACTCAACCCTCTTCCCTTTTCAACCCTGGGCTCTTTTTCCTTCTCCTGTTGATATCCAGGATTTCAGGCCCAACATATCTTTATGACTATTTCGGTTATATCTTATTTGATGTTTCCTCTTCAGAACGAGTTGTAGTGCTTGACCTGTCTGTGTATTTCTCTGAGACACATACATGTGGAGAAGGAACTTATATCCTGGTTAGAAACAACTTACATGTTTGACAAAGCCAGTAATGGCCTGGAGTCAGGCACTAAACGGGGAGGTAACATTGGATCCTGAGAACAAGGGTTTTCACACCATGAGAGGCTATGTTTGTGATTCCTGTGTGCTCTGGTGTGTTCAATTTGGGTCTCACTGGAGATATTCTGTGTTGCCTACATGCATCATCATCAGCTTCCTGCTGTCTTCAGCCCCTTGTATGAGGATTTCTGCTAACACTGTCTCATTTTTCCTCTCAGGAAAACCATATAGGAAGCAAAATTTCCTAATAAACCTACTTGAGTCAGCAGTCAGAAGTGCATATATGTTTATTTACACACACACACACACACACACACACACACACACACACACACACACACACACACAGAGTTTGCGGAAGTACGCATGATCCCAAACTTCCCCGATCTTCTTTACTTGTCCCCTGGTCATCTCTCAGGATCCTGGCACTGCAAAACAACCTGCTGGACTCAGACAATTGATTCCTGAACATGAACCCAGGACTACAGGAGAAGGAGGAGGAGGAGATGCAGAAGGAGGAGGAGTAAGTACAGCCATAATATAGAGAAACAACAGAGACACCAGGCCAGAGGGAATGCCAGAAGGAAGGGGCAGAAGGATTGGAAGTAAAATAACATAAGGTAGAGCGATTGTAACGAGCTCTTTCTCTTCTCTCAAGTGTTGTCTTTGCCTCCCTCATTCTAGCGCTTGTAGTATATCACTAAAGCACTAAAAAGAGTTTTTACTTTCATTCAAGCAGTCTGTCTTTGGTTCCCTGAAAATTTTTCAATAAATTTAAAGAATGGGAACATAGTTTGAGAGTTGAGACCAAACATACAGATGGGCTTATGCTGTCTATGTACACATGAGATGGCTTAGACACATAGTATGTATATGATTTGATCAACCTCTGATACCCTCAAAAATCTGGTCAGTGTAATCTGAAACAAATGCGGCTATACGAGATAGGAATTAAAGTTCTAATTAAAAGGGAAAAAGGGACTTAGGGTAAGGAAGTAGCTTCAGGTCTTTAATTATTTTGCTTCATGATGCCTCAGAGGACAAGGACCTTGAATATATCTATTTTTTAATGTATTAGTAGACCGATGTGTAAGGTGTGTTCTTCCTGCCAGCCTGGTTCCAGTGCCGCATCAACTCCAAATAACACACAGAGACTCTGTTAGTTGCAATGCTGTAGGCCAATGTCCAGTGCTTCTCATTGGATAGTTCTGTCTTAAGAATTAAACCATAATTCCTAATATATATTTCTATAAGGATTTATCTTTCCGAGGATGGCATTCTAATATGTCGTCTCTTCCCTGAGATCATATAGCGACCCTCTACTCTTAACTACATGTCCCAGAATCTTCTAGGACTCCTAGTCCCTACTGGCCAACAGTGCTTTATTAATCAACCAGTAGGACAACATATACACAGAAGGACTTGCCCCATAATCTCCTCTTTTCTGTCTAAATAAAAAGAAAGGTTTTAACTTTAACATAGAAAATATTTAACAAGGCAGTTGTTAAGCAAGAACTATAAATACAATATTTAGCACATTAACATTTAGTAAGATTTAAAGAAAATATCATCTATCCTATCTTTGTGATTCTAAAGTCTTACATGTAACTTATCCTCTATCATAACTAAGGAAAACTATAATTATAACTGTCTTCAACTCCATCAAAAACCACAGAAGGATAATATATAAACACTTGAATTGACAGAGACATCTTGCTACCTGGACAGTCACCCGAAGTTCCTCTGTAACATTGGGGCATCTATCTTCAGCCCATAGGCCGCAATGTTTCTGGCAGACTTCTTAGCAAAGCAGGAAATGTTAAATTGTCCATCTGTATTGACAGTCTGTCAGTCATTTTCCTGTGTCCTGTAGAATGTCTGGCAGACTGTTCCATGAAGTAGGAACCCTATAGCAATGTCCATCTTATTTCAGCAGTCACTTTTCTGTGGGTCCTGCATGTCCAGTTTATACAGCAACAGTCAAACAGTCCAGGCAAGAGCAGTTTCTTGCCAAAATGGCTAATCTTGCCATGTTGAAAGCAAAGTCCATAATGAGTTTGTTTGATGCCCATCTTCCTCTCAGACATAATTGATGTGCCAGGAATAGTTGTGTTTCTCCATAATGAAGAAACATAAAACATTTAAATTCCATATATTCTGTAGATCTTTGAAAGATTTGAAGAAAATCTATCCATTTCAAATAAATCTCTGTATATATAGAAAACCTAACTATAAGTTTTGACTATTATAGGTAACTATATATAATCTGTACTTAATTATAAATTGCATTTTTAAAAGAACTGTATAAACACAATATCTAAACAAGAGGAGAAATATATAGCGCAAAATTGACCTTAAATTTGCAAAAAATTTGCAAAAATAAATGAAAATACATACCAATACAAAGTATTCATTTGTATGTCATATTCCCTTTTTCCCTTTAGAAAGAGATTGACTGTGACCATTACCATTTATAGGCATGTCCATTTAAATGAAAACAAAAATTTATAAACAATATTTGGTAATTTGTGCATCTTTCATTCCAAACTACTTCCTGCCAGTTGGGAGAGCTGTACATACCCTGGGGGTTATGACAAAACACAAAATACTGCCTAAGTCCTTGTTTTTTGTCTGTAAGGCTGAATCATCTCAGCTGTTTTAGATGCTGGATCACTTGGGCCACTGCTTCAGGAGGTCTTGCTTTGTCTAACCATAGAAGTCTGGAAGGAATCCACAGCCTTTCATTTTCTGTGGAAACACAAATAAAATCTCTTTTCCAAAATAACATATCCTGATACTTAAATTTTAAAGTCAAAACATTTTCAACAGATATAAGTTGGATTAATTCAGCAGCATTTATAATCAAATGTATTTTGGCAGTTGTTGTTCCTTCTTTAGCAAATTAATAACTGAATGACAACACAATAGCATACAGTATCCAGACTCTGTGTATTTTCCATCTTTAAATGTCTTTTTTATTACTCTATTTCTTTTACTTTTATTTATTTATTTTTTCTCTGAGACACAGTTTTTCTGTGGAAATCCACCTGCCTCTGCCTATGTAGTGCTGGGATTAAAGGTATGTGTCACCACAGTCCAGCTTCTCTATTTCCTTACTACTATCCTGTTTCTTTTACATTCTCAAGTCTACATATATGTTTAAAAACACTGTAAACATTTTAGAAGTTTTACTTTATCTGAATCTGACTTTACTGTAAATTCCTATGTTTTCTGGCCATGTGTCTTATATCTGTGAAACAAAATTGCTAAAATCAAAGTTGTGGCTGTTTTAACTACTGTCTTTCCAAGATGGTGGACATAAGTTTACCACCAGCACCGGTCACACAAGTCTCTGTTTGTCTCTAGCAAAACAGAGCCTACCCGAAAAATGTTGCCACCAAGAAGCTGTTCTTCTCTCTGTTCTTTTGTTTTTAAAAGTCCCCTTTTAAGCTTATGTTATGAGAAAATTTGTGTCCCAAGTCCAGGCGGCATTTTGTAATGAGTGTTCGTTCTTTCAGCCAGCCTGGTCCCAGTGCCCCATCAACTCCAAATAACACACAGAGACTCTGTTAGTTAAAATGCTGTAGGCCAATGTCCAGTGCTTTTCATTGGCTAGTTCTCTCTTAAGTATTAACCCATGACTACTAAAATATATTTCTATAAAGACTTATCTTTCCAAGGATGGCATCCTGACTCATCCTCTTTTCCCCTGGATTACATGGCAACCCTCTGCACTTGACTACATTTCCCAGAATACTTTTAGGCACCTAGTCCCATCTATCTTGCTTCCCTATTATCCAACAGTGCTTTATTAATCAACCAGTAGGACAATATATACACAGAAAGAGTTCCCCCATCACTTATGAAATCCCCTAAGTTGGCCCTTAGCACTATAGTATGTACCTGGTTTTAGACAAGAACCTTTGTTATCTCTGCATATATCAGGGACACAGGGAATGAAGGCCTTAACAACCTCCAACCTAGTCCAGGGTATTCAGGACTTCTCCATGAACAAAATCACCATTCTTATGCATCTTTCTATTTTTTACTCTGAATCCTCTTGTTGCCAGTTTTCCAGGCCAGCTTTTTGACTGTCATGTTACTAGGTTGGCTTGGAAGTGGTGGCGTGCCCTGCTTAGTCTCAGACAGCTGCCTGGAGCAGAGGCCTGTGACAGCAGCCCCAGATCCCATCCATTCTTCCTTTTATTCAGTGGCGTCTGAGATGAAATGAAAGAAGGCTGTTTCTGATATTTGCATTTGTGGGCTTTTAGATAATGCTAACCTGTACAGAATCACCCTTCTTTGATCTGCTGTGTATAATTTATTGACAGTGAAAAACAGCCTTAAAAAGACAGTTTCCCGAGAATGGCTGCTTACTTAGTTCATAAAATCCCTTTTGTGAGGATCCCTGATAACAGATAAAGGTCTGTTACTTTCTTACTTGTTTGTTTGAAATCACAGGTGACTGTTTCTGAGAACTGTATTTACTAGTGACTGTCTCTTAAGCATAAGGTTAAAATATATTCTTTTTTTATTGAAAAAAATTATTTTTAAATTTAAATTCAAATTAGAAACAAGGTTTCTTCACATGTCAATCTCACGTCCCTCTCCCTTTCCCTCCCCTAATCCCACCCCCTCCCACCACCTACCCAATACCCCCTCCTTTCCCCAGGGAGGGTGAGTTCTTCTATGGGGGTGTCCATAGTCTGTCATTTCATCCAGGACAGGGCCTAGAACCTCCCCCAACAGTCCAGGGTGAGAGTGCATCTCTCATTGTGGGATGGGCACCCAATATCCATTTGTATGCCAGGAATAAATACTGGTCAACTACCAAAGGCCCCACAGATTGCCTAGGTCTCCTCACTGACACCCCCATTCAGGGAGTCTTGATCAGCCCCATTCTGGATTCCCAGGCATCACCCTGGGATTCAAGAGCTAACCCTTGTCAGGTCAGCTGTTTCTGGGGGTTAAACCAGCCCAGTCTTAATCCCTTTGGTCATCAGTCTTCCCTCTCTGTTACTGGCTTTCTTGAGTTCAGCTCAGTGCTTAGCCATGGGAGTCTGCCTCTGCCTCCATCAGCCACTGAATGAAGGTTCTGTTTCCCTAACTCTCTGGCCATGGGATTGTAGGCTGGCACTCCCCAGATCAATGTCTAAAATCCATATATGAGAGAATACATGCCATGTTTCTCTTTTTGTGACTGGGTTACCTCACTCAGGATGGTTTCTTCTAGTGTCATCCATTTGCCTGCGAATCTCAGGATTCCATTATTTTTTTCTGCTGAATAGTACTCCATTGTCTAAAGGTACCACATTTTCTCTATCTACTCTTCAGTTGAGGGGCATCTAGGTTGCTTCCAGGTTCTGTCTATTACAAATAATGCTGCTATGAACATAGTGGAAAAGACATCCTTGTTGTATGAATGGGCATCTTTTGGATATATGCCATATATCTAAAATATATTCTAAAGTGAAGTTCTATTTATCCCAGAGAATACCATGTAAAAGATTCTGTTGGTCTGTATTCTTGTTAACTCTTCATGCTGTCAGACTTTTAAATTTCACCTATTGGAGAGCTTTTTGTAAGTGATTGTTTTTGAACAACAGAGTCATTGAAAGTACTACATGTGTATGTAGCATCATTTTAAGTCATTTTCAATGCGTTATACACTTCCTGATGCCCCTTGTCTGAGCGAAACCCTTTGTATATGCTTAAATCATTTGTTGGTTCCATTGTTCATTTGCTCATTCCTCCTGCTTGTCCAGAACACATGACTTTCCTTTCTCCTTGATGAAGGCTGCCTTCCAAGAGCTGGATGGCAAAGACCGACAATATTTGAATTACTGTCTCCGAGTTTGTATTTTCACTGTGTATCTGTGTTTCTTCCTTAACCTTGGCTCCTCCACATTCTCTTCCCTTCCCCTTCTGTATCTCCTCCCCATCTTTTCTTATTGCTCATTGCCCTCTCCTGCAACTGTGTCTTTCCACCTGTATCTCTTCCACGTCTGTCTCTTCCACTAACTTGTACTATCCCATATCCTCTCTCTGTTCTTCCCTTCCCCTGTAATCATTACATCACTTTGCGAATTTCCAACTCCCGTTCTCTAGTCTAAGCCATCTTCCATTTGTGTCTTCACACTTTTTACTTTTCCCACCATTTGCGATGGTATTCCTGTCTTCCCATTAACAAACCCTCATCCATTTTCCCTTTCTTGACTCCAAAGCAAGCATTAGGATTCCTTTATTTTGTTGCTGTAATTATTACTGATATAGACATGATCATCGTCTTCCTCCTTATTCTGATGATGATGATTACTTTCATTTCCTTTGCCAATGTTGCCTGTCCATGTGCTCGTGGATTCCCTGGAACTCATTGTGTATAGGAGAGTGGACTGGAACTCGAGATCCTCCTATTTCATATTAAGGAGGCCAGGGATTACAGTCCTGGGCTAGCAACGTGTCCAGATGACTAATTTTAGAAACCGCACAGGTTTCTCCCGTCACAGATCTTTGCACATGTTCCTCCCTTCACCCTGATTCTCCTTCTGTCTGTTTCTGCATTCCCAGCTTCTTTCCTTCCTTTTGGCCTCTTCTCTGTGTGTCCCATGTTCCTTCTCCTTTTACCCTTCACCCAGGCTTGTTCACATTCACAGCCTTCCTGGCTTCCATGGTCCATTCCTCCTTCTCCCCCAATTTCTTCCCTTTTGATGCCTGTGCTATTTTCTCACCCAGTTCCTCTGTGGGCCGCATTTGCAAAAGCAAGTGTCTCCTTTGTCCTGCCTCTTTACAAATGTCCTCGTTCTCGTTCCAAGGGATTCCCTTCACAGCCGTTTTCCCGTGTTGTGGTTTCTCCCCTCCCCGGTCCCTTTGGAAGTAGAGAGTTCTTATTAAACTGCCCCCAAGAGAAGCGTTATGGACATTCCTTCGTCTTCAGTCTCTGTCCAGGGGATCCACTGGGCTTCTTCTCACCTAAGCCTCAGTGATAAATCCTGCCTAAGTTCTTCCAGTATCCCTGCTTCCCCAGTGCTAGGTCCCTACTTGGGTTGAGTTCCAACCCCGCCATTTGCCTCTGCTTAGCAAGCTGGAGGGGCCAGCTTCTGCAAAGCTGGCTGTGACCTTGGGGAACAGGCCCCCATTTCCGCGCTGCCGCTAGGGGCGATGTAGGAGGGCGCGCACTTCCTGTTCCCAGAATGCCCTGGGGTCCCGTGTTCGGGGCGGGGCATTGGGCGTGCTGCTTCGGCGCCGAGGCCCTCAGGCCTGTTCCGGGCTTCTTCTCGGCCGGCTTGTGGACTTTCTCTGAGTTGTGGGCCTTCTTCTTGGATGCCGAGTGCTGGTTCCCGCTCAGTGGAGCCCTCTGCTCACCATGGCAGTGAGTAGACCCTTTGTGGAGATTCGTCCATGCCAACACCTCTGTTTTGTCCCAGGCGTGTCACTTGGACGTCGTCCCTCGAGGGCCTTCTAGAACCTTCTGACGTCTTTATTTGTCCCGTAACCCCACGAGTCGATCTCGGTGGCGTGTTTCCCCATGGGCATTTTTATTACGTTATTTGAGGTTTTTATTTTATAACCAGCCGTCCCTTCCTCCGTAGATTTTAAACGTTATTGCCGACTAGTGGGACGTCCCTGGAGGGTTTCTTTTCCTTTTCCCCCCACCTTCCCCTTCCTCACTTCCCGCCATCTTTCTCACACCTCTCTCCCCTCCCTCCACTGTGTCTATTTCAAGCTCTATCAGTGGTTCCCAGGGCCTTCCTCCCTCACAGTTCTGTCACCATTGCCCCCCCCCAGGTTCTCTGCCCCTGATTTGCTTCTCTCCCTGTCTGAGCCTCTCTCTCTCACTGTCTATTCCCTGTCCCTGTGTGCCCCTCCTTCCTCTCTGCCCTGCATGTTCTTGACAATCCCTAGTGTGTCTGTCCAACAGCCCCTGTCCTTGGACCTGAACTTTTCTCTTTTTCTTGCTTTCCAGGACTGTCCCATCTCTTCCTCCCTTTCCCAGCTTCCTGTCCTGTTGCACTTCTGACTTTGGAGGTGTCAGCTCCTTTACGTGTGTTCCCACTCATTTTCCCTCCTTTGGAGTATCTGCCCGTTTCCAGTATTCCCATTGCTTTTCTTCCCACACCCCCTCTTACCAGTTCTTGTTTCTAACACTTTAATCCTGCTCCTCTTTCTAACCCCCTTTCCTTGTTCCTTTTGATCTTTTCATTCTCTTTCCTACCCCAACCTTCTCTTAAATACCCTCACTCGTTTCCAGTTTCCCCAATTCTATCCTGTCAGAAAACCATCACCCCTTTTCCCTTTCCACATTTTCCCCGTTCCCTTAACTCTCTTCTTCCCATCCATTTCCTGTGTCTTCTCCTTTTCCATCCCTGCTTTGTTTTTGCACTAGGACTCCAACCGTTTTGTATACCTTTCTCCTGTCTAGCACTTCAAAATTCATTTTCTCTTCAGCCCTGTCTATGTTTTCTAACCTGTGTTTGTTTGTTTGTTTATTTTGTTGTTGGTGTTGTGCTGGTTTGGAGGTTGGTTGGTGGGTTTGTTTCCTTTCCCAACACTTAGTCTTTTGCAACCGCTTTCCCCATATCCTCTTTCCTTCCCTTTCTCCTTTTCTTTGCTTTCTGGCTTCTCCACCCCTGTCTTTCTATCC
This sequence comes from Mesocricetus auratus, assembly GCF_017639785.1. Lineage (NCBI taxonomy): Eukaryota > Metazoa > Chordata > Mammalia > Rodentia > Cricetidae > Mesocricetus > Mesocricetus auratus. The sequence goes on along the minus strand of NW_024429188.1, from coordinate 19,791,098 downwards.
ACACCTCTCCTTTTCATAGTTTTTCTCTGCTTCCCAAACCAGTTCCTTTTTTCCACAAGTTTCCATCTTGTTTGATGTCTGCATTTCCAGCTCCCTTCTTTCATTCCAGGCTCTTTGCACCTCCTTTCTCACAGTTCTGTGATTTCTTACCTCTGCTTTCCTCCACATTTTCCCCATTCTTAGACCTCAGTCTTTTCTAGGGTTTATTTTGTGGTAGAAAATGTGTACTAGTGAGTTCATTCCTGATGCAGTTTATGATAGTGGGTGGAATGGGTGTTAATTGTCCTTTCAGTTTCCACTTTCAGCATTATGTAAAGGATTATTTTGATTCTTATGTCAGGGCCTGGATAGGTTTACATTCATTTTGTTTAAGTGTATACATGTCACATTGATTTTCTTTGTGGTATTATCTTGAGAGACCAATATTATTAATGATAAATCTCATGTTTTAGTTTTAGATTGAATCTATGTCTCTGTCTCTCTTTGTCTCTCCCTCTCTCTCTCTGTCACTCTCTGTCTCTGTCTCTGTCTCTCTCTCTCTGTGATTTTATGAGAGAGTGTGTCTGTCTGCATGTGAGAGTATGTTTATTGTTTCCTGTATGTCTGTGTCCCTAGGGATGTAAGCCTTTTTTACTTATTGCAGATGTACATATTTCTAATGACAGATTCCTGGAACTGTTTCTATCAATCCACAATGTAATTTTTGGATGGAACCTATTTTTTGTGCTTTGTTACATATTTCCACATTTGTCCCTGTGAGGTACTATTTTTCATTTTTTGGTACATTTGCAGTTACTTTTAAGGAGTATAGCTATTCTTGCATGTTTATCTGAATTACTGTCCTGGTTTTTCACATGTGAATTTTGAATCAATCTCTCCATAAATAAGCCACGTAGGACTTCAAATTGCTCTCTAGCCAGGACATAGGACATTGTTTTACTGTGATCTTGATGGACTTAGAATCTCTGTGCACTTGGCACTATCTCAGCAGTGCTGTGATATCAGGAATGTAGCACCCTGTTCACTGCGGAACATTAATTTTTTGTGTTTGTTGTTTTTTTTGAAAAGAGTTTCTTTCTAGATGAGCAGTCCTGGTTGTGCTTGAACTTGTTTTTTAGTACATGTAGGCCTCGACTCACAGAGATCCCCATGCCTCTCCCTCTCGGGTGTTTTGATGCAAGGTGATATATTTGTTTACCCAAAAGTGTGTATCTTAGAATATGCCACCAGTGCTGGGTTGTCCTGAGATCATAATCTACCTGCTCCATCTTCCCTATTGCTACTACAATTGTAGGTTTGGGCATCATCCCCTAGAAGTATCTTTTCATGCTGTTTTTCACCCATATCATTTGAACTATTAAAGGCTTTTACCCATCATGGTTTTTAAAGCTGTTTGGATTTTTGTACTCATTTTTTGGCATTCAGGATATAGTTTATATTGTTGTTTCATCCATGTTATTACCAAGAAGGTATTCTTTATATGTCTGTAAATATTTTCGGCATAATAAGATGAGGTCTCCTTGACACTTCGGGGAATTCTGTTTTAGTCAGTGTTCTGTGGGATCCTAGAACTGTGCCCCATCATGGTGGCATATGTCATTGTGTGTGAGTTTTGGTTGTCCATAAATGATTGAGTAATGTTTCCCTAGAATGAATATTAAGAATACATGCAGAAGCTGTAAGTAATAGTAGACCAAACAAGAGAGGCCAATTATAGAAAGTATTACTCCACCCAAAGTACCAGTCATGCTGAAGGTGCTAGACACCAGGAAGAAGGTGTACAGTCTGGATATAGGGCATTGTGAACACAATGTAGTGATGGAATTGTAATAGGTATTTCATGGCCCTTCCGGTTCCAGTGTGATAAACTAGATGACTGTGTGAATCTGTCATGTTGGTTATTTAAACTAGGAGTTGCACAGTTTAGCAGATTGATCATGCGGTTCATAGACATGTGGTAGGTGGAGAGCTTATCAGTTCAGGCTCACCTGTGCTTATTTTTCAGCAGACAGAGGTGCACACTGCTCATGACTGCTCTGTGTTTTTCATTTCTTTGACAGTGTCAGTGCCTTCGTGCTGTTCATGTACACTTCCTTCATTTGTTCTATCTGTTTTATATGAATTGGTAAAACAGTTGGCACATTAGGTTTTGTCCTTTCTTTTTCCTAAGACTCTTTAGCCATTCCAGTGATGTTGTAAAGAGGTATGCTAGTGATGTTTTAATTTAAGGATAGTGGCCCTCGAGAGAAAGTGGTCATGGGACAGGGTTGGATCAGCAGGGTGTTTTCAGTGAGTTTGAGGCTGGGCTGGACCGATAGCCTCCAAAACAATACAGAGAAACCCTGTCTCATAAAAACCAAAAAAAAGCAGGAAAGGAAGGGGGAAGAGCAGCCTATCTAGACAGGTGCACCAAAAGAGAGGAGATATGAAAGAGGGGGTAATGTGAGACACAGGAAAGAGGAAAGAGGGAAGAGGAGAGAGAGTGAGAAGAAAAGACAGGGAGGAGGAACAGAGGTAGAGAAACAGACACAGTCAGAGGAAGCTAGAGAGGAAGAGGGTGGGACAGAGAGGGAAATGATAGTTGGGAGAGAGAGAGAGAGAGAGAGAGAGAGAGAGAGAGAGAGAGAGAGAAAGATGTTAGTGGGCAGGGCCCTATTAAAAGGGCACATAATGAGTATGCACATTGGTGCTCTTAGTGGTTGTACCTGCGGGCTTATCCTGTCAGAACCCCACGGACAGGGCGGTACTGATGCCTGAATGCTCACACGTGATGCCTGCTTACATACATATATTTCAAAGTGTTATTATGAAAACATCTTTACTTTTTCCTTTATTAACCACCCAAGTCGCTGCTTGTGTTTCCCTCTTTTCCTTGCTTCAGCCTCTTGGTTCTTGGTGAATGGTATTGTCATGGTTTTCATATGCCTTGTTCTCATAACTAGGACTGCCTGTTTCACATGCCTTATTATTGGTTTGGCTTGTTATTGAATACACCGTACCAATTGAAAGTACATGCAGTATCTTTTTTGTGATAATGAAAGAAGTCGTCATATTTCCTACATAGCCTGGTAATAAGAGTTAGAGAAGGCCATGCAAACACATAGGATGTTTGCATAACGCTGGGAAAATGGTCACAAAATAAGGGGAAGAGTTCAGTTTTTTCATTTTTGGAAATGGCATGCTTCTGGAGTGTGTGACCCTTCATAGCTACCCTTATGATCTGAAAACCATACCACCCTTTAGTCCTTGGTGACAGTTCTACTTAGGTTTCCCAAGTTAGGCATAAAATTCTTACACTTAAACCATATTCTCTCATGAGCCTTCTGTATTTTTGTGATTTTGACAGGGTCTTTGACATTCACTTACTTTTTGAAATTATATGGAATGGAGTAAAAGAGAGCTTCTGTCATGTTTTCTTATTCTCAGGTTGTGCTGAATGATATTTTCTCTGAGGTTTTTGTCAAATTCTTCTATAAAGAAGCTGGTTTGAGACTGTGGTCATTTACAGCTGGTTTGAGACTGTGGTCATTTACAGTAACCATTTTATGTCTTGTCTTGACTGTTAAAATATTTTGATATATATTTTCATATATGTTTATTTATATATGCACACACATATACACACAAACACACACAGACACACACACCCACACCCCTCCCCCACTCCAAGTCTCACAAATATTATGAAATAACACTGTTTGAGATATCATTTTATCTCT